>NC_056058.1:4758010-6091342 GCF_016772045.2 Ovis aries | reverse complement strand
CCTTATGCCTTTATCAAAAGGAACTGGAAAACATCCCCCATCCTGCCGCCTTCCTGACAAACCCATGCTTGTCATTTCCAGGTGGTTGACCTGCGGTGGGGTATTCGGAACACTGAGGCCACTAACCCCCTGACTACAGAAATCTGCTTGGAGGAGCTGGACCGGTGTCAGGAAATATCCATTGGGCCAGCCTTTGTTGTGAGTCTCTTGGGAGGGACAGAGTAACTCTTACTTTTCATTCTAGCACCAGGATACGGCCCTGTTTCTAGACCACACCCGTCAATGGAGGCAAGTGGGTGGCATGTCTGCTATCATGCTCAATCTTCATAGCCTGCCCATGGCAGACATTGCTAATTGATCACAGCACCCATTTTTCTGGAGAGCTAGCCAGAATCCAGACAGTAGCAGTCAAGTGCAAGCAGCAGGTGAGTGGCGGAGCAGAGTGCTGAAGCCCAAAGGGATCTTAGGATTTGCTCCGAGCTTTCCCACATCATCAGCTTTGTTTGGGGAACTTTGAGATCCTAGAAAACCATAGAGAAGGTGAAAATCTACAGGGTATGCAAATTTTTTTCTCCCATGTGCCCTGTGTTATTGGGAGCAATCTGCGTCCCTTTTTTGAGCCAGCCTCAGGAGCTAACTTCTTCTGACCCTAGGTAAGACCAACCCGGGTCTTCTCTCCTCCCCAGCTAAACTCTCTCTGATCCCAGAACAATCCCCAGCTCACAATTAATGGTTTAAGTTATAATCAGCATATGATATTCTAAAATTTTGATTTGTTACATTACCAAGTTTCAAATATACCAAGAACTAGAGAATTTTGGCTCATAAATCCTAGAGCAGGGGTCAGCAAACCACAGCTCATGGGGCAAGTCAGGCGTTCTACTTGTTTTTGTAAACAAACCTTTATTGGCACACAGCCACGGTCATTCATTTACATACCACTCTAGGCTGCTTCCGGGTTCAATGGCAGAGCTGAGTAGTTGCCACAGAAACCATCTGTCCATCAACCCTGAAAATATTGGTTATTTGGCCTTTGATAGAAAGTTTGCCTAAACCTGTCCCAGAAGGTAAAGAGAGAAAAAGTCAAGAAAGTATCTTTGCCCAATACATCTTAATCAAAAAGAAGCTTTGAGCAGCTCCCCCAAAAAACTTCTGGAGGTAAGAATACAGCAAGTAAAAGAAGGTTTATAAAAGCTGTTTTCTAGGGAAATAAAGACAAATACATGAAGCCCATTTGGACTTAAAATTGCCCTGCCCAGTGTGCGTGCATGCGTGCTAAGTCGCTTCAGTCGTGTTCGACTCTTTGCAACCCTATGGATTGTAGCCCACCAGGCTCTCTGTCCATGGGACTCTCCAGGCAAGAATCCTGGAGTGGGTTGCTGTGCCTGCCCTCTCCAGGGGATCTTCCCGACCTAGGGATTGAACCCATGTCTTTTACGTCTCCTGCCTTGGCAGGCAGATTCTTTACCACTAATGCCACCTGGGAAGCCCACTGCCCAGCGTAGCAGCCACGAACCACATGTGGTGATTTAAATTGATTAATATCGGGTAGAATTAAAACTTCAGTTCCTCGGTTGCACCAGCTGCATTCCAGTGGCTCAGCGGCCACGTGTGTCAAGGGGCCACCGTGTTGGACAGCATGGGTATGAACAGTTCCAGGGTTGCTGAAAGTTCTAGTGCTGCTTCAGAGATCAGTTCAGTTCAGTTCAGTCGCTCAGTTGTGTCCGACTCTTTGCAACCCCATGAATTGCAGCACGCCAGGCCTCCCTGTCCATTACCAACTCCCGGAGTTCACCCAAACTCACGTCCATCGAGTCGGTGATGCCATCCAGCCATCTCATCCTCTGTTGTCCCCTTTTCCTCCTGCCCCTAATCCCTCCCCAGCATCAGAGTCTTTTCCAATGAGTCAACTCTTCACATGAGGTGGCCAAAGTACTGGAGTTTCAGCTTTAGCATCATTCCTTCCAAAGAACACCCAGGACTGATCTCCTTTAGAGATTACGTCTCTTTAAAAAAAAAAAAAAACACTAAGATCTGGGTGGCAGATGTGAAAAGCTTTGCTATGTGTTAAGTTTATCTGTACAGTTACCACTGTATTTTCATGCTTTGCTCCTATACTTTTCTTTGTAGGCTGACATCAATTTTTCTTTCTTTCCTGCTTTGTTGAACTGTAACTGACACCCAGCACTGTATGGGCTTAAAGTATACAACATAATGACTTGATTTACACGTATTGTGAAATAATATTAGTTGACACCCAGCTGCTCATATAGATACGAAAAAGGGAAATGATTTCCCTCATGATGAGAATGTCTAGGGTTTACTTTCTTAGCAACTTTCAAATATAACCTACAGCAGTGTTAACTGCGGTCACCATGCTGTACATTACATCCCTAGGACTTACTTATCTTATAACTGGAAGTTTGAATCACTGGATTTCATGTCTTTATTTTTTTATTGAATTCTTTATTTTTTTTATTTTATAGCTTGCCGGGGTCCAGCCCCGGTGGATCCAGGGTGATTTGAAGCTGGGAGGGCGTTGGCAAGGAAAAACTTATTTATTTAGAGATATAAGATTAGATTAGGAAGAAATGGTAGAGTAGGAAATTTAGGCGGAGAAAAAGAGGCTGAATAACTTGATTTATGGGGAAAACCAATAAAACCTCGAGACAAGAGGTTTGCACCATCTACGTTAGGCCACCGGCGCCCACTTGAATATTGAAGGGTGCCCCGCCTTAGGCTCCCTTTCGCATGGATCTTAGCAGCCAGGGCAAGTAAGTAGACGTGGTGAGCCTCCCTGCTCCAGATGGGAATTCAGCCTAAAAAAGGGAGAAAAGAACAACATGGGGAAGCCCAGCATCGGTGCAAGACTCCAAAAACTTCATTTTTCAAAATCAGCGTATATACCCCAAGTTGTACACAAAGAAATAATGGAATATGCAGAGTCATGCAGGGGCAGCCGTCCTGACCCTCACTGAGACCAGGCTTTCTTTTTGCATACCCTCCCGTATACAAAAGGTCTCAGGTGGTTTACATTATCTTCTGGCCAAGAGGCCTGTTAACATTTTTATGGCTCTCTTCCTGGATAATTGTCTATCAACCAGAAAACTCCTTTTCCCTAGAAGTGTTTTTTCTTTACTCTGCCTCACCCTCAAAGTACTAAATAAAGATACATTCCTGTAGAACAAAGGTGCAGCGGGTTATAACAAAGAAGGTACTTAACTCAAAGATCTTATGTTGCCTTATGTTACCAGGGCTACTACCTGTTTCTCTATATACCAACTATCTCTACAAATAAAATATATGAAAATTTGGCAGCAAGTATTGGCTCAACAAACGAAACTTTTAATCAGTCCTATTCTAATGATTTTGACTCCTCGGAAGCCCCTACATTCCTAGGATGTTTTAAGCTTCCTGTGCCTCCCGAGGTCGGGGAGGCCTCAAACAATCACAGGCGCAGCTGTACGAGTCCTGCAGGCAGGCTAGAAAGCCCTCAGAGGGGTTTTTGGATTGAAACACCCTTTCAAATGCAGAAGACTAAAGCCCTGAGTTGACTTTTTCCAGAGTGTGTCAGAAGAGTGGAAAAGCAGAGTACAAAGGCCGGCAGACTTTGGGTTTTTGGCGTACATGCTCAGGAAATCCCAGGGGGAAGCCCTGAGATTTGACTCGCCTTGCCCGTCAGATCCCTGCCACATGACCTTGTCACAGGTGGGCTTCCTCACGCTGGCTCCCGGCAGTAGCTGATTTTCAAGTTCTGTTGGTTTCAGCTGCATAGCTAAGTGATTAAGCATAGGCTTGATCCCTGGGTGTGAGAGATTCCCTGGAGCCTTGAAGAAGCGGCAATTTATTCCAGTATTCTTGCCTGAAAAATCCCATGGACAGAGGAGCTTGGCAGGTGTACTTTAAAGGGTTAAAAAGAGTCGGACACGACTGAAGCAACTGAGTACAAATGCATATATATGTATAAATGTTTTCAGATTCTTTTCCCTTAAAAGTTGTTGCAAAGTATTGAGTATGGCTCCCTATTTTAATTATTATTGCTTTAAGATACAGTCTAATATTTTAAAGACTCTACCCTCTGAGTTGCTTCCCTTGTGACTCAGTGGTAAAGAATCTGCTTGCCAATGCAAGAGATGTGGGTTTAGTCCATAAGTTTGGAAGATCCCCTGGAGAAGGAAACGGCAACCCACTCCAGTATGCTTGCCTGGGAAGTCCCATGGACAGAGAAGCCTGGAGGACTACAGTCCATGGGATCACAAAGAATCGGACACAACTGTGTTATTAAGCAACAAAACAAAATCCTCTGACTTATGTATCTCCTTTGCGAATTTTCCCCCTAGTTTTCTGCTTTTGCTGATGATTGAGACTGATGATTGATCATTTTGTTGAGTTTCAAAGAAAAAAAGAAAAGAAAAAAGTTTCATAAAGAAAAAAGGGAGATGGGGAGAAAAGGAACTCCAGGAGGACTTCCATTTTGCAACTGAAATTGCAGGCAGCCAAAAGCGCAACGCAGCTTCCAGGTGGCATGAGGGATGGTGGACGGGAGGGAGGGTGATCTCGGAGCTTCCCCCAGGCCTGAAAGGCCCGGGGACCTTGCAAATCCTTCCAGAAGGGTTCCTTGGGCCACGAGCTGACCTTTGGCCACTTCCTGTGTTCCTCCTGAAACAGGTGTCTCCCTTCTAACTCTTGAGAGTTGCAGCTTCATTCTCCTTCAGTGGCTCTGGTTTAGGGGGCTTTCCACAAAACTCAGAGACGCAGTGGAGGCCCTTGGAGAGGCATCTCTCTGGTAAATAAGTCATTAGGCAGTGCGGCAGGGGACGGCTCCCCACGGCACTTCCTTCTAGAAGCTCTGGCTCTCTCGGGCCACCTGCAGCTCCAGCATCTCCAGAGAGCTGCCCCTGGTGGTGTTAACCTGGAGCTTCTTTCAAGCTCCTCCCATTCCCGTTGCTCTGGTCCCGCAGGCAGGAGCATCTTGTATCTTCTGTCTCCTTCCTGAGAGCTCCGGTTTGTGCTTGGCTGGCTACATCTTTTCCAACTCCTCTTGCTTGTCCATGGCTCTGCCTTCAAGAAAGGCAGTTGGAGAGTGGAATCTTCTTCAACACCTTGGTGTTACCAAACCAAACTTGGATCCACACGCCCATGCAGAGTAAAACCGATCTACCAACATCGAGTTGTCCTGAAGGAAAGCGCAGCGCTGACTGCAGGTGCCAAGCAAGGAGTCCAGGGCAGCTAGGGCTCAAAACCCCTGAGCTCCCAGATGACTTTCAGGAAAGCATTTTTAAAGGCCAGATGAGGGAGTAGAGTTGCCGGGTATGGGATCAACTCACACAGTTCTCTGATTGGTTGATGGTGAGGTAACAGGGTGGTATCACAGGGGTTAGCATTACCAGTCCTTAGGTGCCACAGGTCTGGGGGCTATGTGTTCATGATCATCACGAAGTGAATTTCTTCCATTTGGTGAGGGTTTTCACATTGGGCTTTCCTGGAGGCTTACACAGTTAAGAATCCACCTGCAATGCAGGAGACTTGGGTTTAGTCCCTGGGTTGGGAAGATCCCCTGGAGAAGGGAATGGCAACCCACTCCAGTATTCTTGCCTAGAGAATCCCATGGACGGAGGAGCCTGGTGGGCTACAGTCCAAAGGGTTGCAAAGAGTTGGACACAACTGAGCGACTCACACTTTCTTTTTTTGCAAGACAACTCAGGAGATGTGCGTCAGATACTGTTTTCTATGTATTTCAGGGAGGAGCTAAAGGTGAGGATATGGGGGAGGGGTCTGTCCCCTAGGGTCCTGCTCCATTACACCATCATCATGGACTCAAGTCATTCAGATTTCCCAGGTACACACCCCCTGGAATATTCTGGTATGTCCCAATGAAGAAGGGAGGGTTGATTGCTTCCATTTTACATAATGAAGAAACTCAAGACTTTGGGTCCACTGTCCTAGGCCTTCTCCAGCCTAATTTTCTTGAATTCCAGTTTGCTCTTTCTTCAAGCATGCTGAAGGTGGAAAGAGGGCCTCCTATACTCTTGCAATAAGACCAAAATCTTAGGGTCTCCGCAAGCCCTGCAAAATCGTCCCAGGGGATGGCCTCATCCCCCTTCACTGCCCCTTCCCTGTTGGTCCTGTAGACCCTGTCTTTCCCCACAGTATGTCCCAGGGCTTTTGGAGGTACTGTTTCCCTGCAGGCCCTCTGCCAGGGGCATTCCTTCTCGTGTCTTATTCTGTAGCTTGATCCTGACTCCCTCAGGGGAATTTCTCGGACTCCACAGCCCTCGTGTGACCTAATTTGCCTTTTCCTCTTAGGACGATGACAGCTGAAATACTGACACTGGTGTGATTCTCAGACTGAAGCCTGTTTCTCCTGTTAAGACTCCAAGGTCCAGGAAGGCAGGGCCCAACACTGATTTGGTCACTGCTGTCTGCTGAGCAGCTGTCATGGGTTTGGCTCAATATATATATTCGGGGAAGATATTCTGCATGGGGATCTCACCATCTCCCTTTCCAGATTAGCTCTTTTTTTAAAAAAAAATTTTTAATTAGTTTAGTTTTGGTTGCTCTGGGTCTTTGTTGCTGCACGCGGGCTTTCTCTAGTTGCAGCGAGCAGGGGCTACTCTCTGAGAAGTTACTCACTGGCTTCTCATTGCAGTGGCTTCTCTTATCGCAGAGCAGGGTCTCCAGGGCACGAGGGTTTCAGTAGTTGCAACACGTGGGCTCGGTAGCTGCAATGCACAGGCTTAGTTGCCCGGAGGCATGTGGGAATCTTCTCAAACCAGGGATCGAACCCATGTCTCCCGCATTGCCAGGCGGATTTTTTTTTTTTTTTTTTTTTTTTTTTTACCACTGAGCCACCAGGGAAGCCTGGAAGGACTTATTACTTGCAAAAAGTCAGGAAAACACCAGAGACTTTTTCCAAAGCAGTGTCTCCCTGAACAGCAAAACTGAGAAAATTTTAAGCCAAGGGGGCATGCATATTCATGAAGTGATTCGAGCAGAGGTGAATTCAGCCTAGAATTGGGACAAAGGTCCACAGCGTCCAAGCTTTGATTGATTGAAGTCAGGAGGGTCTACACCATCATCCTATATTCCACCTGGGCAGGAGTCTTAGTTCCTGCAGAACTCAAAGATGTATTACATGTATATCCTTTGAAGATTAACTAGGAGTCTGTTTTATCTCTGTGTTACAAGAAGGGGAACACTTTCCAGGACCCAAGAGCACGCTCCTGTCCAACACTCAGAAATGAATTGTCTGAGGAGACATACATGTTGACAAAGCGAGAGACTTTATTAGGAAAGTATGCCCGGGCAGAGAGCAGTAGGATAAGGGAACCCAGGAGAACTGCTCTGCCACGTGGCTCCCAGTGCCCAGTATTACGGTAATTGGCTTGGTTGTTGGGTTGTCTCTGGCCAATTACTCTGACTCCGGGTCTTTCCTGAAGGTGCACGCACCACATCAGCCAAGGCGGATCCCAGCGAGAAGGATCCTGGGGGGTTGGCAGGATATCTGAACTAGAGTCTCTTTCTGTGTTATTTAGTTGCTAAGTCATGTCTGACATTTTTGCGACCCCATGGACTGTAGCCCTCCAGGCTCCTGTGTCCATGGGATTCTCCAGGCAAGAAGACTGGAGTGGGTAGCCTTTCCCTTCTCCAGGGGATCTTCCGCAACCAGGGATGGAACCGCATCTCTGGTATTGCAGGCAGGTTCTTTACCGCTGAACTGCCTTTTGACATTTCCCTCCTCAAGGGATTCTAAGTCCCTTACCAGGACCCCCTGTTTAAGATAACTCATGCAGGTGGTCACTATTGGGCCTGGCTAGGGTGGGTGGCTTTAGTCAGTGGTTCCCCCTGACAACTGGACTATTGGCCTGTTTCTTGACTGCTTTTCCTTTATTCCTGCATCATCTCACTTCCTTTAGGATAATTAATTACTTAGATGTGTTCAAGGGCAAGCATTCAGGCCAGGCTTCAATCACAAAATGGCTTAGTCCAAAACGGTTTCTCTCATGTCAAGAAAACCATTCCTAGTTCCCTTTCTCTGGGGACCCCTAACTGATATGCTTACATTAATCTAATTATCTCTGTGGAACAACCACCGGGCTAATTTTAAGGGCTCGGCATGCCTCACCCAGGGTCACTGAGCTAAATGCCTAAGCCAAGACTTGAACCCAATACCACCCCTCTCCACTTCTCTCTCCTCCAGGCCCTCGTGGGTGACCAGTACGGTCCCTGCCCAGTCCCCACACGGATCGAGGAAAAGGAGTGGGAGGCGCTGAAGGCTCAGCTGACCACCAGGCCCCGCGACCTGGAGCTGGTGGCACGAAGCTTCTGGAGGGACGAGAACACGGTGCCCCCTGCCTACCTGCTGCAGGCCCTGGGCACTGGGGAGGCCTCTGGGCCTGAGGAGGCCACCCTGATCTCTGCACTGCGCTCTGGAGCCCAGGAGGCCCACAGACTGGGGCTTATCAGCCAGGAGCAGTGGCACCGCTACTACCGGTCAGGTGAGGCTGCCAAGACTCCCCTTGGGGTCCCCGGGAAATGCCCAGGGGTTCAAAATACACATCACGCTTTATCCAAACACCACTGCCTGCATTTCTATAAATGCCAAACCAACCTAGCTCCCGGAGGCCCAGTTCTGAGAAAGATTATTTTTCTCATCCAAGAGAGTGCAGTCACATCCTGGTTAATTTCAGCCTCTTAGGATTCTTCTATTTGGGCTCCTTTCCTTCTCTCAGGCAGGCTCCTGGCTTTGGGGGACTTGTCCTAGGATGACCACCATCCCCATACACCTGGGACCGAGACCCTTCCAGGATTCAGGATTTTTAGGGCCAAACCCAGGACAGTTCTGGGAAAACTGGAAGAGTGGGTCACCCCAGGCTAGCTAAGAGCCGGCTGCTACTGAGAAAATTGTCCTTCATCAACGTACCTGCCTCTGAAAACTAAAGCGAAGGAAGAAGTATCTTTTGCCCAAGGAGGGGAGTAGAGCTTCCCCGCTGTGCTGAGTTCATCTCCTGGCTCCCTCCTGCTCCCTTATCTCTCACCTCTCACCTCATCCTCTGCCCCTTCCGTCCTCCACACCGGGCTAGCAGAAAGGTATTTCTAAAAAGGCAGTGAGATCAAGTCATTGCCCCATCCTTTGCTGACTCAGGAAAGAAATAGGTTCTTTCAGAAAGAAATAGGTTCTTTCAGTAAGAAAAAGGTTCTTATTATTTATGGATTAGTAACAGACAGAGTCGGACACGACTGAAGTGACTTAGCAGCAGCAGCAGCAGTATGACAGTTTACATCACCCACCTTATCTTTTATACCATTTTATTTATTCTTTTGGCTGTGCGGAGCCTTCTTCCTCGTTGCGAGGCTTTCCCTAGTTGCAGAGTGTGGGGGCCGCTCTTCAGACGCGGTGCGCCAGCTTCTCATTGCGGTGGCTTCTCTTGTGGCAAAGCAGAGGCTCTAGGGCGCGAGAGCCTCAGTAATTGCAGTGTGCACTCAGTAGTTGCGTTTCCTGGGCTCTAGAGCACAGATTCAATAGGTGTGGGGCACCAGCTTAGTTGCTCTGTGGCATCTGGGATCTGCCCGGATCAGGGATCGAACCCATATCACCTACAGTAGCAGACAGATTCTTTACCACCAAGTCACCACGGAAGCCCTCACACGATTAAATATATGAATTTATATTATCCAAACTATTAACTATATGAATTCATGTTATCCATACTATTAAATATATCAATTTATGTTATAAAATATTGAATATATGAATTTATATTACCCACACTATAAAATATATAAATTCATTTGATCAACATATTACATAAATTGATTTATTTAAAGGTATTGAACGTAGCAATTTATACTAATAGTATTTTATTATAATATATTGACCGCTATTTATTGTATATATAGTAATTCTAGTAAGGGCATAATCCATTTTTAAAAATCTTATTTGAGGATAAGTTTAGATTAACAAAAAAGTTACAGTGTTATAAAGCTACAAAGATAGTGTAGATTTCTCTTACTCATGTAAGAGTAACATTTTGTATGATCGAGGTACATTTACCGGAACTCAGAAACGAACATCGATATTTACTATCTGTACAAGGCTGGTAACTAGACTCCAGACTTCACCTGAATTTCTGCAGTTTTCCCATCAACGTCTTTCTGTCCCAGGATTCCACACTGAGTTTCATCCTTTGTCTCCTTAGGCTCCTCTGGTCTGTAACAGGTTTTCAGAACTGTTTTGAGGAGTACTGGCCAGGTCTTTTATAGAATGTCCCTCAGTCTGGGCTTGGCTGGTGCTTTCTCATGATTTGACTGGGATTATAGGTGTGGGGGGCCTGGCAAATCCCATGGACAGACAGAGGAGCCTGGTGGGCTGCCGTCTGGGGTTGCACAGAGTTGGACACGACTGAAGCGACTTAGCAGCAGCAGCAGCAGCAGCAGCAGCATAGGTGTGGGGGAGGAAGACCACGGAGCTGAAATTCCCTCGCCACCCCATCGTATCAGGAGTACCTGAGGCCCACCTGGCATCACAGGCGGGGCTGACCTTGGCTGGCTGAGACTAGTAAGGACAGGCCAGTTTTGGACTCACCGTCTGTGTGTGGAACAATGTGGAGTCCACTGTCTGTCGAGCACTTACTCTGTCACTATAGCTTGCTCTACGACACGAGGCAAGTGTGCCAGTTGTTCTCAGAGAGATATCTGACCCTGGGGTCATGCTCAGCATCGGGGGTCTGCACTTTGGGATGGGCCCGGATTGGCATCTCAGCCCTGCCCCTTTCCAGGCATGACCTCTGGCAGGCTTGGAGCCTCTGTTTCTTCATCTGTAAAATGGAACTAGTCAGAAGTCGTACCTAGGAGAGTCGTTATGGAGACCTGAAAGGTCCTGTCTCGGCCGTGATCTTATTAACCATAAGATCACTAAGCAATTATGTCAAACCTCACCCATTAGTAAGCCCCATCTGAAAGAACAAATAGAAATTTCTAGACATCAGCAAAAAGCACAAATGGGTGTGGAGTCAGAGGCAAGTCATAGACAGTATCTTTAGACCATACTATTTTTCAGGCACCCTGCTAAACTTTCTTAAAAAAGTTGCTTTTTTAATCTTGAAATAGAGTTTCACAAGAAATTGGAAAAAAAATAATAAAGAGGAAGAGGTTTTATGTATCCTTTACCCAGATTTCCCCAAAGGTAACATCTTGCATAGCTAGGGTGCAATATTATAACCAGGAAGTGGACATTGTTAGAATACAGAGAGAGTAACAGAAACCGTTTGTGCATGTGCCTGTATGAGCCTTTTCTTTCTCGGCAATTTTATCACCTGTATAGCTTCAAGTAACCACCATGGTTGATACACAAGGACTGTTCCCTGACCACAGGCTCCCTCCCACTGACATTTAGAGCTACGCTCACCCCTCCCCACAAACCCCAGCCTTGGCAGGCCCTAACCCAACTCCATCTCATTTATTTTATTTTGACCATGTCACAGAAGATAAAATTGCAGACCGTAACCTTTTATTCTTTCAGCATAATATGCTCAGCTTTTCACAACAATTATTTCATAGAAAATCCTCATAGCAGCCCTTTCAATTTTGGGATTAGTACTCACGTTAAAGGGAGGAAACAGAGACTCAGAGAGGTGCAGTGATTTTTCCCAAGGTCACACAGCCTGTTACTGGCAGACAGTCTTGGACTGGTTCATGCCAAAATGTGTCCAAGAAGCATCCCATTTGAGGACTATGAGTTGCCTTCGTCTCTGCTCTCCATTCATGAGGCTAAGGGGGTTGTAGGGTCAGACCAAGGAGGACTTTTGAGAGGCTGTTGTCTTTGGCTCTTTGACTGAGTCCTGTCTCCAAGGGCATGACTCACTCAGCTGCAGAGATCTGGGAGCCTCTGATGAGCCCAGGGCAGTTTCAAAAATAACTCGAACCTGACTGCTATTTCAAAACAGAGGCCTCCAAGGAGAAGTCAGTGTGGGCTCTTGGCTCTAGAAGATACAGGTCCTCAGGGCAGCTGCTGCATTCTCTGGGACAGGAGTCAGCAAACGGTGGCCCAAGGGCTAAACCCAGCCCACTGCTTGTTTTTATAAATAAAGTTTTATTGGAACACGCTCAAGCACATTAGTTTGTAAGTTATCTACGGCTGCTTTCACATGGCATGAAATTAACCTCTTTGAAATGAACAATTCCTGCATACAAGTGTTTGAGCTTTTGTTTTCAGTTCTTTTGGGGCCACACCCAAGAGCTATATAAACTCCATATTTAACTATTTTGAGTCTGATGGCATTGTTTTATGATGAGACTGCTTCACACACACACTGCTTCACAACAACCTGTGTGTTGCCTACACCAAGGTATCTTTGATTTTGCTGTTGCTGTTGTTCAGTTGCTAAGTCATGTCCGACTATTTGCAGTCCTATGGGCTGCAGCATGTCAGCCTCCTCTGTCCCTCACTATCTCACAGAGTTTGCTCAAATTCGTGTCCCTGGAGCTGGTGATGCTATCTAACCATCCCATCCTGTGCTGCCCCATTTTTGCCTTCAGTTTTTCCCAGCATCAGAGTCTTTTCCAGTGAGTCTGCTCTTCTAGAGTAGTGCCTAAATCAATGCCACTCTTGGTGTGGCCTCTGAACCCCAGCCTCAGCATCACCTGGGAGCTTGTTGGAAATTCAAACCATAGTCCCTACCCCGACATGCAGAATCAGAACTTCTGGAGCCAGGGTCCAGCCATGTAGGTTTTTGTGAGCCCCCAAGTGATTCTGGCACATTGTGGCCTCAAGCCAAACCTGGCCCACCATTTGTTTTTATGAATAAAGTTTTGTTGGAACACACTGGAGCCCCTTCCTTTGCATGTTGCTCATAGTTATGCCAAATGACTCTGGCCCACATTAAGCCTGAATTCCAGTGTTCTTGTTCCTGGAATATGTCTCCCAAGTGTCCCCATTTGAGCCAGCTGATGACATAATGCTTCTACCCTCTTCTACTTTTGCAGTCATCGAGTGGGAAATAGAACGGGCCCTGCTGAGCTCAACGGTTGGGGATCACGGGGCAACAGTCTTCCTGAGAGATATCCAAGGCCTCAATAAACACATCCTGGAAGACTGTGCCCTCAAAATGGTGGACCGTCTTGCAGATGGTTGCCTGGACACGGATGCCCAGAACCTTCTCAGCAACCTCAAGGGGCGCATTGCTGACCGGCAGCCTGGAGTTCTCAAGGCCCACCACCTAGCGTGGAGCCGAGACCTGGTGAACCCCAAAAACAAGGCTCATGCCCGATACCTGAAGGAGCTGGGGGAGCAGTTTGTGGCCAGGGCCAACCATCAGGTTCTTGAGTGCCTCCGGGAGCTGGAGGCAGGCAGGCAGGAGTTGGCGTGGCTCTACCAGGAGATCCGCCACCACCTGGGACTCAGTGCCGAGGTCAACCGGACCTTCTGTGGACGCCAGGAGCTCCTGACCCAGCTGGGGCAGCGACTGCGACAGAGTGATGGCCGCCCCCACCCACCCCTGGTGCTTTTTGGACCCGCAGGCATCGGAAAGACGGCTCTGATGTGCAAGCTGGCTGAGCAGATGTCGGGGCTGCTCGGCCGCAAGACAGTAACCATTCTGCGGCTTCTGGGGACATCTCAGATGAGCTCTGAGGCCCGAGGCCTGCTCCAGAGCATCTGCTTCCAGGTGTGCCTGGCCTATGGGCTGCCCCTGCCCCCTGCCCAGGTCCTAGAGGCCCACACCAGGCTGGTCCAGTTTTTCCACATCCTCCTCCACACCGTCTCCAGCCGAAACTTTGAGTCCCTTGTGATCCTGCTGGATTCGGTGGATGAGGTGGACTCTGTCCACTGTGCTAGGAGGATCCCCTGGCTGCCTCCCAAATGTCCTCCAAGGGTCCACCTCATCGTCTCGGCCTGCTCTGGACAGCGGGGGGCTTTAGACACCATGCGGCAGGTGCTCACGGACCAAGGGGCTTACTGGGAGGTGAAACCCCTCTCTGGAAACCAAGGGCAAGAGATGATCCAGCTCCTGCTGGCCGCCTCGAGGAGGACACTGAGTCAGGTGCAGAGGGACATGCTCTGGGCCAGCCTCCCAGAGTGTGGACACCCAGGGCGGCTGAGGCTGGCTTTCGAGGAGGCCCGGAAGTGGGCCTCCTTCACTGTGCCAGCCCCACTGGCCTCCACTGCTAAGGAGGCGATGCAACAGCTGTGTGCCCGCCTGGAGCAGACACACGGGCGGCTCCTGGTGGCCCGCGTGCTGGGCTACATTGTGTCTTCCCGGTGAGTCTCTGCTGGGTTCACTCTGTTTTGAACTGTACGCGTGCATTCTTCTCCAAGGGCTGCCACAACAACCTGGGTGCCTTAGAACAATGGAAGTCTATTCTCTCACAGTTCTGAGGGCCAGAGTCTGAAATCGAGGTGTCAGCAGAGCCACACTCCTGGAGGCTCTGGAGGAGACTCTGTTCTGGGCATTCTCCTTCGTTTCCGGCGCTGCTGGCCATGCTCAGCGTGCCTGGGCTTCTAGAAGCATCACTCCAGTCTCCACCTCTGTCATCTTGCAGCCTCCTCCCTGTGTGTCTCTCTGTCTGAATTTCCCTCTTTTCTTGGAAGGACATCACTCATTGGCTTAGGGTCTACTCCTGTCCAGTATTGTTACTGACCGGGGTTCTTGGCCTTGTCCAGTATTGTTACTGACCGGGGTTCTTGGCCTTCGCAATAGATAGAAATTGATCAGAGGCCAGACAAGAAATCCAGGCAAGGCTTTACTGGTGCTTCTGCTGTGAGCTCAGGCTTTCCAGGTGGTGCTGGTGGTAAAGAACTTGCCTGCCAATGCAGGAGAGGCAAGAGACATGGGTTCGATCCCTGGGTCAGGAAGACCCCCTGGAGGAGGGCATGACAATCCACTCCAATATTCTTGCCTGGGAAATCCCATGGACAGAAGAGCCTGGTGGGTTATAGTCCACGGGGTTGCAAAGAATCGGACACAACTAAAGCAATTTAGCACGCATGAATTGCTGCAGCAGGGGGGAGGGAGAACAAACGACAATCTCCTTTGCTTGCTTGCTCCCAGTGAGCTGGTTCCTTATTTGGATGAAGGTCAGCTGTCGGGCTGAAGGGGTAGCTTAGGTGGTTTGTCCACCCCTCTGGTGGTGTGGTAGGCAGGGGGCCTGTGAAACACCCTGCTTTTGCTCCCAGCTCTTCCGAAGCGGCAGTTGAGTTTTTGCTTTTTCTGTCTTATCCATAATTTCCCCAGTGGTGCATGCATGAAGCTGTTTTCAGTTCCTTATAGTTTGTTTTTATTCTGTTGTTTGAGGAGACGTTTGTCCAGGTGCAAGCACCGCCGCAGAGGGCCCCAGGTCCCAGGTCCCAGCCTGTCTCAGTGGGACCTCATCTTGACCACTTCTCCAAAGACTGGTGTCAAATAAGGTCCTATTCACAGGGTCCCCATGGGCATGAATTTTGAGGAACACTTTTCAACCCAGTATCATTCATACCACAAAGTTCACCCTTTTGAAGTCTCCAGTTTGGCAGCACTCAGTACATCCACAGTGTCGTGCTACCGATAACCATGAGGAATGGTTCCTCACCCCGCGAGGGAGACCCTGTCCCCGTCGGCAGTCACTCCTCATCCTCCTCTCCCAGTCCCTGGCGGCCATGAATCTGCTTTCCGTCTCCACACATTTGTCTAGGTTATCTCTCTTTCCTTCTATCTGTCTATGTATCTGTCTATGTAGCATCACCGATGCAATGGACACGGACGTGGGTGAACTTCGGGAGATGGTTAGGGACGGGGAGGCCTGGCGTGCTGCAGTGCACAGGCCTGCAAAGAGTTGCAAAGAGATGGCTTAGTGACTGAACAGCTACAGCAACACGGATCTGTCCATCATCTGCCGGGGCTTCCCAGGCGGTGCTCGTGGTAAAGAGCCCTCCTGGCGATGCAGCAGGTGTAAGAGATGCGCGTTCGATCCCTGGGTTGGGAAGATCCCCTGGAGAAGGGAATGGCAACCCACTCCAGTATGCCTGGTTGGAGAATGCCATGGATAGAGGAGCCTGGTGGGCTACAGTCCCTGGGCTCAGCACGTCACCTCTCATCTGTCTAGCATGCTGCTGACAACTAGTGGTTGGAGGCTAGGAGTTCTCCTAGCATCCTAGAGGATCTGATCCTTAGCATCACAGTGGGAGGCTGAGAAACTCTGTTAGGCATGCGTTCTGGCCTTTTCAAACACCTCTGTACAGAGTGGGTTGCTGAGTGTCCGTTGTATATGGCTGCTGAAAGAAATAATGAGATTATACTTGCAAATAGACATCACTGGCCAAGGTCCCTCAGCCAGCACCACATGCAGAGTGGTGTGACCTCACACACAGAGCTTGTCTGCAGTGCAGGAAAGGCAGGTCTCGTGATGGGGAGCCGCTGCATCGCCAGGAGGGTTCTTTACCACTAGCACCGCCTGGGTCCACATTGTCAAGGGGATGTCTTTGGGGATGGAGAAGGGCTCTTAACCTAGTGGTTCGGCTGTGACCTTAGGCATATCCCCCAATGCACAGCTCTAGCACCGTCCAATAGAATATTGGCAATGAGGGCAACGCTCTATCTCATTGTCCACAGTGGTAACCACGAGCTACGTGTGGCAAATAAACACTTGAAAGCCAGCTTATCCATCCCAGAAACCAGATTTGAAACTTCATTAATTTTTAACTTTCAATGACTGTGTGGCTGGTGACGACTATACTGGACATCATGGCTCTAGACTTGATGAGACACAACATCTTCAAGAGCAGGGATGGAACTGAATTCCTCTCCCCCTGGCCATCCAGGACCATGAATACACAAACCTCAGTTTCCCCATCTGACAAACGGAAGAAGGCCCCCTCCCACACAATTCCAGCTCTTGAGGGCACCTTATCAGAGGGACTCACGTGCTCCGAGAACCATCTCTCTCTCCTGCCACTTACCTTGTCTCTCTCCTTCCTGTGAGTTGGCTTATCTTCTTCCTAGCAACTGGTGTTACTGTTTCTATTTTTCCCGGTTATTTTCTATGTGGCTCTCTGTGCTAGATCAGCTACGTGGGGCTCTAGCTCTCTGTCCTCCAGGGGGCAGCACAGAGATGACACTCCATAAACAGGGGTTAAGCAAAAGTGCCCACGCTTTACTGATGTCAGTGGCCTTCCGGGATGCAGCCCTCTGCTTCTCTGAGGATGAATGGACTGGCCTGGTCCCTACCCAGAGGGCCCCGTGCAGGGGTGTGATGCCAGAGAAGTGTGGGGCTGTGCTCCCTTGGATATCCAGGTTGAAAGCCTCTTAGGATGTCCCATTTTTTTTTGATCTGGTGGACAAGCCATTCATTGTGCCTGAAACCACAAAGAGAGACTCTAAGCCTGGTTTGTTTCGAGAGTATACTGAAGATTGAGAAAGAAGATTTTATTCTTTTTTTTTTCCTTATGGCTGCACCTCGAGGTATGTGGCTCCCCTCATAGCTCAGTTGGTAAAGAATCTGCCTGCAATACAGGAGATCCCAGTTCAATTCCTGGGTCGGGAAGATCCGCTGGAGAAGGGATAGGCTACCCACTCCAGTACTCTTGGGCTTCCCTTGTGGCTCAGCTGGTAAAGAATCGCCTGCAATGTGGGAGACCTGGGTTCGATCCCTGGGTCAGGAAAATCCCCTGGAGAAGGGGAAGGCTACCCACTCTAGTATTCTGGCCTGGAGAATACCATGGACTGTATGTATAGTCCATGGGGTCGCAAAGAGTCAGACATGACTGAGCCACCTTCCCTTTCACTTTCAAGGTATGTGGCATCGTAGTTCCCCGACCAGGGATCAAAGCTGTGCCCCCTGCATTGGAAGCAGAATCTTCACTACTGGACTGCCAGGGAAACCCCAGAAGATTCTATTCTGAAAGAGGAAATGTTTGAGGAAACACTGGACCACCCCATGTAAACCCTCGTGTTGTGGCTCCCAGAAATATTGGTTTGGAAAGACCTGTCAAGAGGAGAAAAGCAGATTAGGGAGACGGGCTGGCTACTCCAATGGGGAAACTGGTGAACACCGCCAGTGACTCAGCTGTGACTATTAAAGATGAGATGATCTCGTGGAGGAGATCTCAGAGAATACTGATAACACCTACCTCGTTGGACAACAGAAAATTCCAAGTGAGCAGGCATTCTGCATGTGTAAAGAATGTGGGATATGTTTCCAGCAAAATGAAGACTAATCAATCAGTTCAGTTCAGTTCAGTCGCTCAGTTGTGTCCGACTCTTTGCGACCCCATGAATTGCAGCACGCCAGGCCTCCCTGTCCATCACCATCTCCTGGAGTTCACTCAACTCACGTCCATCGAGTCCATGATGCCATCCAGCCATCTCATCCTCGGTCGTCCCCTTCTCCTCCTGCCCCCAATCCCTCCCAGCATCATAGTCTCTTCCAATGAGTCAGCTCTTCACATGAGGTGGCCAAAGTACTGGAGTTTCAGCTTTAGCATCATTCCTTCCAAAGAAATCCCAGGGCTGATCTCCTTCAGAATGGACTGGTTGGATCTCCTTGCAGGCCAAGGGACTCTCAAGAGTCTTCTCCAACACCACAGTTCAAAAGCATCAATTCTTCGGCGCTCAGCCTTCTTCACAGTCCAACTCTCACATCCATACATGACCACAGGAAAAACCATAGCCTTGACTAGATGGACCTTAGTCGGCAAAGTAACATCTCTGCTTTTGAATATGCTATCTAGGTTGGTCATAACTTTTCTTCCAAGGAGTGAGCGTCTTTTAATTTCACGGCTGCAATCACCATCTGCAGTGATTTTGGAGCCCCAAAAATAAAGTCTGACACTGTTTCCCCTTCTATTTTCCATGAAGTGATGGGACTAGATGCCAGGATCTTTGTTTTTTGAATGTTGAGCTTTAAGCCAACTTTTTCACTCTACTCTTTCACTTTCATCAAGAGGCTTTTTAGCTCCTCTTCACTTTCTGCCATAAGGGTGGTGTCATCTGCATATCTGAGGTTATTGCTATTTCTCCCGGCAATCTTGATTCCAGCTTGTGTTTCTTCCAGCCCAGCATTTCTCATAATGTCCTCTGCATAGAAGTTAAATAAGCAGGGTGACAATATACAGCCTTGACGTACTCCTTTTCCTATTTGGAACCAGTCTGTTGTTCCATGTCCAGTTCTTACTGTTGCTTCATGACCTGCATGTAGGTTTCTCAAGAGGCAGGCCAGGTGGTCTGGTATTCCCATCTCTTGAAGAATTTTCCACAGTTTATTGTGATCCACACAGTCAAAGGCTTTGGCATAGTCAATAAAGCAGAAATAGATATTTTTCTGGAACTCTCTTGCTTTTTCCATGATCCAGCAGATGTTGGCAATTTGATCTCTGGTTCCTCTGCCTTTTCTAAATCCAGCTTGAACATCTGGAAGTTCACAGTTCACATATTGCTGAAGCCTGGCTTGGAGAATTTTGAGCATTACTTTACTAGCATGTGAGATGAGTGCAATTGTGCAGTAGTTTGAGCATTCTTTTGCATTGCCTTTCTTTGGAATTGGAATGAAAACTGACCTTTTCCAGTCCTGTGACCACTGTTGAGTTTTCCAAATTTGTGGCATATTGAGTGCAGCTCTTTCACAGCATAATCTTTCAGGATTTGAAACAGCTCAACTGGAGTTCCATCACCTCCGCTAGTTTTGTTTGTAGCGATGCTTTCTAAGGCCCACTTGACTTCACATTCCAGGATGTCTGGCTCTAGATTAGTGATCACATCATCATGATTATCTGGGTCGTGAAGATCTTTTTTGTACAGTTCTTCTGTGTATTCTTGCCACCTCTTCTTAATATCTTCTGCTTCTGTTAGGTCCATACTATTTCTGTCCTTTATCGAGCCCATCTTTGCATGAAATGTTCCCTTGGTATCTCTAATTTTCTTGAAGAGATCTCTAGTCTTTCCCATTCTGTTGTTTTCCTCTATTTCTTTGCACTGATCACTGAAGAAGGCTTTCTTATCTCTTCTTGCTATTCTTTGGAACTCTGCATTCAGATGCTTATATCTTTCCTTTTCTCCTTTGCTTTTTGCCTCTCTTCTTTGCACAGCTATTTGTAAGGCCTCCCCAGACAGCCATTTTGCTTTTTTGCATTTCTTTTCCATGGGGATGGTCTTGATCCCTGTCTCCTGTACAATGTCACGAACCTCATTCCATAGTTCATCAGGCACTCTATCTATCAGATCTAGGCCCTGAAATCTATTTCTTATTTCCACTGTATGATCATAAGGGATTTGATTTAGGTCTTACCTGAATGGTCTAGTGGTTTTCCCTACTTTCTTCAATTTGGGTCTGAATTTGGTAATAAGGAGTTCATGATCTGAGCCACAGTCAGCTCCTGGTCTTGTTTTTGTTGACTGTATAGAGCTTCTCCATCTTTGGCTGCAAAGAATATAATCAATCTGATTTCAGTGTTGACCATCTGGTGATGTCCATGTGTAGAGTCTTCTCTTGTGTTGTTGGAAGAGGGTGTTTGCTATGACCAGTGCATTTTAAATGGAGTAGCCATCATGGTCAACAAAAGAGTCCAAAATGCAGTACTTAGATGCAATCTCAAAAACAACAGAATGATCTATGTTCGTCTCCAAGGCAAACCATTCAATATCACAGTTATCCAAGTCTATGCCCCAACCAGTAACACTGAAGAAGCTGAAGTTGAATGGTTTTATGAAGACCTACAAGACCTTTTAGAACTAACACCCCCAAAAGATGTCCTTTTCATTATAGGGAATTGGAATGCAAAAGTAGGAAGTCAAGAAACACCTGGAGTAACAGGCAAATTTGGGCTTGGAACGTGGAATGAAGCAGGGCAAAGACTAATAGAGTTTTGCCAAGACTAATCAATATCAGGGAATTGAACACACACACACACAAGGTGTTTGTATTCCTTGTAAGCAGAAGCCAGCCTCCCTCTCTCATCTGCTTTGAAATGAACTCTGCTTGTTCTCTAAGCCAGAGGAAATTTGTGGACAAGTGCCTTAGTTTCTCCAGGCAAATGCTTGCAGGTATCATGAAGTCCATTCCAGTCCGATGCTTATCGTGTTTAAAGCCACTTCCTTTTTCAGGCAAAAACACATGGGGGTGGTTTATGCATTATTTTCCGATGTTACTTCTCTTCCTGTGCTACTTGACTCATCTGAGATTGGGGGAGGGATGGTTCAGGGTTCTGTAGGTGTGAGAAGGAAGGAAAGATCAGGAAATGTCTTACTTGATGGGTACAGCTAGAACCAGGCATGAGTACCAGCTAACCGTGGGCACTGCCCAAACACCGATCTCCATGGTGAACCCTTCGGTGATGGGCAGGGTGCCATAGAGCTGGTCACATCTGTCCCTCCCTCAGCGTCTGCCTTCTCCAAATGCAGGGGACACAGGTGTGCTCCCACGTCCGTCCCTCCTTTCCGTAGGCATGGGCTCTCAGAGGCGGAGCTAAAGGATGTCCTGTCCTTGGATGATGAGGTCCTGCAGAGCGTGTACCAAGACTGGACCCCACCCAGCAAACAGCTTCTGCGCTTCCCGCCCCTGCTGTGGGTGAGGCTTCGTCGAGATCTGGGTAACTGCTTGGCCAGGCGGCCGGTGGACGGCTTCACCCTTCTGGCCATTGCCCACAGGTGAGTTGAGCGGGTTGGTGACACTGTCTGGGTGGGACTCCAAGACCAAGGACTCCCTGATCGGGTTCCTCTTTGTTTCAGATCCTTCTTCACTCCCCGTTCCCAGGAAATAAAGTCTACTTAGCACAGCATGCAAGGGTCTCCCCACCGTGAGCTCTAACACAGCTAACTTGTTTGTTATCATTATTAGTCACATCACACATCTTTTTTTTTTTTTTTTTTACTTTATTTTGCTTTACAATACTGTATTGGTTTTGCCATACATTGACATGAATCCACCACGGGTGTACATGAGTTCCCCATCCTGAACCCCCCTCCCACCTCCCACCCCATATCATCTCTCTGGATCATCCCTGTTCACCAGCCCCAAGCATCCTGTATCCTGTATCGAACCTAGACTGGCAATTCATTTCTTACATGATAGTATACATGTTTCAATGCCATTCTCCCAAATCATCCCACCCTCTCCCTCTCCCTCAGAGTCCAAAAGTCCTTTCTAAACATCTGTGTCTCTTTTGCTGTCTTGCATACAGGGTCGTCATTGCCATCTTCCTAAATTCCATATATATGTGTTAGTGTACTGTATTGGTGTTTTTCTTTCTGGCTTACTTCACTCTGTATAATTGGCTCCAGTTTCATCCTCCTCATTAGAACTGATTCAAATGTATTCTTTTTAATGGCTGAGTAATACTCCATTGTGTATATGTACCACAGCTTTCTTATCCATTCATCTGCTGATGGACATCTAGGTGGCTTCCATGTTCTGGCTATTATAAACAGTGCTGCGATGAACACTGGGGTACATGTGTCTCTTTCAATTCTGGTTTCCTCAGTGTGTATGCCCAGCAGTGGGATTGCTGGGTCATAGGCAGTTCTAGTTCCAGTTTTTTAAGGAATCTCCACATTGTTCTCCATAGTGGCTGTACTGGTTTGCATTCCCACCAACAGTGTAGGAGGGCTCCCTTTTCTCCACACCCTCTCCAGCATTTATTGCTTATAGACTTTTGGATCGCTGCCATTCTGACTGCACACCGCACGTCTTGTGGGCTCCCAGCTCCCTGACCAGGAATTGAATTTGAGCCCTCGGCAGTGAAATTGCAGAGCCCTAACCGTTGGACTACCAGGGAGCTCCCGCAGTGAACTGCTTCTTTAAATCGAGGAGAAATTCACATGAAATCCATCATTTGAAAGCGAACAGTTGAGCGCATTTAGCATCTTCACATGCTGTGCAACTATCACCTCTGTCTACTTCCAGAACATTCCCACTGCCCTAAAAGGTACCCCACCCCCGTCAGCAGCCACTCCCCAGGCCCTGCTCCCCCAGGCCCTGGCAGCCACGCGCCTGCTTTCCGTCTCTATGGATGCGCCTGTTGTGGACATTTCGTATGGATGCAGTCGCATGCAGTGTGGCCTCTTGCGCCTGGCTTATCTCACTCAGCGTGACGTTTCCATGGTCTGTCCATGTTACAGCATGCGTTAATGCTTCATTCCCTGTTACGGCTGAATGACATTCCCCTGCAGGCACGGGTCACGTTTTGTTCATTCGCTCATTAGTTGACGGACACGTGCTTGTCTCCACCTTTTGGTGACTGTGACTAGAGCTGCTGTGAATAGGCACGCACAAGTTTTTATTTGAACGCCTGCTTTTCCATTCTTTGGGGGGTATATACTCTGGAGTGAAATTTCTGGATCATACAGTAACTTGCTTTATGTTTAATTATTGAGGAATCCACATTTTCCAATTTTAAATTGGAAAAATCCCATGGACAGAGTCTGGAGGGTTATAGTCCAGGGGTTCCCGAGAGTCAGACATGACTTAGCAACTAAACCGCCACCATAGTTAATTCACAGTTTTGTGTTAGTTTCAAGAATACAGCAAAGTGATTCAGATATATACATATTATCATATATTATATATGTGTTATATATGTATAAATTAGTACTTATATAAAAATTATCTTATATATTATTATATATTATTTATACTTAAATATTAATATATTTATACATATCAGTATATTTTTATATATATTCTTTTTCAGATTCTATTCTATTATGGATTATTATAAGATACAATTCCCTGTGCTATGCAGTAGGTTGTTTATCAAATATTCCTTTTTAAAGTAAAATTACTTAAAGAAAAAGTAAGATGGGCTGATTTAGAGATAAATGGTAGGTGACAAGTAGCTCAGGTGGTCAGCTGAGCCAGCAAGCATCTAGAAGGAGTTTCGGATGGACTGGCGCTTGGGAACCACTTCCTGGAAGTGGTGGCCAGTCACCACCTCTGAGCCCACCCAGGCCCATCAGCCCATGTCTCCTCTCTGCAGACAGCTGGCCGAGGTGGTCCGAGAGCTCTACCTGTCTGGGCCTGAGAAAGCCAAGAGTCACGGAGTCTTGGCCGACTTCTTCTCAGGGGCCTGGAGCCAGGGCATCAAGAAACTCATCACCCTGCCACTCGTGGGAAAACCCCTGAACCTGGACCGCAAGGTGAGGTGTCCAGGGGCCCCTGCTCCCCACTCTCAGCCTCTGCACTTCTGTGCTGCAAAGCTGGGGCCACGTGCCCCCTACCATTCCTTATTTCCACCCCAGACACACTCTGCCTCCTTTCCTTCTTTTCTCACAAAGGACAGAAAGTCCCCAAACATTATCTGAAGGGTGGGGAGCAGCAGATGAGGAATTTATGCTCCACTAACTTTCCAGATGAGAGAACAAAATCACAGCGTTTAAAAGCTTGTCTCCAAAGTCATGCCTTGCGGCATCCCAGAATTTAATTCCTTATGCTCTGATTCATCCTGAGACACACCAGTTTCCTCCTTGGTGTGTGTGTGTGTGTGTGTGTGTGTGTGTGTGTGTGTATGAGAGTGGGGGGGGGTTTGATATTTTACTTGTGAATCCCCTCATACAATTCAATTTTCAGTCATTGGTTCTCCCAAAGTGTTACTCATTTTAAAAATAACGCTTATTTCATTTCCCACCTAGGGGAGTAGTGCGTAATTGTTGGAGAACACAGAATCAAACAGTAAAATAAAAGCTAGACCCAGAAGTCCCCGCTCTGAAGAGCTGCTCCCAGACTTCCAGTCACTATTCACGTATTTCCCCCCAGTCTTTCTTTTGTACTCAGGAGCTCTAAGACTTGGGTCCTTAGCTTACAAGCTGCCACCTCTTTTTTTTTTTTTTTTTGCCTTTCAAATACCTCGAGGCCCAGCTCAAATGGCTTCCTTCAGTAAGCCTTCCATAATTTCCTTTCTTTTGCTTACTTCTTCTTCTTCTTCTTTTTGCCATGCCAACGCAGCTTGTGGGATCTAGTTCCCAAACCAAGGTCCCCTGCAGTGGGAGCGCAGAGTGCCAACCACTGGACTGCCAGGGAATTCCCTTGACTATTTGTTCTTTACTCCATGTGCCCCTCACTCCCCTCACTCCGAGGCAGAGCTCAGACTGGGTATTTCTTTCTTTCTCGTCTGCGCTGAGCCTTCGTTGCTGCAAGCGGTCTTTCTCTAGTTGCGTGGCACGGGCTCTAGGCGTACGGGCTTCGGGAGTTGCAGCGCTTGAGCTCAGCTGCTCCTCTGCGCGTGGGATCTTCCCGGACCAGGGACTGAACCCGTGTTCCCTGAATGGGCAGGCGGATTCTTAACCCTTGGATCACCAGGAAAGTCCAGAACTCAGACTTTTTAAAAGAAGCTTTCAGTTTCAAAGTCATTTTAGATTCACAGACTAGTCGCCACGCGTGTAAGAGTTCCCGTGGACACTCTCAGATTCCCCTGCTGTTAACATTTCCCCTAAGCATAGCACAGTGACTAGGGAATACACTTTCAAGTCTTTTATTATAGTTGGACTTTTCTTTTGCATTTTCCCTCCTGGACAGGCAGGCCAGAGGCAGGGCCCGGCCTGATTCTTTCTCCTCTCTGGTTTCTCACAGATACTCTCCTGTGTGCCCAGAACTCCTGCAGGCTCAGCCTCATCGCTTTAGGATGTGGCTTGCCCCCTGCCTGGTCTCATAGCCTCAGGACCTCCCGCTCCAGTCGTCTTCCCCAGCAATGCCTCTGACCATCCGGTCTGATCATGTCTCCCCTCTAATACCTCCCATGACTGGCCCTCTGTCTTCAGTCCAATCTCGCCAGCCTGATGTTCAGTGCTTTTGTGATCTACTATCGACAACCTCCCTAGTCTCAGCCCAACCACGATCCTTCACTCTGTCTTATAATTCAGCCTTCCCAAACTCTGATCCTGCTCTCTCCCACCACTAGGCCTTTGCACACGATGCTCCCTTGCTCTGAAACACCATCATTTCCAATGCATTTTGCCAGACAGGCTCCTACTTACCCTGTGAGACCCAGTTTCAATGCCCCTTGGATTCCTGGAGCCCCAGACCCCTCCTGTCCCAGCCCAGCCTGTGTGTGGGTATGTGTGGGTGTCCCCATCTGATATCATGTCACTGTCCCTCCAGCGTCACCTGATACCCGGCCTGGCCCATGTTTGTGGGGTGAATGAATGAGACTGTGTCTCAGTGGCCTGGCTGCCAGCTCTCTCCTCCCCTGCAGGTGGCCCCTCAGCCCCTGTGGTTCTCCGACACGGTTGCAAACCTGAGGAAGCTGAAGGAGTTACCCTACCACTTAGTCCATGCGGGCCGTATAGAGGAGCTGAAGCAGGAGGTGCTGGGTAAGGTCTCGGAGGGGCTTGCGTGGGTCCCTGACTCTCAGGTGCTCCCACTTTCCGGAGCCTGACAAGGTGGAAGGGTGAAGGTTAGAATCGCTGGCTCCTTTTAAGGCACAAGTTCTCACCAGGGGCGGTTCTGCACCATCACTGCCCCGAGATACACACACACCAAGGCGATGTCTGGAGATATTTTGGTTGCAGCTGGCATCTAGGGCTAGTTGATAGCACAGAGGATGAGAAACTGCCTTAGAATGAGAGAGACCCTGTCTACCTATCTGTCAATCCATCACCTACCATCTCTATTTATCTACCATATATGGCTGTCCATCTAGTATCTATCACCTATCTATCTGCTGCTGCTGCTGCTAAGTCGCTCAGTCGTGTCTGACTCTGCGACCCCATAGACGGCAGCCCACCACGCTCCCCCATCCCTGGGATTCTCCAGGCAAGAACGCTGGAGTGGGTTGCCATTGCCTTCCCCGCCTATCTGTCTGCATCTATCTATAATCTGCCATATCTAGCATGTCTGTTATTTATATAAATATAAAATCTCATCAAACGTGTATCTCCTTCTACCATCTGTATTTATCATCTTTATATTTATCTATCTAGTATCTATCATAACTATCTATCTACCTACCAACCTACCTAAATTTCTATCTCTCTACCATTTATATATCTATCATCTTTATTTCTATCTATCCATCCATCTATCTATTTGCCTATCAATGTACTATCTGTGTGTGTGTGCGTGTGTGTGTGTGTGTGTGTGTGCTCAGTGCTCAGGTGTGTCTGACTCTTTGCAGCACCATGGATTATAGCCCAACAGGCTCCTCTGTTCATGGAATTTTCCAGGCAGGAATACTGGAGCAGGTTGCCATTTCCTACTCCAGGGGATCTACCCGACCATCTACCATCTATGGCTGTCTATCTGTCTGTCCATCATCTATCCGTCCATCCATCTTTCTGTTTATCCACCCGTCTCCCTCTCTCCCCATCCATCCATCCGTGTCTTCATTCCTGTCATTCTCAACCAGGGATGACTCTGCTTCCCAAGGGACACTTGACAATATGCATGCTTCCGACTGTCGTCACTCGGGAGGCGTCACTGGCATCTAGTGGGTGGAGACCAGGGACACTGCTCTCCACTCCCGACCTGATGGCCCCGCCACAGAATACGACCCAGCCCCAAATGTCAGTGAGGCTGAGAGTGAGAACCTCAGAGAAACGAGGAGGTGAGACCCCACCTCCCAGGATGCGCTGGAAGAGGCCGCAGGCCCCCACAGCGCCCCCTTCTGCCCACAGGCAGCATGACCTGGATTTGCTGCCGGGGCCTCTCTGGGGGCATCGAGGGTCTGCTGGAAGACTTTGACCTGTGTGCCCCGCACATGGACTGTCCTGAGGTCAGCCTGGTCCGGGAAGCTCTCCAGCTGTGCCGCCCGGCAGTGGAGCTCCGAGGCATGGGTGAGTGGTGCGGAGACGGCGGGATGGGGGAGGTGTGGTCCACTCTGCACCGACCTCTAGAAGCCCAGTCTCCTCACTGAGCCACTCACACACCTTTCCTGTTATAGCTGAGGGTTTTCTCCTAGCTCCAGCTTCTAGAACTTTGAATTGAATCTGGGAGAGTTTAGGAGTAAAAACTACCAAGGCAGAGCCCTTCTTCTTACCTCAGCCCAGCAATTTATTTTATTTAAAAAAAATTTTAAGTTTATTTTTATTGTTTTGGCCTTGCCATGCAGCCTGTGGGATCTTAGTTCCCAGACCAGGGATCAAATCCAGGCCCTCAGCGGTGAGATCACAGAGTCCTAACCACTGGGCTGCCAAGGAATTCCTCCAGCATCTTATTCTAGAAAGGGACACATAGGAAATATTTTAGGCAAAATGAAGGAAATTATGTTGATGCTTAGTATAGACAGATAGTGTTCAGTCGTATCTGACTCTTTGCAACCCCATAGACTGTAACCCACCAGGCTCCTCTGTCTATGGGATTTCCCAGGCAAGGATACTGGAGTGGGTAGCCGTTTCCTACTCCAGGGGATCTTCCGGACCCAGGGATCGAACCTGCAGGTTCTTTACCACTAGCGCCACCTGGAAAGCCCACGACACTTAATATAACAAGGAAGAAAACATTCCCACCAATTTTTTTTTTTTTTAGTGGATGAAACTCAGAATGATAGTAACCGAGCACAGCTTTTTGTAAGTTAGGTCTACTCATGAGAAAGCAGGGGAAGTCTTGATCAGGCAGAGAACATTCAGGGCTCAGTTGGGGTTCAAAGTCGGCATTTTCTGTCGTCCCACTAATTACACGTATCAGTTTAAAGACATCAGTGGTTTTACAAAAGCCATTCCTAGCTCTCAGGGACAGGTGTTGAGCAGGGTTTGGCCCCGCTGTGGCCTGGAGTTTGAAGGATCCCTGTGTCCTCAGGTGATACTCTGTCCAGGACGGAATTTTGTTTGTTTGTATTTTTTAAAACTGTGGTGAAATGCCCGTAACATAAAATGAGCCATTTTGATTGTCCAGGTCAGCAGCAGTAAGTCCATTCACACACCGTTGCACGACGATCAACCCCATTTGTCTTCATAACTTGTGCGTCCTCTAACACCGAACCTCCGTCCTCATGAAACACTCGCTCCTTTTTCCCCCTCCCTAAGCCCCTGGCACTCCCCCTTCTACTTTCCGTCTCTAGGAATTTGACCATTCTAGGGACCCCATGTAATTGGACTCACGCGATAATTTTCCTTTTTGTGACTGACTTATTTCACTTAACATAAAGTCCTCAGTTCATCCATGCCAGGATATCCTTCCTTTTTAAGGCTGAGTAATGTTCCATTGTGTGTGCGTGCGTGCTAAGTCACTTCGGCTGTGTCTCACTCTTTGTGACCCTGTGGACTGTAGCCTGCCAGCCTCCTCTGTCCATGGGATTCTCCAGGCAAGAATGCTGGAGTGGATTGCCATGCCCTCCTCCAGGGGATCTTCCTGACCTAGGGATCCAACCTGCGTCTCTGGTCTTCCATTGTGTTCAGTTCAGTTCAGTCACTCAGTCTGGTCCAACTTTGCGATCCCATGGACTGTAGCACGCCAGGCTTCCCTGTCCATCCCCATCTCCTGGAGTTTGCTCAGACTCGTGTCCATCGAGTCAGTGATGTCATCCAACCATCTCATCCTCTGTCATTGCTGTGACGATGGGGATACAAATATCTTCACGAAACCCTGCTTTCGGTTCTTTTGGATAGATACCTGGATGTGGAATTGCTCAGTCACGTGGTAATTTTGTGTTTAATTTCTGAGGAACTGCCAGATCTCTTCCCATACTGGCTGTACCATTTTACCTTCCTACCAACAGCACATAAAGGTGCTAGTTTCCCTATATCCTCTACAACACTTGTTATTTTCTGATTTAAAAAAAAATAGCCATCCTATTGTGTGTGAAGTGGCCGGGATGTGTTTTTTCCTTTCGCCTGCTGCATTCGGTCTTAGCTGTGGCATTCAGGATCTCTGCTGTGGCTCGAGGGCTTCTCTCTAGGTGCATCGCACGGGCTCAGTAGTTGTGGCACACGGGCTCAGCTGCCTCATGGCACGTGGGATCTTATGTCCACAACCAGGGATCGAACCTGAGTCCGGTCCTGTGCATTGCAAGCAGGATTCTTAACCCCTGGACCACCAGGGAAGTCCCCATGATGGTTTTGATCATGCATTTCCCAACTGGATTTTTTGTTTGTTTTCGTCTGGCCACACTGCATAGTTTGTGGGATCTTGGTTCCCCAACCACGGATACCTTGGCCCTCACACTGAAAGCGCCAAGTCCTAACCACTGGACCACCAGGGATTTCCCTTCCCAGTTGGTTTTGATTTGAGGGTTTTTACAAGTGATTTATAAGGATGCTTAATTCCCATATTCCTTCCATGCTTCATTCATACCTGACAACTGTTGCTTGTCTGAGAAGCCTACTGAGGCTGGACACCCCTGGCCCCTCACACCCTGCATATTCCATTGCTACATGCTACGCCCACATATCTTAACTCTTTAGTTATTATTTTCTCTGGGTTTCTTTTGCATCCTCTATCTGCCTCTATGCTATGCTAAGTTGCTTCAGTCATGTCTGACTCTTTGCACCCCTATAGGCTGTAGCCCGCCAGGCTCCTCTGTCCTTGGGATTCTCCAGGTAAGAGTCTGTCTGTCCCTGCTCCCTGCCAAATGTCCACCTCATCGCATAGATCAGGCCAAGTACATGGATCTTGGTCCCGCCACGTTGATTTAAATCTGGGTTCTGGCGTTTACTGGCAGCGTGACCTTCACGTCCCTTACTACCTCATCCCCTCCCTTACTCTCACCCCTCCCCTTGCCTTGCAGCCTTCAGTTTCCCCATCTGCAAAATGGGGGATGTTGGTGAACCCTCCCCTCTAGGGCTTCTGGGAACAGTTTGCAAGTCAATTCATGCAGAGCCTGTCCCCATGGTGCCTTCTGAGGATCCTTTTACTGTCAGGTGACAGCACTGATGTTGTTGACCTGAAAGGCCTTGGAGGGGCCACTTCTGCCCCGAGCCTCTGCTTTCGTCATCTGCAAAATGTTGAATAGCGCTAAGGTGGTATCTAGGACCCCACCCAAGTGGATGACACTTTTGCCTTCTTCTTGCATTTATGCTCACCAGATGTTTTATACCTCAAAGGGAGTGATTTTCCAGGAAAATACCCTTGGGCCAGTTTAGGAAAAGATTTCAAAGCCCAAATCATAGTATGTTCTTTGCAGCGCTCCTTGACTGACAACCTGTGGCTGCCCAGCACAAGGAGAAGGTGTAGAGAGACATGTTGCCACCAGATGGTGCAGCTGAGCAACCGTGCCCTCTCAGGACATTTCAGTGCTTTCCAGCAAGCTCCTAGAAACCAGTCCTATTAATGGATTTCCCCCGGTGCCTCCGGCTCCAGGATGACTTGGTGTGGTGCCATTCCTGTTTGTTTTAATTTGAAAGACTGATATTTTGTTCATCATGGACCTGGGGGCATGCTTTTGATTTTCTTAAAAAAAATATTGCATTAAAATAGTTTTTCTCTTGACAGTTAAGTTTGTTAGCACCACTTTAACTGCTACACCCATGGTGAGTGGGACACTTTCGCCTATCCCTGGCCTCACCCCATTCCACCCACCAGCAAACCCAGGCACAGGGCATGGCCACCATGCCCCAGGCCCCACAGTTCGTGTGACCTGGTGTAAGCTGCTGAACCTCCTGCGTGTGTGCTAAGTTGCTCAGTCATGTCCAGCTCTTTTGCAACCCCATGGGCTGTAGGCCGCCAGGCTCCTCTGTCCTTGGGAATTCTCCAGGCAAGAATGCACAAGTGGGTTGCTGCTTCTGAACCTCACCATGCCTCAGTTTTCCGCATTATACACTTGGGCTGATAGTGATGATACATCTAAACTGCCCCCTCCCCAAGATGTAGTTACTTTTAAAATATATATTTATTTATTTAGCTGCATCAGGTCTCAGTTGCTGTACACAGGCTCTCTAACTGGCGTGCAGTCTCAGTAGCTGCCACACACAGGCTCTCTAGTTGTGGTCTATGGGCTCTAGAGCGCGAGAGTTCAGTAGTTGTGGTACAAGGGCTGAACTGCTTTGAGGCATGTGAGATCTGAGTTCCCCAACCAGAGATGGAACCTATGTTCTGTCCTGTTCATTGAACATTCTTAACCACTAGACCGCTAGTTCAGTCCAGCTCAGTCGCTCAGTCGTGTCTGACTCTTTGCGACCCCATGAACTGCAGCACGCCAGGCCTCCCTGTCCATCACCAACTCCCAGAGTCCACCCAAACCCATGTCCGTTGAGTTGGTGATGCCATCCAACCATCTCATCCTTGGCATCCCCTTCTCCTCCCGCCCTCAATCTTTCCCATCATCAGGGTCTTTTCAAATGAGTCAGCTCTTTTCATGAGGTGGCCAAAGTATTGGAGCTTTAGCATCAGTCTTTCCAAAGAACACCCAGAACTGATCTCTTTTAGGATGGACTAGCTGGATCTCCTTGCAGTCCAAGGGACTCTCAAGAGTCTTCTCCAACACCACAGTTCAAAAGCATCAATTCTTCGGCGCTCAGCTTTCTTCACAGTCCAACTCTCACATCCATACGTGACCACTGGAAAAACCATAGCCTTGACTAGATGGACATTTGTTGACAAAGTAATGTCTCTGCTTTTGAATATGCTATCTAGGTTGGTCATAACTTTTCTTCCAAGGAGTAAGCGTCTTAATTTCATGGCTGCAATCACCATCTGCAGTGATTTTGGAGCCCCCCCAAAATTAAGTCTGACACTGCTTCCACTGTTTCCTCATCTATTTCCCATGAAGTGATGGGACCGGATGCCATGATCTTTGTTTTCTGAATGTTGAGCTTTAAGCCAACTTTTTCACTCTCCTCTTTCACTTTCATCAAGAGGCTTTTAGTTCCTCTTCACTTTCTGCCATAAGGGTGGTGTCATCTGCGTATCTGAGGTTATTGATATTTCTCCCGGCAATCTTGATTTCAGCCTGTGCTTCTTCCAGTCCAGCGTTTCTCATGATGTACTCTGCATAGAAGTTAAATAAGCAGGGTGACAATATACAGCCTTGATGTACTCCTTTTCCTATTTGGATCCAGTCTGTTGTTCCATGTCCAGTTCTAACTGTTGCTTCCTGACCTGCATACAGGTTTCTCAAGAGACAGGTCAGGTGGTCTGGTATTCCCATCTGTTTCAGAATTTTCCACAGTTGATTGTGATTCACAGAGTCAAAGGCTTTGGCATAGTCAATAAAGCAAAAGTAGATATTTTTCTGGAACCCTCTTGCTTTTCCATGATCCAGCAGATGTTGGCAATTTGATCTCTGGTTCCTCTGCCTTTTCTAAAACCAGATTGAACATCTGGAAGTTCACGGTTCACGTATTGCTGAAGCCTGGCTTGGAGAATTTTGAGCATTACTTTACTAGCATGTGAGATGAGTGCAATTGTGCAGTAGTTTGAGCATTCTTTGGCATTGCCTTTCTTTGGGATTGGAATGAAAACTGACCTTTTCCAGTCCTGTGGCCACTGCTGAGTTTTCCAAACTTGCTGGCATATTGAGTGCAGCACTTTCACAGCATCATCTTCCAGGATTTAAAATAGCTCAACTGGAATTCCATCACCTCCTCTAGCTTTGTTCATAGTGATGCTTTCTAAGGCCCACTTGACTTCACATTCCAGGATGTCTGGCTCTAGGTGAGTGATCACACCATCGTGATTATCTGGGTGGTGAAGATCTTTTTGTATAGCTCTTCTGTGTATTCTTGCCACCTCTTCTTAATATCTTCTGCTTCTGTTAGGTCCATACCATTTCTGTCCTTTATCGAGCCCATCTTTGTATGAAATGTTCCCTTGGTATCTCTAATTTTCTTGAAGATATCTCTAGTCTTTTCCATTCTGTTGTTTTCCTCTATTTCTTTGCATTGATCGCTAAGGAAGGCTTTCTTATCTCTCCTTGCTATTCTTTATGAGCCAGTAATTCCATTCCAGGGTAAACAACACAAACGAAAACACTGAGAGATACGTGAGCCCCCATGAGCATAGCAGCATTATTAGCAGTTGCCCAGATATGAAGGAAACCTAAGATGTCCGTGGACAGATAAATGAATAAAGAATATTTGCTGCATGTATTCAATGGACTAGTACTCAGTCATAAAAAAGAATGAAAATTTGCCATTTGCAGCACCATGGATGGACTTATAGGGGATTGTGCTAAATGAAATAAACCAGACAGGGAAAGACAAATACTGTATATCACATACGTGGAAGCTAACAAATAGAACCAACTAGTGAATATAATAAAAAAGAAGCATACTCACAAGAATAAGCTAGTGGTTACCAGTGGGCGAGGGAATGGTGACGTGAAAGTCACTCAGCCGTGTCTGACTCTTTGCGACCCCATTGGCTATACAGTCCATGGAATTCTCCCGGCCAGAATACTGGAGTGGTGTTCTCCAGAAGCTGCTTCCTTCTCTATGGGATCCTCCCAACCCAGGGATCAAACACAGATCTCCTGCATTGCTCATGGATTCTTTACCAGCTGAGCCACTAGGGAAGGCCTCGAGGGAATGGACGGGGCAAAATAGGCGTGGGGGAGTAAGATAGTCTACAAGGATGTATTGTACAACATGGGTAATATAGCTAATATCTTGTGATAAGTGTAAACAGAATGTAACCTTTTTAAATTGCATAAAAAAATTAAAAATAAAAAAAGAGAAATTGAGGACTTCCCTGGTAGTACAGTGGATAAGAATCCTCCTGCCAACGCAGGGCACATGCGTTCAGTCCCTGGTCCGGGAAGATCCCACGTGCCACAGAGCAGCTAACCTCACGAACCGCAACTTCTGTAGCCCTGGCACCCGGAGACGGTGCTCCGCGACAAGAGAACCACCACGATGAGAAGCCTGCACACCGCAGGGAAGAGTCGCCCCTGTTTGCTGCAACTAGAGAAAGCCCACAGCAACCAAGACCCAGTGCAGCCAAAATAAAGAAATAAATATTTTAAATAATAAAAAAAGGAAGTTGAAGTGATGTGGCCACAAGCCAAAGATGCCTGGAGCCCCCAGAATCTGAAAGAGGCGGGGAAGGATGCTCCCCCAAAACCTCTGGAGGGAGCACAGCCTTGGCCACACCTTGATTTCAGACTTCTGGCCCCCAGAACTGTGAGAGAAGAAGGTTCTGTTGTTTGAAGCCCCCCAAAGTTCTCTTGTTTACAGCAGCCACAGGACACTAACCCACTCGGTAACTACGAACTGTTGGTGAAATGATCCTACACACTGGCTGGGTGCCTGGGTTTCCCTGTTGGCTCAGACGGTAAAGAATCTGCCTGCAATGTAGGAGACCGGGGTTCAATCCCCGGGTCAGGAAGATTCCCTGGGGAAGGGAATGACTACCCACTCCAGGGTTCTTGCTTGGAGAATTCCAAGGACAGAGGAGCCTGGTGGGCTACAGTCCATGGGGTCACAAAGAGCAGGACACGACTGAGTGACTAACACACTTGGGATTCAGAACACAGCCATGAGCAAGACAGGCATTGTCTTTGTTCCCAGGAAACCCAAGGTCTAGGGTGTGAGGTGGGGATCCTCCTGGGGCACTTGAAGTAGGGGCGAGTGGGTGGAGAGAACAGAAAAGGAGGCAGAAGCGGGGAGGGCTCCAGCTGGGGCAGCAGTGCCCCTCCTCTCAACAAGCGTCCCCTCTGTTGCAGAGAGAAGCGTCCTGTGCACAGAACTCCTGGCCAGACTCCATTTCTTCACCACTTCACATCCCGGGCTGGTGGGACAGCTGTGCCAACAGGCACAGAGCTGGCTCCGGATGTGCCCACAGCCTGTGCTGGTGCCCCTCGGAGGATTCCTCCCTCCGCCTGGAGGGCCCCTGCGGGCAACCCTCACCGGCTGTCACAAAGGTGGGTCTCCCCAGCGCAGTCCCTGTCCGTCTGGGGGCAGGGGATGCAGGTATTTCAGGCTGCTCTCTGGGGCTCCCCTCTGCTGGTTGGGAAGCCCCAAGGGTGCCAGCTGGGCCTGGCCCTGCTGTCTCATGCTGACTTGACTCCATCTGTCGCCCAGGGACTGTAGACGGCTAGTGTAAATACTGCTACTGAGCCCAGAGCAAGTGGATGCTGACTGCCTCTGGGGTCTCGTCACTAAGAGTTCGGTGCCCATCTTACCACAGCGTCTGTGATTTTACAGCCTCAAGCTAGCAAGTTTGGAAACTAGAGCCTGGCTCCTGACTGGCCCCGGAGAGGCTGGTGGGACTTTTAGGTTCTCCACGGGACAGCAGAATGTCAGAGGAGGAGTGGATTTCGTCCTCTCCCTCCGTTTGTCACCCACCTTTCCATCCATCCACGCAGCATCCCTCTCTTCCTTCCATCTGTCTGCCTTTTCATCCGTCCAACCCCCCTCCCTCCCTCCCTTCCTTCCAACCAGTCAGCTATCCACCTGTCTTTCCCTCCATCCCTCCCTCCCTCCATCCACCCCTCCTCCCTCTCATCCGTCCATCTGTATGTCCTTCCATCCTTCCTCCCTTCTTCCTTCTTCCTTTCCCACCATCCACCCACCCACACACCCACCCACCCACCCGCCATCGGTTATCCGTGTTTCCAGGAGTCATCCTTCCTGTCACCATTCTATCCACACCACTTACCTTCCATTTTCCCCAGATTGCCACCTTCTATTTGCTCAAATACCCCTCCTCCCATCCAGACACTCAGCCATTCATCAGCTCACCCGCCCATCTATCAGATTCATCTGCCCTTCTAATACCCATCCATTCACTAATCCACTCACCCAGCCAGTCGTCTATCCGTCCACTTACCCACCAGCCCACCACCGCTCATCCATCCCTTTGTCTGCCTAACCCACAGTCTCACGTTAATCACGAGGCTACTAATACAAGTAGCTTGTTGTTCAAATACCAGACATTATAACTTGTGCCTTTTCTGTGCCACAGAGTCTTGTAGGGAAAGCTACATTCTCAAGGCACAGAGCTTCGAAAACAGAAATTCTAAGAGACACTTGATACAATGCATGGAAAAAAAGTGATTTAGGGAGAGCTGCTAGAATACTGTGTTGAGAAGGATTGTAAGACTGAATCTAACAGGAAAGAATGTGCATTTATCATGATACTGACTCTGACGCTGTAACAAAAGCCAACATAGCAATGGCTGAAATAAAAAAGAGCTTCCTTTCTCTCAGACGCAACGGTCCATGCATAAATGAAGGTAATATGGTGTCTCCAGGTTGTCAGGGGCTCAGACCTTTCCAAACTTGCTGCTCTGCCATTTTCAATGTGAGGTTTCCATTTAATGGCCCAAAATGGCTGCTCCAGCCCCTGCCATCACAGTGGCATTCCAGCCAGGGGGAAGAGGGAAGAAGTAGATGGCAGTCCCCTTCCCTTCAAGGACACAGCCTGAAGCAGAACTTGCCACTTTTTGCTCCTGTTTCACTGGTGAGAACATGGCCATCTTTGACTATAAGGGAGCCTGGGAAATAAGGTCTTAGTCTGGGTAACCAAATACTCAACAAAACCTGTGGGCTGTGGATTTTATTACTAAAAGAAGCATGATATCAATAGAATGGCTCCTGTAGGGGGCGGGGCAGATCACAGAGTGTGGGGATTGATTGGTGAGGTCTGTCAAAGCATAGGGAAAGGCAGTCACAACTCAGAAGTGATTTTGGTTTTTCTCATCTCGGTAGGAAAATGTTTTGTGTTTCAGACCCACTGTGCCAGTTGCGTGAGCTCTGGTCCTGTTGCCAGGTGGCGCTAGTGGTAAAGACTCTGCCTGCCAGCGCAGGGACATAAGAAACGTGGGTTCCATCCCTGGGCCAGGAAGATCCCCTGGAGGAGGGCATGGCAATCCACTCCAGTATTCTTGCCTGGAGAATCCCACGGACAGAGAAGCCTGGTGGGCTATAGTCCACAGGGTCGCAAAGAGTCGCACACAACTGAAGTAATTTAACACACACACACACACACACACACACACACATGACACGTTCAGGTTGAGAAACTTCCTACTCACTCCGGGCTTCAGTTTCTTCGCTTTTATTTGTTTATGGACGTACCATGTGGCTTGGAGGATCTTCGTTTCCTAACCAGGGATTGAACCCGCATCCTCGGCAATGAAAGTGTGGAGTCCTAACCACTGGGCCCCCAAGGAATTCCCAGTTTCTTCGTTTTTAAGATGAAAAGTTTGAGTTCACGTTTCCAAGGTGACACAGTTCGTGAGTGATCACAAATTTAAAAAGAAAAAAAAGGAAGGAAAGAAAAGGAAAATCCCACCTCCTCATATCCTGTCCCAGTGAGGTGGAGACACGATCCTGGATTCTCAGACCTGGACTGGGTCTGACTTTAACACCTCCCCCACCACCTTGGCTTTCCCGGTGGCTCAGCAGTAAAGAACCCGCCTGCCCATACAGGAGACATGAGAGACGTGGGTTTGACCCATGGGTGGGGAAGATTCCCCTGGGAAAGGGCATGGCAACCCACCCCAGTATTCTTGCCTGGAGAATCCCATGGACAGAGGAGCCTGGTGGGCCACAGTCCATGGGGACACAGTCGGACACAATTGAGTGACTGAGCACATCGACAGCCCAGTTGTAACGACCAGAAATTTCTCCAGACATCGCCCAGTGTGCCCTGGGCGTGTGGGGCAGAATCACCCCTGGGTAGGAGTCGCTGAACTAGAGACACTTATGACTGAACAGTGGTTTGGTCCATCCTCCCGCCTCAGAGCAGCTCAGAGTCTGCATCTGGCCTCTTGACAGGGCTGGCTTTGAAATCCCAGCTCTGCCACCTCCAGATGTGTGACCTTGGACCAGGAACTGACTCTGGGCCTCAGCTTCCTTATCTGCGAAGTGGGGAGAGTTTTTCATGGCTGAGAACTCAGACCCATGAGCTCTCATTTCTGTGTGGCTGCAGGCATCACTGCCATGGCATGGAGCCTGGAAGAGAAGCTGCTGCTGGTTGGCACGCAGGAGGGCATGGTGGCTGTGTGGGACATGGAGGAACAGCAGGCAGTCCACATCCTACCTGGACACACAGGTGAGGCTTGGAAAATGGGGCTGATGATCAGGCTCCTCCTAGAGTCCTACATTGATCAGTCAGTTGCCAGGGTCCATTTACCACCAATTCACTTCTCTGTGTCAAAACTGTGGTCTTTGTTCCTGCATCAGCTAGCTACAGCCGTGTAACAAAACACCCCAAACAAGAATGCAAATCAGAACAGCCACTGTGGAGAACAGTAAGGAGGTTCCTCAAAAGACTAAAGATTGTTGCCATATGATCCAGCAATCCTATACCTGGGCATATATTTGTACTATAATTTGAAAAGATACCTGCAAGATGTCCATAGCAACAGTATTTAAAATAGCCAAGACTTAGAAGCAACCATCAATGGATTGATAGATAAAGATGTAAGATATATAATATATATGAATATTAGCCACAAAAAGAATGAAATAATGCCATTTTCAGCTACACAGATGGACCTAGAGATGATCACACTAAGTAAGTCAGAAAAAGACAAATTCCATATTGTATCACTCATATGCAGAATCTAAAATATGATGCAAATGAACTAATCTACAAAACAGAAACAGATTCAGCAAAAGAACAGACTTGTGGTTGCCAAGGGTGGGGGATTGGGAAAGGGACGGATGGGAATTTGGGGTGAGAAGATGCAAACGTGTGTGCATAGAAGGGATAAACAGCAAGATTCTATTCCATAGCATAGGAACTCTATCCAATGTCCTGTGATACACCATAATGGAAAAGAATACAAAAAAGGAAAATGCAGAATCAAAATCACCCCAAACACAGCAGCTTCAAACAATAGCTGCTTATTTAGCTCACCTCTGTGAGTGGGCACTTCCCCGGTGCCTCAAACGGTAAAAAATCTGCCTGCAATGCAGGAGACCTGGGTTTGATCCCCGGGTCAGGAAGATCCCCTGGAAAAGGGAATGGCACCCCACTCCAGTAGAATCCCACGGACAGAGAGGCCTGATGGGGCTACAGTCCATGGGGTCGCAAAGAGTCGGGCGTGACCGAGCAACTGACACACACAGTGTGAGTGGGCACTCCAGCCCCGTGGCAAACACTGATGTGCTTTCTGAGGCTGTAGATTCGTGATTTCTGGACATCTCTTATAAACGAAATCCTATACTATGCGATCTTTTGCATCAGATTTCTTTCAGTCCGCATAATGAGTTTGCAGTTCGTTTGCATTACGAGTATAGATAGTTTGTTCATTTCCATTGCTGGATTGTATTCCCTTGTATGGGAGCAACGGGTTTTCAACCATTCATCACTTGAGGGACATTTACACTGTTCCCAGTTTGGGGCTGTTGTGAATAATGCTACTCTGATTCATTATGTCTTCATCTTTATAATGTTTAAATGCACTAAGAAATTTCATTTATCTTAATAGATCATGCATGTTTCAGAATTTATTAAATTTTTAAAATTATTTAAACACTTTGTGGCTATTTAGGCTATTTCTAGTTATCTGCTATTTGGATAATACTGGGATGAATCTGTTTTAACTCTTGGTCAGTAGTTTTTTTTTTTTTTTCTGTTGAATATTTCCAGAGAGTGGCACTCTTGACTTGGAAGGTATGACCATTCCTATAGGTTTTGAGAAGTGTCATCATATTGCTTTCCAAACAGGCTGCAACAGATTAAAACACTCCCTAACCCCAAAGTTCCCAGCATTAGATACTTTAATTTTATACTTTTTGTCTAAGGGGTTGCAGTGGAGTAGGTACTGATAGAGTATTGACAAAGGAGTCTCTTTATTTTATTATTTTCATCAGGATGGCTATTTTCCCAGAGGATGATTCAATCTCTGTACAGTATCTGACTCATGGCGACCTTAATTCATTTTTTAAAGTCTTCAAACTCTTATCATCTATAATCAGAAAAACTCAGTAATCAATTTACTGAAAAAACCGAAAACACTGTGTGTGTGTGTGTGTGTGTGTGTGTGTTAGTTGTTCAGTCATGTCCAGCTTTTTGCGACCCCTGGACGGTAGCCCCACAAGGCTCTTCTGTCCATGGAATTCTCCAGGCAAGAATACTGGAGTGGGTTGCCATTCTCTTCTCCAGGGTATCTTCCCAACCCAGGGATCGAACCTGGGTCTCCTGCATTGCAGGCAGATTCTTTCCCGTCTCAGCCACTAGGAAAGCCCTGAAGCCACTGTGAAAGTGAAAGTGAAGTCGCTTAGTCGTGTCCGACTCTTTGCGACCCCATAGACTGTAGCCTACCAGGCTCCGCCATCCATGGGATTTTCCAGGCAAGAGTACTGGAGTAGGTTGCCACGTCCTTCTCCAGAGGATCTTCCTGACCCAGGGATCGAACCCGGGTCTCCCGCATTGTAAGCAGATGCGTTACCGTCTGAGCCACCAGGGAAGCACGTAATAAGAAAAGCAAAAATTTCCCATCACATGGTAGGGTGCTAGAGGTCTTTTGCACTGGCTTCTGAGAGTCAACTTTGAAATTTTCAAGAATTTGGTGAGGTGGTCATTCTTTTTCTTAAAAAAAAAATATTTTTATTGAAAATTTAGTTGATTTACAAAGTTGTGTTCATTTCTGCTGTCCAGCTGAGTGACTCAGTTATGCACAGATATGGGTTCTTTTTTATATTCTTTTCCACTGTGGTTTATCCCAGGAAATTGAGAATCGTTTTCTGTGCTCTACAGTAGGACCTTGTCGTTTGTCCATTCTGTTTGTGAATAGTTTGCATCCGCTAATCCCGAGCTCCAAGTCCATCCCTTCCCTACTCCTTCTCTTCTTTGACGGTCACTAGTCTCTTCCCTATGTTCAAACAGCCATTCTTAAACATGACATCATAGAAACACACAATTAATCAGTTCTACTGAAACAAGGTAATGAATCCTCAAAACTCATCATTTTCTAAATATTTCACAACACGCTACTCTTATCTCTCTTCTTGGTTATTATATCTGTGTGATATAGGTGGTTATATATAGACATATAAACTTGTGCAGCCTGGTTTTTTATTTTTATTTTTTCCTCTTTCCATATCATGTATATATCTCTGGTTCGTTTTCATTTGTTTTCTGTCTGGCTGTGCTGGGTCTTTGTTGCTGCTCATCGGCTTTCTCTAGCTGTAGCGCGCAGGAGCTATGCAGGGCACAAGTTCTAGGAGGCGAGGGCTTCAGTAGCTGTGGCGTGTGGACTCAGTTGCTCTGAGACACGTGGACTCTTCCTCGACCAGGGACTGAACTCATGTTTTCTGCATTGGCAGGTGGATTTTTAACCACTAGACAACCAAGGAGGTCCACTAATTCATTTTAACAGTGATATAATGGCCTATGTATGGGAAGTATTATAAAGTGTTATTATTTATAAAAATTCTGGCTGAAAAATATCCCAATCTCAAGAAATAAAAATCACTCCAAATACTGGGGACATGTGAATTCTAAAACAAAATTCCCTTCCTGTTCTCTCCCTCGATCCGTCAATGCTCCCCCGGAAGTGACCAGTACACACACTCTGTTATACGCCATTAGCAATTTTTCCTCTAGGCTTATGCAGACGTAAGGACTTCCCTGGTGGCTCAGAGGGTAAGGCGTCTGCCTACAGTGTGGGAGATCTGGGCGATCCCTGGGTCAGGAAGATCCCCTGGAGGAGGAAATGGCAACCCACTCCAGTCCTCTTGCCTGGAAAATCCCATGGATGGAGGAGCCTGGTAAGCCACGGTCTGTGGTTGCAAAGAGTTGGACACGACTGAGCGACTTCTCTTCACTATGCAGGCATAGATCTGTCTCTTGAGCTCTTGTGGAAAATCACATCATGCTGTTTTACACACTGGGCTGCAGCTTGCTTCTGTCACAATGTATGTGTGTTAGTTGCTCAGTCATGTCTGACTCTTTGCAACCCCATGGACTGTAGCCCACCAGGCTTCTCTGTTGATGGAATTTTCCAGGCAAGAATATTGGAGTGGGTTTCTCCAGGGGAATCTTCCTGGCCCAAGGATCGAACCCAGGTCTCCTGCATTGCAGGCAGATTCTTTACCATCTGAGCCACCAAGGAAGCCCAATAGATTGTATCAATGTTTTGTGGAGATTGAGAGTCTGGGCTCCTGGCTGAAATCCTGGCTCAGTTACTTAGTAGCCATGCGGCTTTGCATAAGTTACCGTCCCGGGCTATAACTCAGTTTCCTTATCTATACAATGTGAAGTGAAAGTCACTCAGTCGTGCCCAGCTCTTTTTGACCCCATGGACTATACCGTCCATGGAATTCTCCAGGCCAGAATACTGGAGTGGGTAGCCATTCCCTTCTTCAGTGGATCTTCCTGACCTAGGAATCGAACCAGGGTCTCTCGCATTGCAGGTGGATTCTTTACCACCTGAGTCACAAGGAAGCCCAATGGGATAATAATAATATCTCAAAGAGTTGTTATGAGATTAAAGGAGTTTAGTGCATGTTAACAGCTATGCTTGGCACACAGAAAGCACTCTAAATATTGGCTATTGTAGTAATAATGACTATTATGGTCAGGTCAGTGCACATGTGTATATGTGTGTGCGTGTGTGCGCGTGCGCGCAAGCGCTCAGTCGCTTCAGTCATGTCCAACTCTTTACAACCCCATAGACTATAGGCTGCCAGGCTCCTCTGCCCATGGGATTTTCCCAGCAAGAATACTGTTGTGGATTGCCATTTCCTTCTCCAGGGGAATATATATATTCACCTCCTTCCTTCTTATTATTTTTAATTCCTGCATAATATTCTTTACATGGGTGTACCATATTATTTGGGCCTCCCTGGTGGCTCAGATGGTAAAGAATCTGCCTGCAGTGCAGGAGACTTGGCTTTGATCCCTGGGTGGGGAAAATCTCCTGAAGGAAGGAATGACTCTCCACCCCAGTACTCTTGCCTAGAGGACTCTATGGACTGAGGAGCCTGGTGGGCTACAGTCCATGGCGTCCCAAAAAGTCAGACGTGACTGAGCAATTGACACTCACCGTCTTATTTAACCAGCTCCCTTTTCTTAGGTTGTTTTTAGTTTTAAAAATATTTATTTTTTAATTTATTTATTTTGCTGTATCGGGTCTCAGCTGAGGCACACAAGATCTTTGATCTTCATTGCAGCATGTGGGATCTGGTTCCTGGACAAAGAATGGAGTCTTAGCCACGCACCACCAGGGAAGTTCCAGGATGGGCTTTTCAGTTTTATATTTCCAGTGGAAAAAGAGAATTGTCTTCTTTCAGGCTGCTGTTAAAGAGGAAAGATTAAACAAGAAAAAAACCTTGACAATGAGGTTCTCTTTTGGACACAGTTTAACCAGGGCGCTGAAGTTTTGGGGCTGGGTCAACCCTTTAAATCCCCCCACACCTGAGAGACCCCAGAACCCGATCGACTTCAGTGTGTATGACTGCACGTGTTTTTCCCTTTGGGTGTTTTCTTTAATAAAGATCAGAATGGCTTCTGTGCCCTCAGGGTACCCCCTCCATCCATTTTGAACATTAAAAATATACATTTATTTATTTGACTGCACTGGGTGGGGTTTTTAGCATGTGGAGTCTAATTCTCTGACCAGGGATTGATTGAACCCAAGCCCCTGGTTTTGGGAGATCGGAGTCTTAGCCACTGGGCCACCAGGAAAGTCCCCAGTTTTTTTTTGTTTGTTTGTTTTACTTAGACAATATTGCAATTAAAGTCCTTATCCATCTTCACACACTTATGCTATTACTTCTGTAAGACACCGTTTCTAGAAGTGGGATTTCTTAGTCAAATCGTATGCACATTTTTCATGTTTTCTATCTTTTTCTTAGCTTCTCATACTAAAAAAAAAATCTATAGACTCAGAAAAATTTTTGAAATAGTACAAAGAGTTCCCATGTACTTTTATACACCTTCCCAGACTAGCAATGCCTTATACAACTATACCATATTATTAAAACCAAGAGGTTGCACATTTTAACTTTAAGAAAATGTCACCAAGTTACATCTTTGCAAGTTTTTATCAATTTATACTCTCATCAGTGGGGTATAAGAATAACTGATTTCTTGTATCTCTGCCAGCACTCCAGCAAGCAATGCATCACATTTTTGCCAATACAATGAATAATAATAGTATTGGTATTTCATGATGGATTTTTGTGATTTACTAGTAAGGCTGAGCATCACTTTCACATGCTTATTGTCCGCTTGTACTGTTTCTGTAAATTTCTTGTTTATATTCTTTGTCCAGTTTGTGAGTAGGTTATTTGCATTTTTCTTGCTCATTTGTAAGAACTATTTGTTTATTAGGGAGGCTCTTCACTTATCTGTTATAGACTGCAAATATTTTCTCCCAGTATGTGATATCTTTCAAGTTTATCCTTCTGAAATTTTATACTTTTATGCAATCCAATCGGTCAATTTTTCCCCTTTATGTCTTCCAGATTTCATGTTTTTCTTAGACAAATATCTCTCCACAAGTATGAAATTTTCTATAATCTCACTTCAGTTTTTTGGTTAGTTTATTAACTTTAAATGCCCCCGAGATGATGAACTTTTATACATTTCAATGATCTATTTATTAGAGGTTCAACGTTTGGGCAAATGATTTAATCCCAGCCAGTGGTTTCATTCAGTTTAGCTTTGCCACATTCCATTATGGGTTTTGATGTGCTCATTTATGTATGTGTTTATTTTTGGCTGTGCTGGGTCTTCATCGCTGTGCGGGCTTTTCCTCCTGTTGTGGTGAGCGGGGGCTACTCAGGGCAGAGCACGGGCCTGAAGGCACGCAGGCTTCAGTACTTGTGGTGCCAGGACTCGGTAGTTGCAGCTCACGGGCTCTAGAGTGAGGCCTCAGTAGTTGCGACTCACAGGCTTAGCTGCTCCACGACATGTGGAATCCTCCTGGACCAGGGATCGGACCTGTGTGCTCTGTATTAGCAGGCAGACCTGTAACCTCTGGACCACCAGAGAAGCCCCCACATTCCACTATTTGTAATTCAGACGTGTTCTAATCTATACATCTCTTCTTTGGTAAACCAGGGATTTCCAAGCCCATAGATGTTTTGGTAGTTGGAAGGGCGAAATGTTCCCAGCTAATGTACTCTCCTCCACCCTGGTCTGTTGCAGGAGAGGTGAGGTGTGTGGAAGTGTTTGCCCAAGGGACACTTGCCATCTCTGCCTCGAAAGACCACACCTTGCGCTTGTGGGACTTACTCTCTGGCCAGGAGAAATTCACCATTTGGGATGGAGGTTCAAAAGATCCCACTGAATCTCAGACCTGGAGCCTTCATGTGGATGAAGCAAAGAAGGTTGTGTATTCAGCTTCAGGCTCAAAGGTAACAGATACCTGCCCTGTTTGCAAAGGAAGGCTGAGACCAGAGCATTCAAAGATAGCATATTGTGTTTATAAGGAGGTGTTCCCTGAAATGAGACAAAAGTATACAACCACTTGAGGGGGTGCCGAGATTAGATAACCTTGATAGTTCTTTCTGACCTTAAGATTTGAGACCTTTCATAGTATTTAATACAGTCATTTTTAGTGCTATAAATTTCCCTCTGAGTACTGCTTTACTTACATCCTGCAAACTTTGATATGTTATGTTATTTATGTTCAGTTCTAACTATTGCTTCTTGACCTGCATACAGATTTCTCAGGAGGCAGGTCAGGTGGTCTGGTATTCCCATTTCTTTGAGAATTTCCCACAGTTTGTTGGTACATCGGTTAAGTTCAGCTCAGTTGCTCAGTCATGTCTGACTCTTCACAACCCCATGAATTGCAACAAGCCAGGCCTCCCTGTCTATCACCAGCTCCCGGAGTTCACCCAAACTCATGTGCATCAGGTTGGTGATGCCATCCAGCCATCTCATCCTCGGTCGTCCCCTTCTCCTCCTGCCCCCAGTCCCTCCCAGCATCAGGGTATTTTCAAATGAGTCAACTCTTCCCATCAGGTAGCCAAAGTATTAGAGTTTCAGCCTCACCATCAGTCCTTCCAGTGAACACCCAGGACTGGTCTCCTTTAGGATGGACTGGTTGGATCTCCTTGCAGTCCAAGGGACTCTCAAGAGTCTTCTCCAACATCACAATTCAAAAGCATCAATTCTTTGGCAATCAGCTTTCTTCACAGTCCAACTCTCACATCCATACATGACCACTGGAAAAACTATAGCCTTGATAGATGGACCTTTGTTGGCAAAGTGATGTCTCTGCTTTTTAATATGCTGTCTAGGTTGGTCATAACTTTCCTTCCAAGTAGTAAGTGTCTTTTAATTTCATGGCTGCAATCACCATCTGCAGTGATTTTGGAGCCCCCCAAAATAAAGTCTGGTACATCGTAAGCACCAAATAATTAATAGCTGTTGATTGTTCTACAATGAAGTAATAAAAGTAATTGGTCCTCGTTAACATGTAAGTAATATTGGTAGCTTATAAGCCCTGCTGTCCAATATGGTGACCACCAGCTATATGTTGCTATCGAGCACTTGAAACGTGGCTATTCCAAATTGAGATGTGCCGTACACAAAGGCCTCCTCAGACAACCATTTTGCCTTTTTGCATTTCTTTTCCCTGGGGATGCTCTTGATCCCTGCTTCTTGTACAACGTCATGAACCTCCATCCTGCTCTTCAGGCACTCTGTCTATCAAATCTAATCCCTTGAACCTATTTGTCACTTCCACTGTATAATCATAAGGGATTTGATTTAGGTCATACCTGAATGGTCTAGTGGTTTTCCTTCCTTGCTTTCTTCAATTTAAGTCTGAATTTGGCAAGACGGAGTTTGTGGTCTGTGCCACAGTCGGCTCCCAGTCTTGTTTTTGCTGACTGTATAGAGCTTCTCCATCTTTGGCTGCAAAGAATATAATCAGTCTGATTTCAGTATTGACCATCTGGTGACGTCCATGTGTAGAGTCTTCTCTTGTGTTGTTGGAAGAGGGTGTTTGCTGTGATGAGTGCATTCTCTTGGCAAAACTCTGTTAGCCTTTGCCCTGCTTCATTCTGTATTCCAAGGCCAAATATGCCTGCTACTCCAGGTATTTCTTGACTTCCTACTTTTGCATTCCAGTCCCCTATAGTGAAAAGGACATCTTTCTTGGGTGTTAGTTCTAGAAGGTCTTGGAGGTCTTCAAAGAACCGTTCAACTTCAGCTTCTTCAGCGTTACTGGTCGGGGCATAGACTTGGATTACTGTGATACTGAATGGCTTGCCTTGGAAACGAACAGGGATCATTCTGTCCGTTTTGAGACTGCATCCAAGCACTGCATTTCAGACTCTTCTGTTGACTATGATGGCTACTCCATTTCTTCTAAGGGATTCTTGCCCACAGTAGTAGATGTAATGGGCATCTGAGTTAAATTCACCCATTCTAGTCCATTTTAGTTCGCTGATTCCTAAAATGTTGATGTTCACTCTTGCCATCTCCTGTTTGACCACTTCCAATTTGCCTTGACTCATGGACCTAACATTCCAGGTTCCTATGCAATATTGCTCTTTGCAGCATCGGACTTTACTTCCATCACCAGTCACATCCACAACAGTGTGTTGTTTTTGCTTTGACTCTGTCTCTTCATTCTTTCTGGAGCTATTTCTCCACTCTTCTCCAGAAGCATACTGGGCACCTACCTACAGACCTGGGGAGTTCATTTTTTCAGGTCCTATCTTTTTGCCTTTTCATACTATTCACGGGGTTCTCAAGGCAAGAATACTGAAGTGGTTTGCCATTCCCTTCTCCAGTGGACCACATTTTGTCAGAACTCTCCACCATGACCCGTTCGTGTTGGGTGGTCCTACACGGCATGGCTCATAGTTTCACTGAGTTAGACAAGGCTGTGGTCCGTGTGATCAGATTGGTTAGTTTCCTGTGATTGTGGTTTTCAGTCTGTCTGCCCTCTGATGGAGAAGGGTAAGAGCCTTTGGAAGCTTCCTGATGGGAGAGACTGATAGAGGGGGAAACTGGGTCTTGTTCTGATGGGCAGGGCCACGTTCAGTAAGTCTTTAATCCAATTTTCTGTTGATGGGGGGCTGTGTTCCCTCCCTGGTATTTACCTGGGGCCAAACTATGGTGGAGATAATGAAGATAATGGTGACCTCCTTCAAAAGGTCCCACGCCTGCACGCTACACTCAGTGCCCCCAGCCCTGCAGCAGGGCACCGATGACCCACGTCTCCGCCAGAGACTCCTGGACACTCACAGGCAAGTCTGGGTCAGTCTCTTGTGGGGTCATTGCTCCTTTCTCCTCCGTCCTGGTGCACAAGGTTCTGTTTGTGCCCTCCAAGCATTCATTTCCCAGTCCTGTGTGAGTTCTGGTGGCTCTGTGGTGGGGTTAATGGGACCTCCTCCAGGAGGGCTTATGCCATACCCAGGTCTGCTGCCCCCAAAGCCTCTGCCCCTGCGGCAGTCCACTTAGAGTCCAAATTAGAGATATCAAGGGAACATTAGAGTCTAGATTAGAGATACCAAGGGAACATTTCATGCAAAGATGGACACAATAAAGGACAGAAATGGTCTGGACCTAACAGAAGCAGAAGATATTAAGAAAAGGTGGCAAGAATTCACAGAAGAACTATACAAAAAACATCTTCACGACCCAGATAATCACGATGGTGTAATCACCAACCTTAAGCCAGACATCCTAAAGTGCGAAGTCAAGTGGGCCTTAGGAAGCATCACTACGAACAAAGCTAGTGGAGGTGATGGAATTCCAGTGGAGCTGTTTCAAATCCTGAAAGATGATGCTGTGAAAGTGCTGCACTCAATATGCCACAAATTTGGAAAACTCAGCAGTGGCCACAGGACTGGAAAAGGTCAGTTTTCATTCCAATCCCAAAGAAAGGCAATGCCAAAGAATGCTCAAACTATTGCACAATTGCACTCATCTCACAGGCTAGTAAAATAATGCTCAATTCTCCAAGCCAGGCTTCAACAGTACACGAACCATGAACTTCCAGATGTTCAAGCTGGTTTTAGAAAAGGCAGAGGACCCAGAGATCAAATTGCCAACATCCAATGGATCATTGAAAAAGCAAGACAATTCCAGGAAAACGTCTATTTCTGCTTTATTGACTACACCAAAGCCTTTGACTGTGTGGATCACAACAAACTGTGGAAAATTCTTGAAGAGATCGGAATACCAGACCACCCCGCCTGCCTCCTGAGAAATCTGTATGCAGGTCAGGAAGCAACAGTTAGAACTGGACATGGAACAACAGACTGGTTCCAAACTAGGAAAGGAGTATGTCAAGGCTGTATATTGTCACCCTGCTTCTTTAACTTATATGCAGAGTACATCATGAGAAACTCTGGGCTGGAAGAAGCACAAGCTGGAATGAAGATTGCCAGGAGAAATACCAATAACCTCAGATATGCAGATGACACTATCCTTATGGCAGAAAGCAAAGAAAAACTAAAAAGCCTCTTGATGAAAGTGAAAGGGGAGAGTGAAAATGTTGGCTTAAAACTCAACTTTCAGAAAACTAAGATCATGGCATCTGGTCCGATCACTTTATGGCAAATAGATGGGGAAACAGTGGAAACAGTGTCAGACTTTATTTTTTGGGGCTCCAAAATCACTGCAGATAGTGATTGCAGCCATGAGATGCTTGCTCCTTGGAAAAAATGTTATGACCAACCTAGATAGCATATTAAAAAGCAGAGACATTACTTTGCCAACAAAAGTCCGTCTAGTCAAGGCTATGGTTTTTTCAGTAGTCATGTATGGATGTGAGAGTTGGACTATAAAGAAAGCTGAGCACCGAAGAATTGATGCTTTTGAACTGTGGTGTTGGAGAAGACTCTTGAGAGTCTTGGACTGCAAGGAGATCCAACCAGTCCATCCTCAAGGAAATCAGTCCTGAATATTCATTGGAAGGACTGATGCTGAAGCTGAAACTCCAATACTTTGGCCACCTGATGCGAAGAACTGACTCCTTGGAAAAGAACCTGATGCTGGGAAAGATTGAAGGCAGGAGAAGGGGACAACAGAGATGAGATGGTTGGACGGCATCACCGACTCAATGGACATGAGTTTGAGTAAACTCTGGGAGCTGGTGATGGACAGGGAGGCCTGGAATGCTGCAGTCTATGGGGTCACAAAGAGTTGGATACGACTGAGCGACTGAACTGAACTGTATACAGAGGGCTCCCAGGTGGCGTTAGGGGTAAAGAATCCCCCTGCCAATGCAAGAAGGGTAGGAGATGGAGGTTTAATCCCTATGTCAGGAAGATACCCTGGAGGAGGAAATGACACCCCATTCCAGTGTTCTTGCTGAGAGAATCCCATGGACAGAGAAGCTTGGTGGGCTACAGTCCATGGGGTTGCAGAGTCAGATGTGACTGAGCATCTGAGCCTATAGGCACAGTAAGCATAAAACACACATTGGATTTCAAAGACTCAGTATCATAAAATATAATGTAAAACATTTCAATAATAATTTTGTATTGATTATATGTTGAAAAGACAACATTTGAATATATTGAAAGTATATCATTAAAATTTATATCTCTTGTTTCGTTTTACCTTTTTAAATGTGGCTTATAAAAAATGTAACATCATATGTGGCTTACATTGTATTTCTATTGGACAGTGTAGGCTTAGCTATTACAGAGGTGTGGGTTGTTTTCAAAACTGATTATAGAAATCAGCTACGTTATCAGCAAAAGTTGGGAAAATACAGTAAAGAAATAATAGATAATAAATAACTGCAAACCTTATCATAAAAATTATCAAAAATCATCATAAAATTATCATAATTTTGCTTTTTGTGGTGCGCATGTGTGTATGAAACAAAAGGGGGATAAAACCATATCTACAGTTTTATAAAATGATCTTTGCCCACAACCTTAAAAATTCTTCAAAATCAGCATGTTTAGTGATTTCATAAGATTCCACTGCGTGGCTCTGCTGCAGTTTATGTAACTAATCCCTTCATACTGGACATACAGGTTGCTTCCAGTTCTTTGCATGTTCAAATAGCTGAGGTAACTTTCCTTATACATATATACATATGTGTATGTCTTTCTGTGTATCGTTTCCTAGTCCTTTAGTATAAATCCCACAAGTAGAATTAATAGAATTATTTAAATGATTACTTTTGATGAAAAGATACTTTGGGGGGTAAGGTTGAGGATGAAACTTCTCTAATTATTCATCAGTAATTACTTGGAATGAACATATATGCATATGGCATGGCTGTTTTTCTATATTTTTAAAGCTGCATTTTAACGCAATTTTATTTATTTGTTTTTAAAAACATGTATTTGAGAAGTAATACCCTTTTTCCCCTAAAATTTATATATTCATTTACTTTTGGTTGTGTTGGGTCTTGTTTGCAGCTTGCAGGATCTTTTGCTGTGGCTTGCGGGCTTCTCTTTAGCTGTGGTGCCCGGGTTCCAGAGTGTGCGGGCTCTCTAGTTGAGACACCTGGGCTTTGTTGCCCCATGCCATGTGGGATCTTGGTTCCCTGACCAGGAATCAAACCTGTGTCCTCTGCATTGAAAGGTGGATTCTTAACTTCTGGGCCACCAGGGAACTCCCAGCAGTTTTAGATTTGTGGAAAAACTCCAGAGATAGTAGAGAGGGTTCCTGTATGGCCTTGTTCCAGCTTTCTCCAGTGCCCACATCTCACATAACAAGTGTACATTTATCAAAACTAAACATTAATATGGACAGTTACCATCAATTCAACTCCGTACTTCATTTGGCTTCCATCAGTTTTTCCACAAACGTTCTCTTGCCGTTCCAGAATCCATTCCAGGATCCCTTCCACTTCCCCACTCCTTTTTTCTTCTTAATTAAATTTTTTAAAAACTCTCCATTACTTCTGTTTACATGGATTTACCTCTTTCGGTTACACTGGCTCTTCCTCGCTGGGCTGCTTCCTCTAGCTGTGATGAGCAGGGGCTGCTCTGTTGCGGCGCCCGGGCTTCTCGTTGCAGCGGCTTCTCTTGTTGCAGAGCACGGGGTCTAGGCGCACAGGCTTTAGTTATTTCAACATATGGGCTCAGAAGTTGTGGCTCATGGGCTTAGTGGGAGAGAACCCCTGTGCCCTGCATTGGCAGGTGGGTTCTTAACCACTGAACCGCCAGGGAAGTCCTTCCCTCCTTTTTCTTTAAACTGATGGAGTGTTGACAATTAAATGTATAAACTCTAAAAAAGAGCAGGTTTTAATATAGTTAATATTTTGTAGTAACTATAAATGGATGGCATCACCAATTCAATGAACATGAGTTTGAGCAAACTCCGGGAGATTGTGAAGGACAGGGAAGCCTGGCGTGCTGCAGTCCATGGGGTTGCAAAGAGTTGGACATGTCTGAGTGACTGAACAAAAACAAATAAATGGAATGGAACCATTAAAATTAATTGCAATGACCAAAAAGAAAAAAAAAACAGGTCTTGCATTTGACTCTGGCAAGCTTGCAGCCTAGGTCTCCCTCTGACATGGGTCTGTCTTTTTATCATTCTGTTAGGTCAGTGCTTGGAATCTGGAAACTGCAGAGCTGATTTTCCATATCCTGGGGGATGCCTCTGACCCCTGGGTATGCACGGCAGTGCTGGCTTCCCAGGCCACCCTGCTGACTGTGTCCCGGGGCGGCATGATCAGTCTGTGGAGCTCAGCCACGGGAACACTGCACAGGCGACAACGTTTGTCCAGCATCAAAGAAGATACACTTGCCTGCGGGGTCTCAGTCCAGAAACAAAGAATGATGGTTACTGGGTCCAGCACAGGCTCCATCTCTTTGGTAAGCAACTAATGTTGACTGAGTCAACATTAATTCAGCTGCGAAGTGCTTAGATGTCCTAGAAGTTGGGAGAAACCATCTCACCTTTGAGTTTTTTTTAACCTTTTATTTCATATTAAGAGTACACCTGATTAACAGTGTTGTGGAAGTTTCGGGTGGACAGCAAAGGGACTCTGTCATACATACACATGTATCCATTCTCCTCCAAATCCCCTTCCATCCAGGCTGCCACATAACATTGAGCAGAGCTCCCCGGGCTATACAGTAGGTCCCTGCTGGTTATCCATTTAAATATAGCAGTATGTACACGTCGGTCCCCAATTCCCTAACTATCACTTCCTTATATCCTCCCGCCAATCATAAATTCCTTTTCCAAATCTGTGATTCTGTTTCTGTTTTGTGAATAAGTTCATTTGTACCATTTCTTTTTAGATCCCACAGAGAAAGAATGTCATATAGGTCCATCCATGTGCTGCAGACGGCATTATTTCATCACCTTTGACCTTTTAATGAATGACACTTGGCTTCTTCATTCCAGGGGGCTGCAGTTCAGCACAGTCCAGGAAACGTCTCTTGGTGTCTCCTGGGAGTTGGCCACTGTGTGACTGATGATGCCCTGTCTTTCTGCGGGTGCTCTGGGAGAAAGTATAGAACACGTATCAGAACTGTCCCTGATGAGGGGATAGGACTTGGGTTTCTATCTACCAGCTGCATCAGTGGTTAGGTGAGGGCTGCTCCCAGGAGCATTAGCACAGGGGCCAAGTGTATGAAGGAGTGAGGTCAGAAAAAACAACCTCCCAGCGCCGAGTTGCAGGTGTGCAGTGCGCACCCTTCAGGAATAGAGGGGTACATTGAGGGGACATGGATGGGGCACCAGGGTTGCGTTATATCGGAGCTGCAGGTGGAGGAACAAGGGCACCAGGCCGTGCATTAGAGTCTAACCACATCGTCAGTCTAGGGAGGAGTTCAGTCTAGGGAGGGAGCCAGGCTCTCCAATGACTCATAGTCATACTAAGAGGAGCAGAGTCTGTTTTCAGTAGAGGCAGAAATAGCATGTTCTTGCTTGGGTGAAGGAACAAATGCTTCTGATAGAGGCAGTCTCGGAAGGTTCCTCTCCAGGGAGACAGCCTCAGAAGGAGAAAGGATTACTAAGATGCATAAGCAAAGATGGAGCGAATAGGGGATTGCATGGTGAGGCGGTAGGAACACACTGGGTGCTATGGAGGAAAGAGAAGTGGAGTGGAAATAGATCACAGAGGGTTTTGCGTGTCCTACTGAGGAGGTGAGAGTTTCAGGAAGGGAGGAATATGGCCACTAAAGAATCATCCCGTAACCAGCAAGGACCTACTTTATAGCACAGGGAATTCCGCTCAATGCTGTACAGCAGCCTGGATGGGCGGGGAGTTGGGGGAGAATGGATACATGCATACGTATGGCTGAGTCCCTTTGCTGTCTGCCTGAAACTATCACAACATTGTTAATTGGCTGTTGTTGTTCAGTCGGCCAGTTGTATCTGACTTTGCTACCGCACTGACTGCACCACACCCGGCCTCCCTGTCCCTTACCATCTCCCGAAGTTTGCACAAGTTCATGTCCATTGTGCTGGTGATGCCGTACAGCCATCTCAGCCTCTGGTGCCTTCTCCTTCTGCCCTCAGTCTTTCCCAGCATCAGGGACTTTTCCAAAGGGTCAGCTGTTTGTATCAGGTGACCAAAATACTGAAGCTTCAACTTCAGCATCATTTTCTTCTCCAGGGCATGAAAGTGAAACGTGAAAGTGAAGTCGCTCAGTCGTGTCCGACTCTTAGCGACCTCATGGACTGCAGCCCACCAGGCTCCTCCGTCCATGGGATTTTCCAGGCAAGAGTACTGGAGTGGGGTGCCATTGCCTTCTCCGATATTGGCTATACTCCAATGCAAAATAAAAGGTTTAAAAAAGAATCACCCCCAAACTCCAGATTTCTGGACCTCATGCCTCGCAGCCTCCCTGAGCAATCAAGGCACCAAACATGATCATGGGAGATAATCCCAGTCCTATCATCAGGTCTCTTGGTTGCTTCCCATCACTCCTTCAATCACTGATTGTTTTCGTTAATATCCTCCAGCCTAGCAAGGAACATGAACTCTAGTGTCAGACCCACTGAGTTTGAAAATCCCAGTCCTGAATGTAAATCAGTGCAGCCACTATGGAAAAACAGTACGGAGGTTCCTTAAAAAGCTAAAACTAGAGTTGCCATATGATCCAGTTGCCATATGATCCCATTTCCGGGCATAAGTCCAGAGAAAACTCCAATTCAAAAAGATACATGAACCCCAATATTCGTTGCAGTACTATTTACAAGAGTCAAGACATGAAAGCAACCTAAATATCCTTCAGACAGATGCATGGGTAAAGAAGATGGTACATATACATAAGGAAACATCATTCAGCCAAAAAAAAAAAGAACGGAATAATGCCGTTTGCAGCAACATGGCTGGATCCAGAGAGTATCTCACTGAGCGAAGTGAGCCAGACAGAGAAAGACAAATGCCATATGATAAACTTATGGGCGCGAGTCTGGGTGAGCTCCGGGAGCTGGTGATGGACAGGGAGGCCTGGCCGACTGGAAGCCCAAGGAACTGAGTGGAATCTAAAATATGATACAAATGACCTTATTTAAAAAACAGAAACAAACTCAGCCCTGTGACTAGATTCAATTGAGAGAATCTGAGTCCATTGTTGAGAATCAACTGCAAGGAGATTCTACATTTACCTAGTGGGAAAACTGAAAATAATGCTAGTTGAGTTCAGATTTCTCCCTGTGACTCTTGAGAGTCCCTTGGACTGCAAGGAGATCCAACCAGTCCATTCTGAAGGAGATCGGCCCTGGGATTTCTTTGGAAGGAATGATGCTAAAGCTGAAACTCCAGTACTTTGGCCACCTCATGCGAAGAGTTGACTCATTGGAAAAGACTCGGATGCTGGGAGGGACTGGGGGCAGGAGGAGAAGGGGACGACCGAGGATGAGATGGCTGGATGGCATCACAGACTCGATGGATGTGAGTCTGAGTGAACTCCGGGAGATGGTGATGAACAGGGAGGCCTGGCATGCTGCAGTTCATGGGGTCACAAAGAGTCGTACACGACTGAGCGACTGAACTGAACTGAACTCATCTTTGATGCCCCATTCCAGGTCCCCAGGCTACTGATGATAACGCCTTCAGTTAGGAATGCCTATGGAGCTTGCCTGGGCACCTATCACTCATAGAGGGCTCTAACACATTTCTCCCACAGAGCCCCTATTTATGACTGGGTCAGCTCTTGTGGCTCTTTATTTATTTATTGTTTTAATGATCCTGGGATGCACTTCAGCTAAAAACCATCAGAGAACTTTGAAGAAGGTAGATAGCATGCCTAAGGGCCACACAGATTTGAGGGTGAGGTGCCAAGCCTTTTGTGGACCCAATCTTCACTGGAAAATTTAAAACATACGGGGAGGAGCTAGGATGTAGGAAGGGGAAGGCAGGATCCCCCAAGTGGTCAGCTATCTAGGTTACCAGAGTTTTCTGAAAGAGGAACCTTCATGGGTGGGCAGCTTGGTTCCTTATCTGGCGGTTTTGCTAGCAGCTGCCAACTTATTTATTCAAGATGGCTGTCTTTGGAAATGGATGCCTCAGCAGTCAAAAAGCTTGATGTTAGGCACATCTGTGACCCTGCACCTAGTTCAGTCTTTTTTTTTTTTTTTTTTTCCTGCCCTTCTCTCCCGACACCCGCACACTTGGTCTCTGCACTGATGCTCCTGGGAGCAGCCTCTACCCAGTCTGAAATAGAGGTGGTGGGTAGAACCCCACCCAGCTCTTGACCCCTCAGTGGGGGCCTGCTGATGCCTGCTCTCCTCTCAAGGCATCCCCAGCAGGACTCACGTACATTTCCCTGCATTGGTAACTGCCTGTCGAGCCACACTGACTGGCTGCCTTTCCCTCCTTGTCTCAATTCTCCACTCTCTACCAGTGTTTCCCGGGATCGACCCCCAGATAAACTAGTTGCACTCAAATACTCTTCTCAGTGTCTTTTTCTGGCAGAACTCAAACTAGATTCCTAGAAACATGCATATCGGGGCAGAACACTGTTGGCGTGACTGGACGACAATCCCCAGCACCCCAAAAAAGCTGGTGGTCAGGCTGGAGAAAGATCAGTTCTGCTATTTAGGAGGATGGTGACTGGGCTGTAAGAACTAGGGGTCTCTAGAATCTCACTAGTGTTCAGATCCTAGCCCCGCTACGGAGAAAGTCTTGATTCTTTTTTTAGCACATTTGAAGACAGTGGGAAAATCAACTTAACCTAAAGATGCAGTCAAGTCCAGGCCCCCTCGAAGTACAGCTCAAATTGATTCAGAGCCCTCCACTAGAGGCTCGAAGGAAGCCTCTTCTTTGTAAGGTTAAATGTTATTTAGGTTCCACTCTCCTTTTAGAGGGGCTTCGCAGGTGATGCTGGCAGGAAAGAACCCGTCTGCCAGTGTAGGAGACGCAGGAGATGTGGGTTTGATCCCTGGGTTGGGAAGATCCCCTAGGGAAGGCAATGGCGCCCCACTCCAGTACTCTTGCCTGGGAAATCCCAGGGACAGAGGAGCCTGGCGGGCCACAGCCCATAGGGTTACAGAGTTGGGCATGACCGAGCACACTCACATGTGTGAAATAGATAACCGGCAGGAACCCACTGTATCACGCAGGGAACTCTGCTCCGTGTTCCGTGGTGAGCGAGAGGAGAAGGACATCTGAGAAAGAGGGGATATAGGTGTGCGTGTGTGCTAAGTCGCTTTGGTCATGTGCGACTCTGTGCGACTCTTTGGATGGTAGCCCTCCAGGTTCCTCTGTCCATGGGATTCTCCTTTCAAGAGTACTGGAGTGGGTTGCCATGCCCTCCTCCAGGGGGCCTTCCCAGCCCAGGGGTGGAACCTGTGTCTCCTGCAGCTCCTTCATTGTACGCAGATTCTTTACTGCGGAGCCACAGGGAAGCCCTGTATGTACACGTGTAGCTGATCCACTTTGTCGCACTTTGTGCTGCTGCTTCTGCGGCTAAGTCGCTTCAGTCGTGTCCGACTCTGTGCGACCCCACAGACGGCAGCCGATCAGGCTCCACCGTCCCTGGGATTCTCCAGGCAAGAACACCGGAGTGGGTTGCCATTTCCTTCTCCAATGCATGAAAGTGAAGTCGTTCAGTCGTGTCCGACTCTAAGCGACCCCATGGACTGCAGCCTACCAGGCTCCTCCGTCCATGGGATTTTCCAGACAAGAGTACTGGAGTGGGGTGCCATTGCCTTCTCCAATTATATATAAGATAGATAACTAATGAGAACCTTAAAAAGACTCTCTTTCACAGTGAAATATCTATAGAAAAGAATTACTTGTCCTACTATCTCCATTTCCCTCAAAATTAAAGCATAAATTGTAAAAAGGAAAAGAAGAAGAAAGAAAACTTGATCTTTATGGTTGCGCAGGCACTCCCATCTTTGAGGAGAGCTGGCTACTGTGTCAGGCAGATGCACACTGCCCCTTAGGGAGGGAGAAGGCCCAAACTAACACACAGAGAGAATTTTATGTTTAGTTTTTTCTTGTCCTGCCTTAAAATAAAAATTGTATTTCATCGACAACCATTGCAAAAATTAACTTCCTCCTGCCCCTGCTTCAGACAAAAACAAAAGCAAAAACAACCAAAAATAAACCCAAACCTTCCTCTAAGAGCTGAACAAAATCAGTTCATCTCTGCAACTCGGAAATGGGGAGAACGGTACTGCCCTCTTCCAGCTGCAATCTATCTTTCTCTCTTATTGATGAGCTCTGAGCTCTTCTTGGGGCAGAAAACTAGAGTGCTGTGATAGTCGCCAGGTCCCTGAGTTGGCTACAACAATAACATCGACAGTAATAATAGCTACCACTTTGGAAGGGTTGATTATGAGACAGAAGGCTCCATCCCATGCACTTCTAACCCCATGATAGCCCCATGAGGTAGTCCTGGGATCATCGCCCACTTAACAGATGAGGAAACTGAGGCAGCCTAGGGCTGAAGGAATTTACTTAGGATCACAAAGCTAGTGAGTGGCAGAGCCTTGCATCACACGCAAGCCCTTGACCTTAAACCCTTAACCTGGTGGAAATGCTTGATGGGCATCCTTGATTCTGCACAGGTTTCCTCCGAAGGAGACAGCCTACTGGAAAAGCTTCCGGAAGCTGTGGGGTTCCTGGTGGTATCTGAAGATGAGTCTCTTCTCGCTGCAGGTAGCGTTTAGCTCTCAGTCGGAGTCATAAGGCAGCAACTCTGGATTTGGTTGGAAGTGGAGAGGGGCTTGGGGAAACAGGGAAGTGGGTTGGCAAACTCTTTCTGCACAGGGCCTCATAGTAAACATCATTGCTGGTCTCTGTCATAACGATCCAACCTATCCCTGTAATGAGAAAGCCACTATGGACAATATTTCAAGTGAGTATGGCTGTGTGCCAATAAAATTTGCATGGATGCTGAGAGACTTCCCTGGAGGTCCAGTGGTTAAGACTCCATGCTTCTGATGTAGGGGGCAGGGGTTCAATCCCTGGTCAGGGAATTAAGATCCCATATGCTATGCAGTGTGGCCAAAAAGTTTAAAAAGTCCTTTCATGAATGCTGAAATTTGAATTTTATACCATTGTCATGTGTAATAGTAATCCTAGTTTAGTGCTTTCAAGGATGGAAAAAACTTAAGAACTACTAGCTCCCATATGAAAATAGATGACCAGCTAATTTTTGCCCACGGGCTGTAGTTTGTCAACCTCTGTTCTGGATAAATCTCCGAAACTTTCTGGACTTCTGTTCCATTGTCTCTGAAATGAGAGGGGTTATTCCTGCCTGAGAGTTACAGGGATAGAGAGGCAAGGGGTGAGAGGATAAAGTACACTCAGCCCACATAACCCTGCATATCAGGAGATATGAGTGATTAGGTAGCCACAAGAAAGCCTGGTTGGTGCCATGTTCAGACAAGAATCAGGGGTTATAGGAACATATGACTTAGTCTGAAGAATCAGGGAAGGCTTCCTGGTAGAGGTGACAAACAGGTGCTCCATATCCTGATTTTATTTTTAAGGAAAAAAATTTTAGAGTAGTTTTAGGTTCACAGCCAAACTGAGCAAAAAGCACAGGGAGTTCCAGGTACCTGCTTGCTCCCATTAGCCTCTCCCATTTTCAACGTCACCCACTAGAGCAGCGTGTTTGAGGCAACTGCGACAAGTTTGATGAAACCGCACTGACGCAGCATCCTCATTCAAAGTCCACGGCTCACACTGTGGTTCACTCTTGGTGTCGTATATTCTGTGGGTTTGCACAAATGGGTAGTGATGTATATCCATCATTGTAGCATCATACAGATCACTTTCACTGTCCTTGAAAGTGAAAGTGTATCCGCTCAGTCTGTCTGACTCTTTGCAACCCAGGAACTGTAGCCCACCAGGCTCCTCTGTCCATAGAATTCTCCAGCAAGAATACTGGAGTGGGTAGCCCTTCCCTTCTTCAGGGGCTCTTACCAACCCGGATTGAACCCAGGTATCCCACATTGCAGGCAGATTCTTTACCATCTGAGCCACCTTAGATCAGTCTAAGTTTTTTTTTAATATTCATGTTTATTATTTTTTATTTGGCTGTATCAGGTCTTAGGTGTGGCATGTGGGATCTTCCTTCCATCATGTGAGATCTTTTATAACTGTCATGGACTCTCTACTTGTGGCCAATGGGCTTAGTCGCTCTGCATCCTATGAGATCTTAGTTTCCCGACCAGGGATTGAACCCTTGTCCCCTGCACTGCAACATGGATTCCCAACCTCTGGACAATCAGGGAAGTCCCAGTCCAATTTTCTGAAATTAATACATTTATTTATTTGGCTGCCCTGGGTCTTAGCTGTACCAGGCGGCACCTTCGATCATTGTCACATGTGGGATCGGTAGTTGCAGCCTGTGGACTGTTAGTTGCAGCCTGTGGGATCTAGTTCCCTGACCAGGCATAGAACCCAGGCCCCTGCAAAGGGAGTGTGGAGTCTTAGCCACTGGACTACCAGGGAAATCCTTCAGTCTGATTTTTACAAAGCCACTTCCAGGGGCCAAGACACTTTAGACCAGCGCTGTCCAGGAATGAAAACTACAAATGTGAACCACATCTGTATTGTGTATGTTCTCGTGACCCCTTTTAAAAAGGTAGAGAGAAATAAGCGGCATTCGTGTTATCAATATGTCTTTTTTTATTATTTTACTTTATTTTACTTTACAGTATTGTATTGGTTTTGCCATACATCAGCATGAATCCACCACGGGTGTACATGTGTTCCCCATCCTGAACCTCCCTCCCTCCTCCCTCCCCATACCATCTCTCTGGGTCATCTCAGTGCACCAGCCCCAAGCATCCTGTATCCTGCATCGAACCTAGACTGGCAATTCATTTCTTATATGATATTATACATGTTTCAATGCCGTTCTCCCAAATCATCCCACCCTCTCCCTCTCCCACAGAGTCCAAAAGACTGTTCTATACATCTTATTTAATGCAATAGACCCCCAAACCCAACATGAAATCAGCATGATTTTAACGGGGGCCTACCCCTCCAGATTGTCACAGAGCCTCAGTTTGAGTTCCCCAAGTCACACAGCTATCCCACTGGCTATTTATTTTACATACGACAGCGTATATGTGTCCCTGCTCGTCTCTCCATTCGTCCTACTGGCTCCTCTCTCCCACCCCCGACCTCCGCAACCTCGTGTCGGTAAATCTGTTCTCTATGTCTGCACCTCCATCGCTGGTTCATCAGTAGTACTCAAAGGCAGGTTCTTAACCACTGGACCACTAAGGAGGTTCCTGTTGCTGTTTCGCTAAATCTGCCCCTCCTTCCTCTCCTTCACCTCCTCTTCCTTCTGCTCCAGCCACACCGGCTTCCATGCTTCTCTCAAACACAGCAAGCCTTTCCTTCCTTCCGGGCGTCTCATGCTATTCCCACCCTTCCAGTGCTCGCCACCTCTTCATCTCTCTAAGAGCAATACAAATATCCTACAACAAATTACCGCACAAGCATGGCAGCTTAAAACAATAAGAATATCTTTATTCACGGTTCTAGTGTCAGGAAGTCCAAAATCAAGGCATTGGTGGGACCGGCGCCCTCCAAAGTCTTCCGAGAAGTATCCTTTTTTGACGCTGTTTTTTTTTTCTTCACTTGTTTGTGTTTTGCCTCTTCCAGCTTCTGCCAGGATTCCTTGGCTTATGGCCACATCTCTCCAATCTCGGCCTCCATCGTCACGTTGCCTTCTCTGCTATGTGTGTCTCTGAGTCCTGTTTTTCTCGTGGCATCCAGCCCCTGACTTCATTGCCCTTAACACAAGCTGTAATCATTTTATTTTCCTTCCTCCCTCCTGCCCTCCCACCCCTCCTTCCATCTTCAAAACGTATTTACCATGTGTCCAGCTTTGTTCTGGGAGACCACGAGCAACCCAAACAGGCAGAATCAGCTCTCTGAAAACTCATAGCCTTGTGATAATAAATGACTTTACTGTTTTCTATGAGGTTATTGATCACTGGTGTGCTCACCCTTCCCCCACTGTAGGCTCCATGAGGATGGAGGCCTAGTCTATCTTGTTCACCACTGTATTCTTTCCACCTGCATATAGTAGGTGCTCAAAAAAAAAATCTTTATTGATTGAATTCAATTACTCTCAAACTCCTCAAGGAGTGAAAGATATAATCTTGGTCTCTGCTGTTTCAGGTTTTGGAAGGTCCGTGAGGATATTTTTGGCAGATGCACAGGGATTTCATCGATTCATGGCCACTGACCTTGAACATGAAGATGTGGTAGAGACAGCCACTTTTGGTCCTGAAAACAATCTGATTGTCACTGGGTCCCGGGATGCACTCATTCAGGTGAGGGGGAGATGCATGGCCCATCATCCTCACCTCCACCTCTGGAAGAGAAAGTATGATTCTTTTTCTAGACAAAAATATTTATTTATTTGGCTGTTTCGGGTGTTAGTTGCAGTATGTGGAATCTTGTAGTTGTGACATGCAAATTCTTAGCTGTGACACGTGGGATCTCCAGGTCCCTGCATTGAGAGCAAGGAGTCTTAGCCACCAGACTACGAGGGAAGTCCCAAAGTATGGTTCTTTAGGGATTATTTGGCTTCAAAATACAGAAAGCCACAAAAACCAGTGCAGGCAAAACAGAGCAGGTTATTGGATGACATGGCGGGGGTGGTCTTCTGGGACTCAGAGACAGATCTAGGGGGAACTACTGAAGCATTCAACAAAAGAGAGAGCACTCCCGCTAAACCTGAAATGCTGGGAAGAGTTTGACTTTCGGAGGAGCAGGGTTGGGGAGACGGGGAAAAATCCTATTAAGCTCAACGTTCTCCAAGCTGGGGAGAAGAGCATGTGATACAGTAGCAGTAACATTCTGGTCTTAGGCCCTCTTTAGATTTTTAAAGGCCATTGAGAACCTTCAAGGAGCTTTCATGTATGTGGATTATATCAACATGATTCATATGTTGTTAACAAATGATCTATTTTGAAATAATTTCAGGTTTTACAGAAGAATTGTGAAGAGAGCCCAGATATATCTCATATATATGTGTGTGTGTGTTAGTCACCCAGTCGTCCAACTCATTGTGACCCTGTGGACTGTAGCCCACCAGGCTCCTCTGTCCATGGGATTCTCCAGGCAAGGATACTGCAGTGGGTTGCCATTCCCTTCTCCAGGGGATCTTCCTGACCTAGGGGTTGAACCCGGATCTCCCACATTGGAGGCAGATTCTTTACCACCTGAGCCACCAGGGAAGCCCCGTGTGTGTGTGTGTGTGTGTGTGTGTATATAACTTTCAGAAGAGCAGGATTGGACATACATATATACACACACGTACATATATATGTATATGATTACACACACACTTCTGTACATATATATATGATTACACACACACACACACATATATGAGTACTCTCTGGGTCTCTTCACAACTCTTCCATGAAACATAAACTATACATATCAACTCTTCATCCAGCTATCCTCAGGGTTAACATCTTATATCACATTGATCTCATTATCAAAACCAAGATATTAACATCGGGACAATGCTCATCTACAGACCTCGATCCTATTTCACCAGTGTTTCTACAAGTCATTTTTCAGATCCTGTATTGCCTTTAATATCTACTGATACTTGCCATGTTAAATTTTTAAATGCCCAAATCTAAAAATACTTCTCCATTAATTCAACATGACATATGAATATAATAACATAATTTTGTGAAAACGGTTATTATTTTCTGAAACACAAAAAAATCATGGAAAGTGTTGTTATTTCATATTTTGGCAAATCTCTTTCTTGTCTGGCTTCATAGAAGACAATCAGATTCTCATATTTGATTCTACCTTCTCCCATCTGTTCTGATAACATATTCCATAGTTTCTTGAAGACTACTGCTCATTCATGAGAGGAAGAATGTGTAAAAAGACAAATGGCCTCTTAAATAACAGCAAAAATAATTGTGTTTTTGTAGAACTCCCCGAATCTCCCCTTTTGCAGAACCACCTGGAGGCTAACTTCCAGGGGTTCCCCAGAACACACTTTGAGAACTGCCATGATAGCTGACTGATGAGATGTAGGGAAGTTTGAGGGGGTGAGGAAATGTGAAGGCCCTTGAACTCCAGCCTGAAAGTTTATCTTAGGCAGACAAGTGAGCTTAAGACTACTCCTGAACTAGAGCAGCATGAGGAAGAAGTCAGTTCTGCCTCTCTGCTTCCATCCTCAGGTGTGGAGTCTGTCAGCCCAGGGGACTCTGCTGGACGTCCTGGACGGTGTCGGGGCCCCGGTGAGCCTGCTGGCCCGGGGCGGGGCCTTGGTGGCATCTGCTTCCCGTCAGTCCTCATCTTTTAAAGTCTGGGATCTCACCTGCGCTCAGAAGCCGAGGGCCTCTAACCCATTCCTGGATCGCACTGGCCTCACGGCAGTCTCCCACAACGGCAGCTACGTCTACTTCCCTAAAACTGGGGACAAAAACAAAGTCAGCATTTGGGCCTTGGCAGAAGGTTTGTAAGACTTAAGCACAGCCTTTTGTGTGGGTAAGAACTGAAGCCCCTGTCTTGGTCTGTTTGGGTTGCCATAAACACCATAGACAGGAAGAGGAGAAGATTAAAGAACAGACACTTATTTCTCATGGATCTGGAGGCTAGAAAGTCTGAGATCAGGCCCTGGCAGATCAATGTCTGTCGAGAGCCCACTTCCTGGTTTGCAGATGGCCACCTTCTCAATGTGTCCTCCAATGGCAGAGAGCAGAGAAAGAAGCAAGCTCGAGAGTCTCTTCCTATAAGGCCACTAATTCCATTCACGGGGACTCCACCCTCATGATCTAATCGCCTTCCAAAGTTCCCACCTCCTAACACCATCACTGGAGAAGGCAATGGCACCCCACTCCAGGACTCTTGCCTGGAAAATCCCATGGACGGAGGAGCCTGGTGGGCTGCAGTCCATGGGGTCTCTAAGAGTCGGACACGACTGAGCAACTTCACTTTCACTTTTCACTTTCATCCATTGGAGAAGGAAATGGCAACCCACTCCAGTGTTCTTGCCTAGAGAATCCCAGGGATAGGGGAGCCTGGTGGGCTGCCGTCTATGGGGTCGCACAGAGTCGGACACGACTGAAGTGACTTAGCAGCAGCAGCAGCAACACCATCACATTAGGGGGTTAGGACTTCAACACATATTTAGGGGTAGGACCCAAACATTCAGTGTGTAACACCCCACTCCAGTTAGGTTAAAAGTGGCTGATAGGAAACAGGACTCGATTTCATAAATTTCTAGCATATGGTCATTGGTTATTTGATTGTCAATTCCTGTTTTAGTTGAGGCTTCCCTGGAGGCAGGGTTCCCGATGGGGATATTTGCACAAGTGGTGCACGGAGGAGGGCTCCCAGGAGGAGAGAGTGAGGAACCAGGCTGGGTGGCGGCAGCGCTGAACATGGGGCTGGTCTCAGCCTGACTCCGCAAGGAGCCCAGGAACACGAATTGCACTTCACAGTTGTCCCATCTTGAAGCAAAGGGACCAGCCTTTTTACTCCCATATCAGGCAGTCCCTGGCCATCCTAGGTGGTGGGCCCAGCCCCCAGGCATTTCTAAATGAGGTGCTTCCTTCACTCAACAGCCATGAGGTCTTGGATCTGGGTGAACTGATGATAAAGGGGATCTAGGCACGTCAGCAGTAATATCTGCTCGATCCCCACTGGGTGGACGGAAGTATAGAAATTCCTGTTGCTGTTCAGTCACCAAGTCATGTCCATTGAATCGGTGATGCCATCCAACCATCTCATCCTCTGTCATCCTTTTCTCTTTCTGCCTTCAATCTTCTGCCTGGCTATCATAACATGAGAAAAGAAATTCACTCTCAAGTTTGTGTCTGGATTCCACAGACATTGGTTTAGTGCTAGTCTTGGGGCCAAACTCTGGGAGTTAACAGTGAGCAAGACAGATGAAGTTGCAAATTTTGAGGTGCTTGCCTGCTAGTCATGGGGGAGAGTAGGATGTGCAGAAACAGAGCAGGGTGGTGGGCAAGGAGATAGGAGTCAGTAAACCACAGCCGAAGGGCCACATCCAGACACGCATTTGTTTCCATGTTGTTTGAGGACGCTTTAGGGCTGTGCCAGCAGAGTTAAGTGGTGACAGCAGAGAGCATACGGGGCAAATATATTTACTCTCCTACCCTTTACAGAGGGTGGAAAAAGGAAACATTTGGGATGAGAGGTTCTGAAGACCAGAGAAAGGCATGTATATTGGTTCTGCGAAATCTTCAGAGGGTCTGAGGCAGGGCAGTGAGATGTTGCAATTGTCATATTTTAAAGCTTGGATGATTGGTGGGCAGAAGCAAAAGCAAGGAGGCTGGCTATAGCCAAGTTGAAGGGTAACAAAAGCATTTTTTTTAACCCTTAAAAGATGGGAACCAGTATCCCCGTGATCCATTCTTGATGCGGCCTTCTCTCTATGACAGGTGAGGAGCAAGATGCTCTGGACACCTCCAACGAGGTCAGATGTCTGGAGGTCGCTGAGCAGGCCAATCTCCTTTTCACTGGCCTCGTTTCGGGGGTTGTCCTGGTGTTCCCCCTGAATTCCAGACAAGACGTGATGTGTATCCCTCCTCCAGAAGCCCGGAAGGCCGTCAACTGCATGGCTCTCAGTAAGGACGAGGGGCACCTGGCCATTGCCTATGACAGCACCATCTTGGTGCTGGACATCAGCCCGGGGGACCCCTGTCCAGTCATCGATGGGCCAAAATACACCTTCTATACCCAGCTGCCTGACACCATAGCCAGTGTGGCTGCTCTGGCTGACTATCGTGTCATCTACGGCATGCTCAACGGCGACCTCTTCCTTTACGAGTGTGTGAATTCCAAGGTGTTCCCTCTGGAGGCCCATGGGAGCCGAGTCACCTGTGTGGAGGTCAGCCACAAGGAGCAGCTGGCAGTCAGCGGGGCCGAGGAAGCCCTACTGTGTCTCTGGGACCTGCAGGCGTGCAAGTGGAAATTCGAGATGAGCTACACGGTGGGTAGCCTGCCACACCATGTGCATATCCTGGCATTAGAAAATGGATGATGGGCATCATTTATTAAGGGTAGTACACTGTGGGCGGCCTACCAGGCTCGGAACTAGGATGAGCTAAGTGAGAGAGGTCCTCGCCTCCAGAGGAGAGTTTCAGGGGATGCCAAAAATCTTGGCCATCCAGAGAAATAATGGTTTAGTTCAATGTTTAAAAAATCAAAATAAATGCAAAAAATACACACAGAATAAAATATCAGCATTCATTTATTTTCAAATATTTTATCTGTGTGTTTATTTTTGGCTGTGCTGGGTCTTCGTGGCTGCACGGGCTTCTCTCGGTTGCAGCGAGTATGGGCTACTCTCCAGCTGAGGTGCTCAGGCTTCTCATCGTGGTGGCTTCTCTTGTTGCAAAGCATGGGCTCCAGCGCCGGCAGGCTTCTGTCGCTGTGGCGCCTGGGCTCCAGAGCACAGGCTCAATAGTTGTGGTGCAAAGGCTGAGTTGCTCCATGGCGTGTGGGATCTTCCCAGACCAGGGATCAAAGCTGTGTCTCCTGCATTGGCAGGCTCTTTACCAGTGAGCCACCAGTGCAGCCCCAAATAGCAACATTTAAAATAGAAACAGGATTGGAACTTTGCGGGCAGTCCACTGGTTAAGACTCCGAGCTTCCAATGCAGGGGGCCCGGGTTCGATACTGGTCAGGGATCTAAGATCCCACGTATTACACAGCACAGTCAAAAAGTAAAAATAAAGACAGGGTCAAATCCTGCGCTGGCACAGTCCTGCCTCACTCTCCTCACCCTGATCCTGTCTGGCCTTTCTTTCACCCAAAGGCTTTGATTGTATGACCCACGCCAGGGCTCTTTCTGGTGCCGAGGAAGGCACCACGGCCATAGCAGACAGCATCCCACCTCTTGGAGCCACGTTCTAGTCGGGGAGACACTGTGAGCTCTGGGAGGGCAGGATGTTTATGTGTTTTGTTCACTGAGGTGGTACCTGTCCTTAGGAGAGCTCCTGACTATGAAATGTTTGTGAAATAAAAGCAAAGCAGCACACGCGTGACGTTTGGGGTGCAACAAGACCTTTGAAGGAAATAGGGCAAGAGAAACAGGTAGAGCGTGCAAGGGCTGCTGTTAAGAAAGTCAGGTAAGTCTGGTGGAACAGCATTTTAGGCAGAAGGAACAGCAACTGCAAAGGCTCTGAGGAGGGAAACTGATGAGTCCTTTACATACAAAGTGTTTAAGAGTTTTTACATCCATCTCTTAAGAAGTTATTATAAATTTTATATCAATACGGTTGAGTTATATGATTACATATTCATATATATTATGCAAAATTGTTCAGTCACTACTGCCGACTCTTTATGACCCCATGGACTGCAGCCTGCCAGGCTCCTCTGTCCTTCACTGTTTCCCAGAGTATGCTCAAATTCATGTTCATTGAGTTGGTGATGCTGTCTAACCATCTCATCCTCTGCCATCTTCTTCTGCTTTGGCTTCAATCTTTCCCACCATCAGGGTCTTTTCCATGAGTCGGGTCTTCACATCAGGCGGCCAAAGTATTGGAGCTTCAGCTTCAGCGTCAGTCCTTCTAATAAATATTCAGGGTTGATTTCCTTTAGGATTGACTGCTTTGATCTGCTTGCAGTCCAAATATACATATTAAAATACCATTCTATAATTTAATCCTCACAACAGTCTTGTAAGGTTGTGCTATTATTCCAGATGGGGAACAATGATAGTACCTGAGGTGGCAAGATATAAGCATCGTTAATAAACTAAGGGAGACAATCTTGAAACTAAGAGAACAGAATATATGCAGTTTTATCTCAAAATGCCTTCATCCCCCCTGACTTATTTTTATGAAGTCCCTATAAGGCTAAGATATAAGTAATCCTTTGCCTTGTTGAGTCGGGAAATATCACCACAGCAGTTAAATACACCTAGCTTTTTCTTTTTAAAAACATAAACTCAATTTTGGAATAATTTCAGATTTACAGATTAAGTTGTGAAGATAGTTTGAAGGTTCCCATTTACCTGCTCCTCACCCAGCTTCCCCTGATGTTAACAGCTTACATAACTAAAGTATGTTTGTCAAAACTAAGAAAGTAACGCGGGGACAATATTATTAGCTATCAACTTTATTGGGATCATATGTTGTTGGTTTTTTTAAAAATTTGTATCTTTTTAAATTTCTAATTTATTTTTGGCTGCACTGGGTCTTCACTGCTTTGCGTGGGCTTTCTCTAGTTGCAATGTATGGCGCTACTCTCCGTTTAGATGCCCAGGCCTCTCATTGCTGTGGCTTCTCTTTTTGTAGAGCACAGACTCTAAGCACACGGGCTTCAGTACTTGCAGCACGCAGGCTCAGTAGTTGCAGCACGCAGGCTCAGTACTTGCAGCATGCAGGCTCAGTACTTGCAGCACTCAGGCTCAGTACTTACAGCACGCAGGCTCAGTACTTGCAGCATGCAGGCTCAGTACTTGCAGCACTCAGGCTCAGTACTTATAGCACGCAGGCTCAGTAGTTGCAGCACGCAGGCTCAGTACTTGCAGCATGCAGGCTCAGTACTTGCAGCACTCAGGCTCAGTACTTGCAGCACGCAGGCTCAGTAGTTGTGGCGCACAGGTTTAGGGGCTCCACGGCATGTGGAATCTTCCTGGACCAGGGATTGAACCTTCGTCCCCTGCATTGGCAGGTGGATTCCCACTTACCGTGTCACCACGGAAGTCCAGGATCATATGTTTTTCAGTGAGTTCCTTTTTTCTGTTCTAGGATTCCCAATTTAATTTAGCATATAGTTTTTAATTAAATACAATTGGAGCTAATTCTTGTATAACCAAGATCATTTAAGAAATTAAATCCTAAAATTCCTGTTCTCCAATGCAAAATGTCACTAATCCTCTCAAACCAATCTCTTTGAAGATGTATTTTGGGCCAAGGAATATCAATGCGTAGCATCTCTCCAGGTTTTAACTTAATCCATCTCGCAAGAAGGAGCTTCCCAGGTGGTGCTAGTGCTAAAGAACCTGCCTGCCAATTCAGGAGACATAAGAGGTGCAGGTTCAGTCAATGGTTCAGGAAGATCCCCTGGAGGAGGGCATGGCAACCCACTCCAGGATTCTTGCCTGGAGAATCTCATGGACAGAGGAGCTACTGGTGGGCTACAGTCCATAGGGTCGCAAACAGTCGGAGATGACTGAAGCGACTTAGCACATATGCATCACCCAAGAGGTGTTTACAAGTCTGGCTTCCTATAGAAGTTCCTTGGGGCTGGATTCCTAGGTGTCTTTCAGTCTGAAACCAAGATCACATTGCCTTTTTCTACAGAATTCTTACTGTGTAGGAGTCCAATGTGCTTGCTTCTCCAAGGATGACAAGTATGTCTATGCAGGCTTGAAAGATCGCTCCATAATTGTCTGGAGTGTGCTGGATGGTGAGTCATTTTGCTTTGAGGGTAGGACTGAGCTTAGATCTGGAGACAAAAGACCCTGTTCTGGATCCTTGCCATTAGAGGGCTCTGCTCTGACCTCCCTTCATTGGGTCCATCTGCTTGGGGGGGCAGGTATCTGCAGCCTCAGGGAACAGGCCCAACTGGAGCTATACCTCTTCTTCTAGAACCCATGCTCTGAAACCCTGGAACTCCAGAACACCCTCCCCACCTGCCCCGGAAGCCCTCTTTAGGGCCTCTGTGGGCCTCTTTCCCAGGTCTATCCTTCTGAAAGTGGGCTATGCCTTGAGTGTGCACACCCCCAGGCTGTGAGAGTGATTGTGGAACGGTGTGCATGGAGTCTGGATGTGTGAACTGGGTGGGGATTCACATGTATGTATCTGAGGCCCTCTAGGGATGTAGGATGGAGTTGGATGTGGGCAGAGAAGGGGAAAATCACAGACAGCTGAGGTCTCCCACACGGTTATATTTGGACATGGAACTGAAGAGCCTGAGAATCCTCAACCCAAACCTGACCTTCCAGGTGTTCTGAAGGTATATCAACCAATGTAGGATAGAATATATTTCATTTAATACAATAGTTTATTAGCTGGATTTACAATGTTTACATATTGTATCTTATAGGATGTTGACCTTCATTCATTCTCTTTCCTGAGGCCCTGTAAATGTTTGGGGAACCCTGTTTAACATCAACCACTTTGAAAACTCCACATTTCTCATTCTGTTAAACATCACACTAAGGATGTATTACAGAGAAAGCAATGGCAATTCACTCCAGTACTCTTGCCTGGAAAATCCCATGGACGGAGGAGCCTGGTAGGCTGCAGTCCATGGGGTCACTAAGAGTCAGACACGACTGAGCAACTTCACTTTCTCCTTTCACCTTCATGCGTTGGAGAAGGAAATGGCAACCCACTCCAATGTTCTTGCCTGGAGAATCCCAGGGACGGGGGAGCCTGGTGGGCTGCCGTCTATGAGGTCGCACAGAGTCAGACACGACTGAAATGACTTAGCAGCAGCAGCAGCAAGGACATATTAACAGAAGTTAACATTTCTTGTGTACTGGATACTGTCACCAAGTCATTTCATTATCTCAGTACACATCCGCCTTTTATAAAATGTGAGGCTCTGAGAGATGGGCTGGGCTATGGTTTGAAGCTGGTCTACCTGTCCCCCATGGGTACCTTTGTCAGATTCTCCTATAGAGAGAGCGACCCTTTTGACACTGGCAGGGAGGGGTAGGAGTTATTGCTATCCCCATTTGACAAATGAAGAAGCTGAAGTTCAGAGTTGATTAAGGAATTTTCTCAGGGTCATAAAGCAAGTAAGTGGCTGAATGAATAGCAGATAGAGTTGAATATATTGTAATCAAATACATTATAACTGAAAACACTATGATTGAATCAATATAATTGAATAGCTATACTCTAATACACTGCAACTAAATACACTGTATTCTAATACAGTGTAATAAAGATGCCTGGCACAATGTCACAGATGGCTCAGAAGCTAAGGTCTGTGGACTGTGGCCTTAAAAGCCCATCCTGCACAGGTTCACAACCTCTTTTCCCACTTCTTCTTCAATAATAATATTGACTGAATTCACTCTGGGATGAAACTGATACTTAGCACTTGACATGCATACCATCTTCAAATCTTCAGAATTCCCCTCAGCAGGTAGGCTCAGTTATCATTCCCATATTGTGGATGAAGCAAGAGGGACTGAGAATTTTGCTGTCATGCCTAAGCGAGTAAGGGGGATAGAAGAAATTTGACCCCATGCAGCTAACTCTCAAATGTGTGAGACTGGATCTCTGTGGCTGCATTTTTATCATTTGTGCCCATTCCCCCACTTTCCCCTACAGGCACACTGTTGGCTGTCCAGTTTGTCCATGCCGTGGTGAACAGAATCATCCCAACCTCCAATGGCTTCATTGCCCCCTCCAGACACGGCTATCTCATCCGTGAGCGTTTCCAGTGCCCTTCGTCAAGACTCTCACAACAGGACCCTCTCAAGAACTTCAAGAAAGCAGTGTGGATGGTCAAATCCAGGCAGAGAGAAGAGCTGGCAGCTGCTGCAGGAGCACCCCAGGACTTGAGGTCAGAGAGTGCCCAGGGAAATGAATCCAAATCAAACAAACGCTCACAAGTCTGCCTGCTGGTGTAAGACCCCCCTATGGCGCCAAGTGAGTTAGTCCCATTCAGTCCAACTGAAGCAAAAGGAAAGTATGTGTTGATAAATATCTGGACTCGAAGCCTCCAATTATGTGACTCAGACCTTTTTTCCTACCATCTTTCCATTTTCTTCTCTCCTCAGCTGTATTCTCAGGTCTATCCCCAGATTAGCATCATGACAGCCAAGTTCAGCAGAAAAGAAGGTCTCTTTCCAACAGTTTGATCCAAAGTCCTGGTTCTAAATCTGTTAGCCCCAGTTAGTTCATACACCCATCCCAGGACACAAAGATATCTTTGAGGAAAATGCAGCACTCTGCTTGGTGGTCCTGACCCCACGTCCATCCAGACTGAGGTTGGGGTCGACACCACCCAACTCTGCAGACTGAGAATGGGAGAGGCTACTCCTCAGGGTAACTGGGGTGCTAGTCAAGCTGGGGATGGATGGATGGATGTGAGACCAACTAAACCACAAACCACAAAGGACCACAGAACCTTACAGTTTATAAAGCACCAGGTGCTATGGTCTGATCCTTATCACAGCCCATACTTCAGAGAGGGCAGGAGTTTCTGCTTCCATTTTACAGATAAGGAAACAGCCGTGCAGAGTTAGCTGTGATTTGCTCACGATCATGAGCCTGAGGTGCGAGAGAACTCTGAGAAATTAGAATCCAGAGCCTTCCTGTTCCAATTTTTGTTGGGAACACCTCACTCGAATTTTAGACCCAGAAGCACAACCATCAGTTCCATGGATGGCACATTCAAATGCCCACAGGGACCAACAAGTAATCAAGATGGTTGCTGTGCACTGGGGTGACCAGCAGATTACGATGGCGACAATGCCAACATGGAGGGCTTTGCTCTGTCTGGGCACGAGACACGAGAAGGAGAAGCTTGACTCTACCCCAGAATGGCCCTGGGGAGAGCAGCCCACTGGTGCCAGAGCTTCCTGTTGTCACAAGTAAAGCCAGAAATCTGGATTTTTATGAGAAATGTCCTCATTTTAACCAGGTTGGCAGTTGGTTCAAATTTGCATTTATAGGCACACTTGGCTCGTGTCTCTAGTTCATTGTGACCCAATTTGGCATTAAAACAGTAAACTTGTTATCATTCTTCCATCTATGCTCCTTGGCTCTCAAACTATGAGGCCAGAGACGCTTTTTATCTTAAAAACTGGAGACTCTCGGAAGCAGATGGATAAAGCTGCCAACATCTTCCTACCATGCTTTTGGACCATCTCTGCCTTGTGCAAGTTGAAAAGTCTGAGTTTCTGCTCCACTTAAATGGCTTTTTCTCTTTTGCCTGCAGCCTTCTAAAAGCCCCCACTTGCTTCTGGGGCTTTTGCTGTAAGGATAGCAGAGTCCAAACCTTCAAGGTGCTATTCCATCCTCTCCTCCCCCGCCACCTCCAACTGAATTCCAGACAGAAAAAAACAGCCTTAGAAATAGAGGCCTTTGAGCTGGATGTGACCTGACCAATGGTCTCATTCAGCCATTTTTAAAACTAGTGTTCCAAGGAGGGCTTTGACAGTTCTGCAAATATTACTTAGCATCAAATTCCACTTAAAAATGTTTTATAACTGTAATTTAAAAATATACATTGGGTAGCAGTTTTTAAGGTGTTGGAAATAACTAACATAGGATTCTCCTGCCATCTCCATTTAACTTAGAGGGGACGGGAGCCCTTGAAAGAAAATAAAAGCTACTCTTTGCACCATGTCTGTGTGAATCAGGGGTTTACCCAATGCATAAATAAGATTTAGCTACAACTTCCGGTTTAAAATATGAGTGTCCATCTCAGCAGCCTCAGTGAGAATCAGTTGCTTCATATGTAAACACTAACTTGGCTATAGGAAAGAATTTTTTTTACTAATAAAATGCTACTTTGAATTGTTGCTTACCGTGGTATTTCTGTAGAGAGTCTTCATTTAAGAAAGTGTTCGGTTGCTATGAATGTTTGACAAGCACAGTGCTTTGTAGCGGAGTGACTTGCTTGAGGTTCCCCAGCTGTGGTGGAGCCAGGGTGAGAGCATGGTTATTGTGCCAACAGGACTGTATTAACATACTATCCAAACTGAAACACTTTTTGACAGTGAAAGGGAGTGATCCAAACAATTATTCCAGGACAACTACAACAAGCTGGCTATCCCAGGACAATTGGAATATACAGCTCCTCTAGCTATAGCAGGGATTAATTTATATTAAATTCTAGAGAGTCCTTTTAAAAATGAAACGTGACATATAACATTGTATTAGCTTCAGGTGTACAATATAATGATTCGATATTTGTATACATTATGAAATGATCACAAGAAGTGTAGTTAATATTCAACACTGGGCTTCCCAGGTGGATCAGTGGTAAAGAATCCACCCGTCAAGGCAGGAGATGCAGGAGGTGTGATGTCTGGGTCGGGAAGATCCCCAGGGGAGGAAATGGCAACCCATTCCAGTATTCTTGCCTGGGAAAATGCCAAGGACAGAGGAACCTGGTGGGCTACAGTCCATGGAATTGCAGAGAGTCAGACACAACTGAGTCACACACACACACACACACACACACACACAGTTGATTTACAACAGTGTCTTTATTTCAGGTGTACAGCAAAGTGACTTAGTTATATACAGTGGGTTGGCCAAAAGCTTCATTTGGGATGTTATGGGAAAATCCGAATGAACCTTTTGGCCAACCCACTATTTATATGTGTGTGCGTCTATTCTTTTTCAGATATGTTTCCCTTACAGAATATTATAAAATATTGAGTTTAGTTCCCTGCGCTATACAGTGGGTCCTTCTTGGTTATCTATTTTATATATATTAATAGTAGCATGTATATGTTAATGCCAAACTGTAGGTGAATTTCTGTTTTGTATATAAGTTCATTGGTATCTTTTTTTTAGGTTTCCCATGTAAGCAATATCATATATTTGTCTTTTTTCTGTCTGGCTTACTTCACTTAGTATGATAATCTCTAGGTTCATCTACGTTGTTGCAAATGACATTATTTTCATTCTTTTCTTGGTAAGAACTTTTAAGACCTACTGTCCTAGCAACTTTCAAATATACAATTCAGTTCAGTTCAGTCCAGTCGCTCGGTCATGTCCAACTCTCTGCAACCCCATGGACTGCAGCATGCCAGGATTCCCTGTCTAACACCAACTCCGGGAGTTTACTCACACTCATGTCCGTTGGGTTGGTGATGCCATCCAACCATCTCATTCTCTGTCATCCCCTTCTCCTCCTGCCTTCAATCTTTCCCAGCATCAGGGTCTTTTCAAATGAGTCAGTTCTTCACATCAGATGGCCAAAGTATTGGAGTTTCAGCTTCCACATCAGTCCTTCCAAAGAAATTCAGATTGATTTTCTTGAGGATGGACTGGTTGGATCTCCTTGCAATCCAAGGGACTCTCAAGAGTCTTCTCCAACACCACAGTTCAAAACCATCAATTCTTCGGTGCTCAGCTTTCTTCACAGTCCAACTCTCACACCCATACATGACCACTGGAAAAACCATAGCTTTGACTAGACAGACCTTTGTTGGCAAAGTAATGTCTCTGCTTTTTACTATGCTGTCTAGGGTGGTCATAACTTTTCTTCCAAGGAGCAAGCATTTTAATTTCATGGCTGCAATCACCATCTGCAGTGATTTTGGAGCCCAAAAAAATAAAGTCTGACACTGTTTCCACTGTTTCCCCATCTATTTCCCACGAAATGATGGGACCAGATGCCATGATCTTCGTTTTCTGCATGTTGAGTTTTAAGCCAACTTTTTCACTCTCCTCTTTCACTTTCATCAAGAGGCTCTTTAGTTCTTCTTTGCTTTCTGCCAAAAGGGTGGTGTCATCTGCATATCTGAGGTTATTGATATTTCTCTTGGCAATTCTGATTCCAGCAAATATACAATACAGTATTATTAACTATAGTCACCAGATTGTACATGACACTTCCAGGACTTATTTATCATAAGTTATTTTTGGTGAGAAGTCAGCTTCCTTATTAGTTGGTTACACAAATAATAATGCATTATCACAGCAAGCAATCAAATAGAAAGAGGCTATAAGGTAAAAATCAGAAGTAGGGTGATCAGGGTGACTTGGTACACGAGACTTTCCAGTAGTCATGTGTGGATGTGAGAGTTGAACTATAAAGAAAGCTGAGTGCCGAAGAATTGATGCTTTTGAACTGTGGTGTTGGAGAAGACTCTTGAGGGTCCCTTGGACTGCAAGGAGATCCAACCAGTCCATCCTAAAGGAGATCAGTGCTGGGTGTTCAATGGAGGGACTGATGTTGAAGCTGAAACTCTAATACTTTGGCCACCTGATGCGAAGAACTAACTCCTTGGAAAAGACCCTGATGCTGGGAAAGATTGAAAGCAAGAGGAGAAGGGGATGACAGAGGATGAGATGGCTGGATGGGATCACCGACTCAATGGACATGAGTTTGAGCAAACTCCAGGAGCTGGCCATGGGCTGGCTGGGAGGCCAGGCATGCTGCAGTCCATGGGGTCGCAAAGAGTCAGACATGACTGAGCAACTGAACTGAACTGATGCCACTTAAAAGCAAAAGCTCCATGTTATGATAACTCTTCAGTCACTGGCAAATCAGGATATCTGGTCACCTAAACAGCTCTTTGGAACTCTGCATTCAGATGCTTATATCTTTCCTTTTCTCCTTTGCTTTTTGCTTCTCTTCTTTTCACAGCTATATGTAAGGCCTCCCCAGACAGCCATTTTGCTTTTTTGCATTTCTTTTCCTTGGGGATGGTCTTGATCCCTGTCTCCTGTACAATGTTACGAACCTCAGTCCATAGTTCATCAGGCACTCTATCTATCAGATCTAGTCCCTTAAATCTCTTTATCACTTCCATTGTATAATCATAAGGGATTTGATTTAGGTCATACCTGAATGGTTTAGTGGTTTCCCTACTTTCTTCAATTTAAGTCTGAATTTGGCAATAAGGAGCTCATGATCTGAGCCACAGTCAGCTCCCAGTCTTGTTTTTGCCGACTGTATAGAGCTTCTCCATCCTTGGCTGCAAAGAATATAATCAATCTGATTTCGGTGTTGACCATCTGGTGATGTCCATGCATAGAGTCTTATCTTGTGTTGTTGGAAGAGGGTGTTTGCTATGACCAGTGTGTTCTCTTGGCAAAACTTTATTAGCCTTTGCCCTGCTTCATTCCGGATTCCAAGGCCAAATTTGCCTGTTACTCCAGGTGTTTCTTGACTTCCTACTTTTGCATTCTAGTCCCCTATAATGAAAAGGACATCTTTTTTGGGTGTTAGTTCTAAAAGGTCTTGTAGGTCTTCATAGAATCGTTCAATTTCAGCTTCTTCAGCGTTACTGGTTGGGGCATAGACTTGGATTACTGTGATATTGAATGGTTTGCCATGGAAACAGATATCATTCTGTCAGTTTTGAGATTGCATCCAAGTACTGCATTTCTGACTCTTTTGTTGACCATGATGGCTACTCCATTTCTTCTAAGGGATTCCTGCCTGCAGTAATAGATATAATGGTCATCTGAGTTAAATTCACCCATTCCAGTCCATTTTAGTTCACTGATTCCTAGAATGTCGACGTTCACTCTTGCCATCTCGTTTGACCACTTCCAACTTGCCTTGTTTCATGGACCTAACATATGCAATATTGCTCTTTACAGCATCGGGCCTTGCTTCTATCACCAGTCACATCCACAACTGGGTATTGTTTTTGCTTTGGCTCCATCCCTTCATTCTTTCTGGAGTTATTTCTCCACTGATCTCCAGTAGCATATTGGGCACCTACTGACCTGGGGAGTTCCTCTTTCAGTATCTGATCATTTTGCCTTTTCATACTGTTCATGGGGTTCTCAAGGCAAGAATACTGAAGTGGTTTGCCATTCCCTTCTCCAGTGGACCACATGACTGTGTGGATCACAATAAACTGTGGAAAATTCTGAAAGAGATGGGAATACCAGACCACCTGACCTGCCTCCTGAGAAACCTATATGCAAGTCAGGAAGCAACAGTTAGAACTGGACATGGAACAACAGACTGGTTCCAAATAGGAAAAAGGAGTACGTCAAGGCTGTATATTATCACCCTGCTTATTTAACTTCTATGCAGAGTACATCATGAGAAATGCTGGACTGGAAGAAGCACAAGCTAGAATCAAGATTGCCAGGAGAAATATCAATAACCTCAGATATGCAGATGACACCACCCTTATGGTAGAAAGTGCAGAGGGACTAAAAAGCCTCTTGATGAAAGTGAAAGTGGAGAGTGAAAAAGTTGGCTTAAAGCTCAACATTCAGAAAATGAAGATCATGGCATCTGGTCCCATCACTTCATGGGAAATAGATGGGGAAACAGTGGAAACAGTGTCAGACTTTATTTTGGGGGGGCTCCAAAATCACTGCAGATGGTGACTGTAGCCATGAAATTAAAAGACGCTTACTCCTTGGAAGAAAAGTTATGACCAACCTACATAGCATATTCAAAAGCAGAGACATTACTTTGCCAACTAAGGTCCGTCTAGTCAAGGCTATGGTCTTTCCAGTGGTCATGTATGGATGTGAGAGTTGGACCGTGAAGAAAGCTGAGCACAGATGAATTGATGCTTTTGAACTGTGGTGTTGGAGAAGACTCCTAAGAGTCCCTTGGATTGCAAGGAGATCCAACCAGTTCATTCTGAAGGAGATCAGCCCTGGGATTTCTTTGGAAGGAATGATGCTGAAGCTGAAACACCAGTACTTTGGCCACCTCATGCGAAGAGTTGACTCATTGGAAAAGACTCTGATGCTGGGAGGGATTGGGGGCAGGAGGAGAAGGGGACGACCGAGGATGCGATGGCTGGATTGCATCACCGACTCGATGGATGTGAGTCTGAGTGAACTCCGGGAGTTGGTGATGGATAGGGAGGCCTGGTGAGCTGCGATTCATGGGGTCGCAGCGAGCAACTGAACTGAACTGAACTGAACTGAAACAGCTCTTAATCCCCCAATTCCTGCCCCCTAGGGCCATACCTTTTGACCAACTTCACCCATTTCACCGGACCCTACCTCCTTCCTTTGGCAGCCCCCAATCTGCTTTCTGTATCTATAAGTTTGAGGGGCGGTATTTTTTTAATTTATCTTTAAAATATTTATTTATTGGGCTATGCCAGGTCTTACTTGCGACATGCAGGATCTTTCATTACGGCGTGAGAACTCTTAGTTGCAGCATGTGGGATCTAGGTCCCTGACCATGGGTTGAACCTGGGCCCTCTTCATTGGGAGTGCCAAATCTTAGCCACTGGACTTCCAGGAAAGTCCCTGGCAGGGTTTAGTTAATTTAAAAATTTTAACTTTAAAGTCTAGAGTTTTTTTTGTTTTTTTTTTTTTTGCTAAACTCTGTGAAAACATTCAAACCCGCAGCAAAGTTGCAATATTGAGGACAATGAACATGTATTTATGAGATTCCCCGATTGCCCTACTGCTGCGAATCTCCTGCTAAACCAATTCGAAGTGACACTGGGGCTAGGGTGAGAAGAGTGGAGGGAGCACCCAGACACAAAGTTAAAGAGGCACCGAAAATAGTCAACCATCAAAACAGACGTTGGGTTACCACAACGTTTAAATCAAAATGAATGAAAATGCATATTGAACAAAATGCCAACATTTTCAATAAAACTGGATTCTGATCCTGTATTTGCACAGACTGCTCACCCTAATTCTGGCCCTGGTGATATCAAGACACTTCAGTGCTTATGTAAAGAGGCATCTTTAAGGAAGAAGGTCATTCTACATAACTGCACACACCTGCCCAAACTAACAATCAGTTCATTTCAGTTCATTTCAGTCGCTCAGTCGTGTCCAACCCTTAGCGACTCCTTGGACTGCAGCCTACCAGGCTCCTCCATCCATGGGATTTTCCAGGCAAGAGTACTGGAGTGGGGTGCCACTGCCTTCTCCGATATGCTGTCTAGGTTGGTCATAACTTTCTTCCAAGGAGTAAGCGTCTTTTAATTTCATAGCTGCAGTCACCATCTGCAGTGATTTTGGAGCCCCCAAAATAAAGTCTGACACTGTTTCCACTGTTTCCCCATCTATTTCCCATGAAGTGATGGGACCAGATGCCATGATCTTTGTTTTCTGAATGTTGAGCTTTAAGCCAACTTTTTCACTCTCCTCTTTCACTTTCATCAAGAGACTTTTTAGCTCCTCTTCACTTTTTTGCCATAAGGGTGGTGTCATCTGCGTATCTGAGGTTATTGATATTTCTCCCGGCAATCTTGATTCTAGCTTGTGCTTCTTCCAGCCCAGCGTTTCTCATGATGTACAATAGGCATTCCTAAGTTTTCTAATTAGTCTTAAAGCATCCCTAATTAGCTATTTCTTCAAACTAGGATGCAATCAAGATTTGTTCACCCATTGCACTGCATTCGTTTGCTTTGTCGCTAGTCTCATATTGGAGAGCAGGAGTCAGCAAGCCACAGACTACATGTTTGTTTTTGTAAATAAAGTTTTATTGAAACACAGCCATGCCTGTTCATTTGCATATTATCTATGGCTGTTTTCATGCTACAGTGACAGAGGATGTATGAACCCAAAGTGAAAAATACTTACAGTCTGGCTCTTTGTACTTATTTATACTGCATACTTTAATACTGTGTGTATTATACAGACATACAATAAACATACATATTTATATTGTATATAACATTTATAATACTTTTATTATATAGTTATTTGTTTAAAATATAAAATATAGGGACTTCCATGGTGAACCAGTGGCTAAAGCTCCATGTTCCCAATGCAGAGGGCCTGGGTTTGATCCCTGGTCAAGGAACTAGATCCCACATGCAGCAAGTAAACAGTTTGCATGCTGCGACAAAGCTCAAAGATCCCACATGCCACAACCAAGACCTGCACAGCCAAACAAATAAATTTCAAATATATATATATAAAATATTTACAGTCCGCCAACCCTGGCCTTAAATGACTTGATTAGATTTAGAGCAGACATTTTCTTAAACGGACGTTTAGGTTCACAGCAAAATTGAGCGGAAGGCACAGCGATTTCTCATATCCCCCCTCCACCCACACGTGTCATTTCCTCCATTATCAACATCCCCACCAAAGCAGTCCGTTTGTCACACCTGAAGAACCTACATTGACACCTCATCATCACACGGTGAACGGTTTTGAGAAGACTACTTCATAGGGTATGAGTGAGCTATCAGTTCAGTTCAGTTCAGTTCAGTCGCTCAGTCGTGTCCGACTCTTTGCGACCCCAAGAATTGCAGCACGCCAGGCCTCCTTGTCTATCACCAACTCCCGGAGTTCATTCAGACTCGCGTCCATCGAGTCAGTGATGCCATCCAGCCATCTCATCCTCGGTCGTCCCCTTCTCCTCCTGCCCCCAATCCCTCCCAGTATCAGGGTCTTTTCCAGTGAGTCAGTACTTCACATCAGGTGGCCAAAGTATTGGAGTTTCAGCTTCAGCATCAGTCCTTCCAATGAATATTCAGGGCTGATGGCCTTTAAGATGGACTGGTTGGATCTCCTTGCAGTCCAAGGGACTCACAGGAGTCTTCTCCAACACCACAGTTCAAAAGCATCAGTTCTTTGGCACTCAGCTTTCTTCACAGTCCAACTCTCACATCTATACATGACCACTGGAAAAACCATAGCCTTGACTAGACGGACCTTTGCTGGCAAAGTAGTATCTCTGCTTTTCAATATGCTATCTAGGTTGGTCATAACTTTTCTTGCAAGGAGTAAGCGTCTTTTAATTTCATGGCTACAGTCACCATCTGCAGTGATTTTGGAGCCCCAAAAATAAAGTCTGACACTGTTTCCACTGTTTCCCCATCTATTTCCCATGAAGTGATGGGACCGGATGCCATGATCTTCGTTTTCTGAATGTTGAGCTTTAAACCAACTTTTTCACTCTCCTCTTTCACTTTCATCAAGAGGCTTTTTGGTTCCTCTTCACTTTCTGCCATAAGAGTGGTGTCATCTGCATATCTGAGGTTATTGATATTTCTCCCAGCAAACTTGATTCCACCTTGTGCTTCTTCCAGCCCAGTGTTTCTCATGATGTACTCTGCATAGAAGTTAAATAAGCAGGGTGACAATATACAGCCTTGACGTATACCTTTCCCTATTTGGAAACAGTCTGTTGTTCCCTGTCCAGTTCTAACTGTTGCTTCCTGACCTGCATATAGGTTTCTCAAGAGGCAGGTCAGGTGGTCTGTATTCCCATCTCTTTCAGAATTTTCCACAGTTTATTGTGATCCACACAGTCAAAGGCTTTGGCATAGTCAATAAAGCAGAAATAGATGTTTTCTGGAACTCTCTTGCTTTTTCCATGATCCAGCGGATGTTGGCAATTTGATCTCTGGTTCCTCTGCCTTTTCTAAAACCAGCTTGAACATCAGGAAGTTCACGGTTCACGTATTGCTGAAGCCTGGCTTGGAGAATTTTGAGCATTACTTTACTAGCGTGTCAGAAGTGAGCTATCGCTGAGTAACAAATCACCACAAACTTAGCTGCTGAAAAGAACAGCCTTTTATTCTCTCACAGTGTCTATGGGTCAGGAATCTAGGCATAATGTAGCTGGGTTCTCTGTGCAGGGTCCTACAAGTCGTCACTGGGGCTGGGATCTCACGGACAGGGATCTCACAGACAGGCTCGGAGCCCTGATCCATGCTCCATTCGAGCTGAGCTCCTTGCAGCTGTAGGCCTGTGGCTCTTGCTCCCAGAGGCCACCTCTTTCCATAGGCAGACCATGACGTGGCTGGTTCCTCCTTCAAGGCCAACAGCATCACACATATCTGCTGCTTCAAGACTGACGTCCAGACTCTTCTAAAGAGTGCCCCTGGGATTTCCCTGGTGGTTCAGCGGTTAAGACTTCTCCTTCCAAGATACAGATGTAAAGAACAGACTTTTGGACTCAGTGGGAGAAGAAGAGGGTGAGATGATTTGACAGAATAGCACTGAAACATACACATTACCATATGTAAAACAGATAACCAGTGTGCGTTTCACACACGACACAGGGCACCCAAAGGCGGCGCTCTGTGATAACCTGGAGAGATGGGGTGGGGAGGGAGGTGGGAGGGGGCTTCAAGACGGAGGGGACACATATATGCCTATGGCTGATTCTTACTGATGTATGGCAAAAACCATCACAATATTGTAAAGTAATTATCTTCCAATTAAAATAAATAAATAAACTAAAAACAACAACAACAAAAAGATTTCTGTTTCCATTGCAGGGGGGTGATCCCTGGATTCAGGAAACTAAGATCCTACGTGCCTTGTGACCAAAAAAAAAAAAAAAAATCACATCATAAAACAATAGAGGCAATATTGTAAAAAATTCAATCAAGACTTTTTAAATGGCCCAAATATTTTAAAAAATCTTAAAAATATTTTTTTAATTAAAAAATAAAGGGTACTCTTGATTAGGTCAGGTCTACCTATACAATCTGCTTTCTGATGAATTCAAAATCAACTTCATTTGGAATCGTAAATACTCCTGAGAATTCCCTTCACCTTCACTGTGTAGACATAGACATACTGTAGGTGTGACATCCATGATGTTCCCAGTACCGCAAATACTCCAGGAAGGAAGACAAGGCAGGGCGTGCACACCAGGGCATGAGGACCTCTGGCAGCTTGTAAAACTCTGCTACAAACTGTGATTCCCAACTGCAGCGAGCTTGATCCTAATGTTTGCCACCTGGGAAGACTTAGCTAGCTCAAAATATACCGGATTTTTGATCTTCTTAATTTTGCCAAAATACTGTCCAACAAAAGACCTACCTAAGAACCTTACTTTAATGTCATTAAATTAGACAAATGATAAGGAAATTTGTGTCCCAAATTTATCTAAGCTGTCTATCCAAACTGTCATCTCTGAGGTTTTCCATTTTTTCTAATTTTTTAAAAACTACTTTTTATTTTCATATGAAATCATTTTAACTTTTTATATTGATGTACAGTCAATTTAAAATGTTGTGCTAGTTTTAGGTGTATACAGCAAATTGATTCATATGTATATACATGTGTATATATATGTATTATATTCTTTTTCAGATTCTTTTCCATTATAGGTTTGTATAATCTATTGAATATATTTCCCTGTAGGGAAATACACTAGGGGCTATACAGTAGGCCCTTGTTGTTTATCTATAAGGTTTTCAACTTAATCTGTGTAGATGAGAATAGTAAAGAAAAAAATTAGCTTAGCAACTTTGTATGCTTTATAAAAATAAGAATGAAAAGATGTACATGTCCTGTTGCCTACATATTGAACACACACACAGACACACACACACGTGCATATATTCAAGCATCCTTCAGAACCCACACACATGCCCAAGGTGGCACTGACTTGTGGTTGCGTGTTCTCCAGTTGAGTGAGGGCTTCCTCTGACCCTACGAGACCTACTAAAAGAATAGAAAACTTAAAGTCATCCTTGTGGGAGGGGGAGCAATGTAGAAGGTCTCTGGGGCTTATGAGAAGCCCATGTGTGCCATTGATTCTCGGGGGAGGGACTGCCCCCGGGAGGTGTATTGTGGATAGGACTGGTAGCCTCAGAATGCGGTTCAGTAGGCCTTAGCTTCTGTTCAGGCAGAAATGCAATGAAACTGAGCAGAATACCTTTGTGGGCTAGGAGCTATGAGTCCTCACACTTCCTTTCTCCTCACCCCCATGTCCATCCTGTGCCTCGTCCTCTCTGCTTTACCTTCTAAATATCACTCCCTTTCACCACCTTCTCTCCACCTCCCCTTCTCCTACCCTGGTCAAAACCACCATCATCCTTTGCCTGTCTAAACGATGAAACAGCCTCCCTGCTCCCTCCCTGGCTCCCCTCCAATCACTTCCCTGCAGAACAGTCAGAGTCTTTGCTTCCAACTTCCAAGCTTCTGAAACAGTTCCTTGCATAGAACCCATACGCAATTTCTACCAGCACCAAATGTCAAGTCCAAAAGCCTTAACTCATTTCATAAGAAAGAGTGGCTTGCCTTCTCTGTTCCCCCTACTCTTATCCTGCTCTCTCTCTTTCTCTCTCCCTCCCATTCCTCTGAAATCCAAGAACACTGGTTTCTTTAAGTTCTTTAAATATGCCACACTCATTCCTACCACAGGGCCTTTGCACAGCCATTTCTTCTGATTTTTCACAGTGAACACCTGCAACACAGCTCGAATATCACTACCTCTGGGAGGCCTTTCTCATCCCCTGACTGGGTTAAGTCTGTCTAGTGGCAGAAGATATTTTCCAAAAATGGTCATGGCAATAATTCCTATCTCTTCATTCTATTCCTGGGGGTTCCCAGGCGGCTCAGTGGTAAAGAATCTCCCTGCCAATGCAGGAGATCCAGGTTCGATTCCTGAGTTGGAAAGATCCTCTGGAGAAGGAAATGACAACACACTCTGGTATTCTTGCCTGGAGAATTCCATGGACGGAGGAGCCTGGCGGGCTACAGTCCATGGGGTTGCAAAGAATCGGACACGATTGAGCACACAGGCATCATGTATGCTATCTCAGAACCTGGCCACTCCCCAGGTTCTGGAGTCTGTTGGCTCTCCACTTGAATTTGGGAGGGACTTTTGATTCTGTGTGACTTGCAAAGGTAGATCAGAAAAGGCTACAAGGCTTCCACCTGGCTCAGTTGTTCCTCTCTGTGTGATTGGGCTCGGAACCTAGCTGCCATACTGTGAGGAAGCTCAGGCTACATGAGGCAGCCACATGTGGGTCATCCTGGCAATAGCCACTGGCCTCAACCTACAGCCAGAAGCAGCTGAGAGACATGTGAGTGAGTAAAGCTTCAGAGGATTCCAGCCTCAGCCTTCCAAACACCCAGCTGACACAAAGGGGCCAGCCTTCCAAGCCTGGAGGTTGGAGAACAAAATGAATGTTCTTATCACTGTAAACCTCTAAATCTGGAGATGGTAGAGTAACTGGAACAGAGTAACTGTTACACTTGTAACTTCCCTTTGAAGTATCTGTCACCTTTGAAACTTTACATCTCTGTGTGTGATTGATTTTTAGCCTTCTTGAAAGACTGATGACTCTGTGGGGGTAAAAGCCTTGTTAGTTCTGCTCACCATTCTACTCCTGCTGCTGGAAGCCCCTATGGCCGTGTCCGACTCTTTGTGACCCTATGGACTATGGCCTGCCAGTCTGCTCTGCCCATGGGATTCTCCAGGCAAGAATACTGGAGTGGGTGGCCATGCCCTCCTCCAGGGGATCTTCCTCACCCTGGGATTGAACCCGGGTCACCTTCTTTGTAGGCAGATGCTTTACTGTCTGAGCCACCAGGCAAGTCCCAATTTTACTCCTGACCCCTGGCAAACGATGCACCCGTTGCCAGCATATTCTCAGCTTTCCTGCACCTCTTCACAAGTAGAGATACCAAATGCAGATGATGTACAAGAGACCGTGGGATGGCAGAGGAGAAGTTGGGTAGTTTCTTGAGAGAGAGGATATTTGGGTTGTATTTTGCAGGATATATAGGGTGCTTTTTGTGTAATGAAGAGATTAATAGGGCTTCCGGCTGACGCATGGGGTCAGGGAGCAGCCAGGCTAAGTAGGCATTGACAGGAGTTTCTGCACAGATAGAAGGCAGCTTACTTGGGTGGAAAATTCTGCAAGAAAAGGTTCACAATTTAGGTTCACAATTGATTGCCTTCAATGCTGCATACAGGTGCTTAGATTTAACTCATAAGAAGTAGGAAGACCTTGGAGATTTGGAAGCAGTTGTGGAATGATCTCAGTTCCTGATAGCACTGTGACTGGAAAAACTGGTTAAGAGGCTCCCAAACTGGTCCTGTGGGGAAGCGATGGGAACAGGACTAGAGAAGTGAGGAGAGGAGGATCAGGACTAAGTCAAGAGCAGTTTAGCAGGGACTTCCCTGGTGTTTCAATGGCTAACACTCTGCATTCGCAACACAGTGGGCATGAGTTCAAACTCTGGTCAGGGAGTTAGATCCCACATGCCACAGCTAAGAGTTTGCATGCCACAACTAAGATCCCGCATGCTGCAATCAAGACTTAGTGCAGCCAAATAAATTAATAAACATCTTAAAAAAAAGCATTTTGGCAACACTTCAATGCAGGGCCTTGTATTGGGGTGCTGTGTGTCCATACCCCCAGTTGTTACATCAACCCTAGAAAGCAGGGGTCCAGAACCCTATTTCAGTAAATATATCAGGCTGTGTAGATCTTAGCATCTGTAGAAGCTATTTACTCCGCTGTCAAAGCGCAAAAATAGCCAGAGGTGCCCAGTAAACGAGTGGGCATTCCAGCGTTCCAGTAAACCTTAATTTTACAGACACTGAAACTTAAATTTCATAGAATTTTCACGTGGCACGGAGTAATCTGCACTACCGGAGTTTTTCCAACTTTTAAAACTGTAAAAAGCATTCTCAGCTTACTTGTGGGGCCGGACAAAAGCAGAGGCCAGCCCTTGGTTTGCCCACCGGTGGTACTTGAAGCGTTAGCAGCCTTTCAGTTTTTTGGGTAAGATCCTACAGCTAGTCCCTCCAGGAGCTTTGCCGTCCCAGCCGCCGCCAGGCCACGCCCTCCGGGGCGGAGCCAGCGCATGCGCGGCCCACCCTCGGGCGGGGGGCGGGGCGGGCCGCGGCTCCGAGTTCCAACATGGCGCACGCTGGCGGCGGCGGCGGCGTCGGCCCTGCGGGCCGGGGGCTGAGCGGCGCCCGCTGGGGTCGCTCGGGCTCCGGGGGCCACGAGAAACTGCCGGTGCACGTGAGTGGTGCCCCAGCCCTCCCTGGGGAACCCGGCCGTCCAGTCCCCGGAGGTTGGCGCCCCCTGCCAGGGCCCCGCCCGACCCTGGCCCTGCGTCGGCCTCCGCTCCGCCGGGCCCTGGACCCGCGACCCCCTGCCTCCGCCCCTCGGAGCCCGGCCTGCACCCCTCCCGCCAGGGACCCCCGGCCCCGGCCCCTTCTGCGCCGACCGCGGCCCACCGGGACCCTCCCCCTCCCCGCAGGTGGAAGACGCCCTCACCTACCTGGACCAGGTGAAGATCCGCTTCGGCAGCGATCCTGCCACTTACAATGGCTTCCTGGAGATCATGAAGGAGTTCAAGAGCCAGAGGTACCTGCGGGGCCCCTGCCCGGGGGCCGCCCCAGGGCGCGCCCTGGGCCGCAGTGGGCCTGAGCGCCGTGGGAGCCGCCAGCCCGCGCCGGCCCCCAACAGGGTGACCTTGCGCAGGTGGTGGCTGCTCGGAGCCTCGGTCCTTCTTCCAGACAACGGGACGGAAGGGTGCCCTCCTTGTGGAGCTATTGTGGGGATTCCTGGAAGGAGGGCAGGGATGCGGTGAGGCGAGTGAGGCGGTCAGGCAAGCACAGGGTGGGATCCTGTCTTTACTCAGAGTGTCGGGTTTTAAAGATAAATTTTGCTCGTCCGGGATTTTTTAAAAATTTAGATCCCCGCTCCCCCCCCCCCCCGCCCCAAGCACTACATGAAAATGTTACTTATCCAGATTAAGGAATGTTTTGGCACTTTCTCCCCCTCAAATCTTAATCCCCAAGGTGAGTGCCTTACTTGCCTCGCCCTCATCCCAGGCCTGCTTGGGAAATAACGCACACAAAATGCTTAATAAGGAACCTGGCACTTAGAAGGCATTTAAAACACATTAGCTGTTTTCATAGGCACAGGATCAAGGGGGTGAGAGATGTATCAGGGACCTCTCGATCCCCTGTCTTGTTTGACAGGGGTCTTGCTGAGACTTAGAGTGGGCCAGGGGTTCACCCAGGTTCACGTTAGAAGCAGAGGCGGGACCAGGACTCCATGCCTTCTGATTTAGATTTGTATCAGATCTACACCGTGGTGCTTTCCCCACAGAGGAAGTAATAACGGCAGGGCTCACCTGGTTTCCTTCCCAAGCCCGATGGTAGACCTTGGCCCTGACTGCAGCCCCGAGGGAGAACTCTATCTCCTCTCTCCTTGAGCTGTTACGCAGTTTCCATACGTGCAGGGCCTTTGACATTTATGCATTACCGTCAGTTGCTGGGAACAACTCCTGGGAACAGCAGATCGCTGATTCGTATGAAGTGAATTTGTCTCCCTGTTTAGAGGACTTGGCTTCCTGTCACTTCTTGGAGCTCAGGATGTGCAGCTGGCTCTCCTGACGTTTCCAGAGCCTAGCGCACGTGCTTGCGGTTTTTTGGGAGCTGTGCTGTGCGCCTGTTGTGTGGGGTTTTGGCAGGAAGATACAGGGAGCCCAGGCCTGGCTGCCTTGGTGGTGGACCACCGTCTGCAGTCACACAGTTTAGGGTGCGTCGTTGTCTGTTGAGCAGCCTGTGTCCTGGGACGGGTAAGAGAGTCAGAAGTCAGCTCGGTTCCCAGTCTGCCCCCCAAGACCCTCCTGCCCACTCCTGGTCTTCTTTGTTGCAGCATTGATACTCCGGGTGTCATCCGGCGAGTGTCGCAGCTCTTCCACGAACACCCTGACCTCATTGTTGGATTCAACGCTTTCCTCCCTCTCGGCTACAGGATAGACATTCCCAAGAACGGCAAGTTAAACATACAGTCGCCTCTGTCGAGCCAGGTATGCAGTGGTGTGAGTGACCTGGACTCAGCACCGCCCACCCTGGCCCTGGGGGTACTCATGCCAGGCAGTATATCCCGTGTGTTTCATTGGCAGGGAAGCAGGTGAAGGGCCGATCTTCTTGAAATGCTTCTAGCGCAAATCAGAGTGAATTGAAACACCTTCCCCAGCAGCCTCTGCATCCCAGATTGATCCACTTGGCAGATTTAAATCAAGAGTGGGTGTGTCTGTATGTGTCAAGGAGGCATTCTCTGAACGTAGTTTTATGTCCAGTCACAGTCAGAGATGTGGATGGACTTAAGAGTCTGTCATACAGAGTGAAGTAAGTCCGAAAGATGAAAACCAGTATTGGTATATTAGGGCATGTATTAACATGTGGAATCTAGAAAAATAGGACAGAGGAACGTAGTTCCAGGCCAGGAATGGAGACTCAGACATAGAAGACGGACGTGTGGGCACAGTGGGGGAGGGGAAGGTGGGGTGAATTGGGAGATTAGGTTTGGCATAAACACACTACCATGTGTAAAACGCTTAGCTACTGGGACCTTCGGTGTGTAGCGCTGGGAGCTCAGCTCAGGGCTCTGTGATGACCTAGAGGGATGGGGTGGGGTTGGAGGAGGAGGGAGGTCTAAGAGGGAGGGGGTGTGTGTGGCTGATTCACTTGGTTGTACGGCAGAAACTCAACATTGTGAAAGCAACTGTGTTCTGATTAAAAAAGATACTGGCAGTCGCAGCCACCAAGGTCTGGGTTTGAGGCTCCCCCTCGGAGCGCTAGGCGGCCCCCGCTTGTGCTCGGGCCGGTCATCCCTCTGAGCACCCTGGCAGCGCACAGGAGGAAGTGGTGGAGACGCGTGTGTGACCGGCCGTCTTTGTTGTGGATGTGCTTCATTTCCCTGCGGGCAGGACCGTGGACTCAGCTCAGGCTTGCGGCCCCTTCTGACTTAAGTGACAGGTGGCAGCCTCTTCTGTCTCTGCAGTCGCTTCTTGTTTGAGCTCACCGGACCCCCTGAGAAAAAGACTGTTTGAGCTTTACTTTTATAAGGTAGCCATTGTCTTTTTCTCTCCTCGGTCCCGCTGCCATTTAGGGCCTAACACATTGCTGGTGGCTTTGCTGGCCAGGGCGTTGTGGGTGTTCAGCGGCATCCCTGGCCTCCACCCGTAGGCCCTCACCCAGTCGAGACAGCCAAAAACAGATCTCCAGACAGAGCCGCATGTCTCCTGGGAGCAAAATCACAGCATTGAGAAGCCCTGGTGTGACTGAACCAGCTCTTTGAACCACCTCCTCCTCCATCTCTGCCCGAGGGGTTTTTACAGGGAAGCTAAAAATCTACTGAGAAGCATTTTGTAGGTTTCTCCGCTGTTGAAGGAGATTGAGGTTTCCTATCAATTAGGGAGTCAGGATTTGAAAAGAGAGCAGTGCGAAGCGACTTGGCAGGGGCAGGTCCCTCTCCAAGGGGGGCTAGCACACATCCCGCCTTTTCTCTACGCACGGCGGTCTTGTCAGCACGTCCACCATCAGCAAGTCATCTCATTAAAGCTGAGGAGTGCGCCTCACTTTTAAAAAGGTACTTGGAAGCCTGGGGCCATGAAAGCTTCTATTTCATGTTTGTAAATGAAGCCCCAGGATCCAGAGGTAGAGCTCGTGCCTCCAGATGATAAAAGCCTTAGCAGGGATTAACCTTCAGAACAGTCCCGGCTGGGGGAGAAAAGCGAGCTGTTTGCAGCTATGTGTGCAGGGGCACTTTGCTGAATCCGAGGCCCTGTGTAAACACTGGGTGTTGAAGAAAGAACCGGTGACCAAGCCCTAAATTGCACTCCCCATGCGGAATTTGCCTTTCTCTAGCCCCGTGGGAGTAACTGCTCCCAAGGCCGGATCTTCACGAGAGCCTCCCCTCCTCTTAAACAGCCGCGGGGCTCCCGCTGCTCCCCAAGTGACTTCGAGACCTGTTGGAGAGATAAGGAGAACAAACCAGTCTTGTCTGCCCCCGGGGTGGACTTCGTGACTGCAGGCCTGTTAACTCTGAAGAGGAGTTTGATGAGAACGCTCTCTTGATAGCTGCCTACCAGGGCTTGTTGGTCTTGCTGCAGCCTAAGAGCCGCCATGTGTGGGGCTGCTCCCCTAGCCAGAGAGGTCCGTGCCCTTCATCCCCTCCGGTCACCCGCTGCTGTCACCTTTCCAGGGCTCCCTGCTCACTAGTGCTGTGGTGATTTTCTTTTTAAACTGTTTTTCCTGGCTTCACTGTATTGAAGGACTCTGTGTGTGTGTGTGTGTCTGTGTGTCTGTGTGTGTATGTGTCTGTCAACATCACTGGGCTGCACCCACCTGATGCCAGTAGCACCCCCACCCCCCGCCAAGTATGACAGCCTTAAATGTCTCTTGACGTTGCCAAGTGTCCCCTGGGTTGGGAACAGAATCTCCCCGGTTGAGACACTGGGCCAAGGAAAAGATAAACAGACATGTGCCATGATGTGGGCAGCCTGCCCAGAGAGGGGCAGGGACCACAGCAGGAAGACCATCCCCTGGCTGCGGCCTTTGGAATCAACATCTTTTTGGATCTGGTTGACTTTAGTTATAACGTCACCTCCTCAGAGAGCCCTCCCAGTTCCCACCCCCAAGTCATTTTCACAGCATCCCGTTTTACACGTTTCAAAATAGCGTAGGAGAGCTAAGAAATAAAAAAATGCGCTATTTCCTGTTGGTTTGCCTTCCCTGGCAGGTGGGGTCCTCCAGATCAGGCCTGTCTTGTTCATGACTGTCCCCGTTCCGGGACACCTGAAGGGCGAGGCCCCGGGCGAGAGTGGTGAATCTCGGCTGCCAGTTCTGTTCAGGATAGACCCTGCCTCTCGGGGCGGCTCCTCTGTACTTGCCCAAGATCACGGCTCTTAGATGAACTTAAGAGATAAACCTTGAGGTGCAGTTTGTAGCTCAGTGTCCCCTTTACATCAAAGGGAGCCGGCTGCCTTCCCTCCGGGACGGGTCATGCAGAGTCCGTTCAGTCCCCGGGAGGCCACCTCTTGGCTTTATGTCTTAGTCATCCATGGAGCAGAGGTAGGCCACCTCCTCCGTGCCAGGCACTGGGGTTTGTTCAGATTCCCGGCTCTCCGGGCCCTTGCATGGTTGAGGTGGGGGCTCCTGCGAGACCCGTTTGGATGGATGTGAGACGCGAGGGAGTTCAGCGCCATGAGTGAAAGATAGCAGAAGGCAGGCCTGGGGAGGTGGGGGAGCAGGGGCCACGCCTGTGTCCTCTGGGGAGACTCCATGGTAGGGGCATGAAGGCCTGAGGTGGGAATGAGTGGGTGTGCCTGAGAAAGCCAGGACGCCGGTGGGGTCGGGACCTGAAGCAGAGGCTGTAGGGGAGAGAGCCAGGAGTGTGCGAAGCCAGGGGAGAGTTCTGGAAAGGCCCCTCCAGCTGCCATGCCAGAAGTGGACTTGGGGGCAAGAGAAGATCTGGGAGGCTAGAGGCGGGCCCTGGTGTGAGCCACGTGGAGTGGAGGGTGTTGTGGACCGGGGCGAGGTGTCGGTGAAAGCGAGCAATCCGGGTGACGGCAGGAAGCCTGTGGCTCTGGGTGGGTGCAGCGCCTGCTGAGATGAGCCGTGGGGCAGGGGCCGGAGGGGCCGCTGTCCCTTTGGGGATGACCCTTGAGAGGTCCCTTCAGTACCAGGCAGGGCAGGGCTGTGTGTACACTCAGATGGGCCAGTTGGCCGCGCACGGCAGTTCCTTAGTGTCCGGGAGGTGTTTCTGCCGTGCCTGGTCAAGGCCACCCACAGCAGGCAGAGCACACAAAAGCCTGGATTGTTCCAGAAAGTTTAGACCAGGGGTTGGCAAACTGTGGCCCATGGAACGAGCCAGCTAATGTTTATATGGCTGGTAGCTTTTACATTTTTCAGATTACAGTAGAATTTTTTTTTAATTGTGGTAATGTTTACATAACATAAAATTCGTCATTATAACCATTTTAACGTGTCCAATTTAGTGGCTTTTTAGTACATTTACAATACTGTGCAGCCACCACTAATTCCAGAACATTTTTACCCCAGAAAGGAACATGTACCTCCTCAGCCCTATCCTTCACACCACTCAGCCCCTGGCAGCCACTAGTCTGCTTTCTGTCTCTGTAGGTTTTCCTGTTCTGAATGCTTCATATGAGTGCAGTCATGCCCTGTATGCCTTTCTGTGTCTGGGCTTCCTTCTCTCAGCGTTGTGTTTTTGAAGGTCATCCGTGTTGTGTTGGGGCTTCCCCAGTGGCCCAGCGGTAAAGAATCCACCTGGAATGCAGTTTGATCCCTGAGTCAGGAAGATACCCTGGCGAAGGGAATGGCAACCCACTGCAGTGTTCTTGCCCAGAGAATTCCATGGACAGAGGAGCCTGGCAGGCTACAGTCCATGGGGTCGCAGAGAGTCGGACGCGACTTTAGCAGCTCACAGCACAGCAGCGTGTTGCAGCAGCGCTCCAGTCCTTGTTAAGGCTGAATGATATCCCACCACAAAAACGGAGCTCCTTTTGCTCATTCCTTCATCACTTGGTGGACACTGGGGTTGTGTCCACCTTGGACAGTTGTGAACAGCGCTGCTGTGAGCAAACACATACAAGGATTTGCTTGACCACTTGTGTTTGGTTCTTTGGGTGGATACGTAGGAGTGGAATTGCTCAGTCACCTGGTGACCATGTTTAACTTACTGAAGAATCACTGGGCTGTTTGCCACAGTGGTTGGACCATTACCGTCTGACCTTTTTTGTGGAGCCCTGGTCTGCAGGGGTGGTTCTCCGTCTTGTCGCAGTAACTCACTTCAGAGAATTGGAGGAGGCACGTGGTGCTTAAAAATGCCCCCTTATACTGGTGGGAAAGGAGCCCCAAATGAACACACAGCCGCCTCTGAAACCATCCTGGGCTCCACAGCTGCTCCCTCCCCCTGCCCCTGCTCAGCTGTTCCCACCAACAACCTGTATACCACAGAGGAACACAGGATCAGATCTCTGTTAGTTTAAGGGAAAGGTGATCAGGAGGAGCATCCCCAGAGTGATTCAGAACCAATTCCAGAGAAACAGTTCTTGAGTTGTGGCTGCTCTAGGTCTCTTGTGTGTCTGTTTTCCTGGCTTCCTAGAGTTGCCTCTGCACCCACCCCAACCGCAAATTCACCCCCACCCGAACCCCAGATTTGTATCTCAGAGTTCTGACCCTCAGTATCTCAGAATATGACTGTATCTGGAGATGGGATCTTTACAGAGATGATTGGGTAAACTGGGGCCATTAGGATGAGCCTTGATGCAGGCTGACCGGTCCTTCAAGGGAGAAATGTGGACACAGGGCGCGCCCTCAGGGGTCTGTGCGCGCAGAGGGACAGCCTGTGAGGGTGCAGCAGGAAGGAGGGCAGGTGTCCAGCCAGGAGGCCTTGGGAGGCTCCAGCCCTGCTGACCCCTTGAGCTTGGCCCTCCAGCCTCCGGAGCTGTGGGGAGATAGTGTCTGTTGACGCTGCCCAGCCTCTGGAATTTGTCGTGGCAACCCTGCCGCACTAGTGGACCCACGCGGGTGCTGGTGGGTGCGCCTGGTGGAGGCGGTGGCAGTGTGCCGGGAGCTCCCTGGAGTCCAGGGTCAGCTGCAGGTGCCAGGGGATTTCGCCTGGTCATCCCCAACCGTGGATGAAGCCCACTCTCTTCTAAGCGCTGCTCCAGGCACTGGGGATACAGCCATGTCCAAAATAGAATCCCTGCTCCCCTGGAGTCTCCCTACAGCTCAGGGCTGGACAGACAGTAAAATCAGTGAAATGTGTCACCTGTGGGAAAGCGGCGTGTGCCGTGGAGAAAGAGAGAGCAAGGAAGGGGCTCAAAGTGCCAGGAGATGAGGGCTAGAAGATTCCCTGAAAGGGGTTGTGTATGCAAAGACCTAAAGCCAAACCAGAGGGATCCTGACCTGCCCGAGACCCAGGTGGGACCCACAGAAAGCCGAGGGTCAGTCCTGACAGCCCAGCTGTGGTCAGTGACAGAGTAAGGCCATCCGCAGGTTGTTGTTCAGTCACTAAGTCATGTACGACTCTTTTCGACTCCACGGACTGCAGCACACCAGGCTTTTGTGTCCTCCACTATTCCCTGGAGTTTGCTCGGGTTCCTGTCCGTTGAGTTGGTGATGCCATCCAACCATCTCATCCTGTGCTGCCCTCTTCTCCTTTTGCCTGCAGTCCTGACATCCTCAGGACCACACGTGAAGTTCCAGTCTAAAGGCGGAAACGTCGCCTCCTTCGTGGGGTGGTCTTGTCCCACTGTGAGTTAGGATTCCAGCTTCTAGGAGAGAGAGACGTGTGTCTGTTTTTCATTTGTATTTATGTTAACAGAAAAGCATGTGAGTGGCGAGCATGCGTGACGGCTGCTCAGGGCCCATCAGTCTTCTCTCATGTGACTTGCCCCGGGCTTAGCACCAGAAGTCCCACAGCCCTGGGCAGCCTGGGCAGGGGCCCTCCCTCACCTGCGGGGTCCCAGTCTCCTGCCTGCTGACAGCAAGTAGCTTTCACACCTGAGAACAGTCTTGCTGAAATGGACTGGCCAGAGGCGAGGAAGACTGTTAGAAACGGCCCAGAATTCTGCTCCGGAAAGGATTGCGTGAATGCTAATTTTTCACAGTGTGGAGTGTGCATCGTGGTTTCATGGTCTTTGTGAGAAGGGTCAGGCAGAGGTGAGTTGGTGAGGCTCCCAGAGATGCGTGGGCGCTCGGAAGGCTGAGGCGGGGCTCCGTGGCTCCGTGTCTGCGTGCCCCGTCTCTGCTTCCCTCTCTCCAGGCCCCCAGAAGTACACTTGTGTTTGAAGGAGAAGACTCGGCCCTGTGCTGAGTTTTGCCTGCTCTCGCGCACGGTGGCCCGTCTGGTGGTCCCCACAGCCTGCGCCCCGTGTCGGGCCCGACACTCATCCCTGTCGTCCCGTTGGCAGGAGAATTCGCACAACCACAGCGACTGTGCAGAGAACGTGAAGCAGCAGATGCTGTGCAAGGAGGACAAGCCCCAGGTGCCCTTGGAGTCCGATTCCGTGGAGTTCAACAATGCCATCAGCTACGTGAACAAAATTAAGACCCGCTTTCTGGACCACCCGGAAATCTACAGGTCTTTCCTGGAGATACTGCACACTTACCAGGTAGGAAGGCTTGGGCCACGCTGCTCTGCAGGCGTGCGCGGCACCGCTCAGTGTCAGGGGCGTCGGAAGCATTCGGGTTTTCCTCAGGACCTCCTGTAAAATTCTGATTAGCTTTTTTCTTTTCTGCGTTAATTTTATTTTCTGCTGTGGTAGAGTATCTATGTAAAACTTAACCATTTTCAAGCGTACAATTCAGTGGCATTAAGTACTGTACAGTCACACTGTTGCGCAGCCATCACCATCATGCATTTCCAGAACTTTTTCATCTGCCTGGATTGAAACTGTGTCCCCATTAAACTCATAACTCCCGCTTGCTCCCGCCCGCAGCCCCTGGCACCCACCCTTGTGCTTCCTGTCCCTGAATCTGGCTCTGCCAGGGGCCTCCTGTGAGTGGCTTCGTATTTGTCCTCTTGACTGGCTTGTTTCATTCAGGGTGACGCCCTGAATGGAGGTCTGTCCCTGCTGCACCCTGCGTCAGAATGGCCTTCTTTCTGAGGCGGAGCATTCTTGCGTTGTATGGCCTGGCCTCGTTCTCCTTCTCCGTTCATCCGTCAGCAGACACTTGGGGTGCTCCCACCTTACGGCCGCTGTGAGCAACGCTGCCGTGACAGGCGTGTACCTGTTGGTGTTCTGTGTAGGTTGGCTTTTAATTTGTCCCTGAGGCACCTCTGCACCCTCTTTGGGAAACACACACTAGAGGATTAAAGAACCGTCCCCCCAAGAAGACAGTTTTCCTTTTATAAAATGGCTTAGTTATTATTTAGACAATAGAACTACCCTTTATTTATGCTGAGTACAACTGGGCCTTGCGCCAGGTACTGGGTCAACAGAGATGAATGGTTGCTGTTGCCTCGGAGTTCAGCTTAGGGCTGTGCGAAGGAGAGGTGAAGGTTGCTGACCCCGTGAGGGGTCGGGGAGAGGCTACTCAGGTTTTAATACTTGGTTAGTTGCTTTGTGTGCACTGGACTTGATCGTGGAACTTGGTCTTCAGTAGGGTCTATCACTGCCGCACAGACTCCAGCCGTGGCGCGCAGGCTTGGTTAACTGCGGCAGGTGGGATCTTAGTTCCCAGACGAGGGGTCAGATCTGCATCCCCCGCATCACAAGGGGGATTCTTAACCACTGGACCACCAGGGAAGCCCCTCAGGTTGAATCTTAACAAATCAGTCAGAAGCCTCAGGTGAAAGACGGAGTCTCTTGGTGCTGGGCATGGCCTGTGCAAAGGCCCAGGGGCCAGCGTGGGCAGCTGCCTGCAGGGAAATTGGCAGGGAGTACAGGCAGGCCAGTGGCAAGGGGCATTGGTGTCGTGCAAGGAGTTCAGACATCATCTGTGCCCAGACATGGAGTCTCTGCTGCTTTTTGTTTTTCTAACCAACAGAACCCATTAAAAAAAAATGTTTATTTTCATTTATTTATTTGGCTGTGCCCTGTAGATCTTTATTGTAGCATGTAGGTGCAGCACAGACTTTTTAGTTGCGGTTTGTGGGATCTAGTTCCCCGACCAGGGATTGAACCCGGGCCCCCTGCCTTAGGAGCACAGAGTCTTAGCAGTTGGACCAGCAGGGAAGTCCCGAGGACCCACTTTTAAAAGTGAAATCTTGTGCACAACCTTGATAAGAGAAACAAAGGAGTGAGATTCCTTTCAGCGTGAATGTCGATGATGAGATGAACAGCATTTGCTTCCTGTAAACCCGGTGGAGCCATTTCGATGGCCTAAGCATCCGTGGGCACTGGTGCTGACGTCGTGCGTGGCCCTGTTGGCCTCAGTGCCCATTGTCTGCACGGGCCTTGTGCAGCATCAGGAACTTCCTGCTTCTCACAGAGAAGTGGTTCCACGTGGCAGCTCTGAACACCAGTCTGTTTGCAGCCATGGGGGTTTGTGGGTCTTTCACAGATTCCATGGGGTCCAAACATGTCGGGGGCAGGAAAGATCATTAGAGGGAAGGCCAGGAGGTATCTGTTGTGTTGATGGGAATGGAGCAGAGACGTTAGACGAACTTAACCGAGGTCATAGCGAAGGGCTGCAGGTTGATTTGGAGAACGCATGAGTGGGGAGGTACAGCTCAGCCTTCTCCAGCCGCAGCTCAGGACTCAGTTGGAAATGCAGCCGCCTGGGCCTCCACTCCAGGTTCTGCCTGGCACCAGCTTTCCCAGCGAGCACCCTGGCAACAGGGACCATCCATTTCTTCAAGAGGAGCTGGCAGTGTGAATTTCTGTGTGAGTTATTCTGATTTTAGAACACTGGCTCAGATTTTTTTAATTTATTTAGTTTATTTTTGGCCGCCCCGGCTCCTCGTTGCTGTTCCGGCTTTCTTGAGTTGCGGTGAGCGGGAGCTGCTCTTGGTTGTGGTGCGGGGGCTTCTCATTGCAGTGGCCTCTCTTGTTGCGGAGCACGGGCTTTAGGGTGCTGGGGCCTCAGTAGCTGTGACCCGCGGGCTTCGTTGCCCCTGGCATGTGGGATCTTCCTGGGCCAGGGGTTGGACCTGTGCTCCCTGTATTGGGACGCAGATTCTTAACCGCTGGACCGCCAGGGAAGTCTGGGTTTGAATTTTTTTAAGACATTGTGAGGCCAAAGTGGCTCTAGAGTAAATTTAGCCACATGTTACTTTTTTTTTTTTTTTTTAATCTGTTGAGCTTTGATTCAGACCTTAGCTGTGACCCCTGCCCTTCAGAGCCCTTTGGCTCACCACCCTGAACCTTGGGGTTCTAATCCCTAAAATGGCTATAAAGCTGGTGGTGCCGACCCAATTAAACTTGGTTCACTGAAGTCACTGATTGTAGCACAACTCTTGCCTCAGGTTAGTGCAGGGGAGTGGGTTCCCTTACACAGCTTCGTACGTGTGTCGTGTGCCTGGACAGGCACAGCCAGCTCTGCCCTGACGTCCCGAGTGACCACACTCTGCACATACGCCCCAGCCACAGGGCTTGTGGGGAAGTGGGGTCAGGGCACGACACTCAAACACTGTGTCAGCCACACACTAACAAAAAAAAAGGTACTGGGCCGTTTCTGGTGGTCCAGGGGTTGAGCGTCTGCCTGCCAATGCAGGGGGCACAGGCTCAACCCCTGGTCCAGGAAGATCTCACAGGCCTCAGGGCAGATAAGCCCGGGTGCCACACCTGCTGAGCCCATGTGCCTTAGAAGGCTGCATGGTCCACAGCAAGGGAGACCACTGCCAAGGAAAGCCCGAGCACCGCGACTGGAGAGGGGCCCTGCCCGCAGAAGCTAGAGAAAGCCCAAGAGGGGCCCTGCCCGCAGAAGCTAGAGAAAGCCTGTGCGCAGCTACGGAGACCACAGCCCAAAACGTGCATAGACAGGCCCCCACGAGAAGTCGGTAGCACCACTGTGCGCTTGTCAGGTGGCTCAGCGTGAGTGAATATTGTAGCACTTGACCTTGGAGAAGACCTGAGGTTCACCTGTGGACGTGGGTGGGGAAGGTTGCAGCCTGCAGGTCACTGTGAGGTACCAGGAGGAAGTTTCCTAAAATGCGATGGGAGGATGTCGCCCCAGATTGGAAGGGTGGCTCCTGACAGTTGAGGGAGGGTGTGTGCACGTCGGGTGTCGTGTCCCACGTGGCCTGGCTAAGCCGGTATCCTTCTCCACATTCACCCCTTGTTACTCCTGGACAAAATCCTGTCTTATTAGCAAGTGCAGAATCTACACCACGCTCAGATCATTCTTCAGTATTTGTCCCAAACAGATGTCTGTTTAAAACAGGCCTTGCAGCATAGCTGACTCTTTCTGTGGGAAAATTTGCAGGAGGTGCATCCCTGCGAGAGAGTGTGCCCCCGTCACATGATTGTAGATGGCGCCAGGCTTCCTTCTGCCGGGGGCACCGGGCTTTCTCTCCGCCTTGTAATGAGAGCGCCCAGCTCCCCACAGCCTGCACAGAGATCACCATCACTTGCCCAATCTGATGAGCAAAAATGCGGTCACCGTGTTGTGGGCGCTCAGTCGTGTCCGACTCTTGGTGACCCCATGGACTGTAGCCCACGAGGCGCCTCTGTGCGTAGAATTCTCCAGGCAGGAATACTGAAGTTGGGTTGCCATTTCCTCCTCCAGGGAGTCTTCCCCACCCAGGTGTTGAACCCTAGCCTCTTGAGTCTCCAGCATTAGCAGGCGGGTTCTTTACCATGGAGCCGCCTGCTGTGATGCTGTTTTAAATTGTCAGACATCACTTAGTCTGATCACTGTTTTATCTGCATAGGAGTAATTTGTATTTGTTCTCTGAGCTGAGTGATCTTTGCCTGTTTTTTCATTTAGTCTTCAAGTGTCCCGGTAACTTGGAGCAGGGTAGGGTGGAGGCAGTTTTTTCTCCCTCCTCACTAGGTGCTCTGTGTGCCAGGATTTGGAAAGTGCCTCTGCTCGAGGGCTGAGGCGGGCCGAGGGGCAGCCGGGCCGAGAGGGGCAGTCGGGCCGAGAGGGGCAGCCGAGCCGAGGGCTCCTGTCCCTTGCCCCTCCCCTTTGCAGCTCCGGGGCCTGGGGGGACATTGCCGCCTCGGCGCGCTGCCTGCTCTGTCATGCTCCGGCTGAAAGGTGATAGGGACTAACTTTTTTTTTTAATTCACGCTTCCTTTTTTTTTTGGCTACTGGGTTTTTTTGTTTTTTTTTTTAGTTTTTGCTTTAACTGAAGGATAATCGCTTTACAGAATTTCGTTGTTTTCTGCCGAGTGTCAACACAAGTCAGCCATAGGTATATATACGTCCCCTCCCCTCCCTCGTGACCCGCTCTCCCATCCGGGTTTTCGATGCTGTGCCCAGGCTTTCTCCAATTGTGTGAGCGGAGGCTGCTCTCTAAAGGTGGTGGCTGGCTTCTCACTGTGGTGGCTCCTCTTGTTCCGGAGCATAGTCTGCAGGCGCGCCAGCTTCAGTGGTGTGGCGCACAGACCTCACGTAGGGTCTTCCAGGTCCGGGATCAAAGCTGGCTCCTGCATTGGCAGGCAGGTTCTTACCACAGCGCCAGCAGGGAAGTCCAAAGACTGACTTCTGACGGCCGACTTGCGTTCTCCTCACCTCTTCCTGCCCTCCCAACCTGCGACCCCTCTGGTCTTCATCTTGTTGTCTTAAGCTCCAGGTCAAGCCATCTCCCTTCTGGGGCCTTGGTGACCCTGGGAGAGCAAGTCCCTTAACCTGCAGGCCCTTCCTGTCCTTTACCCTCTGCCCCTTCCAGACCCAGCGCTAGCTCATTTCCCCTGTCCAGCAGGACGAGTCCCCTTGCTCTTGGGAGCACCGTGGGTTCGCCGTTGACCTTGCCTTTCCCCAGCCTCTGCTCAGCAGTGCTGCTCGAGGGCTGGGGCAGGGTCTTTCCCTAACCTTGCCTCTCCCACATTGCCTCCACGCTCCCAGCTCTGACCCCATCCATGGCTGGGGCTCAGGCCAAGTTGTGCAGCAGGGTCAAGATGCAAGCACACAGGGCTGTTCTCCAGAGCCAGTTGAAAGGGAGTGGTTGGAGGGTAACCCAAGGTGTCAGCTGAGCAGCGGGCTGGGCCCCTCTCCTGGTGGCAGCAGTCAGGGGCTCTGCTTTTGTGAATCGTCCCTCTCTCCTCCGCAGCAGGATGCCTGAACGTCCCAGCCTACGGTGTCTCCTGGTTCCCTGGCTGACCGCTTGTTTTCCTTTTCCTGAAAATGGACAGAAGGAGCAGCTGAGCACGAAGGGCCGTCCCTTCCGAGGCATGTCTGAAGAGGAGGTGTTTACCGAGGTGGCCAACCTCTTCCGCGGCCAGGAGGACCTGCTCTCTGAGTTTGGACAGTTCCTGCCTGAAGCCAAGCGGTCCCTGGTGAGTACAGAGCGCCCACCCCAGTCTGGGGCCACGTTATCAGCCAGAACCCCACACCTCAGTGCAGCCTTCAGGCCAGGCCAGGTTTATCCACTCCCCAGAGACGCTGGCTTTCCCCTGAAGCCACACCCAGTGCAGCCACCCATGGGCCCTGAGTGCAGGCTCCCCGCCCTCACTGACCTGGAGCAGGTCCTCCAGAGGGCGGTTTGGGGGGCAGAGTGTCTTCCAATGGAGACCTGCCTATAACCGGGGCCTGTGGTGCAGGAGGGGTCAGGCTCACTGCCTGCCTGTGTGGAGGGACAGGGGACGTGGGCTGAGGCTCAGCAGTGCCTGGGGGGCCCATAGACCTGGGAGCGGAAGAGGGGCCTTGGACGGGGAGTTCGGGAGCGCAGACTGCGCTGTCAGCCTTTCTGTCTCTGTTGTGGCCTGAGGCCTGCCAGGCTGCCTTTTCCATTTCCTCCTCCTCTTTTTCTTTTCTTGCGAGCTTAAGAGCTTTCAGGAAAAAATTGAAGGAAAGTTCACGTAACGTAATGTTCACCATTTTAAAATGTACGATTCAGTAGTGTTCAGGGTATTCATGGTGTTGTGCAGCCATCACCTGTGCCTGGTTGCAGAACATTCCCAGCTTCCCAGAGGGAAACGTGGTCCCCGTCAGCAGTCGCTCCCCATCCTCTCCTCCTGAGACCCTGGCAGCCACCAGTCTGCTTTCTGTCTGTGTGGATTCGCCTGTTCTGGACATTTCATGGATTGATAGGTGGGCTCATACGACACGGGCCCTTTGGTTGGCACGTGGCTTCTTTCCACTCAGCATCATGATTTTGGGCTTCATCCGTGATGTGTCAGAACTTCATCGCTTCTATGGCCGAATAATAATTCCATTGTGTGGGTGGATCACAGTTTGTTCATCTGTCACCCGCTGATGGACACTGGGGTTGTTGCCACCTTTTGGTCACTGTGAATAGTGCTGCTGTGAACACAATGTTTTGCTTGAACACATGTGTTCGGTTCTTTGTCTGTACCTGCCGCTGCTGCTGCTGAGTCGCTTCAGTCATGTCCGACTGTGCGACCCCACAGACGGCAGCCCACCAGGCTCTCCCGTCCCTGGGATTCTCCAGGCAAGAACACTGGAGCGGGTTGCGATTTCCTTCTCCAATGCATGAAAGTGAAAAGTGATAGTGAAGTCGCTCAGTTGTGTCCGACTCTTCGCGACCCCAAGGACTGCAGCCCACCAGGCTCCTCTGTCCATGAGATTCTCCAGGCAAGAGCACTGGCGTGGGGTGCCATTGTCTGTACCTAGGAGTGAAGCTGCTGAGTCATACGGTCTGTTTAACTTTTGAGAAACTGCCAGACTGCTTTCCACAGTGGCTGGACCATTTTCCGTTCTCACTGACAGTATACTCGGGTTTCAGTTTCCACATTATCACCAAAGCTCAAGATTTCCCTTAAAAAAAAAAAAAAATACTCTTTGAGTTGGCATGAAATGGTATCTCGTCATAATTGTGATTTGTGTTTGCCTGCTGACTCATGATACTGAGCATTTCATGTGCTTACTGGCCATCTGTTTACCTTTGGAGAACTGTCTTTTCAAGTATTTTGCACAGTCTTGCGTTTGTCTCCTGGCTGTTGGGTTTCAAGGGTTCTTTATACACTCCTGTCATCGGGCCGTTATCAAATATTTCTCTGTTCTGTAGGCTGTCTTTTCACGCTGTTAGTGTCCTTTGGTCAAGTCCTGTTACCTGTTTTTTCCCTTTGGTCGCTTTCACTGTCAAATCTAAGAGTCTGTTGCTAATTCTGAGGTCATGAAGGTTTACCTCGTAAGTTTCCTTCTAATACTCGTATAGTTTTGGGTCTAATGTTCGGGTCGACGATCCAGTTTGAGTTACCATTTGCATCTGGTGTGAGGTAGGGGTCCAGTCTGGTTTGTCGAGGGAATTGTCCCCTTCCATTGTAGAGTCTTGGCACTCTCGTCAGAAATCAGATGGCCGGCATCACGGGTTTATTTCTGGGCTCTGAGTTCTCATCCGTTGATCTCCTCATCTGTCTTGGCCAGCACCGCATCATCTTGGTTACCGTAGCCTTGTAGTAAGTTTAAAGGCAGGAAGTGTGAGTCCCCCGATTTGGTTATTTTTCGGGATTGTTTTGACAAGTCAGGGCCCATTGCAGTTCTATGTGAATTTAAAGATTGGATTTTCCCTTCTAGCAAAAAAGACCATTGGGAGTTTGAAAGTGATGGCATTGAATCTTCCAACTGTTTGGGGGAGTGTTGCCATCCTAACAAGATTAAGTCCTCTACCCAACAAATAGGCAGCATTTCTCCCTTTATTTAAATGTTTAATTTCTCTCAGCAGTGTTTCATAGTTTTTTTTTTCCACTGTGTAAGTCTTGACCCCTTTGATTAAATTTATTTCCAGACACTATCCTTTTTGTTGTCATGGAATTTTTTCTGTGTATAACTTGATTGATTGATTGATTTTGTCTGTGCTGGGTCCTCTCGCTGCTCGGGCTTTTCTCTAGATGTGGAGAGTGGGGGCCGCTCTGGTTGTGGTGCAGGGCTTCTCATTGTGGTGGCTTCCCCTGTGGAGCACAGGCTTAGGCATACCGGCCTCGGTAGTTACGGCATGTGGGCGCCATAGTTTAGACTTCCTGGCTCCAGAGCACAGGCTTAGTAGTGGTGGTGGATGGCCAGAGTTGCTCCGAGGCATGTGGGGTCTTCCTGGATCAGGGAAGTCCTGCAGTTGCTCTCCTAATTTTGCTTCTGGATTAATCATTGCTCATACGTAGAAACAGCGCTACTCTTTTGTATTGATTCTGTATGCTGCAACTTTGCTGAACCCGTTTGTTTGCTTTGATAGTTTCCGTGGATTCCCTAGGATTTGCTAACAACATAGTTTTTCCAGTTTGTGTGCCTTTTGTTTCCATTTTTGGCCCCGTTGCTCTGACAGAACTCCCAGTGTTGTGTGGGTTAGAAGTGGTGAGCGCAGGTGTCTGTGTCTCGCTCCTGATCTTAGAGGAGAAGCTTCGGTCTTTCACCATGAGTGTGATTGATGTGAGCTGGGGGCTCTTCGTAAGCAGCCTGAGGTTGAGGAAGCCCCCTCTATTCGAAGGCTGATGTGCGTTCTTTTCCTCTCTTCGCTTTCTCTTTGCCCTTGACGACACCTTGGGGTGAGCACCCCAGAGTCCCCCCGCCACCCTCCTGCCTCACCGCCTCTCCCGGGTCTGCTTCTAGAGGGAGGCTGCGGGGGGGCACGGGGCTGCAGGACAGGTCTCTCAGGAGGGCCTCACAGGCAACAGCAGTCCCAGTGTGGACGCCGTGCAAGACTCTTGGTTGATGAGGTGGACTTCGGGTGTGCGACCTGGGGCCCATCCCCATGTTACTGTCTCCAGGACACAGGGCACCATCCCTAAGGGTAGAGTTTCCACGCAGAAACACTTCCTGACTGAGCCGGAGAAGCTGGCTCTGTGGCACGGAGAGTTCTGTGCCCGTTGGTGGGGCTGACGTCAAGTCCGGGAGCTGTAGCCAGTGCTGCCCACCCTCTTGGAGTCTCAGGTGTCCGAGCCCAGGGAGCACACGCCCAGACCTCCTTGGGCTCTGGGTGCTGCAGGGGGCCTTGAGCTGGCCATGTCACCTCCCAGGCTTCATTGCCTTCTCTCTTCTGTGGAACTGACTACCCCTCCTGCTCAGGCCGGGACTGAAGTATTGTTCTTCAAGTGCTTCTTGCAGGACCCAGCTTATACTCAGTGCTTTGGAAAGAACCGCTATGGATGTGCTGGAAAATCCAGCCTAGAATCCAGGCTGGTTGTCCCATCTCCCGCACCAGCCTGCTGCCTGGCCTGCTGGAAGCCCTTGGGGAATGCCTGGGCGGGTGGGGGAAATAAAGCCCCTGTCTGGACCCCCCAGGGACAGAGAAGTCACATGTACACTGGGCCTCTCAGCCCGGCTGCCTCCTTACGGCCCTACCCTCAAGTCTGATTTGTCTTTAAGCCCACTGTCTGCCCCATGTATCTCTCTGAACTTCAGAATCCCGACTTGTTTTTTTCTCCATGTTCCCAAATAATGCGCTTCGCCGTCGCAGCTTCATTGCCCTCTTCCTTCTCTGTGCATGCTCCTGCTCATCAGAGACCTCCCTAAATGGCTCACGACCGACCCTCCTAACTGGCTCCCAGAGCCACGTGGCCGAGGGGCAGGGGGATCTCGGTACTTCCTTCCCACTGCATACCCTTCTTCTGTTGGCTCAGCCCAAGGTTGTGGGCACTTGGGCCTGTGTCCCGGGAACTCGAGCTGCATCGTGTGCCCTGCTTTGAAGCCTTTGCTGCTCCCTTGTACACTTGGTGCGTAGTCTTTGGGTCTGATCCTCTTGGACCTGGGTCTGGAATCTCAGCTCTGAGCCTGGTGTTGGCAGTTCTCTTCCTGGGCCGTTCCTGCAGGGATGTGTGCCCAGTGGCACCCTCCAGCGGCCTCCCCAGAGCCATCACTGTCAGCGCCATGTGGTCCAGGGGCAGCCCACCCCGCGGCTTCAGGAAGCAAAGGCCTACCTGAGTCCCTGGCCATCTCTCACCGTTCTGGAGGACATGCCCTGCTCAGGGAGCCTCGAGAGCATAGCCCCCACTTAGAGAGGAGGTGGGGGGTGCAGCACCTAGAGCAGGGCTCTGAGTTACGTACGTGGCCCATGTCTCGCTTTGTCCCCTCCTCTCTGCAGGAGCCTGGCAGGTCACCTCCTCGTCCCTCAGCTTCCTCATCTAAATGTGCTGAGAATGTCTGTCCCTAGGCCAGTTGGAAGCTTCCTAAGCAAAGTGTCTGGCCCTGGTGAGCCCAGGGCTGCAAAGCAGGGTCCTGCCTTGGCGGAGCAGCCATGAGACCTGCTTCAGGGGTGGGTGGGGAGCCCTGTCTACTGGAGTTGTGGGGACGGTGCACAGCAGACGCTTGGTGACTGGTTACACTGGCCGTCTCCGCAGCTCACATGAAGTCTGCCGGCCTTGGTTCCTGAGTTACCATGTTGAGTCTCTGTGAGGGGTGAGTAGAGCCCCTTGTTTCTCAGGACTTTGGTCACAGCACCCCCTGGCGGACACAACTTGGCATTTACCGAGCTGGACTCGGACAAAGCCCACGCTGGAAAGAAAAGCATCTCCCTCAGAAAAGCACCTACTCAGTTTCTTTAAATGATATTTGTTATCAATCCAGCAGTCTGTACATTGGATTATTAGAGCTGTTAGTGCTTTTTAAAAGATAGCATCAACTTTTAAAAATTATTAAAATACTCGTATGTATATATAATTCATCTTATAAAGTGATCTTACATTTATGTTTCCACTAAAACGGCAAGAGAAAGAAATCAAAAGTAAAATTGGATATTGTCCTAATTAAACTCGACTGTTTGGCCTAGATCAGGGCTTAGCAGTTTTTCTGTTAGGAGCCAGACAGTGAGTGTCTTAGGGTTTGCAGACCGCACAGTCTCTGTGGCAAAGGCGCAGCTCTGCTGTGGTGGCGGGAAAGCAACCACAGGCCTTCCATCGGTTAGTGGGTGTGGCTGTGTGCCAGTAAAACTTTATGGACAAACACAAACTGAGCCAGCTCCTGCCTAAATGGTTTCTGGGGGCCTTCTGCCTCAGGCATTTGCACATTGGGACATTTAACTGAAACATAAGAACTGTCTGAACTGTTGGGGGAAGATGGGTGATACTGAGCGTGCTTTCCAGCTGGGTGATCTTAGCTGGGCGAGCAGTGGGTATCCCCCTCCCTCCCCATTCCGCCCGCCCCTGCCACCAGGTCCTACTCCGCATGCCATTCTGTCCCCCTCTAAGAAGCAATGTTTGCACCAGTTCTGGGATCTACGGCAGATACCAGTTGAGGATTTTTTTACTTTAGATTCTTTGGAGTAGTCTTGAATCTTTGGATAACTACTCCTCCAAAGAAATTTAATCCCCTAAGGGACAAGGACAGACTTTATTGGACAGGGACAGGCTTTGTGACCCCATGGACTATAGCACACCAGGCTCCTCTGTCCTCCACTGTATCCCAGAGTTTGCTCAAATTCATGTCCATTGAGTTGGTGATGCCTCCAACCATCTCATCCTCTGTTGCCCCTTCTTTTGCTTTCAATCTTTCCCAGCATCAGGGAGTTTTCCAGTGAGTCAGCTCTTTGCATCAGGCAGCCACAGTACTAGAGATTCAGCTTTAGCATTAGTCCTTCCAATGAGTATTCAGAGTTGATTTCCTTTAGGATTGACTGGTTTGATCTCCTTGCTGTCCAAGGGACTCTCAAGAGTCTTCTCCAGCACCACAGTTCGAAAGCATCAATTCTTCAGCGCTCAGCCTTCTTTATGGTCTAACTCTCACATCTGTACATGACTGCTGGAAAAACCATAGCTTTGACTATATCCATAGTTAAGTAATAGATCTTTATCATTGTAATTATTTATATAAAAATAGTGCATGCTCGTGAAAAAAAAAAAGCGTTAATGAGAGCATCAGCTATGAAAAGTAAATTTCCCTCCTTCTTTCCTCAGTTTCCCAGTCATCCCTCAAGAGTTAAACTTACAAATGTCTTATATATCTTTCCAGAAACCTCTGAGTGCAAACAAATGTTTATCCTTAAAAAGGAAAAATGGCATCCTGTTTGTTCAGGCATGCCCCTAGGGGTTTCTTCCTGTTTAGAATAACAGTGTATCGGATATGCCTGTCCCTAGCAGCAACACAGAGCTGACTCATAGCTGACGTTTGCCTCTGTTTTGTTTGAAGGCAGCACGATTTATCCACCCAGCCCACCCTTCGTGTGGTGTCTCTGCATAAAGGCCCCATGGTGGGGTGGGGGTGAAGGCCCTGGGCCTCTGCATCCCAGCCCCGCAGAAGAGCTACCATCTGTCCACCTTCTCCCTTGCCTGCTTGGACTTCCATACAGATAACAAACACTGACTAGATTCTTCTAGAACCATTCTTCATAAATATTGCCAGCACCCTGACCTGCTCATCAGTGCTTGGTGCAGAGAACCAGCAGTGAGCGTCCCCTGCACCGCCCATTATGACATTGCCTCCAGGATGCATTTTCTCATTCATAGGAAAGAACACAGACTTGGCTAGAAGGCCCCCAAGTGACCTGGCAGCCGTCAGCAGCTTCCTCTTGCTGCCAGGGCTCTGCATACACTAATCTCACCTAAATGCTTTTGCTTCCTGCAGTTCACCCAGACACACAGGCAGACACCCTGTCAGTGGTCTGCTGGGTGAGTCCCGCACCAAGGCCCCAGTTCAGTGTCTGCCTGCTGAGCCCTCCCTCACTTGTCAGGACCCTCATCCATCGAGGCCTTCCGTGAGCCTTCTCCCAGTCTCACAGCATGCAGCTGTGGTGAGCTGGGTACACAGGTCTTCCTGCAGTAAACGTGAGCGTCTTGAGAGGCAGGCTCGGCTCGCATTAGGACCAGGCCCCTGGCCCGTGGCAGACAGTGCTCACTGGGGTCGCGAGCTGGGTCGCAGGTGGTTCCCTGTGCTCAGGTGCATTGAGACCCAGCCCTGGTGGGTCCGCCGTGTCTCAGCGCCGACCACCCCCTGTGTTTGTGTCCTTAGTTCACAGGAAATGGGCCGTGTGAAATGAGCAGTGTTCACAAGAGCGAGCACGAGAAGAATCTGGAGCACAGCAAAAAGCGCTCCCGGCCCTCCCTCCTCCGCCCGGTGTCTGCACCAGCAAAGGTAACCGCCCACCGTGCCTGGACGTGTGCACGCTCCGCAGCCTGGCCTTCTCTGTGGATGGCCTGGGGAGCAGCTGCCGAGGCCCTCAGCAGCAGGCTTGGGGCAGGAGGCTGAGTCCAGGCCCGAGTCCAGCTTGAAATTCACTGTCTGGGGGCGGGGGAAGACGGCTCAACTCTAAGGTGGCTGTTCATCTCTTCCCCTTGGCTTATGAGGTTGTGCGAGGTGTGGTGTCATCTTCCACGTAAACTGGATGCACTGCTCGGCCTGCTGCTTCCCACCTTCACAGCTCTCTCATGGGCAGGACGCCCATGTCCAGTTGTGCAGGTTGGTCACTGCACAAGGTGCCCTGCTAAGGGGTGAGAGGGTCTGAGGTTCCTCTCCTGTTGTGCTCCTCACGTGTGATGGTGATTTTTTATTCCATCATCCCTTGTGTATCTGCTAGTTGGCTTTCTACTGGAAGGGAGAGCTTTTTCTCCATCTCTGTTTACTTAATATGTGTCCTTATGGACTCGGGTTATAATCTGTTACTGTCATGTTCTTTTGGTTTTTTTTCTGTCTTGTTTTGCTCTGTTTTTCTGGGCTGCACCTTGCAGCATGCAGAATCTTAGTTGCCAGACCGGACGTCGAGCCCATGCCCCTTGCAGTGGAGCGGCAGTATAATCTGTGACTATCGTTGTCTGTCTTGACTCCAAACTGCCTCAGATTTGGCCGGTGGGGCCCCTTTAGGTTGGCTCTTGTGTCCTTTTGACACATGCTTATCATTCTTCAGGCGTTTGGGAGATGGTTTGGTAATATCCTCGATGTCTCAGGAGTGTGGCCAAGTTCAGGTCCAAGTCCAGCCTAAAGAGAACGATCTTCACAGCGATTTGAAACCCAGATTTCCCCAGGATCTTCTCATCGCCATCCCCCCGCGCCCCCAGACACAGTCACAGCCCATGGGAGGAGCAGGCAGGAGAAGACGTTTTTGATGCTATATCTAAGGGCATGACTCCCTTGCTGTTCCTACTCTGATGCCCCTGCCTGATAGCAAAAGCGCTCAGCCGCTGAGATTTAGATCCCAGATTGTGGGCAGGGCGGTTGTGTGACTTCCACTCTGCACTTGGTCCTGGAGGCCAAGGTGGGTGGTCCTGAGAAGTGCATCCATGGGGGTGCTGGGCAGACCGCCAGCCAGCACCTGATGACGGTTCCTGCCGGGAAAGCTCCGTGTTGGCGATGTTGTGACTCTCACAGAGATGGACACGGGCCGCCTGTGAGACGCACAGAGCGTCCGTGGCACGGACTCTCTCTCCGCAGAAGAAGATGAAGCTCCGTGGTACCAAAGACCTGTCCATCGCCACCGTGGGCAAATACGGGACTCTGCAGGAGTTCTCTTTCTTTGACAAGGTAAGCGGCGAGACCAGTGACCTCTGGGGCTTTCCTGGTCCGGGCTGGCCTCTCCCAGCTCAGATCTGAGCAGTCAAAGTGAGGAGGGGGTGGCAGGGGGCTGGTGGCGGGCAGGGGGCAGGAGGTGGCGAAACACGTGGGAAAGCCTGAGCTCAGAGCCTGTGCTGCATCTGGGGACAGTCTGCCGCTCAGAAGCTGCATGGCTTCTCTGAAGCAGGGGCGGTCCAGGGGCTTCCTGCCCAGAGTCAGTGGGCAGACCAGGGAGCTGGCTCTGGGCACGTGCTGTCTGAGTGGAGAGCAGTCCCCTGCAGGCCACAGCCGCCCTGCAGGGCCTGTGCCTGTGGCTCCGTGTGCGCCTGGTGCGGTCAGGCCCGGTGGGCTCGGGAGCAGGTGCAGCCGGCGGGGCCCTGACCCCTCTCGCTGCAGGTGCGCCGGGTGCTGAAGAGCCAGGAGGTCTACGAGAACTTCCTCCGCTGCATCGCCCTCTTCAACCAGGAGCTGGTGTCCGGCTCGGAGCTCCTCCAGCTGGTTGGCCCGTTCCTAGGGTGAGTGGCGCTTCTCCCCTCTTGCGTTTTGTTCTGTAAATGCCTTTCACCCATCTTCTGGCTGTTGTATTTGGAAAACGGTATATCCGGTTTTTTCTGATTGTTTTAAGTTGGAATTGTTACGGACATCACGATAGGTTCACCAGCAGTTGTAAGAAAGAACACAGGGAACTTCTGGGGAGTGTTCCCCGACGGGAACAGTCAGTGTCATAACCAGGAGGTTGGCTTTCAGACAACCCACCCATCTTTTCGTGTTCCCGTGTTATGTGTGTGTATATGTACAGTTGTATCACCCGTGAAGGCTGGTGTGTCCACTGCCACTGCCCAGGTACGGAGCAGCTTCAGAACCACAGGCAAGCTGGTGTTGGCCTCTGATACTCAGATCCATATCCCTCCTATGCGCCAGGCCCCTGGCAACCCCTCAAACCTATGCTTCTTCTCTAAAGCTTACATGGCAAGAGAATTATGTAGAGTCATACACTGTGTTGTGTAACCTTTCAGGGTCAACTTTTTTCACTTAGCATTATTCCCTAGAGATTCATTATGATTTTTAAAATTCTATCAGAAATTACCAAGAAGGATGAAATGACTGGTCAGCATCCCTGGTGCCCCAGGAGAAGTGCTGTTAGCAGATCACCGACCCACTTCCGTCCCGTGCCGCTGCCCTGTGTGAGCCGCCCCAGGGCCCGGCAGCTTCTGAGGGGATGGCGCGGGTCTGGGGGCGCTGTGTGTGGGAAGGGGAGTGTGTTGGCTGCCATTGTGCTTCCTGCTCACCTGCGTGGTCACGCCCAGCCTGGGTCTGAGCCGCCTCTGAGCCTGTTTCCGTGCTGTCAAAGGGATTATAAATACACCAATGCAGTTTTTCGAAAAGCTCCAAGTGGGCTTTGCGTGAAGACTGTCAACATCTCAAACCTGGTGAGTTCTCACTACACATGACGAGCTTCTTTTGTCACAATGTGTATGAGTTAGTTGCTAAGTTGTGTCCGACTCTTTGTGACCCCATGAATTGTAGCCACTAGGTTCCTCTCTCCATGGAATGCTCCAGGCAAGAGTACTGGAGTGGGTAGCCATTCCCTTCTCCAGGGGAATCTTCCTGACCCAGGAATTGAACCCAGGTCACCACCTGCATTGCAGGCGGATTCTTTACCATCTGAATCACCAGGGAAGCCTGCCTATTTAGGCCCCAAGACAACTGCAGGGGCCGCTGGGCTCTGGGGGCAGCTACCTGAGCCTTCCTAATAATTTAAAAAGCTTTTTAAACTTTTTTTGTTTTCAACGTAAAATAGAACCCAGGTCCAGGAAACTACGTAACTGGAGAATGGCTTGGTGAAATCATTTTTAGGCCAGTTCCCTTGTACCCATAACCAGTGTCACAAATGGAGCTTTGCCAACCTCCAGGAGCCCTCCACGCGCCATGTCAGTCATGCTCCCTCCCTCGGCTGAGGGGTGGCCGCCTCTGCACTGATTACGATGCAGCCAACCCAGGCCGACACCACCAGACACACAGCTCAGGCTCAGACTCCGAACACGAAGCTGGTCTGGGTTTTGTTTCTGGTCTGTCTATAGGCCTTTCTCCACGTCTGGGTTCTCCCTCCAGGTTTTTTCTTTACCACGTCTGCACTGGCATCCCCGTGGCATGGGTGCACTTGCCAAATGCATCTTCACGGCTCCCCACATCCCTCTGTCCATCAGGAGGCAAAGGTTTCCTCTCTTCTGTGGTTTATTCACTCACTGCAAGCTGCAGAAGAGAGCATATCAGCAACATCTATTAGAGTGTCAGGGTCATGAGCTGCTTTCCTTTCGCGTCAGGACCAGTTAGAAACGGAAAAGGGGGGCGGTTTTTTACAGCCTTCTGTGAACTCAAGAATGTAAATGCATTCGCTGCGTCTCAGTACATTTTACAGCTGAGGAAACTGAGGCCTGAGTGGACAGCTCTCTTTCCCCGGGGCAAGCTCTCATAAGAGGCACTGTGTGGTGGTGGGCGAGCTCGGGGGGATCAGACCTGGAAGCCGGCCCCTCACTCATCACCCTGTTCTCTAGACCTGGAAGCCGGCCCGTCACTCATCTGTTCTCTAGACCTGGAAGCCGGCCCTTCACTCATCACCCTCTGTTCTCTAGACCTGGAAGCTGGCCCCTCACTCATCACCCTCTGTTCTCTAGACCTGGAAGCCGGCCCCTCACTCATCACCCTCTGTCCTCTAGACCTGGAAGCCGGCCCTTCACTCCCCCTCTGTTCCCTAGACCTGAATGTGACTGCTGAGTTTCACGTCAGTGGCACCACACTGTCAGGCTGGGCTGCAGCCTTCTCCTTTTTTAAAACTGAGCAATTCTTAGACCCACACAATCATTTTTAGTGACTGCATAGTGTTCCTTCACTTGTATGTATCGTGAGTTTCTCAGCAGGGTCTGTTTTGATGGGCGTTTGTCTCGGTTTCTCCCTGTGGTCGGTGCCGAGGTCATGCTCTGGGACTGGGATACTCAGAGGTCTAGTTCGAGTCATCAGGAGGTGCTTCTCTGGAGGTTCTGAGAGTGCACACATCAGGCTGGTCCCTTCCGTCGGGTTAACTTTCTGGGCTTGCTGAAGATCTGTGAACACTCTGGAAAGCCGCCCAGAACGGAATGGCCGCATCACAGAAGTCTCAGCTAAAGGGTGGCTGGTTCTCTTGGGTCCTGTTCCAGTTTTATCTGTTTATTTCTGGCCGTGCTGGGTCTTTGTCGCCGGGCGGGCCTTTCTCTGCTTGCAGGGCACAGGGGCTGCTCTTCGGTTGTGGTGCTGAAGCTTCTCGTTGCAGTGCCTGCTCTTCCTGCAGGGCACAGGCTCTAGGGCTGGCAGGCTTCGGTCGTTGCGGTGCGTGGGCGCAGTAGTTGCGGCTGGCAGGCTCCACGCAGCGGGCTCTTCCTAGCTTCAAGGACTGAAGCCATGTCTCCTGCGTTGGCAGGCAGGTACTTTACACGCTGAGCCACCCAAGAGGCCCCCTGCTCGCCCATCTGGTTCTGGCGCCCAGCTGAGGTGCTGCTTGGGCCGCGTCCCTCCCCCAGGCGGCCTCTCTGCACGTGTGAACTGCTCTCTGGGTTTGCACATCGCAGGCAGCCGCGGGCAGCGGTCCAGAGAGCTGCTCCCTCATGAGTAGGGCTGCAGCTGGAGGTGCAGGGGCGCCGCCCTTCAGGGTGGCTTGCCCCGCCGTCACCTTGGACATCCTGTGCTCCTGTGTTGTCGTCTTCCTTGCCTACATTTCCATTGGCCTGTGGGCTTTGCTTGTGAGCCGAGTTGAGGGTGGGGGGGGGGTGGTCCTTAAAGGTGGGCTACAGCAGATGGCCATCTCGGAGCACACAGCTAAGGAGGGGAGACTGCCTGACTTAGTCACAGGGCAGAGTCACCACGCCGGCTGTCAGCATGTCTGCACCCTTTCTGTAGAATTTGATACTCGTTGAAACAAGCCAGACGACGCTGGGGGTCAGTTGCCTTAAAATCTTCCTGTCGACATGCACGACCGTTCTGTTAGGATTCCTGAGAGTTAGTCCAGGGAGAGGGTCTTTCTCAGGAGGGAGTAGGGAAGCAGACTTTTTCTGTCAAGGACCAAGGGTCACGGCCACCCAGCTTCTGACAGCATCATCCAGAAGCAAATACGCACAAGGACATACTCAGCGAATGGATGTGGCTGTCCACTGGTGAAACTGTCTGCAGATAGGCCTGGCAGGTTGACCAGTTTGCCAGCCCCTGGCCTGGTGCTCAGTCCCTTCCGGTCCAGGAACATCGCCGACTCCAGCTTCTGCCAGACTGGGTCAGTCTTATCTTGGGTGTTTGAAGGGCCTCCCATGAGTGGGGGGGCCTGGTTGGTGACAGAGGGGTGGTGGGGGGACAGTCACACACACGATGACTTGACCACGTTGGGTGCTAGTTCTGCCTCTCACCCCTCCTTTCTGAAGTCGATTCTGACCATCGTTAACAACCTGCATCAACACGAAGCCATTGTCTCCGGATCATTCTCAAAAGGCCTCAGGAGGCTGACTTTCCATTTGTCTCTTTTTCCTTAGTTTTTAGGGCCTGTGCTGGGCCTTCACTGCAGAGCACAGGCTTTCTCTAGTTGCAGCAAGTGGGGCTCCCCTCTGGCTGCGGTGCTCGGGCTTCTCTTGCTGTGGAGCATGGGATCTAGGGCTCAGGAGCTCAGCAGCTGCTCTGCAGTTTGTGGGGTCTTCCCGGAGCAGGGATCAAACCCACGTGCCCTGCTTTGGCAGGTGCGCTCCCAGCCGCGGGACCACGAGGAAAGTCCTTAGACTCTTTTTTTCAGTTGAAGTGAAGTTGATTTACAGTCTTATGTTAGTTTCCGGTGTACAGCAAAGTGATTCAGTTATACATCTATATTTTTTTCTCAGATTCTTTTCTATCATAGATTATTACAGATTACTGAATGTAGATCCCTGTGCTATATAGTAGGACCTTGTCGTTCATCTGTTTGATGTATAGCAGTGTGTATCTGCTAATCCCAAACTCCCGATTAATCCCTCCGTCCCCCGACCCCATTTGTCTTTGTTTCTGAAGGAAATTTCCAGAACTCTTTGCACAGTTCAAGTCCTTCCTGGGGGTGAAAGAGCTGTCCTTCGCCCCACCCATGAATGACAGATCCGGGGACGGAATAAGCCGGGAAATCGACTATGCCTCGTGCAAGCGCATCGGATCCAGCTACCGTGCGCTCCCCAAAACCTACCAGCAGCCCAGGTGCAGCGGGAGGACAGCCATCTGCAAAGAGGTAGTGGCCCCGGGGGCTCCATCAGCCTACGTGGCGCCGGTGCCCTACCCCCCAACAAAACCCCTGTCACCTGCTCCGGATGGATGGAAGGGTGTCGATCCCCCCCGGGGACTGGGTGCTAGATGGTCCTGGGATGTAGCAAAACGGAATGCCTGGGCAGAGAAGACGGTTTCTTGCCCTGCTGGTGGCTCTGGCAAGCCGCAGAGCGCACTCTGCCAGCACACAGGCTTTGGCTTCCTCCTCCATCCTTCAGACAGAGTCACCTCTGCCGTGAGTGCTCTCTGTCCCAGGCTCACTGCCCTCGGCAAGTTTCTGTTCAGCTTGACCACTGGACGCTTCTTTGAAGTTAGTAGACAGTCTTACTGCATTTCTAGAATTCAAGAGTGGCTGCTCGATTCTGAGCAGAGCATGGCCCATGAACCACATCTGGTTCACAGCCTATGTTTGTAAGTAAAGCTTTATTGGCACGCAGATGGGCCCATGTGTTTACATACTGCCTACAGCTGCTTGACCGGAACACAGGCAGAGTGGAGTACAGGCGTGCGTGGGTGCGCACACATATGCTCGGTCCCTCAGTCGTGTCCGACTCTCTGTGACCCTGTGGACCGTAGGCCGCCAAGCTCCTCTGTCCATGGGATTTTCCAGGCAAGAGTACTGCAGAGGGTTGCTGTTTCCTTTTCCAAGGGAGCTTCCTGACCCAAAGATTGAATACACATCTCCTGCCTTGCAGGCGGATCACCGAGCCATCAGGGAAGTCCCATTACCTTGCAGATATTGTGGGTTTGGTTCCAGACCACTGCAAAGAAGCAGATACCACAATAAAGCCAGTCACATAGCTTTTTGGTTTCCCAGTGCATAGGGAAGCTATGTTTATGCTATGCTGTGGTCTATAATATTAAGTGTGCTGTCAGTTCAGTTCAGTCGCTCAGTCGTGTCTAACTCTGAACCGCAGCACACCAGGCCTCCCTGTCCATCACCAGCTCCTGGAGTTTGCCCAAACTCATGTCCATTGACTCGGTGATGCCATCCAGCCATCTCATCCTCTGTCATCCCCTTCTCCTGCCCTCAATCTTTCCCAGCGTCAGGGTCTTTTCAAATGAGTCAGCCCTCCACATTAGGTGGCCAAAGTATTGGAGTTTCAGCTTCAGCATCAGTCCTTCCAGTGAACACCCAGGACTGATCTCCTTTAGGATGGACTGGTTGGATCTCCTTGCAGTCCAAGGGACTCTCAAGAGTCTTCTCCAACACCATAGTTCAAAAGCATAGTGTTATATTGAAAAAGAAAAACAACAGCAGTATATACCTTGATTTGAAATACTTTATGTCACTAAACATGCTGACCCTCCAAGCCTTCGGTGAGTTGCTGATCACTGGCCCCTATGACAAGTGCAGTAATGATGAGAAAAGTCTGCAGTGCTGTGCAGGTCGCTAAGATGTGGCACGGGGACACAAAGTGAGCAGACGCTCTGGAAAGTGGCCCTGATGGACGCACTCGGGGCAGGGTCCGACCTTCATGGTGTCTTTAAAAAGAGGTGCCATCTGTGAAGCACGAAAAAAGGCTGTTCCCCTACAGACCCAGCGGACCCGGTGCCCTGCACAGCCTGAAGTATTTGCTGCCTAGCTCTTCATAGAGAAAGTTTCCCAGCCCCGAAGTAGCAAGATTCGTTCATGTGATCAAAGTCACATTTTCTTTTAGAACCACTTTTAAATTTATGTTACCATTAGCATGCTTTGCTCTTCCTGGTGGCTTGATGGTAAAGAACCCACCTGCCAGTGCAGGAGACGTGAGTTTGATCCCTGGGCCAGGAAGATCCCCTGGAGGAGGAAATGGAAACCCGCTCCAGTATTCTTGCCCGGCAAATCCCATGGACAGAGAGGGTCCTGGTGGGCTATAGCCTGTGGGGTCACAAAAGAGTCAGACACAGCTTAGCAACTAAAACAGCAATAAAATTAGTGAACTGAAGTGAAGGGAAAGTCGCTCAGTCGTGTCCCACTCTTTGCCACCCCATGGACTATATAGTGCATGGAATTCTCCAGGTCAGAATACTAGAGTGGGTAGCCTTTCCCTTTCCCAGGGGATCTTCCCAGCCCAGGGATCAGCGTAATTTCCTGTAGAATCAGGATTGTTCCTTATCCTTGGCTCATCTGCACTGGACCACACAATAAAGCCCTCTGGCCACGGGGCCCTGTCTCTCCAGTCATGGCGTTTCCTCTTGGCACAGGTGCTGAATGACACCTGGGTGTCCTTCCCCTCCTGGTCTGAGGACTCCACCTTCGTCAGCTCCAAGAAGACGCCCTATGAGGAGCAGCTGCACCGCTGTGAGGATGAGCGCTTCGAAGTGCGTGCGGCCCCCGGGGCCCCCCTGCTCGGCCCTGCCTTCCCTCCAGCCCCCTCTGTAGGCCCTCCACCCCACAGGATGCATCCTGATGCTCCTGAAGCCGTCCAGTCTCCTCTGGGGTGTCAGCGATTCCAGTGCCTTCCAGCAGTGGGCAGCTCCCAAGAGCCTCCCTTCTCTGCCTTGCTGGCCTCCAGGCTGGCTCCTCGATGCTGCTTTATTTTTCTTTTTTCAAAGTGTGTGTGTATTTCATTAACTACAGTTAGGGTCACTTAAGTTAATTTTTGTAACAGAAATTTTTTACTGAGACCAGTGTAGATTCACATGCAGCTTAAAAAATAACAGAGTGCTCCAGGTGTCTTTGCCCCAGTGGGAGTGGCTTGTAAATCTCTGAGGCAGTGTCACAGCCGGGGTGTGGACCTTGACCCAGCCCGTGATCTTACTCGCACCTCCCTAGTTGCAGTTGTATCCATGTGTATGTGGGGTGGGTGGGAGCGGGGAGGATCTTGTGCCTAAGTGTTGTGGATTCTCTCCCCTGTGGAGGTCCGTGTACCCACGGCCAGCCAAGACCCCAAACAGGTCCCCCACCAGTCGGATCTGTCACGCTGTTCCTTATAGCCCCTTCCAGATCTCAGCAGCCGCCAGCCTGTGCTCCACCTGGTTCACTCTGTCCTAAATGGAAGCAGTCACGCGGCCGTAACTTTGGGGATTGGCCCCCCCTCCCCCGCACGTGTTCTGGGGAGTCACCTGCGGGCTGTGTGTACCATGCATCCCTTCCTCCCTGATGAGGGTAACGTGCATTCGATGCCTGTCAAGAGGGCCAGGCCAGGGTCTGTCCCCCTCCTCAGATGGGTCTACCAGTGGGGAGGTCCAGGTAACGCACCAGGGCCCAGATGTATAACCAGCCTTGCTTGTCCCCTGGGCCTGCATCCATCACCTCTTCCCCACCTCTGTCCCAACATCCCTTCTGCTGCCCCGGGCTCATCCCTGGGGGATGAGCTGACCCACTGATCTCTTTCTGCCTTCCTGTCCATAGTTAGATGTTGTCCTGGAGACCAACCTGGCCACAATCCGGGTGTTGGAGAGCGTCCAGAAGAAGCTGTCCCGCATGGCACCGGAAGACCAGGAGAAGTTCCGGCTGGACGACTGTCTGGGGGGCACGTCGGAAGTGATCCAGCGCCGCGCTATCCACCGCATTTATGGCGACAAAGCCCCAGAGATCATCGAGAGCCTCAAGAAGAACCCTGTCACCGCCGTCCCCGTCGTCCTAAAAAGGTGCCCTCACGCTTCTGACCGCACCGCCCAGGGGCTTATTACTGCTGTTTGTCCCAGGTGTAATCGTGAGGGGGCCCGTGGGGACTCAGGCTGGTTGATTGTGGTTTTTGGTCTTTCTTTCTCTCCCTGTTCCACCCCCAAGAGGAAAGTACAGCTGTTAGCGATTATTCGTGTCCTTCTCAAACATTCCACTCTGCACGTGATCATCCCTAAATGTGAAGAGTAATTACCTTAAAGCACAAACGGGACTGTGCTGTATCATGGCTTGCCTTTTATTTAATCATACATTTTGGGGCCCTCCCTGTGCTGTGAACAGTTACTGGTTAAGTGGCTGCCCTGGGCTGGTTGCACGCCCAGTGCTGGGGCCACAGTTGTGAGCGGCCCGACAGTCCCATCCACGGGGAGCGCAGCAGCTGAGCCAGCAGCTGCATGGAGCGTGGGCAGTGCCACGGGCCGGGACGGGGGCGCTGCAGGACAGTGGTGTTTGAGCGGCCGTAAAGCCAGCTGCAGTGAGGCCCCCAGCCCCTCCCACCACCCTCCATCCAGCACAGAACGCACCCCCGTGCCTGCAGCAGGCCGTCCGGGCCTGGAATGGGTCCGTGGGCCTGGGGTGGAATGAGCCTGCTCGCTCCCACAGGCTGAAGGCCAAGGAGGAGGAGTGGCGGGAGGCCCAGCAGGGCTTCAACAAGATCTGGCGGGAGCAGTATGAGAAGGCGTACCTCAAGTCCCTGGACCACCAGGCCGTCAACTTCAAGCAGAACGACACGAAGGCGCTCCGCTCCAAGAGCCTGCTCAACGAGATCGAGAGCGTCTACGATGAGGTGAGGCCCCCAGCCGGGCTCCGGCCCTCCCGGCCTCTGGTACCCTCTCCGGGCTGCGTGGGGATGGAAGGGGTGTCCCCTCGGCTCCGGGCCAACCGGGAAGGTGCCCTGCTGTTGTCAGCAGAGGGCTGACGACTCCGCTCCCCGCGCCTCGCCGGACCTTCCTTCAGGTGACTGGGGCTGGCAGCTTTCCTCTGCAGCTCCTCGCCCTGGCCCTCGGAGGGCTGCAGCCTTTGGGAGGAATGTCCCTTCTAACCCGTACTTGCAGGTCTTACTGTATAGTACTGTTATTGTCCCAGTTTTAGCAGTGGGGAAACTGAGGCACTGGAGCTGGCCCCTTGCCCAGGCTGGCCGCAGCAGATGAGGGCACCACCTGCCGCCGCCACACTGCCCTCTTAGTGCCCTGCCCAGCTTTGCTGTGGTCCGGCTCACGGGACCTGAAGTGAGGCCAGCCCGGCCCTGGGCTCGAGGATCTGGGCTTTGAACATTGCCTGTGGGGAGAGAGTTACTAGCAGGAGCCTGAGGCAGGAATTCTGGTGGGGGGGGGCTCACTGGGCGTTGGCTGTCGGGGAAGGGGGGCCACTGCTCGGTGACGGAGCCCGGGTCAGAGAGCAGCGCCACTGACCGAGTGCCCCCCTGGCCAGGTCACCCTCCCCTCTCCGCCACACATAGTCTCAAGCAGCGAGCAGTGGGGCTTGTCTTACCTCCAGGCTCTCAAGTGGCCCCGCTCGGAGGCTCATCCTGCCCAGACCTCATGTTCCTCCACACAGCTGTGGAGACCACCGAGGGTGCTGGCCCAGACCACCTTCCCTCCTGCCTCCCTGCCCCGCTCAGCGCCCGCCGCTCAGCCCCAAGGTCCAGCCTGTGATCTGGCCTCTGCACTTCAGGCTGCAGATGCTTGAGGCCTGGGACTCCCCCCCCAACCCCAGAATCGGAGGCGCAGCCGATCCTGCCCTGCTGCCATCAGCGGAGACCTGCAGGGCCTTCCCTGGGGGCTGAGGGAGAAGGACCAGGGCCTGGTGCGCTTGCGTGTGCTGTGCCTTGCTGCTTAGGGCAGGAGACCCTTCTCCCATCATGTAGCTCACAGACGACAGTCTGCGTCATGAGCTCCGAAACTTGCCCGGAAGATTCTGAAGGGCGTTTGTGACATACACAAGGTGGGGGCTCAGGAAGCAGTAGGATGGAGGCCACGCTAAAGAGCCAGGGGCAGGGCTGAGCTGCAGCGCCTGCAACCCGCCTCTGCCTGCGGGGACCCGCTCAGATGCTGCCCGTCCTGCCAGCGAGGAAGGAAGGAGGCCTGTGGATGCTGCGATTCCACAGTGGGTACGGGAGCGCACAAGTTGCCCTCCCAGAAAGTGAAGCCCCTGGCCAGGGGGCAGCCTGAGAGGCCCTGCCCCTCTTTCCCTTCAGGCCCTCGTTCCAGGGGAGTCTGGGGAAGCCCTCAGGGCCACTGTGGAGAGCGCCAGGGAGGGCTCGTCCTGACCTCGGGAGCTCCCCGCTCACAGGGACAGTGCACACGCTCACTTCTTCCTGGAACCTGGTGTGCTGCCTCTGTTGACTCATGCAGGGGACCAGCGTCACCAGGAGAGAGTAGGATGTGGGGCAGCCTGCGCAAGGCTGTGCAGTACTGAGGTGGTGTTTGGGCTTGCTGGGAGGAGAGTTGTTGACTGCATAAAGGTAGCAGCGAAGGGTGAGCCCAAGGATGAGGTTTTCCAGGGAGAAAGAGCCAAGGCGCGTGTGAAGGTCTTGTGCACAGTAGGACAAGCTCAGCATCCTCTCAGCATCAGAGGAGTGCGGGGTGGCGTGCCAGGGCCAGGGTCCTCTTCCTGAGTTGTGTGCGAGGGCCTAGGGCGGGGAAGGGGGCGACTCGGGCTGATGGAGCTCCTGTGTGGCTCTGGACTCCGCGTGGGGAGTTGTAGAGTGGGCTGGGTAGACGGGGACGAGCAGGTGGGTGGCCTGTGCTGGCGCCAGGTAACGGGAGCACCGTGGAGGGCTCGTGGCAGGTGGGGAATGGACGGCGGCGGGAGATGTGAGGGTGGTGTCAGCCAGGTGGGCAAGGCTGGAGGGGGTGGAACTGGAGCGGGAGCAGTCGCAGGCCTTGCAGGGTCTGGCTGAGTGTGAATGAATGTCGGTGGCAGAGGCCTGTGCTGCGCTGAGCCTTCCTCACCCCCGGGGCAGCCTGGGGCAGCCGGAACTGAGTCATCAGATAGTGCTGCCCTCATGCCCCCGGTCTCCCGGCACCGTTGGAGGCCTTGGTGGAAGGAGATTGGCCTCCTTCTGGTCCCCGATGGGGCTTCTCCACGCGGATCACTCCTGTTCCAGTGGCTGCCCTGTCTCCCCAGCACCAGGAGCAGCACTCGGAGGGCCGCAGCGCCCCCTCCAGCGAGCCGCACCTCATCTTCGTGTACGAGGACAGGCAGATCCTGGAGGACGCGGCCGCCCTCATCAGCTACTACGTGAAGCGGCAGCCAGCCATCCAGAAGGAGGACCAGGGCACCATCCACCAGCTGGTGCACCAGTTCGTGCCCAGCCTCTTCTTCTCCCAGCAGCTGGACCTGGGCGCATCCGAGGACTCTGCCGACGAGGGCCGGGCCAGCCCCCAGGGGCAGGCTGCAGACCCTGGCGGCGACCGGAAGAAGCCAGCGCCCGGGCCGCAGAGCAGCCCCCCAGAGGAGAAGGGGGCCGCGGGCGAGGCGCCGGCCCCGGAGCCGCAGCCGCCGCAGCACAAGCCCCTAGACGACGTCTACAGCCTCTTCTTTGCCAACAACAACTGGTACTTCTTCCTGCGCCTTCATCAGACCCTGTGCTCCAGGCTGCTGAAGATCTACCGCCAGGCGCAGAAGCAGCTCCTGGAGTACCGCACGGAGAAGGAGAGGGAGAAGCTGCTGTGCGAGGGCCGCCGCGAGAAGGGCAATGACCCTGCCATGGAGCTGCGGCTGAAGCAGCCGAGTGAGCCCCAGGGCCTGCCCTCTGGGCGCCAGGAGGGGAGGCGCCCTGCTGAAGCCCGGGGCGGGAGGTGGGGAGCGGGAGCCTCGCGCGTGCACCCCACGGCCTTCCCCGCGGCAGCCGTGTGAGCCGCACCCGAGTGATGGGGTGCCGCCCGCAGGTGAGGTGGAGCTGGAGGAGTACTACCCCGCCTTCCTGGACATGGTGCGGAGCCTGCTGGAGGGCAGCATCGACCCCACGCAGTACGAGGACACGCTGCGCGAGATGTTCACCATCCACGCCTACGTGGGCTTCACCATGGACAAGCTGGTGCAGAGCATCGCCCGGCAGGTGAGCGGGCGGCTCCGCCCCGCTGGCCCTTTCCTTCCCTCCTGTGCTGTGGTTGGCCCTGTGGTGGGCAGCCTGTCTCCATTTCCAGTTGAGGTAGAATTCGTGTAATGTGAAATTCACCATTCTTAAGCGACTCTTTCAGTAGAATTTAGTACATTTATAATGTGCAATTGTTATCTGCCTAATTCTAGAACATTCCCGTCATCCCCCAAGGAAACCCCTCCGCACAAGCGGTCAGTCCCCGTCCTTCCTCTCCCAGCCCCTTTCTGTCTCTGCGGATGTGCCTGTTCGGACACTTCCCGCAGATGGGCTCAGGCGCCGTGGTGGCCTTTGGCGTCCAGCTGCTCGCTCTCAGCGGCGTGTCTTCGGGCCCGTCCACATCGCAGCACATGGTCGTCCGTTGTTTTGGATGCTCATCGCCTTGGCTGCGTCGGGTTACAGTTGTGGCACACAGGGTCTTCACTGAGCCTCCTGGTCTCCCGAGTTGTGGTGCGTGGGCTCAGTTGCTCTGAGGCACGTGTGATCTTAGTTCCCTGACGAGGGATCAAACCTGCGGACCCTGCATTGCAAGGCAGGTTGCTAACCACTGGGCCGCCAGGGAGGTCCCAGTGCGCTCTTTGTTTTTATGCCCAAAGGGCGTTTCGTAGTGTGGATGGGGTGCATTCTGTGCTTCCATTCGTCCATCGGTGGACACCAGGGTGGCGTCTGCCTTTTGGTGGTGGCGACCAGTGCTGCCGTGGACCGGCGTGTGTGCGAGGAGATGTCAGCACTCCTGTTGACAGACCTTCCGTGAGGGGAGTTTAGCAACCTGTAAAGAGCCTTAGCTCACTTCTTAGGGGCCGGGCCGTGATGTGCCTCAGCATCGCCCTCAGCTGAACGTCAGCAAGAGGAAATTGGTCACGTAATATAAACAGCAAAGCCCCAGGCGAGTCCAGTGTGCTCCTGGACCGTGGGTCCTGCTTGGGGAGCACTCTTGTTTACCGTGACTTTGGTTTCCTGCTTGTCAAGTGAGGCTGTTCATTGTAAAGTAGGAAAGAAGTGGAGGAAAGAATCATGGCTTTCTTCCTCCACTCAGATGCAGTCGCTAGAAACGTTTTTAACTCATTATTGACCAGGGGATTTTTGCAGGATCAACACCTGTGGCCGGCAGTCTGCTATGTAAAAGATATGGAACTTTTCCAGGCAGTAACGTTTGAGTCGCGAAGGGTGTGTTAATGTCTTTGGCCTGTCTGGGCTGCAGCTCAGTGCACAGAGAGACGGCTCAGCTCCGCCTGACCCTGCAGCCCAGTCTGACCTTTCAGCCTCAGCTGTTGCCAGTACTTGACTCTTTATAAACTTAAAGGTTTTAAGTATGTTTGTAGGTTTTAAAGGAATTATGTTTGTAGCTGAACCCTGTTGCTGTTGTTTAGTCGCTCAGTCGTGTTCAACTCTCTGTGACCCTGTGGACTGTAGCCTGCCAGGCTCCTCTGTCCATGGGATTTCCCAGACAAGAGTGCTGGAGTGGGTTGCCATCTCCTCCAGGTGATCTTCCCGACCCAGGCATCAAGCCTGCGTCTCCTGCGTTGGCAGGCGGCCTCTTTGGCACTGAGCCGCCAGGGAAGCCCTGTAACTGAATGTTGGGGAAAGATAATCATTTGCCGTCACAGTGATTTTCAGTGATGACCACACCCATTTGGGCACGTTTTTGCTGTACATTTCTCATACCCAGGCAGAGTTTGCTGGTCTGCTGTGACCTGGTCTGCTTTGGTTAGCTTTGCTATTCTCTGGTCTGGCTTGCCCTGGTCTCGTCTGGTTTGCTTTGACTTGGTTTGCTCTGGTCTGGTCTGGTTTGTGTAGCCTGGGCTCGTTTAGTCTGGTCCACGCCTGGCATGGCGGTCGCCCTGCACAGCCTGTTGGACAGTGACCTTCACCCCCTAGCTCGTGGACTTTGCCATGACCCCTGTGAGCGAGGCGGGGGCTGTGCCTCCCCGCTCCTGGGGGGCTCATGCCCGGCACCAGCCAGCTCTTCTGCCCGCAGCTGCACCACCTCGTGAGCGACGACGTCTGTCTGAAGGTGGTGGAGCTCTACCTGAACGAGAAGAAGCGGGGCGCCGCAGGCGGGAACCTGTCCTCCCGCTGTGTCCGGGCCGCCCGGGAGACCAGCTACCAGTGGAAGGCTGAGCGGTGCATGGCCGACGAGAACTGCTTCAAGGTGAGGGGCCAGCCCGACTCAGCCCCGCACGAGGCCGGCCGGGGGAGGGGGGCTGCCCACCGCAGGAGCCCAGCGCCCTGCACGGCTTTCCTGGGACCTCTGGATGTGGCCCCAGCCCCAGAGGCGCCACCGGGCTGGTGAGATGGGCACCTAGCAGTGGTCCCTCAGGGAAGGTTGAGGCTTGGAGGCTGGGGAAGCGAGGGGCATTGATGACCTTTCGACCTCATCCTGTGCCAGCCTGGGCTGTTCTCGCAGCTTCTGGCTGTTTGTCCGCCGCCCTCCCCTAGGTGATGTTCCTCCAGCGCAAAGGACAAGTGATCATGACCATTGAGCTCCTGGACACCGAGGAAGCCCAGACCGAGGACCCTGTGGAGGTTCAGGTGAGGACTGGGGCCCGCACTCGGAGCCCCGCGCACACTTTGGGGCCAAGGGCAGCCTCAGGCAGCACCCGTCGTGTGGCTCCCACCCCAGGAGCCTGTGCGCCCACGGGCCAGGCACGAACCTCCACCAGGGAGCCTCTCTGCTGGCTGAACACTGGCCACGGAGCCCCAAGAGGCGGCGGGCTCTCTAGGTGTTCCCTCAGAGACCAGGGCTGTGTCCCAGGGCAGGAGGGCCACGTGGGAGCCAGTCTGGCCTCTACCCAAACCCTGGCTCCTTCCACCTCCAGCTGGTGCCAGGCCATCTCCATGGTACCCGTGGCAGCCTGGTTACTCAGACCCCGTGGTGTATGGCTGCTGCACACCTGGCGCCTGAAGCTCAGAGCTCTGGGCGTCGCGCATCTCCAGGAGAGAACGCTCCTGGCCCACACGGACATGCACCTTCCCCTTGGTGCCCTTGAGCCAGGAAGCAGGGCCTGGAAGCCTCCAGCTGCCTTCACAGAGCTGGGGACGCCGCCCCCCACAGCCACCCAAGTGCCCCTCACAGCGTCCTTCACAGGACTCACTTTCCATAACAAGCAAGAGTGAGGGCCTGCACACTCTGTCCCTTCCAGACGTTTCCAGCAAATGTGTGTTCGTTAAGCTTGAGTCTGGAAGAGCCTCCTGCTTTAACAGGGTGGTGAGCAGAGGAAGCGTCCCTTGGACGCTGCAGGCCATGCCCGTCCTGGACCTGGCGGCCCCCAAGCCCTGCCATCCGCTCACCCCCAACTCCTCCCTGTCTCCCCCTCTTCCTACCTGCTGCTTGTGCCCCAGTCTCCCCTCCCGTCCACCCATCCCCCGGGCCCTGCTCTCCCCATGTCGGGGGCCTCCCATTCCCCGTGTGAGCTTATCACACGGCGGATGCAGTAAAGCAGTTACACAGCAAGGAAGCTCCAGAACCATCTGAGCCTCGGCCTGGGTGTACCTGCCCCACCCCAGCTGAGCCCTGGGCGCTGCCATCTGCTGGCCTCCAGCACATATCCGGGTCCGCCTGGAGCTTCGGGAAGGATGCAGATGAAGGCCCCTGGAGCCACTGACGCCATGGGCCGTCTCTCCCTCTGTCCCCCCAGCACCTGGCTCGGTACGTGGAGCAGTACGTGGGAACAGAGGGCGCCTCCAGCTCGCCCACTGACGGCTTCCTCCTGAAGCCCGTGTTCCTGCAGAGGTGAGAGGGCCCTGGGCCCCGGGGGGCCTCTCCCACTGTCACCAGCACCCAGCGGGCCTGGGTTTGAATTCACACGGGAGCCAAGGGGTCGGTGGTTTCTGATGCCTCGGTTTGCATTTCTCCAACCCTGAAGGTCAGGCGTCCTCCCACTGTCTCTGGGCTGTGGGGACCTCCTAGCCTGCGGATCCTCCTCTCACCCCCAGGAACCTCAAGAAGTTCCGCCGCTGGCAGTGTGAGCAGGTGCGCGCACTCCGCGGCGAGGCCAAGAGCTCCTGGAGGCGGCTGGTCGGGGTGGAAAGTGCCTGCAACGTGGACTGCCGCTTCAAGCTCAGCACCCACAAGATGCTGTTCATCGTGAACTCTGAGGACTACATGTACCGCCGAGGGACACTCTGCCGGGCCAAGCAGGTGTCCTTCCCTGCCCGAACTGTGGGCTAGCCCTCAGCTGGTTGGGGGTATCTGGGCCCCTGAGATCCAGCCCGTGGCCCTTTGGGGTGCCTGGGCCCCTGAGGTCTGACCCATGGCCCTCTGGGGGGTGTGGGCCCCTGAGGTCTAAGCCATGGCCCTCTGGGGTGTGTGGGCCCCTGAGGTCTAAGCCATGGCCCTCTGGGGGTGTGGGCCCCTGAGGTCTAAGCCATGGCCCTCTGGGGGGTGTGGGCCCCTGAGGTCTAAGCCATGGCCCTCTGGGGTGTGTGGGCCCCTGAGGTCTAAGCCATGGCCCTCTGGGGTGTGTGGGCCCCTGAGGTCTAAGCCATGGCCCTCTGGGGTGTGTGGGCCCCTGAGGTCTAAGCCATGGCCCTCTGGGGGTGTGGGCCCCTGAGGCTGACCCATGGCCCTCTGGGGTGTCTGGGCCCCTGAGGTCTGACCGATGGCCCTCTGGGGTGTGTGGGCCCCTGAGGTCTGACCCATGGCTCTCTGGGGTGTGTGGGCCCCTGAGGCTGACCCATGGCTCTCTGGGGTGTCTGGGCCCCTGAGGCTGACCCATGGCCCTCTGGGGGGTGTAGGCCCCTGAGGTCTGACCCATGGCCCTCTGGGGGGTATAGGCCCCTGAGGCTGGCCCATGGCCCTCTGGGGGGTGTGGGCCCCTGAGGCCTGACCCATGGCCCTCTGGGGTGTGTGGGCCCCTGAGGCTGGCCCATGGCCCTCTGGGGGTGTGGGCCCCTGAGGCTGACCCATGGCCCTCTGGGGGGTGTGGGCCCCTGAGGCTGGCCCATGGCCCTCTGGGGGGTATAGGCCCCTGAGGTCTGATCATGGCCCCCTGGGGGGTGTGGGCCCCTGAGGCCTGACCCATGGCCCTCTGGGGGGTGTGCTTGGCCCTGGGGCGCCTGGGCCGTCCTCATCGCTGCTCCCCCACCCCGGCAGGTGCAGCCCCTGGTCCTTCTGCGCCACCACCAGCACTTTGCGGAGTGGCACAGCCGCTGGCTGGAGGACAACGTGACGGTGGAGGCAGCCAGTCTGGTGCAGGACTGGCTGATGGGGGAGGATGACGAGGACATGGTGCCCTGCAAGACGCTCTGCGAGACGGTGCGCGTGCACGGCCTGCCCGTGAACCGCTACCGCGTGCAGTACAGCCGCCGCCCGGCCTCGCCCTGACGCCCCGCGCGGGCGCTCCACAACGCACCGCAGAGTGCGCGCTTCCTCGGCCTGTGCGCCCCTCGGGCGTTTTCATGAACAACGTGAGGGGCGCAGAGCGTCCCCCAGCCTTGCTGCTATGGGCTGAGCCCCAGAGAAGGGCGGGTGGCGGCGGCTCTCGGCCCCACGCTGTCATCCCTCTTGGCTTCCCCACTTCCTTTGGGCCCGTCCTGTGCCAAACCTGACCCCCTTCGCACTTGAACTCCAGGGGTTTGGTCCCCACTGGCGCAGGGAGGATCAGTGCGCTGGCCAAGGCACAAGTGAGCACGCTCACACGCCTGCAGGGCCGCTCCTGTCACGCGTGCCAAGCCCCCAGGCCTGGGGCTGCAGTCCTTTTCTGCACGTGGTGAAAGGCGGCAAGAGCCGCCCCGGGTCTCACGTTTGGGAGAGAGCAGCCTTTGAGAACCCCTGGGCGCCTGAGGAGTCGGGCCTGGGTGGACTTGCTTGAAAAGCATGTCCATCCCGAGGGGCTGTGAGAGCTTCTAGAAACATTCCCCAAGCTGGACGCCTGCATTGACGGCCTGGCCCAGCCGGCGCTGGGGGTCCTCCACCACTTTGAAAATGAGACAAGCCCTCTCAGCTCTTGGGGTCCGCCTTGGATGTCCAGGTGTGGAGTTGGGTGGGCGGCACCTGGACTGCCCAGAAGACCCTGCTCTGGGAAAGAGAGGCTCAAACCCTGTGTTGACCCAACAGCTGTGCTCTGTGCCCTGAGGGGAGGGGCCCTCCTGGCGCATCCGCTGAGCTCGAGTGCCCCATCCCTGGGAGGGCCTGGGGTGCTCTTGTGTACCTAAGATGGACATTCTAGAAGTATATATATGCACACACCTATTTATTCCTCTCTGCTCATAGTGGTTGTAACTTCTACAGCGGCCAAGTGCCACAGCTTCTCTGAGGGTAACTGCCTTCCTTGTGGAATTCTGCCCACCCACCCCAGCGCCTCCATTCCTGCAGCCGCCACCCTGGAGTGGGCACGTGTGTGAGGGGCGGAGGGCTTTATATGCCAAGAATGCCAAGTAGTTCGGGCCAGGGACCAGCCCTTTGAACCATGAGATGGCTCTGGCCAGGCCTCTGGCATCATCAGACACGGTGGGCTCCCCCGACACACGAGCCTGGTAGCGCCCCTGTGCAGCCACCGCCTCCAGCTGCAGCGCTCGCCTTCCTGCAGCTGAGCTGTGCCAGACCCAAGGTTCCGGAAATTCTAGAAGTTACCTGTGGAACTCTAGGTTTGCGAAGCCTTAGACTCCAGGCCCGGGCAATTTCCAGGCCAACCTGTCCTGCCCGGGTGTCTCCTCGCCCATGTTTTCTCAAGTGTAATTCACGCACTTTGTAGGCATCCTTGTTTTATAAGAAGGACACCCGCCAGAATTCCCGACCCAGACCCTCCCAGCAGCCGTCCTCCTCAGGAGCCCGCAGCCCCCCACCTGTGGCTGCGCCCAGGCCTGGGGTGCAGGCCAGACCCCACCAAGCCCCCGCCCTGCATGCTTCTAGGGAGCATCTCTTCCGTTTTTGGAGAAATTTCTGTTCTGGGGCGTGTACTTCCTTTGCAGCTGTTTTGAATGTAGTTTTCCTTTTCTATTTATTTGCACATTAAAGTTAAAAATTAAATACCTGAAGCTGTGAGGTTCAGTCAGTCATTTCCCGTGAGCAAATATTAGGGTGACCTCTTGCTGCCAGGGGAGCTGATCTGACCACAGGGCGTGCGCCTCAGAATTCTCAAACCTTGATGGGGAAAACCCCCTCCCCACCCCCCACGGCGTGCCTGCCCCTGCGCAACAAGGTGTGTTCCTTAGGGTGTAGCCCTGTCTGCGAAGTGTTTTCTAAAATACTCATTCCCAGCTCAGTTTTCACATGGTAGGAATGAGGCGCTCCTGAGTGTTGTCCCTGCAGAACGTAGTTTGAAGACTGCAGTGTTGGCTGTGAGCCTTCTGCACCCACCCACTTGGGACGCCAAGTCGGAAGAAGCCCCAGGTGGGAGGGGCTGCAGGCCTCCCCCTGCTCAGGCCCTTCAAAGCCACCCTCCCTGCTTCTACCCCAGCTCCCCCCCACCACCCTTCCTCTCACTCACCTGTCTACCACCACTATGTCCCCGAAACATCCCCACGACCCCTTCTGCTGAGGGGAGGTGGGGCTGAAGGACAAGGAATCCCAGGACTAGCTGCTGGCTTAGGTCTTTGCCATTTTTCTCACTGTTTTAAGTTGTAAAATACATGTGTCACAATGTATCATGACCATTTTAAGTGTACAGTTCAGTGATAAAAAGTCCACACACACTGGGATTTCCCTGGAGTCCAGTGGTTGGGACGCCACCCTTTCACTAAGGGTGCAGTTTTGATCCCTGGCTGGGGAGCTAAGATCCTGCAAGCCCTGTGGCTTGGCAAGGAAGAAAGGAACCGAGGGAGGGAGGGAAGAACGTACGTCCACGTGGCTGTATAGCCGTGCCCACCATCCATCTCCAGAATTCTCTCATCTTCCCAAACTGAAATTCTGTCCTCAATTACACACTCACTCCCCATCCACCCTCTCCCAGCCCTGGCACCTAACTATTTGACTTCTGTCTGTCTCTATGAATGTGGCACTAAGGACTTCAGATAAGTGGAATCATACACTTTGGCCAGGCTTCCCAGGTGGCACTAGTAAAGAACCCGCCTGCCAGTGCAGGAGACCTAAGAGATGCAGGTTTGATCCCTGGGTCAGGAAGATTCCCTGGAGGAGGGCTCGGTAACCCACTCGAGTGTTCTTGCCTGGGAAATCCCATGGACAGAAAGGAGCCTGGTGGGCTACAGGCCATGGGGACACAAAGAACCAGACACGATTGAAGCAACTTGGCACACGCACGCATACTTTGGCCATCTGGTGCAAAGAGCTGATTCGTTGGAAGAGACCCTGATGCTAGGAAAGGTTGAAGGCAGGAGAAGGGGATGACAGAGGATGGGATGGTTGGGTGATGTCATCAACTCAACATGAGTTTGGGCAAACTCCGGGAGATAATGAAGGACAGGGAAGCCTGGCGATCTGCAGTCCGTGGGATCACAGGGAGTCAAACATGACTGAGTGGCTGAACAACATACAGTATTTGTCCTTTCGTGACTTCACTCAGCACAGTGTCTTTGAATGAAGTCCATTCATTCAAAGGCTGTGTCGGAATTTCCTTCCTTTTACAGCTACTATTCCACCTTTTTTTAAGCATAAAAATTTAGTTTTTATGGAAAGTGATGCACAGTGCAGAAAGTTCCAGTAGCACAAAAAAGCACACGGAGAAAAGCAGGCCCCCAAGTCTCTCTCTGAAGGCAGCTGGCCTCCAGCATCCCCCAGGAGGTGCCTCCATGTGGCTCGTCGTCTTTCTGGGACAGCCGCCCTGAACCATCACATGCTGTGTCTGGGGCCCCTCTCCGGTGGTACAGGGCCGTTTCCATGGTGACTAGTGAGGGGAGGGGGAGTTATTTATGGGCACCTCCTACACCCGCCCCCACTGCTGGAAATTTCCCTGTACAGACGTCTTCCTGAGCGTGTGTATCTGCCATAAATTTCTAGACACGGAACTCCTGAGTCAAGTCACCCTCCTCAGGGCGGGGGAGAGCTGCCCTGGCCGCCCCCAGCTTCCCCTGAGCAGGCTTCCTGCTCTCTCCTGGAGGGGCGGCAGGGGGTCCCCATCCCCATTTTCCTGTGTGGTAAGAGTGTCCCCATCATCACTGGTCACGTGTGCTGTGAGACGCAGGCATGGGGCTGAATGTGTCACTGGTGTTGGAGGAAACTGCTCGGAAATGAAGGAGAGGCTCCTGGCTGTGACCCCTGCTCCCGCTGAAGCTCCCCAGGCCTCAGTATCCGCTCCCCCAACCCTGGGGCTGGGGGCAAGGACCTCGGCATCTCAGCCTCCAGCTGCACTGACTCTGTCATGGACTGCTTGGTCATTTCCTGGCTGGTCCCCGTGTCCCCAGCTGTGTGGCTAGATTAGGGCTCGCCATACCAGGACACTGTCTCATCCAATCCCCTCTCCAACCCCGAGTTCATTTCTTCTTCCCTCAACCCCACGGCTCCCTCAGGATCCCCCTGCTCCCCGACCTTGCCCCCACCACTGTGGCCCAGCCCTGACCACACAGAGACCAAGAACCCCTAGGGCTGGTCCACCCCACGGTAGGATGGCACAGCCCCTTCTGAGGTCTGGAGGGGGATCTCATTCAGGAGAGAGGAGCACCTTCCCCTCCGGGTGGGACACGAAGAGGTCTCTGGGGTGAAGGCCCAAAGGGAAGGGGTCTCGGGGTGCTCTCTGGGCTAGCTGGCCACCTCCCTCCAGCTCAGGCACGGCTGTAGCCCCTGGTCACACCTGGGACCCCAGGTGGAGGGTGGGCCCAGGACAGGAGAAGAAGGGGCTTTGAGAAGAAGAAGCAGGTCTCTCCCAGAGAGAGCCGCCACTGGGCTCCCCTAAGACCCCCAGGACTGTACGTGGTCAGCACTGGGGGCTCTGGCTGAAGACCAAAACTTCCTCAATAGTTATCCTCAGCAGACCCCAGGCCACCAGGCCTTCCGCTCTCTCCATCTTCCTCTGCATCTCCCTGGGGGCCTGTGCTGCGTTAGCCAGCATGACGTCAGGCAGCCCCCACAGAGGGCCAGGGGCATTTACGAGGGGTCCACTCCCCTCTTCTGACCTCTGACCTGGTGTCCTGCCTGCCAGAGCTGGGGGTGGGGATTTGGGAGGAGAGGGCTTCAGGAGGGGCCAAGGGCTCTTGACTAGGTGGGGAGGGATGACGTGCAGAGAGCTGGTTCCAAGAAAGGGAGGGACGTGGTTCCAGAGGGCTGGAACTGAGATGTGACCGGCCAGCAAGAAGTGGCCACTTGGCCCCCGGGGGCTTCCTAGGCTGGGCCGGGGCTGCTGCCTGACACAACCCTCCTCCTCCATCTCACTGGCTGACCATCTAGAGCCAGAGTGACCCCCACTGCCCGATCTCCTGAGGCCAGGCCTGGAGCCGCCCACCCACTCGTGAGGACAGGGGCTGGCTTATCTCACACGGCCCTGTTAACTCCTCCACGGGCACTCAGGAAGTTGGGGGTGGGGGGTCCAGCCAGGCAGGAAGCCTGAGGTCAGCCGGCCACAGCCCAGAGCAGTGAGCACCCAGCCCCACCAACATGTGGGTACTCTTGCTGCTGTGGCCTCTGGCCCTGGGGTTCAGCTTGGGTGACACCCAGACCCCCATCAGCTATGAGGAGGTGGGGAGTGCAGCAGAAGGCGATGGTGAGTGACCTCGGGCCCTGCCTTGGGGAGGGAGGTCGCCCAGAGCCAGCAAAGGAAAGACAGCGAACTGGGGGTAGGGGGGGTCTTCCAGCCCAGCCTGGAGTCCACAGGAGCTGGGGGTGTCTGTGTCTAGCTCCGTCCCAGGGGCTCCTGAGAACTGGGGCCCACTCTAGTTTCTCAGGAGGTAGCACCATCCAGTCGGGGAACCAGATGAGGGGTCGCTGGGTGGTGGATGAGGGTGGTGATGCTTCTATCCGCTTTCCTCCGGATCGCTCTCCCCACAGACAGCACACCGAGGCCCCACCCCCGCGGCTTCCCCGGCCAGCCCTGTACCAATGACAGCAACACTCTGGAGCTCCCTCCCAACTCTCGGGCCCTGCTGCTGGGCTGGGTGCCCACGAGGCTGGTGCCTGCACTCTACGGGCTGGTCCTGGCAGTGGGGCTGCCTGCCAACAGCCTGGCGCTGTGGGTGCTGGCCACACAGGTGCCCCGACTGCCCTCCACCATGCTGCTGATGAACCTGGCGGCCGCTGACCTGCTGCTGGCCCTGGCGCTGCCGCCGCGGATTGCCTACCACCTGCGGGGCCAGCGCTGGCCCTTCGGCGAGGCCGCCTGCCGCCTGGACACGGCCGCGCTCTACGGCCACCTGTACGGCTCCCTGTTGCTGCTGGCCGCTGTCAGCCTGGACCGCTACCTGGCCGTGGTGCACCCGCTGCGGGCCCGCACCCTGCGAGGCCAGCGCCTGGCCAGCGGGCTCTGCGTCACAGCCTGGCTGGCGGCGGCTGCCCTGGCGATGCCCCTGGCGCTGCAGCAGCAGACCTTCCGGCTGTCGCGCTCCGACCACGTGCTGTGTCACGACGTGCTGCCCACCGGGGCCCAGGCCTCCTACTGGCGGCCCGCCTTCATCTGCCTGGCGGGGTTCGGCTGCTTCCTGCCGCTGCTGGCCATGGTGCTGAGCTACGGGGCCACTCTGCGCACGCTGGCAGCTGGGGGCCGGCGCTACGGCCACGCGCTGCGGCTGACCGCGCTGGTGTTGGCCTCCGCCGTGGCCCTCTTCGCACCCAGCAACATGCTGCTGCTGCTGCACTTCTCAAACCCCGGCCCTGACGCCTGGGGCGACCTCTACGCCGCCTACGTGCCCAGCCTGGCACTCAGCACCCTCAACAGCTGCGTGGACCCCTTCATCTATTACTTCGTGTCTGCCGAGTTCAGGAGCAAGGTGCAGGAGGGGTTGCTCCGCCGGGGACCTGGCACCACCACGGCCTCCAAGGAGGGCGGCAGCCGGGCGACGGGGACCCGGTCCTCCTCGCTCGTGTGACAGGCCCTTCACAGGCTGGATGAACAGGAAGGGAGTCATTCTGGGTTGAATAGGGTCCCCTCCAGATTCACATCCACTGAGAACCTCCCAAGATGAGCTTATTCGGAAACAGGGTCTTTGCAGGTGTGATTAGCTAGAATGAGATCACACTGGAGTGCAGGGTGGGCCCTAAACCCAATGTGACTGGTGTCCTTACAAGAAGAGGATGCAGAGACACACAGGGAAGAAGGCCACTTGACAGCGGGGGCGGAGGTCGGGTGATGTGGCCCCAAGCAGGCTGCTGGCAGCGACCAGAAGCAGCCAAGGGGGCAGCCTGGGGTAGTCTCCCTCAGAGGCCCCGGAGGGAGCAGCACTGCCTACACCTTAATCTCGGACGTCTAGCCTCCAGAACTGCCAGAGAATAAACTTCTGTTGTTTGAAGCCACCTGGTATGTGGTACTGAGTTATGGAAGCCCCAGGAAAAGATGGGGATTCAACGTAGGTTCCTGGGTCTGACCAGCTCCCTCGTGACTGAATCCAAGGTAGGGATGAGGCAAGGCTGATGCTGCCTTAAGACCTGCTGCAGGATCCCACCCAGGAAGGGGCTTGGGCCCCCGACAGCCCTGGCAACCAAGGAGGCTGGGAGCCCTGTTGGCGGTCCTTCTCATCCCCAGAAGCCAGGCTCCGGCTTTGGGATGGGCTTTATGGCTCTGAGGCCCCCCTCTCATCCCCCCAAAGCCTGGTGCAACCCATCATCGGGAGCCATGGGGCTCAGCCTCCCGCTGTGAACCTGGTTACCAGACATCACCTCCTGCTCCTCACCTGTGGTCTGATTCCTGTCAGCTCCCCCGTGGAGCAGGTGGATAGGCAACAGGAGGATTTAGGCTGTGCACCCAGGCTCAGGGGGCTGCAGCTTTGCAAAACTCACCCCCCCGCCACCACCACTTGAAGGCTGCTGTGAATCGAGTTGGGGGACACCATGTGCGGAGGGGCGATCGCAGCCCCCCCCCACATATAACCTGCTGCTCCCCACCCGGACAGGCAGCACGGGGCACGGTGTCGGGAGCCACTGAGGCATCAGCTGTGGGGGTAAGCAAGCTATCCCCAGAGGCAGCGGGAATGGGCATCATTTCTGGGCTCCCCATTGAGTTCATGTCTCAGGTCGGGGGAAGAGTGACCAGCCCCAGGACACACACATGCTCGCGCACATAAGAGGGAGCCTGGGGCCGTGTGAGTAATGTCAGTGAAGCATACCGTGTCACTAACCTGGTATGATGACGTACCGGAGCATCCCGAGATGTTACCATTGGGAAAGTTGGGTGAAAGGGTGCGTGAGACCTCTGCTCTGTTGCTGTGCTGCTGCTGTTTAGCCGTTCAGTCGTGTCCCACTCTTTGCCACCCCATGGGCTGTAGCCCGCCAGGCTTCTCTGTCCATGGGATTTCCCAGACAAGAATCCTGGAGAGGCATTCCATGTCCTTCTCCAGGGGACCTTCCTGACCCACGGATAGAACCCACATCTCCTGTATTGACAGGCGGGTTCTAAGCCCCCATATTGGAATGATTCTTTACAAATGCACGGAATTTATGATTATCTTGGGGTTTAGGTATTCCAATGCCTCCTCCCCATCCTCCTCGGAAAGGCTGGGCTGTGGATGAAGGGATGGAAGCAAAGGCCCAGGTGAGAGCCAGCTTCAGCCGTTGGAGCTGCCCCTCAGCCTCCCCAGCCCACAGGAAGTTCAAGCCTGCCAGGGACTTGAAGCAAATGAGCTTTTATTACACCAGCGGCCTCCATGGCAAGTGGGCAACAGGGCCTTGGCCAGGGGAACTGTAACCTTGTAGGCTGGTGGGGGTCGGGGATCAGCACTGCATGTCGGGGACCCCCAGGCTGGGCCGCCCACTCAGGGTCTCTGTGCTGTCCCAAGATGAGCTGTGTGAGCTGAAATAAATACCACCGTGGAGGGAGAAGGCAGGCCAGCACGGGAGGAGCAGCTCGGAGGCAGGTCTGCGCGCATGGCTTTGGTTGGTCCGGAGCTGGGACACCCTCCCAGGTTGCTAGTGGGGGTGACAATCCTCCAGGTGGGGCCCCGGGAGAGCAGGGGTTCAAGGTGCGGTGAGGTCCAGAAGCAAGAAGATGAAAGTGCATCTTCTTAGAGCCCAGAACTTCCCCACAGACCCTGGTGCCATCCAGAGCTAACATTCAGGGGGCCCCTGAGGCTAGATGGGGCTGCAGGGACTGTGACAGATCTGGGGCAACTTGGGCTTCGGGTCCTGGGACTCAGCAGCTTGAGTGGCCCAAAGGGAGGCTCGGACTTCTGCATTTCGGAGAAGAGGGGCCTGTTTTGTTTCCAAGTTGCTGACGCTGTGTCCGAGACTTGGCCAGAGTCATGTCCCCTCAGAAACAGGCCTTTGGCCACGAGTCCTTCCCAGAGATGTGTCTTCTCTGGGGAGCAGCACGTCAGGCTGTGGGAGCTCCTCCAGCCACCCAGCCTGTGGGCTACAGGGTGGGGCGCCTGGAGCTCCAGCTGCAGCTGGGGAGGAGGGGGAAGGGGCCTCCAGCCACCCCACTGACCGTGCTCCCTGCTGAGGTGGGGGCTGGGCCCCCGGGAGGCCCCATCCATCAGGGCAGGTCTCTGCCAGTCCACTTATCGGGTTCAGTTGGCAGCAGGGGTCACCTGGGGTGGGGTCTCCCAGCCCCAAGACGGTCAAGTCTCCTGTCGCTGGCCCTCTTCCAGCAGGCAGAGACCACAGCCTGATCACATCTTCCAGCTTGGAGTTTTAGGAGGAGAAGCCACTCTGACTGATAGGAGAGAAGGGAAGATGCCTGTGGGCTGCAGGCCTTGGGGGAGGGGCTGTGGACCCCTCCCACGCACTGGCCGCCAAGGGGCACTCAGGACGGCTGCTTCCACCCACTGAGACAGGAGCACCCCCCTGGAATAGAGGTGGGGGTACGTGGTGCAGCCAGGCCCCTCACGGTGGGGGGATGGGGTGCTCACTTTCGGTAAGAATGAGCGTAGCTTGCATGGAACCACCATTCAAATCGAGAACGTATCCGTGGAACTCGATCAGCTGTGAAAAGCGAGGAACTGCTGATCCGGCACCAGCCACGGATGGTGGTGTCCGTATTTCACTTTTCTCACTCTACTGAGCGAGAAAAAGCCAGTCTCGAAAGGTTACGTACCCCACGATTCTGTTTACAAAGCAGCCCTGAAGTGACAAAATTATAGGGTGGGAGGACAGATGAATGGCTTGGGGAAAGCAAGGTGGGTGTGGCTATAAAACAGCAGCTAGAGGGATCCTTGAGGTGATGGGCTGTCCAGTAGCTTGACTGCAGTCATGATTCCAAGAAACTACAAGTGCTGAAAGGGGCTTCCCTCATAGCCCAGCTGGTCAAGAATCTGCCTGCAACGCAGGAGACCCTGGTTTGATTCCTGGGTCGGGAAAATCCCCTGGAGAAGGGATAGGCTACCCACTCCACTGTTCTTGGGCCTCCCTTGTCTCAGCTGGTAAAGAATCAGCCTGCAATGCAGGAGACCTGGGTTCGATCCCTGGGTTGGGGAGATCCCCTGGAGAAGGGAAAAGCTACCCACTCCAGTATTCTGGCCTGGAGAATTCCATGGACTGTATAGTCCATGGGGTGGCAAAGAGTCGGACATGACTGAGCGGCTTTCGCTTTCACATGTGTGGGAACTGCAGACTCAACGGCCACTAAACACATGTAAATGTGGTGAAATATGAGTGAGAAGGGCAGGCTGTACTGGTGTCAGTTTCCTGGTATAACACTGTATCTCGAATTCTTGGCCCTGTTACCAGTGAGGGGAACTGGATGAAGGGCGCCTAAAGCTCTCTCTGTTATTTCTTACAACTGCCTGTGAGCCTATGGTCGCTTCAGATTTTCAAGTTTAATAAAAATCTCCCCTTCCATAATGAAAATAAAAGCAGATCTGTCTCAGAAGACACTGGAAAGAATGGGCAACACCCGGGAGACTTTAAAGGTGTTGTCATTTAGTCGCTAAGTCGTGTCCGAATCTTTTGTGACCCCATGGACTGCAGCCCTCCAGGCTTCTCTGTCCATGGAATTCTCCAGGCAAGAACAGTGGAGTGGGTTGCCGTTTCCTTCTCCCGAGGATTTTCCCCACCCAGGGATTGAACCGCGTTTCCTGCATTGATAGGTGGATTCTTTACCACTGAGTCACCACTGAACATATGACAATTATAGCATGAGGGACGGGAGGGGACAACACATGGACATAACCAGCTTCAAAGTGGCTACGTTTTGGCGAAATGGTTACCATACTCTCACCAAGTAGGCTGTGAAAAGTTTAAAGATATACATAGTTTGGTTCCTCAGAGCTACCACGATAACCGAATCAAAGTGGAATTCTAAAAAATGGTCAATTAATCCAAAAGAGGGCATGGAGCAGACATCCCTGGTGCTCCAGTGGTTAAGAATCTGCCTGGCAGGGGACATGGCTTCGATCCCTGTTCAGGGAACTAAGATTCCACAGGCTGCGGAGCAACTAGGCCCACACACCACCCACCACTGCTGCTGCTGCTGCTGCTGCGTAGCTTCAATCGTGTCCGACTCTGCATGACCCCATAGACGGCAGCCTACCAGGCTCCTGCGTCCCTGGGATTCTCCAGGCAAGAACACTGGAGTGGGGTGCCATTGCCTTCTCCCCACCCACCACTAGAAAGTCCACATGCCATAACTACTGAAGCCCAAGGGCCACAACTACTGAGCCTTCAAGCCGCAGCTGGAGCCTGAAGAGCTTCCGTGCTCTGCAATGAAAGGGCCCCCACGCTGGAACTAAAACCCAATGGAGCCAAATAAATGAATAAAAAATTTTGTTTAAATAAATTTGATTAGGAAGGAGAAAAGAAAGGTAGGGTGTGAACTGCAGCAGTAACCCTAAAGCCAGCTCTACCAGTAATTACATGCGTGTGAACTAAACCCGGTGCCTAGTGCAAGATGGTACACCCTCAAGTCTCCAGGACTTTGGTAAGTCCTGGTAGAAAAGTTTTCCTACTGGTTTGCTGAGTGGGGATATATAAACCAGCATGGGGTGGAGAGACCCTTCCCACCCAGGAAGGCAGGGTTCTGAGGCTTGCCAGTGCAGGCAGCCTACAGGACCTGGCACTTACCTAAGCTGATAGATCATTCTGTTGTTTAAACCACTTGAGTTGAGTTGGCTCAAACCAAACGATTTGCCTCCTCCAGGAAGCCCCTTCCCAGCCTCCCCACACAGAGCTCTCTGGTGACATTTCCTCCATTCTTTCCCCAGGGGAACAGAGATTCTCTCCCTTACCAAACTCCACTTGGGTTCCTCTGAGCTCTTCTTCACCTCAGTCTCAAATTCTAGGCTTTCGTGTTCATCTTGACACTGTCCAGCTGGAGCAAGAATCTGGCTAATATATCAGTTTAGCCAGAACCCCATATCCTCCATATCGATCCCTCTTGATATCTGATTGGGTTCTTCATCCTGCCCTGCTCCGCCCCATCTCTCATGATCTCTCAATCAACCTGGCCTGCCATCAGCAAGAATAAGGTTCAGTCTCTTTAGCTAGAATATACCCCCTCCACCCACTATGGTTTCCTCTCAGTAATTTTCCATCCACTGACTCCCCTTCCCCACTCCTTGGCTATGCTTACTATGCTTAGCTGCTCAGTAGTGTTGGACTCTTTGCAGACTGCTCTGTCCATGGGGATTCTCTAGGCAAGAATACTAGAGTGGGTTGCCATGCCCTCCTCCAGGGGATCTTCCCAACCCAGGGATCAAACCCAGGTCTCCCATGTTGCAGGCAGATTCTTCATCAGCTGAGCCACCAGGGAAGCCCAAGAATACTGGAATGGGTAGCCTATCCCTTCTCCAGGGGATCTTCTCGACCCAGGAATTAAACCAGGGTCTCCTGCATTGCAGGCAGATTCTTTACCAGCTGGGCTACCAGGGAAGTGCCCCTTGGCTATAAATTTCGCCTCCCACCTTTTTTTTTTTTTTTATTAGGTGTGTGTGCTTAGTTGCTTGGCTTAGTCGAGTCCAATTCTTCTTGGCCCCATGGACTGTAGACTGCCAGGCTCCTCTGTCCATGGGATTCTCCAGGCAAGAATACTGGAGTGGGTTGCCATTCCCTTCTCCAGGGGATCTTTCTGACCCAGGGATTGAACCCAGGTCTCCTGCATCTCAGGCAGATTCTTTACCATCTGAGCCAGATGGGTACAATTTTAACCCCACTGCAAGACTCCATAGCACCCCCTCTTGAAAAAAACATTCCTTGCGTCATGAGTAACTTATTTAAAAGGGTGAGTGGGTCTCAGGGACAGGTCTGTCCTGAGGTTCAGTCCTTGGGAGGGCTTCTTAAGCTCACCCTATACATATAGGCTGCTCTCTGATACGCATCGAGTGGATGCAGGTCAAGGGAGAACAGGTTATCCACCTCATCTCCCAAAATCTTGCAGGTCGACCCTCCATCAGCAGCTCCCACTTCCTGCCGGGTTCCACAGTGGAGGGAGACTGGGGGCAGATCCAGCTCTCACCTGTCCTCTGCTTCCTTCTCCAAGTCCACCAACTCATGGCCAGCTGCCAGGCGCCCGGTGTCCAAGGGACCCAAGTCATCCTCGTAGCTGTACAAGGCCAAGGCTGGTGTCGGCTGCTCTAGAAGGAAGGACTGAGTCAGTAGGGAAGGCACTGGAGGGGAGAGGATCTGAATGACCAACAGCCCAGGGGGCTTGGGAAAGATGTGTGGCCTAGAGCAACAGATAGGAGGTGAGGTCACAAGATGGGGAAGGGGACACAGAAATCAGAGATGAGGAGACTCAGAAAAGCACCAAGTTGGGATGGGGCTGGAGAAAGACTGATCAAGACGGAGGAGATGCAAAGGGTTCTTATTGCTAAGACTCTTTAGCAACCCCATGGACTATAGCCCAACATGAGATATTCCAGGCAAGAATACTGGAGTAGGTTACCAATTCCTCCTCCAGGGGATCTTCCCCACCCAGGGATCAAAACCGTGTCTCCTGCATTGCAGGCAAACTCTATCGCTGAGTCACTAAAGAAGCCCAGTGCAAACGGACCCAGGAAGGAGATGGCATGATGGAGAAGATGGAGTGATACATTCCGGGACGAGGTGGAGCCCCCGAGGCCGGCCGTGGGGTGGGTCCTCACCAAGCGCGCAGCGGCCAGGGGGCGCGGGCTCCAATCTCACGCGGCGGCGGCAGGCGGCCTCCTGCAGGTGGCAGGCGCTGGCGTAGACAACGCCGTCGGAGCCGCACACCGGGTCCCCGCTGATGCTGCAGGCGCGGGCGCAGCCACAGCGCGTGACTGTCACCCCCTCCTCCGGAAAGGCCACGGGACCTCGCTCTTCCGGGGACCAGCCTGGCGGGCGAGGCGAAGTTGTCAGGGTCCTGGGAACTCCAAGCTCCCCACTTGGCCCTCGCCTCTGCCTGGGCCTGGGATGGACAAGTCCCTAGGGGCCAGAACCACGCTCCGCAGAGTGGAGACAGTGCCCGGGAAGCCCTGAGCCCTGACCTGGTGGAATTTCAAGCGAGTATTTGCCTAGTATTTATGAAAACAAAATTTAAAAATAAAACTTTTGAACTAAATGCAACCTAAATTCATTTAAAGAAGTTTGGAAAATAAAGACAAGGGTTCCCAGTAACTCCACTCCGCCCTTCCCTGCCGCCAGTCTGCGCTCACGGCTTGGGTCCCCAGATCTGGCTTGTGGGGGAGGGGAGGCAAGGGCTCCGGCTTCTACGCCCGCCCCTCCCACCTGGCTAGACCCCGCCCCCATCACTGCCCACTCCCGGCCCCGCCCCTCCTCGCTGCCATCCCCACCAGGCTAGGTCCCGCCCCCTCCTCACGGCCCACACCCCCCTCTCCAGGCCCCACCTCTTCATTGCCCGCCGTACGTCGATGGGCTCCGCCCTCATCCAGCTAGGACCCCGCCCCCTTCCTCTGCTCACTCCCACCCCTCGAATCCCTGCTCCTTCCACCCCGCCTGCGCACTTCAACCCCCTCGGCTCAGGACGCGCGCCCTTGACCGAGCCAGGCCTTCCTCCTTTTACCACGCTGTACGCTCCCCCGCCTGACGACTCCCTCCAAATGGGCAGCCCTCCCACAGGCCCACGGGTCGTGTTGGGGTGGCGGGTGCTCGGAAGGGGCAGTGGCCTCGCGCACTCACCGGGGCCCTGGGCCAGAGCGCGCTCCACTTCGTTGCACGCAGGCCCCGCGCACAGCTCCCGGGCGAGCGGGCTGCGGGCGCTGACATTGTAGAAGCGCGTGGCCTCGAAGGCTGCGGGACCAAGGGAGAAGGGTGACCGGGTGATGGGTGACAGGGTGAGGGACCGAGCTGGGGTTGCGGGTGGCGGACGTGGGCCTACCAGGCTCATAGTAGTCGTACACCAAGATGGGCAGCGCCGACGTCCTGCCCACGACGTGCTCCCGGAGCGCCCGGAACTGCACGCACGTCAAACACCGGCTGGGGATCTGCAGGGGCAGCGGGCAGGCTCAGGCTTGGCTGGGCCCATTAGGGCTGGAGACTGAGCTTCGGCCTCTGTGCTCTATGGTGCCCCAAAGTGTGAACCCAGAACTGGTTGATTGCGGGGTGCCCCGGAGGCGTGAAACAGAAACCCGATCTTATTTCGATTTTGCGGGTTCTTCCACCCACGTGGGAAGTGTCTCAGCTGGTCTTTCATCTCCCACACTCACCATGCCAGATGCCCTTCCTCCCTTTGTGCTTGCGTGTGTGTGTGTGTGTGTGTGTGTACATTCACAATCTTGTGCAACCACTGTAGAACTTTTCCATCTAGAAAAAATGGTACAGATGAACCTGTTTGCAGGGCAGGAATAGAGATGCAGACGTAGAGAATGGACATGTAGCCACAGAGCGGGAAGAGGAGGGCTGGACGAATTGGGAGACCAGGATTGACAAAAATACGCTACCATCTCTACAGCAGATACTAGTGGGAAGCTCAGCTCAGTGCTCTGTAGTGACCTAGATGGGTGGGATGGGGGGCAAGGTGGGAGGGAGGTCCGTGAGGGAGGGGAGATATGTATACATACAGCTGATTTACTCCCTTGTACAGCAGAAACCAACACAACATTTATCCTCCAGAAAAAAAGAATGAAAGAAACGGCATCCCCATTTGCGCCCACTGCTTATCCCCTCAACCCTGGAAACCACCAGTCTGCTTTCTGTCTGTTCAACTCAGCCTGTTTTTGAGACTCAGAAAGTCAGTGCTTCATTTGACGCCTGGATACTATTCCACACCTCTCCTACTAATTTTTTCCACCAAAGCAAGCTGGCTGGGGCACAGAGCAGGCAGCCGTGCCAACTCCGCATGGACTGACTCTTCCAGTTTCTTCTTTCTTGGCATGAGAGCATTGCCAGAACCATTAACAGGCCATGGCAGCTATACCCTCACCAACGCGGCTGCTGTGGAGGACCCCACCCACCGCTCCCCCAGCCCGCAGTACCTCATCAAAGTAGAAGAGCACTCTGCGGCCAGCCAGCTCGTACCTCTTCAGTGCCACGTGCTTGTCAAGGAGCAGCTGGCAAGGAAGCCAGAGTCAGGATCTGCCCAGCCCCTCTGCCCCCAACACTCTCATCCTCTGATCTCCAAGGGCCCAAGGTGGGCTGGACCCATGAGGAGCCGAGGCCCCAGAGGCTGAGGAGTTTGCCCACAGGCATCCAGCAAGCCCCCATGGGCTGGGCCAGGGGGGTGGCAGCCAGCACCCCTGAGAGGGCATTCAAGGCTGGGTATCACTGTCCTGAGTGCCTGCCTCCACTTCCCTGCCGCAGTCTCCCCCGATCAAGTCTCAGCCCCAGGCCAAGCCCCCGAGGCGCCCACTGAGCCCTGCCACCTGCTCCTGCTTCACCTGCACCATCCACCCCCCACCCCCTCCAGGGTGCTCCACCCTCCCCACACTGCTGACCTCCTCGGCAATGCTGCTCCCCCTCTTGGTGACCATCTCCCCGACATGCAAAATGGGGCTGGTCTCTCTTTAAGCAGAGGGTGCTGGCAAGTCTCCCTGGCTCCCCATGTCATCCCCAAAGTGCAAGCATCCTTGGTCACATGGGTAACAGCACAGATGGCCCAGTGGGTGACACCTTCTGGGAGAGAGACCCAACCCCTCCCCACCTGCCCCTCCGCAGTGGCCAGTCTCAGAGCACCAAATTTGCTGGGAGAAAGTAAGGCAGAAACAAAAGCACAGCCCCACTTTATGAAGGGCTAGGAATCTGCAACCAGGGCAGGTCCACAGACCCTGCCCAGCCCCGCCCACCAGCGCCCCCTCACCTGCTCCAGGCTCTCGACGTCCGCCCGGAACCCTGACAGTAGGGGCACCTCCAGGACCGCCATGTTGGAGGACCCTGCGTGCAGCCACCTGTCGATGAAAGGAGACAAAGAAGGGCCCTTGAACTCAAGCCCCTCAGTGGAATTCCTGGTCCGCTCTGTCCCCACAGCCCTCCAGCCTGCCCCGGGTCTGGCTGCACAGACATCCTTGGCGGGGTCACTGGTCATTCCATTTCACAGTTGAAAGACTGAAGCCAAAAGGCCTTGCCAAGTGTTCTTGGCTTGACCCAGGTCAACCCTAAAGGAAATCAACCCTGAATATTCACTGGAAGGACTGATGCTGAAGCTGAAGGTCCAATACTTTGGCCACCTGATGCAAAGAGCCAACTCATTGGAAAAGTCCCTGATGCTGGGAAAGATTATGGGCAAGAGGAGAAGAGGGTGACAGAGGTTGAGGTGGTTGGATGGCATCACCGACTCAATGGACATGAGTTTGAGGAAACTCTGGGGGGTATCGACTGGGTGGTGCAGTGGTAAATATTCTGCCTGCCAGTGCAGGAGACGCAGGAGGTATGGGTTTGATCCCTGGGTCAGGAAAATCCCCTTGAGAAGGGAATGTCAACCGACTCCAATATTCTTGCCTGGAGAATCCCATGGACAGAGAGGCCTGGTGGGCTACAATCCATAGGGTCACAAAGAGTCAGACACGACTGAGCAACTGAACAACAACCACCGTGCCTCCGGGGTGGGAAACGGCTCTGTGGGGCCACTGAGCTGAGGCTGCTCGCCAGTGCCAGCCCCGTTTCCCCTTCTGTGACATTGGGGAGGCAGTGGGTAAATACTGCCTCTAGGGCCTGCTACATGCCAGACCCTCCCTGTGCTGGGTACTGGTGACAGGGAGGCTGATATTCAGTGAGGGCCCTGCAGACCATGGGCACATGGGGATGGGATGACCAGAGCCCCTGGGATGGGCAGAGGAGGCTTCTACGGAGGTGGGGCCTAAGAGATGCCATACCCGGCTGGTGCACGGTTAGTTTCTTCCCGTCTGAGAAAGGCACAGAAGCGTCCCCAACAGACGTGCCAGGGCCAGTCCAGCTGCTTCTTGTTCCTCCACCCAACTGGATGGTGGGTCACAGCCCTGCTGAGTGGTACCACCCCAAGTCTCACTGCGAACCAGAAATGGTTCGGGGACCTGCTACTCTGGGGCTTGGGCCCAGCTGGGCTTGTTCTTCAGAACCTCCCAAGTTGGGGGCGGCCTTGGACACATGAGGGTTAAGAGCTAAGGATAAGGAAGGTGCCTGGGCAGCTCTGATGGGTTTCAGCTCCACGGCTACCAACCACCTTAGGGTTCCCCCATCGTTGCCATGGCAACGAGCATCCTTTGTGGGCAGCTGCATGCACCCTTACTTCCTGGGGACCCTCTGTGAACTGGTTCTAGGGTCACACCTGGGGCAGGTGGGTCATGTAAGGGCCACAAACAGCCGTCCCTCGCAGCCCCATCTGCCACTGGAGTCTGCGGCACCCATTCAGAATCACTTCCATTGACTCCACTCATCTGTAGCGTAAGCCTTTGATTGCAAAGGGATCCATTTAAAAGACACTCATCTTGAATGAAGATATTAACAGCTACTAACACAACAACCAATAAGGAAACAGGCTGCCCCCACCCATGAATATCTCTCTTTCAGAAAGCCCTGGGTAGGGACTTCCCTGATGGTCCAATGGTTAAGACTCTGCGCTTCCACTGCAGGGGGCACAGGTTCAATCCCTGCTCAGGGAGCTAAGATTCCGCATAAAGTATGTGGGATGACCAAAATAAAATAGCCCTGGGTTATTTAAATAACTGACTACTTGGGTCACCCTGCCTTCCCCTTCCTGCACCCCAATTACCATTCTTATATTTTAAACTCACCAATAAGAGTGACTCCACAAAACCTTAGGCACACCCCTCCCCTCAGATTTCAATAAAGGCAGAACCGCCGGTCCATGACTTCTCTCTCTCTCTCTACCGGTGACCTCACCGTATGACTCCCAGGAGAGTCAAGAACCCTTCAGGACCTGTGAGTAAGAAATCTTGTCCTTCATAGCTTCCTGATGGGTGTTGCTGAGGTGTGTCTTGTAATCAGAATAAGGACCACGGGGGCTGGTCAGCCGCAACTTTGGCTCTAGTCGGGGAAACATCTATGGGGCCAGGTAAGACCCCCAGATGTTCCTAGCTGAGAGCATCACTCTACAAAACATCACCCAGGCGGGGGTGCCAGCCAGCGGGGCAGGAGGCCTTACCTGGTGCACACCTCCAGGGTCACCTGGTACTCTTGGTGATGCTGGTCAGCTGCTGGGTCATCATCATCAGCTGAGGAGGCAGGTGAGGGGGGTCGCTGCTGCTCAGCCTCAGGCTCCTGGAGGTTCACAAGCAGCTGGAAGGATGGCTTGGCCACCGGGTCGGGCACATTGTAGGTGACATCAATCTGGGGGATGGGGGAGGACAGAGGCTTACGGGCCGTAGTGGTGGAGAGGGGAAAGACAGGGGCAGGAGAAGGTGGGGGACAGCTAGAACGATGGGGTCAGTGATACTGGTGACAGTCCTGGGCATGGTCATCATTCCCTTTAATCCTGATGGTGTAGGTACAACCATCATCCCATTCTTCCATGTCTCAAGCCCAGGTGTGTCTGCATACCAGGCTCCCTCTCCTTTTAACTGTGTTGTCTGGGCTCCATTTTTCAGATGGAGAAGCTGAGGCTACAGGGGTCTCCTGCCTGACTTGCCCTCTGACCACTGACCAAAGCTCAGGAGACCAGTCTGCCCCACCCAGAACACAACTAAATCCTGAGCCTGCTGACTAAGGGGCCTCAGGGAGGGCCAGGCTGAGTCCGGGCTGGGCATCTGCATTCAGACCTGGCTGGGAGAATAACCTTGAGCCACCAGGCAAGTCCCACAGTGGAGGGTGGAGCAGGGGGCTCTGCTCAGGGTCAGAGACCACCAAAATGAGAATCAGATGCAGTTTCACCCAGGGGGACACACTGCCATCTACCTTGGGTTCTGATGGGCAGTGGTGATATGGTTTAGTTGCTACGTCGTGCCCGACTCTTTTGCTAGCCCGTGGACTGTAGCCTGCCAGGCTCCTCTGTCCATGGGATGCTCCAGGCAAGAATACTGGAGTGGGTTGCCATTTCCTTCTCCAGTGTGGGTGACATCTCAGGAGGCTGACAGGCTGTCTCAGGGTGGTTCTCACACACACAGCCACCCCACCCAGTCTGGCCGGGTACTGAGCCCGCCAGCATCCCCTGGGAGCACTCCCCTTTCCCCGAAGCCTCACCTGCATCAGACAGCAGCCTTCACCCTTGGCGCTCACAAACAGCCCCGTGGGGAGGCTGGGGATCTGGGGAGAGAAGGCGCTACAGTTCCCCTCCGCCCACCTGCAGACATACACGGACAGACAGACAGGCAGCGAGGAGGGGCCACTCTCGCCGCCCTGCCCCCCAACCCTGGTCCTGGGAACACGCACCGCGGCCATCTGCAGAAGCTTCTGGTTGCCCCTGTGCAGCTCGAAGGTCTCCTGGTAGTCCAAGTTGGTAGAGGCCAGGGAGACAGTGAGGTTGACGTCACCCGCATAGGACAAGATGGCATACTCTGCCAAGGCCTGCAGAGCCACACAGGTGTCCTGGGGACAGAGCCAGAGACCGAAGTCAGCCCCAGAAGGTGCCTCCACCCTGTGCCAGAGGCCTGGCCCAAACTGGGGGTCCCATGGACCCTCACTGAGGCCAGGGACTCATGTGGCTGGAACGGAGAGCAGATCTGGTGTAGACACCCAGAGAACTGGGGACCCCAGGCAGCTGGGGGGCATCTCCACTGAAGGAGGGGCTGGTCCCTATCCCAGAGCCTGTCGCATCCATCCCTGAGCCCCATCCTCCCATCCTCTCTTGGACTTCATGCTCCCAGAGGTGCAGGTAAGGAGCCGTCCTAAGACTAGAAGCACCAGGTAACTTCCTAGAGGGCTCTGAGTCCCGAGCCTAGGCCACCCAGACCTGAGCCCCTCCCTTTGGCTCTGTCTGGAGCACCTGAGTAGAAGAGAAGCCCCCGAGGGCGTTCCGCTGCTGGGACAGCCACTTCACCACGGGCAGGGCGGTGGCCACGTCTCCCAGGAGGGTGTAGGTCAGCAGGGCATAAGCTGTCATTTCCACCTCAGCCGAGACCACTGCAATGGAAGAGGCTGGCTGGGACCCAGGACCCAGGGCCCAAAGCAGGCACTGTGGGTGGGGTGGCCAGTACCTGTCTGATAGACCCCATCACTGAAGCTTAGGAACGCATCCTTGTCCACGTCCCGGGAACCTGTCAAGCTCCAGTGGGTCACCCCATCTGCAAGGCCAGAACAGATCAAGCCTGGACCCCAGTGGAAGAGGGCACCAGGGGAAGATGGCGGAGACAGGAAGGGCCTTGGGGCTGCATCTCAGATCTGCAACAACAGGGTCAAATCCAGCCCCTCCCGCATCCCTGGTTGCTGCTGCTGCCCAGTCACTTCAGTCATGTCCAACTCTTTGCGACTCCATGGACTGCGGCCTGCTAGCCTCCTCTGTTGATGGGATTCTCCAGGCAAGAACATTGGAGTGGGTTGCCATGCTCTCCCTCCAGGGGATGTTCCTGACCTAGGGATTGAACCCATATCTCCTGCGTCTCTGGCACTGCAGGCAGATACTTCACCACTGAGCCCACCGGGGAAGCCTTGGCAGACATTACCAATCCATGGCTGCTTTTCTGAACCCCCAACAGACATCACTAATCAATGGCTACTCTTTTGCATCCCTGGCAGACTTCCTTAATCAATGGTCTCCCTTCTGGCTGGGGCCCTGATGCAGGCCCGGGGTTATCCTCCCTTGGGGCCCAGGAAGTCACTCCCTATTTCCAAAGACAACAAGGATTCTAAGCTCATGTGAAATATAAAAAGCCCTCAAAACACAGAGAAATCAGCCCTCCTGACCTCAGATCTTGAGCATTTAGTCCTAAATTGATACCATCGTTCAATTGGGTGGTTTTAGAATGTTGCTTTTTAAATAATTGTTTTCTTCTTCTTCTTAAGCAGAGAAGGTGAATGGAAGCTTGATCCCAGTGCAGCTGCTGGGAAGGCCAGGGGGCAGGGGGAGGGGACTGATTTTGGAGACATTTCAAGAAGTCACAGCTTGGTGAATGGGGCTCCCCAAACACAACGGGGAATCATTTTGTAGTTGAGGAGATGGACACCACCAGATGGAAGAGGCTTTCTGAGGTTCACCCAGCAACGGGGGGCAGGGTGGGGTCCGGCTGCAGCCCTCCCATGCCTCCCAGCACTCTGCCTGGGGATGGTTTCTAGGAAGCCGGGGGGATCTTCTACCAGGGATCCCTGAGCACTCTTCTCCCCAGTGGGGACTGGGGTAGCATCCTCTGTTTCGTTAGGGAGGAAAATGATGCTCAGGCTCAAGCCACCTTATCAAATGAAGTCACTAGTAGATGCGATAATGAATGAGTAATAAATGGGTAAGGGCTTCCCTGGTGGTTCAGACGATAAAGAATCAGTCTGCAACGCAGGAGACCCAGGTTCGATCCCTGGGTCAAGAAGATCCCCTGGAGAAGAGAAAGGCAACCCACTCCAGCATGTTTGCCTGGAGAATCCCATGGACAGAGGAGCCTGGTGGGATACAGTCCATGAGGCAGCGAAGAGTCGGACACGACTGAGCGACTAACACACACCCACACGGACTTCCCTGGTGGCACAGTGGTAAAGCATCTGCCTCCCAACGCCAGAGATGCGGGTTCAACCTCTGTGTGGGGAAGACCCCTGCAGAAGGAAACGGTAAGCCACTCCAGTAGTCTTGCCTGGGAAATCCCCTGGACAGAGGAGCCTGGTGGGCTACAGCCCATGGGTTAGCAAAGGAGTCAGACACAACTTAGCAACTAAACGACAACAATAAATGTGTGAACAAAACAGAGTGAGCCAAGGACGCCTGCTTAGTTTCAAGCACGAGTCCACGAGCTGCTTCCTGGGGCCTGCTGGGCTGGCCCCACACTGTGTCTGCTGGGGTGGTGGGCAAGGGCACCTACCCTGGGTGATGGCCAGGCTGCGGAGTTTGCGCAGAGCGGCGGGGGCTGCAGGGCTGCGGAGCAGGGTCAGTGCGTAGGCAGTCAGGGCACTGCTGTAGGGGTCCGTAACCAGGGATGCGCTGGACTCCAGGAAGTGTCTGGCTTTGGTAATGGCACCCCTCTCCTCCTGCAGGGTGGGGTGGGAAGTGGAGCCCTGGGAGGCTGCTCAGCCTGCACCGTGCAGACCACCCTCCCGAAAGTCCCAGGGGCATGCCTGGGGAAACCACTGGATGGCTTGCAGCCCCTCACTTTGTATGCTTCTGGTGCATGATTGCCTACAGCCCCGGCTTTCAAAACCCCATTCCCTTTCGTTTATTAATATGTTGGTGCCAACTTTGTCCAGATGGAGTCTGAGCACCACCACTCAACTCAGAGACACTCGGGAGGAAGCGGGGAGAGCTCTGGCTGCCCTGCCCCATACCACACTATCACCAGGCTGGCTTCCAAGACCTCCCAGCTCAGGCCCACCTCATCCTCCAAGCCTCACCTCAATTGTCACCTCCTCCGAGAAGCCCACCAGCCCTGATCATGCTCCTGCCCCACAGTGTGAGCGGCTGGAGGACAGAAACCAAGCTCATTGTCCAGTGATGGCCTTAGTTCAGAGAAGCTGCCCAGCAATATAGGTTAAATGGAAAAATGAGTGAGTCAAAACATTCATGAATTTAAGGACTTCCCTGGTGGTCCAGTGGCTAAGACTCCGCGTTCCCAAGGCAGGGGGCCTGGGTTCAATCCCTGGTCAGGGAACTAGGTCCCACATGCTACAACTAAGAGATTGCATGCAGCAATAAAAGATCCCAAAGGCTGCAAAGAGGACTGAAGATCCTGTGTACCACACTAAGACCCAGTGCAGCCAAATAAATAAGTAAATATTGCTTGTTTTAAAGCGGACATTTCTTGTCTTGCGGATCTGGAGGCCAGAAGTCTGAGATCAATGTGTTGGCAAGGTCGGTTCCTTCTGAGGGACACGAGCAGAGGATCCGCTGCAGGCCTCTCTCCTGGGCATCTTCTCCCTGTATCTTCACAGCATCTTCCTTCTGTGAGGGTCTCTGTGCCCTAATGTCCTCCTTTTCCCAGGATGCCAGTCATATTGGATGCGTACCCACCCTAAAGTCCGCATTTTAACATGACTACCTCTACAAAGGCCTTGTCTGCAAGTACAATCACATTCTGGAGTCTTGGGGCTGGATCTGTAGCTCCCCTTCACGGATTTGTATCTTGAAGCCTTAACCCCCCGTGGCTACGGCAGAGGGTGGGGGGTCGGGGGGTGGGCAAGCCGGTGCTTTGGGAGATTATTATTAGGTTTATTAGATGAGACCAAGAGAGTGGAGCTTCCCTGGTTAGCTCAGCTGGTAAAGAATCCGCCTGCAATGCAGGACACCCCGGTTCAATTCCTGGGTCAGGAAGAATACCCACTCCAGTATTCTTGCCTGGAGATGTCCATGGACTAACACACACACGCAAGACAGTGGAGTCCCTGGAATCTGTTAGACTGCTTACAAGGGAGACCACAGTGGTCTCTCTCTCTCTCTTCTTCTCTCCCCTCAACCCGCCCCACCTCTCTTCATGGTCATACACCAAGAAAAGGCCACACGAAGACACAGAGAGAAGATGACTGACTACAAGTCAGGAAGAGACCCCTCATTAAAAACTGAACTGGAAAAAAAAAAAAGACTGAATCAACTAGAACACCGACCTTGGACTTTCCATCGGAAATGAATGTCTTCTAGGACACAGAAGCAACCTGAATGTCCACTTACAGAGGAATGGGTAAAGGAGATGGGGTACACATATACAGTGGAATACCACTCAGCCTTCAAAAGGAACATTTGCAGACACGTGGGTATACCCAGAGACTGTCACACAAAGCGGGGTTAAGTCAGAAAGATGAAAGCAAATACTGTGTGCTAATACATGTATGTGGAGTTTGGAAAAATGGTTTGCAAAGCAGAAACAGAGACACAGTGTAGAGAAGAAATGAATGGACACCAAGGGGAAAAGGGGGGGCTGAACTGGGAGGCTGGGATTGACATACACACACTATTATGTGTGAAACATAACAATGAGGACCTACTGTATAGCACAGGGAACTCTACTCAATGCTCTGGGGACCTAAATGGGAAGGAAATTCAGAAAAGAGGGGACACATGTACATGTGGGCTTCCCAGGTGGCGCTCGTGGTAAAGAACCGGCCTGCCAATGCAGGAGACGTGGGCTCGATCCCTGAGTCACGAAGATCCCCTGGAGGAGGGCACGGCAACCCACTCCAGTATTCTTGCCTGGAGAATCCCGTGGACAGAGGAGCCTGGGCCTCCGTCCATGGGGTCGCAAAGAGTCAGACGCGACTGAAGCGACTCAGCATGCGTGCATATGTATCTGTATAGATGACTCACTTGCTGTTCAGTAGAGACTAACACAGCACTGTTAGGTAACTACACTCTGCTGCTGCTGCTAAGTCGCTTCAGTCGCGTCTGACTCTGTGCGACCCCATAGACGGCAGCCCACCAGGCTCCCCTGTCCCTGGGATTCTCCAGGCAAGAACACTGGAGTGGGGACAGGGGGACAGGGGACAGCCTCCCAACCCCATTGGCCATTTCCTTCTCCAATGCATGCAAGTGAAGGGTGAAAGTGAAGTCGCTCAGTCCTGTCCGACTCTTAACGACCATAAAGGTCTGTTGTTTAAGCCCCTGGTCTGTGGTATTTTGTGACAGCAGCGTGAGCTGACTTAGGGGTTGGGGTTTCAGGCAACCCAATTCAACCTCTTAACACATGGCAAGTGAGGGGCCCTCGGGACATGGAGGGTCTTAGGTCACAGCAAACTCTAAACACAGCAGTTACAAATCTGCATTGTGAAGCGGAAAAATCTGAGAAGCGCCACAAATCATAATTCATCATCAGAGGTTTTAGAATTGGCACAGATGTGAGGAATGGTGGAGTCGCTAGCCTGGCGGCTGAGATCTGTCTATCCTGGGAGCTCCCGCTGCAGGGGACATGCCACTCCCACTTGGGACAGCCTCACAGAAGTGACAACAACCCTGAAATTCCTTGGGACATCTAAGTCCTGCTGGGTCCAGTACTAACTGTCCCCAAAGGTTCTAGACCTTTCTCCCCCGAAGCATTCACAAGTTAATTTTTTTTTTTTTAAATTTTTCGGCTGCACTGCATGGCATATGGGATCTTAGTTCCCAACCAAAGATCAAACCCAAGGCCCTGCACCGGGAGCACGGAGTCTTTACCTACAGGACCGCCAGGGAAGTCCCATCCAACATTTTGTATCAGGCTTCCCAAAGCCAGTCCACAGGCCACTGTCCAGGATAATGACTGAGCCTCCAATGATTCTCCAGATGGGGGCTGGGGGCTATGGACAGTCCTGGGAAGGCTCAAACTCAGGGGCACACGGATGCCCCTCATGACTACCGCCAGAATCTCTCATGCATCTGCTTAGGTCACAAGAAGTGGTGAGGTCACAAGAACTGTAACCATTGGAAAGCATGAAAATGTCCCATTAATGAACAGAAGGAGGACAGCAAGGAAGAAATAGAAGCTGAAGACAGCCAGCCTGGCTGGCAAGGGGAAACTGCTCGCTCGCTCCTCCAGCCCAGCATTTCCCGGGCCCCTGCACTTACCTCCGAGGCTGGGTCCACTTCCAAGAGCGCGGCCACCACGTAGGCTGTCAGTGGGACTGTGCCGTGGATCCCACCCTGTGAGAGGATTTGTGGGTCTCACCCCAACCAGAGGGGACAGCCTCCCAACCCCATTGGCTGCAGGCAAACCCGGGGAGCAAGCAGAACAAGGCCAGGGCTCCCGGAGGAGGCTGAGAGGCTGCTGACCTGAATATCCTTGTTCAAAATCCTGCCCACCGCCGGGAAGGAGCCGTCTGCCTGCTGCTGCTGGACAATCCAGTCCTTGGCGGCTTCCAGCTCCAGAGGGTCGATGAAGATGAAGCTGCGAGCCTGGGCGAAGGACTTTAGGACAAAGGCCGTGAGCCTGAAACAGGATGGAGTACAGGCTGAGACAGCCACAGGCTGGGCTGTCCCAAAACAAAGTCACCTCCCATGTGCCCCTTGAGGGACTGTGGTACACTCCCCACATCACCCAAGACTCTGCTTCCTTCTCTGTAAGACACCAGGGCCCAGTCTGCCCTGTTGTGAGCACTTGATGGAAGTGTGTGGGCACCCAGCAGGGCCTGATGACACAGCCTATCTTCCCTGTTAACTCCCTCCCACCTGGGAAGCACCTTTTCCTGAGACTGTCAAGTCCCCCACCAGCACCATGTGTGAAAGACCCTCCTTGTTGCTCCTCCATAACCATTCCCCAAGAGATCCCCAGTTTTGCTGAGAGATCCCAGGGAAAAACAAGCAACCGGGTATCCTGGACACTCGGGCTCCTCTGTAGCCCTAGTCAGCCACAGCCATGAGCATTCTAGTCCCCAGGTCTGCAAATGGCTTTGGAATGGGCACGTGAGGTGATGCCCAGAGCAGCTGCAGCCATTTTGCTACCACAAGGAGAGCAGCCGCTGCGCTGAGGAGGTCCACAGGAACCAAGGGGAAGAACCAGGGGCCCAAGTGCACTGTCAGGCTGCCAGGCTGGCCGGTCCTGGAGACTCCTCAGCTCTGCGGTGTGAATTGATGTTCAGAATTCCTTTTTCAGTCATTTTTATGCTGTTTGCAGCTGAAAACATCCCACAAACCCGTTCAGTCACTCAGTTACCCAGGTCCTGAACGCAGAGTGATCCTACTTCTTTTCTTTACAGGATGAGGTCTTGCTTGCTGTCCTCTCAGTATTCACTGAGAAGTCTTCTCAATGTTCAACCCTGGGGTGTCTTCTCAGAGGAAGCCTCCCAACACTTCCACTAGCACTTGGCACCTCTACTCTTGGATGAGCTGGCTGCTTCTAAACTCCCAGGCCCTCCCTCTGTGTTTACCCTTATCTCTGCAGCCTGTCCCTTGTTTGCCCCACCTCCCAGCCCAACTGTTGCTGCTGTTGCTGCTGCTAAGTCGCTTCAGTCGTGTCCGACTCTGTGCGACCCCATAGATGGCAGCCCACCAGGCTCCCCATCCTTGGGATTCTCCAGGCAAGAACACTGGAGTGGGGTGCCATTTCCTTCTCCAATGCATGAAAGTGAAAAGTGAAAGTGAGGTCGCTCAGTCGTGTCTGACTCTTAGCGACCCCATGGAGTGCAGCCCACCAGGCTCCTCCACCCATGGGATGTTCCAGGCAAGAGTCCTGGAGTGGGGTGCCATTGCCTTCTCCCCAACTGTTGCTAGTGCACCCTGAATGGGAGATGACGGGGCTGGGGGATGAATGAATGAAAAAAAATGAACTCAGAACCACCACCGGATGGAAACCAGGAAGCCAAGAGGGACAAACAGCAGCACTGTCAGCAAGGGACATGCCCCAACTCAAGATGGAAGAGTAGCCCATCCTCTTCAAAATCGAGTGGTTCCCCTATTTCACACCCATCAGGATGGCCGCTATTAAACAAAAACAAAACAACAGAAGACAGCAAGCACTGGTGAGGATGCAGGGAAACTGGAACCCTTGCGCACTGCTGGTGGGAATGGAAAATGGTGCAGCCACTGTAGGAAACAGTATGGTGATTCCTAAAATATAAAGGAACATAGAGTTATCATGCTGTTGTTGTCAAGTCACCATGTGATGTTAGCTTCTTTTGCGACCCTATGGACTGCAGCCCACCAGACTCCTCCTCTAGGCAAGGATACTGGAGTGGGTTGCCATTTCCTTCCTGACCCAAGGATCAAACTGGTGTCTCCTGCACTGGTAAGTAATTTCTTTACCACTGAACCACCAGAGAAGCCCCAGAATTATATGATCCGGCAATTCCACTTCTGGGTATACATCCCAAAGAAATGAAAGCAGGGTCCCCAAGAGACATCTGCACACCCGTGCTCCTAGCAGTATTATTCCCAACAGCCAAACTAGAAAAACAACCCAGTGCCCACTGACAGATAAATGAACAAGGAAATGTGGTACTGAGGTAGGATGCAGATGGGCCCCTGCGCTGAGCAGCTGCAGTCGGTCAAATTGAGTACATTGGAGCTTGTTTTCCCCTGACATTTCAAGGAAAAAAGTCAATGGTAGGAGCTGAGCCCTGCTGGAGTAAAAAGATAAGACGATCACATTTCTCATTCTTGAGGTCAGGAAGTCCTCCCTAGCCGCACACGCATGAAACAGCTCCTAGGGGGTCATAAAGGTAGGAGGCACTAACCTATAACCTCTGCTCCGTCAGGCTTCCAGAGACCCCCTCACTGGAATCCACTGTGGTTAAAAGACTCATGTGCACATCGGGAAGGGCCCTGGGTCAGGACAGATGTGGGAAGTGAAGCATGACTGGCCAGAGGGAAAAAAAACCCAGAAAACTACCCCCATGTAGGTGACTTAAATCACTTCTCTGGCACACTTCCCATCAAGGAGGATGCCCGCATCCTTCTCTGGGTGTGTATTTCTGCTTTGGTTCTGCTCTAAATAAACTGCTTCTTTGTTCTCTTTGCACATACTGTGGCTCCAATAAACTATGCCTGCTTCACAAACTCTCTTTGTGGAATTCTTTCTCCAAAGAAGATGAGGACTGAGGTCCTCTCACCTGCCAACATCAGTATATCCATACAATAGAACATTATTCAGCCTTGAAAAGGAAAGAAATTCTGAAAAATGCTAAAATATGGATGAACATTGAGGACACGATGCTGAGTGGGATAAGCCAATCACAAAAGGCAGGTACTGTATGATTTCATTTACATGAGGCACTTAGAGTGGCCGGAATCAGAGGCAGAAAGTAGGATGGGGCTTCCAGGGTCTGGGGGGAGGCAAGAATGGAGGGTTAGCATTTAATAGGTATCAGTTCCAGAGAAGGCAATGGCACTCCACTCCAGTACTCTTGCCTGGAACATCCCATGGACAGAGAAGCCTGTTAGGCTGCAGTCCATGGAGTCGCTAAGAGTCGGACATGACTGAGCGACTTCACTTTCACTTTTCACTTTCATGCATTGGAGAAGGAAATGGCAACCCACTCCAGTGTTCTTGCCTGGAGAATCCCAGGGACGGGGGAGCCTGGTGGGCTGCCGTCTATGGGTTCACACATAGTCAGACACGACTGAAGTGACTTAGCAGCAGCAGCAGGTATCAGTTCAGTTACTCAGTTGAGTCTGACTCTTTGCGACCCCATAGACTGCAGCATGCCACCCTTGCCTGTCCATCACCAACTCCCGGAGCTTGCTCAAAACTCATGTCCATCAAGTCGGTGATGCCATTCAACCATCTCGTCCTCTGTCGTCCCCTTCTCCTCCTGCCTTCAATCTTTCCCAGCATCAGGGTCTTTTCCAATGAGTCAGTTCTTCGCATCAGGTGGCCAAAGTATTGGAGCTTCAGCTTCAGCATTAGTCCTTCCAGTGAATATTCAGGACTGATTTCCTTTAAGATGGACTGGCTGGATCTCCTTGCAGTCCCAGGGACTCTCAAGAGTCTTCTCCAACACCACAGTTTAAAAGCATCAATTCTTTGGTGCTCAGCTTTCTTTATGGTCCAACCCTCACATCCATACATGACTACTGGAAAACCATATCCTTGACTAGATGGACCTTTATCGGCAAAGTAATGTCTCTGTTTTTTAATGTCCTGTGTTGGTCATAGCTTTTCTCTCAAGGAGCAAGTGTCTTTTAATTTCACGGCTGCAGTCACCATCTGCAGTGATTTTGGAGCCCAAGAAAATAAAGTCTGCCACTGTTTCCATTGTATCCCCATCTATTTGCTATGAAGTGATGGGACTGGATGCCATGATCATAGTTTTCTGAATGTTGCGTTTTAATAGGTATAGAGTTTCAGATTTACAAGGTGAAATGAGCTATGAGGATGGATGGTGGTGACGGCTGCACAACAATATGAATGTATTTAATACCACTGAACTGCACACTTAAAATGGTTAAAATGGTAACTTTTATGTTATGTATATTTTAACACCATAGAAAACAGAAAAAGAAAATCAAGTGACTTCAAGCTCTGTTTCTGCAAATTGTCAAAATCTGAAATATTAACCTTAAAATGTACTCCAAACCTACGAATCAGCTTGTCTTGGTCACTTTCTTTCCCAGATACCCCAAATCCACCCTCTTCCTTATACTCCCACGGCCCCTGTGTCAGCCTGGCACCTCATTGCTCCACCGCCCCCACCAGCCCGACCCTGTCCCATCACATGCTCTGTACACAGCAGCCAGAGGGAAATTTCAAACACTGCAGGACCCAGATGGAACTTAGTTGCCTCTGCACTGGAAATTGTGAAATTCCCACATTCTGCTACACTGTTCTCCTTACTTTTTCATCTTAAATCACCAACAGGGATAAACAAACTGTGGTACATGCACACAGTTGAATATTATTCAGTAATAAAAAGAAACGCGCTATCAAGCCAGGATAAGACATGGAGGAAATTTAAGTGCATATTCCTAAGTGAAAGAAGCTATCTGAAAAAGGCTGCATGCTCTATGATTCCAACTCTGTGACATTCTGGAAAAGGCAAAACTACGGAACTAGTGAAAGGACCAGTGGTGGCCAGGGGCTGGGGTAGGGAGGGATGACTATGCAGAGCCCACGGGATTTTTAGGGCAGAAAATTACTCTGCATGATACCTTAATGGTGGGTAGGTGACAGTGTACATTTGTCCAAACCCGTAAACTATGCGACACAAACGATGAACCCTAATGTAAACAATAGGCCTCAGTTAACAATAAGGTAGCAATGCTGGTCCATCAGTTATAACAAATGTACGCCATTAATGCAAGATGTTAATCCTGGGGGAGACTGCATCTAAGGAAGATGGAAAGTTTGGGAACTCGTTCTCTCTACTAAAATTTTTCTATGAATCTAGAACTGTTCTAACAAATCAAGTTTGTTCATTCAATATGCACATAGCCCAGCATGACTCCGGTTACAGCCATGCTTTGCACCAAGCCCTCTTGCTCCCTCTAGAATAACACCCAAACTCCTCTCTTGCTCATTCTGGCCCTGGTACCCTCTCCTCCCTTGTGGCAGGGATCTCATCCTTGCCTGTGCTGCCAGCCACACTGGCCCCCTTCTCAGGCTCAAACTTGTCAGGGCTGCCTCAGGGCCTTTGCACAGGCTGTTCACACCGCCTGGAATCCTCTCCCCTTGGATTTTCATACAGCTGTCCCCCATCTCCTTTGGAAAACCTTTCCTGACCACCCAGTATAACTGTGTACCTCATCATACCCTATCCCCTCAATAAGTTTTATTTGCTTTATAGATATGAGAAATTATATACTTGACATAGTAGCTTTAAAATATATCCACAAATGCCTTGCTGCTTCTCCTTTCAAGCAGTGGAACAGTATAGGCTGCACCTAGTGACTGGACTTGTAGGGGTGACAGTATGACTCAGGAAACCAGATGATAAAAGCATGGGGCACCCTCCTTACTTTCTCTGTTTGATTTTTATTCCAGGGGAAGTCAGCTGCCATGCTGTAAGGACATGCAAGCCACCCTATGGAAGGGTCTTCAGTGAGAAACCCAGGCCCCCTGTCAACAGCCATGGGGGAGGACTGACTGGGAAACAAATGCTCCAGCCCTAGTCAAGCCTTTCGATGACGGCAGCCCCAGCCAACACCACGACTGCAACCTTGGGAGGGTCACGGGCCAGCAATGCCAGCTAATCCACACGGGAATTCCTGACCCACGAAACTGAGACAATAAATATTTGTTGTTTTAAATGGCTATGTTTTGGAGGTAACTTGTTACACAGCAGTAGCTAACTATTACATCTCATGAAGGGTCTCTCTCTCTCTCTCTCTCTCTCTCTCTCTCTCGGAGGCAGCAACCGTGCCTTTCTTGCTCCCTTGGAACTAGAACAATAGCCTGGCAAATATTAAACCCTTGGATGAACAAATGAATAAATGAATGAATGTACATTAGAGGCACAGGAACCTCTATAACAGACCCTGAGTTTAAAGGGAGTTGGACTGGATCCTGGACTTCCCACTCAAGTATTTAGGTGGTGCTGATTTAGTTGCTAAGTCGTGTCCAACTCATGCGACCCCATGGACTGTAGCCTGCCAGGCTCCTCTATCCATGAGATTCTCCAGGCAAGAATACTGGAGTGGGTTGCTATTTCCTTCTCCAGAGGATCGTCCCAACCCAGGAATCAAACCCAGGTCTCCTGAATTGCAGGCAGATTCTTTACTGACTGAGCTTTGAGGGAAGCCCTAAGTATTTAGGGAGTGGTGCTAACAAGGCATCCATCCCAGTGGGTACCTGGCACTGTGATGAGCGTCCTTACACCCTTATCCCATTGCCTCCTAGATCCTGGTCTTGAGAGGGATGTGTGGTGAGGAAACAGAAAAGTTGAGCATCTGGTCCAAGGTCACACAGTTCACACAAGACTGAGCCTGGGTTTGCTCGGCTCCAGGGTGGATGTCCCGTGTATTGCTGTTGCCCATGTCCTGTGCATCCGGAAACTTTGATCTATGAGGAGGTTTTACAAGGCCAAGGAGGACAGGCAAACTGCTGGGTGTCACGTTTCCGTGACCACAGCACAATTCATCTTCTCTTGCTCCGTGTATGTGAGAACTGTGGGAAGGCGTACACAGATCACAGCTCACTATTTCCGGCTGGTGGAGGCCTCCTGGAACTGTCAGGACTTGGCCAGCTTTCAGAGAGTGACTCAATGACTTTAGCCATCCCTGAGAGTGGGTGGGGGCCTCTGCTTGCTAGAGCATGACTGTGGCCTTGCCTCAAGGACTGTCAGCAAGGCAGGGTCCTGGGACAGAAATGGGACAGACTTCTGGGGACTGGGGAGCTGAGCAGTCCAGAGGCTGGGCCCCTCTGGAGCCAACTGAGTGACTCTGCACTGCAGTGTGGGCTCTGCCAGCTGTGCCCCTGTGCCCCTGGCCCTGAGCACTGCTGCAAGGACCAGGCACTTTCCATGACCACAGGTGCTGCAGGTGCCATCTAGGTGTGGCACTGAGAAGGGGGCCCCACTAGAAACAGGAAGTTGGGGGCACCCTACTTTCTCAGTAAGCCCCAAAGTGGATGAGGCAAATCCCTGATGATGCCAAGAACTCCTAGGGAATAAGACACAGGTGTACGCAGGTCCTCCCTGCCCTAGCTGACCCTGAAAGCCAGAGGAAGCCACTGACAAGGGAAACCTGACCCCAGAATGCTCCTCCTGAACTCTCCAACACAGCCTCAAGGCAGTGGTCTGGCCTCTCCCAGTCCATCCCCTCCTGCTCAGGGTAATCCCATCCCTGGGTCCAGTGGCCTCTGTGGAGGCTCAGAGAACCCAGGACTCATCCACAAGGGTCAGAGAGCAGGGGTTCAGTTCCTGGGCACTGTGGCAGCAACAGCAGAAGCAGTAACAGTAGCAGCCACTGCGTCCAGCTCCACCACACGCAGGCCAGGCAGAACCGTAGCCCCCCCATCCCAACAAACCTCTAACCCCCAGGCACTAGGACCATGGCTGTCCCCACTTTCCACACAGGCTCCTCATCACCCGGAAGTGAAAGTGAAGTGAAAGTCGCTCAGCCGTGTCCGACTCTTTGCGACCCCGTGGACTGTAGAGTCCGTGGAATTCTCCAGGCCAAAATACTGGAGCAGGTAGCCGCTCCCTTCTGCAGGGGAACTTCCCAACCCAGGGATCAAACCCAGGCAGAGTCTTTACCAGCTGAGCCACAAGGGAAGCCCACCACCCCAGGGACTGAGAAATAGAATATTTCCTGCCACATCGGTAAACAAGGATGCCACAGTTATCAGCCACTGCAGCCCTCCCAGTGTGAGCTGGTGAGCCCTGAGGGAACTCAGGAAGGAGAAGAACAGCGGCCGTCTAGCAGCCATCAGACTGTAGCCACTCCCCATGGTGAGCCCCGGGGAAAGAAAGCTCGGGAGGTGCAAACACAGGATGCTGGCACTGGCCCCAGATAGCTGCGGTGCATGTGAAAGAAACTGTCTCAGTGAGCCCAGATTCTTGTATCTTCCCACACACAGAAAAGGACTAAATTCCTCAACTTGGGTTATTTGGTTTTCTTTAATTAATAATAATCTTTTGATGTTCAGACACCTGCCCTTTGTTATAAAACTTCTATATAACCTGGCTCCTCCCCTTGCCTCCACGGAGCAGTTCTCTCAGGGTTACTTGAGATGTCTCCCGGGCCTGAAGCCCTAAAAGTTCCTGCCAAATAAAACATAACTCTCAACCTTTAGATTGCATGTACTTTGTCAGTCGACAGGATCAAGCCCCTGGGGTCCTGGCTATGCTGTGCTGGACGTGAGGCTGTGGCTTCACGTGAGGGAACCTCGGTAGCCGTGCCTGGGGAATGAGGACTCACCACATACTCCCCGACTCGTCCCGCTCTCCAAAAGCACTATAGGAGCCGTCCTGGTGCCTGTAGGTCAACTGCCTCTGGTAGCCTGTGGGGCAAGAGGGGACAGCACCCTGGTGAATGGCTGGCCGACCAACAATCTACCCTGGGACCCCCAAAACAATACCACACCCACATGGAGGGGGTCCCTGAAACTGCCCCATGCCCACATCTGAGGTCCTTGAAACTGTCTCACAACACAGCTAGGGTTCTTGAAACTGCCCCACACCTATAGCTGGGGTCCTTGAAACTATCCCGCATGCACAGCTGGAGGGATTGAAACCTCTAGTTTATTTCTCTTTTGTTTCCTGATATCACCCCTTTATGACTCCTGGCAACGCACTGGCCTTCAGTCATGCCTGGTGGGGTGGGACGGTGAAATGCATTATCTCCAGGCAGGGCCCTTTGCCACACACCCTCACGCACCCCGGGACCTGAAGAGGTTGTTGCTGTATCCACTGGAGCCAGAGCTTGGTTTGCTCAGATCAGCGGGGGATTGAGGAGGACAAGAAGGAGGGAAGTCAGGGGGGCTGGGGCCTCCAAAGCAGGGCCAGGCAGTTGGGCTTATTGTGAGGGCAGCAGGGGGCATGAAAGGAGGGGGTGAGGGGGCAGAAGTAGTGGGTGGATTGTCGGGAGAGGAAGCAGACACTGGGGAGGTAGGACAGTCTAGGCGATCAAGACATGGGCTTGGACCGGAGGGGGTGGCGACGGGCAGGGAGGGGCTCTGCAATGTAGTCAGAGCTGCCTTAACTGAACAAGATGTGAAGAAAAAAATAATGCAGAGGGCGCTAAACGCAGCAGCCTGACCAGCAGGACGCACGGATCTACGTCCATGGAGCCCGGGGAAGAGGGAGCAGGAGCTCAGACCGGGGTGGACAGTACCCCCCTCCCCGCCGCCATCACGTCCACCTGGAACCTCAGAACGTGACCTTATGGGGAATGAGGGTCTTTACAGATGGAATTACACTTCTGAATCGGGCCGCGCCCTGAACCCAATGACTGGTGTCCTCAGAAAAGAGAGGGAAACAACACAGACTCGGAAGGGCTTGTGACGATGGAGGCAGAGGGCGACGTGTGAGCGGACGAAGAGCAGCTGGCGTCACCAGAATCCCGCCAGGACAGCGTCCTGGGACAGCCGCTCCCTCAGAGCCTCCTGACAGAGTCAACACTGTCGACACCTTGATTTCAGTCCTCCAGCCTCCTGAATCATGAGGGGACTGAGACGTGGACTATTTCCTGCTATATCAGTAACGAGGATGCCGCGGTCACCAGCCACTGCAGCCCTCTAATATGAGCTGGTGAGCCCTGAGAGCGCTTGGGGAGGACGACACTTGCCATCTAGATCGAGTCTACCGGCAGACTGCCAGCGCTCCCTGCAGGGAGCCCCAAGGGAGCTCGGGATGTGCAAAACAGGACACTGGCCCCAAAGAGCTGAGGTGCACAGCAAAGGAATGATTTCCGTGAGCCCAAACTCTTGCATCCTCCCATACAGAGAAAAGCGCTAAATTCCTTAACTTGGAACGTCTGATTTACTTCAACAATAATCTTTTGATGTTCAGACTACCCGCCCTTTGTTGTAAAACTTCTATGTAACCTGGCGCCTCCCCTCTAGGAGCTGCTCTCTCAGGATTACTGGAGATGCTGTCCCCGGGGCCTGAAGTCCTAAAAATTCCCACCAAGTAAAACATAACTCTCAACTTTAAGGTTGTGAATACTTTTCAAGTGGACAGAATAAAGTCCTACGGATCTACCCTACTCAGTTTGCGGTACTTTGTTATGGCAGCCCAAGGGAACTAACACCAGAGGTGTGTCGGAAAACCAGGGGGTGGGGGTCGATTTGGGACCTGTTGAGTCTGAAAAGCTGTTGGGTAGAGGGGAGGTCCAGGCTGCCGCTCATCCCTATAGGTCATCACACTCTGGATGGCAGTCAAGGACCTGAATCTGGATGGGTTCACTGAGGTGTGTGCCTGGCCTTGGGAGGCCAGGACTCACCCACATCCTAGACTTTCACAACCTGCCAACTTGAGCCCTGCCCCTCCCCCTCCACCACGGACCAAGCAGACTTAAGGTTCTGGGCAGTCTGTGGTCAGCCTTCACACAGCCAGACCTCTAGCCCATGGCAACCTCTGACTTCTCTTTCCATCTGAGAGTTGCACGTTCATCTTATTTTTCGGCTGTGCCCCATACAGCATGCGGGCTCTTAGTTCCCCAACCAGGGATTGAACCCAAGCCTCTGCAGTGGAAGTGCACAGTCTTAACTACTGGACCAGCAGGGAAGTCCCTCGGAGAGCTACACGTTTTTCATCGTAAGTTTTTCCTTTCTCATCCATGAGGACAGATGGTTCTAGATCATCGGGACTGCCTTTGGAACATAATAACAGGGGACCACAACAGGCCAGGAGACAGGGACTCCAGATTTGTCTTAGGAATTGAGATTTTCACATGCCTCTGTTTCCCCGTCTCACAGGGGCCAGCATCATCTGAGCCAGGCATTCTTGAGTCGTTTTCGGTAAATTTCCGTGATTGTGATAGTGGTTTCTCGTCTCTCTCTGGCTTGGTCTAGTGCCCTGCCTGCGCCTTGTGCCCCAGTCCAGAGGAGCCTGGGGTCTGAGAAGCCCCCACAACTTGCCCCTGTGAGGTCTTGGGCGCGTTTTCACTCCCAGGAGGCTCACTTTGCTCATCTGGGACACGAGGACCATTAGCACAGGGGCTGCAAGGAGGGAAACTCAGGGCAGCGTGGATGGAGCTGCACATGCCTGGCATGAGGCTGATGCCAGCTTCAGAGCTAGGTTTAGCCTCCTCCATGCCTTCCTTTCACTTTGGCTCCAGTGTAAGGCCAGAAGCAGAGCCCAGGAGGCCCCAGAATTTTGGTATCAACTGACTTAACTCCCTTGTTACCTGGGAAGGAGACAAAGGCACTGAGAAAAGCAGGTCCTACCCAGGGACACAAAATGGGAATCTCTTACAGAGCTGGGATGCCATCTCCAGGCTTCCCTCCTCCCGCTCCCTGCGAGGCTTAGATGTGCAGAGGGTAATTCAGGGCCCTCAGAGGTCCTGTACCCCACCCCCAAACAGGACTATTCCTTGCCCAAGGGACTTGATTCATGGCAATGGAAGATGTCCAGTGCTGTGTTATTTATCTGTGAAGATGATCAGTGCTGTGTTATTCATTTCTAAAGAAGTACAATGGTGTTTGTTTATTTCTGAAGTTCAGTACTGGTGGTTTACTTCTGAAGATGTTCAATGCTGCATTATTTAGGGGGAAAAAACTGGAAATAAAATAAATAAATAATACTGGAAATAAGAGGAGAGTTCAGTATGTCACGTTCCATTAATGCATGTGACGAAAACACAGTGTAGCCTCCCGAAGTGATTACAAACTGAATCCATCCTAAGACCCAACAGTTTCACCTCACAGAAATTTGGATGAGTTTTCACCAAGTATGCAAAGAGGACAATTACCGACAGTACCATTCTAAAAGCCCTGAGTTGCAAATTGCTCCAAAGCCCATCTGCAGACATGCCGACTGCTGTCTCCACATAGTATGGAGGTGAATGGATAACAGCTCCCCAAAGCCCAGTGGATGAATCTTATGTACACAGGACAGGGTTGAGGGGAGGCATGCCACAGGATGCTGTGTTATGAGACACCAAGAACGGCAAAGCTAACCTGTGCTCCTGGAGGGCAGAGGAGAGCCAGCGTGATGGGAAGCTTATAGGGGTTTATTTTTTTCCCCAAATGTTTTTATAATGCTATTATATTGCTCTAGTTGTTCAGGAAAATTTACATTTTTAGAAGATGCTCTTCCTCTCCCCATGGCTGATTACCAGCAATCAGATCAGTTTCCCAACAGGTGCAGACGCCAGGCTCCAACTGACAGGGGCCAGATCAGGCCACCCAGATTGGCCTCTTTCAACGTCTTTGCCTTCTTCCCCATCCTCTGCACGTGGCATGTGGGCTGCGCCCAGTGTGGCTGAGGCTACTGCGCCCAAGTACCTTGCACTAGGTGGTCGGTGGTCTCCCTCTCCACCTCAGGGCTGAGCTGCCGGGTTTTCTGGAGATACTTCAAGACAAAGACATTAGGTGCAAAATGAATCATATTCTGCTCTCCGCAGCCGAAGGGAAGCCGGAGGAGGTTGCTGAGATGGTTCAGAGTTGGCCCCATGACGTCTCCTGGTGAGAAGGAAGAGGACGAATGGGCTGAGGACTGGCCTCATTTAATGCCCTGGCATTGTCCTAGGGACGACTTTCCTCAGAGGGAGCCCACCCCTGGCCTAACACCAGCCTCCCATTTTCTGATTGCCAGGGCTGCCCTCTGAGACTGGGAGGCATCCTTGCCCATCCAGCCTGCTTGATCTCTTGGCCTTGGTGGACACTTGCTGGCCTTATCTTACACGCTTCCCTCCCTTCTTTAGTTGTAACTCAGGTGTTCTTTCTACCTTTCATTATGTTATTATTAGTAAATGCTTTTTCCTTTCTAGATTTTTAAATAGGTGCAATTGAGACTATACATTTTCCTCTTAGCACAACTTTAGCTGCATCCCACAAACGTTAAGATGCCAATCCAGTCATTTCACTCCATTCCACATATTTTTTCTGACTTCCAATATGAAATGTGGTTTTCTCTATACCACGAGTTTTCTTATGTGTGTGGTATTGTTGGTGTGTTTTTGAAAGTTCTTTTCTCCTGTTATTTCTGACTTACTGTGCTCTCATCCCTCAGTACTCTGTCTCCCTCTCCGTGGCCTTTATGCCCCCAAATATTGCTGATACGCTTCCTGGACTCCCTGCCGACTGCACCTCCCTTCCTCTGCCCACTGAGGCTGCTGCTCCTCCTGCGGCCTCCTCCTGTGGCGGGGCCTGGCTGGCTACTTTCTCGCTGCTTTTTTCTGGGTTTTCCAGTTCTTTGCTACACTGCCATCCTGCTGCGCTGAAGCCACTGGCTGGCACACAGTTACCTGCCTGCATCTCCTCTCCATCCCTGCCTGTCTGTCTTCTCCCCCCTGCTCATCACCTCAAGCTGGGCCATCATCCTGAAGGCCACATCTGAATTGATTTCATGCTTCAGAAATCATAAACTCCAGCATCCTCTGACCCGGTGACAACCGCCAAGCTGCCCCAAGCGCCAGGGCTTCCGTCCTCTGATGTCACGGAGACCCAAGACCCCTCCTTCGTGTCTGTCTGCCTCTTCCTGGCCTTTCACGCCCTTCCCACCCTCCAATTTCCAGCACTAGATGGGTCACGTAGTCCCCACTTTCCACTCCTGTGCCTGGGCCACAGGAGACAAGCCAGTGCTCAAGAAGTCGCTGGCCACAGCCTCTGACCCCTGCTCAGTAAGCACTCTAAGCATTTGAAATGGTCCTGCCCCTCTCACCTGGACCCCCAGAGCCCCCACCCACCACCCCATACCTGGCTTACTTCACCTGGCCTTTCAGCCTGCTTGTATATCACCCCAGACACACTGCCCTCATGAAGTTCACCACATACCCCTCGGGGTCACCCCACAGAAGGCAAGGACCTGCCTCTTCAGCCAGACTTGAGCCCCCAAAGGGCAGGCTTGGGGTCACCTCTGAGTCTGGCCCCAGCACCCAACACAGAGAAGACACTGGAAGTTGCTTGCTGGTCAGGCGAGTGGGTGTGTGGCTAAAGGCCCCAAAGGCACATGCCCCCCGCAAAACCCAGAATGAGAATGAACCGGAGGTGACACTTGCCCCCATCCTCCCCAAGCCAGGCTGCAGGGCAGACACACCTATGATGGAGGCGGCGGCGCGCTCAGACCCGGGGATGGCGCTGTGCGGGACCCCCAGGGTGAAGGCTTCGCTGTAGCTCTCATCAGCTTCCACCTTCCTCCAGATGCGGAACTCGCCCACAGAACCCCAGCCAGTGGAGAAACCGATGAACTGGACCTCTGGCGGTTTGGGGAGGGTCCAGGCCATGATGACGGATTCATTGGATGGCTCTGGACCATGGCCAACCTGGAAGAAGAGGCCAAGGCTGCTGGGTGCTGGCAGGAAGCAGGCAGCTGGGTTCAGACATGGTCAGAGGCCTTGGCCACCTTCACGGGGTGGGGTGGGATTCTCAAGGCATCAGCAATGAGAGAAACTAGAAACCACACTGTTCGCTGAACACCCAACAGAGACACAGGTGGGGGGACCTTTGCATATGTAGCTCCCTCTGCTTGAAACAGCCTCTGCTTCAGTTTGCCTGGCGAACTCCTATTCATACTTCAAAACACCACCTGGCTATACTCCTCCTCTAGGAAGCTGTTCACACCTACTTCTTTTCTCTCCTTTGCTTGGCCCAGAAAGTGTCCCAAGTCCTCACCTTTCCTGCTCATACCCACTCTCTTTCTCCCTGGCCTCCCAGATCCCTGGGCACCTTCTCTGCCACAGCTCTCACTAGTATTTTTGGAAGCAACGCCAGGCAGACTGTAAGCAATTTGAGGGCTGCCTCGAGTTTTCCCCCTCTCTTCCCACCTTGCCATCACATCACATGGATCAGGAAGCAACAAGTGCCAGAGGACCAGGTGGTTCCCATGCCCGCCCCAGGCAAACCCAGTCATGCCTGGATGAGCCCGCTGTGCCAGCTGATCCAGAATGTTCTGAATTCATCCCAGGAGAGGATCTTGGCCGTGGGTGTGCTGGCCACCGGCTCACCCATCTTGCTGGTGGAGATCCAGGACCTGGTGTTCTGGTCCCCTCCCAGAACAATCTCGATCATGCCCGCTGTGTCCTGGGGCCCTGGGGACAAGGCCACGCGGGCATCGTTGTGGGCTCGCACGGCCACGTCGAAACGGGTGAGGCGCAGCGGCCGCTGCACGTACTGGAACTCGTACTTGTTGGGCGTGGAGATGTGAACTCTCTCTGGACAGAGGGAAGGAGATGAGGTGTTGAGGGGGCACCGGAAGCATCCTTCCTCCCCCTGCCCCTGCCCAGAGCTGAGCATCGGGACCTCAGGGGACCGGTCCCAGTGTGGCTCCCCACGAAGCTGCAGGAAGCACGGTGGAGTGGAGCGGGTTTGATGACCTCTTTGTCAATAGAGCACAGAAGATGAAACACTCACAGAGATAAATCCTACGAAAGATGGGCAAGACCCGTACGCTGGGAACTGCAAAATGCTGCTGAAACTAAAGATGCAAATCATTGGAGAGCTAGACTGTGTTCGTGGGTCGGAAAATAATATTATGAAGACGTTAATTACCCCCCAGACTGATCTATAGATTCGATGTAATCCCAATCAAAATCCCAGCAGGGTCTTTTGAAGAAATTGCAAAGCTGATTTCAAAATTTATGTGGAAACTCAAAGGATCCAAAAGAGTCAAAACAACTTTGATAAACAAGAAGGACTCACACCATCTGACACTGAGCCTTACTCTAAAGCTATGGCAATCACAAGAGGGTTGCATCGGTGTCATTACAGACAAATGCTCCGTGGAACAGAAGAGGGAGTCCAGAAACGGACCCACACATATATAAACAACTGATTTTCAACAAAGTTGCAAGAGCAAGAGCAATTCAACAGCAGAAGTCCTCAACAAATGATGTTAGAACAATGAACTCTCCAGATGAAGAAAAAGGAACTCTGATCCATACCTTGCATGGGCTCCAAGAGTTAACTTGAAATGGATTAAAATCCAAAAACTATAAAACTCTGGGAAGAAACTGTAGGAGTGGGCAAAGATATCTTAGCTACAACAAGAAAAAATAATCCATAAAAGGAAAAAGTGATAAGCATCATTAAAATGAAGACCTTCTGCTCTTTAAAAGACACTATGAAGATAATGAAAAGATACAGATGGGGAGAAATATTTTTGCAAAGCATTCATCTGATAAAGGACTTGTACCCAGAATACATTTTAAAATACTCTCAAAAACCAAATACAAATAAACAATTCAACTTTTAAAAAGCTAAAAGATCAGACCAGACACTTCACCCCCGCAGAAAATACTGATAGCAAATAAGCATATGAAAAGGTGCTTAATATCATGAGTCATGATGGAAATGCAAATTAAAACCATAGTGAGAGACGACTAATACCTATTAGAATGACTAAAATTAAACAGACCATACCAAGTGTTGCTAAGAATGGGGCAGAACTGGCTTATCCAGTGCCTGTGGGAATGCAAACTAGTACTGTCATTTTGGGAAATGGTTTGACAGCTTCTTAAAAAGTTAAAAAACATACTTACTATATGCGTTGGCTATTCCACTTCTAGGTATCGATTCAAGAGAAAGGAAAACACATTACCCATACAAAGACTTGGGCACAAATTTTCACAGTAGCTCATGTGAAATAGTCCCAAACCGGAAATAACTCAAATATCCTTCAACAGGTGAGTAGATAAAAAAGTGTTATGCATATATCCAGGGGAATCCTGCTGAGACTTAAAATGACTGAATTACTGATATATACAACATGGTCAAATCTCAAAATTCTTTTGTTGAGTAAAGGAAGCCAGACAAAAAGGAGAACATTTTGTATGATTCCACTTACATAACATTCTAAAAAGTACAAAGTAATCTACAGAGACAGAAAGCAGACCAGTGATTCTCTAGAGACAAGAGTGGAGAGGAGAGGAATTCCAAAGGGGCAAGACTTTAGGGTTCATAAAAATCTTCATTACCTTAATTGTGGTGATGGCTTCACAGATGTGTCTCAACATTGATCAAACTACACTTAAAATACATCCAATTTATTATATGTCAATTATACCTCAATAAACATGTTAAAAATGTTCCTGATCTTACTCTGAATACAAATCTGTTCAGCTTAGTGTGGATTATAATATAAAAAATACGAACAATGTGCAAATGTCCAGTAATGTTTCAAAATGTTCCGTAATGATCAAATTATGGGGCAGTCATTTAATGGGCCATGAGGAAGCTGTTCTGAAGTGCTGTTTATAAAGACTTTATAAACAACACATTAACAGGGGAAAGTGCTGAGGATGTATTAAGTGAAAAAGGCAAGACATAAAACTATACACCTCAGGAGTCACAACGATGCTAAACAATAATCAACCCTAGGAAAGTGAGCACAACAAAATGTCTTTGTACTGGAACTAGAGGAGAGAGTTTTTGTATTTCTATTTTTATAAATTTTCTCTAGCACATAGGTATTGCTTTCTCCTTTCCCAATTTTAAAAATTGTGATAAAACACACAGAATGCAAAATCTGCCATCTTGAACCATTTTTAAGTGTACAGGTCAGTGGCGTTAAAGACATTCACATTATTTAAACATCACCAGCATCCACCCCAAGAACTCTACTCATCTTGTAAAACTAAAGCTCTGTATCCATTAAACAATACATTTTTAAAAACCACCACCACCACCAAAAAACAATACATCTCTATTTTCCTCTCCCCCAGCCCCTGAAAACCACTCCCCTACTTTTTTGTCTCTAGGATATTGACTACTCTAGAGAGATCATATAAGTGGAATCATACAGGATTTGTACACATGCACTTTTAAAGATTTATTAGGGGGTGCATTTTAGAAGTCTTTATTGAATTTTACAGTATTGCTCCCATTCGAAGTTCTGGTTTCCTGTCTGCAAGGCATGTGGGACCTTAGGTCTCTGACCAGGGATTGAAGCCAAACCCCCTGCATTGGAAGGCAAAGTCTGTCCTAATCACTGGACTGCCAGGGAAGTCCTCATGCAGTGACTTTAAAAACTGTTTTTAATTTAAAATTTACTGAGATAATTATAGACTCATATGTGACTCTGCGTGTGTGCATGCTAAGCTGCTTCAGTCATGTCCGACTCTTTGCAACCTATGGACTGTAGCCCTCCAGGCTCCTCTGTTCGTGGAATTCTCCACGCAAAAATACTGGAGTGGGTTGCCATGCCCTCCTCCAGAGGATCTTCCAGACCCAGGGATCGAACCTTATGATTCCTGCATTGGCAGGCAGGTTCTTTACCCCTAGCACCACCGGAAAGCCCATATGTGACTCTAGGAAATAGCAAAGAGAAATCTTTGACCCAGTTTCCCCAAAGGTAGCATCTCGCAAAATTCTAGTATACTGTCATTACCAGGATACTGGTACTCTTAGAATCCCTTGATCGCATTCAGATTGCTCCAATTCTATTTGTGTGGGATCCCTCTTGCTGAACTTTTATCACCAGAGTCACACCCTTTCTCCCCACCCCAACAACCACTATCTCTAAAATCTTGTCATTTCGACAATATTATAAAAAGGATCATTTATGTATTCTTTTAGGACTGATTTTTTTTTTTTACTCAATCCCCTTCATTTCAGTTGCTGCATATTATCAATAGTGTCTTTCTCTTTATCTCTGGTTCATACCCTGACATATGGACAGACCACAGTTTGCTTAACCCTTTACCCGCGGAAGGACATCTAGGCTGTTTTCAGTTTGCGCTGTGCACAGTCAGACACGACTGAGCGACCCCATGGACTGTAGCCCACCAGGCTCCTCTGCCCGTGGCATTCTCCAGGCGAGAATCCTGGAGTGGGTTGCCATGCCCTCCTCCAGGGGATCTTCCCAACCCAGGGATCGAACCCAGGTCTCCTGCACTGCAGGCAGAATCGTTACCGTCTGAGCTCCCAGCTGATATGAACATTTGTGTACAGGTTTTTGCATGAGTGTAAGTCTTCGTTTCTCTGAAGAAATGCCTAAGAGTATAATTGCCAGTGGGTATGCTGACAGCGTGTTGTTTTTTTAAGTCATCAAACTGTTCTCAGAAACCACAGCGGCTGTACCAGTCTACGTTCCCACCAGCAACGTACGCTAGACCCAACTTGTCCATACCCTGGCCACCTTTTCGCGTTGTCACTGCTTTTTATTTTACTCATTCGGATAACTTACCGCGTTTCAATTTGGCCTTCTCTAAGGGCTTCCCTGGGAGCTCGGTGGTGAAGAATCCACCTGCCAGTGCAGGGGACATGGGTTCGATCCCTGATCCAGGGAGATCCCACGTGCCACGGAGCAACTAAGCCTGTGCGTCAGAGAGGGGAACAGGCAGGAAGGCTAGGGGTACCCAGGAGGAGGAGTTAGGCTGCACGTGTCAGGAGTGTCTTTTCTCTCTCTTCAGGGGCAGGAAGAAGCAAACTACAAGTGTCAGACTTTTTTTCCTTCTCTACACAAAATTAAAAGGAGGTTTCTTTTACAATTCTGTGTTGCCAGGATGATGCCTGGTTCCACCTGAACTTAACTTTTCTCAAACCTTGAGCTAACCAATGCATTTTTCTTACAGAAATGTTTTTCTTAAGTTGCATTAATGAACTATGTATCTACCTTAGACTCTGCCTTTCTTCAAGCTGGTTCTGCCTAAGACTCAGAACTGATAATGGTTCAACAAACCAGCACGTTTTACTCATGGAAATGTTCCCTTAAGCTATGTTAATGAAACTGTGTACTTGCTTGGAAACCTGCCTTTCTTCAAGATTTATGTCAATTGTTTTATGGCCCAGGATGATTCACCTTGTGCGATGTTATCTCAAAATTTATGTTATGTGTGGTGCAACTTAGCTTCGAGACATTTCCTTTCTTTAATTAGCAGCTTGCGAATAGCTATATAACTTCTTGCTATAAACTAGCAAGGGGGCACTCTTTCTGCCGTCTTCTGATGTCTGTGTCAGAAGCTTTCTCTATCTCTTTTCTACTTTAATAAAATTTTATTACACAAAAGCTCTGAACAGCCTCACCGCTGGACCTGGATCAAATTCCTCTCCCCGGAAGGCCAAGGACCCCAGCGTCATTCACGGCTCACAGCAGCAACCTTTCACCACAGCTACTGAGCCTGTGCCCTAGAGCCCGTGAGCCGCAGCTACTAAAGCTCCCAGAGCCTGTGCTCCGCAACAGGAGAGGCCACCACCATGAAAAGCCCGCACACCACAACTAGAGAGGAGCCGCTGCTCACCACAACTAGAGAGGAGCCCGCTCAGCAGTGGAGACTCAGCACAGCTAAAAATAAACTGCAAGTCGCCCAGTCGTGTCCGACTCTTGGAGACCCCATGGACTGTCCGTGGAATTCTCCAGGCCAGAATACTGAAGGGGGCAGCCTTTCCCTTCTCCAGGGGATCTTCCCAACCCAGGGACTGAACCCAGGTCTCCCGCATTGCAGGCGGATTCTCTACCAGCTGAGCCACAAGGAAGTCCCCCCAAATAAAGTCATATAATTATTTACAAAATCATTTGAACATATATGTGATGTCTTGCTACCTACTGAAAAAAGGGGAAAGGGGATGTCAAAAGGAAGCCTGGGTCCAGAGCGTGATGTGACTGCCTTGGCAATAGGGAGGTGGTGCACCTAGGGCTTGGCACCACCTGGGGATTCCATCCCAGATCCTCTGCTCTGCCCCTTGGCAAAACCTGCCAGAGGAGCGTCCAGTGCCAGGCCCAGCCCAAGCTCCAAAGTGGAGGGCTCTTTGAGGCGGGGGTGGACGGGGTAGGGTCAGACCCTCCCATAGGCAGCTCAGGCTCACGTTCCTCCCGGCACTGACATGGCCCCACCAAGGCAGAGGCGTGCAAGTGTCTTTCTGTGGCCACTCCACTCACTGGGCATTTCGTACCCATTTCCAGATCACGGGCAGGCCCAATGTCAATTTCAGGGGATCAGGGTGGACCCCAGATCTCACACTTCCCGGATTTCCCACATCCTTCTCTGCTACCCCTGGGCTCTGGTCACTCTCATTCTCCCAGCTTTCCCGTGTTGTGACTCCAAGACCTCCCTTCCCCAGACCATCAGTCCCTCCCTCGGGACTCCAAGCTCCACAGCCCCGTCCCCTGACGGCAATCTCTTTTCTCGTTGGCACCTGCAGTCAACCATCATGACATGCTTACTTCCTGCCTGGCAGAAGCCCAGTCCTCACTCTGCCTTACATGTGTCCCTAGCTGGGACATTTCAGTAGCTTTGCCGTGGTGTCCCCAGCCCCGAGGCAGGACGGGTGTCCACTTGGCAGCAATGGAGTTGCAACAGTGTAGGTGTAAGGGCCAAAGTCTTTGGCAGGGTGGGCGTGGGAGACTCACCGTTGGGACAGAAGAAAGCGCTGTAGGTGTATGATCGGGGGGCTCCTTCAGGCTGAAACAGAGAAATAGGGAGAACTGAGCACCAGTGGAGGCAGTCACTGCATGGGCCGCTATCCCACGGCTGCAGACTCGGAGCTGCAGAGTCTGGACCCCGCAGAATGATGCCACGAGGGCACGGAGATGGACCCAGTCTCCTACCTCCTGTGTGCAGACGGGGAAACTGAGGCTCGCTTCCCTTTCCCCCGGCTCTAGTCAAACTCATCAACCACACCTAGAGTGATCAGGCTTCTCACATACCTGCCCCGACCTCCTGACCACTCTTTCCACCCAGATCCCAGCCCGGCTTCTCCCCTCTGGGTAAAGAACACAATGACTCAAAGGCTGCCAGGATCCGAGGCCCCGTCTGGCCTGTAAGAGCGCTGAGAACGGGGCTCCCAGGCCTGCCAAGGACGGGGGTCTCTGTCCCACCGTCCAGTGGCTCCTCTGTCTCCTGTCCCTCACGCTCCTGCCCCCACCCCTTCTACGACATCACCCAGTAGGCAGGTGGCTTGTTCTCTTCAAAGGGAGGACTCAAGAACCTCCCTCGTGGTCCAGTGGTTGAGAATCCGCCTGCCAATGCAGGAGACACAGGTTCCAGCTCTGATCTGGGAAGATTACGCAGGCCGCAGAGCAGCTAAACCCGTGCACCACAGCTCCCAAGCCGGCGCTCTGGAGCCCATGCACCACGACAAGAGAAGCTGCCGAAGGAGAAGCCCGGCCACTGCAGCTAGAGAAAGCCCGTGCGCAGCAACACAGGCCCAGCACAGCCAAAAATGAACAATGTTTTTAAAAAGGGGGAGCACTCGAAACTTAATGGGATACACGTTGCGGGGCTTCACCTGACCCGTGGGATTCCAGCTTTTCCAGGTCTCCTTTCGCAGTGTCAGCAGACTGGTGAGCTGGGGCCACTTGAGGTCAGACCTTAAAGGGTTAATCTTTGACCACTGCAGCCAGACAGCCTCCTGGGGTCCCAATTTCTCCCACTGTGACGGTTCACTTTATTTGTCAACTCCAGACATCTGATCACACGTTACTTCTGGGCGTGCCTGTGAGGGCATCTCTTAAAAGAGCCAGCATTTGAATGGATGGACTGTGATGCAAATTGCCCTCCCAGAGTGGGTAACCCCCAAACACTCCACTGAGGGCCCAAATACAACAAAAGGCGGAAGAGGGATGAATCCTCTCTCTGCCAGACAGTCTTTGAGCTGGAGCATCGATCTTCTCTGCCCTTGACGCTCCTGGTTCTGTGGATTTCTCAGCCTCCATGATCGATTTCTCAGCCTCCATGACCTTGTAAGCTTCGCAGGTGGTGCTAGTGGTAAAGAAACTGCCTGCCAGTGCACAAGATGTAAGAGACACGGGTTCGATCCCTGGGTCGGGAAGATCCCCCGGAGAAGGTCATGGCAACCCACTCCAGTATTCTTGCCTGGAGAATCCCATGGACAGAGAAGCCTGGTGGGCTACAGTCCATGGGGTCGCAAAGAGTCGGACACGACTGAAGCAACTTAGCATACGTGATCGTGTAAGCCAACTGCTTATAATAAATCTCTTTCTGGAGAGAGATTTATGTTCTACTGGTTCTGTTTCTCCAGAGAACCCTAATACACCCACTGCTGGCTGGGTGACCCAGGGCCACTCACTTAAATTCCCTGGGCCTCTATTTGTTATCATTGGAAGGACTGATGCTGAAGCTGAAACTCCAATACTTTGGCCATCTGATGCAAAGAACTGACTCACTGGAAAAGACCCTGATGCTGGGAAAGATTGAAGGTGGGAGGAGAAGGGGACGACAGAGGATGAGATGGTTGGATGGCATCACCGGCTCTATGAACATGAGTTTGAGCAGGCTCCAGGAGTTGGGGATGGACAGGGAGGCCTGGCGTGCTGCAGTCCATGGGGTCACAAAGAGTCGGACCTGACTGAGTGACTGAACTGAACTGAACTGAAGATGGAGGTGATGAAGGCATTGACCTTGATGTGAGGGTTAGGTGTACTTCAGACAGGGCTGACGTCTTCTCGGTGCTACTGAACAGCCAGTTCTTGTTAGATCTTCTCATTGCCCTCCCTCCACCCCCTGCCCCCAGCCCTCTGCAGATGCTGCGAAGATGGGCATCATCCACCCAGGGATGACGAGTCCAGGAGGCACCTGTCTGGATCACGTCCACTTCCCGCTATCAACCCGCCTCACGCACACAAGCCACAACCAGATGTCCCCACTGAGCAACTAGTTGACAGATCTTCAGCAAAATGGCCCATGGCTGGCACCAAGAGGCCAAGCACACCCTTGTGGATGACACCAACTGGATTGTCATCTCATACCCAGCACATCTGACATGGAGTCTGCAGGCTATCTGCTCAGCCACAGGCTCCACGGTGAGCCCCCAAGGTTCTGCTTGGGCATCAGCAACCCCCTTACCAGGCTATCAGCTCAGTCTCTTGTTGGCAAAGAGGTTGTCACTGGACAGGGCCTGGCCATTGTAAACCCATGACAGCTATACAGTCATAAAAATGATTCAGAACTCAGATGTCTACCGATGGGTGAACAGATACAGTGGAATGTTACACGCCATGAAAAGGGATGAGGCACTGAACTGATACCTGCTACAATACAGGAGTTCTATGTGGGGAAAGAGAGTCGCCAGTAGGGCTAATACGAATATGAAAACCAGTAGATTGTAGATACGGCTTCCCTGGTGGCTCAGCAGTAAAGAATCTGCCTGCGATGCGGGAGACGTGCAAAGACCCCCTGAAGGAGGAAGTGGCAACCCACGCCAGGATTCTTGCCTGGGAAATCCCATGGAACAGAGGAGCCTGGCGGGCTACAGTCTGTGGGTTTGCAAGAGTCAGATACGACTGAGCGACTAAACTACCACACCATGTAAGCAGACCTCAAAAACACCCTGCTAAGTGAAAGAAGCCAGAGAGGAAAGCCCACAGAGTGTATGATTCCATTTACACTCAATGTTCACAACAAGCAGATCTAGAGACAGCCTCTGAACCCTTCCTTTGGCGCTGAGCGTGGCCCCTGACCATCCAGGGTCTCCCGGACACACCCCCACCCCAGCATAGCCTTTGAAATAGCCAGTGGGGCTGCTCCTGGCCACTTGGCCCTATCTCCTCTCCCAGCTTAACTCAGAGGGGACTCTGGTGCCAGCCTCTTGCCTTCACGCTGCCCTGGCTTTTAGCTGATCCTGGCTTCCAATCTCCTTTGCCTCTGTGCTTGAGCCAGCTCCCAGTCAGGTTCCAAAACCAGGTCCCTGCGAAATGTCACTTTTCTTATCTCGGGCAGGACTTTTCTGCAACCTTATAGCACATAACAGTGCTTCATTCTGGCCTGTTCTAGGGATTTATCTATTCTGCATATTTCATATACATGGGATGGTACACTACGCAATCTTCGGTGTCTGGCTTCTTTCACTGAGCATAATGTTTTCAAGGTTCGTCTACACTGGAGCACAAATCAGTGCTTCATTGCTTTTCATGACCGAGTAATGTTCCATGATATTGCGAAACTGTATCCTCTTGCACCATATTTACTGATTCATCAGCTGATGGACATTTCCTAAAACAGAAAAAGCCTCCCTGGCTTATGTCCAGGATCCCCCAGTTGACCATTATAAATGCCTGGATGACAGCAGCTCCCATCTCTGTAGCACTCAGGCCAGGAACTCAAGAGATGCCTTCCACACATACTCTCATTTAACTGCCCAGCAGTTCCTATTTGAACTCAAGGCTGTCACTCCAGAGCCCAACTCTGGCCTAGAGGGCAGACCCCCTTTCACTCCTGTGATGCCTGTGAGGCTCTCCTCGCGGCTCTGAATTATGTCGGCCTTCTTTTCGATTCTGTGAACTCCACTGAGACATGGTGGGGTGATCGAAGGCTCTCCAGCAAAAGTTCGAAAGGTCATAATCCCCTGAGCCAGCTGGGTTGCCGGGCGGGATGGCAGTGGCCCCTCTTCCGCTTGACCCAGCACTCATGACGGTGCAGCCATCGCCTCCTCCCTACCACGTGCCTCTCAGGAATGGCCTTTCTGTTGTATTCGGCCTCCAACCCGGTAGGTGGCATGTGACGTCTGGTCAGGGTCCATCGTGTAATAGAGCGAGTGAACCGTGCACCCAGAGTTCCATGGCGGGACAAGATGGGAGAATCCGTGCACCCAGCACTCCCTGTCGCATCAGTCTATCTCTCTAATTCATGCTTCAGTCTTTGCATTGACATTTCAGGGCTTCTGAGGGCTACATCACACCTCCCGTCTCCCAGAGCTGAGTGTATATCGCTGGACCAGCGGATGCTGCAGACATTGGATACAGCTGAGCAGTGCGAGTGGGAGGAACAGGAGACTCCTCCTCTGTGCATCTTAGAAATTCTTCTTGCAGAGGAAAGAGACAAGAGCTCCAGGCCTCCAGGTCAAAAGGAGGGCAGACTGTGGCTCAGGAGTGTGCACAGGGCTTTGCAGCGGGTCACTGGGGATTTCTGCATTTCCTGTTGAGGCCATCCCATTCCTGTTGGCTCGTGGAGGTCGTATGCCTCATCCGATGACACACGGGTCCCTGAGGACTCCATCACGTCATGTCAACAAAGCTGCAGCAATGACCTGTCCGCCTCCGGGAGTTCCGCCCAGCTCGCACGTGACTCCTGGTGCTGATGGAAACCATTTGCGCTCAGCTCCACCAGGACCGCAGTGGAGGGAGGGCAGCTGTTTGCAGCTGGGCCACTGGGGAGGGGCAACACTCCGGGCTTCAGCCCTTCAGTGGGGCTGCCGCGTGCTCTCTGAGCAGCAATAAACAGGAGTCTGACCAGAGCTCTGGGCTCTAATGCATCCGAGCAGCCCCAGAAAAGATGGGGCATCATTGTTCCCACAAGCCCAGCATTGTGAGATGAGATGCCACGTGTGTTCTCCAACCTCCCCCACGCTGTGGGGTGAGTGTGAGCACCCAATCCTTCAGAGCAGACTGGGAATCACAAGACACTCGATGAGCCCCAAGGACAAGTGGCAGATCCCAGATTCACAGCTGAGAGGGGAGGCGAGGCGGGGGGTGGTGGTGGTCTGGGTGACCCGGCTGGAGGCTCTGCATCCTTCCCGCGCAGGCATTCCAAGGACAGCCCTCCAAATGCCGGCTCACAGTCTCTGCAACTGTCTATGATGAATGGGCAGCCAGGGGAGAAAGGCACGCCACTCTCCACTGCGATCGACCCCGGGGGTCAGGAGGACACTTCCCTGCAGCCTTTGAGAGCCCCACATCACTGCACCAAAGCCTGTTCGGCCGCTTGAAGAGGGGATGACTGCCACGGTCCTTCAGCCCCAGGCCCCAGAGCAGGACTGGTGGGGGCTGAGTGCAAATGGTTTCCCCTGGCTCGGGGAAGGCCCACACACCCCAGCCCCTACCTCACTGGGGAGCCAATCAGGCCCTGGCCAAGTGCCTCGAGCAAGGACATGGGCTTACCTCGACCATCACACTGCGCCGGATGTGGTCCCTTCCGATGGGGACCCTTCTGTCAACGTAATTCTCCTCTGGGGGTCTGACGGACTTCCCATCCCGGCAGCAGCTCGTTTCTCTGTAAGCCAGAGCTTTGGCTGCGGAGATTTGAGTACTCGGTGCTGGTTCTCAAAACAGGACCCCATCCGGCGCTCTTCTGCCCCCGACTCTTGTCCCAGGCTTCCCAGGGATGCATGCACGCATACATGTGCATGATGCATGCTGCATGTATGTGAGGGCACAGATGTGCATGAGTGCGCACGTGTGCAAGTGTGAGGGCATGCTACATTGGGGGGGCACTTTAAGAGCCTGGCTTCCCCCAGAGGGGGCCCCCTACCCCCTGATCACTCTGGACTGGTCCAGACTCCCACAGTAGCTCTCTTGTCCCTCAACCTCATGTTCTGCCCTGCTGACCCTTCCCCCATGCCTGGATTCAGCGCCTGGACCCCTTGGTGTTCTGGAGAGGAGAGATGCCCCAATAAGCACGTGGACCTCACCTGTGATGTTGCTGAGACCCAGGTCGCCAAAGGACAGAACCACCCACGTGGGCTCCGTCTCCCCGGAGGCCACACACGTCTTCTTGGTCAGATGGCGTTTGCCAGGATGTCCGACAAACTGGATGCCCCTGGGAACTGAGATCTTCACATAGACCTGGAGAGGGGGGCAAGCGTCCATGGTACCCAAAATCTGCACACCCTCCCAGCACGCCTCGCTGCCCACGACACTCCATCCACCCTGGAAGCCTTCTCCCCAAACCACGCTCTCCATGAGAAACCCCCTTTGCATTTCTTATCAGAACCAACTACTCGGGCTTCCCTGGTGGTCCAGTGGTTAAGAATCCGCCTTGCAATGCAGGGGACACCAGCTCAATTCCTGGTCTGGGAAGATCCCACGTGAGGCGGAGCAATTAATCCCGCGTGCTGCGATTACTGGGCCCACCTGCAGCAACTGCTGAAGCCCGTGTGCTCTAGGGCCTGTAGTCTACGCTGAGAGGCCACATCCTGCAGCTAGAGAGCAGCCCCTGCTCTTCCCAACTAGAGGAAGTCCACAAGCAGCAATGAAGACCCAGCACAACCAAACATAAGTAAATGTTAAGAAAAAAAAGAACCGACTCCTCAACGTTGTCCTGCTGGGAGCCCCCTGCTTCCCTCAATCCCCCACACCCTCACTGGTCCAGCTCCCCTTGGAGACCAAGGTCGATTCAAGGGCTGCTTATCCAGCTCCAATCCTCCCCAGCCAAGGGATAAGAGAGGCCACTCCACACACAGGCCTCACAAAGCACTTCCTCTGACCCTCTCTCCAACCACGGAGGTCCACTGCATCCTAACAGAGCTTGGTGTACACGCGTGCGTGCGTATGTGTGTGCCATGCGTGCGTGCACCTCTGTGTGCACATCTACACGTGTAGCAGGCACGGCACTGCCAGACACGTGAGTGCACGCGTGTGAAGACAAGCGTCTCTGCATACGTGTGCAAGCATACCTATCTACACGTGTGTGCGCACACCACGTATCTATCTACGTGCACGTTGTGTGTCCAAGTGTTTATACCCCTCGACCTACAACATGCTCTTTGCTCCACATCGACTTGTCCAACCAGTAGACGCACAGCACCTAGTGGGTTCAGGCGCCCTCCTAGGAATTCAAGAGACAGATCTGAGCAAGACACACGAGTGACGCCTGAGCCTCAGTGCACCTAAGTCACACACACAGTCAAATGTGTACAAGGAAGCTTTACAGCAGCAAGTGTGACAGAGTGTTTGAATACGGCCTACAGGCAGGCCCAGCCAGACCCGAATGAGAACGGTTGGTCCATTTGGGGGTTCCTCCATCCCCCCTCAAGACACCATTCTTCCAGAAAGTTCTTCCAGGGAGGAAAGAAGAAATTCAAGCATCAAGTATTGATGCAATCCATTTTCTGGGTCCTGGGAGGAACTAACTGTCCAGGCTGAAGGGTGGGATCGGCCTGTTTTCCTGGAACCTCCAGACCAGCACGAGGGAAGTGTGCGTGTTAGCTGCTCAGGCGTGTCTGACTCTTTGTGACCCCAGGGACCGTAACCCACCAGGGTCCTTGTCCATGGGGCTCTCCTGTTCCTAAAATTGAACACATGGACACACCTGTTGCCCAGCAAGGATGCCTTCTTCCAGCCAACAGGCCAGCCACCAGGGCGTGATCAGAGCTGGACTGGGTACCTGGGGGCCTGCCTGCAGTCCAGGAGAGAGCTTCCCTCAGGGGCCAGCCTGTGATTAGGAACCAGCCTACACTTACTCCAGCTTTTTAAGACTGGAATCCTATTCCTCCTAACCAGGTGTGGTCAGTCACTCAGTCGTGTCCACCTCTCCATCTCTGAGACCCCATGGACTGCAGCCCACCCGGATCCTCTGTCCACGGGATTCTCCAGGCAAGAATAGTGGAGTGGGTTGCCATGTCCTTCTTCCCAACCCAGGGATGGAACTGCACCTCCTGCACCTCATCTCCCGCATTAGCAGGCAGATTCTTTACCCCTGAGCAGTGGGAAGCCCCCTCCCAGTGATAAACCACATAAAAAGGGTGAATGAAGGCTTCCCTGGTGGTCCAATGGTTAAGAATCTGCCTTGCAATGCAAAGGACACCAGGTCCATCCCTGGTCCAGGAAGACCCCACATGCTGCTGGGCATTTAGCCTCTGTACCACAGCTACTGAGCCCACCCACCTAGAGCCTATGCTTTGCAACGGGAGTGGCCGCCACAGGGAGAAGCCCGCACGTTGCAGTTAGAAAGTAGCTCCCACTGGCCATAACGAGAGAAAGCCTACCCACAACAATGAAGGTGCGGCCCAGCAGAAAAAAAAGATGAATGATAAAGCTCTGGGTGTTGGGGCCCTGCTCCCAGCTTATCGCCCTGAGCCCTTCACCTGTCTTCCTCGACCCCCTCTGGGCCACCCACGGCCACCGCCCTGGTTGCTGCTGCAGCGGTTCTCACTCAGACTAATGCACGAGCCTCCTCCTTCTTTCCCGCGTTCCCAACCAGAGCCTAAAATCCGGCCGGACTGTGTCACAGGCAGCTCTTGGGACAGGCCAACCTGCCTTCTGTCCCTGTCACTTGCGTATACTGTTCCCTCTTCCAGGAATGCCCTTCCAGGCCCAGTGCCCAGCTTAAACATCGCCCAGAGACTTCTCTACATTCAGAGGAACCAACCCTTTTCAGGGTTTTCTTGGTTCCCTGTAGGCATATAATTTTTTTTTTTTTTTAATCTCACAGCATAGGCTTGTGAGATCCTAGTTCCTGGACCAGGGATCAAACCCGTGCCCCCTTCAGTCGGAAGCATAGAGTCCTAACCACTGGACCACTGGGGAATTCCCGACGCCTAATTCTAACACAGATCTGCCCCTCAGTCCCTGGGGGACCTTGAACATAATGCTTCTCTGAGCTTCCCGTATGGGAATGATACCAGCAGAGACAAAGTAAGTGATTAAATAGTTAATCCCACTAGGGGACTGTAAGCAGAAAAAATACAGGAGACCCCGTAAGTTAACAATTACTCAAGAAAGTAGGGTTGCTTAACCACAAAACCAAGCAGACTTGCTTAGCAACGAAACCAGGCAACAGAAGCACAAGGCATGCCCCCAGGCAATAAAACAATGGCGGCATGAAACCCACATCCTGCCCAGTGAGCTCACTAAGTCAGGACACGCTCTCTGCACACACAAAAAACAACAACTTGTGGACCCAGCTTGACCATGTACGGACAAGAAAACTCCTCTGGCCAACCTGAAGGGGGCGCTGATGATGGAAGCGTGCCGTTTACTTCAAGGATGACAGACTTCGCCCCCTCCCGACTTTTCCTTTGATTATAAAACTGTAGGCCAGTAAGTCCTTGGGGCATGGCACTCTCTTGTCTGCCTGCCTGTAAGCCTCACAAGCGTCCTAGTCTGATAAATCACTTCATCTCTATCACTTTGCCGCTCACTGAGTTCTTTCTGCACTGAGACATAATGGACCACACTACTGGAGCTCCTCAGAGGCCCCCAAACCATTTCATCAAATGGACATCAAACCATTTCAGCACCGCCACAGCTCCTCCTCTCCCAGCCCTTCTGTGCACTGGATAATAGCACAAGGAAAACCATGCACCCAGCGCCGGACACAGAGATGTGCGCCCAAGAAAACCGAGTCAGCAGCGTCAGAAGTCCAGGTTGAGCTCAGGCAGACCTCACGTCCTGGGCACTCGGGTCTTCAGATTCCTGCACATAGCCCGGCAAACCTCGGGGACCTGGGTGACTGCTTTTGAGTGAATGAAGTTGAATCATTAACATCTTTTTACACCTGGGAATTCCTTTCTGGTAGCCTCTGGATGTTCCATTTCTATTCTAGAGCTGTGCTGACCATTTTTTTCCTACTTGGGATTTTCTTTCCATTAACGACCCAAGAGAGGAGAAACTTCTATGTGAGGGTACATGATCTGTGGTTATTCCATAGAGTCAAATAAGCATCAGAAAGCCCAATGCAAATACCAGCCTCAAAACTGGGCCCAGGCCACAGCATGGGAGGGGTCCTTAACTGGCCTGGAGGCCATTATAAGGCATTCCATGCAGTATGTTCTTGGGTTGATTTAACTATTCAGTGGAGGTATAGCATTTACAAAGGAAAAAAGGAGTAAAGGATTTCATGTAAGTTCAAGGTCACCCTTTGAGCCAAGAGTCAGAGGCTCAGAACAATGCTGTCCCCACTCTGGACCAGGCTCAGAAACGGCTCTGACACAGCATCTATGCTCAGACTCACAAAGGAGCCTGAAACCTGCTCCCTGCCCCTGGGGTGAGGGGCGGGCAAGTAGGTCTCTCACACCCAGATAAGGAAACAAAGCAGCCTAGTGAATGGAACACCAAGCTGCAGTCCAGAGGGTCTTCTGGAGAGTGAGGCGAGGACGTGCTGAAACTGTAGCTGAGGGATGGGCGTTCCGCCAGCCTCCCACTCAGGACTTCCATCCCCAGCAGCCTTGACACTTTTCAGGTGGCAAATTCCAATCACCCCAGAAAGCCCTGTTTTTCAGGAAAAGTGGGCAGTGGTTGGATAAAATCTCTTGCTTTCTGGTGACCTTGGCCTGGGGCTGCAACTCACATCTCTGCCCTTGGTGGGAAATGTGCCAGCAGCCTTGGGAGGCCCCATTCACATGGGCAGGGCCAGGATGAGGTCAGCTGCCTCCCTGGGCTGGCTAGGGCGAGCCTGAGACCTGCAGCCCCACCTCCATGCTGACCTGCAGACAGCAGGCTTCCACCTGGACCCCGGGCCCTGCCCCCAACTCACTCGTCCAGCTGTAGCCTCGGCTCCCAATCCCCATCCCTGAGGGCTGCCCCTAACCCTGGGAGCCCACCTCCCTTCTCTTCCTCTCACTCACCAGCCGATGTCCAGGCTGAGATGGTACACAAAGGATTACAGAGGTGGAGGAGGGCGCCCTTGCCCTCTTGCAGCCACACTGAGGCTCAGCCCCCAAACGCTCCTTCCCCATCCCGCCCCCACCTGATCCTGGTCCTCATGGCTCCCTCCACATTGTCTGCCATCCCTCCTCCTCCTCAGGGTCTGAAATTACCAAGCCCACCTCCTTGGGGTAGTGGTTATGGGTTGGATTGTGTCCCTCCAGTAAGATATGTTGAAGTCCTGGCACTTCCCTGGCGGTCCAGTGGCTAAGACTCTGCTCCCAATGCAGGGGCCTGGGTTCGATCCCTGGTCAGGGAACTAGATTTTCACATGCCGCAACTAAGAGCTCACACACTGCACCGAGAGCTCACACGCTGCACCGAGAACTCACACGCTGCACCGAGGGCTCACGCGCTGCACTCACGCCCCGCACTGAGGGCTCACGCGCTGCACCGAGAAACGCTGCACCAAGAGCTCACACGCTGCACCGAGGGCTCACACGCTGCACTGAGGGCTCACGCGCTGCACCGAGGGCTCACACGCTGCACCGAGGGCTCACACGCTGGACCGAGGGCTCACACGCTGCACCGAGGGCTCACACGCTGCACTCATGCCCCGCACCGAGGGCTCACGCGCTGCACCGAGGGCTCACGCGCTGCACCGAGGGCTCACACGCTGTACTGAGGGCTCACACGCTGCACCAAGAGACGCTGCACGCCAAAACCGAAGAATCCACACGTGTGTGTGCGCTCAGTCATGTCTGACTCTTTGCAGACCCATGGACTACGGCCCTCCAGGCTCCCCTGTCCATGGGATTCTGCAGGCAAGAATTCTGGAGTGGGTTGACATTTCCTCCTCCAGCGGATCTTCCCAACCCAGGGAGAGAACCCGAGTCTCTGATGTCTCCTGCATTGGCAGGCAGATTCTTTATCACTGAGCCACCAGGGAAGCCCAAAGAAGCCACATGCCACAACAGAAAGACCCCACCTGTTGCAACTAAGACCTGGCACAGCCAAATAAATAAATTTAAAAGTTTTTTTAAAAGTATGTTGAAGTACTAACCTTGGTACCTGTAAATGTGACCTCATTAGGAACTACGGTCTCAGCAGATGTCATCAAGTTCCAAGGAGGTCATGGCATCAAGCCTGCAATGCGGGAGACCAAGGTTCGATCCCTGGATTGGGAAGATCCGCTGGAGAAGGGAATGGCAACCCACTCCAGTATTGTTGTTTGAAGAATTCCATGGACAGAGGAGCCTGGCAGGCTACAGTCCAGGGGGGTCTGAAGTGAGCTGGATACAACTGGGCGACTAACACTTTTACTTTTTCTAATCCAACAAGACAGGGGCTCTTCTAAGAGGAAATTCAGACACAGAGTCTGTGCAGAGAAGGAGGATGATGTAAAGAAGATACACAGCGAGAAGAAGGCCATGGGAAGACTGAGGCAGAGACTGGAACAAGGCCGCCACAAGCTAAGAGAACGCCAAGGATCGTGGGCAGCTCCCAGAAGCCAGGAGAGAGGTCAAGGACAGGCCATCTCTCAGAGCCTCCTTCTGGAGGAAACCAGCCCTGTCCATACTTTGACCTTGGACTCCAGCCTCCAGAACTGTGAGAGAATACATTTGCATTGTTTTAGGCCGCCCAGTTTCTGCTACTTTGTTACAACAGCCACAAGAAACTGATACAGTAGCCTTTCCACCTCCTCTGAGAAGGAGTCACCTCCCCCGCCACTGTACGCACCCTGCAGACCCTGGGACCCCAAGAGTTGGAATAGTACCAACAAGGTCCGTGGGACATCCACAATCACCATTCTTAGCAGCTATATGGACTGACCCATTTACCCCTTTATCCACCTGTAAGACTCCTGTCTGCTTCACGTTTGTAGAAACTGACACACCAACAGGTGGAATAACATGGACAAGTTCAATCAGTTTCTTTCAGTAGAAATTGAGATTGAGAGTGCCTGCTCTGGGGGCCACCAGGATTCCTCACTTCTGTGCTGGGGTCGGCACGTGTGTGCATGCTAAGTCGCTTCAATCAAGTCCGACTCTTTGTGACCCCATGGACTGCAGCCTACAGGCTCCTCTGTCCATGGGGATTCTCCAGGCAAGAATACTGGAGCGGGTTGCCATGCCCTCCTCCAGGGATCTCCCCAACCCAGGGGTTGAACCCACGTCTGTTACGTCTCCTGCATTGGCAGCTGGGTTCGTTACCACCGGCCCCACCTGGGAAGCCCACAACCCAACCTAAATCCAATCCATCACCTGTTTCTGTAAGGCCAGGCAGCTAATGGTTTTTACTTTTTTTTTTTTTTTAATGATTGGGATGAAGAAGGGAAACTTAAAAAAAAAAAAAAAAATGGTGGTCCAGCGTTTAAGAATCCACCAGAGTTTCCAGGTGGCGCTAGTGGGAAAGAATCCTCCTGCCAATGCCCAAGATGCCAGAGACATTCGTTCAATCCCTGGAGGGGGAAGATTCCCCTGGAGGAGGAAATGGTAACCCACTCCAGTATTCTTGCCTGGGAAGTTCCATGAGCAGAGGAGCCTGGTGGGCTGCAGTCCACGGGGTCACAGAGTCAGCCACAGTGAGCACACACACACACATGCATGTTGCGATGCAGGGGACGCAGGTTCGACCCCTGGTCAGGGACCTAAGATCCCACATGCTGAGGAGCAGCCAAGCCCACAGCTAGAGAGTCCATCCGCTGCAATGAAAGATCCCGCAAAATGCAAGGAAGACCCTGCATGTGGAAACTAAGACCCAACGCAGCCAAATAAACAAACTAAAAGGAATCACATTCTTTGATGCATGAAAGTTAAATGAAACTCAAATTTCAAGTGTCCAGAAATAAAGATTTATGGGGAAATGGCCAGGCCCACTCATGGGCATGTTATCTGTGACTGCCTTCAAGCACAATGGCCAAGTTGAGCAACTGCAACAGGGACCCTCTGGCTGGCAAAGACTGAAATATTTACTATCTAGCCCTTTACAGAGAAGGTTTGCTGACCCCTGACTCCATGTCATTACATATGACACTCATCCCCCCCAAAGCCCTGAGGGTCCCGGAGTCAAGGACAGTGGCTCCATCTCATCTGTCAACCTCCAACCTCACCATACACTCCCACCCACAGCCTGCCCAGGCTTAGACGGCGGGTGAAGCAGGACCTGATCCATCCAGCCCCTGCTTCGCTAATATCACAGATGCTAACCCCAGAGCCCTCCTAGATGATTCCACCTCGCCCTGCCTACCCAACATCACAGGTACTGTGCCCCTCAAGCCCATCCCCCTCCAAAGGACCACAACTCTCCCTGCCTCCCGACATCAAGGATGCCGCCCCCTCCCCGCCTCCCCGCCTCCCCGCCAGCTGGCAACAGGAGAGGCTGTATATGGAGGGCGGTTCTGGTACCTCAGCACAGGTGTCCAGGTAGTTGTAAATGCTGAGTGGGGTCTTGGCCTGTTCCCCACGGACCACGTAGGGGGGCAGCATGAAGTCTACGAAGAAAGGCTTGAAGGTCTTCAGCAGAGTGGGCTCAGCAATGCCCAGGCCCCTCCTGGGGGACAGACCCACCGCCTCGCCCACCCAGCTGGTGATGGAGTCAGGGACCTGCATGCTGAGTGTCTCCTCGCCAGATGGATCACTGCAGAAAGAAGGGCAAGCAGGAGCTGTTATCTGGGCTGTGCTGCAGCAGCCCAGTGGGAACTGAGGAATCCAGCGACATGGCCTTGGGTTTTAGGGAGATGCCTGGCTGTTCCTCTCTCCTCTACCTGCACTCTCCATCCCCTTCCCAGAAGCTTGGCCCAGGTGGCCTCACTGGGTAACGGGACACTGTCCTGCAGGATCTGGGCATCTATCCTTGCCTCTGTGAGGGTCACAGGTATCACCATGGCAACAATTCAAGCTCAGCATCTTCCATTTGGAAGAACTTTCATCAGCTCCGGATGGTCTTGGCCAATTGTTCTGTGCATGCCAAGTGCCAGCCAGCCAGCCACCCACCCACCCCGAGGAACATCCACACTTCCTGGCCTGGCTTCCTTGTCCCATACGCGCCTGTGGAGCCCTGCTCGCTGTTTGTGTGATTTTTCAAGCCTGCCGAGACCATTACAAAAGCTGCACCTGGGACTAAGGAGAGTGAATCAGTGATCAAAATCTCCCCCGAAAGGAAAGCACTGGATGTGATGGCTTCACTGGTAAATTCTCTTCAACGTTTAAAGAATTCTCGTGCACTGCTGGTGGGAATGCCAAATGGTGCAGCCACTTCAGAAAACCATATGGTGATTTATCAAAATATTAAATACAGAATTACCATAAGAGCCAGCAACTCCACTTCTGGGTATATACCCCAAAGAACTGAAAACAGGGTCTCAAAGAAATATGTGCACACCAATATTCAAAGAAGGATTATTCATAATAACCAAAAGATGGAAGCAACCTAAGTGTCAACCAAAGGCTGAATGGACACACAAAACGTGGTCCATCCAGCAACTTCCTTGATGGTCCAGCGGTCAAGATTCTGAGCTTCCACTGTGGAGAGCCCAGGTTCCATACCCAGTTGGGGAACTAAGATCCCACAAGGCACACAGTGAGACCATAAAAAAAATTTTTTTAACGGGTCCATCCATATAGTGGAACGTTATTCAGCCTTAAGAAGAAGGAAATTTTGATACATGCCACGATGTGGATGCACTTTGAGAACATCATGCTAAGCGAAATGCTGCTGCTGCTGCTGCTGCTGCTAAGTCGCTTCAGTCGTGTCCGACTCTGTGTGACCCCATAGACGGCAGCCCCACCAGGCTCCCCCATAAGGACAAATGTATGATTCCACGTATATGAGGTCCCTAGAGCAGTAAGATTCACAGAGACAAAAAGAAGAGTGGATGCCAGGGCCTGGAAGGAGGGAGGGATGGGAATTAGTATTTAATGGGCACATGGTTTCAGGTTTGCAAGATGAGAAGTGTTTTGGGGACGGGTGGTGGTAATAGCAGCACAATGATATAGATGCTCTTAACGCCACCGAGCTGCACACCTAAAAACAATTAAGATGGTACATTTTATGTTAATGTTATATTACAAATTTTTAAAATTAGGGGGGAAAAAAAAGAGCTAACCAATCCTTGCCTGGGCCCAGCAAGAACCTCCTCCTTAGTCTCAGATCCACACTCTCCGACTCACCCGTGCTCAAGCCAACAGAGGGAGAGAGAACACCTCCAATGCCAAATGCCTCCCAGCAACGCTCTGGGGCTCTCCACACCTATCACAGCACACTCAGCCTTCACACTCCCTGCGTCCTCCTCTCAGCCCCTTCTGCCTCTCCAATGCCCCAACTCTTGCCCACATGGGTCCCACCTCCTGGACTCCTTTACTCCTTTCTTGTTTATCCTGTGGGATTCAGCTTGGGCTCCACCTGCCCTGCAAGTCTCTCCAGCTTCCCTGAAGGGTCCCTCCCCTTCCTCCCAAGCCCCGGCCCCAGCCCTCCATGAGAACACTGGCCCTACTGAAGCATGAAGGCTTTAAGGGCATAAAACATAAATTCTATGAGTGAGGAGACTCTACCTGCCTTGTTCAAGGTGCCATTCTTGGCACCAAAACATTACTCTGCCTAAAACATCACCCTGCACACAGAAAGCAGCCACATGCCTACTTTCTGTACATCTCTGATGGTGGACAGACAGCACATCTTAAATACGGACTCCCATTACAAAATGCAACGATCAGCAACCTGGGCTTCCCTGGTGGTCCAATGGGCAAGAATCTGCCTGCCAATTTCAGGGAACAGAGGTTCAAACCCTACTTCAGGAGCATCCCTAGTTCGGGCCATGGGGCAACTAAGCTCATGTACAACTACGGAGCCCGAGCACCTGGGCCCTGCGCTGTGCAACAAGAGAAGCTGTCGCAATGAGAAGCTGGCACTGCAACGAGAGAGTAACCCTCTCGCAGCAGCAAAGGCCCAGCCAAAAATAAAAATAAATAATAAAAACTTAAAAAATAAAAATCAGCATCTGTTCTGACCAGCAGGGAAGACTGCCCATATGGGGACACAATCAGAGAGCGCAGCCTGAGAAACCCCCGCGTGTGTGCTTGGTTCTGGGCTGAACATGTGCCATGGCGTTGCCTGCTGAGAAGGGGACCCCAGCTCAGCAGTAGGTCCTCCCACTGGCCCACCCACTGGCCCCCGGGGTCTGAACTTTCCTGCCTAACTGGTTTCCCAGGGCAGGTCACCACTACCTTCTGACACTAAGCACCGAAAGAAAATGCTTAATGCCGTTGGTGCTCTGACACTAAACACTGAGAGAAAAAAAGCCAATTGCAACTGGCAAGAATTTGGCACAGCGCTGCTGCTTCAAGGCTAATGAAAAGAGAAAACAATGCACAAAGGAAATGTGCTGAGAAAAGCAGCCTGTTTGGCGGACAGGAGCCCAAGGCCCCTGAGGAGTGAGGAGGGGGGTGGGTGGGTGGAACTGAGTTCGTGTTTCAGGGAACTGTAATCATTTTAATGAGCTCGTTATATAAACACAGTGGATAGAGTTACCCCAAGAGGGAGCTGTAAGAGGCACGAAGCCCTCGCATTTCATATTTCACGGGCAGATGTCCGAGGCTGCACTGAGATTTCGGGCTGACTTCATAGCTTTGCGTTTTATGTGTTAGAAAAGGATGCCCAATGGCTTACTCAGATGTTGGTGTCCAATCTCCAGGCAAACCCACTGGGAACAATCTTTCATGAGTGCCTTTGAGTCAGCCCACAAAGGCAGTGAAGGAAAGAAATCTTACTGTACCTGATGTTGAGACAGTGCCAAACCCATGTTTCAGGGAAGAAGGTCCTTTTCCTCTTCTCTGCTCTACGAAAATTTTTTTAAAAAGAAATGATTAAAGTTCCATAACTTTAATTCTGTTACTTGGTAAGTTAACATTCTACTTGATTAGGCTATAATATGCTCATTCTCTCACCCAACATGTGAATATGTTACACGGTTTATTTAATTCTCTTACCTGGAAAGGTTAGCATTCTACTTTACAAGGACTTGACATGTTAATTCTTTCACCTGGCAGAATTTTAATCAACATTCTACTTGATTACAGCTAGAAAAGGGGGGCATGGAAGGCTTGGCAGAGAGTGGTGCCTCGCTTAGAAGGCACCTGAACTTAGAAGGTAAGAAGGGCCAAGGGACCACCCCGAGTTCTCACCTTTGTAAATTTCCTTCCCTGGGTTTACCATGTTTTTCGGCATCACTACATGGAATTCTTCCCTCTCCCTCACTTCCTCTGTGCTTTCATTGTTTTAGTTTCTTTTTTTTTTTTTTATTAAAGGATAGTTGATTTACAATGCTGTGTACATTTAGACTCTGACGTACACCAAGTGATTCAATTATATAGATATGTGCGTGGGGGTGTGTGTATTCTTTTCACATGCTTCCATTCTTGGTTTATCCTCAGAAGCCTCAGAGCCCACATTCCTCAGGGACTGTCCTACTCTTCAAAAAATAATATTAACAAGCCCGACTTGACATTTGGCAAATCTTCTCAAGATTAAAAATGCTCATATCCCTTTCAACCTCTCTGAAGGGTGAACACTGAAATTAACCACAGACACATGTGCAAAGACAGTGTGCTTAACCGCAGCACTGTGAGAATTAACTAACAGCCAGAATCTTCACCAACGGGGCATTGGGTTTACCAAACGATAGTACATTCACACAATAGAATGTTACACGTCAGTGTAAAGGGGTGACGTAAGCATACATGTACTGATACCGAATGGTCTCTAAGGTTTATTGTTGACTTAAAAAAGGAAGGTAGAGAACAGTACTATAGTATTCTCCCATTGTGTGTGTGTGTTTTTAAGTCCTGTGTATACACATTGGAAAAGACCCTGGTGCTAGGAAAGACTGAAAGCAAAAGAAGAAGAGGGCGGCAGAGGATGAGATGGTTAGACAGCATCACTTGACTCAAAGGACATGAACTTGAGCAAACTCCAGGAGACAGTGGAGGACAGGGAAGCCTGGTGTGCTACAGTCCATGGGTTGCAGAGAGTCAGACACGACTGAGCAACGGAACAACAAATGTACACAGAAAATTTCTAGAAGGATAGTTAAGGAATTAGTAAGCATTTTTGCCTCTTAGAAGGGAAAGGAGGATACACCCTTTCATACTCTTTGAAAAAGGAATACACCCTTTGTATATATGAAAGGATACACCCTTTCATACTCTTTGAAAAAAGTTTAACCACATGCGTATGATTAAGAAAAATATCTCGTCTTCAGAATAAGCATGCACTGCGTGTGTTAGTCACTCAGTCATGTCCGACTCTTTGCGACCCCATGGACTGTACCCGGCCAGGCTCCTCTGTCCATGGGATTCTCCAGGCAAGAATACTGGAGTGGGTTGCCATTCCCTTCTCCAGGAAGGATGCATTATCCAATTACAAAAAGGCACAGACACTTGCTTTTTAAGGCCTTTATTATGCCTTTCTGCACTGGAATTTACAATTGCCTTTGTGGTTTGGGGTTTAGAGACTGCTTGCAGACCCGCTACAGGCCAAGTTCTCAGGAGGCATGCACATGGGAGGCTCCAGGTCCCCAGAGAAGTGTCTGGCTGAGGGATGCCCAGGGGCCAATATTCCACCTCCCTCATTCAGCCACATCCTGGAAATGCCTTCGTGTGCCTCCAGCATACCATAGGGGGAACCTGATCTGTCCATGCCATGATGTGGAGTTTGAAAACCAGGACTCTCCTGGGGTTATCACACTCCTGCTAAATGTTTGACTCAGGCAGGAAGAAGCTGGAGGGTTCAGGTACCCAGGAACCACCGCAGAGGAGGCTAGGGGATTGGGAAGGCTCAATCCTTCCCAAGCATTTGGGACTGGGGCAGAAAAGGGTTTGAAAGAAGACTATCACGGATAGCCAACCCAGGGCAGGGCAGATCCTTTCGGTCACTTGTGGCTCAGAGCAAGGACTGAGGAGTCTGGGTGCCACCCTCAAGGTCTCCAAAGAGACCCAGTCACTGAGGCACTGATGACCACCAGACCCCATCCCTGGCCCACTTGGTTCTGTGCCTCTCATTGGATAAGCTGGCAAGAGAGGGTACATCCAAGGCCTGACTCCCCTCTCCCAGCTTATGCACCCTTACATCCAGAGGGAGAGAGAAGCGGCAAGGTCTTCAAAACACCCTCTCCCTTCCCTAGTTGGCTGGCTGTGACCTGGAGTTGAGGAGCTAGTGGGAGAGCCAGAGAGAACAAAGAAGGTGGGAAGGAAGACAGTGAGAGACGGAGGGACGTAAGAGGGGTACAACGGGAGAGACAGGAGAAGACGAGACATCACCTCCCAGGAAACAATGCTTTCCATTCGAGACAAAGGCACAAATCCCAGGGGGAGATGGGAGCTCTTTTCTCTCAGTAAGTGATAAGTTAGCAAACAGACAAGGAAACGAACATGAGCAAGGACGTGGAGGATTTGGGTACCACCATCAAAAGTACACATTAGAGACTCCTATGCCCAATGACAGGGGCTTGGATATTCTTTTCAAGTAGATGTGAGCATCTACAAAACTGACCATATAGACAGTCTCTAAAATAAAAGCCAGGCAATGGATATCATAGAGGTCATGTTTGTGGACCACAAGGGATATCATACAGACCACGTTTGTGGGCCACAAGGGATATCACACAGACCATGTTCACTGGCCACATTGCCCATCTGACCCACATTTATAAAACACATAAAGGTGGTAATTTTAAAAATTACTTGAAAACTGAAAACATATCTAGGCAAGTCACAGCTCAAAAAGGTAACTGTTCCGCAAGTTACAACCTATTTGGAACCCAGCAGTAATGGAAACACTTCCTAGCACAAGTTAGATGCAGCCAAGGCAATACTCTGAGGAAAATTCATAACCTTCAAAAGGCTTAAATGCTCGAGTTAAAATTTTAGAAAAGGCTGAAAATTAATCACTTTGGTGTCTAACTCCACAAGATAAAGAGTCAGAGGGGAAAGGGAAAGAGAGAGGAAGTAAAGGAAAGAGGAAATGGTGGGAGGGAGAGACGGCTATAGAGAGAATTTTCTAAGCAGAGTCTCCGAATGAGAGGCTCAAACTCCAACTACCCATCCTGCCCCAGTTCTTCTGTCCCCAGGCAGATCTACTCCCCCGCGACACCTTCTCTCTTCTGCACCCCCAAACCTCCAACCTCAAGCACGTGGGTGGGGGCGAGAACTGGGGTGGGGGGGGCGGGGAGACTCAAAGTGCCTAGTGCTGCCACCTGCTGGGCCAGTAGGGACTCTGGCCCCCTGGGGACACTGGACAATGTCTGAAGACGGTTTGGGTTGCCACACCCAGAAGAAGGGGGGTGTTATCGGCATCTGGTTGGTGGAGATCAAGGATGCTGCTAAGGTACGCAGGCTGGCCCCACCACAGAAAATGACCCAGCCTCAAATGCCACCATGAGTTTACACAACCCTGCTCAAGGCAATGGCAGTTACCTGGGGGGCTGTCTGGAGGACACGGCTGCCATCAGGCTCCCTGTGTGGGGCTGGAAGGCGGGGACAGCCTCGTCAGTGTACAAGCCGCCATCCTGCCGGTGGTTTAGGCTCACCAGGTCTGTCATCACCACCAGGCCCGTTTCCTAGGCAACAGACAACGCCCAGCCACAGTGGGGAAGTGGATACGCTGGCTCCAGAAGCCACCGGCCCCACACCGCTGCTGCGTAGCCCTGGGGGAGTCAGTCCTCTCTCTAGGCTTGGCGACACAGACCAAGAGGGACGTGAGACCAAGTGACCACCCAGGGCACAACAGAGTTGGGGGCAGAATGTCTGTGGGCTAGGCTCAAAAGGCCACATCTCTTAGTTCCGTTATGAACTGTCTAAAACCGTGGGCAGATCCGTTGTTGCCAAGGGCTGGGGGAGGGTGGATAGGGTGTGACTGCTGATGGGGACAGGATCTCCTTTTGGGGTGTTCTGGAGCTAGACAGAGGTGCTGGCTTGCACAACACTGTGAATGTACTAAATGCCGCTGAATTGTTCACTTTAAAATGGGTTAATTGTGGCTTCCCTGGCAGTCCAGTGGTTAAGACTCTGTGCTTCCAGCTCAGTGGGGCACAGGTTCAAGCCCTGGTTAGGGAACTAAGATCCCACATGATGCCCAGCACAGCCAAAAAAATAAAGAAAGAATACATTTTTTAAAACGGGTCAAATGTCTGCTATGTGAATTTCACCTCAATTTAAAAAAAAAATCAATTGGTACAGTGCCTAATCCAGACCCAGAGCCAATGACTGTGAGTTTCAATTATTACTGCTGTAATATACATATATATTTAATGGGCTTCCTGCGTAGCTCAGCAGTAAAGAATCCACCAGCAATGCAGGAGATGCCATTTGATCTCTGGGTTGGGAAGACCCTCTGGAGGAGGGTACGGCAACCCACTCCAGTATTCTTTCCTGGAGAATCCCATAGACAGAGGAGCCTGGTGACCTACAGTCTACAGGGTTGCAAAGAGTCACACAGGGCTGCAGCGACTGAGCACACAGGCACACACGCATTTGCTATAGCAACACGCTAAGCGTGGCACCAAGGTGGTGGATCTGCAGGTGTTTACTAATTTATTCAACTTTCTATAGCTTTGGAAATTTTCTATAGTGAAAATGGGAGGGAAGCGATGCCTTTTTTCCTTTTTGGCTGCACCATGCAGTTTGCAGGTTCTTAGTTCAGTGGCGCCCACTCCGGTCCTCTTGCCTGGAAGATCCCATGGACAGGGGAGCCTGGTGGGCTGCAGTCCATGGGGTAGCTCAGAGTCGGACACGACTGAGCGACTTCACTTTTTCATCCATTGGAGAGGGAAATGGTAACCCACTCCAGTATTCTGGCCTGGAGAATCCCAGGGATGGGGGAGCCTGGTGGGCTGCTGTCTATGGGGTCGCACAGAGTTGGACACGACTGAAGCGACTTAGCAGCAGCAGTAGTTCCCCAACCAGGAATTAAACCTGGGCCCTCGCCAGTGAAAGTTTGGAGTACTAACCACTGAACCACCCTGGAATTCCCAAGGATGCCTTTCAAATGATTTAAAAATGGGGATGAAAAGTGCCCTCATGCATTCAAGTGGAGACCGCCAGAATGCTCATGCGGGCTGAAATGACGCTTGGGTCTACTGCACCCCCAGCAGCTTCCTGGTCCCTGGAGCCAGGAAGGAAGGGGCTGGATGAGAGCTATAAATGCCAGCAAGGGTAGGGCTGCCACCTGGCAACACAGCACCTGCGCACGCCCTGAAGGTGTGCACGCGTGCTGTCTGCTTCTGTCGTGTCCGACTCTGCAGCCCTGTGGGCTGTGCCTGCCAGGCTCCTCTGCCCATGGATCTTCCAGGGAAGAAAACGAGTTGGTTGCCATTTCCTCCTCCTGGAGACCTTCCCGATCCAGGGATCACACTCATATCTCTATGTGTCCTGGACTGGCAGGCAGGTTCTTTACCACTAGCGCCACATGGGAAGACCCTGTGAAGGTTTTCCTTCCACCAAAGCACTTTCAAGGTCATCGCTCCAGAAGGATGTTCTAGTTTGCTCCAGAACAAAGTTGAGGTTATCAATGAATACTCATTCTGCTCTCATCTGTTTTGCAAATTGGGAAGGTTTGCATCCAAGCTTCCACTGGGGAGAATCAAAAAGATTCTGTAGCACTCAGAGTTTGGAAACTTCCACCCTGACCCAGCTCTGTACCCTGAGGCCCTTTGTTTCAGAGGAAGAAGAGCTCAGAAGGGGATGATGGGGTTCAAGACCACCTCTCCTTACAGCGAAGGCAAACCCGGAATCCTTGGTGATGCCCCAGGGCCACAGGAAGACAGAGGAGCGCCGGCGTCGTCGGGCCGTGAGCCCAGTCCACCAGAAGGGTCCATCCTCCCTGGACACCCCAAAGATATCAGAAACATCATAATCTTCTAATTCCCGGAAAACCTACAGGCAGAAGGCAACAGGGACTGGTCAAATGAGGGTTTCTTTTCAACCCCAACTGGTCTGGCATGCTCCCATCTCAATCTTCTCTCACATGGATCACTGGGAACCAATCTTAGAGGAGACAAGAGTTGGGGCATTAACCCATTTTAAAGATGGGTAAACTGGGGCTGAAGAGGTGGGACCCAGACAATGTCACATCTGATTTGACTCCAAGATCTTTCAACTATACCCAAGCAACAACAGGGGTGGGGTTCGCTGAGAATGAACCCAGCGGAGAGAGAGAAGCTGGGTTTATATGGATTGTGTTCAGTTAATGAAAAGGAAGAGATCTCCTGCAAGTGCCAGAATGCAGCGTCCGAGGGCCCCAGTTCACCTGGGCGGGAGTCAGCCGAAACCCAGACCTGAGCAGGTAAACGCTCTTGTCAACTGCAGCAACACACACACAGCTGCCCCTCGCAGCCTTGAGCCGCAGGTCGACGACTTCCCCGGGTTGGGTCTCATTTGCTGAATATGTCAGTGAAACCTGGACCCGAAGACAGCAGAAGAATCAGGAGCTTGGCCAAACTCTCCAGACCTACCCACCCTTTCCACCCTCCCAAGAGAGTCAGGAGCCTGGCTTTGCCACCCAGGTGAGGACAAGGGCAGAGGGTTGGGTGACAAGAACTAGGCTGGTACAACTGGTACATTCTGTGCAGAAGATGGGAGTGGGGAGGGGTGGGGAGACGGGAGGCAGCAGAGGACATGTTGCAGCCAGTTTTGGAGGGTGCATGGTGAGGGCAAAGGAGGCTGAACCAAGTTTGGGGGACATAAGTGATGTTCCTTAAGTTTGGAGCCCAGCAGGGTAAGAGAACACTGACCACTTTTACTGTGTGTATGAACGCAATTCCATCTGGGTGACTTCTGGAGGACCTCCCAGTCAAGATGCAACCAAGATTTCCTTTATTCTCAAAGGCAGGACAGTCCTTATAAGTCCTGCCTGTCACATCGCCTAGAGTCTGACCAGTGACTGTCCACAGTCCACCCCAGCCTCAACATCCTGGAGCCTCCAGCCCCGATGACGCTTACCTATCCTCCCCTCCCTCCCCCAGTTTGGTTCCCAGTCCCCTACCTGGTTTTCAAAGAAGGTCTCAACAGTAAACTGGAGGCTGTCAGCCACCCCTTCTCCATTCTCTCTGACATAGAAGACTAGCAAGCGGCCCAGGGGGACCATGCTGGGGGTCACGGCGAGCTGGAGAGAGGTCATGCACACACTGACCTCTGCTGCTGGGGCCGGAGGAGGCTCTAAGATAAGTGAGGAGAGACGTGAAAATGCAGCAGTAGGACCAGCGATGCCGCAGTTGCCCAGCTTTACCTGGGGGTTACCATGGGGTGTAGCATGAGGAGGTGCCAGCCCAGGCCAGGCCCAGGGCAAGTACTCCACGGATACTCACGTCCCCTGTTATTTCACCCAGAAAGGATGACAAACCCAAGAAGAGGTGGGCGCACAATGCAAATGCACTCATCAGGCCAGCGGCTCTCAGCCAGGGCAGTGCTGACTGCCAGGGGACATTTGGAAATTTTGGCCGTCGCAGCTTGGGGGTGTTACTGGCATCTAGTGGGTAGGAGCCAAGAATGCTATTCAACACCCTAAAATGCACAGAGCAGCTCCACAGAGAGTAAGCTGGCCCCAAACATAGCAGTTCTGAGGGTAAGAAAGTGGCTTAGAATCAGAGAGACTGTCTACCTGTCTCCCTATCTATCATCTGTCTATCCATCCAACCATCCATGGCTTTATCTATCCATCCATCTGTCAATTTATCTATTGATGCTTCTATTTATCTATCCATGAAACTGTTCATCCATCCACGACTGTCTATCCGCCTGTCAATTTATCTATTGAAGATTCTACACATGAATCTATTTATCCACTTATCCGTCCGTGGGGTCACAGAGAGTGGGACACAGCAGAGCAACCTTCACTTTTACTTTCACTTTTTCATCCATCTGTGACTCTATTATCCACCTGTTTATCTATTGATGGTTCTATCTATGAATCTATCATCATCTATCTCTGTGATTCTTACCCAGGAGTCACTTTCCCCGCTAGATACATTGGCAATAGCAGGAGGCATTTTAGGCTGGCATTCTGTGTGTAGGTGGATTGCCACTGGTATCTAACGGGTGGAGACCATTGGATGTTGCTCAGCACCCTAGAGTGCACAGCACGGCCCCCATCACAAAGAATACCCTGAAAGTGTCCACGGTCCTTAGTCTGGGGATCCTGCTTTGGGCAGAGAGGCTGTGAAGAGGAGAGGGATGGGAAGACCCAGGGGAGAAGATGGGTCCTGTGAGGAGCATGTGGCATCAAGAAAAGCGGGGAGGAGGACTCCTTAATGGGGAATCAGTCTGGAAAAAAAGCAGAAGGGGGTTGGCAGAAGGCAGCATAGCATAGTGTGGACCTGCTCAGGGGCCCAGCCCATGGCAGCCTCAAGAGGAGGCTGGTCACTGCCCACCCTCCTGGTCCCGGTCCAGTCTTGCCTGGGGAATGTGCCCTTCACCCTGAAGCAGGCTCCCCTCCTGAGTGCATTCTGCTTACCAAGCCTTGCTGGGATGCCCATCCCAGTCTCAACGGTTCAGAAGGAAGAACGGGAACCTCCAGCCTGAGGATGAGCTCACCTGTCTCAGAAAGGTGCATTAAGCGAATGGGTTTCTCCAGGGCTGCCCGCTTGCTTCTCTGCTGGGTGACGTGGGCAGGCTGCTGGCCTGAGAGCACGATGTTGCCCCTCGCAGCCACCTCGTAGTACAAGGTGAAATTGCAGGGACACGTGGACTTCACAGGGAAATAGGCATCCTCCCCAACCTGTGGGAGACAGGCAAGCATGGGGAGCCCTGCCTGGCACCCACAGAACAGCACCGATGCCACAGCTCACCCTAGGGAGAAGGCCACTCTAGGGCCACAAGGAGGCCAGGAGAGCTGCGGAGGAGCACTGGCCTCAGAGCAGAATGCTCAGTGTCTGTCCCTGGCTACGACTACATCATCACAGCAACCCCAGCTGATGCTCTGAAAATGGAGCTGTGGTGTGGGTGAAATGTCATAAAGGCATGGAAGCTCTCAGTGAGTGCCGTGTAGCAAGTAACTGAACCTAGCCTCCAAAGAGGACTGGCCTTTGGCCACGGCTCCTGGGGGTGATCTCGAAGGCCTTGAAACGTTCTGCCTGATTAGTCTTTGTTTATCTAGGGTCTGGGACCACACCAGATACTAACAATGTAATTTATGGTGGGGACCTTGGGCCACACTATATAAGTTTGGAAGGATTAATCCTTCCTATGGAAGGATTCCTATGGAAGGATTCCTATGGAAGACTGGGGCCAGCCAGGCGGGTAGTCAGCCATGTCTATGTGACTGACCCCCAACCAAAACCCTGGACACTGAGGCTCAGGTGAGCATCCCTGGTTGGCAGTACACCACGCATGTGGTCACACATCATTACTGGCAAAGTAACACTATCCTTGACTCTGTGGGGAGAGGACAACTGGAAGTTCACATTCAGAACTCATCTGGCCCCTGCCTTTATGATCCTTGCCTTGCCTGATTTTAATCTGTATCTTTCACTGTATTAAACTGTAACTGTGAGTATGACATCTGGCCCCTGCCTTTATGATCCTTGCCTTGCCTGATTTTAATCTGTATCATTCACTGTATTAAACTGTAACTGTGAGTATGACAGCTTTCAGAGATTCTGTGAATCCCTCTAGAGACTAAAGAAACTGAAGGTGATTTGAGGACCCTCAAATTCAGCAATTGGTGTCGGGTGGGCGGATGGTCTTGGGGACTGTTCCCTAACTTCACAGATGCAAGTGCTGGCAGTGGGCTGAAACTTCTCACTGGATAGACACTAATGAGCCAGGTTCTATCATAATCCCCAAGTTTCCAGAGCGGGGAAACTGAAGCTTGCTCCACTCTCAACATTAGTGAGTTGTAGGAAGAGGATTCAAACTCCAAAGGGCAGAAGCCAGAGCCCCATGCTTAACCTCCAAGCTGCTCTCATTCCTTGTGTTACAGCCAAAGTCTCCCAGGTCCTGTGACCTCCCCAAGGGCTTAGAACATGACCATATCCCACACTGAGGCAACAAGCTGCATAAGAAGTCTTCCTCTGGGTCTTTACCCCAGAGGTTCCCTCCTATGCTCTATGATTTACAATTCATGACTCTCCCCAAACATCTGGGCCACCCTGAATGCTCAGAGGAGGGGTGGTGAGTGGTGAGTATCATTCTTGCTGTGGGTCCTTGCGTAAGTCATTTCACCTCTCTGATCCTCAGTTTCCCCATCTGTAACATACGGTTAAATCTCCTGGAGAGAAGGTCCTGAGGATCCAATGAGATGATAAATGTAATAATGAATATATTATTCTCAACACTGAACCTGTTCACTGTGAGTGGCTAATAAATGTCATTCTACCTCCCACTGAAGAAGAGAACTTACTTGTTTAAGGAGCTGGCCCAAAGGTGCTCCCACAGCCAAATTTGGGGAATTGGAATAGCAGAAAGAAAAGTCAACCTTTAGAGAATGTCAGGGTCTTGAAAGACAAGGCAAGATCGAGAAACCATCAGACTGGAGGAGAGAAGCGCAATGCAAGATCCTGCATGGGATCCTGGACCAAAAAAAAAAAAAAGGAAACCCTGGAAAAACTAGGGAAATCAAAATAAAGTCCAGAGTTTAGTTAACAGTCATCTCCAGTGCTCATTTCTTAGTTTTTACAATTGTACCATGGTTTGTACATGAGATGATAACATTAGACGGAAGTGTGAGTGGCCTTTTTTGCCAAATGCAAAGGCCGATTTTAAAATTCATACGGAAACACAAAGGATCCAGCATTAACCAAAACAATCTTGGAAAAAGAACAAAGTTGAAAAACTCACACTTGCCAATTTCAAAAATCATCTTCAAGATACTGTGGTCCTGGCATAACGACAGACATACAGATCAACAGGATAGAACTGAGAGTCCAGAAATAATCATCTGTGGCAAACTGATTCTCAACAAGGGTGCCAAGATCATTTGATGAGGAAAGAGTAGTCTTTCCTACAGATGATTCTGGAACAACTAGATCTCCAAATGCAAAAAATGAAGTTGAACCCTACCCTCACACCATATAAAAAAATTAACTCAAATGGTTCAAAGACTTAAATGTAAGAGCTAAAACTATAAAACTCTTAGAAGAAAGCAGAGAGGTAAACTCTCTTGGATGACCTTGGATTTGGTAATGAATGATGTCTTTGAGATAGGCACCAAAAGCAAAGCAACAAAATAACAAATAAATTGAATTTCACCAGAAGTTAAAAATCTTTGTTGCATCAAAGGACACTATCGAGATAGTGAAAAGACAATACACAGAATGGGAGAAAATGCTCTCATGTCATACATCTGTTAAGGGTGGAGTGTCCAAAATATATAAATTACTTTCACAGAAACAAAAAGCAAACAACACTTAAAAAATTTAAAACACTAAGGGAAGCTAGAGGGAGGATATAGAGGGACTCTCTGCACTGTATGAGCAACTCTTCTGTAACTCTAAAATTATTTCAAAATTTAAAAAGAAAAAAAAGGAAGTATGATGGTAACCGATTATAACATAGTGGACACTTTTTTAGAAGTATATAGGACAATAGGCACTCTAAAAACAATCACACAACTAAAATACTGGTGGAGAAAGTTCCTTACAGAGGAACGCCACCTAGTAAGTGCAAAAGGGATGCAAGAATCGTAATGCATAAATGAGAATCTTCATCATGAAGCCCCAAAGTGATAACTGATTACAGCAAGAATCATCAAAGGTGCTAAAGGCGAGACTTCCTTGGCAGTCCAATGGTTAAGACTGTGTGTGTCCACTGCAGGAGGCATGGATTTGATCCCTGGAAGGGGAACTAAGATCCTGCATGCCATAAGGCACACCCCACTCCAAAAAAGATGAAAAAAGCATTGGGCGAAAGGTTGCTGAGGGTCAGAACACTGTGGCAGGGGCCTCAGCATCACCCAGATTATTTATTAGCCTCGCCTGCAGAAGGAACGAGCTGGGAGGAGCTAGACTGGGACCAAGGATAAGATCGGCTTCAGCAAGGGTGGGGCTGCCCAAAACTCTGCCTTCTGACAGAACGTGACAAAAGCAGCATGGGCATAGTAATATTACCAAAACAAGCCTTCAGCCTGAATCTCACTCGGAATGTGGGGTAATCTACAAGACCACAGGCTTGGATTCTTTACAAAAGTCACGGCGACGAAAAGGCTCCAGCTCAGGAGTGCTTACAGACACAGAAGAGCAAAAGCAGCATAGAAATGGATCCTGAATGAAATGCATGCGCGCGCACACACACACACACACACACAAGCACACTCACACATGGGTGCACACGACTATGCAGACAAGCATGGGTGTGAATCCACACTAGAGACACACTGTATCTTGAGGACACCTTTGAAAACCTGACGACTGCCGGTGAATTAAGCAACATGATTGAGTTAGTACAATTTTCTTAGAAAAGAATGACTGAAAATCAGGTTGAAGAATGTCTTTAAGACTCAAGAATTTAAGAGGGAAGTATCAAGATATCTGTAACTTACTTGCAAATGCTGCAGCCAAAAAAAGTGGAGAGAAATGGATGAATGGGTGAGTGAATGGATGGGTGGATGGATGGGTAAGTAGGAGATGGGTGGGTGGATGGATGGGCGGGTGGATGGGTGGATGGGTGGGTGGATGGATGGCTGGGTGGATGGATGGGTGGGTAGATGGATGGGTGGGTGGATGGTTGGGTGGATGGATGGATGGGTGGATGGATGGGTGGACGGATGGATAGATGGGTGAGTGGATGGATAGATGGGTGAGTAGATGGATGGATGGATAGGTGGGTGAGTGGATGGGTGGGTAGATGGATGGAGCAAAATATCAATTCATAAATCTAGGTGGAAGGCACATGGTTATTATACTGTTTTTTCTATTTCTCTCTAAATTTGTAAATATCTTGCTTATAATGACACCCAAACAAAAATCTGCTTTGGTTTGAGATGTTGGGAAAAACACAAGGAAAGAGAACAAGCTTTGTTCTTCTCATGAACTAACCCTATGGCATCAGAGTCACCCTGAAAAACTGGGGTGACAGCCCCCATTTGCAGAGCAGCTCCTCACTGCACATCCCTTGGTGCTGGAGGAAAGGAAGAGGACCCCGACACAGAGCCTGGACTGGACTGAGCACAGCCACTCTTGCCTCAAATTCACACTCAGGGCCCCTCAATGCCAGTCTGGGACAGGGAGAGTGGGTGCCTGCTGATCTGACTCAGGCAAGACAGAGGTGTCCCTCCCAGGGGGAATTCTGCAGCCCTGCCAAGTCCTTGCCTCCTGGGAACATGGGTCCTGGCAGCTGGGACACAGGACTCCTTCCCGTCCACACGGGAAGGCAGCCAACGCCAGCCTCCCCATGCTGCACCACTGGTTGAACAGCATTAAAACCAGAACAGCATGTTCAGCCAAGTTGGGCACGATCTCAGTGGAACTTCTCATTCTCATAACCCCCACAGAGGGCCACTCAGTCCTGGCGCACAGGCTGCATCCCAGGGACCCCTTGAAGACTTAGGTTTCGGCAGCACCCCTAGGGTAGGGAGTGTCAGAAGTTTACGGGGCTGGTAGGGTCCGGGAGCCCCATCATCAAGTGGCTTCCACAAGAGACAGTACTGGCGAGCCTGTCACCACCCACGGCAGCGGGGCTTAGCCCTCTGTGCTCTCAGTTAGGAGCAATAACAGTGTGCTTTATAAAACACGCGTGCAGGCTTGTGTGCATGCTAAGTCGTTTAAGTCATGTCCAACTCTTTGTGACCCCATGGACTGTAGCCCACCAGGCTCCTCAGTCCATGGGATTCTCCAGGCAAGAATACTGGAGTGGGTTGCCATTTCCTCCTCCAGGGGGATCTTCCCGCCCCAGAGATCTAAGCCAGGTCTCCAGCACTGCAGGCAGATTCTCTACTGTCTGAGCCACCAGGGAAACCCTATCACTTATATATGGACTCTAGAAACTAAAACAAATTAACGAACATGACAAAACAGAAACACACTCAATAAATAGAGAAAAAACCAGCGGTTACCAGTGCGGAGAGAGAAGGGAGGAGAAGCGCGCGCAGGGACCCTGCAGGCACGTGTGTGCTGCTTGCCTCCTGGGCCCCTCCTGCCTGGGGAAGGGCGCACCTGAAAGCCTTACCTGCAGGGGATGGGAGGGCGGCTGCAGCTGCAGGTAGCACTGGCTGGGGGAGTACCAGCTGCTGAGCGAGAGGTAGCTGGGCAGGTACTGGGCCCCCACGGGCTTTCCACTGAGTGCTGTCACCTTGGTCTGAAGAAGACAGGGTACTCGGTCAAGGCTTGGAGGCTTGGTGTAGGAAGAGGGGTCCTGGGGATGCTTCGACCTGCCCTGCTCTGCAGCAAGACCTCTCATGCTCCCATTTCCCTCTGGAGAAGCTCCCCTCCCCAATTCTCAGAGAACGGGGTCCTGTGTGGCGAGCTCGTTCTCTCCCATCTCCATAGGAAGCAAGCGTCAAAGACGGGCCACAGGGTGCTGGGGGCTGGCTCAGTCAGGGGTGGGTGGCCCACATGGCCGCTGAGAGGCAGTTCCATCACGGGCATATGAAGGACCCCCGTCCTGGGCTTGCCGGCAGCCCCAGGGGGCTTCTCAGAGGGTATAGCCTGCTTCGGAAGTGAGCATAGGGAAGATGGCGGTCAGGAGCGGGGGCAGCCAAGCCTCCCTGGGGCTCTGGATGCAGCTCCGCCTGGAGCCCTCAGACCCCTCTCTGAACACCCCAGGGACTGGCAGTTATACTACCTTTGCTCCTTTGGGAGTTTAAACCTGCTGCCTTCACTTGCCGCTAGAAGAATGCAGTTAACACAAGGAAGATACCAGAAGCAGGGTATGGGGCAGGGGGTTGTCTAAGACCTCTGTGTGACACAGAATAAAGAAGCTGGCCTGCCTTCATCCCAGTTACTGGGAGATAGCCTCTAATCCCCTGGGATTCCCCGGTAAGTCTTTGTTACTCACCGAGGGTCCTGATAATGTGTGCTAAGGAGCAATTCAAGACGGGGACAGCCAAGCCAGAAAGCCCGATCATGGGGTTAGAGGGTAGGGGCTTTGAACCACGTGATGTGGTGTCAAGTTGACCTCAGGAGGGGGGAGATGGCTAGAGACTGAGCTCAGTGATGGGGCCAATGACAAATCAGTCAAGCCTGTGTAGTGAAATCCCAGTGAAAGCTGTGGGCCCTGAAGGTGAGTGGGCATCAGATTGGCAGAGCTTGCTGAATGTGTTGTCGGGAGGGCGAGGTGTCCCAGATCCACAGGGACAGCACACAAAGCGATCCATTTGGGACCCTCCAGCTCTCGTCCTATACGCGTGTGTATCTCTCTTTGGTTGGTCCTAATTTATAGAGAAAGTTGCTCAGAGAATAGATCTGGTGTGCCCAGTCCCTCAGTAGTGTCTGACTCTTTGTGGCCCCATGGACTGTAGCCTGCCAGACTCCTCTGTCCATGGAATTCTCCAGGCAAGAGTACTGGAGTGGGTTGCCATTTCCTCCTCCAGGGGACCTTCCCCCAGATGCAGGGACTGAACCTGTATCTCTTGTGTCCCCTGCACTGGAAGCCAGGTTCTTCACCACTAGCACTATCTCAGATCTTATAGGTTCTCATCACAAGGAAAAAAAAAAAGTGTAACTATGTATGGCAATTGGACACACTGTGGTGTCATTTCATGTACAGACAGATATTGAATCATTACACTGAATGCCTGCAATGACTATGTCACATGTCAATTGTATAGAGAGAGAGACAGATATATGTCAACTAAAAGTAAAGTTTAAAATTCATCCTTCTTTTTAAGAAAATAATTAATTAAAGACCTTTTCTTAGGCAGTATTTGGTCACAGAAATAGACTGTCGTTCTACTAAAGTGACATTTTTGGGAAATGCTGATTTTTGGTTGTGTATCTACGAAAGACAAAATTATTCCGCTAATTCTAGTATTTGGAGTCACTTGGGGAGTTTTGCTGCCACCTAATTCTTAAAAAACTAATGGAAATTAAAGGGGTGTCTTTCAGTCATTCAAAAATCTGTACTTGTTAGGTCCTGGGGTAGTTGGAACCCCAAATTTGTAGCCAGTTGGTTAAAACTGTTGGTGGCTTGGAGACCTCTGGCTGTTAAAAATCTTTAAGGACGTGCTGCCCACAGGGGACACAGTGATCCCAAGTGTCCTTGGCTCCCCCCTACACACTGATTCTCAGTTGCCCCTGTCTCCACCACGCCAGTGTCCGTGGGGCCACCATGCCCACCGTCAGCCATAGAGACGAGGGCTGGGACGTCCTCTCTGTTACTCCTGCTCCTCCCGCCCCTGACAAGGGGGCACCAGGTCCTGCCACTTCTGCCTCCACAGCCTTGTCATTGCCTCCCACCTGCCCACCTGTGACCTCACCCAGACACCCCCCCCCAACTATGGACACTGGAGTGGGGTGTGCGTGTGTGCGTGTTCGGTCACGTCCAATTCTGCAGGCCCAAGGACTGTAGCGAGCCACACACCTCTGTCCACAGGATTTCCCAGACAAGCATACTGGAATGAATTGCCATTTCCTCCTCCAGGGGATCGTCCTGACCCAGGGATTGAAGCCTTGTGTCTCCTGCATTGGCAGGCAGATTCTTTACCACTGTGCCATTTGGGAAGGCCTCCAGAGTGGGGAGAGGTTATAAAATCAGACCATTCAGCCCATCTGACTCTGACACTGCCTTCTGGGTGGACCCTAAGCAACATCCCTTGACGTAAGGGGAAGCCCCACCGGCTCCCTCCTCCACATCTTCCTGCAATGGCTCGGCCAGCTGGGCACTGCAGAACCTAATTATACTACGGTTGCAGTTCTCTGGGCCTCTGCATCTGTTGTTCCACCTTCCAGGAAGCAGCCTGGCTGAACACCCCCCTGGTCAGGAGTCCACCTGGAAAGATCCTTTGTGGGGAGCCAGACACCCTGACCCCTTCTCAGCATCCTGCCTCACTCTGGGGTGGTTGGTTTATCTGACCCCCTGGCCAGCTCTCCCATCAGACTGTGAACTCACTCACGGCAGGGGCAGGACCCAGGACGACTGACCCAGTGCCTGAGCGTGGCCTGGAGGAGGGACCAAACCCATGTCTGCTGGCTGAATGACAAGGCTCTAGGTGACTCACTCACCTCCAGCCACACATGCTGGGCTGACATAGGGATGGAGGGGATTTCAAACTCCACTAGCCCACCCTGGGACACAGACTCCACGGTGTAGATGTTGTCCTTTGGCGTCAGTTCTGCCCTGATCTGGACGGTCACTCCCTCCGCCGGGCTGCCATCCGGGTACGACAGCTCCACCTGGAATGGGTCACCAAGGAATCAGTATGGTTAGGCTGGTGACACCCCCCCCCCAAACTGATCTACAGACTCAGCCCAATCCCCCAGCAGAATCCCAGCCAGCTTCCTTGCAGCAATTGACGATTCGATGCTAAAATTCACAGGAAACTGTAAGGGGCCCCAAATAGCCAAAGCAATCCTGTTAAAGAATCAAGAACTCATACATCCAATTTCAAAACTTGCTACAAAGGTGCAATAGTGGAGACGCCGCACTTGACGGAACTCGTATGAGGACAGGTGTGAAAACTGATGAATCAGAATCGACAGTCCAGAAGTAAGTCCAGCCATCTACAGCCAATTGATTGTCAAAAAGGATCAAAATGTGGTGAAGGGGAATCCCCTGGCAGGTTCAGTGGTCAGGGCTCCTCCCTCTCACTGCAGGGGGCACGTGTTCAATCCCTGGTCAGGGAACTAAAATCCCGCATGGCACATGGCATCGCAAAAGAAAAGAATTACAGTCAATTGATTTTTGACAAGGGTGCCAAGACCATTCGATGGGAAAATAACAATTCCTTCAACAAATGGTTCTGGGACAACTGGGTCTCCAGATGCAAAACAATGAAGCTGAACCCCCACCTTACACCATATGCCAAAATTAACTCGAAATGAATCAGAGACCCAAATGTAATGGTTAGAGCTACAAAATACTTAGAAGATAACACAGGGGAAAGCTTTTTTGACCTTGGACTTGGCAGAGAAGTCACAAGGCAATCACCTTTTACCAGGCACCAGCCTGGTAAAGGCACCAGCCATTTACGTGGTGCCACAGCCAGGAAGGAACAGGGCAAGCAGTCCCATGTGACTCTTAGACCTCACTCATTCCGGCAGGTAGAAAAGGCAGTCAGAGAGAGGGGTTCAAAAGACATGGATGTCGTGAAGAAATATGATCAGTGGTTCTGGAAAGATCCTGGAGCACCTCTCAGCTGTGCAGGTATCTGGTGATGGGGTGACCAGTTCTGTTCTTCTTCTTCTTTTTTTTTTTTAATGTGGACCATTTTTAGTCTTTATGGAATTTGTTACAGTATTGTTTCTGTTTTCTGTTTTGGTTTTGGCCACAAGGCATGTGGGATCTTAGCTCCCCAGCCAGGGACTGAACCCTCACCCCCTGCATTTGAAGGCGGAGTTCTAACCACTGGACTGCCAGGGTATTCCCAGCTCCATTCTTTAATGCAGATATGAAATGAGTGCTGAGTTGCCTCAGTCGTGTCCGACTCTTTGCGACCCTATGGACTGTAGCCTGCCAGGCTCCTCTGTCCATGAGGATTCTCCAGGTGAGAATATTGGAGGGGGTTGTCATGCCCTCCTTCAGGGGATCTTCCCGACGCAGGGATTGAATCCACGTCTCTTGGGTCTCCTGCGTTGGCAGGTGGGTTCTTTACCACTAGCGCCACCTGGGAAGCCCCTCGTGCAGAGAGTGGATAATTTCCTGGGTATAGGTGAAACACTCCCCTTTCACTGAATGGACAGCCCCAAGTCCATTCATACATATTCCGTATGGTGCCTTAGCTGGGACCCTCAAATCCAGGGGCACGCAAGCCATGCCTCTGCATGTGGGACAGAGAGCTGAGGGTGGGGGCTGAGATCTCATCATGGAGGAGGGAAGCGAGGTCCCAGAGCAGAGCAGGAGGAGCAGGAACATGAAGACAGGCCTCCAGGATCCTGTGGGTGACCCACGGGATGCAAAAGGGAAGAGGGGTGTGGATACCGGGCAGAGGCAAGGGTCACCCTGGGGAGACACAAGGCTCCACTGGTCTTGCCCTCCCTTCCGCCCAAGTTCCAACTGAAACCAGACACCCCAGTTCAGCATCTCGAATCTCTAGTCATCTCAAATTTTACTGTGTAGAAAAGCAGTGTAGTGGGTGGAAGGGAGGCAGGGGCTTGTTCTAAATGCCACTCCCTACAAGGGAGCTGAATCAGACTGTCTCAGAGATGGGGGTCTGCCTTTTATGGACTTAGTAGTTAAGTCATCTAGACATAAAGTCAAGCCAATTAAGGAAGGCGATACCATCGTGGAACAGATTAAATAAGTGGATACATAGCATCGGGTTTAGCGCTCTAGGTTCGGAAATGTCTAACTATGCACAGCAAAGCAGCTCCTTAATCCCAAGAGGGCAAAAGTTCTTGGTTTTCAACCACATCACAGCTGCAGGGCCCATGGAATGCACTGCAGGGGTTACACAGTGGTCCTCAGGCAGGAGTTAGGGTGGGAGGCGGCACAGAGCCTGTGACCTTGACAGGCCCTGCTGGGCACTATGCCTGGGGCTTACCTTCCCCACATAGGACAGCCCCGGCTTAAACTGTTTCCTCGTGTCCTTGGAGTACCGGATGTCCACCAGCTGCCTCTGGACCGGAGTGGAGTCATCAAAGGCCACCTGATGGCTCCCATCCGCAGTAGTCACCATGGCCCAGATGCTGATGGTGCCCCGGAAGTGCTCGGGGACGTCGGCCGGAATCATGTCCTTCACACAGATGCTGAAGACCTGGGACCCATGGATCTGGAGGTAGGAGACACACAGGTCATGCTCAGCCGGAGCTGAGCAGCTTTGAGAGATGACTCACAAACCCACAGCTCAAGTAGGTGCCCCTCTGGCCGCCTGGAGGACCAGGGGGACACTCGGCGACCCATCCATTCTATGCCGTGCATCCCTGCATGGAGGCTGAGTCCCCAGCTGGATATGCATCGTCTTCTAGGAGGAGAGAGGTCGGCTCTTCGGGCAGAAGCTGAAACAACCCCTTGGGCCAGACTGCAAGGTGGGGACTTGAACCTGGTCAGCCACACGCTAGAGCGCTGGTTCCCCTCCCTTGCCCAGAGTGCAGAACCCCACCCCCAATCAACTCCTATCTCAGGACTGCTCCCAGGGGCAAATAATCCATGTCCGTAAACAGCTGTGGAGCGAGCTACTCAGTAAAGAGAACGTTAAGACAAGAGCTACTGGGGCAGCTTCTAGGAAGAATGGCTAGGATCACAAGGGCACGAGCACCAGGCACAGAGGAGGTGAGAGGCCACAGTGTCCACTCCACAGAAGAGAAGCCACAGGGACACAGAGAGAGGATGCATCCCGGGGGCAAAGGCACGAGGAAGTTGGTTTGGGTGGAGGCAGAGAGGAGGTGGGGATGACAGGACTCAGAGCCCCAGAATCTCCAGGACTGCTTGTATATGTTGCCTAGTGGCACGCACACCGTGGAGTTTTAAGTTGAAGAAGAAAAATAAAAACCAGATTATGAAATTTTACATGCAAGGGGATGTGAAATTATGTAGCCACTCTAGAAAAAAAAAATATGGGAGTTCCTCAAACAACTCAGCGTAGTCACCACTCAGAGATTGAACATCCAGGTGGAGACTAATTGGAAAAGACCCTGATCCTGCGAAAGATTGAGGGCAGAAGGAGAAGGGAGCAACAGAGGATGAGATGGTTGGAAAGCATCACCAACTCAATGGACATGAGTTTGAACAAACTCTGGCAGACAGTGAAGGACAGAGAAAACCTGGAGTGCTACAGTCTATTGGGTTGCAAAGAGTTGGACATGACTTAGCAACTGAACCAGTATAGAAAAAAATAACTCTGACTCAAGAGCTGCAGGCACCAGTGTAGAAAGCCAACCCATTGTCAGCTCTCCATACCCACAAGTTCCGCACCCACAGATTCAGCCAACTTCGAAGCGTTTCTGTGTGAGGCTGGTTGAATCCTGGGATGCAGAACCCGCAGACATGGGAGAGCCAGCTGTATCTACAAGTCAGACTTGTAAGAAGTCAGACCTCTATCTCTATAGCAACCCAACAATAACCCCTATAACAATCAGCCCCAAATGGCCAGGACTTAATAATTGACTATTTCCCTGATTTTTACAACCCCCACTTCCATCTTAGAAACAATTGCTGCTGTTCAGTCACTCAGTTGTGTCTGACTCTTTGCAACCCCATGGACTGCAGCACACCAGGCTTCCCTGTCCTTCACCATCTCCCAGAGTTTGCTCAAACTCATGTCCATTGAATCGGTGAGCCATCCAACCATCTCGTCCTCTGTCGTCTCCTTCTCCTCCTGCCTTCGATCTTTCCCAGCACCATGATCTTTTCTAACGAGTTGGCTCTCCACATCAAGTGGCCAAAGTACTGGAGCTTCAGCTTCAGCACCAGCCTTTCCAGTGAATATTCAGGGTTGATTTCCTTTAGGATTGCCTGGTTTGATCTCTCTGCAGTCCAAGAAACAATTGGAAAAAGTCAAAAATGCACCCCTCATGAATTACATTGGATGCCTGCTTCTAGTTACCCACCCATGACTTCCACATGCCAATAGCCTCCCATCATGGCATACCAGAAGACTTTTCCCTTTTTCACTACGAATCTTTCCACTTCTCCACCTGCCTTTTGCGTCTCTGCCAAACACAAGTGATGGTGGCTGACTCCCTTGCTACAAGCTGTGAATAAAGATCCTTTGTTTGTTCTTATTCAGGTGATCATATTTAATTCAAACCATAGAACTCAGGGATTCCAAACCCAAGAGGTACATCACAGAAAAATAAACATGTGTTCCTAGCATTATCCATCAAAAGTCAAGAAGCAGCAATAGCTTGTGGGCCTGCCCTGGTGGTCCAGTGGTTAAGACTCAGTGTGTTCACTCCAAGGGCATAAACAGTACCTTCTGTATGGATATCTGAATTACATGTTATGTGAATTATGTCTCAATAAAACTTTTCCTTTACCTTTACCTACAATAACATCCTAAGAAGAAAGACATCAAAATAGCAATGCTGGCTATGTCCGCCTATCAGAGGACAAGTCAACGCTATTATTTCTTTTTGATATGTTCTTGCCTCTATGTTCAGCCTGTAAGAATTTTATCATCAGGAAAATTCCCACCATACAAACTGTTCTGGAAAGTAAAATAAAATGGGTGATCACAGAGCCGAAGCCAAGAGCAGGCGCTGTGGGAAGGGACCTACTGGATGACAGCTCGAGGTTCCTGCTCCTCACCTTGGTGGTCCTAAGGATGGGGCGCCCCACCTCCTGGCTGTAGTACCCCACTCCATTCACAGTCATGTTGATGGTTAAAGTCCCCGAGACAGGTTTCCCAAAGGTATACCTGGAACAAAACGACAAAGAGTAGTTAAGTTTCACAAGCAGGTGCCCAGAGGATAGTGGGGAGGGGTCAGTCTCAAAGGCCCAGAGATCCTCTACACCAAGCCTCATGGTGGACAGAAAAAGAGACCAAGGGTCAGAGAGGAACTCTAGACTCAAAGAAGCCGGGTATGTGAGACAACTGTCGAGGTGGGGCACACAGTGGAGTAAGGCAGAACAGAGGATCGAGCAATCGTAAGCAACAGGAAGGCCTGGCTAGGCTTAAGTGCCCAAGGAGTTCAACTTTGAACCAGGGATCTGATTTCTTTGAGCTTCTGTTTCCTCACGGAGAATGAGTAAGCCATCTTCTCAAGAATGTAGGTGAAAGACTTAAATGTATGTATGTCACGCCTGATGCAGTGGAGACAACTGCTTACTGGGACACAGAAGCAAGACAGGAGCAAAACTGGAAAGAAAAAAAAAAACCGCCCAGAATTTTTACAGTATTTTCTGGACTATAAAATGCGCGTGTATCCAGCGCGCCCTTGGATTTTTTTTCGGGGAAGAAGCGCAAAGGAGACGTCTCAGCCACACAACCTCTGGCAGGTGGCAGAGCTGGGGCGGGAACACGGGCCTCGTAGAGCCCCCCTAGGGGACAGAAAGGAATAGCGCCTCTTGACACCCTCTGGTTGACCCTCACGTCGAGCTCTGTCAACAGCCTGGTCATTAGAGTCGCAAAGAGTCGGACACAACTGAGCGACTGAACAACAAGCGCTCAAAAATATCCTTCTGGGGTCAACCCACCCGCCACGGATGCCGTATGCGGGGGGGGGGAAAGCGGCATTGCTGAAGGGGTGTGCCCTGCGGAGGGGCGTGTCCTAGGGGCGGGGCGTGTCCTGGGGCGTGTCCTGGGCGGGGCTGCCCTGCGGGGGTGCTCTTCTACGGGAGGGGCAAGTACCGGGGGAAGAGCAAGTCCAACGAGGAAAGGATGTGCCCGGAGGAGGTGTGAATCCTAGGGGAGAAGCATGCCTGGGAGGCGGGGCGGGGGTGTCCTGGGTGGGGCGGGCCCACGGTATGAAGGCTCGAATATAGTGGCCGCCTCCTCCTCACCTGGCTTGCACAGTGCCGGTTTCACATGTGTCCAGGTCCCGGATATACGCGGGTGGGTCAATAAGAAGTTCAAACTTCGGCAGCACTGAAGGGAGAGAGCAGAGAGGAAGGAGGCAGGGTGGCTTCCATCAGCAGAGTGGCTCCAGAAGGGTGCTGGAGGTGAAGACAGCAAACTGAACTGCCGGGCCTCACTGCTGACATCAAGGGAATCCACACTACGCCTTGCTGAGCACCGGCAGCCCTCTGGGGATTTTGTGGGCCACATTTACTTTCCATCTTTGAGGGACCAACACGCTGTTTTTCTCAGGGGACCATATCTCATCAGTTTTAGGCCATCTGCATTGAGTGTAGCCAATTCCAGCCCATCCCAGGGGTGCAGCAGTATTGAGTGTAGCCAATTCCGGCCCATCCCAGGGGTGCAGCAGTAGCCAGGCTTCTGGACCAGTTATGGGCATCCTAAGGGTGCTTGTGGCTGGAGACAGTCCCTCTCTGCTGCCCTGGGCACACCCGCCCATCTCATCACCTTGCTCAGCCCACAGAGACATGGACACCAGGGAGCAGAACAGAGGGAACATGAAGACTCTGGTCCTTAGAGCTTGTTACCTGAGCCTGTAAAGCCCTTTTCTTGTGCTCACTGAGTCTGCACCAGGCTTCCGTTGCTTGCAACTTATAACCCTCTCCTGTATGGCTTTTCCTTTCAAGACCTTCTTCATGAAAGGAAGAGAAACCCTTGACCCCCACCTAAGGGAGAATTTAAGCAAGAATTTAATTTAAGAATTTAAGAAGCCACAGTATGTGACTCTGGCCCAGGTACACTCCCCGGCTCTTGTTCCTTAATGACTCTCTCAGCCTCAGTTACACCATCTGTAAAATGGAGATACCTCATAGGTTCAGGATGAGGATGAAAGAAGAAAAGGAAACAACAGGCTTAAAAAGGAAGGCCATTCTGACACATTTTGCAACATGGATGAACCCTGAGGCATTATGCTCCATGAGAAGTCATTCACAAAAGGACCAATATTATGATTCTACTTATATGAGGTCACATATTTTACCATGATTTATTTTGAAAGGACATGACAGGGTCCTTCTCTGGTGGTCCAGTGGTTAAGGCTGGAGGTGAGGTTTCAATCCCTGGTTGGTGATCAAAGATCCCACATGCCATGTGGCGTGGCCAAAAAAAAAAAAAAGGATACGAGAGGGGCTTCCCTGGTGGCTCAGTGGTAAAGAATCCGCCTGCCAATGCAGGAGACACAGGTTCGATCTCTGATGCGGGAAGATCCCACATGCCGCAGAGCAACTAAGCTCACGTGCTACAACTACTGAGCCTGCGCTCTAGAGCCTGGGAGCCACAGCTACTGAGCCCACGTACTGCAGCTACTGAGCCCGCATGCCCTGGAGCCCGTGTTCGGCAACAAGCGAAGCCACAATGAGAAGCCCAGGCACCGCAGCTGGAGAGGAGCCCCTGCTCATCCCAACCAGAGAAGAGCCCGCGTGCAGCAAGGAAGACCCAGCACAGCCACAGATAAATGACACATAAAAAGACACGACAAAGGCCCGGCCTTCCCCTTCGTGCCTGCCCCGACCGAGCCCCCAGTAAATGACGCTCCTGCCGTCTTCTCTTCCTTATTATCTGTGTCATCACTGGGACTGTGGATCCCCCGGGTCTGAAATCTTAAGAGCCTAAGATTCTCCAACTTACCATACTTCTGAACTTCAAAGGACCTGTTGTACACGTGGCCTTGCATTTCGACAAAAACGAACCATTCTCCGAGTACCGGCTGGTCAGACAAGGGGAAGGTCATGTTGGTGATGCCTGTGTGAAGACAGACTCCCCCTCATCCTGGGGCAATTGCGTGGGCAGAAAGCCCAGCATCCCGTGGTGAGGTGCCCTGGGAACCTGGCCTCTCCCGCTCCCTGCACGGCCCCTCAGGGAAGCTCAAGGCCACCCCGAGGCTGGCAAGGGTTTGTGCAGAGCCAGCACCTCCTCCATAGACTACGTTGGGGAAGCAGGGAGAGGCCGCACTTAGGGTTCCTGGGGGAGCCCTGAGGCCAAAGCCAAGTGCAGGCAATGAGCCAAATGAACCAGGGAAACAGGCCACCCAGCTGCTCCACTCTGCTCCACCTGAGTCATTCCTTCGGGGACAGAGAGTCACACAAGCCCTGTTCCTACTCGGCAGCCTTCCCCAGGCATCTCGGAATCAAGAAGAGGGACATGGAGAGGGGTCAAGGCCAGGCCAGGGGATCTGGAGGCGTGTGTGACGCTGCACCAACCACCAGGACGCACCATGTCGGCTGGAGGCCCGTACTCTGCGTTTGACTCACAGAGGGCTCAGGGCTCTGCCATGTTTATGCATCTCCCGGGTGGAGGTGTACAACTGTTCACAGTCTCCCCAAATCCCTGCTACACTTCTGTTAGGGCCAAAGCACAAAAGGAGATGTCAGTTACACGGCCCTCGTGGTCACAGGCATGCGTGCCTGCTGAGTCGCTCAGTCGTGTCTGACTCTTTTACAGCCCCATGGACTATAGCCTGCCACGCTCCTCTGACCATGGGATTTCCCCAGCAAGGATACTGGAGAGGGTTGCCATTTCTCCAGGAGATCACTGTCATAGAGAAAGAAAAAAAAAAAAAAAAAGCCAGTTCCTCAGCCAAAGCAAAGCCTTCTGACTCCTGGCTGGAAAAGAAGTGTCTTGTGTGGGTGGAGGGTGAAGACGAGGAAGGTCTGCAGCGGGAAGAAGGGAGGGGCGCCAACAAGCAAGGCCCCGATATTCCAGAATATTCCAGAAAGGTCCCAATTTGCGAGAGGAGCCTCGGTTGGGATCCCAGAGACAGAAAGGTGGGCAGAGGGTCCCATGCTCCAGGAAAGGCGTGGCAGGTGTCGAGCAGAGCACATCCTATTTTCCTGGAAGCTTTATCACATCTGCCACCCAAAGGTGCAGCCCCCAAACCACAGAAGGAATGAGAAGAGAGATGTACCGCAGCACAAGGGCTCCAAGTGTCTCCATTCCATCATCCGCGAGCCTCGGGGGTCCTGCAAGATGACACACGCAATAAGCTCAGGACAGCCCACGTATGCCCGGCACGCACGAGGACCTTCCAAGCCCCTCTCTAGGACAGGACACGCGTCAAGGCAGGCCCCAAGATTAGCTCTTTATGACGAGCAAACGGAAGCTCGGGGCATAGAAGGGACATGTCTGAAGACAGGAGGCCAGAAGAGGTCATCCTGACTCCCCATCTAGGGAGGTGCTTGAAAATCGACAGAGATGCGCAGACGCGCACTCAGCTTATCCCAGGGTTGAGTCAGGGACAGGGCTGGACCCGGTCTCAGCCTGTGGGGCACCGGGGCAGGCAGGGATCAACCCGGAGGGGGAGTAGTGCACAAAGACAGACCAGGTCTTGCAGAGAGTAGGCTGTTCCCAAGCCAGAGCTGCAGAGGGGCAGGACACTCACCAGGATGTAAGCTTCCAGCTGCAAATGAGACAGACAGAGGCCATAAGCAAACCCTCCTGAAAGACCGAAGCCCCCTATACATGCTGAGTGTTCATCCCTTGGGACAGGCTCAGGTGCCGTAGTGGGTTGATTGATGCCCCCTACTCCTCCCCAAATTCAAATGTGATGTCCTCAGCCTCAATTCTCAGAACGTGTCTATATTTGGAGATGGGTCTTTTTGGTGGAGATTTCAAAGTCCCTAGCATAGGTCCTGGGCTCTCCTGGTGGCTCAGTGGTAAAGAATCCGCATGGCAATGCAGGAGACGTAGGTTCAACCCCTGGATGGGGAAGGAAATAGCAACCCACTCCAGGATTCTTGCCTGGAAAACCCCACGGAAGAGCCTGTCGGGCTACAGTCCATGGGGTCACAAAGGGGAAGACACAACTCACTGACTAAACAGCGACAAAGCATAGGTCCCAATCCAACAGGACTTGTGTCATAAGAAAGGAAGACTTGGAAACAGATGGGAATGAAGGGAGGGCAAAACAAAGACGAAGAGAGAAGAGGTCCAGTCACAAGCCTAGGAGGGAGGCCTGGAAGAGATTCTTCACTCACGGTCCTTGCTGTTGTTGTTCAGACACTCAGTCGTGTCTCTCTGCGGCCCCATGAACTGCAGCACGCCAGGCTGCCCTGTCCTTCACTATCTCCCAGAGTTTGCTCAAATTCATGTCCATTGAGTCAATGATGCTACTATCTAACTGTCTCATCCTCTGCTGCCCTCTTCCCTTGCCTTCTTTCCCAGCATCAGGGTCTTTTCCAATGAGTTGGCTCTTCATGTCCGGAGACCAAAGTATTGGAGCTTTAGCTTCAGCATCAGTCCTTCCAATGAATATTCAGGGTTGATTTCCTTTAGGATTGACTGGTTTGATCTCCATGCAGTCCAAGGAACTCTCAAGAGTCTTCTCCAGCACCACACTTGGAAAGCGTCAGTTCTGCGCTCAGCCTTCTTTATGTCCAGTTCTTACATCACATGGTTCTTGGAAGGAATCAATTCTACTCACACCCTGATCTTAGACTTCTAGCCTCCAGAACTGGGAAAGAATGCATTTCTGCCCTGTAAGTCGCCCAGCAAGCTCACGCGGTTGCCAATGGCAATGAGGGTGGCTGAGCCCCATTTAGTGGTCTCTGTTCTTTGCTCCTAATCACAGCCCTGCCCTCCCTCGCAGACTCCTCCTCCACACCCCAACAAGGACAACTCCTCCAAGCAGCCCTCGCAGGTGGCAATTGGGTTGTTTCTAGGGATGCGATGTTCCTTTAAGGCCTGGGATGCACGCTTTTAGCAATTGGGTTGTTTCTAGGGATGCGATGTTCCTTTAAGGCCTGGGATGCACGCTTTTATCTCTGAACCTCCAGCACCAGCCTGGAGCCTGGCTTCCAGCTGGTGCCCATCATTGCCAAACTGAACACGCCACACTGGCTCCAGGGAAGGACAACTGCTTGCACACCTGTGCCCCCTGAACCCAATGACACGTTCTGCTGGGTCCTACGCGTGGCTGACCCTGTGCACGTGGATACAGCCCCATAAGCTCGGGGGTGTCCATATCAGAGGCACCGGGAACCTTTGCGCTTTGAATTCAATGTCCTGTGATTTATCCTTCTTGGACTTCACCCAGTTCAGGCCCTCAACCAGCCTCCAGAGAAAAACAGGCAGCTGCCCGTATGGAGGACCACTGGCGACCGTGGGGAACTCTGAAGGAAGCACTTCCACTAATGCCCTTGCCCCTCTCTGTCACACAGACCTCCCTCCTGGCTCCCCTAGCGGATGTGGAACCCTGGGAAGAAACCAAGAATGCAGGTAGAAATTGGAAGAGGCAGGAGGAAGGCAAGTTGTAGATGATGGCCCTGGCCAGGCTGGACCCCGGTGGGTGAGTCTGGGCGCATGGTTTTAGAAGCTGATCTCACCTTTTCGCTGGTGGGCCTCAGGTCTGGGGTGACGGTGAAGATGCTGATGAGCACTGGAAGAAAGGAGAGAGGGGTGTGGCAGCTCCCATCCACAGCCGGCCCTCCCCCCCAGCCCGCACTGGCCGCCCACCTCGGTGCTTGGGTCTGTACACCGGCTTGTCAGTCTGAATGAAGACGGAGGCTCCCCGGCTGTCCACGGTCACCGAAGTTTGGTTGTGGAAGAGGGAGCCCTCCTCCACCCGCCAGTCACGGCCCCACACCTTCAGGAGGGCCTGGCCCCGGAGGCCCGTGGGTACCTGCAGGCAGAGCATGGAGCTTTGGGCAGGGAGTGTCGCCCTGGAAGGGATCCAGGTATTGAGAAAGCAGCGTGGAGGTCTAAGTCAGGGCAGCACACCCGGGGGTGACTGTTCCCCCCAGGGAACACGTGACAGTTTCTGGAGACATTTTTAGGTGTCATAGTTGCAGAGAGCGGGAGCTACTGGCGTCTGGTGGGTGAAGGTCAGGGATGCTGTTCAAGACCCTGAGATGCAGAGGACAGCCCCACAGCAAGGGATGATTTGGCCCCAAATGTCAGTGCTACCAAGACTGAGAAATGCTGGTCCACCTTGACATGACAGGCCTTCTCTCCTGGCACTGTAAGCTTGCAAAAACATTCTTAGCCCTGTAGAATTAGCCTTGGAGTTACCGTAAGGGCTGTGTAGAACATCTTACCCAAATTCGGTCCTCGCTGGTGAGTCGGGAAGAGGTGGCGATGGAGACCCCAGCCCCTTCGTATACACATATGCTGACTCTTTGCGACCCCACGGACTGTGACCTGCCAGGCCCCTGGAAATGGGTTGCCATTTCCTTCTCCAGGGGATCTTCCCGACCTAGGGATCGAACCCATGTCACCCGCATTGGCGGGCAGATTCTTTACCACTGAGCCACCTGGGAAGCTTCATATGTATAAACAGGTGGTACATCACATAGTTTTATATGTCATATATATAAATAATGTATGTGTCTCTGCTTTGTCTCACCACACACACATTATCCAATCCCATTTATATGAAATGTCCAGGGCAGGCTAATCCAGAGGCAGAAAGCAGGTCAGTGGGTACCAGAGGCTGCAGGGAGCTGGGAAGTGGTGACAGCTAATGGGGATGGGGTTTCCTTTTAGGGTGACAAAATAGTTCCCTACCCTGGAACTAGATGGGGGTGGGGATCGCACAACACTGTGATGTGCTAAATGCCACTGAACCGTCCACTTTACGACGGTTAAAGTAGGGGGGATTCCCTGATGGTCCAGTGGTTAGAACTTGGCGCTGTCACTGCCAAGGGCCCGGGTTCAGTCTCTGGTCCAGAAACTAAGATCCCACAGGTCTCACAGCATGGCAAAAAAAAAAACAAAAAAAAAAAAAAATTTTTAATAATAAATTAAACAGTTAAAGTGGTTAAAAAAATTCTTTTTTGCCACCTTAGACAGATAAAACAATAATAACAAAGCTCCGCTGCAGTCTTAAGGATTTGCCCAGGAGTTCACATTTTTCTTGGGCAAAATTTCCAACGTTCTAGGGATGGAAGCCTCCCTATATAATGCCTTTTTTTTTTTTTTTTTTCAAGTAATGAGCGGAACAGCCATGCATGTGAGTCGTAACCTATAGAAGCCCCTTTTGTGGTTAAAGCGAATGAAAGTCATGGCTCCCTGGGTGTGGCCAAGCACCGTGTATGTGATGCTATGAACCCCTGGGCGCCCGCCAGGTGGGCAGCCAGCGGCCAGCAGTCCACACTGTGAGCCACACGAACCACCAGTCCCTAAGACCATCCAAACGTGGGGTGTTCCTCTTGTGGTTGTCAGCAGGCCCATGTGGTCCCTCAAAGCGTGAAAAGACCCTTGTCACCATCACTAGGAACCCCTCTAAGTGGACTGCTGAATTACCGGACCATCCTCACGCCAGTGTGCCCACCTGGTGGATGAGGGCGAGGTGTGGCAGGGCCTTCTGCGTTCCTCCAGCGCCTTTCTCAGGCTGCCCCTCTTGTCTGCTGTGAACATCATCTGAGACACCCTCCCTGCCTGCCCACCTGCCACCCTCAGGAGGGTGCACCTCAGGACTGTTGGGTCCCTCCTAACTGCAGTTGATCTTCAGGATCAACCTGAGGATAATCCTTTTGCTCTGACCCCAAAACCCTTACCTGCTGCTGTTTCTGGAAACCTCTCAGCATTGGCCAAAGACCTTCATGCAATGAGGGAAAATTCTCAGGCCACCCAGGGGAGTGGGCATGGACAGGTAGGAGGGAGCTGGTGGGGGGTGTCGGGGGGCTGTGTGCCGACAGGTGCAGGGACCAAGAAGCTGCCCCTGAGAACAGAAAGGATCAAATGTGACCCTTGGGGACATGCAGTGAACCTGCCCCAGGTCTCGAAAGCCACAGAGCCACCATTTTCAATTAAAACTTCAACTTTAAGAGGCAGGCTTCCCTGGTGGCTCAGACAATAATCTGCCTGCAATGCAGGAGACCCAAGTTCAATCTCTGGGTCGGGAAGATCCCCTGGAGAAGGGAATGGCAACCTACTCCAGTATTCTTGCCTGGAGAATTCCATGGACAGAGGAGGCTGGTGGGCTACAGTCCATGGGGTTGCAGAGTCAGACGTGACTGAGCGACTAACACTTTCCCTACCTGCCAACCACCAGAGGTCTTTCTAGAATGTTCTAAACTGAGTTGATCCCCTTCCCCACCCCTGACCTCCATCATTCACCTTCACTCCTTCAGCATCAGTGACAGCCAAGGACTTGGGGCTGAGATCCAAGGAGGGGAGATGGCCAGGCAAAGCTGGTGCTGTGCCTCCAGCTGAGGGTGAAGGTGGGGGGCCTGGGGTCTGGCTAAAGCACGAGGCTCCCTGAGACTGCCTACCCGCAGCCTGAGGAGGGCTGTGTGGAGGAGCCAGTTCTACCGCAGGCCTGTCCACCACCCAGATTAACGCCCAGCACCCCGCCCCTCCAGGCCAGGGAGGCCGCTGGGGCTCTGGGTGTGGGTCCCAGACTCCCGGACTCCGTGGGCATGCAAAACTCATCCTGGGAGAGAAGCCACCAGACTCACTGGACCCTGTGAGTTTCCAGCACATCATAGTACCGATGGGTGATCAGACTATAAAGATACGATACACAACAGACCCCATGGATGGTGGTGACGGGCACCAGGTTCCTCTCTGAAATGGAAACCACCCGATGCAGAGGAATTCGGGTCATGGCCGATTCCACAGACGGGGGATCTAACTCCCACTGTTTACTGAGGCTCTTAGCTGGCTCCACTCCAGGCCACTGGCTGCCTTACTTTGCCTCCTTCCTGTCCCAGGACCTTTGCACCGGCTATTCGCTCCACCTGGAATGCCCGCCCCCGCATGTAGCTTCCTGCCAGTTTCAGCTCAGAGGGGCCCTCCTGCCATACAAAGTGTGATTCTAGATTCTGCTCCGACTCCTCAGCATCCTCTTTCCCTGACATATTTAAAAATAAAACAGGACACTTGCTAGTCTCTGAAGTGATCACATTTATGTAATTGGGGGCTTCCTGTCTGACCCACCCCTTTACCCACCACCAATGAGGCTGGAGGCTGAGAGCAAGGAATGTGTCCAACTTCATGCTTGGGATTTAATGGGTCTTGGTTACACAGATGCATGGGTTAAGTCTGAAAAACTGGAATACAACATCACGAGGTTTTAGGCATGTTTGCCTGAAAGTCCCATTAAAGACCTCTTATTGCCATCCTCACTGCACAGGTGAGAAGACGAGGCACAGACTGGGTAGGTTACCCAGTGGTAACCCTGGGTCCCACAGCACTGGTTTCTAAAATGTGTCCCTGGAAGCACTCAGGTCCCCAAGGCAGGCAGGGCAGGGGGGTGGGTGGGGTAGTGGGTGGAAGGGGCAGGTCAAACACCCACAAGAGCAGCTTCTCTCATGTCTGCTGCCCAGACGGTGTTTCCACAGAGCAGACTTTCTCAACCTCAGAACTACTGATGTTTAGGACTGAGTCATCCTCTGCAGGGGTGGGGATGGGAGCGTCCTGTCTCTCTAAGGTGTTGAGCAGCATCTCTGGCCTCCACCCAGGATCTAGCCTGTGAAGACTGCCTTCTTAAGTGCCGTTGGGCAGTCAGGGACAGCACATAATCTTAACCCTGTCGGGACAGCCTTGTTTTCTTTCTTTTTTCCTAATGAGTAGTATGCTTTACTAAGGGGCCTCCCAGGTGGCGCTAGTGGCAAAGAACCTGCCTGCAAATGCAGCAATTGTGACAGGCTCGGGTTCAATCCCCGGGTTGGGAAGATCCGCTGGAGGAGGGCATGGCAACCCACTCCAGTATTCTTGCCTGGAGACTCCATGGGCGGAGGAGCCTGGTAGGATACGGTCCATAGCGTCACAAAGAGTTGGACACGACTGAAACAACTTAGCAAGCCCACATGCTTTATTAAAAGTACTTCTCTAAATAAAATATACAAGGCTTCCTTTTTTTCCTAAGTAGTCCATCTATCAGTGGATATGACAGCTCCACTTGCTGATTCAAAAGAAGCAGATCTGCTCACAGGAAGCCAGCAAGGGTGGCTCTAGCCTATTTATCCTGAGCTTTCCAAATGCTGACATCTGGCTGGTTCACTCTCAGTGGAGGGGCCGTCCTGTGCATTTTAGGTTGACCAGCATCCCTCGTCTCTACTCATTAGAAGCCAGTAGCAACCCCCATTCCTGCTCCCCAAGTTGTGAAAACCAAAATTGTCTTGGGACATTGCAAGCATCAGCCTCCTCCACCTGGAGGGAACTCTAGAGAAAGAATTCTATTCTGACATTAACAATAGGGTAGGAAGACCACTGCCCCATGGCAACCAGACGCTAATGACGCATCCCATACCTTAGAAGAGGAATCACCTAGGACTTCGTTATAATAACTGGGGAAGGGCACAGGGGAGGGGACATTATAATGAGAACAAGTCTCTATTTAGCCCATCCTTTCAGGGACTCCTTGGAGCATCTGGTAAGCATTAAGGATGAGCTAACCCAGAAAATGCCGACAATTTCAAGGCTTACAATCGCCTTGAAATCCAAGGACTCGAGTTAAAAAGTCCATGTCAGAGAATGACCTACATGCAGTTTGATATGTCAAATAATTTTAAAATAATAATATTCAGTGTCAACAAGGCTGCAGGAAATCTGATCTCTAATGTATAGCCGGTGATGCCGCGCACACGCACTGCTGAGTCTTCTAAGACAAAACAGGACCCAGCAAGAGCCTTGGATCCTGATCTGATAGTTCTTCTTTCGGGGTGTTCAGCCTAAGGCAGGCATCCAGAAAGTTAATATAGCTTCATGCACAAATATGCTCTCAACTTTTGGATTACATTATCAAAATCCTGAAAACAAGAAAAAAAATCTAAGCATGTACAACTGTGTGTGTGAGGGCGGGGGGTGTTAGTAAATTAGTATATAAAAGAGACACAGTGGGATGCTATTTACAATAGGAGGCAAATTATAATTATAGGGATGTGGAAACATGGAAGTATGTTTATGCAACATGTTGAGAGAAAATAGCAGGGAAGACAACAGACCCTTTAATTGCGACTATGAAAGAAAATGTCCTTATGTGAATAAAGATTTATGGGAAACATAAAAATGTAAAAAGTAGGAGGCATGAGATTATGGGTGGGTTTTCTCCTTTTCTAATCTTTCTTTCCCTTTGTTATTTATTTTTAACATCACCATTAATGATTTTTCTCACAACGCATGCAACTTCTCTTGTTCCATTCCAACTCAATTCTTTATTCCCAAGGTAGGGCTTCTGATTTTAAAAATTCACAGGCTTACCTTGAGTTTGATGGTTCCTTTATCTAAAATATGAAAATAAAATGAAAACAGTTACATCAGGAGCTGTGTTTTTCTGCCTCCTTGAGACGCAGCCTTACAAACAAGGGTTTTCTCAACCCAGAGGGACTTTCTGTGGACAAACACACACCCTGGGTCATGCTGGTCTGGCCTGGGCTGGGTTGGGACTGGCAGAAATGAGAGGTTTCCTCCAAGCTGGCGAGTACTGAAGACCAGAGGAGATGGACAAAGCCGAGCTATTCAGGGGAAGGTTGGCCAGCCTGCACACTTAATTCACTTCACCCCGGCCCTTGCCCAAGGTAAGCTGTGAAGGGAGCAAAGAGAAAACTCCATGGGAGAGGACCAAAGAGAGGGTGGAGAGACAGGAGTCTGAGGTCCCCAGTGGACCTTACTCCAATGCATCTAACTAGTCTCCCATCAACCTCTCTCTTCTACCCAAATGACTCATTTGTTGTCTGACACTTGTCTGGGCTCTTTGGCCTCTAGGACTAGCCGGAATCTACTGGTTTTGCCTTCCAGTGTCCATTCTCTGCTTTCTTGGAGGAGCCAACTGCCCAGCTCCTAGTGAGGGACTGCTCATCTCTCCTGAGGCTCTATGCAAATCTACACACGATTTCCTCTTAGTTATAGCAATTTGTTTAGGGTTGAGCATATGGCCTAAAATGGGCCAATCAGCATGGTCCACCTGGTCACAGGGATTGGGTCTGAGTTGAGCACATGACCCAAAATGGGCCAATCAGCATAGACCTTCCCTCTGGTCACAGGGATTGGTTCAGGATTGAGCACATGACCCAACGTGGGCCAATTAGAGGGAATCCCAGAAGTTTCCCAGAGATTCTGGAACTGCTAGTCCCCCGGAGCTTTGGGGAATAACAGGTACATCCAGAAGTAGAGCCAGGAGGCTGGCCCACTGATGCCAAAGGACTTTTCCAGTTACGAAGAACCCATAAACTCTCTGTGCTGACAAAGTGTTAGTCACTCAGCTGTGTCCGACTCTTTGCAGTCCCATAGACTGTAGCCCACCAGGCTCCTCGGTGGCGACCACAGTAAAGAATCTGTCTGCAATGCAGGAGACCCAGGTTGGATCCCTGGGTCAGGAAGATCCCCTGGAAAAGGGAATGGCAACCCACTCCAGTATTCTTGCCTGGAGACTTCCATAGACAGAAGAGCCTGGTGGGCTACAGTCCATGGGGTTGCAAAAAGCCAGATACGACTGAGCGACTGACCGACTGAGCCGGATTTGGGTTTCAGGATTGGCCCCTGGAGTCAGGACAGCCTGCACTCCTTCCCCGCTCCCCTGGGAAGCAGGGGCTGCCTTATTGGCCTTGGAGACCTGACATCCTCTCTCGGTATCTCCTGCGGCCGCACCTCATTCTGTATGATGAATGAGTTACCTGCTCAGCTAGACTTTAGGCCCTGTGGCTGGAACCTGCTCTCCACACCTCTGTCCAGGTGGCCAGCACCACTGTTATGTGCAGTTTATGGAGGAAAGTAGAGCAGCAACTGACCAAGGGGCCTAAACTCAACTCAGTGGCAGGCTGGCTGTGAGCCAGGTCTGAATCCAACATCTCAGGGGTGCTAGAAGCTCACAAAAAAGTCTGAAAAGGTCACAGGTTCCCTCTGGGCCCCCTCTCCACCTCCAGCCAAAGCTGACTTGAAAGGCTGCCCAACTCTACCCAGATGGGCACCCACTGAACCTGAGCTGCTGAGGAACAAGCACCTTGATCTTCCAGACTGGACAGGGGACTGCCCCTCCTGGGCCTGACTCTCTCCATCTGTAAGGTGGGAAGAAGACAACCTGCCCTCCTTCCCCTGACGGTGTTCTGGGGCAGGGTGGGAAGAAGCCGACGCTGCCTGATCCCTTAAGGCCACTCTGCAGAGGGAGAAGAAGGCCCCATCAGGCACCCCAGGGACCTACCCTGGATGGCTCCCTGGCTCTGCGCCACTGCCTTGCCCAGGGCTACCAGCTGAGCCTGGACCATGACTTCCCTGGGGGAGTTAAAGATGGTCACACTGATGGCTTCCTCCACTCCGGAGCGGAAGACGGAGGGTGCGGCGATCAAATAGCCCCTGCAGAAGAGGAGAACATCAGTGAAGGCCGAAGGCTTCTGACCCATTCCTAGCCTCAGGGTCACCTGGCTGAATTAGGGTGCAACCTGGGTGGACTCCCGCCTAAGCCTGACCACACCCTGATGGCACTGTCACTTTATGGGTCTATGTCCCCTACCAACCCGTGAACTCCTTAAGGCTTGTTCACCTCTGAAGTCTCCTCTAGTAGGTAAGAATCCAGTTTCTCCGGATCTACCTAGCACCATACTCCCTCTTTGATCTCGACATCTTAGCCTCTGGACTTTTTTTCTCAGCTTCTTCTGCCACAGGACCTTTGTGCATGCCGCACCCACAAGCTAAAATATTCTCCCCCGGAGGCTCAGTAACAGGATCCCACAGGGTCAAAACCACCCCGTGAGAAGTGGTAACATCTCTCATTTACAGAGTCAGAAATTAAGCCCCAGAGAAGCCAAATCACGTGCTTAAGTCAGTGAGAGATTAGGATACAAAACCAGGCAGCTCTAGAACGTAGTGGAAAGAAGCAAGGAGCCACTTGCGACACAAAATTAGTGTTGAACTAGTATAAGAATAAGACCCTGAACACAAACTAAATGGCCTGGAACTGGAAAAGCACCGTGAACAGTGAAATCAAAACAGTTCTCTCTTTCTGAAAAGTCCTCAGTTTGACTGAGGACTTTTCTGGAAGAAAGGCGTCCTTATCCTGATTTCCAGATGGGAAAGCTACCGTTGCAGAAGGAGAAGGAACACCCACCAGATCGCACAGCCAGGCGGGCTCTCTTGGGGCACCTGACGTTTGCAGCATTTGCTGGAAAATCACAAAGGCTCATCCAAAACCACATGACCCGCTCCTGATGCAACGGCAAAGGCTGAGAGCCTGGCAGCACAATCCCAACGGTGCAGAACTATAGACAGGAGGGACTCACCCGGTGATCCAGTGATCTGCCTTCCAATGCAGGGAATGTGGATTTGATCCCTGGCTGGGGAACTAAGACCCCACATGTCCTAGGGCAACTAATTAGAGACACCTGCCATTTGCCACAACTGGAAAACCCTGCGTGTTGCAATGAAGCTCCTGCCTGCTGCAAAGCAGCTATGCTCCAATATAAGCTAAAAAACAAAAATAAAAAACCCTACAGGTACCAGAAGGAAACAAGAAAAAGGGGAAAACAGTGGGCCAAACATTGAGATCAGGAGAGATTTTCTATTTCTCAAAATCTTTTTTGGGAAAAAACCTCAGGTCCACACACAGAAAGAGGCATTTAGACTCTTACCACACACCACACGGGCTTCCCTGGTAGCTCAGACAGTAAGGAATCTGCCTGCAATGCAAGAGACCTGGGTTCCATCCCTGGGTGGGGAAGATCCCCTGGAGGAGGGCATGGCAACTTGCTCCAGTATTCTTGTCTGAAGAATTCCATGAACAGAGGAGCCTGGCGGGCTACAGGCCATAGAGTCGCAAACTCTTTCACATACCACATGCTAAGAGGTCCGTGGAGACAGGTACTATATACATGTATATACTATAGTACAGGTACTGTAGGACTCTGGCACCGAAAAGTGTGTGCAAAGACCCTACTTTCGTGGGTTCACTGCCCAGCAGTGAATGGACCTAGTAATGACCCTGGGGTCCCATGATCTGTTTGACCTCAGCACCAAGAAGTACCTGCAATGGCTGGGCTCCTGTGCACAGTGTTCGGCCTCAGCCGTGGACAGAGCATGCCCTGATCCTGTGGATAGAGCTGTGCCAGCTGGAGCATGCAGTGCCCCTGGGTTTCATGGATGTTTTGTCCAGATCCAGCACTGATGGCCATGTGTACTGACCCCACATCCCATATGTCCTATCTGACTCCAGCACCGCACAGAGCATGCAGTGATACTGGGATGGACAGGGGCTGTCTCGAGCTTCGTATGTGACGGGCAGCACCTGGTTCCAGCACTGACCACCGGGTGCAGTGACCGTGGTCTGGCCTCAGCAGTGCACAAGGGCACGCGATGGTCCTGAGTTATGATCCTGAGTACGGTACAGTTATGTACCGTCTGGAGCACACAGTCACCCCAGGGACGTGGTGTGGACTATCTAACTCCAGTGTGATAACTGTCACCTGTGTGTCCTGTCCCACTGCCATCTGGGAATACGGCCACCTTCAGGACAGAGTGTGTCCAGCTCCCAGACGACTCCCAGGCCCTCTCACACGGCACCTGCTGAGTGTGGAAGAGCACTTGAGCAATTTGCCTGTTCATTTTCCTTGGGACTTCTTTTTTTTGGGGGGGAGGGGACTTCTTTTTTTTAATGTTTATTATCTATTTATTTGGCTGCATTGGGTCTTAATTGTGGCACTCAGGATCTAGTTCCACGACCAGGGATCAAACCCAGGCCCCCTGCGTTGGGAGCATGGACTCGTAGCCACTGGACCACCAGGGAAGTCCCTCCTTGCACACTTCTAAAGCCCTTATCCAGATCTGAGTTAGCATCTTCACCCAAAGGTGCAAAGAACCTGATGGAACTAGATTAACTTTCCCTGTGCCTCAGGAGTTGCAACTGATGAAGCGTTTGCCCGTCGATCCCTATCTCCCTGATATGCCCTGACAGCTGGGCTGATCCTGGCTTCTCATCCGTTGTTCTTGGAAGGTCCCATCCTGAAAAAGGTGGTATTTGGCAAAGCGTAGACAGTACGGATCTTACAACAGTATGCAAACCCACGGAGCTTTCTGGCACCAGGCATTGCTGCTGCTGCTGCCGCCAAGTCGCTTTAGCCGTGTCCGACTCTGTGCGACCCCACAGACAGCAGCCCACCAGGCTCCCCCCGTCCCTGGGCTTCTCCAGGCAAGAACACTGGAGTGGGTTGCCATTTCCTTCTCCAATGCATGAAAGCGAAAAGTGAAAGGGAAGTTGCTCAGTCATGTCCGACTCTTAGTGACCCCATGGACTGCAGCCCACCAGGCTCCTCCGTCCAAGGGGTTTTCCAGGCAGGAGTACTGGAGTGGGGTGCCATTGCCTTCTCCAGCACCAGGCATTCCTCACACAAAAATCGCATGGATCAGAGAAGCAGATATCTGGGGCTATTCCTAAAATGGGACCCTTTGGGCTGATGGGTCACAGCTCTGGCTTATAGCCAGAGCTAATCCGGAACCCCAGGTTGGTCGCCGCATGTCTCCCATGAGGTTCCATTCCTCTCACAGCAGGTAAGGTCCGCCCGCCCCGCACCCCCTGCCAAAGGGAAACTTAAGTCAGAGGCGAGCATTCCTGAGAATGGTTTAAAGCTCTGCAACTCGGGGACTCTGAGCTTGGTCTTTAGAAGGCGGGGTCTTTCATGGAGGGCAGGGTCATGCTTTGCAGTGGAGGGCTGTCCTGTGCATGGTAACATCCCTGCCTTCAACCCAGTAGATTCCAACAGCGTATCTCCCTGTAGATGGTGGTGGTGGTGGTTTAGTCACTAAGTTGCATCCGACTCTTGCAACCCCATGGACTGAGGCCCACCAGGCTCCCCCAGGCAAGAATATTGGAGTGGGTAGCCATTTCCTTCTCCAGGGGATCTTCCTCACCCAGGGACTGAACCTGGGTCTCCCAGGTGGTGCTAGTGGTAAAGAACCTGCTTGCCTAATGCAGGAGACATAAGAGATGCAGGTTCCATGTCTGGGCTGGGAAGATTCCCTGGAGGAGGGCATGGCCATTCACTCCAGCATTCTCGCCTGGAGAATCCCCATGGACGGAGGAGGCTGGTGGGCAGCAGTCCATGGGGTCGCCAAGAGTCGAATATGACTGAAGCGACTTAGCATGCAGGCACACTCCTGCGTTTCAGGCTGATTCTTTACCGACTCAGGCAGGTACTAGGGAAGCCCTCCCTCTTGATGTGACAACCCAAAATACCCCTGGACATTGCTGAATGACCCCAGGGAGACAAAAATCGCCCCTCAGCTGGAAACGGCTATCCTAACAGAGCAAGCTTTGCAAGCATCAGGTCAAAAGTTTGCTGGGTTCCAATTTCACGGGGCCCAAGGGAGGTAATCCCAAGGCTCGAATTGCAATTTGGTGTCTTACTTTTCAAAGCCTTGAATCAGAGGAGGAGCACTGGAGGTGCCCCCGCCCACCTCGGCTCACTGTTGACCTGTTTTCTGGGAACTCCTATACAAGGGCTGTTTGAACAAGGCTCATAAAGGCAGGGCTGGACTAAAGGCTGAGCCTGGGCAGCTGGAGGCAGGCTCCCTGAGCCCACAACCCCCCGCAGGGCTCACCCAAACTTGGCAGGTCTGGGACTATTCCCTGTGAAGCCAACTCATGGGCAATTCTCCTTAGCAGCTAGTGAATTCCCCTCCTCACTGTGTCGGCTCACCAGAAGCTCTGTAAGTAAACTTCAAGAAAAATGTGGAAGCAAAACAAACACGTCCTCCCCCAGCGCCACGCCCTCCCAAGGAAAACGAACAGCAGGTCTCTCCTTCCATTTCTCAGCCAAGATACGCACCTCTTACCTTCAAGCAACGGATAACTTGAAATTGCCACCCAAGAAGCCAGCTCTGGTCACACCAAGGGGGCGAGGTGAGATAGGGGTGGCCTCTCCGCCTTAGCTCTGGGGAGTCCCAGGACCTTCCCGGGGGCGCTTCTGAAGTCTCAGGCTGCCCCTTGGCCAGTCCTACTCGTGGGGCTAGCGGGGGTCAAGACTCAGGTCCCGCCCAGCTTGGAGGCTGTGTGGCCTCGGACAGGTCGCCGAACCTCTCTGAGCCAGACCCCGCGTCCCCCACCCCGTGAAGGCAGCCAGCCTTCTCTCGCCCCGGGGCTACTCACGGGGCCTGGGGCTGCTCAGCGCGCACGCCGTCCCGCGGCGACAGCAGCAGCAGCAAGAGCCGGAGCAGCGGCCCGAGCTGGGCGCCCCACATTTTCCGGCTCCGCGGGGGCGCCGCGCCGGGGGAGGGGGCCTGGCCGGGGCCAGGCCAGGGCCGGGGTCCGAGCGCGGCGGTGCCCGCTTCGCCGCCGGGGGCCCTTTGTTCGCAGCCCCCGCGCCGTGCGCCTGGCGCCATGCGCCCCCACTCAGCGCCCGGCCAGGCTGGGGCAGCCGGCGACCAGCCCCCTCCCCGGACCCGCCTCGTCCCCAGGCCCGCCCCTGCCCGGACCCGCCCCGCGCACCCCCTCCCGGTCTCCGGCCCCGCCCCCTCTCCGGACCCATCCGCCCACCCACCGGCTCTCCCCCAGTCTCTCCTGGGACCCTCCCCGCCCTCTACCCGGATGCACCCCAAGACCTAGCCCATTCTGTCCCCCTCATCGGACCTGACCTGTCCTCCTCGTCGCACCCCCAGACTCAGCCCCGTTCTCTCTCCGGGCGCGCCCCCTCCCTGGATCTCTCCCTTTCTACTGCCTCCCCGCATCCCCCTACCCCAGGGACCAGCCCCGCCGCACCCCACGCGGGGGCCGCCGTGTCTCCGGGCCCCTGCACCCCACACCCTGCAGGGCCCCCCACCTGCCCCTGCCTTGACCGGGCAACCTGTTCAGTGTGCACACAGGAGGGGCTGAGCTCTGGGGAAACTGAGGCAGGCCAAGGGACGAAACTTCCAGACCTGCAGCTGCCTCCAGACGTCAGCCTGTTGGTCCTTTCCCCACCTCCTCCATCCACAGATGCCCTAGGCCAGGCCCCTCCCTCTCTGGGCTTCACTTTCCCCTCTGGCAAACAGCAGGGGCGAGCCGGGACCCCCTCCTTCTCTGAGAGCAGGGTGCCCCCCCTGCCCCTCCCAGGGTGCCCTCACTGTTGTAGTTCCTCTGCCTGGGACACTTCCCTTTCATACCACACCCAAGGTTGGCAAACTTTTCCAGGCGTCTCTCTAAGGGGGACTCCTGCAGCTGTCAGGACCTTACTTCTAGTACTCTAGAACTGGCCACGTGCCCCTCCTGCCCCAAATCCTCCAGGCTCTCGGTTTATCGAGGCCAAGAAGTCCAAACCGGGGGTTTCCCTGGTGGCTCCCACCTCACCCGAGTTCCTGGATGCCCTGGGCCACCCTGTGCAGACCCCCACTGCTTGCAGACCCCCACTGGTCTTTCCCTTTGTCTCCGCTTTTGCCTGCCTGACTCCTGTGGCTTCCAGAAGCTTCCCTTGCACCCTCCCTGCCCCCCAGGCATAGTGGGTCCTCCAGGCAGTCTCTCCCACCAGTCCATTCCACAAGCCTTGGTCACCCGGTGAGCACCAAGAGGGCAGGCAGTGGGGGCTTCAGGAGAGGTAGGACCTGCTGTCGCGGATGGTGGAAGGGGCTGTGCAGGGGCCAGAATGGACCGGAGGGCAAAAGGGGAAGCAGCAATGCTGAGAGACCAGGAGGAGTTGCCCGCCTCCTGTCCCAGCCACGCTGGCACCAAGCAGGGCCATCTAGTGAAATCCTTTTAATTCACATCTGCCCACCCCTCCACACCTCCCCTTGCGTGCGTGCTAGGTCACTTCAGTCCTGTCCGACTCTTTGCGACCCTATGGACTGTAGCCTGCAAGGCTCTTCTGTCCCTGGGATTTCCCAGGCAAGGATACTGGAGCAAGGTAGTCATGCCCTCCTCCATGAGATCTTCCTGACCCAGAGACTGAACCAGAGTATCCTGAGACTCCTGCATTGCAGGCAGATTCTCTAGCACTGCGCCAGCCATCCGGGGAAGCCCATGCCTTCCCGTTCTCCTCCATAAACCAGGCTCCACTCCCCAGTCTTGAGGCCAGCCTCCTGCCCCTCCATGTGCTCCCTCCTCCACTGGGCTCTGGTCACACACGCCTCTGGGGTTCCATGGACCCTAAACTCACTGCCACCACCACCCTACCCAGCCTAGGTGCCAGCTGCCCCTTCTTCCTGGGGTCTTCTTCCTCCTGGCATCCCATAGCCGCCTGTCCTCCTTCCACCTTCGGGGGGACCTCTACTGTCCCTCCTTCCCAGACTGCCTGTCCCGTAAGGCCTCAGATTTCAGGTACTGCCTATGCAGGTCCCCCAAAGCAGAGCTGAGTTCACTGCTCTCGCCGTATCTGGCCCCCACTTGGCAAGAGAGGCTATACCCCACCTGGCTGCTTTCCCTGGCAGCCAAACCAGCTGCCCCCCACCCAACCTTAGCTAGCAGACTTCTCTTTCTTGGTTTTCTCTCTCTTATTTTGGCCACACCACCTGACTTTTAGGATTTTAGTTTCCCGATCAGGGAATATGCCCACAGCAGTGAACGTGCAGAGTCCCAACCACTGGACAGCCAGGGAATCCCCTCGCTTTATTATCCAGATAAGCTGATCATGCCCTCCTGAGGGAAGCAGGGGCACCCCGCCCTCTTGTTACTGCGAAGCCTGCCTCCCACAGCCTCTGGCGGTCCACTCAGCTCCCAAGCGCAACCCCCACGTGGTCCTGCATGACTGGCTGTGTCTTCCCTCCACCCCGCCCAGAGCTGTGAATATGCGTAACTAACAGACTGCTCTCCATCTCACCTGTTCAGTGTTGGGTGTTTCGTGTTTGGCTGTCTTGTACTATTTAGCGTGAGGCATCCTCTGTCGGCAGAGACATCACTTTGCCAACAAAGGTCCATATAAGTCAAAGCTGCGGTTTTTCCAGTAGTCATATACAGTTGTGAGAGTTGGAACATAGAGAAGACTGAGCACCAAAGAATTGATGCTTTCAAACTGTGGTGTTGGAGAAGACTCTTGAGAGCCCCTTGGACAGCAAGGACATCAAACCAGCCAATCTTAAAGGAAATCAACCCTGAATATTCATTTAAAGGGCTGATGCCGAAGCTGAAGGCCACCTGGTGAGAAGAACCAACTTATTGGGAAAGACCCTGATGCTGGGAAAGATTGAAGGTGGGAGGAGAAGAGGGGGACAGAGGATGAGATGGCTGGATGGCATCACCGACTCAGTGGACATGAGTTTGAGCAAGCTCTGGGAGGTGGTGAAGGACAGGGAAGCCTGGTGTGCTGCAGTCCGTGAGTTGGACACGACTTAGCGACTGAACAGCAATCCTCCCTTCACTAACGGGGTGAATAGGAAGCGGGCAGCACACTACTGTGCCCTCGACGTCCAGCCCTCAGCATCGCTCTGTGGCGCCCAGTACGGAAGCCATGACCTTATTATCCCAGGGAACCTGCTTTCCTGTCTGACTCCTCTGGGGCCTGAGCACCACTCGCTGCTGGATGCTGGGCCCCTGGGTGGGAGTGGGCATCAGTTCACACATGTGACCGCCTCCCTGCCCCCGTGAGCGGCACTGGGGCACTGCGAAGAGTCCCACACTGACACATTTCCAGCACTTGAGTGAGCCACTGGGTAACAGACCCATGCGTGCTGCAGTCCATGGGTTTGCAAAGAGTTGGACACAACAGAGAGACTGAACGACAGCCACTACTAGAAATTAATTTATACCAACTTTCTATTAAAAATCCATATTAAAAATAAAAGCGATGTGTGCAAAAGTTATCAGTTCTTCACTATTTCAGTACATCATACTATTCTCTGTGCTCTTGGGAGCATCCTTGACCTTTGAATCTGTTGGTGAAAAGACTCTGTAATGATGACACGTCTCTTCTCACTTCCTCCTGGCAGCTTGAAGCTGGCCATGGCGGGGGGGGGGGAGTACAGCCAATTCTGCCCTGAAAGCTTGTTTTGAAAACAAAAATTTGTTCCAACACAATGGATGCATAAGGGAAAGATCTGAACATAATTTGATGGAATGTGGTACTGCTAATGCAGGATTTGGTCTGCAAGAAACCTGGAGTGAATGCAGGAAACAGCACCACGCTGACCACAGCCACGTGGGAATCTACAAACCACACACACACACACACACACAGACACACAAACCCTCCACATCGACACTGCCTGAGCTGTTAGGAGCTACCCTGCCCAGCCCCGTTTTCATTTCAGAAAACCTCTTCCTAGTACTGCACAGTGGCCCACAGTCTGCAGCCTTCCCACATCACAGCCACGTGCAAACCTCAGATCTTTCCCAGGGTCAAGTGCCATATGCGCTGCAGTTAAAGCATGCCATTTCGTAGCCATTTAATGAGTGTACAACAGTGATATCAGTAAATGCCTATCTTTTTTCAATACGTCGCTGATACGGTTTTTGACGGTGGCGTCCTGCCTCCTTTTTCCCATGAGCCCTGTGGTTGGTGTGAAGAACGTGGTCATTTTCAAGCATGTATCAGGGCAGAACTGGCTGTGTTCACCCCACTGGAAGAGATCGTTAAATAGGTCCCAGTGCACCAGCGATGAGTGGCGTGGCGATCTGGGTCTGGGTGTGGGTGGGAGGACAAGACAGACAGTCCAATTGTAAGAAGTAGCCAGCAGGTCCTGGGCCTACCAAGCACCCAGCAGTCAGGACATGGCATCTGAGTAGCTCACCGCTGGCAGAAGATACGGGCTCAGCACCTAATGGCCAATCCCTCCAAGCCAGAGGGGGAACAAGGCAGGAGCAGCTGTGGTGAGCGACATTTGCTGCCCAGGAGGACACAGCCAGGTCATCACCTGTGGTGCGGCCAGTGATGTTAATGAAGCTGAAACTGCATGTGACCCTTGACCCTGGCTGGAAGGACACGGATGCTTCAAGGTGACCTGGCCAAGAACTTTCACAGTTGTATTATTCAGGGGCGGTGAAAAGTGAGAAGCAGCATGTGTGTCCACCCAGGGGATGAAGGACGAACCGATAAAGGAAGGAGGGGTCATGGGTGATTCCCACATATCAGGGAAGATCAGGAATGGGGTCAGGGGAGAAGAGTTACCAGGGAGAGGGATGCAGGAAGGCTCTTTCAGCAAGACCCAAGGATGTTCACCTCCCGCTGCCTGGGGAGCAGGAGCCTGGAGGGGAGGGAAGGGTGACTGGGGGGATATTCCCACACCTGGGTGATGTCATTCACCCTGTGTCTGCTATGCCCCCAGCGTGTGAGGACTAGGGGTGCTGGCTCGACAGACAAGCAGAGGCCTCTCCATCTGGTTAGTGTGAGCTCCCTCCCAGGGCGGACTTTGAGGAAGGATCCTGAAAACGATATACAAATGGCAGACAAGTGCATGAAAAGATATTTTAAAACTGGGTTGTCATGATGTAAATTTATGTCATCTGTAAATTTATGAAGAATCATTGATCTGTATGCTGAACACAGGTAAATTTGATGGCATGTCAACGATATCTCAATAGAGCAATGATGGCGTATGGAAATACATGCAAATATACTTGTTTGCATATATATTTCCAAAAAGCAAACAATGTGCTTTGGGAATACCCACACTGGCGGGTCTTGGCTTTTTCTCCCTCCCTCTCTGACTCTGTATTTCCAGCATCTCACAGAAGCCCCAAACAGCTCAATTCCACTTTGCAGTTGAATTAGTAAAGATCAGTAATGAGAAGGTGGATTTCACACACCTGACCTTAAGATGCTCAGTCCAGGGCTCAGCAGACGTCAAGGCAAACACTAAGGACAAGATCTCTGCCATACAGATTCCCCAAAGCCAGCTCCCCCGATGTTGCTTATGTGCATGCCATCTTTTGCATCGTGAAAGTGTCCAAGCAATTTCACAGCAGTGTAGAGAGCAGATGCACGTTGGCAGAGGGCTTTCCAGTTGTTATTTGCAGTTCCAGTCCACGGCAGAAGTGAATGCTGTTTGCAGATGCAACAACCACTTCTGGGGTCTTTATTAGTGTCCTGTAGCTGCTGTAACATAAGACCACAGACCAGGTGGCTTAAACAGCAAGAACTTATTCCCTCACCATTCTGGCAGTCTGAAATCTGAAAATAAAAGTGTTGGCACAGTTGGTTCCTTCTGAAGACCGGAGAATATATTCCTTGCCTCTCTCCCAGATTTTAGTGGCTGTTGGCAATCTTTGGTGCTCCTTGGCTTGTTGATATATTGCTCCAGTTGTTCCATACCAGGGTCCCTGGACTCTTTGGTGTGGGTGTTCAGTCACTTCAGTCGTGTTCAGCTCTTTGTGACCCTATGGACTGGAGCCCACCAGGCTCCTCTGTCAGTGGGATTCTCCAGGCAAGAATACTGAAATGGGTTGCCATACCCTCCTCATCCTAGGGATCAAACCCACATCTCTCACATCTCCTACGCTGGCAGATCGGTTCCTTCCCAGTGCCATCTGCAAATCCCTCTGGACTGTTCAATCAATAGAAATTGGTAAGAAGCCAGAAATTCAGGCAAGATTGCAGTACAAGGAAGTGAGAACAGGAAACAGGTGCTGAAATTCCCTTGATTGTCCAGCGGTTAAGAATCCACCTTGCAATGCAGGGCATGCAGGTTCAATCCCTGGTTGGGGAGCTAGGATCCCACGTGCATCAGGGCAACTAAGGCCATGTGCCTCAGCTACAGAGTCCATGTACCGCAAAGAAAGATCCTGACTGCAGCAACTAAGACCTGATGAAGACAAATAAAGAAATATTTAAAAAAAAAAATGTTTAAGAAGAAAGAAACGGATGCCTTTGCTCACTCTGAGATGGGAGTTGAGATAGTTCCTTAGGTGGGGGTGGGGGCAGATCAGTAGGATGGGCAGGAGGTGTAGCTCAGGTGGCTGCCCACCCCCTTCTTGGTGCTGGGCGCAGGGATCATGCGCAGTTCTCTGCTTTTGCCCTGCGCACCTCAGAAGAGGCAATTGGTTTGTAGCCTTTTTGTATCTTATTGTGCATGTGCTGTGCTGTGCTCAGTTGCTTTAGTGTCCGACTCTTTGCTGTAGCCTGCCAGACTCCTGTGGCCATGGAATTTTCCAGGCAAGAATGCTAGAGTGGATTGCCATTTTCTCCTCCAGGGGATCTTCCCAACCCAGCGACTGAACCTGAATCTCTTGCCTCTTGCACCGGCAGGCAGATTCTGTCTTTACCACTGCACCACCTGGGGAAGCCAAAAGGAAGTTCCCGACTTCCCTCCTCTCATGAGAGCACCAGTCCTATTGGATCGAGGGCCCACCCTAATCCAGGATGACCTCATCTTAACTAATTACATTTGCAAAGACCCAAATGCATTTGGATTTATGACTCAAATAAGATCGTATTCTGAGATTCTGGGTGGACATGAATTATAGGCGGATCCTATTCATCCTAATACAGGGGCCTGTCAGCAAATAATTTAAAGTGATTTCTTAGGCACTGCCTAGGAAGGGAATAATAGCTATATAAGTTGAAGTCTGTGCCTAAGTTCAGTTCGTCACTTCCTTGGCCTAAGTTAGGTTTGGCCCCACTGGGTCATTCTGATAGCCTCAGAGTCCAGATCGCAGCAAGTGAAAGGCTGGGTCTGGGTGGGGGCTTGGAGTCAGACCTAGGGGTCCCAACCCAGCTCCACATCTGGGGCAGTGCTGATCAATCTGGACTTGGTTTTCCTTGTCCTTCACACAGGGATAGTCATAACCCCACCCTCCTACATGCCGCTGAAGACTAAGCAAGACTATGGTGTGTGCAGAAAGCTCAGCTCTGGGCCTTGTTCAGGGACCGCACCCAGGAAATCAGAGCTGTTTCTGGGCTCCTCTCCCCTGTGCACCCACTTCTAGGTCTCCTTCCAAAATCTGGAATCCGGAGAATGTGGGCCTCATGCCAGCAGCAGTATCTCATCCTGGCTACTGATGACGGCTGAAATATTGGGTCAGTCATGAATTGTGGGTCAGTCATGAGCTGCAGCCCAAGAGGGGTACTAGGATTCAGTGAGCATTCCTGCAGAGAAGAGGGTCCCATTGAACCTTGTGACCTGAGAAGCCTTCCCGCTCACCCTCTCCCAGTTCCCTCTGCCACCCTATGTTCCCCTAGAAGGTTCTAGAGTCCATCCAAATTGGGAGTAGGTTTTGTCTGCACTGTGGATGCCTGTGGCACCACGACAAGTCTAGCTAGGCTTTCCTCTGTCCTCTTCCTGCCTGCACGCATTAACAAAACAAGGATTCCCTCCCCTTGAGGACTAAAGTCAAGACCAAGGTCATCTCCTGCTGCTCCAGCCTCCACCAGGCCAGGTCCACCGCCCAACCTCTGCTCAGGCTGTGTCCACAGACAGCAGGGCCCTCCTCCAGCTCTCTGCGTGGCCATCTCCTCCTGGCTAGTCTCTAAGTCTCAGCTTAAATATCATCTCTTCCAAGGGGACCTCCTAACCTGAAAGGGCCCTCTAGTCTTGTTCTGTCCTAAGGCCTTGTTACCAGGTGGCTATCTGCAATATCCAGAGACATAAAGATCACTATTTTAACCATTTTTCAAGTGCCATTTAGTACATTCACAACACTGCATAAGCATCACCTCTATCTAGTTCCAGAACATCTTGTCACTCTGAAAAGAGACCCTGTGTGTATTAAGTAGTCATACCCCATCCCCGCCCCACCCCACGCCCCCAGCCCTTGGCAACCACTAATCTGCTTTTCTATTTCTGTAGATTTGTTTCTTAGTCCAAGCTCACTCTGCTTGCCACATAAGCCAGTAAGTCGGCAGACAAGGTGTTAAGGCGAGTAGTTCAGTTCAGTTCAGTCGTTCAGTCGTGTCTGACTCTTTGCGACCCCATGAATCACAGCACACCAGGCCTCGCTGTCCATCACCAACTCCCAGAGTTCACTCAGACTCACGTCCATCGAGTCAGTGATGCCATCCAGCCATCTCATCCTCGGTCGTCCCCTTCTCCTCCTGCCCCCAGTCCCTCCCAGCATCAGAGTCTTTTCCAATGAGTCAACTCTTCACCAGAGGTGGCCCAAGTACTGGAGTTTCAGCTTCAGCATCATTCCTTCCAAAGAAATCCCAGGGCTGATCTTCTTTAGAATGGACTGGTTGGATCTCCTTGCAGTCCAAGGGACTCTCAAGAGTCTTCTCCAACACCATAGTTCAAAAGCATCAATTCTTCAGCACTCAGCCTTCTTCACAGTCCAACTCTCACATCCATACATGACTATTGGAAAAACCATAGCCTTGGCTAGACGGACCTTAGTTGGCAAAGTAATGTCTCTACTTTTGAATATGCTGTCTAGGTTGGTCATAACTTTTCTTCCAAGGAGAAAGTGTCTTTTAATTTCATGGCTGCAGTCACCATCTGCAGTGATTTTGGAGCCCCCCAAAATAAAGTCTGACACTGTTTCCACTGTTTCCCCATCTATTTCCCATGAAGTGATGAGACCAGATGCCATGATCTTTGTTTTCTGAATGTTGAGCTTTAAGCCAACTTTTTCACTCTCCACTTTTACCTTCATCAAGAGGCTTTTAGTTCCTCTTCACTTTCTGCCATAAGGGTGGTGTCATCTGCATATCTGAGGTTATTGACTTTTCTCCCAGCAATCTTGATTCCTGCTTGTGTTTCTGAGGCGAGTAATAGCAACTTTATTCAGAAAAGCAGCAGACTGAGACGATGGCAGACTAATGTCTCAAAATAACCATCATACTGAGGTCTGGATGCCAGTTTCTTTCACAGAACACAGAGGGGGAAGCAGTGAGGAAGTAAAGTTTAACAAGGTGTTAATCTTGCAAATATCTCCTGGACTGGCCAGGCTTGGGGAGGGGATGTGTTCATTTCTTTCTTCCAGCCATTCACAGGTGAACAGAATCAGAATGTTTCCCTGAGCTAAGACACTTTAGTTTAACATTCAGGCAGAGAGGAAGGTTTCTCCAGGCAAGACATTATGTGTAGACAGTATCCTTTTACTGAGAAAAAGTAATGGGAAGCTAAAGGTTAAAGTAACAGATCCAACCTGAAGTCAGGTTTTGTTCTTCCCTATAGGAAAAGGAAATGGCACCCCACTCCAGTACTCTTGCCTGGAAAATCCCATGGATGGAGAAGCCTGGTAGGCTGCAGTCCATGGGGTTGCTAAGAGTCGGACACAACTGAGCGACTTCACTTTCAATTTTCACTTTCATGCATTGGAGAAGGAAATGGCAACCCACTCCAGTGTTCTTGCCTGGAGAATCCCAGGGACGGGGGAGCCTGGTGGGCTGCCGTCTATGGGGTCACACAGAGTCGGACAGGACTGAAGTGACTTAGCAGCATAGCAGATTTGCCTGTTCTGGACATTTCTTATAAATGGAATTACAGACTATGTGACCTTTGATGTGTAGCTTCTTTCACTTAGAATAATGTCTTTAAGATTCATCCATGCTGTAGCATGAATCAAGTCTTCATTCTTTTTTAATGGCTGAATAATATTCCACTTATATGGACATGCCACAGTTTGTTTATCCATCCATTGGTTAGTGAACATTTGGGTTGTTTACACCTTTTGGCAATGGTGAATGTTCATAGTTTGGCTATGAACACTCATGTGCAAGGTATTTTTTAACACTTGTTTTCAATCCTTTGAGCCTGTACCTAGTAGTGGAATAGCTGGATCATGGGGTAATTCTGTTTCACTTTTTGAGACCACCAAACTGTTTTCCAGAGCAGTCACACCAATTTACAGTCCCACCAACAGTACACAAGGATTGCAATTTCTCCACATCCCTGACAATACTTATTAATGTCAAACTTTTTGATTCTGGCCATCCTGGTAGGCGTGAGGAGGTATATCATTGTGGTTTTGATGTGCATTTCCCTGATAACTCAGATTTTGTCTAAAGAGTGGGGGGCGGGCAAAGGGAAAGTGCCAAGCATGGATGTGAGCATCTAGCTGTGGTTTTTAAGAAACTCCAATGGGGACTTCCCCAATGGCCCAGTGATTAAGACTCTGTGCTTCCACTGTAGGGGACACAATTTCAGTCCCTGGTCAGGGAACTGAGATCCTGCATGCTGCACGGTGTGACCAAAAAGAGAGAGAGAGAGAGAGAGAGACGGCTCTGATAAGAGGAAGGACCTTTGAGAATCAAGAGAAAGAGCAGAGAGACCAACATAGGGCTTTGCAACATCTTGCCTCTCACCAAATGTACCCAAGTTCTGGCCAGGATTTGGTGGGACATGCAGGAGGTAGAGAGAAGGACAAGCCTGTCTGGTCTGAACTTCTGCCACTCACCAGCCGGGTAATTTTGTGGGCCATCCTGGAGGGCAGATTCTGACCCCACAGGGTCTGTTGAAGAGACTGACCAGACAACACAACGTGACGGTGTCCAGCCCACAGTTGGTTGGACACTCACGTGCATCCCCTCTGTGCCCACTCGCAGCTCCTGTAGCCCCTCAGCCCAGAACAGGATGGGCATCCCATTGTCAGAAAATGGCTTCGGTTGCAAGCCACCTGCTTTTCCAAAGCCAGTGAAGGATCGGGAGCTGGTTCCTGAGAAGAACAGTGGTCCAGGGGCAGCATCTCAGCGCTGGGCAACAAACCTTTCAGAGCTCCCACTTAGACTCGCGAAAGAGAAGGTCTAACTGTAGAAAGCCAGTCAGGGCAACTCTAAGGCTTTATTCCAGGATTTCTCTGTCCCAGCACTGCTGACATTTGGGGCCAGATTATTCTTTGCCATGGCCTGTCTATGATATTCTTGGGCTTCCGTGGTAGCTCAGACAGTAAAGAATCCACCTGCAAAGCAGGAAACCTGGGTTCGATCTCTGGGTTGAGAAGATCCCCTGGAGGAGGGCATGGTAACCCACTCCAGTATTCTCGCCTGGAGAATCCCCATGGACAGAGGAGCCTGGTGGGCTACAGTCCATAGGGTGACAGAGATTCGGACACAAATGAGTGACTAAGCGCAAGCAAACCCAGCAGATGCCAATAAAACCACCCCCAGTTGAGAATCACTGGTTTAGAAGATTCCCAGCTTTTCACTTTGCAAACCAAATTCTTGGTATTTGCACAAAATACCCATTTCCCAAGAAAACCATGTTTGGAAAGATGCCATCATACTACGAGTTCTATCAAGTAATGATTCATAGCCCATTTTTATCAGCTGTCACTCACTGAATCAGTGGTATAGATTATCTACTAATAAGCTGAGACAAGTAATGGGAACCCAGAAGTGCCCTTTGTCACCCACCATGGAGATAACTGGTTCAGGCAGGATCATAATAGATGCTAACGATGATGATAGGAGGGTGGAAGGAACAGGGGATTGGTGTAGACACAGAGAATTTGCCCACAAAATACCTGCCAGTGGCAAAAGGGAACACAGGGCCTTGTGGTGGAGACCCTTGGTGTCAAAGTGTGAAATTAGGAGGCACAAGACCACCCTCACTTCTGACACCAAGTGCAAATGGCATCACTAACTCAACAGGTGTGAGTCTGAACAGGTTACAGGAGTTGGTAATGGACAGGGAAGCCTGGTGTGTTGCAGTCCATGGGGTCACAAAGAGATGGATACGACTGAGCAACTGAGCTGAACAGAAGACCTCCCTCAGGTTCAATAATTTTCTAGAAGGATTCACAGAACTCACTGAAAGTTGTTATATATGCCAGTGAAAGGATATAGGTTAAAATCAGCCAAGAGAAGAGAAGAGTCTAGAAGAAATCTAGGCATGGCCTTCCAGAAGTTCCCCCACCCAGTGCAATCAGCAAAGAGTTATGTTCCTGGCAATGTGAGACATCACACATGGTGTCCTGCCAACCAGAGATGCTCACTCAACGTCCAGAGTTTTCATTGGAGGTCCAAGGTCAACTGCCAATGTGCCTGACCTTTAGTCTCCAGGCCACCTGGGGGTCAACCTGAGACCACACAGCCCGAGAGCCCCATAGTAAAGTAGATTATTTGGCGTGGCCCAAGTTTCCAGGTAAACAAACACACTCTTCTCCAGCAGAATATCCCAGAGGTTTAGAGGGCATGTCCCAAGAGCCAATAGCAAAGTCCAGACTCTCTTTGAATTGGGTTCAATTCTTTACTACACACAAGATAACACCCAGTGAAGGGACCAGATGACAGGGGAGCCTCCTGATGTAGTATCCTGAGAAGAATACATCATTGATTCTGTGGTTCTGCCAAGAATATGGGGGCCTGACTCTGGACATAGGGTCTACTGATAGCTCCAGGTTGAGAGTCATCTATAGACTGAAAGGTGTGTGTGTGTTTCTTTTTCCCAGCAACTTTATTGAGATATAATTAACACACCATACAATTTGACCATTTAAAGTGTCCAATTCAATGGTGTTTTTAGGATATATACTATAGTGTATACACATATATATGTGTGTACTTCCCCAGGGGCTCGGCAGTAAAAATGCTGCAGTGCAGGAGACGCAGATGTGGGTTCAGTCCCTGGGCTGGGAAGATCCCCTGGAGGTGGGCAAGGCAACCCACTCAAGTACTCTTGCCTGGAGAATCCCACGGACAGAGGAGCCTGTGGCTACTGTCCAGTGGGTTGCAAAGAATTGGACGCAACTACAGTGACTGAGCATGCAGGCACACGTTTGTGTAAGTATCGTCACAGGCATTTACAGAACATTTTTGTGATCTCAGAAAGAAATCCCATACCCTTTGGCTATCATACCACCCCTCCATCCTCTTCCCACCCTAAGCAACCACTCATCTGTCTTCTGTCTCTATTAAAACCCTATTCTTTAGGACCTCCTTGAAGGTCTAGTGGTTAAGAATCCATCTGCCAAGGCGGACGACATGGGTTTGACCCCTGGTGGGGGAAGATCCCACATGCTGCAAAGCAACTAAGCCCTTGAGAAGCAGCTCCTGTGCCTGAAAGCTGTGATTACTGAAGCCTGCAAGCCCGGAGCTCATGCTTCGCAAGAGAAGCCACCGCAATGAGAAGCTCACACACCACAGTTAGAGAGTAGCCCGCCCTTGCCGTAACTGGAGAAAGCCCACGGGAAGCAACCAAGTCCCAGCGCACAAAAAATAAATAAATTAAAAAAATTTTTTAACTCTATTCTTTTAAACCATCAGGACCATGAAGGAAAAGGAAAGACTGAGAAATGTTCAATGTTCTAACTAAAGGATCAGCTGGAGTCCAAATGGCACCTGGAGATTGCCTAGCGGCACCACCCTAGTGTAACGGTGGACTCATGCAGCGGCAAGTGGGTTTTGTAGGAGAGTGTCCTTGTTTGTGGGATAGTGTCAGGTGAGAGGTAGCATATGTGTCAACTGCTCGGGGATGATCCAGAAAATAAATCACTATGATGAGTGGAGATCTAGAAAGCAAGGGACCGGGGGCAAACATGATCAAATGTCCACCTTCAGGGAATCCATCTGAAAGGAAGTTCTTTGGTTCTTTGCCATTTTTCTGTAATTCTGAAATTATTTCAAAAGAAATTATAAAAAGGATTTAAATTTTATTTAATTAAAGTTATTGAAAAATTTTTAAATCATTTAAATTTTTATTTTTCTTTAATTATTGAAAAATATTTTTTAAAAAATTTGACCACATCTTTACCAAATATATTAATATTACTTTTTCTCTCTTTCTTTTTTCACATACATTTACAATCATTGCAAATTGTATCACTACCATATAACATTTCTTGTTTTCTTTTTTTTTTTTAATTTATAGATTTTTTTTTTTTTTTGAACAGCTTTAAGTTTCCAGAACAGTACACTGGAAAGCTCACAGTTCCCCTTGCAACCATTTTCCCCATTATTAACATCTTGCACCGGGGTGGCACATTTGTTAACAACTGAGGAATATGAATATCGATGTATTACTACTTATATCTGCAGTTTATAGTAGGGTGGTGTACATTCTATTTTCAGAAAGTGTGTGCTGAGTCGCTCAGTCATGTCCTACTCTTTGCCATCCCATGGACTGTAGCCTACCAGGCTCCTCTGTCCATAGAATTTTCCAGGCAAGATTACTGGAATGGGTTGCCATTCCCTCCTCTAGAGAATCCTCCCAACCCAGGGATCAAGCCCCAGTTTCTTGCATCTCCTGCATTGGCAGGTGGATTCTTTACCACTTCACCCCCTGGGAAATCCACTCTATGGGTTTTCACAAATGTATGATGTCATATATCCACAATTGCATGATCCGTTGGACTGTAAAGAAGGCTGAGCGCTGAAGAATTGATGCTTTTGAACTGTGGTGTTGGAGAAGACTCGTGAGAGTCCCTTGGACTGCCAGGAGATCCAACCAGTCCATTCTAAAGAAGATCAGCCCTGGGATTTCTTTGGAAGGAATGATGCTAAAGCTGAAAGTCCAGTACTTTGGCCACCTCATGCGAAGAGTTGACTCATTGGAAAAGACTCTGATGCTGGGAGGGGGAGGGACTGGGGGCAGGAGGAGAAGGGGACGACCAAGGATGAGATGGCTGGATGGCATCACTGACTCAATGGACATGAGTCTGAATGAACTCCGGGAGTTGGTGATGGACAGGGAGGCCTGGCGTGCTGTGATTCATGGGGTCGCAGAGTCGGACACGACTGAGCGACTGAACTGAACTGAAGATTAGAACGTTCTTTTTCAATTATAAAAAGAAAGAGAAAGAGAGGGAAAGAGGGAAGGAAGAAGGGAAGGAGGAAAACCTAGGTCAGTCTCCTGGCCTTTCCCCTTCTTGCCTTCACCCCAGCCATCATCCCCTCCTGCCCACCGTCAAACGGTGAGCTCCACAACAGAGGGGAGAGGGAGGGGGTGTGACTTGGTCACCCTGCCCCTCGCAGAACACGATCTGGGACAGGAGCCCCCGCCCCAACCCCTCCTGAGTCCTCCATCCCCAGAGATCCCTCAGCCTAGCACCCCACTTGGCAGACTCACTATCCATTTTATTTTAGATATGATGCTAAAATCACAAGCAACCAAAGAAAATAGATTAAACTTTTGTGCATCAAAGACTATCAAGGAGGACTTCCCTGGCAGTCCAGTGGTTAAGACTCCACTTGCAAGGCAGGGGGCACATGTTTGATGCCTAGTCGGGGAACTAAGACCCCACATGCCATGCAATGCAGGGTGTGGAGTGACCTATCCAGAAAGTAAAAAGACAACACGAATAGGGATGAAATATTTGCAGACAGTATAGCTGACGAGGGATCAATGCCAGAATATATACATATTAAAAAAAAAAAACAACAAAAAACTCATAACTCAGCAATAGCCAGAAAAGGACAAACAGCCTCACTGAAAAATAGGCAAAAGACTTGAATAGACATTCCTTCAAAGATGAAGCACAAATGACCAATTAGCACATGACAAGTTGCCCTAACTCTCTAGTCACCAAAGAAATGAAAATCAGAACCACAATGAGATACCTCCTCGAACCTGTCAGGACGGCTACTATCAAAGCGGCAGAAACTAACAAGTGTCGAGGAGGACATGGGGAAACTGGAATACCTGTGCACTGCTGGTGGGAATTTAAAATCGTGTGGTAGCTGTGGAAAACAGTCTGGCAATTCCTCAATAAGATAGACACAGAATGAGCATAGGACTCAGCAATTCTACTTGTATATACGTGTGTGTGTGTGTGTGTGTGTGTGTGTGCTCCCCATGTAGCACTAGTGGTAAAGAACCCGCCTGCCAATGCAGGAGACAAGAGACAAGGGTTTGATCCCTGGATCAGGAAGATCCCATGGAGGAGGGCATGGCAACCCACTCCACTATTCTTGCCTGGAGAATCATGGACAGAGGAGCCTGTGGGGCTATAGTTCATAGGGTCCCAGAGACTGAAGACACTTAGCATGCATACATATATGTGTGTGTGTGTATATATATATATATATATGTATGTACGTATATAAATATATACCTGGGAGATTTGATGATATGGACTCAGATAATTGTACAAACACAACCACAACAGCACCAGTCACAATGGCCAAAAGGTGGAAACAGCCCAAATGTCCATCAGTGGATAATGAGATGATGAATGAATAAACAAAATGTGGTCCATTCATACAACGGAACAGTACTCAGCCATAAAAAAGGGACGGCACACTGACATGAACTTGATGAACTGGCTGAACTTGAAAAACACCATGCTGAGAGGAGGAAGCCAGACACAAAACAGACAGACGGTGTATGATTCTATTTATGCGAAATATCCAGAAAAGACAAATCCACAGAGACACCGTTTATATTATTAGTTATGGATAGTTAATCATAATATGGGGTCCTAGGTCCTATATTATTATACTAGGGTCCTCATACCTGCTGCCACTCTCTAACTAAAGAGTCTTGGCTTGATGAGGGGAAAGATGTATTTTATGAAGAGACTTCTATAGCATGTTTTGTGGGGTGCTTTATTGGCATGACCAATAAAATCTAATATTTTCATGACTTTTGATGGCTATTTGTTGGATGTTAAAAGAGAACCTTGGGAAGGTTCGTTCTCTTTGCAGTCACATTAAAATAAAAACATTTTATTGAAAACAAATTCCACAGAGACGGCAGAAAGCAGCTTAGTGGCTTGGAGGGGGTGGGGTGCGGCTGCTGGGGGAGGGGGTCTCTTTTTGGAATGAAGTGTGTGTTAGTTCCTCAGTCGTGTCCAACTCTTGGCGACCCCAGGGTCTGTAGCCCACCAGGCTCCTCTGCCCTTGGGGATTCTCCAGGCAAGAATACTGGAGAGGGTTGCCAAGCCCTCCTCCAGGGAATCTTCCCGACCAAGGGATTGAACCCGGGTGTCCTGCATTGCAGGCAGTTTACCATCTGAGCCACCAGGGAAGCCCTTTACGGGGTGATAGAAACGTTCTAAAATGGGCTCTGGTGGGGATTGCCTAACTCTGGGGATATACTATAAACCATTACATTGGGTCCTTTAAAATGAGTGAATTGTGGACTTTCTCGGTGGTCCAGTGCCTTAGACTCTGTGCTCCCAAGGCAGGGACCCAGAGTTCCATCCCCGGTCAGGGAACTAGATCCCACAAGCCACAACTAAAGATCTGCCTGCCACAATTAAAAACAAAAAAACATGCCACAACAAAGATCAAAGATTCCCCATGCCACAGCTAAGACCTGGCACAGCCAAAATAAATAAATAAATAAATAAATAAATGAATATTTTTTTAAATTCCATTTTTTTAAAAAATGGGTGAAATGTATGAAATCTCTCACTAAAGCAGTTACTCAAGAAAATGAAGCTCCATATATCCTTCTAATTCTCTGTATATTCATTCTATTAGTGTTTGAGAGTTTGATATTGAAATTCCCACTAAAAATCATCAACTTAAAAAAATAATTGTAATATATGGAACCTAGTTCTGTACTTCCAAGTCTCCTGGAAATGTGTTATCATGCTTTCATAATTTAGAAAAATAAAAATAAGCCCCAGGCATGATCTTCGGCCGGAGTGTGGCAGGGTCTGGGGCTGGTGGCCGCCCTCTGGCCCTGCATGCCTCTTGGGCAGCAACCTGAAGCCCCAGACGGCGCTGCTGAATTTGCTTTGAAAATGTGGACCTAAAAGTCTATCCTGGCTCTGCGCCCCTGTGCTGGGAATGGCTTCTGTCCACCCCCACCCTCGGCCCCCTCCACGGGAGGCCACAGTTTTTCTCCATCGTGCTGTTCCAAGAGTGACAGGCTGTGCTTGCTTTGGTGGGAAAATAGGCTGAGATTTCAGCATCACTGGAATCTGGACAGGCCGCAGGAGATGGTCTGTGCCGAGCAGGAGAGCTGGCTCTGGGCCAGCAGGGCTGTGCAGACACAGGAGACCCTTAGGAAGTGAAAGCCCCAAGGCAGGAGAAGGGATTTCCTCTCTAGCTCCGGTCAGGTCGTGCATCGGGCAGGGGGTGGGAGACCTCCACTCACAGAGCCTGGGCACCTTTTCCCACCCACATCCGCTGGGCACCCTGCCGGGGCGGGGGCGAGGGGAAGTGAGGTAGGCAGGCACACCTTGACCTTGGCAACAGGGACAGATGCCCTGGGGAGGAGGTCGTGCTGGAAATTTGATTGCTGGCTGCTTTCAGGACTCAAGGGAAGTTACAGTTAATGGGTACTGGGGCAGGGTAGTGAAAAAATGTTCTAGAACCAGACAGAGACAAGAGTTGTGCAACATCTTGAATATACTAAATGAAACTGAATTGTTCCCTCTAAAATGGTTACCTTTATGGTATGTGTGAATCTCACCTCCATAAAAGAAAAGAGAAGGGACTTCCCTGGTGGTCCAGTGGTTAAGAAGCCACCCCGCAGTATTCAGAGAAGGCCAGTTCAGAGATTTTATTTCCTGTGGGTATCTTTCAATAAAGAAGGACAAGCAGGAGCAGTGTATCTTTAGAGTACATGCAAAACTGAAGTGTCTGATTACAAATAATTTTGGAAAAAAAAGTGAAAGTCGCTCAGTCGTCCGACTCTTCGCAACCCCATGAACTAGTCCACGGAATTCTCCAGGCCAGAATACTGGAGTCAGGACCCTTTTCCTCTTCAGGGGACTGAACCCAGGCCTCCCACATTGCAGGTGGACTCTTTACCACCTGAGCCACCAGGGAAGCCCAAGAGTACTGGAGTGGGTAGCCCATCCCTTCTCCAGTGGATCTTCCTGACCCAGGAATCGAACCAGGGTCCCCTGCATTGCAGGCGGATTATTTACCAACTGAGCTATCAAAGAAAAAAAAAATCTGCCCTGAAATGTGGGGGATGTGGGTTCAAACCTTGGTCGGGGAACTAAGAGCTCACATTGTGTGCAGCAACTAAGCCCACTCGACACAACAGCTGAACCCCTGTGCTCTGGTCTCTGCACCACAGCGAAAAATCCCATATGATGCAAGGAAGATGCTGCATGCTGCAAACAAGACCCGAGGCAGCCAAATAAGTGTTTTTTAGAAAACATAGAAGACAAAGAAAGAGAAAAGAGAAAAAAAAAAAGAGAGAGAGAGAAAAGACGGGAAAGAAAAAAAAATGCATCTTGCTGCTAAGGAACCCAGAACACTCAGCGTGGCCAGGATTCCAGAGGGTCTTGATTTTAAAAAATAAAAAATTCAAATTGAGATATAGTGGAGTCATTCTGCCTTATGCATAAGTTAACTTGAATTTTATGCTAATAAACTAGCCTGTTCATGGCCTATCATAGGTACACTGTGTGTGCTCAGTTGCTCAGTTGTGTCTGACTCTTTGCGACCCCATGGACTGTAGCCTGCCAGGCTCCTCTGTCCGTGGGATTCTCCAGGCAAGAGCATTGGAGTGGAGTGCCATTTCCTCCTCCAGAGGACCTTCCCCACCCAGGAACTGAACCCTCACCTCCTTCGTCTCCTGCATTAGTGTCACCTGGGAAGCTCACATACATTGTACATCTGCTTTATTTATTTAAGGAAAGGCCATGTTGACCAGAAGAATGTCCACGATAGAAAAAAAGATTAAATGCCCCTTCTCCTGGAATGACAATGCTAGTCCTCCTTTGATAATAAGACTCCCTTCCCAGGTGCCAGGCCATGCCTACTCACTGTGTATATGCCAGCCTGTTCTTTATTTTGAACCACTAAAGAAATGTAACCCTAACTTGTTTCATGGTTTTTGTTCTTTCAAGATATAAAAACTGTGCTGAAAACCCTGCTTCTCCCAAGCAGCTTCTCAGAGGAATCTGGAAAGATGACTTCTGAGCTGGTCCTTAGTCTGGCTCAAATAAAACTCTTTCCTATTCTTGTTATGCACAGAGCAGACGTCCAGGGGAGCAAGTGAATTTTGGAGCCAGACGGAAGTTCAAATTCTGACCCTTGCATTTACCAGCTGTGTAACCTGGGAGAAGCTGAGTCTTTTAATTACCTCGGCTGTCAAGTGGAGATCACAACACTTCCTTTCAGACCAATTTGGGGATTAAAACTCAATTTGCCGATTCAACTCACTGGGACCTTGTCTGGCATGTAGAAAGCACTTGATAGAAAGGAGTCATGTTCACCCAGTGGAACACAATCCCTGAGGCAATGAAAAGGAAAGATAGGCTGACACACGCAATGACGTGGACAAATCTCAGAAGAATAATGCTGATTGAAAGAAGACAGAGAGCGCATATTATAGAGTTCCACTTATAGAAAATGCAGGCTACAGTGACCCAAAGTGGCTGCTTGAGAAAGAAGGGGAGGAACAGGCAGGAGGCATTAGTAAGTGTTCTGTTGTTTTCTAGTTATTACACTTTTCACTTTCATGCATTGGAGAAGGAAATGGCAACCCACTCCAGTGTTCTTGCCCCCGGGGACGGGGGAGCCTGGTGGGCTGCCGTCTATGGGGTCACACAGAGTCGGACATGACTGAAGCGACTTAGCAGCAGCAGCAGCAGCATCAGCAGCAGTAGCAACAAGAAATAGATACCTGTTCTTCATCCCCACTTTCGGGAACACAGCTCCTAAAACCGCTGTTATAAAAAACTAATAATAATAAAAAATAAAACCGCTGTTATTTCCTAAGTGATAAGAGCAACAGGAGCATATTTTGCTGAAAATATTTGGTTTCAGTCCCGTTTTTGAAATAGATGTGTCTTTTATTGTTTACACCTTTTTCTTTAAAAAAGAATGATGTCAGATTTTTAAAAATTCTGTGTATATTTACGGCTGTGCTGAGTCTTGGTTGCTGCACAGCAGGCTTCCTCTAGTTGTGGGGGTGGGGAGCTTTGCTTCTCTTTGCGACGGCTTCTCTAGCTGCGGAGCACAGGCTCTAGGCTTCAGTCGCTGCAGTACATGGGCTCAGCAGTTACGGCTCTTGGCTCTAGAGCACAGGGTCAGTAGTTGTGGTGCTAGGGCTTAGTTGTTCTGTGTGCAGGAGTTGTGGCGTGTGGGCCTAATTGCTCTGCAGCAAGTGGAATCTCCTCGGACCAGGAATTGAACCCATGCCCCCTGCACTGGCAGGTGGATCCTTATCCACTGGACCACTAGGGAAATCCTAAAATAATTCCTTTTCAATCCTGCCTGAATTTCAGGTGCTGAGATGACCTCTGCAAAGCACCTGAGGATGAGGGCTGGCTGCCTGGGAAGTGAACCAAGTGATTAGAGAGTCGGATCTTTTGGTTCCACCGTCTTTGACCTCCAGGGAGAGCGGAAGGACTGGACATGGACACTGAGTCGCTAAAAGCCAACAATGAGTCAGTCGTGCCTGTGTCATGGAGCCTCCATAGAAACCAGACGGGCAGGGTTCAGAGGGCTCCTGGGCTGGTGAACACGTGGAGGTGCTGGAACAGTGACGTGTCTGGAGGGAGCACGGAAGCGCCACGCTCCTTCCCACAAACCTTGCCCTGTGTGTCTCCTCTGTCTGGCTGTCCCTGAGTCCCATACTTTATTAAAAACAAACAAACAAAAACAGTAACAACAAGGAATGTTCTCTCCCGAGCTCTGTGAGCCATTCTAGCAAATGGTTGAAGCCAAGAAAGGGATCTTTGAAATCCGTGGTGTATTTCAGGTCTTCCAGAAGTCCTGGAGGCCCGGCCTTGGCCCTGGCATGGAAACTGGGGACGGTCTTGTGCGACTGAGTGCTCTACTATGGGGTTTACACTAACTCCAGGGAGTTAGCGTTGAATCATACTGCGGACGGACTGGTGGTGGCCAAGGGGCAGGGTGTTGGGGGTGGTGTGGAACAGGAGGTTGAGGTTAGCAGATGTAAGCTTTTTTTAAAAATATGTATTTATTTATTTGGCTGCACCAGATCTCAGTTGTGGCATGTAGGGTCTTTTCTTTTCTTTTTTTCAGTTGCAGCATATGGGATGTAGTTCCCCGATTAGAGATCGAATCTGGGCCCCCTGAATTGGAAGCATGATATCTTAGCCACTGGACCACCAGGGAAATCTCAAATGTAAAGCTGAATTTATAAGATGGATAAAAAATAAAGTCCTACTCTACAGTACAGGGGACTATATTCAATATCCTATGATAGACCATAATGGAAAATAATGTTTTAAAATGTGCATATGTTCCCCGCTGGCTCAGAGAAGCCACCGCAGTGAGAAGCCCGCGTGCCATGACAAAGAGTAGCCCCCACTCACTGCAGCTAGAGAGCAGTCCTCGAGGCAACAGAGATCCAGTGCAGCAGAAGAAGTAATTAATTAAAAGTTTAAATGGCTAACTAAAAAAACAACAGCTAAATACTTCACATACGGGCAGTATGTCAGGTATAACTCAATCAATCTGCTTGTAAAACTAGAAACATATTTTTGGGGATGTTTAGAACACACATAATTTTATTTGTTGCTGCCTCATCTTCTGCTTAAGTGTTTAAAGTTATTTTAATTATTGGAAAATGTTAGCTATATTCCGTTATATTTTTAAAACAGGGAACACATCCCTGGGGGTCCTGTAGGTAAGACTCTACACTCGACCACATTTCTCTGACAGGTGGCATGGATTTGGGTTTGGTTCCTGGTCAGGGACCTAATATCCCACATGCTGCACAGCCACAGTCAAAAGTAAGAATTAAAGATGCGTTAAAAATGGAGACACAGGAGAATGGGATGCAGGGCCAAGACTTTGCAAGGAAGCAGAAGCATCTCAGAGCTAGCAGGACAAAGGGGCCTGCAGTGTACATTGGACTCTGTCCACTTTGGGTTTGGGAGAATCCAGCTGTCCCAGGTGCTCCTGTGTGCCACAGAAATGGCACACAGTCCTGTCGACAGGAAGGAGCTCCTGTCCGCTCCAAGCAGCGTGAGGAAATGGTGAGGGGACGTGTCCAGTTGCCATCTTGGGGTGGAGGGACCCAGAGATCAAGCCAGGCTCCTCTCCTGGCCCAACAGGGTCCATCCCATCTCCCCGGAGCTGGAGGGAAGGAACGGGCAGGCAGTCCCCAGGCAAGCCCCATCCGGCCCATCAGCTCTCAGGTCAGCTGTGGCAGAATCCACGCGGCCTTGAGGGCCTGCAGGGATGTCTCCTGCACTTCTGAGCACCTGTTGCAGCCTCACTGCTCCAGCCTCATGTTCCAGCAGAAATGTCTGATTGGATGTCCCCAGAATCATTTCCTGGAAACCCCAGTTTGCCGGGTTTTCATTTTCAGAGCAAAAGACACACCCTTCCTCATCATCAGACACTCGACTCTCTCCCTTGGGGCCTGAACACAGCCGCATTGTCACTGGGTAGACCCCTGGCATCCCCCTGCAGGCCGCCTGCGTTGAGCCGGGGGGGCTCATATTGATGCACCGTCTGTACCCCTGCGGCTCCTTCTCATCTTCCAGGTACTGTCCGGGTGCTTTAGCATTGTTGTGGGTTCACTAACAAGACGGCAGCAGTCAGGCTCTCTCGCCCCACCCTCTCGCACACTCTCGCCCCCTGTGCTGTAAACAATGACTTTGCACGGTAGTGCCGTGGCTGAGATCTCTTATGGCACCGCACACACGCGGCACAAGGTGCTCGCTTGGTCCCGAGCTGCTTTGTGTGGTGTGCCTGTATGGACTTCACTGTGAAAGTGCTGGCTGCTGCTGCACTGGGGCTGCACTGGAGCAACATCACGGTTCTGTTATATGAGATTACGTTACAGCTACATTATAGCTACATTACAGCTATGTTAGGGCTTCCCTTGTAGCTGAGTCCGTAAAGAATCTGCCTGCAATGCAGGAGACCCGGGCTCGATTCCTAGGTTGGGAAGATCCCCTGGAGAAGGAAATGGCAACCCACTCCAGTATTCTCACCTGGAGAATCCCGTGGGCAGAGGAGCTTGGGAGGCTACAGTCCATGGGATCGCAAGAGTCGGACAGGACTTAGCGACTATGGTTATGTTATGGCTGCTGCGTCAGCCAGGAGAGAGGCTGTGTTATGGCTGCCGTGCCGTGTCTGCAGTTTCCACAGCTCCTCAAGTCTCCTTCCAGCCTCTTAGCTTGTGTCTTGCCTACCTTGGGTTCAGCGAATAGTGTAACCATCAGGACAACTGGTGTCATGAGCAGGATCAGCAATACAGTTGCCAAGCCCCTCCTGGGGGACTCCCCCAACCGGGTGACTATGCCTCCGAATGAGTCCCCGTAACGTGTGCTGTGTGCACCTGCCCACCACATCACCGAGGGCTACGCATCTTCAGGAAGATCGCCACGCAGGGGCACTGCGTCTGTCCTGGGAGGAGTGGAGGGCATCACCCGCAGCCCTTCTTACCAGCCCCAGAGCCCTCGGCATGGCCCAGGGTCAGACTCCTCTGGGCACTGGCATCTAGGTGGTCGGCACCGTTGTCTGTCCCCCGGACTTCGACCTGGGCCTAATCATTCATTCGTGGAAGATCCTGAGACGTGAGAGCAGGAGTCCGCCTCAGATGGCATCCCTGCTCTTCAGTTTGATGGAGGAGAAAACCGAGGGCCAGACCATCCAGCCCCATATGGGCGTCCTGGCTGGCTCTCCCTTCTGGGCAAACCGGCTGGAAATAAAAAGTGCCACTGTGAATGCCCTGGCCCTGCCAGTCAGGCTGTTTCTGTCCTGGGGAAGATGCCAGCTCAGTGCCAGGAAAGTTCTGGACACATCCTGGGCCAGGAAGGAACTAAAGAGTCACCAGACCACCAGCAGTTCCAGGTACCCACTCCTCTGTGGGTGGGCTCACCTCGCTGTGCAGGAGACCGAGTCTGTAGGGGGCACAGCCCTGCGCCAACAGCACCTCTGACGCCGTCCCCAGCTGGGGGGACAGAGACACGGCCCCTTGGGTGAAGTGGGCAAGTGCAGACAGCTTCCAGATGAGGTAGGCGGGGTAGACAGTCCCCAGGTGAGATGGGCAGGGGTAGACAGTCCCTAAGTGAGGTAAGACAGTCCCAGGTGAGGTGAATATGTGCAGACACTCCCTAGGTAAGGTGACTGCTCCTTCCCATTCTTCCCTTCTCTCATCAAGTACTGCGGACCCCACTTACCAGGCCAGAGAGCCAAGTGTTTAAGACGCACCAGGTTAATCCAGCCTTCAGCAGCTCACACTATTTAGGAAGATCTGTTTTGACAGGTGAGTTCCATAACCTTGGAGAGCGGAGCTCACATCCCAGGGCACCAGTGGGGACCAAAACCCAGAGGTAAAGCCAGCCCAAGCCCAGCGCATAGTCCACAGTCTGAAGAGGACACCTCTTCCTGTGGTGCGGTGGGTGGCTTCCCAGGTTTGACATGGACAGCCTGGGAGCAGGACGGACCAGCTCCCAGGAGGGCTGCTTTGCAGGAACAGTTCATTGCGCTTTCGTGGAAGCCTTCTGAGGCTCCCTCAGCACCCTGGCCCCCGAAGCCCATGGCCCACCTGACCCTGCACACTCAGCTTCCCACTGCCCTGTGAGCCAGATGCTTCATGCTGGCCTCCCGCGGCTGGTCCCCCCTCACCCGCCTCGTGTCCAGTGCGTCCCAGCTACAGGAGTAGGCCTTACCCTGCTGCTGCCTCTGTGTGCTTGCCTCCTAAGTCACTTCAGTTGTGTCTGACTCTTTGCGACCCCAAGGACGGTAGCCTGCCAGGCTTCTCTGTCCAGAAGATTCTCCAGGCAAGAAAACTGGAGTGGGTTGCCATGACCTCCACCAGGGGATCTTCCCAATCCGGGGATTGAATGCACTTCTCTTACGTCTCCTGCATCGGCAGGCGGGTTCTTTACCACTAGCGCCCCCTGGGAAGGCCCTGCTACCTCCATACAGAAATATAATCCACATCCTAGAAAGTTCACCCAACAGGAGAGCTACATTAAAAGAATGAAATTAGAGCATTCTCTAATATAAAAACAAACTCAAAATGGATTAAAGACCTAAATGTAAGACCAGATACTACAAAACTCTGGAGGAAAATATAGGCACAACACTGTTTGACATAGATTGCAGCAAGATCTTTTGGGGCCCGTCTCCTAGAGTGATGGAAATGAAAACAAACATAAACAAAGGGGCCTGAGTTAAACTTAAAAGCTTTTGCACAGCAAAGGAATCCATAAACAAAGTGAAAAGACAACTGACAGAGTGAGAGAAAATATCTGCAAATGATGCGCCCAACAAGGGATTGATCTTCAAAATACGCAAACAGCTCATCAGCTCAGTTCAGCTGCTCAGTTATCTCTGACTCTTTGTGACTTCATGGACTGCAGCACACCAGGTCTCCCTGTCCATCAAAGGCTTTAGCGTAGTCGGTGAAGCAGAAGTAGATGTTTTTCTGGAACTCTCTTGCCTTTTCGGTGATTCGGTGGATGTTGGCGATTTGATCTCTGGCTCATCTGCCTTTTCTAAATCCAGCTTGAACATTTGCAAGTACTCAGTTCATATACTGTTAAAGCCTAGGTTGGAGAATTTTGAGCATTACTTTGCTAGCGTGTGAGATGAGGGCAATTGTGCGGGTAGTTTGAGCATTCTCTGGCATTGCCTTTCTTTGGGATTGGAATGAAAACTGACATTTTCCATTCCTGCTGCCACTGCTGAGTTTTCCAAATTTGCTCGCATATTGGGTGCAGCACTTTCACAGCATCATCTTTTAGGATTTGAAATAGCTTAGCTGGAATTCCATCACATCTACTAGCTTTGTTCATAGTGATGCTTCCTAAGGCCCACTTGACTTCACACTCTAGGGTGTCTGGCTCTAGTTGAATGATCACACCATCATGATTATCTGGGTCGTGAAGATCTTTTTTGTATAGTTCTTCTGTGTATTCTTGCCACCTCTTAATATCTTCTGCTTCTGTTAGGTCCATACCATTTCTGTCCAAAGATGTGCCCATCTTTGTATGAAATATTCCCTTCTTATCTCTTAACTTTCTTGAAGAGATCTCTAGTCTTTCCCATTCTATTTTTTCCCCCTATTTCTTTGCATTGATCACTTAGGAAGGCTTTCTTTCCTATCCTTGCTCTTCTTTGAAACTCTGCATTCACATGGATACACCTTTCATTTTCTCCTTTGCCTTTCGCTTCTCTTCTTTCCTCAGCTATTTGTAAGGCCTCCTCAGACAACCATTTTGCATTTTTGCATTTCTTTTTCTTGGGGATGATTTTGATCACTGCCTGCTGTACAATGTCACAAACCTCCATCCACTGTTCTTCAGGCACTCTGTCTATCAGATCTAATCCTTGAATCTATTTCTCACTTCCACTGTATATTCATAAGGGATTTAATTTAGGTCATACCTGAATGCTCTAGAGGCTTTCCCTACTTTCTTCAACTTAAGTCTGAATTTGGCAATAAGGGGTTCATGATCTGAGCCACAGTCAGCTCCTGGTCTTTTTTTTTTGCTGACATACAGTCAGCTTCTCCATCTTCAGCTGCAAAGAATATAATCAATCTGATTTTGGTGTTGACCATCTGGTGATGTCCATGTGTAGAGTCTTCTCTTGTGTTGTTGGAAGAAGGTATTTGCTATGAGCAGTGCATTCTCTTGGCAAAGCTCTGTTAGCCTTTGCCTTGCTTCATTTTGCACTCCAAGGCCAAACTTCCTGTTACTCCAGGGATCTCTTGACTTCCTACTTTTGCATTCCAGTCCCCTATGATGAAAAGGACATATTTTTTGGTGTTAGTTCTAGGTCTTGTAGGTCTTCATAGAACCGTTCAGCTTCTTCAACATTAGTGGTTGGGGCATAGACTTAGATTACTGTGAAATTGAATGGTTTGCCTTGGAAATGAACAGAGATCATTGTTATTTTTGAGATTGCACCCAAGTACTGCATTTCAGACTCCTTTGTTGACTATAAGGGCTATATCATTTCTTCTAAGGGATTCTTGCTCACAGTAGTAGATATAATGGTTATCTGAATTAAATTCGCCATTCCTGTCCATTTTAGTTCACCGATTCCTAAAATGCCGATGTTCACTCTTGCCATCTTCTGTGTGACCACTTCCAATTTACCTTGATTCACGGACCTAATATTCCAGGTTCCTATGAAATATTGTTCTTTACAACATTGGACTTTACTTCCATCACCCGTCACCTCCACAACTGGGTATTGCTTTCACTTTGGCTCAGCCTCTTCATTCTTTCTGGAGATACTTCTCTGCTCTTCTCCAGTAGCATATTGGGCATCGACTGACCTGGGAGTTCATCTTTCAGTGTCATATCTTTTTCCCTTTTCATACAAACCAATCAAAAAATGAGCAGAAGATCTAAATAGACATTTCTCAAAAAAAAAAAAAGACATACAGATGGCCAAAAGGCACCATGGAAAGATGCTTGACATTGCTAATTATTATAGAAATACAAATCAAAACCACAGTGAGTTATCACCTCACACTGGTCAGCATGGACATCTTCACAAAATCTACAAATAATAAATGCTGGAGGTGCTGTAGAGGAAAAGGAATGGCACCCCACTCCAGTACTGTTGCCTGGAAAATCCCATGGATAGAGGAGCCTGGTGGGCTGCAGTCCATGGGGTCGCGGAGAGTCGGGCACAACTGAGCGACTTCATTTTCACTTTTCACTTTCATGCATTGGAGAAGGAAATGGCAACCCACTCCAGTGTTCTTGCCTGGAGAATCCCAGGGACAGGGGAGCCTGGTGGGCTGCCGTCTATGGGGTCGCACAGAGTCGGACACGACTGAAGCGACTTAGCAGCACACTGTTGGTAGGAATGTAAACTGGTGCACCCACTATGGAGAAAGAACAGTATGAGGTTCCTTAAAACACTAAAAATAGAGCTACTGTACGATCTAGCAATCCCATTCCTCGGCAAATGTCTGTAGAAAACCGTAGTTTGAAAAGATACATGCACTCCAATGTTCAGAGCAGCACTATTTCCAATAGCCAAGACATGGAAGCAACCGAAACGTCCATCAGCTGATGAATGGATAAAGAAGATATGGTATAGTTATGCAACGGGGTATTACTCAGCCATAGAAAAGAATGAAATAATGTCATTTGCCACAATATGGATGGATCTAGAGATTACCCTTCTAAATGACATCAGGCAGACAAGTAGCATACGATATTGCTTACATGTAGAATCTTTTAACAATGATACAGGACTTCCCTGGTGGTCTGTTGATGTAGAACCCACCTGCCAGTGCAGGGGAGATGGATTTGATCCCCAGTCCAGGAAGATTTCACAGGCCACAGGGCAACTAAGCCCTCGCGCCACAGCTTCTGAGCCTGTGCCCCAGAGCCCGGAAGCAAGAATAACGGAAGCCCGAGCACCTGGAGCCCACGTTCCACAGCCAGAGCAGGCCCCGCAGTGAGAAGCCCGGGCAGCAGGGTGACGAGCAGGCAGCTCCCGCCATGAGCAGAGAGAGAGTGCCAGCAGCATGGAAGGCCCAAAAATCAAGAAACAAAAGTTTAAAAATGATACAGATAAACTGGCGTACAAAACAGAAATACAGCAGATTCACAACCATAGAAAACAAGCCTATAGTTGCTAAAGGGGAAAGGGAAGAGGGAGTTTGGGATTAACATACACACACCGCTGCTGCCGCTAAGTCGCTTCAGTCGCGTCCGACTCTGTGCGACCCCATAGACGGCAGCCCACCAGGCTCCCCCGTCCCTGGGATTCTCCAGGCAAGAACACTGGAGGGGGTTGCCATTTCCTTCCCCAGTGTATGAAAGTGAAAAGTGAAAGTGAAGTCGCTCAGTCGTGTCCGACCCTTAGCGACTCCTTGGACTGCAGCCCACCAGGCTCCTCCATCCGTGGGATTCTCCAGGCCAGAGTGCTGGAGTGGGCGCCATTTCCTTCTCCGATATACACACTACTATTTATAAAATGGATAACCAACAAGTACATACTGTGTCGTACAGGGAAGTATGCTCAGTATTTTATAATAACCTATAAAAGGAAAGAATCTGAGAAAAAAAGGAAAAGATACATGCGTGTCTGTAAAACTGAATCACTTGGCTGTACACCTAACACAACATTGTGACTCTACTAAGCTTCAACACAAACAAAAATTTTTAATTAAACTTTTCATTTTGTATTAGAGTATATCCGATTAATGGGCTTCCCTTGTGGCTGAACTTGTGATAAAGAACATGCCTGCAATGCGGGAGACCTGGCTTCGATCCTTGGGTTGGGAAGATCCCCTGAAGAAGGGAACGGCTACCCATTCCAGTATTCTGGCCTGGAGAATTCCATGGACTGTATAGTCCATAGGGTCGCAAAGAGTCAGACACGACTGAGCACACACACAGCCGATTAACAGTGTTGTGATAGTTCCAGGTGGACAGCAAGGGGACTCAGCCATCCCTACACATGTATCCATTCTCCCCCAAATCTCCTTCCATCCAGGCTGCCACATGACATTGAGCAGAGTTCCTTGTGCTATACAGTAGGTCCTTGTTGGTTATCCACTTTATTTTTTAAACTTTTTATTTTGTATTGGGGTACAGCTGATTAACAATGTTGTGATAGTTTCAGGCGGACGGCAAAGGGCCTCAGCCATACGTATATATGCATCCATTCTCCCCCAAACTCCCCTCCCATCCAGGTTGCCACATGACATTGAGCAGAGTTCCATGTGCTATAGCGTAGGTCCTTGCAATAAAATTTTTTAAAAGAGGACGTTCACTCATTCCAAATGTACAATTCAATGGTTTTTTTTGTGTGTTTTACAGAGTTATGCAATCATCACCTCAACCTGCTTTCAGGACATCTCCATCATCTCAGAAGGAGACCCTTGTCCTTGTCGTTCACTCTCCAGTCCCGCTACAGCCCCTGGCAACCACTAATCTGTTGTCGCTATACACATGCCTGCGCTGCATATTTCATGTAAATGGAATCATGCAACTCGTGGGCTCTGGGGCCTGGCTTCCCTCACTCAGCATCACGTAATCAAGATTCCTTTCTGAGGTACCCTTCCCAGCTTATCCGAGTTGGTGGAGTAAGCCAACCGTGGTTCTGCTGAGGACCCCAAGGGGCCCCACAAAGTCTCTGACATAAAGAGTACCACCATCAATAACGGCATTAATAACAATAACGGTTGGAGCTTCCCTGGAAGTCCAGTGGTTAAGACACCACCCTTCCTCTGTAGGGAGCACGGGGTTCAATCCCTGGTCAGGGAACTAAGACCCCATTTCCGGTATGGTGCAGCCAATAAATAAATGCTAAAACCTTCCTAAATAATATTAACAATGGTCGGCCTTTGTGACTGGGGTTGAACCTCACGTACTGGGTATAAATCACGTCATTTTTCTTTCTTCTCATAACTACTTTGAGCAAGGTCGACTGTTATCCCCAGTCCTCAGATGAGGAGGCCATATCCGGGGGACCCCAGCAGCCCAGTGTCAAAACCAGGATCCCACCACCCTCCTTCCCCCATACCCCTCAGCAACACGCCTCTCTTCAGCCCCCTGTTCGCATGTTCAGCTTGGAAGGCTGTTTGCAGCAGCCTTTCGTGCCCAATCTCTTCCTGGGAGTGCAGAGGCGTGCAACCCCCTGTACTCACAAGCGAGGAGGAAATGGCACCCCACTCCAGTATTCTTGCCTGGGAACTCCCATGGACAGAGGAGCCAGGCAGGCTACAGTCCATGGGGTTGCAAAGAGTCGGACATGACTGAGCAACTAAGCGTGTCCTTGCAAGGATTCCCCGGGGTGGCAACCTTGAATCTGGGCACAAGGCAAAGAACTTGACTCTTTTGTTCTCATCAGAAAAAAGAAAGATAAATGAGGAGCTATTTTTCAGTTGGATGTACTAGCCCATGAGCCTCTTTAATAATCCTTGATTGGTATTAGTGCGTGGACTAAACTCTGCCTTTCGTATTGTAGCTTAAGTCAGCTGCTGACCTCTCACTATACCATGATAGCATAGCTCAGTTCCTAACTTAAATCTATACTGCTTCCATTGAGACACAAATCTCTAAGAGAAAAACCTCGTTTTTACTGTGAAACCATAAAGGATCTGTTTTCTAATATTGAGATTAATTTGCTGTTATGAAAAGTTCATCAGTTAAAAAAAAAAAAGTAAGTGCTGGGACTTCTCAGGTGGTCCAGTGATTAAGAATATGCCTTACAATGCAGGGGACAGAGCTTCTGGTGGGGGAACTAAGACCCCACATGCCCACATGCTACAACTAAACCCCACATGATCCAGCAAAGATCCTGCATGCCTAAACTAAGGCCTGATGCAGTCAAATAAATAAGTAGTAAGTGCTGTGAAACTCGGAGGGAAAAAGAGCTTGGCCACTGTAAGTGAGCTGAAGTATGTCCCCTGGCCAAAAATTATATCCTAGTCCTAATTCTTGTCCTGGAACCCATGAACATGCTCTTCTTTGGAAATAGGGTGTTTGGTCTCAGGTGTCACCTGGATGCCTTGCTGTCAAAGGAGATGCAGGAAGACAGGAGATGCAGAGACATTGCTCAGGGCCGTGGGGGTTGGGAGGTGGAAAAGCGTCATAGGAAACAGCTCACGAACGAAGATCAGCATGTGCCCCAAGTCACTTTTCCCCTGTGTGACTTCCCTCTGGTGACCCGACCACTGGCAGTTAAAAAGGACAGCACATAAACGACCCTGATGCTGGGAAAGATTGAGGGCAGAAGGACAAGAGGGCAACAGAGGATGAGATGGTCGGATGGCATCACTGACTCAATGGACGTGAGTCTGGGCAAGCTCTGGGAGATAGTGAAGGACAGGGAAACCAGGTGTGCTACAGTTCGAGGGGTCGAAAAGAGTCAGACACGACTTAGCGACTGAACAACAACAAATTCGAAGGTCATCATGTAATTCGACAAGTCATTCTGCATAAACTATCTTCAGAATTCTTGAAGACATGTCCTGCTCTGCTTCGGAATTGCAGAATCATTGCAAATTGCTTTGGCTCAGTCACTGCGGGGGCCCCCCTGCACCTCCACCGATCTGCGCCCCCACCCTGTTCGTCCCTGACGCCAAATCTGTGCACGCTGATCCCCACGGCCTCGTGTTCCCGGGCCTCTCAAGGCAGCTCTGGGAGGCAGATGCAGAGGCGGCCGTGTGACTGCACAAATGGCTGGCGCGTGGCCAAGTCAGCTCCGGACCCAAAGGCCAGCAGCTTCCAGCTCTTCGGGGGCAAATGTGGTGCTGACAGGAAGATGTCTGTTTGGCTTGTAAGTTGAGCTGGCCCACTGTGGAAGGGACGGTAAAGATGGAAGCCCGCGTGATCATGGTGTGGTCAAGGCTCTGAACTTGGCTTTGATGGGCAACGCCACAGGCGTGATCCTAAGGGGGCTCAGCAGAGAGTTGACGGACGTGACCTGCGACCCTTTCCCTTTCTGAAATCATCAGACATCTGCTGAGTGAGCTGTTTGGGAACTGGTCCCAGGCCAATGTCACGGAGGGAGCAGAGTGTGGGGTGGGGGTGGTGGGTGTGGGGGGGGCAGATAATCTCCAGGGCCCTTTTCATCAGGAACACACATGAGTCATTTTTAATCAATCAAAAAGAGGAAACGAGACCAAATGCAGTTAATGAAGGCTCGAGTACCACGCTGTGAAGAAACTTCCAGGAGTTGGGCAGGCAACAGTGAAACCTTGGAGACAGCTTAAAGGGCCATCAGCAGGGAGAGTGGTTAAGTAATTAAGGTCCCCTCCGCACAATGCGATATCAGCAAGTTGATAGAAAAGAGCAAAGGAAAGCTGTGTACGCTGACATGGAAAGATACATGACATAGGGTTCAGTGCAAGAAAAACCTGCAGGATGGTCTGTATTTGTTTCCCATGCCCGCTGTAACAAATTACCACCAGTCGGGCAGCTTAAAATCACACATACTTATTCTCTTACAGTCTTGGAGGCTGGAAATCTGAAAATAGTGTCTTCAGGCTAAGTCAAGGGATGAGCAGGGCTGAGTCCTTAGAAAGACTCAAGGGGAGAACCTTTGTCCTTGATTTTCTGAGCCTCTAAGGCTGCCTGTGTTCCTGGCCATATGACCCCTTCCTGGATCGCTCCCAACTCTTGCTTCTCACATCTTCTGTTCCTGTGGGAGAGTACCCTCTGCTTCCCTCTGAGAAGGACACTTGCCTCTGATTACCTTTAGGACATACCCGCGAATCCAGAATTATCTCACCATCATCTCAAAATCTTTAACATAATCACACCTGGAAAGTCCATTTCATCATAAACCTGATATTTACAGGTTCTGAGGATTAGGACATGAACATCTTTGCAATGAGGGAGAATGTTATCCAGCCTTGAGGGTGGCGGAAATTGTGTTCTGGTTCTATGGATGTATCACAGTTTATTATGCATCATAACGTAATGTATCACTCAGGGATCAAGGCAGGAAACAGAAGTCACTTGAGGTCTTTTAACAGAGAGGGCTTTAATACAGAAAATTCACAACGCCTTGACTCTGCAATTGGAGCATGAAATTCAGCGGCCACAGACAATATAGAAATGAAAGACAGTGGTTGTGTGCCAATAAAACTTTATTTATAAAAACAGGCTGCAGGCTAGATTTGGCCCTGGGGGCTTTAGTTTGCCCCCAGGGTGATATCACACCAAACGGCCCAAGCAAATGGCATAGTCCTCACTCCTCTGCTCCAAACCCCCTGAAGGCTCCTGGTCTGGCCACAGCACTCTTACCCCAGGGTCTTTGCACTGGCTGTTCCCTCTACCTGTAACACACTTCACCTGGATACTCCCATGCAAAACGCACCACCTACTCAGTAAGAGACACAGTTGCTGTTCTGATTTCTTGATCTCCTCCTCACCCTTGTCGTCATTATTGTTGTTTTCACTTTTTCCCAATATGATCAGCTCTTTGTATCTGAGGATGTGGAACCCACCAATAAGGAGGGCTTACTGTACCACACCATTTTATATGAGGGACTTGAGCATCTGCAGATTTTGGCACCCGTGGTGGTCCTAAAACCAATCCCCTTTGGATATTGAGGGACAACTGTGCAAGAATACCTCATTTTATTGTACTTTGAAGATATTGCGCAAGATTTTTCACAGATTGGAGGTTTGTGGCCACTTTGCATTGAGCAGGTCTATTGAAGCCATTTTTCCAACAGCAGATGCTCGCTTCATGTTGTCAGCTTAGTCCCTCAGTTGTGTCTGAGGCTTTGTGACCCTGTGTGTGAGGCTTTGTAGCCCAACAGGATCCTCAGTCCATGGGATTCTCCAGGCAAAAGTACTAGTGTGAGTGGCCATGCTCTCCTCCAGGGGATCTTCCCAACCCAGGGATTGAACCCAGGTCTCCCATATTGCAAGTGGATTCTTTACTGTTTGAGCCACCAGAGAAGCCCCTAGAGGTCCCACCGAGGTATAACCACTTCATGTGATATTTTGGTAATTCTTGCAATATTTCACACTTTTTCATCATTGTTATATTTGCTTATGGGAATCTGTGATCAGTGATCTTTGATGTCACTATCAGAGCTCACTGGAGGCTCAGATGATGGTGAGCTTTTTTTTTTTAGCAATCAGGTATTTTTAAGTTAAGGTATATACATTGTTTTTTAGACATCATGCTATTGCACTCTTTTTTTTAAAATAAATGGCGTTCAGTGCTTTTATTCATATTTTTGAAGTTTGTCTGAAATTTACAATTTGAAGGTGATGTAAGGTTTATTTTTGAAATTTACACAATCAAGGTTTAGTAACAAGTGTATGAGTAGAATTTTTTTTCCTTTCCAAATATAACTCAAAACAGCTTTTATCCCAGTTTATTTCTCCATTTACTGGATGCATTTATGGAAGGCACACAAGTATTTTGTTTTCTATTTTAACAACTTAAATGTAGATAAGACATATAAATCTACTTCTGTTAATTAAGGAAACTGGCAGATTTTCAAATATTGCTACAAATTACTATTAGGGTTTCCCTGGTGACTCAGATGATAAAGAATCTGCCTGCAATTCAGGAGACGGAGTTCAATCCCTGAGTCAGGAAGATCTCCTGGAGAAGTAATAGCTACCTATTCTAGTATTCTTGCCTGGAGGATTCCATGGACAGAGGAGCCTGGCGGGCTACAGTCCATCGGGTTGCAAAGAGTCACACACGACTGAGCAATTAACACTTGCACTTTTCACTTTCACTATTAGACCAGATACTATGCATACTTTGAGAAAGCCTCTTTCTAGGCCAAAAGAGTAAATATTTTTTTTTTGAGAAGAAGAGGAAAAAGTATTTTTTTTAATTGAAATAATATTTGATTTACAATATTGTTGTAATTTCTGCTGTACAGTAAAGTGACTCAGTTAACATATATATAGTTGTTTAGTCTGTAAGTCATGTCTGACTCTTTGGAACCTCATGGACTGGGGTCCGCTAGGCTCCTCTGTCCATGGGATTTCCCAGGTAAGGATACTGGAGTGGGCTGCCATTCTCTTCTCCAGGGTAATTATTTTGATGTCTTCTTATACTCAGTTAACTAAAGGCTGGCAACATGCAGAAAACTTGGGCTTAAAAAAATTGCTTTGCTGTTTTGAAATACACTATAATCATCTCCAGGCTATTATTTAAACCAGGGGCCTATTTCCTATAGGCTAAATCTGATCCGCCACTTGTTTTTGTAAATAGCTTCGTTTCCATAGTGCCTGAGCTACAACAGCAGAATTGAGTAATGACAATGGACACCGTATGACCCACACAGCCCAGTATATGAACAGACTACTGTACAGTGTATACATAACTTTCATGTGTACTGGGAAGCCAACACATTTCGTGCGACTTGCTTTATTGTGAGATTTGCTTTATTGCAGTGGTCTGGAACCAAACTCACAGTATCCCCAAGGTATGCCTGCACTTATTCTCCCTCTGATGTCCTATATAACTTATTTATTGTGTTTATCATGTCTTGGCGATGTCCCCTCACTAGAGGATAAACCCCACTAGAGCAGGAATCTTCGGATCAACTCTCTACGCATTTGACTGAATGAATGATAGTTCTGTGTGTGTGTGTGTGTGTGTGTGAATGCATATGTGTACGAGTGTGCATAGAGATATAAACACATGTCAGGAAAGAGCCACACCAAACTGTTGGAGAGAAACTAGGGATTCTCGCTTTTCATCTCACATACTTTTGCAACAAGCATATTTTCTGTTTTAAAACACAAGAAAAGGCACGAATGCTTCCCAAAGGCATAACAATGTTTTTTTATTAAGAGCTCGGAATGGACCAATAGAGCTCCCATGGACCAATAGAAGATGTACAAAGGCAGAGCACTGAATTTGGGCGTACATTTTAGTGAGGAAAAAACAGGATTTCTCAGGTGAAAATGGAAAAAATAACCAGGGTCTCTTTGTAATCTTTTTTATTTTTCCTTTGGAACATTTTGTTTTGTATTGGGGTATAGAATGTCCGGTCCATGAATCAAGGCAAATTGGAAGTGGTCAAACAAGAGATGGCAAAGGTGAACGTCAACATTCTAGGAATCAGCGAACTAAAATGGACTGGAATGGGTGAATTTAACTCAGATGACCATTATATCTACTATTGCGGGCAGGAATTCCTTAGAAGAAATGGAGTAGCCATCATGGTCAACAAAAGAGTCCAAAATGCAGTACTTGGATGCAATCTCAAAAACGACAGAATGATCTCTATTCGTCTCCAAGGCAAACCATTCAGTATCACAGTAATCCAAGTCTATGCCCCAACCAGTAACGCTGAAGAAGCTGAAGTTGAACGGTTCTATGAAGACCTACAAGACCTTTTAGAACTAACACTCAAAAAGATGTCCTTTTCATTATAGGGGACTGGAATGCAAAAGTAGGAAGTCAAGAAACACCTGGAATAACAGGCAAATTTGGCCTTGGAATGCGGAATGAAGCAGGGCAAAGACTAATAGAGTTTTGCCAAGAAAATGCACTGGTCATAGTAAACACCCTCTTTCAACAACACAAGAGAAGACTCTACACATGGACATCACTAGATGGTCAACACCGAAATCAGATTGATTATATTCTTTGCAGCCAAAGATGGAGAAGCTCTATACAGCCAACAAAAACAAGACCAGGAGCTGACTGTGGCTCAGATCATGAACTCCTTATTGCCAAATTCAGACTCAAATTGAAGAAAGTAGGGAAAACCACTAGACCATTCAGGTATGACCTAAATCAAATCCCTTATGACTATACAGTGGAAGTGAGAAATAGATTTAAGGGACTAGAGCTGATGGATAGAGTGCCTGATGAACTATGGACGAAGGTTCATGACATTGTACAGGAGACAGGGATCAAGACCATCCCCATGGAAAAGAAATGCAAAAAAGCAAAATGGCTGTCTGAAGAGGCCTTACAAATAGCCGTGAAAAGACTAGAAGCGAAAAGCAAAGGAGAAAAGGAAAGATATAAGCATCTGAATGCAGAGTTCCAAAGAATAGCAAGAAGAAAGCCTTCCTCAGCGATCAGTGCAAAGAAATCGAGGAAAACAACAGAATGGGAAAGACTAGAGATCTCTTCAAGAAAATTAGAGATACCAAGGGAACATTTCATGCAAAGATGGGCTCCATAAAGGACAGAAATGGTCTGGACCTAACAGAAGCAGAAGATATTAAGAAGAGGTGGCAAGAATACACGGAAGAACTGTACAAAAAAGATCTTCATGACTAAGATAATCACGATGGTGTGATCACTCACCTAGAGCCAGACATCCTGGAATGTGAAGTCAAGTGGGCCTTAGAAAGAATCACTATGAACAAAGCTAGTGGAGGTGATAGAATTCCAGTTGAGCTATTTCAAATCCTGGAAGATGATGCTGTGAAAGTGCTGCACTCAATATGCCAGCAAATTTGGAAAACTCAGCAGTGGCCACAGGACTGGAAAAGGTCAATTTTCATTCCAATCCCAAAGAAAGGCAATGCCAAAGAATGCTCAAACTACCACACAATCGCACTCATCTCACACACTAGTAAAGTAATGCTTAAAATTCTCCAAGCCAGGCTTCAGAAACATGTGAACCGTGAAATTCCAGATGTTCAAGCTGGTTTTAGAAAAGGCAGAGGAACCAGAGATCAAATTGCCAACATCTGCTGGATCATGGAAAAAGCAAGAGAGTTCCAGAAAACATCTATTTCTGCTTTATTGACAATGCCAAAGCCTTTGACTGTGTGGATCACAATAAACCGTGGAAAATTCTGAAAGAGATGGGAATACCAGATCACCTGTCCTTCCTCTTGAGAAACCTATATGCAGGTCAGGAAGCAACAGTTAGAACTGGACATGGAACAACAGACCGATTCCAAATAGGAAAAGGAGTACGTCAAGGCTGTATACTGTCACTCTGCTTATTTAACTTATATGCAGAGTACATCATGAGAAATGCTGGGCTGGAAGAAGCACAGGCTGGAATCAAGATTGCCGGGAGAAACATCAATAACCTCAGATACGCAGATGACACCACCCTTATGGCAGAAAGTGAAGAGGAACTTTTTAGTTTCCTCTTGATGAAAGTGAAAATGGAGAGTGAAAAAGTTGGCTTAAAGCTCAACATTCAGAAAACGAAGATCATGGCATCTGGTCCCACCACTTCATGGGAAATAGATGGGGAAACAGTGGAAACAGTGTCAGACTTTATTTTTTGGGCTCCAAAATCACTGCAGATGGTGATTGCAGCCATGAAATTAAAAGATGCTTACTCCTTGGAGGGAAAGTTATGACCAACCTAGATAGCATATTCAAAAGTAGAGACATTACTTTGCCAACAAAGATCCATCTAGTCAAGGCTATGGTTTTTCCAGTGGTCATGTATGGATGTGAGAGTTGGACTGTGAAGAAAGCTGAGTGCTGAAGAACTGATGCTTTTGAACTGAGGTGTTGGAGAACTCTTGATAGTCCCTTGGACTGCAAGGAGATCCAACCAGTCCATTCTGAAGGAGATCAGCCCTGGGATTTCTTTGGAGGGAATGATGCTGAAGCTGAAACTCCAGTACTTTGGCCACCTCATGTGAAGAGTTAACTCATTGGAAAAGACTCTGATGCTGGGAGGGATTTGGGGCAGGAGGAAAAGGGGACGACCGAGGATGAGATGGCTGGATGACATCACTGACTCGATGGACGTGAGTTGAGTGAACTCCGGGAGTTGGTGATGGACAGGGAGGCCTGGTGTGCTGCGATTCATGGGGTCACAAAGAGTCAGACACAACTGAGTGACTGAACTGAACTGATAGCTGTTTAACAATGTTGTGATGTTTTCTGATATTTTCAGGTGAACAGTGAAGGGACTCAGCCATACATATACATGTATCCATTCTCCCCCAAACTCTGCCCCCTCCAGTCTATCACATAACACTGAGCAGAGTTCCCTGTGCTGTCTCTGTTTTTGGTGTTAGAGTTCACGTGGTGATGAAGCCTTGCGTTAAAAAAATGCCCTGATGAATCAAATGGCAGATTTCAGCATGGCAAGTGGGAGGAAAGGGCATTTCTGGAAGTCCACTTCTTTGTCTGCGGCAGGACCCCAGCTGGGTGTGCTATCCAGAGTAGGGGTTGACCCTCCCAATGGGAGAGGAGGGCACAGGGGTACCTAAAAGATCCGCTGCTTCAGGAGCACTTGGCTGTTACCTGCCAGGCCAGTATCCTGGGGCTGTGTAGCAAACTACCACGAACAGTGTAGCATTAAACAACAGGAATTTCCTCTCTGACAGTTCTGGAGGCCGGAAGTCTGAAATAAAGGTAGAGGCAGGGCCGCGCTCCCTCTGAAGATGCTAGGGCAGTGTCTAGCTTCTGGGGGCTCCGGCTGGCCTGGGCTCGTGACTAACCCTGTCTCTGCCTCCATCTTCACACAGCTTCCTCCTTCTGCATCTTCATGCTGTCCTCCCTCTCTGCTTGTCTCTTGTGTCCAAACTTCCCCTTCTCGCATGGACACCCATCATTTTAGACTCAGAGCTTCCCTAAGGATCTCAACCCGCTTAAATCTGCAAAGACTCTGTGTCCAACTAAGGCCACACGGTGCCGAACTGGGAGTTAGGATTCCAGCTTTTTTCTTTTTCATGGCTGTGCTGAGCCTGTCGCTGAATGCAGGCAGCTGTTGCAGCGAGCAGGGGCTACTCCCTAGCTGTGGTGTGCGGGTTTCTCATGCAGTGGCCTCTCGTTGCAGAGCACGGGCTGTGGGGAAGCGGGCTTCAGTAGTTGCAGCGCTCGGGCTTGGTAGCTACGGCTGGCGGACTCTAAAGCATGGGCCTCGTAGCTGTGGTGCACGGGCTTAATTGCTCTGTGGTATGTGGGATCTTCCTGGACCAGGGATCGAACGAGTGTCTCCAGCATTGACAGGTGGATTCTTAACCACTGGACCACCAGGGAAGCCCCCAACATATCTCTTTTTAGGGGCCACAATTCAACTGGGAACAGAGGCCATGTCTTCCTCACAAGGCAGCAAGAGATAATATGTGTCTGTCCGTCTCTGGGGGAAGGTTGAGGGCTGTGTGTGCCGGGCCTGCCATGTGGAATCTCTTCCTGCAGTCTCAGATGCTGGAGCTACACTGACCTCTCTTCTCTACCTCCTAGTGGCCTCTGATCATGTGAACTAACCCACTGCAGTCAGGAGACAGAACAGCCTCCCACTGTTAATAAATTGTTTGGCAAATTATTGTGCCCCTCACATGCTTATCAGAAGGGCGCCTGTGATGGCTCTAGGGTGATTACTGGAGGGAGAAAACAGTCTCCAAGAGTCTTATTTTGCTAATATGTTAAAAGTGAGAGAAGGGAATTCCCTGGGGGGTCCAGTGGTTAGGACTTGGCGCTTTCACTGCCAGTGCCTGGGTTCAATCCCTGATTGGGGAACTAAGATCCCACAGCGTTTTTCAGCAGAGGAGGGCACCCTCTCCCCTCTCAAAAGGAGCAGAAACTAAACCCCTCCCACATATGAACCAGAACATTCTGACTCAGCACAGTTCAGTTCAGTCACTCAGTCGTGTCCGACTCTTTTTGACCCCATGCACGCCAGGCTTCCCTGTCCATCACCAACTCCTGGAGCTTGCTCAAACTCATGTCCACCAAGTTGGTGATGCCATCCAACCATCTCATCCTCTGTCATCCCCTTCTCTTCTGCCTTCAATCTTTCCCAGCATCAGGGTCTTTTCCAATGAGTCAGCTCTTCGCATCAGGTAGTCAAAGTATTGGAGTGTCAGCACCAGTCCTTCCAATGAACATTCAGGACTGATCTCCTTTAGTATAGAGTGGTTGGGTCTCCTTCAGGAGAAGGAAGGAGAACCACAAAGGAAGAGGAAAGATGAGAACTACGGATCCCCTGTGATGGGGATTAGTGATATGTTAGTACTCTTGCCTGGAGAATCACATGGACAGAGGAGCCTGGTGGGCTGCTGTCCATGGGGTCGCAAAGAGTTGGACACGACTGAGCGACTTCACTTTGACTTTTCACTTTCATGCATTGGAGAAGGAAATGGCAACCCACTCCAGTGTTCTTGCCTGGAGAAGCCCAGGGACGGGGGAGCCTGGTGGGCTGCCATCTATGGGGTTGCAGAGTCGGACACGACTGAAGCGACTTAGCAGCAGCAGTAGCAGTATCTGCCTCGGCTTCCCCAGTGGCTCAGCAGTAAACAATTTGCCTGCAATTCAGGAGCCACAGGAGACACAGGTTCGATCCATGGGTCGGAAAGATCCCCTGAAAGAGGGCATGGCAACCCACTCCAGTATTCTTGCCTGGAGAATCCCATGGACAGAGGAGCCTGGCAGGCTACAGTCCATAGGGTCATCAAGATTTGGACACCACTGAAGTGACCTAGCAAGCACACACACAGGATTCACCTGAGCACCAGCCAAACCCCACCTGGGTCTACAGTGAGGGTGTCCTGACCTGAGTTCTGCATCCACCATGGCGGTGCTCATTGTGCCAGGAAAACTCCTAATTGCTCAGGGTTGACGGTTCACTGAACTAATCCTCAGGACATCAGAGTTCTCCACGCTCGCTGAGGGGGGCTTCCGGAACTCCCTGGAACCCAATCAGTTCCAATTAACCAGAAAAGGCAGGAATGTGGGCTGTGGATGGAGCAGGGTGAAAGGGCTTCTCGGCAGGAGAGCAGGCCTGGTCCACGGGCCGCCTCATGGAAACAGGCGTGGGTGCTGGCCACAACCAGAGAAGGAAGGGAAGGAACCCAGGTCTCATGGTCAATGGGTCTCCCTGTTCGATGGGGCTGCCAGGCCACGGGATCAAGCAACACCACCCTTTATGGTTAATTCAATCGTTTAAAAACCACATTTCAGTAAGCTAGACAGAGAAGGACAGATACTGCATGATTCCATGTGTGTGACGTCCCCAGAATAGGCAAATCCATAGAGATGGAAAGTAGACTCGAGATTCCCAGGGTCCTGGGGCTTGCGGGGGAAGGTGTGGGGATGGGGAGTTAGTTTTTGGTGAGCAGAGTTTATATCAGGGTTGATGAAAAACTCTTGCATATAGACAGTGGTTCTGTCTATATGATTCTCCAGGGGATCTTCCCAACCCAGTGATCAAACCTGGGTCTCCTGTGTTGCCAACAGACTCTTTACCACCTGAGCCACCAGGGATGCCCTATATAATATGATGCATGCATTTAATGGCCCTTCCAAACGTCAACAATGATCAGTTTTGTTATGTGTAGAGTCTATCACACCGTGCTCATTCAAGGCAAACAAAACAAAAAAACTAACTGGGTGCTTTCTGCACAGAAGCCAGAGTCCTTGAAAGGGGCCGTCACAGCCCCTGTTAGCAGGGAACAGATGTGTGGCCCAGGGAAACCAAGCTGTCCATCTCTTGCCAAAACTTGGCCTCTGTTCACAGATGCCAAATAGAAACAGAGAGACAGAGTTTTGGGTGAAGTAGAAAGAGTCGCTTTTAAGGCTTTGCCAGGCAAAGGGGGCTACAGGGAGCTGATGCCCTCAGGACTGTGTGACCCACCGTGAGGGAGTAGTACACAGTTACATAGTGTTCACGGAGCAGGGCGTGAGCAGCCCCGGGACAATTCTGTGACTGGCTGGCATCAAGGTGAAGTTTCAGGCATCATCAACCTTCTGGTTTCAACCAGTATAGGGTCTACCTTGCGGAGAAGGCAATGGCACCCCACTCCAGTACTCTTGCCTGGAAAATCCCATGGATGGAGGAGCCTGGTAGGCTGTAGTCCATGGGGTCGCTAAGAGTCGGACACGACTGAGCGACTTCACTTTCACTCTTCACTTTCATGCATTGGAGAAGGAAATGGCAACCCACTCCAGTGTTCTTGCCTGGAGAATCCCAGGGATGGAGGAGCCTGGTGGCCTTTCGTCTATGGGGTCATACATAGCCGGACACGACTGAAGTGACTTAGCAGCAGCAGCAGCAGCAGGGTCTACTTTGAGCTTCCTAGGTAGCCCATGCAGGAGACACAAGAGATGTAGGTTTGATCCCTGGGTCGGGAAGATCCCCTGGAGCAGGAAGTGGCAACCCACTCCAGTATTCTTGCCTGGGAAATCCCACGGACAGAGGAGTCTGGCAGGCTACAGCCCACGGGGCCGCAAAAGAGTGGGACGCAACTTAGTGACTAAACAAAAGTAACAACAGGGTCTACGTTTCTGTGGTCAGCAGTTTTGATCTGGTGGGGGTCTGCTTCCTGTAAAAACAAGTTCGGCGTGTTTGTCAGGCCTTTACATCTTTCAGGGAACTGGGAGTTCCCTGATTCTGTTATGTGACAGAATTATACTCTAAACTGTTACCAGTTCTCCAGCCCAACGGCTATTCTTTGTTTTATGTCTTCCCATCTCCCAATCATTCACTCTCCAGTCAGCATTTCACTTCAAAAGAAAAGGACACAGGGGTTTGTACTCAGTTTCACATCCCGTGGTTACGAGGCGTGCCGTGGGGCGAGATTCTAGTTCAGTCTCGCCTCCCTCACCCCCATCCGAGTTCACTGTCATTTCTTGGGGTCAAGCGGAGTCTGTGATTCACCTGTAGAAACCGTCCCAGCCCCTGGCCGTGGCAGGTCCTAGGAAAGGAGTGTCTGAACTTGAGTTACGGCAGGTGAGACAGTCCAGGTTCAGATTACCTGGCCTTGTTCTGATAATGGCCCATGTAGCTCTCAGCAGTCACATCAAGTCATTCTCACACGTCTGGGTCTCTCTCTCCCCACCACTCCCGGTTCACTCCAGCACCTACACTCGGCAGCCACAGCTCCTGCCCTGAATCGAGGTAGCCAAGGGAGAAGCTTGAAAGCTGCATCTTGTCCAGACTCACTAAACAACCTTAGGCCAGAGGACCCCCACCCCCAGTCTGAGCAGTGAGGGTGAGGCAGGAGATAGCTGGGGCCCCAGGCCGAATAAAGGTCCATATAGTCAAAGCTATGATTTTTCCAGTAGCCATGTATGGACGTGAGAGTTGAACCGTAAAGAAGGCTGAGTGACGAAGAATTGCCACTGTCGAACTGTGGTGATGGAGAAGACTCTTGAGAGTCCCTTGGACTGCAAGGAGATCCAACCAGCCGATACTAAAGGAAATCAACCTTTAGTACTCATGGAAGGACTGATGCTGAAGCTGATGCTCCAATACTTTGGCCACCTGATGCAAAGAGCCAACTCATTGGAAAAGACCCCGATGCTGAGAAAGACTGAAGGCAGGAGAAGGGGGTGACAGAGAATGAGATGGTTGGATGGCATCACCAACTTGATGGACATGAGTTTGAGCAAACTCAGGGAGTTAGTGGAGGACAGGGAAGCCTGGTATGCTGCAGTCTATGGGGTTACAAAGTGTCGGACACAACTGAATAGCAACAACAGGCTGAACAGTCTCTCCCCTGTGGACAAAAACTCCATAATAGCAGGATGATGGAGGAGGCTGCACCCTGCCCAGATAACAGACTACATATCCCTCATTCTTGAAGCTAAGGAGACCTCCCCCATACACATGCACGGAAGACCTTGGAGGTCAAAAAGGGGTGGGACATCACCTCACACTAAGTAATGTCAACTACCATAAGCCTCTGCACTAGAATTCATCTTGGCTAAGAGATGCATGTTCATACGTGGAAGGATCCTGAGATATATGAAATACAGACTCAGGGCCAGGCAAATCAAAATGATTGGCCAAAGGAAACCCCAAAGAAATGCCCCATAACAGTAAATCAAACTATCACGAGGGTGTTGACTCAATGCCTGTCTCTCTGAGCCCACCCGTGTGTCTGTCCACATGAACTGTACTCACTTTTTCCTCCTAAAAAACACTTTGTTTCACTACTTTTCATCTTTGTGGAAATTCTTTTCTGCAAAACCCAGAAGCCAGGGCCCTTGTCACTGACCCCTGGTCCAGTGGCTAGAACTCAGTGGCCTCACTGCCACGACCTGATCTCAATCTCCGGCCGGGAACCGAAGCTTTTCTTTAAGCTGCTGCAGGCCACCTGAGATCAAGGGGTCAGCTCAGGGGGCAGAAATGGTCCCTGACACCCTCCTCTCCCCATGCGTCTGACTGGATCCTGTATTAGTTTCCTAGGGCTGTTACCACAAACAGCTACACACCGAGTGGCTTTGAACAACAGAAACTTACTCTCTTGCAGCTGTGGAGGTCAGAAGTCTGAAATCAAGGTGTCAGTAACTTATGGTTACTGAAGGGGAAGGGGGTGGGGAGGGATAAATGAGGAGACTGGGTCTAGCAGATCAAGCCACTGCATATAAAATAGATGAAGAACAAGGACTTACTGTATAGCATAGGGAAATATATTCAGTACCTTGTAATAACCAATTAATGGGAAGTAATATGAAAAAGAATATATTATACATATATATATATATATATAATATATATACATTTCTATCAGAATCACCTTGCCATACATTAGAAACTAACACAACACTGGAAATAAACTATACATATTTAAACTATGTATTTATTTTTGGCTACGCTGGGTCTTCGTTTTTGTGCATGGGCTTTCTCCAGTTGAGGTAAGTGGGGGCCGCTATTCATTTCCATCCTCCCATGGCGATGGCGTCTCTTATTGCAGAGCACAGACTTTAGAGCACAGACTCGGGCTTCGCAGCATGCAGGCTTAGTTGCCCCACGGCACGTGCGCTCTTCCCAGATCAGGGATCAAACCCATGTCCCCTGCTTTGGTAGGCAGATTCTTAACCACTGGGCCACCAGCGAAGTCCTATACATTTCTTTATTTAAAAAAAGAAAAAAGAAACAAATAAGATGTCAGCAGGGCCGTGTGCCCTCCAAAGTCTCTAGGAGAGGTGTCTTCTTGCTTCTTCAGACTTCTGGGAGCTCCCAGCACTCCTTGGCTTGTGGCCGTATCACTCCAATTTCTGCCTCCGTCCTCACAAATTTCTTTCTCTGTCTCAAATCTCCCTCTGTCTTTCTTTTGTAAGGACACTTTGTCATCGGCTTTAGGGCTCACCCAGATCTTGAGATTCTTCACTTTATTACATCTGCAAAGACCGTTTTCCAAATAAATTCACAGTCACAGGTTCCAGGGGTCAGGATTCAGAGGTAACTTGGGGCAGGGGCGCAAATTTCACCTTACTATGGCACCCAAGCACATTCTCCGTGAGGACCAGGTGTCTGCCTGAGCCTCATTGGTCCTTTGGGAAAATCTCATTCTTTTAATGTCTCTTCCAGGTAGTGGCCCAAACAGACTCAACCTTCTCAGGATGCGGAATTCTCTTTGAAGGCCAACAACCCCAGAATTGAAACCTCTATCATGGGACTTCGCTGGTGGTCCAGTGGTTAGGACTCTGTGCTTCTACCACAGCAGGCACAGGCTTCATCCCTGGTCAGGGAACTGGAATCCCTCATGCCGCTCAGTGGAGCCAAAAGACAAACAATCAAGCAAACAAAACCACCACAGTTCACCACCACTCGGATGTTCCACATGACATAGTCAGACCGACCACACAAGGCCTGGTGACCATCCAGGGTGCAGAGCTGAGAGGTTCCAGGAGAGAGCTGGGGCTCACAACCCACCCCTACAATTCCGGTGCAGCAGGAAAACGTGAAACAAAGCCATGAAGAGATGATGTTTGACACAAAAAGATGCCCATGCTATTGCAGATGGCGTATCGCCAGGGTGCATTTCCACTTCATTTTTCTCTGAAATTTGAATGGAATCATATGCTCCAGAATATGAGTTGTGCTTGTCTCTGCCGCTGGTGACAGTTTTTGATGATTTGCAACTCTACTTTCAATGATCTCAATTTTCTACAATAAAACTGTCAAAAGAAGTCTAAGATGTAAGAAATACTAAAACACGAATACAATATGAGCATCAAGACTTTTTTTTAAAGTGTGAAAAGACATGAACAATTTCATGAATTGATAGGTGATGGCTGTAGCAGGACACAACTGGCCAGGGGACTGAAAAAGTGGACGCTTTCGAGCTGGGGACTTGCTGCCCCCTATAGTCCATCGGGAGAACTTCAGCACCAGGACCAGAAAAGGGAAGATGGAAGGGCATGAAAGTCAGGCGGAAAGGCTGTCAAGTATGTGCTCTGATTCCTGCAAGCCCCCTTCCTCATCTCCTCCTTGAATATCTGACCTGGCAGTGGTCCTTCAGGGTACTTTTCTCCCTTACCTCAGTCACGGGCAGGGGTGCTATCCACTTTGGGTCCCCTGCCTACTTCCCAACTGACCTGAGTGCCATCCCCTCAATAGAACTGCTGCCCAGCTGACACTGTAGAGAGAGGATGCTCCAGCTCACCTCCCAGGGAGGTGCCTGGTCCAGAGTGGGCACCTCAAAGATAACTGGAGGCACAAGTGACCTCAGGACTGCATCTCTGGGGCCTCTTCCTTCTGGTCTCATCTCCTCTGTCCACCTCAGCCCATTCTGTGCAGACTAGAGGTTACCACACATGGTTCAGCAATTCCACTTCTGAGTATTCATCTGAAGGAAACAAAATCACCAATTCCAAAAGATATCTGTGGACTTCCCTGGTGGTCCAGTGGTTAAGAATCCGCCTGCCAATGCAGGGGACATGGGTTTGATCCCTGGTCTAGGAAGATCTCACACGCTGTGGAGCCACCAAGCCCATATGCCACAATTACTGAGCCCTCAAGCCACAAGAGAAACCACCGCAGTGAGAAGCCTGAACACTGTGACTACAGAAAGCCTGCATGTAGCAACTAAGACTCAGCACAGCCAAAAATAAATCAATAAAAAAATTTTAAGTCGATAGTTTTTTAAAAAGAGAGTTGCACCCTCATTTTCACAGCAGCATTACTTATAGTAGCCAACACAGAAGCAACCTAAGTGTCCATGGATAAAGAAAATGGAAGGTATGTACATATGCAATGTTATGTGGCCATAAAAAGGAGGAAATCTTGCCATCTGTGACAATACGGGTGGACCTTGATGGCAATAATGAAATGAAATAAATCAGGGAAAGGCAAGTACCAAATGATCTCTTGTAAAGGTGGAATCTTTTTAAAAATGGACAAAGGATCTGAATAGATATTTGCCACAGACTGAATACTGTGTTCCCCCTAAATTCACAGTCGGAAATTAAAATATCCAAAGCGATGGTGTTAGGAGGTTGACAAGTTGGGAAGTGATTAAGTCATGAGGATGGAATACCCATGAATGAGACTGTAAGAAAAGACACCAGAGAGTAGGTGATCTCTTCTCTTTCTCCTTTCTGCCACGTGGGGATACAGGTAAAAGATGTGTGTGTGTGTGTGCGCACGCACTGGCACACACATGCACTCGGTTGTGTCCAGCTCTTTGCGACCTCATGGACTGCAACCTGCCAGGCTCCTCAGTCTACAGGATTTTCCATGCAAGAATACTGGAGTGGGTTGCCATTTCCTTCTCCAGGGGATCTGCCCAATCCAGGGACTGAACCTGAGTCTCCTCCTTTGGGAAGTGGATTCTTTACCACTGTGCCACCTGGGAAAAGATGGCCATCTGTAAATCAGGAAGAAGGTCTTCACCAAGAACCTAACCATGATCTCAGATTCCCTCCGCCTCCAAAACTGTGAAAAATAAGTTTGCTGTTTAAGCACTCAGTTCAGTTCAGTTCAGTCACTCAGTTGTGTTTGACTCTTTGCAACCCCATGCTCTGCAGCACGCCAGCCTTGCCTGTCCATCACCAACTCCCAGAGCTTGCTCAAATTCATGTCCATTGAGTTAGTGATGCCATCCAACCATCTCACCTCTGTCAACCCCTTCTCCTCCTGCCTTCAGACTTTCCCAGCACCGGGGTCTTTTCCCAATGAGTCAGTTCTTCGCATCAGGTAGCCAAAGTATTAGTTTCATCTTCAGCATCGGTCCTTCCAATGAATATTCAGGACTGATTTCCTTTAGGATTGACTGGTTTGGTCTCCTTGCAGTCCAAGGGACTCTCAAGTCTTCTCCAAAACCACAGTTCAAAAGCATCAATTCTTTGGCACTCAGCTTTCTTTACGGTCCAACTCTCACATCCATATATGACTACTGGATAAGCTCTTGGTTTAAGCGCTCAGTTTACAGTAGATTCATTAGAGTAGCACAAACTAAGACAACGTTTCTCCAAATAAGATATACAAATGGTCAGTATGCATTTGAAAAGATTCTCAACATCACAAATCATTAAGGAAATACAAATCAAGCCCACAGTGAGATACCATTTTAGTATATCCACAAACTGTGCAATCATCACCAAAATCAATTTTAAAGTTTTTTCATCACCTCACAAAGAATCATCATACTCTAGCATTCAGCCATATCCCCTTTTAATTATACACTTTATTTATTTTGGGGAGGGGCTGCTTTCCAGGGGGCTCAGTGGTACAGAATCTGCCCGTTAATGTAGGAGACAGTTTCCATCCCTGGGTCAGGAAGGTCCTCTAGAGAAGGAAATAGCAACCCATTCCAGTAGGCTTACCAGGAAAACTCCACGGACAGAGGAGCCTGGTGGGCTGCAGTCCATGGGGTTGCAAAGAGTTGGATGTGACTGAGCACACACACATTTATTTTTTTAATTTTTGAAAGTGTTTTATTGGAGGAAAATTGCTTTACAATGTTGTCAGTAGCTGCTGTACAACATCATGAATCCTGTCCATGTACACATATATCCCCACCTTCTTGAGCCTCCCTCCTTTCCCCTAATTATACAATTTAAATGGATGAATTATGTGATGTGTGGATTACATCTCAGTAAATGCGTTAAAACAAAAAAAACCTTCTAGGCAAAGGTCAAAGAAGTTAATAACAGACTCACTCTTATAAACTCACTCACCCCCAGGTTAAAGTGTTGCTACTCCCTGACCTTACCTTCCTTTTTGAAAGTAACTATCAATTTGTGTGTGGCAACTGTTGTCTTGCTTTTTTGTCAGTTCCACCACCTGTATATGGAGCCCCCATGATATTTTTTCATTTTGAAAAACCTGAGTGTCACCCAGACAAGGTCTAGTTCCATCCCTTTCCAGCTGCCCATGTTGCTACTGAGAATTCAGACACCAGGACTTTCATTTCTGTTTCTTCCTTCTCTGCAGGTTTGAAAGTCTTTCCTTTAATCCTTCATGTTCTGAAACACATGCTGACTTTGTCCAGTTTGACAGATAGCTTCCAACATGGCCTCTGGGGTGATTCGGTCATGAGGGTGGAGCCCCCATGAATGGAACTAGTGGCCTCATAAAGGAGACCCCAGAGAGGTCCCTTGCCCCTTCCACCATGTGAGGACAGGGGAAGATGATGCCGTCTATGAAACAAGCAGCAGCCCTCACCAGATACTGAATCTGCTGGTGCCTTGATCTTGGAGTCCTAGAACTGCAAGAAATACACTTTCTGTTGTTTGTAAGTTGCCCAGTCTATGGTATTCAGTTACAGCAGCCCAGACGGTCTAAGACAACCTGTTTCCAATTCTTTGGTGTATATAACTAGGAAGGGAATTGCAAAGGTATTTAACAGAGAAGGCGGGCATGAAACAGCCCTGATTTTCAGGTAGTGGGGAGCACGGTTTCAGGTGTATGACGTTAAAAATCCCTCTCCTTCCTGGAAGAGTTTTGGTGTGATGGCAGCTTGCGGAGGTGTTAAGGGGTGAGGGATTGTCTGGGGAAGAAAGAGGTGGGAGGGGAGGCCGGCTGTAACCACCCCCCACAGAGACGGTCACTCCTTCCCCGTGTGCTCCTGGAGAAGCAATGTCACCATCGTGCGTGTGTGTGTTCGTCACTCAGTCGTGTCTGACTCTCTGCCACTCCCCTGGACCGTGGCCGGCCAGGTTTCTCTGTCCATGGAAGTTTTTGAGGCAAGAATACGGACACTGCTTATTTGCATTATTTCTTTGTTTTGTGGGTGCTCTGATTGCAGGATTCTCAGAGAGAATTTGAGCACCACCTTGGGTTGTATCTTCTTGCCTCCAACTTGCTGTGACAATTTATCCTAACCCCTCCTTCTATAAGCTGTCAACAAACTGATATGAAACCACAGTTTTTCTGGTTGTACACCCAACTTGTGCTCATTACAAAAGAAAAGGAAAATGTAGACCAAGAGGGCAGAAGCTTTCTCATGGCCTGTCACTCGGACCATCGGTGTTGGGATATTTGATGTTCAGTTCTAGTCAATGTGCTCATTCTCTAAGGAATCTGGGAAGGCCCTCCCCAGCACAGCACTTTGTCCAACCTGTTGCATGCCTGCCTCTCCAGCGCTAGTGGGAAGCTCTTCTTTTGCATGGGAGCAATTCACAAAAAGCAACTCTATTTCTTGGCCCATAAACTTTCATTCAAAAATGGTGACAGCTTTGAGTCCCATAGGAAAAAAAAAAAAAAAAAACTGACTACATTCTTTTATAACTTAGATTTCCTACTTTACTGTTTAGATCAGGGTCAGCAAACTTTTACTACATCAGATGGAAAGTACTTTAGGCTTTGCAGACCTAAAGGTCTTCATCACAAAGACAACTTTGCCATCAGAGAGTGAGAGCAAACACAGACCATTTGTACAAAAAGGGAGTGACTGCTTTTCAGTAAAACTTTACGTGCAGTCCTGGGAGAAGCTTCAGATTTGGCCTGAAGCCTAAGTTTGCCTGATGCCTCCGATGGTAAAGAATCTGCCTGCGAGGCAGAAGACCTAGGTTGGATCCCTGAGTCAGGAAGATCCCCTGGTGGAGGAAATGGCAACCCACTGCAGTATTCTCGCCTGGGGAATCCCATGGACAGAGGAGCCTGGCGGGCTCCAGTCCACCAGGCAGCGAAGAGTTGGACACCACGGAGCAATTAGCACTTTCACTTTCACTGTAGTTTGCCAACCCTGGTTTAGATTTTTTCCAGTATCTGTGCTCATTCTCAGCAGTCAAGGTAGAGGAGCAGTCACACAGATCCGCCTTCTAGTCTTTTCTTTCGCAATGAATGAATGACGTTAATGAATGAAGCAGAGAAAGACGGTGTGGCTGGTGGGGTGAGGGTGGGGGCGGGCACAAGGAATGGACCAGCATCCCCTCCCATCACAGGGCTTATCACACAGAGTGGTTCCAACCCTCGGGGTCACTGCGCAATGTCCAGACACATCTTTGGTTGGAGGAATGCTGCTGGATGTGGCGAATGAAGGGCAGGGATGCTGCTCAACATCCCTCCGTGAAGGGAGAATCCTGCAATCAGAGCACCCACAAAACAAAGAAATAATGTAAATAAGCAGTGTCCGTATTCTTGCCTCAAAAACTTCCATGGACAGAGGATGGCCTCTGCAAAAAATGATCTGGCTCCAAACATCAACAGTGCTGAGATTGAGACGCCGAAACTTAAACATAAGCATGACAATTTAGAAAGCCTGTTTGGGGACTTTCCTGGTGGTCCAGTGACTAAGACTCCATGTTCCCAGTGTAGGGAGCCCAAATTCAATCCCTGGTCAGGCAACTAGATCTCAACACGATGCAATGCAGGAGACCTGGATTCAACCCTTGGGTTGGGACGATCCCCTGGAGAAGCAACCCACTCCAGTATTCCCGCCTGGAGAATCCCATGGACAGAGGAGCCTGGTGGGCTACAGTCCGAGGAGTCACAAAGAATTGGACACAACTGAACCACCAACACTATGTTGTACCTAAAGGTTCCCACATTCTACAACAAAGATCAGAGATACCACGCGCTGCAACTGAGACCCAGCGCGGCCAAATAAATAAGTAAAAATAAACATTTTTTGAAAGAGCCTGTTCTCTTGAGTTCCATTGTATGACTTTCTTGTGGAAATGTGATACATGCAGACGAGAAAGTATTTGACAAAGGAACACAAAGATGCAGCAAGAGTCACAAGCAAGCATTCCTCCCACCTCAAGTGACTCCACCCTAGAGACAGCTTCTCTCAACACGTTTTTGTTTATCCTTTTAGAAATTTTAACAGGAATCATTCCACACCCTACACGTTATTTTATTTTCACTTAAAACTTCATGGGAACCAGTCCACGTGATTCCTTTTCACAATGAATAGCTGTTCTTTGAAGAGTTTTCAGTTTCGTTCTTAACACGACACAGAGTTTTACATTCCATCCGTTCATTCCGCAGCTCTCTGGGGTGCATGTGGGCTAAGTTGCTTCACAGCCCTTGCTAAATTGAGGCATGCGGAACACCACTGCCCACTGCAGACAGTGGGTGGCATAATTTCACAATTGTTTGATAGAGGCTAAAAGATGAAGGGAACTACAGGGAAGATGAATAGTCTAAAAGCTGCCAGAGAAAGGACAAAGAAGAACAGAGGGAAAAGGAAGCATGAGGCAGGATATCAGACACTTATATCCTGAATACAGGGCCACTGGAGGGCCTGGCCCAAGGGCTACAAGTTTGGGCTGGCGTTGGTGGAGGCGGGGAAGGCTGCAGGAGGGCTGTGTGCCTGTGCGTGCTTACTACCGTCAAGTATACCATTCGAGAGACTCCACTGGTGCTCCAGTGGCCAAGAACCCGCCTTCCAACGCAAGGGACGCAGCTTCCATCCCTGGTCAGGAAACGAAGTCCCCCACGTGCCACGGAGCAGCCAAACCTGAACTGTAATTTTTGAGCCCACACAAATGGTGGAAGAAAATGGGTCAGGATGTGGAGATGTTTCTGGGACTCTGATATAGGAGCTTCACGGGAAACTCCAATGAGGGCTACAAATGGACTTGGAGATAAAAGAATGGAAGGGCTGGCAGTGTGGATGCAAATCGAGAGGTTTCAACCAGCTTGCTGGGAGGAGATCGTGGGTTTTGCGGGAACGGCTCCCACGTCTGTGGGGACAGCCGGACCACCACCTGCAACTGTAAACCCACACGCCACTGATGGAGGCCCAGAGGCCCCAGCGAGGAGGGGAAGTGTTGACAGGGTTAGGGGAAAGGGGACAAAAGAGAGGCTGTTTACACAGGCCTTGGGCAAAAAGGCCACATTTCTTTAATCTAAAAGCATCGTGGGGGACTTCCCCGGCGGTCCAGTGGCTAAGACTTGGAGCTCCCAATGCAGGGGGCCTGGGTTAGATCTCTGTTCAGGGAACTAAGACCCCACGTGCCAAGGGGCACCTACGGCCACGTACTGCAACTACTGAACCTGCGTCCCACAACGAGAGCGCCCACACAGCCAAAAGCTAAATAGATCTAGAAAATGATAAATATTTTTTCAAAGATCAAAACTTAAGAATAATATAAACAAAACATAAGTGCCATGGGGATCGCTCCCCCTCCCTGGTGTCCTACCACAGAAGGCTTGCAGACAGGAAGTGCCAGATGTCAACAGAGGCGCGGCCCACAGGGACCAGGAAGACTGCCCGGGCCTACGGGGCGTGGACGGGAGCCACTCCCTGCGCCCCAGTCCCGAGTGGAGTGTGGACAGCAGCCACAAACCCCTGCAGGTGTGCCCCCACCACGGCCACTAGGGCTCTGGACTGCATGGAGAATTTCCACTTGAGGGCCAACTCCTAACCCGCTGTCGGTTATTCAACAGAACCGCCTGGTGACTGAAGGACATGAAGCCATCTTGAAAGTGAAATACAGTTGACTCTTGAACAGCACTGGGTTAGAGGCTCCACAATCAAAAATCTTCACAGAATTTATGCCTCCACACCTACAAGTTCTGAAATGTGGATTCTTCCAACCAAGGACTGCTTCACGCTACACAGCATTTGAGCTTCCCTGGTGGCTCAGGGGTAAAGAATCCGTCTGCAATGCAGCAGACGTGGGTTCAGTCCTTGGGTTCAGAAGGTCCCCTGGAGGAGGAAATGGCAACCCACTCCAGGATTCTTGCCTGGGAAATCCCATGGACAGAGGAGCCTGGTGGGCTACAGTCCATGGGGTCACAAAAGAGTCAGAAAAGACTTAGCAACTAAATAATCACGTAGTGTTTACTACTGAAAAAGATCATGTATAAGTGACCTGCAGTTCAAACCCACACTGTTCAAGGGTCAACTGGTCACAATGTCTGGGAGGTTCTGAGGCTCAGGACCAGCTTTTCAGAAAAAGCTGGGACCACGCGCGCCTTCTTCGGCCCCTTACAGAAAAGCCAAGGCTCCATTACAAAACAGTTTTATTTGTTAAATTATCAAATGAGATTATCATACAAAAATAACTATATGGCTGGGCTAAGGGCATAAAGTGCTCAAGTTTTAAGAACCTGGGGGGTCGCTGCAGGTTCCCTGCCCCCCGGAACAAGGGGCACAGGACGTGCTTCCTTCCCCATGGGGTGCAGGATGTCCTTGTTTGGGGTGGGGATGCACTCTGCACGTGGATTCACAGTTCGGCGTGGCCCAAGGGGCTCCTGACCTCTTCCTGAGTTTCCCCGCCAGTGGCCTCCTTGGGGTTAAAATACCACCAGCTGAGGGCCTCGGGGCCCTGGGCCTCTTCCCAGATCTCCTGGTTGATTAAGGCTGCCTCTTTACTTGCCTCGGCGGAAAGTTCCAGAACCTGGTCGACGCTCCTGCATCAACAAGAAGACGACGGAATCTTTTCACCACCCGTACCAGCTTGCCCAAGTGCCTATGAGGCTGCCACATGGGGAAGACAGGTTCAGAGTGACTTTCCTTGGGCTTGTGGGAAAGCATGGGTGAGTAAGATTTGTCTGCGCAGAACTCAAACAGCAAAGCCCCTAGAACAGGACTGGCCAGGTGTGAGGGAGAAGAGTCGTTTACTCGACAAATATATAAGGAGTACCAACACCATCCTAAGGGCAGGAGGCAGAGCAGTGAATGGGGCACCGTCCCAGGGATCACACGACGTAGACAGAGGTGTGGAAGCCGGCATAAAGCGTGCTTTCCCGTTCGTGTGTTCTCCATTTACTCCTGTGACCCTGGTGACCTAGATCCTTGGCCTGTCTCATTTCACCCCAGGCACACAGAGGGAGGTGATGCCACAGCAGGTGGTATTTGTCATGAGGACCTTTCAAACTTTTCAGGCACCTCGGGAAGTACATTTGACATCATAAAGGAGAAGAGAACTAGATTCTCTTTTGGAAGAGGTGGAGGAAAGCCCCATGATTAGGAAAGTCCCGTGGGTGGGGGCAGGCAGGCAGCTCTGTGGGACTGGCCATCGGCTGTATGGACCTGGGCCCTGGTTACACAAGGGTGCCTGTTCGCGAAAGCCATCGTTACCAACTGTGGCTTTTCTACATGCGTTTAGACATTAATAAGAGGTTCCAAGATCTCTCAAAGCCCCTATTCTGAAAAGCACATAAAGACCAATCCAAGGGTCCCTGATGTGCTATCTTACCCTGGGGAATGATTGCCCCTTTCTATTTTGGCTGCTCAAGAACACACACAGGGGACTTCCCTGGTGGTCTAGTGGTTAAGACTTCACCTTCCAATGCAAGGGGTGTGGATTCAACCCCCGGTTGGGGCACTAAGATTCCACACGCCTCCGTGCCCAAAAAACGGAAAAACATCAAACAGAAGCAATGTTGTAACAAATTCAATAGACCTTAAAACCATCCACATCCAACAACAAAAACAAAAAATTTCTTAGAAAAAGAACACACAGTGGGGTTTTCTTGGGTTGCAAGAATCTTGCTCTCTCCCTGCCTTGCTGGACCTTTGTACCCTTGGCCCCTGGAAATATCAGAGCTGCCCACCCTCCAGGGCACAGCACACCCTCCACAGGGCAGCTGCCAACAGCCCCTCTCTGCCCAAAGGGGAGGTGGCAGGGAGGGGTGCTATCTTTTCCTTAAACTGTTTTCTGCAGTACCTTCGGAGCTCCAGGTCCTTCTTCTGGATCACATCCCTGAGTTCCCTCAGCACATCAAAGACCTTCACACTGTCTTCTGAGCTGCCAATGCCAAGTTCTCCCAGCAGATGGCGTGTGGTCATCAATTCCCGCTGCAACTCGTCTGTAGGGAAAAAGGGGTCGCCAATGGAAAATCCCATGCATGGAGGAGCCTGGTGGGCTGCAGTCCATGGGGTCACTAAGAGTAAGACACGACTGAGCGACTTCACTTTCACTTTTCACTTTCATGCATTGGAAAGAGAAATGGCAGTGTTCTTGCCTGGAGAAACCCAGGGACGGGGGAGCCTCGTGGGCTGCCGTCTATGGGGTCGCAGAGTCGGACACGACTGAAGCGACTTAGCAGCAGCAGCAGCAGCAACCATGGTTGCAAGGCGCCCCAAGCAATGGACACACGAGCTGGGCGGCCAACTAGATTTTCCTCCTTTTGCTGGAATGCTGTCGTGTGATGCCAGAATCGTGAAAGGCTCGAAGGAAGGGCAGTGAAAGAAGACGTTTGTGCACTGGCACTGCCTCTGGGCCCCTTTGCTGAGACCACAGGGGTCTGAGACGGCGGGTCAGGTGTGTCTGCCGTCCAGGAAGATACGGAAACACACCTGAAAGGACATACTGGTGTCCTCACTACAGAAACGAATGGGTAAGACAGAGAAGAGCTGGGCGAGAAGTAACTTCAGGACACACCCACGGTTTCCAGTCCCCGGTCCCACCACTTCTGCACTCCTCCCCACCCAGCCCCATGTGGAAAGCCGCCTGCAACAGCACTGGGTCCCCACCTGCTCTAGCAAAAGCAGCATCTCTGAGTCTGGTACACATTCCAACACTACACGTCACAACTGTACGTTGCGACATTTGGGGACCCGTGTAAGGGTTCTTATAAACACACGTCTTCTTTGCTAAGAGACTCAGCTGTGTCCTCCCCAAAAGCCACGTTCAGGTCTTAATCTCAGGTACCTGTGAACGTGACCTAACTGGAAATGAGGTCTCCAGAGATGTAAATGAGTTAGAACGAGGCCATTAGAGAGGGGCCTAATCTAGCCACTGGTGCTCTTGTAAGAAGGGGAGAGTTTAGACAAGGAGTCTCAGAAACAAGGCCATGTGAAGACAGACAGTGCCGCAACACTGTAATAAAACACAAAAAGCAAAGCCAAAATAAACCTAATAACAATAGGGATTTCCCTGGCAGTCCAGAGGTTAGGAAACCGCCTGCCAACGCAAGGGACACGGGTTCCATCCTGGACCTCCAGTTGCCTCAGGGCAATTAAGCCGTACGCCACAACTACTGAGGACCGTGTGCCTACAGCCCGTGGTCAGAGAGAAGCCTGCACACAGAAGCGAGAGAGCAGCCCCTGGCTCGCGACAACTAGAGAAAACCACAAAGACCCAGTGCAGCCAAAAAGAAAATAAATAATTAAATGCAAAATGAATAAAACAAAAGGAACAGCTGGGAAAAAGAGAGAGAGAGGCAGAGCTGGGAGAGATGCTCCACCAGCCAACACCTGCCGGAACACTGAAGCCAGGAGAGCGGCAGGGATACGCTCTCCACCCGAGATTCCACAAGCATCCAGTCCCAATGTGGCCCCCTCAACTGGGAGGGCACACGATCTGTTGTTTTCAGCCACCCCGTTTGTGCTATTTCATTACAGAAGCCCTAGGAAGCTCTAACCGTGCCCAAGCCCAACTCCTCCCAACTATCTAAGGAACTTATCAGGCATGGAGACTGATTAGAGTTACAGATTAGAAACCTAGACATGGATGATGGCTCGACAAGGCTCATTTTTCAAGGTCCTGTGTCATATATATACTATTTCACATTGGAAAAGGCTTGATTCTACATCAGCTTCAAACAAATCACATTCAAGTGGCTCACGAGAGCTCAGCTTAGAAACTACCAAACTCTATGCCGTGTGAACCAGCAATTTCACTCCTGGGCATTTATCTAGACAAAACATTAATTCAGAAAGATACACGCACTGCTATCTTCATAGCAGCACTAGTCACAACAGCCAAGACACAGAAGCAACCTAAACGTCCCCCAACAGATGAGTGGATAAAGATGGCGGGGTACATACATGCAATGGAATACTGCTCAGTCAAAAAACAGAATGAAGCATGCCCTGCAGCAACATGGACGGACCTAGAGGTCATCACACTCAGCGCAGCAGCCGGACGAAGACATGTATCATACGTTACCCATTATGTGTGGGAAGTAAAAAAAGAAACGGGTACAAATGAACTCATCTACAAAAGAGCAACAGACTCACAGACACAGAGAACAGACTGTGGTTACCAAGCAGCAGCGGGCTGGGAGAGAGATGGAGTTAAGTTTGGGATTCAGTTCAGTTTAGTTGCTCAGTTGTGTCCAGCTCTTTGCGAACCCATGGACTACAGCACGTCAGGCTTCCCTGTCGATCACCAACTCCCAGAACTTGCTCAAACTCACATCCATCGAGTTGCTGATGCCATCCAACCATCTCATCCTCCTTCTCCTCCCGCCTTCAGTCTTTCCCAGCATCAGCGTCTTTTCCATTGAGTCAGTTCTTCTCATTAGGTGGCCAAAGTATTGGAGTTTCAGCTTCAGCATCAGTCCTTCCAATGAATAATCAGGACTGATTTCCTTTAGGATCGACTGGTTTGACCTCCTTGCAGCCCAAGGGACTCTCAAGTCTTCTGCAACACCACAGTTCAAAAGCATCGATTCTTCAGTGCTCAACTTTCTTTACAGCCCAACTCTCACATCCATACATGACAACCGGAGAAACATAACTTTAACTAGATGGGCCTTTGTCAGCAAAGTAATGTCTCTGGCTTTTTAACATGCTGTGTAGGTTGGTCATAGCTTTTCTTCCAAGGAGCAAGGGTCTTTTAATTTCATGGCTGCAGTAACCATTTGCAGTGTTTTGGAGCCCCCCCCAAATAAAGTCTCTCACTGTTTCTATTGTTTCCCCATCTACTTGCCATGAAGTGATGAGACTGGGTGCCGTAACGGTGGGAATGTTGACCTTCAAGCCAACTTCTTCACTCTCCTCTTTCAGCTCTTCTTCACTTTCTGCCATAAGGTGGCGTCACCTGTCTATCGGAGGCAACTGATCTCTCTCCTGGCAATCCTGATTACAGCGTGTGCTTCATCCAGCCTGGTATTTCGCATGATGTACTGTGCATATGAGGCTTCCCTGGTGGCTCAGAGGTTAAAGCGTCTGCCTCTAACGCGGGAGACCTGGGTTCAATCCCTGGGTCGGGAAGATCCCCTGGAGAAGGAAATGGCAACCCACTCCAGGATTCTTGCCTAGAGAATCCCATGGACGGAGGAGCCTGCTGGGCTATAGTCCATGGGGTTGCAAAGAGTCGGACACGACTGAGCAACTTAACTTCTAACTTCACTGTGCATAGAAGTTAAATAAGCAGGGTAATAATATACAGCCTTGACGTACACTTTTTCCAACTTGGAACCAGTCTGTTGTTCCACGTCTGGTTCTAACTGTTGCTTCTTGACCTGCGTATAGATTTCTCAGGAGGCAGGTCAGGTGGTCTGGTATTCCCATCTCTTGAAGAATTTTCCAATTTGTTGTGATCCACACAGTCAAAGGGTCTGGCATAGTCAATAAAGCAGAAGTAGATGTTTTTCTGGAACTCTTTTGCTTTTTTGATGATCAGACAGATGTTGGCAATTTGATCTCTGGCTCCTCTGTTTTTTCTAAATCCCGCTTGAACATCTGCAAGTTCATGGTTTACATACTGTTGCAGCCTGGCTTGGAGAATTTTGAGTATTACTTTGCTAATGTGTGAGACGGGTGCAATTGTGCAATAGTTTGAACATTCTTTGGCACTGCCCTTCTTTGGGATTGGAATGAAAACTGACCGCTTCCAGTCCTGTGGCCACTGCTGAGTTTTCCAAATTTGCTGGCATTTGAGTGCAGCACTTTTACAATATCATCTTTCAGGATTTGAAATAACTCAACTAGAATTCCATCACTAGCTTTGTTCGTAGTGATGCTAAGGCCCACCTGACTTCGCATTCCAGGATGTCTGGTTCTAGGTAAGTAATCACACTATCATGGTTATGTCAGTCATGAAGACCTTTTCTGGATAGTTCTTCTGTGTATTTTTTCCACCTCTTCTTAATATCTTCTGTTAGGTCCATACCATTTCTGTCCTTTATTGAGCCCATCTTTGCATGAAACGTTCCCTTGGTATCTCTAATTTTCTTGAAGAGATCTCTAGTCTTTCCCATTCTGTTGTTTGCCTCTATTTCTTTGCACTGATCGCTGGGTGAGAACTTTGGGATTAGCAGATGCAAAGCACACACAGAATGGTTAAACAGCATGGTCCTATTGCACAGCACAGGGAGGCATGTGCGGTAGCCTGTCATTAGCCATAATGGCCGCTAAGTCCTGTCAGTCAGGTCCGACTCTGTGCGACCCCACAGACGGCAGCCCACCAGGCCCCTCTGTCCCTGGGACTCTCCAGGCAAGAACACTGGAGTGGGGTGCCATTTTCTTCTCCATAGCCATAACGGAAGAGAACATAAAAATGATAGTATACATACATATACGTAGAGTGAACTGGGCTCCCCTGGTGGCTCAGCAGTAAAGAACCTCTCTGCCAAAGCAGGAGACCTGGGTTCGGTCCCTGGGTCAGGAAGATCTCCTGAAGGAAGAAATGGCAGCCCACTCCAGTACTCTTGCCTGGAGAATCCCATGGACAGAGGAGCCTGGTGGGCCACAGTCCACGGGGTCACAAAGAGTCAGACAGGACTGAGCACACACGCATGGCTCAATCACTTTGCTGTAGAGCAGAAATTAACGCAACAGTGTAATTCAATTATACGTAACCGAGGAAGGAAGGGAGGGAGACAGACGGAACGTGAGAGGAAGGAAGGAAGGAGGCCAACTCTAGGGCAGCTGAAACTTGCTTGAGAAGGAGACTTGCTCTAGAGAGAACCGTAGGGTCTTGGATGGTGCTCTTCACACCTGTCAACTTCTTCAAGTGAAGTATCAGATGGGAACGCCCTACGGGAAAGGTACCATCTCCACTCTGCTTAGAAGACAGGACAAGGTAGGGGGTGGTGGCCCTGTGGTTTCCCAGCTGCCAAAGCACCTTACTAGATCTGCCCAAGGCTGAGAGACGGCAGGCTCCCAGCATGCCTTTCAGGACAGGAGATCACTGAAGGGTCATCCTACAAACCTGGGTTCAAATCCTAATGCAGCTCTGACTCAGGACCCGACCCTAAACAAATACCAGCCTCGCTGGCCTCCTGCAACCTCTGCCATTTGACGGGAGACATACAATCTACTTGCGAGGAGGCCTGTGACGTGACCCAGAGGGATAAAGATACCCAGGACACAGGAAATGCCAACATGCACCAGTGGCTTGTCCTGCCCCTTGCCCAGCAGCCACCCCAGCTCTTACCTAAGAAGAGCTGTCTGTCTCCATCCAGGTGGACCGATTTCACAGGCAGCTCATGCCGTGTGGTGTCCAGGGCCATTGCGAATGTCTTGTACTGTTCCCGAAAGCGGCTGGCCACAGCCTCCAGGGGGCTCAGCATCTCAATCTGCAGGCAGGGAGGGAAGAGCCTGTGACTCCAAGCCCCACGCTCCCCTCCCTGCAAGCTCACCGGAAGGCACGTGTGCAGGAAAGACTCAGCACTGTTCTGGGACTCCCCTGCGGGGTCCAGACGTGAAGACTCCACGCCTGGAGTGCTTCTACTGCGGGGGATGCGGGTTCGATCCCTGGCTGGGGAGTGTCAGATCCCACGGGCTGCACAGCGTGGGCAAAAGTAAAAGAAAATAAAAATAAAGAAACCGATTGTTGCTGTTCAGTCGCTAAGCCGTGTCCAACTCTTTGCAACCCCGTGGACCACAGCACGCCAGGCTCCTCTGCCCTCCACTATCTCCCAGAGTTTGATCAGTTTCCTGTCCATTGAGTCAGTGATGCGGATACTGTCATTTAAGAAACTGGCAGCACCATTTAAAACATTTGACTGGACAAACCTTAATAAAAAGGACACAGCACCGGTCCTCCCAGGCCTCCCTGGGAAGCTTCCAAGGGTGTGGTGGGCTCCCCGAGCCCCAGCCGGCCAGCAGCAAGGTGGCCCAGGCCTCCTCACCAGGAACATGTGTTGGCCTTCCAGTACGTTCCAGGGCTGAGCCTTCGACTGGGATCATAGTGGACCCAGGAAGGCTGGGCCCTCCTGCTTCAGAGCATGGAGCTGACAGGCCTCCACCCACCAAGGCCGTGCCCGCCAAGCCTTCTTTCCTCACACACGCTGTCTGGGGGTTGTAAGGATTCCTTTGCGTGATGATCTTTTCTTTTTCTTCTACTGTGAGGTCCAGGAGGACAGGGACCCCGTTTTCAGCTTGGGGGGGGCCACAGGGAACACTCCCAAGCATGTGCTGGGTGTCACGGGCTGGACTTGTTCTCACAAACTCCTTGGTTGATACCCCAGCTCCCAGCGCCTCAGAACGTGACCTGACTCGGAGACGTTACAGAGGCAATCCAGTTAAGGTGGGGTCATTAAGCTGGGCCCTGATCAGTATGACAGGTGTCCTCGGAGAAGGGGGCAATGTGGAGACTGACGCTCACGGGGAGAAGACCAGCTAACAGTGAGACACAGGGAGAAGCTGGCCGCCGACAAGCCAAGGACAGAGCCTGGGACACCCCTTCCCTCTCGGCCCTTGGATGGAACCCACCCTGCTGACACCCTGACCTCGGATGCACATCCTCCAGAATGAAGGAGAGTAAGTGTCAGTTGCTGAAGCTGCCACCCCTTCTGTACTCCTTTGTTACGGTGGCCCCAGGGCACACACTTACTGAGTGAGGAGCCCCATTTCCTGGTCGAGCCTTCCTAGGTTCCCAGGGTTCACTGTGACCTTCCTTGACATGGACATTCCTGTCCATTCGGCACCAAGCCTGGATCTCCCACCAGCACCCGGGCCCACCTGGGCTGGCCAGAACATGTCTCACTTTTTTTCGGCCACGCCCCACGGCATGTGGGACCCTAGTTTCCCAACCAGGGACGGAATGCGTGCCCTGTGCACTGGAAGGTGCAGTGTTAACCAGTGGACCGCTGGAGAAGCCTCCCAGGGCCCGTGTGTGTTAAGAGACAGGCCCATTTGCAGGGTGGTTCTGACGCTGCCGTCACATCCGCTGATAAACTGCCACACAGAAATACCCAGTGGTGTCAAAGGCCGAGCACAGAGTTGAAGCCAAATGAGGAGGGACACTCACAATAAAGGCTCTCTCCAACCCCCCCAAAGGACTGATGCTGCTGGGACGTGAGGCTTGGAGGCCGTGGTCGCCCCTGACCTGCGCATCCAGGAAATCCTCCAGCTCCTTCTTCTTCTGACAGAGGAGAAGCCTGCGCTTCAACTCATATGCCTTTTTCTGGAGTTTCTCCTTCTCTTTACACAATATTTCTAGGTTCTTTTCTGCCTGTTCTTCGAATGCAGACAGGCCATTCTCCATCTGGGAAATGCAAAACAAAATTTCAGGCCAGAGGGGACCTTGCCTCTGTGGCTGACAGCGGCCACCCTTCCATCTGCGACGCACATGAAAAGAGGCTCCATCCTTACCTTCACGGTCAGCAGGGTCAGAAGGAGAGTCTGGGACTCCATCATTTCCATTGCTTGTGACACATCCTTCAGGAGAAGAAAAAGATACTCCTGGTTCCCTAAGAACTGGTTTAAATCCAGTTCTCTCCCCCTGGGAGAGAAGGGGCAGAACCCTAACCCATATGCACTATCTTCAAACTAGTAACCTGCCGCTTCTTGACTGTATCACCAGGTGGCCTCTGTTTTCTCACTTAGTCTTTGGGGCCTCTGTGAAAGGATGAGGGTTCTCTTTGGTCCCTTTCTGGCAGTTGGGTGGTCTAGTGCCAGCTGGAGGGCACCCACCAACCCGGCGACTCACCAGAACCAGGACTTGGGGATCTCCCGCGGGCGAGACCACAGCCCAGCCACCCTCCCTGCCATGGTCGGGACCAGGCCTATAGACCACCCTAGTGTGGCGCCAGAAAACCAGGCCCCAATCTCGTTTTTCACACGGCCCTGAGTTTGTATCTGCTCCCAGAGGTGTGTCCTTGGGAAGACGAAACTCTGTAAATCCTCTAAGAACGTTGTGGGTTTTGTCCTGAAAGGCACAGCTGGCTTGTTCGCTCCTGAAGCACAGCATCGAGGGGCACCTGGCACACGCAGGAGCTGAATCAGGTCTAGTCAACCTGCAGTGGCGGCTGCCCTCTTGTTCCAGACACTTACTGGGCTCTTTTCACTCGCGGCAGAAGAGGATGACAACTCGGCTTTCTGTGACTGTTTTTTTAATTGCGGAGTCTTTCGGATCACACTTTTATCTAAGATGAAGAAAAGTGTTATCCATAAAGGGAAAAGACACAGGCCACCCAATGTTCACTGCAGCACTATTTACAAGAGCCAAGACATGGAAGCAACTGAATGTCCATTGACAGATGAATGGATAAAGAAGACGTAGTATGTATCTGGGGCTTTCCTAGCAGCTTAGATGGTAACGAGTCTGCCTGCAATGCAGGAGACATGGGTGCGATTCCTGGGTTGGAAAGATCGCCTGGAGAAGGACATGGAAACCCACTCCAGATTTCTTGCCTGGAAAATCTCGTGGATGGAGGAGTTTGGCAGGCTACAGTCCACAGGGTCGCAAAGAGTCAGACGTGACTAAGCGACTAACATTTAGTATATATCCAGTATCTATACTATACTAGTATAACACATAGTATATATCTACAATGGGATATTATTAGGCCATAAAAAGAATGAAATGATTCTATTTGCAGCAACATGGATGGACCTAGAGATTATCATACTACACGAAGTCAAGACAGACAAAGACAAATATCATATGGTATCACTTAATGTGGAATCTAAAAAAAAAATGAACTTATACACAAAATGGAAACAGACCCACTGACACAGAAAACAAACTTACGGTTACCAAAGAGGAAAGGTGGGGGGGGATAAATTAGGAGGTTGGAATTAATATATAAAATAGATACCCAATAAGGACCTACTGTACAGTAAGGGAACTATACTCAGTATTTTATAATAACATATAAGGAAAAATAATCTAGAAAAGAATCTACATAATCTTTATATATATATATATATATATGAATCACTGTGTTATATATCTGAAACTTACACAACACTGTAAATCAACTATATGTTTAAAAAAAAAAGTGTTTCTAAGGTGAGAAGAGCAGATTTTGGAAGCCCTCAGGGATGCACTGCAACCCCCAGCGGGAGAACGGACCAGGACAGTGAACGACTTACCATGAATGGCGGAGAGATCCAGGTCAGACAAGGCAGTGTCATGCCCTTCCAGCAAGGTAGACTGCAGGTTGCCTTTGTCAACTCCACTGCCATCTATGGGACCCAAGGAGAATTCCCAGGAGTCAGCAAGATGTGGAAGCCAGGAAGCAGGAAACTTTTCTCTACAATACCACCTGCTTCCAAAAACTCAGTTTCTTGCAAAGAAGCAGTAGAGAAGGCTGAAAAACCTTTGGAAATTCCCACCCACCAACCTGAATATATTTTAAAGTAGAACTAGAAAAGAGAGGCATTCTTTACAACCAAAAAACACAAATCAGCCTTTCTGCTTAAATAAAAGATGCTGTGTACATATGAACGTACAAAACAGAAAAAGACCTAGGACCTACTCTACAGCACAGAGAACTACACTCAATAGTTTGTAAAGACCTATAAAGGAAAAGAATCGGAAAAAGAGTAGACACAAATGTATATGTACAACTAAATCACTGGGCTGTACAACTGAAACTCATACAACACTGTAAATCAATTATCCTTCAATAAAAATATAAAAATAGGGAATTCCCTGGCAGTCCAGTGGTGAGGAATCCACGCTCTCACTGCTAGGGCCCTGGGCTTGACCCCTGGTTGCAGAACCAAGATCCCGAAAGCTGTCTGGTGCAGTCAAAAATGAAGAAAAAATAAACGTATAACTAAACAAACAAGGTGCTCTGCTCAGAAAATTCTCCAGACAACGGCACTGGAGTGGGTAGCCATTCCCTTCGCCAGGGGATCTTCCCAACCCAGGGATCGAACCTCGGTCTCCTGCACTGCAGGCAGATTCCTCACTGTCCGAGTCACGAGAGAAGGCCGCGAGTCTAACAGCATGCAATACACATGTTCTGCCCTCTGCTCTTGTTCTCTCTTTCTCTTGTAGCTTCATTTTTTAGCCTCTATTTAAAAATGTGAAATTACATCTTGTACAGTCTAAAATGGGCACTTGGTGAACTGCAGGTTTCAATTAAACAAGGTTTCCAGAAGGCTGCAGAATGAGCAAATAGTATCTAAAATACAGTCACGTTAGCAAGTAAACAGAAAACTCTTCAATGAGGAACTATGCAGTTGAGGAAACAAGAGTAAAGTGACAAAAAGTACAGATGCTGGTACCTTCTGTGTTCCGATTTTTAGAAAATGCTCACTAGATAAACAGAAGTCTATCGGGAGCAGCTGGCTGCCTCCTAGGTGAGGAACGGGAGCTAGAGGCAGGAGACGGTGACTCTGTTTCCACTGGCTGAATGCTCTGCCATCTGCAGGTACAGCGTTTCCACTAAGGAAAGTACCTTCCTATCAAGCCATACAACGGGACTCAAGCAGCCCCTATAAACTGTCAGGGCTACGTTTAAATTATAATTCTGTCTTGGCACTACTGACATGGGGGGCGCAGATCATTCTTTTTTGTGGGGCCATCCGGTGCTCTGAGGGTGTCAATCCCTGGCCTCCACCCGCCAGCATCTCATACCACCCCCTGCAATAACCCCAGCTGAGAACCCTGGGTTATAAATGTGGCAGGCCCAGTTTTGACCCCTCTGACCATGCCAGCTTTCCCAGCTTCACACATGGCCCTCAACCCATCTGCATGAGAAAAGACTAAAAGGCTGGCTCCAGCTCCGTGTGCCTGCTTCTCAGTCGTGCCTGGGTCAAGGAACAGAATAATTTCTGACAAACAGCTAGAATAGGATCAGCAAGTTGTAGCCTGCAGGCCAAATCCGGCCCACCTCTTGTGTTTGTTAATAAAGTTTTATTAGGACACAGACATGCCTATTTGTGTACACATGGTCTGTGGCTGTTTTCACGCTGCAAAAGGCAGAGTTAACTGTTCGGTAACAGAGGCTGTCTGGCCTGCAAAGTCTAAAATATTTACCACTGGCTCAGAAAAGTTTTGCTGATCCTTGATCTAAATAATAAAGCAAGAAATCTAAGTCGTAAAAGAACACATTTAGTTTTCTCCTATGGGACTCAAAGTTTATTGCCATTTTGAATGAGGGTTTGTGGGCCAAGAAAGTTTTGCTTTTTGCGAATTGCTCTTCTACAAGAGAAGAGCTGCCCACTACCCCTGGTGAGGCAAGCACATGAGGAGTTGGGTGATGTGCTACTTTGGGGAGGAGCCTTCCCCAACTTCTTATGGGCACACCGACTAAGACTGAACAGCAAATACACCAATAATGACCCTCTGAATGGTAGGTCATGGATGAGCTTCTGCCCTCCTGGGCTACATTCCCTTTTCTCTGGTCACACGGCATGTGGGATCTTAGCTCCCCGACCAGTGATAAACCTCGTGCCCCATCCCCCGACCCCTGCCCCTGCCCGGCGCTGGAGGCTCAGTCTTAACCACTGGACTGCTAAGGAAGTTCCCATTACCCGTTTTTTAAATAACCAACACATGACATGTTTACGATCAGAAAATGTGGAAGTTTTTCGTATCGCTCTGGAGAAAGCTTTTAGAAGACGATCCAACCCAAGACAGTGAGAGGCAGGAGGATGTGGCCTCATACCCTCTCTGAAAGTCCTGCTCTCAGAGCTCTGGTGGGAAACGGCCACGTGAGCAAGGGACTGGTGCCACAAGGGAGCACCATGGCGGCAATGTGGCTCTTCTCTGGGGCCACACAGGAAGGAAGGGACCAGCCCCCTCATTCCTCTGCCATCCCCTTCAGCTCCTCACACATCCCAGATTAGTCTTTATGCTAACCCAGCGTACTTAGAAACAAAATTCCCCACCATGCTCATCACCCTCTGAGCCTCGGAGCTCTTTCACACCCTCCCTGCATCTTTACCCACCTTTACTCTTTTGGAGCTGGCTGGATTTTGTTCCACCTTCAGGCGTCGTCCCACCGGCCTTTAATGCATCTGCTGCAGGAGCCTGTTAGGGGAATATATGACCTTCAGGGGACAAGACACCTTCCTTCCTGCCGTCTGCAAAGCCTGCATCTGCTCTTGCTTGGAGGCAAGGGGATAGACTCCAGGAGTTCCGACACTTAACTGCACACATACAGGATGAGGGCTTCCCAGGTGGTGCCAGTGGTAAAGAACCCGCCTGCCGATGCAGGAGACGTGAGAGAAGTGGTTCACTCCCTGGGTGGGGAAGCGCCCCTGGAGGAGGGCATGGCACCCACTCCAGTACTCTTGCCCGGAGGATCCCAGGGGCAGAGCGGCCAGGGCTACAGTCCACAGGGCCACAAAGAGTCGGACACGAGTGAAGCAACTTAGCATGCACGCCCGCACACAGAGGATAAATGTTACTTTTTTCAAAAAGGATACCCTCATATCAGTTGAACATAGGAAAACTATCAAAAATTTGCTGGCGGTGATATCTGACGTAGCAGATTACAGATGACTGATTTTCTGTATACTTTTTAGTATTGCCCAGTTTTACAGAGAGAACATATTAATTTGGTAGTCAAAATAAACAAAGCTTCTGTACAGGTCTTACTCTTCAAAAATTATAAAAAAGGAAGCAACACTTGCAGCTGGCAAGCCGTCACAGTAATATAAAGGCAAAAAGAAAACCTTGTAAAGGGTGAAAATATTTTTTTTAAAAAGTGAAAATATTTTGATGTACAGACACTACTCCTATTCAGCCTCCCAACAGAGGTCTGAGAAAAAGAAATAAAAGGCAAGCAAGTCGCAAAAGAAAAAAAGAAAACTCCCTTCTTGCAGATAGGATACTTCACACAGAAAATCCCAAAAGAGGTTTAGAAGCACTGCTAAAACTAGAAAGTAAGTTTAGCAAGTTTGCAGGATACAGGCCCAATATAAAAAGATACTTCTATCAGTGACCAACTTTGCGACCCCATGGACTGTAGCCCACCAGGCTCCTCTGTCCACGGGATTATCCAGGCACGAATACTGAATGTGTTGCCATCTCCTCCTCCAGGGGATCTTCCTGAACCCAGGGATCAAGTCTGGGCTTCCTGCATTGCCGGTGGATTCTCGTACCCCTGAGCCACCTAGGAAGCCCCCCAGTATGCTGGACATCTAAAACCAATACAATGTTATACATGAATTATTTAATTAAAAAAATTAATAAAATCTCATCACAGAAAGAAACAAAAGAAAGAAAAGACAGTATCTTGTATAATAGCATTAAAAACCACCAGTATAAACCTTACCAAACATGGAGAAGATCTGTACGCTGAGAATTACAAAATACTGATGAAAAAAATCTAACAAAAACAAATAAATGGAGAGGAATACCATGTTCATGGATTGAAAGACTTGGGTGTTTTTAGGATGTTATTCTCCCTAAACTGAGGCACAGATTCAACACAATTAAAATTCCAGAAGTTTTGGTAGGAGATGGCAAGATAAGTCTGAAATTTGTACAGAAAGGCCAAGGAACTAGAAGTACCAGTTTTGGAAAAGAACAGGGGGGGAGAATTCACAGGACCCAACTTTAAGACTTACTACAAAACTATGTCATCTGCGCGGTGTATAAATGGCCAAAGGACAGACACAGAACAGTGGAAAAGAACAGTCTAGAAATGGTGTATACATGTAGAGTCAATTGCTTTGCAACAAAAGTGATGAGACAATACAATAAGGAAAGGAGAGTCATTTCAACAAATGGCGCTGGAATATGAGGACATCTATACACTTAAAAATGAACTTGAATTCCATCATCAGTGCAGATACAAAAATTAATTCAAAATGGATCCCAGACCTAAACGTAAAACCTAGAACTATAAAACTCACTGGAGAAAACACGGGAGAAAATGTTTGTGATCTTGGCTGAGGCAAAGGTTTCTTAGATAAGATACCAAAAGCACATTCCATTAAAGCAGAAATTGATAAACTTCATCGAAAGTGAGAACTTCTGCTGTTCACAAGACACTTAAGAGAACAGAAAGCCAAGTCACACACTGGAAAAAAAATTTGCAAATCACCACAAAGGGTTGGTATAGAGGACATAGAAAGAGCTCTCACAACTCAAGGATGAGAAAAAAAAAAAACCTAATTTTTTTAAATGGGCAAAAGATTTGAATGGACACATCACCGAAGATATAGGAATGGTCAATAAGTACAAGATGCTCAGTATCTTGAGTTGTTATGAAACCACAGTGAGATACCCCTTCACACCCACTAGGATGGTGTCATCTTAAAAGTAATGACTCTCCTCTGTGGCTGCAGCCTCTCTGGATAAGTCGGGCAGTTTCTTACAAAGTCAAACATACAATCCCCTTATAATTCCCCTCTTGGGAGAAATGCAAACACATCCATGCAGAATCCTGAACAGCAATGTTTAAGGTGGCTTTATTCATAATTGTCAAAAACGGGAAACAAACCCAATGTCCTTTGCCAGGGAATGGCTGAGCACACTGTGGTCCATCCGTCCAGTGGAATGTCCATCACCCAGCACAGGAGCCCGCACTAACTGTCCAGTGGCAGCCAGTCTCCAAGAGGCTGCAACCTGGATGGTGCCTTTTAAAAGGTCTTCTCGAAAAGCCAAGCTACAGGGACAGAAAACAAATCGTGGTTGCCTGGGATGGGGAAGGGCCGGTTCCACCAGAGCACAAAGGGCCTCGGGGGTGACAGACTTCTCCATCTTGACTGTGGTGGGTTTGTAACTGGACGCACTGGTCAAAACTCACAGACCTGTGCGCTGAAAAGAGTGATGCTTCCTTTATGGAAACTACACCTTAATTTAAAAGATGAAGAAAAAGAAAATGGAGAAGCTCTTAAAAATCAAAAATACTACATGAGCATGTAGACACATGGGGGTGCTGTAACCAAGCTGTCCAGGGAATTCTAAAATTATGCAGTATGGACTGTTAGCCTTTGTTGAAAATTACTTCTATAATGTAAACCACAGACTCTGGGTCCAGACGTGTCATTTTAGGTTCCTCAGCTGTAAACACGCCACACCCCAGTGCGAGATGCTGACGACAGGGAGGACAGGCGTGTGAGGGGGTGGGGTGGGGGTGACGGATGGGCAAGCTCTGTACTTTCCACTCAGTTTTGCTTTGAAACTCAAACTGCTGTAAAAAAATTAAGTCCATAAAAAAAAAAAAAATCAGTCCAAGAAGCGTATCAGTTGGCACAAAGGTATCCTCTTCCTTCAAGCCAGGTCTTAAATCACGTTAATTAAGAAAGAACCTGCCATTCACCCTACCAGAATTAAAGAAAGGCAGTAGAAATAAATATTTAGCTAAACTTTACCAAATCTTACGAGTGTGTTCCAAATCATAAACAAAGATTTGGAAAATGGGGTAACACAAACTTTACACACACTGGCTGTCCAGACACACTGAAATAAAGTGTCATTGGGTAATCTAAAGACTGGTTGCATTAAACGTCACACAAGCAGCTTCTCAAACCATTAAATGTTTTCTGCTGTCATTTTCGATGGTTTCATCATTCGCGTGGTGTAAGTCACTAAGCCCTTCCTGTAACACTGGGCGATTCAGGCATGTCATTTTTCCCCACAGTCTTTCTCTCACGCCCTACAGGTATTTTTTATGACACCAGCCAAGGCCAGAGAACTGTGTGCCAGGCATTAGAAGGCACGGCTTCAGGACAGAATCCAGAAAAGAATTACTGTGTTGAGAGACAGGAACAACTTTATGATTCACTAGAGCTCATGGCTTTGCAAAAGGGATTCTCAAAGTGATCAGCCACCCACAAGAGATCCACGCGTTGGCACGAAGGGCGTGACAGTCCCAAAGCCAAACTGGGCCAAACCCCCGAAATGTTTCCTTTAGGACCAGGCTGTGTCGGGCTGGGGCAACTTGTCTGAGGACTCCAAGTTCAGAACTGTTTCAAATGTACATTATACATTACCTTTCTGGGGGCTTTCTTTTCATACTGCAAGTACCGCGACTCGACTATTCTTCCACCTGTAAGGGACACACAATTGGTTTATACTAAGACTACAGCATGGAATGTTAGGATCCACCAGGTACCCAGGATGCCCACATCCCACCCCGAAAGCGGGGCACTATCAGCCCTCCCTGCTCAGCCTTGAGCATGTATGAGACATCTATTGTATGCAAGAACATGTATGAGATACCTCCTGCATATAAGGGCTTCCCAGGTGATTCAGCTGTAAAGAATCTGCCTGCCAATGCGGGAGGCGCAGGAGATGGGGATTTAATCCCTGGGTCAGGAAGATCCCCTGGAGAAGGGAACGGCTACCCACTCCAGTAATCTCGCCTAGGAAATCCCATGGACAGAGGAGCCTGGCAGGCTAGTCCAAAGGGCCACAAAGAGTACCCCCCCCACATACACACACACACTGTACCCAACACACACACACACACTGTACCCAACACACACACACACACACACTGTACCCAACACACACACTGTACCCAACACACACACACACACACTGTACCCAACACACACACACGCACACACACTGTACCCAACACACACACACACTGTACCCAACACACACACACACACTGTACCCAACACACACACACACACTGTACCCAACACACACACTGTACCCAACACACACACACACTGTACCCAACACACACACTGTACCCAACACACACACACACACTGTACCCAACACACACACACACACACTGTACCCAACACACACACACACACACACTGTACCCAACACACACACACACTGTACCCAACACACACACACACACACACTGTACCCAACACACACACACACACTGTACCCAACATACACACACACACTGCACCCAACACACACACTGTACCCAACACACACACACACACACTGTACCCAACACACACACACACACACACTGTACCCAACATACACACACACTGTACCCAACACACACACTGTACCCAACACACACACACACTGTACCCAACACACACACACACACTGTACCCAACACACACACAGTACCCAACACACACACACACTGCACCCAACACACACACACTATACCCAACACACACACTGTACCCAACACACACACACTGTACCCAACACACACACACACTGCACCCAACACACACACTGTACCCAACACACACACACACACTGTACCCAACACACACACACACACTGTACCCAACACACACACACTGTACCCAACACACACACACACTGCACCCAACACACACACTGTACCCAACACACACACACACACTGTACCCAACACACACACACACACTGTACCCAACACACACACTGTACCCAACACACACACACACTGTACCCAACACACACACACACACACTGTACCCAACATACACACACACACTGTACCCAACACACACACTGTACCCAACACACACACACACTGTACCCAACACACACACAGTACCCAACACACACACACACTGCACCCAACACACACACACTATACCCAACACACACACTGTACCCAACACACACACGCTGTACCCAACACACACACACACACACTGTACCCAACACACACACACACACTGTACCCAACACACACACACTGTACCCAACACACACACACACTGCACCCAACACACACACTGTACCCAACACACACACACACACTGTACCCAACACACACACACACACTGTACCCAACACACACACTGTACCCAACACACACACACACTGTACCCAACACACACACACACACACACACTGTACCCAACACACACACTGTACCCAACACACACACACACACACACACTGTACCCAACACACACACACGCACACACACTGTACCCAACACACACACACGCACACACACTGTACCCAACACACACACTGTACCCAACACACACACACACACTGTACCCAAGTGCTTGAACTAGAGAAGAGCCCGTGCAGCAGCGAGGATCCAGCATAGCCAAAAATGAATAGGTAAATACGACTATTTTTTAAAAAACGAAGAGCATGAATACGTGCCAACAGTCAGAACAGAAAGTGGACTCGGGGTGGGCCACGGAATGGAAGAAAGAGCTTCCAAGCCGGCTACCTGGGAATTCCCTGGTGGTGCAGTAGTCAGGACTCCAGGTTCAATCCCTGCTTGGGGAAACTGAGATCCCACACACCCTGCCGCTTGGCCAGAAAAAGAAAAAAGGCAAAGATGGCCACCTGTTCACCTTCTCCTCCCGCCCCAACTTGCTCTGTGTGCTGTGGCGCCAACTGCCCTTCTCCCACCCAGGCCCGCCTATGACCCAACCACAGTACTGCCTTTCACAACCCCCAGACCCACTGCTAGCTCAGGACTGCTCCCCTGAGACTCGCTCAGCACCAATCCCCCTCTGGAACACAGCCATATCCCTTGGTGAAAGTCCAGCCCCAGGCCCCCTTCCACACCCGACCCCGGGATGCTGGAAGCAGAGGGAGGAAGCCCACGTGTCCCCTCCACCCTCCAGGGGCTCTCACTGCACACCCAGCGCTCACCCCTGTCCTCTGCTCTGACCCTCCACCTCCTACCCCAGGCCATCCCTCCAGCCAGCTGGTGATACCTTCCCTACTTCACTGGGAAAACAGCAGCAGTCCCAGGAGGTCCTCCCATCTGGGCCTCTAGCGGCCTCCCAACCTCAGGGCCATAACCTGGGCTCCCCCATGCGATGGGAATTCTGTGCTTGGGGGTAAAACGAACCCCCAGCTCTGGGGACTGGGGCGCAGCCCTTACCCAGTTAGGCAACTGTCCTGGCAAACCTAGTCCCCCAGCCCACCCTATACTGCCCCATTTCCCCTCCCCAGGGGTCACACTGTTCATTCTCTCTCCACTCCAACCCCCGCCCCCTCCCACTTCTCTGCTCCCCTTTACTGTGGCGGCTCCTGCTCTCCTCCCCGCTTTCCTGGAATCCCCCGGCTCCCCAGTCTGGCCCTCACAATCACGAGGCCACTGAAGAAATTCCTTCCTGCCAGCCCCTTGAGATGCCCCAGCTCCGAGCCCAGCGCTCCTCCTGAGGCAGCAGCAGTGGGCAGCACACTGGCAGCACCCCTCTCTCTGATGCACTGTGTCCCCAGGCTCACCGCCCTGCGGCAGCTACAGCAGGCTGTCTTGTGGGTCCAAGAGCTGTTGAAGGCTGAGCGCCTCCAGGCCCCTTGCGGGTCCCGTGTCCCCTGTTCCTCAAGCTAGCAGGCGTGCCCCAGGCAGGGAAGAGCCGTGCCTGCAGGGAGAGTGGGCTCACTCAGACAGTCAGGCAGGAGGCACCGAGGGTCCAGGTCACAGCAGGCAGCGTCCAGGGTAGAGAATCAAGCCACACCTGGGATCTGCTGCCAGGGGTCCAGCAAGGGACTGGGGTGAAGCACACTCCACTTCCAGGTGGAGGAGACCATAACGTGCTGGGTCTAATACCATCAGCAAAGGAGTTGACTCATCTAGGAAGGAGATTCTGGGTTCCCTGCACAATTCAAACGCAGTTTCAAGTTGCTGGAAAACTAGAATGCACCTGCTTGTTCTCAACAGCAGTGGGTTTTCCAAAGAAGCAATGTTACAAGGAAGGATAAAATTTGTGTCCAAGAACTAGACCGTGTAAATAGGACAGATATCACAGAGCAGATGATCTAATCCTCCAGTCACTGGGGAACTAGGATTCTGCTCCAAATTCTCTGAGATCCACACTGATGCAGGGCATAAAAATACTTCAGCGTAAAAGAGGCTTGAGCTGCAACATGGGAGAACCTTGGGTCTACCACCCAAACTGGGTACCGCCAAGAGTCAAGGAGGGCTGTTGACGCCGACCCCAGACACACAGGTGGACATCAGACAGGTGGGTACCCCCGAGAGACTGACACACTTATTCAGAAACAAGCTTTGACGTTTTATAACAAATTCAGCTCAGACTCTCCTCACCCACTCTTACAAGTGGGTGTGTCCTGGGCACAACCAGAGACCCCCATGGCCAGACAGGCCCACGGCCCTAAACAAACCCCACCCCGGTCCTGCTACACCCTCGGCTGCAGGGCTGGGCGACCAAACTCAGGGTCCCCAAAGGTGTGACCAGAAACAAGGAAAGCCCCAGCTCTCCTGCTCTGACCCGTTTTTTCCTTTTTCCCCAGAAGCACTTACTAGCGGCGGGGAACGGGGTAATCACTTTTTCTTTTTTCTGGCCGAGCCAGCAACATGTAGGATCTTAGTTCCCCGATCAGCGCCCACTGCACTGGAAGTTCCACAGAAGTCCAAAAATCACTTAATTGCAGTGGATTCCGTTTCAAAAGATAGACTCTCCAGTGTTACTCACCTTGTGTTCTCCCTTTGCTCCTAGCACCCCTAGCAGTACTGGGGCCCACTGCAGGCGGCTTCCTAAAAGAGAGACACGGGGCAGGGAAGGGTCTTGTTAATGCAGGTGGGTTAAAAGCGCGGGAAGCCACCCAGGAGGCTGGGCTTCCTTGGGACAGCCTTGTCCCAGCACCCACCCCCCTTGCCCATCTCTGCAAGGTGGGGCCACCTCCATGGGACAAGGGACACTGAGTCCCAGCCTTGTCACCTGGGGAAAACACCCGAGAAGAGCAAGCTTTCTGTTGGCTGTGCCCTGTGGCATGCGGGACCTTAGTCCCCCCACCAGGGATTGAAACCAAGCCTCCCGTGACGCAAGTGCAGAGTTTTAACTGCTGGACCGCCAGGGAAGGCCCAAGATCGAGCATTTTTGTTGAGTCTGAACGATCTCAACTTCATTAATTCATCAGGCGTTTGTGTGCCAACTGTATACCACTGAGGATACATGGTGAACACTAGTCTAGATTTCTTCTCTGAGAGGGATAACCAGCAGTTTCCTATCAGGCAAGTGTGAAGAGGGAACACCCAAGGCAGGGAAAGGGGTGGGGGTTGGGGGTGAGTGACAAGCACCATTAACTCATATACGTGAGGAAGGACATTCCCAGACAGCAACCATCAGGGTCAAGGGCACAGAGAATGATGCGGAAACTGGAATCAATGAGCCCACGTCTCAGGAGTAAAGAATCCACCTGCCAATGGAGGAAACGTGGGATTGATCCCCGAGTCGGGAAGACCCTCTGGAGGAGGAAATGGCAACCCACTCCAGTATTCTTGCCTGGGAAAATCTCATGGATGGGAGGCCTGCAGTCGCAAAAGAGTCGGACACAGCTTAGCAACTAAACAGTAAGAGCCCTATGGCTTAGCTGGAGAAGGCAATTTGAGGAGCGGGTGAGGGATGGGAAAACACTGAGTCCCAGGAGCCAGGCGGGCAGGAGGCACTTGATAAAGAGTCAGACTAGTAACTCAGGAGTGCTCACAGACTCCTAGGAGACATTTGGCAGTGTCTGAACCCCCGTGATGTGCACAACAGAGGGGACTGCTATCGGCCTAGTGGGGGAGACCAGTGCTCAGCACCCTGCAACACACAGGACGGCGCCCATCACAGAGATGACCCTGCTCCGGATGTCAACACTGCCAAGGTTGGGGGACCCCTGATGCGGTGAACGAGTGACCGGCAGCGTGGGAGGCAAGGCTGCTGCAAAACGCCCGTCAGAAAATGACAAACCCTGATGGGAGTTAGGGCGAGAATGAATACATGTTTGCGTATGGCTAGGCCCTTTGCTGTTCACCTGAAACCATCACAACACTGGTAATCGGCTATACCCCAAGACAAAACTTAAAAAAAAAAAAGAACCCTGAATGTTATTCAACCCTAAAAAGGAATGAAGTACTGGTGCGTGTTCAAACAAATAAATCTCAAAAATGTTGTCCTGAGTCAAAGCAGCCAGGCACTTAATGTCATGTGCTGTGTGATTCCACTGATAGGAAATATCCAACAGGCTAATCCATAGAGACAGAAAGCAAAGTGCTCAGGAGAGGAGGATATACATATGTAATTATGACTGATTTGAGTTGACGTACGGCAGAGACCACTACAGCGGGATGCCAGGCAGGGGTCTGGCCGCTGTCAATCCCGACGTCACAAGACAGGCTCCACTGGCGACAGCGGTGCTGGGCCCCTTGCTCAGCTCAGTGTAGCCACCTTCCGTGTTATGGGTTCTGATCCAAGGCGAGACCCAAGCCAGGGCTGGGGGTGCCTCCAAGCCACAGCAGGGAGAGGCAACTTAACAAATTCTGGCTGGGCGCCAGGCGCTCTGCTCCTTCATGGAATGTTCCCAACCCCGCGGACACCTAACTGTTGGCCTGCTCTCTCTTTGTTTTCCAGACAAGGACCTGGGATTTATACAGGTCACCCCTAGGGAGTCTCAGAGATAGAAAGGGACAGAGTAAAGACTCCCTCTGGGCTACTCAGGTGGTGTGCTAGTGGTAAAGAACCTGCCTGTTAATGCACGAGATAGAAGAGACGAGGGCTCGATCCCTGGGTTGGGAAGATCCCCTGGAGGAGGGGATGGCAACCTACTCCAGTATTCTTGCCTGGAGAATCCCATGGACAGAAGAGCCTGGCGGGCTACAGTCCACAGAGCCTCAAAGAGTCAGGCATGACTGTAGAGACTTAGACAGACAGAGACACACACACACGGATTCCCTCTGGGGTCTGCGACAGGGCTCTGGAGACAAAGCAAAGGGACTTAGGCCAAACCTGCAGGGACCTGGAGGGTGGGGGAAAGGGTGGCATTACACCTGCGCCCAGCCTCAATCACTTCCCCCGAACTTCAGAGAGGATAATGTCAATCTCACAGTTAGGACAAGGGGCTGTGGAATCAACACAAGTGACTTCAGGCGGCCCACTAAATTTTCATGCGCACAGGCAAAATAAACCTTGGTGGAATACACAAAGCCTTGTGAGACATGGAGTATTTCCTGTCATATCAATAAACAAAAACATCCCAGTCATCAATGATTCCAGCCCTCCAGGGCACACAGGAAGGAGACAAACACCTAGGCAACCCAGCAGCCATTAGGCCACAGCCACTCCACATGGGGAGCCCTGAAGAACTCAGTGCAGGATGCTGGCCCTAGACAGTTGAGATGAATATGAAAGGAATGATGTCAGTGAGCCCAGAATCTCGCATCTTTCCCTACATATAAAAGCGCGAGATTCTTTAATTTGAGACACCTGGTTTTCTTTAATTCACAATAATCTCTTGACGTTCAGGCTATCTGCCCTTTGTTACCTACCAACTGTTGAGTCCTTCCCCCAGGCCACAGGTTGGAGGCTTTGCACCAAGGCCATAGACACAAGCCTAGAACCAAGGTCACCTCTGAAATTGACTGATCCCTTTGTAACCATTGCTAAAAGCCCACCCGCCATGATCATCACCAGCAGGCTTCCAGACCCCAAATTAGGCAAAAACACCCAAAGCTGTACTCACCCTAAGGTGCCCTAACCAATCACCTAACGCCAACCTTCCAGCAGGAATTTTCTTGGTCTTAAGGCTATAAAACTTGGCTATTAATCCACGAAACCTGTCAACCCCCTCGCTGCATTGGCAGCGCCCTCATTATCTCTGTTCTTTGCTCTTAATAAACTCACTGCCTTCTAAAATGCTGTCTGGAAATTCTTTTCCAACTCGAACTCAGACTGCCTCAACACAAATTTTCATCTAACTTGACTCCTCCCTGTCCTTTCAGAGCAGTTTTCTCACGGTTAGTTGAGATGCTGTCTCCCAGGCTTAAGTCCTAAAAATTTCCGCTGAATAAAACGTAACTCTCAACTTTCAGGTTGTGACTATTTTTTAATTTGACACCCGGAATCACACTTGGCAAGGGGTAAGTATTCCACACCTGTCTCTTGCTGTGTGAGCCTGGGCAAATGATCTTTCCTCCCCATGCTTCCATCATCTCATTTGTAAATGAGGAACATAGGATTTTAAATAAAAATGTAGATGAAAGGAGATATTTCAGCGATTCAACAGCTGTCCACTACAATAAAGATTAAATGGAAGAACTACGGGATCACCTTCAGTGGCGAGGCACGGCTCTAAACGCTTTTAAACCTCACACTAGGCGGCGGCGTGATCAGCCAGGTTTCTCCCGGGAGGAAAGCGAGGCAGAGCGAGGTCAAGTCGCCCGCCGGAGAACACCCCGGAAGGAAACTTCTGACCAGGGCCTCGAACTCGTCCTCGGGTCCCGCGCCCACGCTCCCCAGCGTGCGCAAGGCCTCGTCCCACCTCCCAGAACCCGCGCATCTCGGTGGTTCTTGGGGAGGGGCTCAGATTCGAACTCACCCCGAGGACATCTACCTCCCCAGCTCTGCGGCCCCTCTGTCCCCGGCCCTCGACTACAGCCCTCCAGCTGACACCCACAAACCCAGGCCCGCAGCGCCACAACTTACCCAGCGCCCCGCCCCGACGAGTCCGCCATCTTCCCGCCTTCAACTCAAAGGCCTGCCTCTTAAGTCGAGCCCCCCGCCCCCTCCCGGGCCAGGCCATATCGCGACGCCGCAAGAGGGGTGACCGCGAGTAGAGCGGTCGCCTCCTGCGCGCGCGTCTCTCTGGCCTCCCCTCACACTTGGTTTCGCTCACCAGCGGCAGGGGGCGGGGGCACGGGCGAGAAGTCGGAAGCGAGGGGCGGAGACTCGCGGCCCTCCGCCCCCCGGCGCTTTGCGTCACGCCCCCCGGCGCTTTGCGTCACGCCCCCCCGGGCCCGCCTCTCCGGAACCCGGAAGCCCGAGCGCGCGGGGGAGCGGCGGGCGCGGCGGGGCGGAGCGGCCAGTCTAGCAGCGGGCTGGCGGCCGGGCGGGGACCTGGCCGGGGACCGGCGGCGCGCGGCGGCCGAGGCCCAGGTGAGTGCCTGGCGGCCGCGGGTTGAATGTTCTGTCTCGAAGCTCGCACCGGCGGGCTGCCTTGCAGAGAAAGACGGGACTAAGGGTTTGTGGGGAGGGGTCTCGCGAAGGCAGGGGTCGCGGGGGCGGGAACGAGCTTCAGGGTCTTGGAGAGTTTGCAGGAGGCGGAGTGGGAACCGGACGATAAAGGAGAAAGTTGATGTGATGGGCCTGGTGAGGGAGTTTTTGGGCGGGTGTGAGGGCAGATCTTGTGGCTTGATCAGCTTCTCTGAAGAGGACGTGGCTTAAGTGGTAGTTGGGGGGTCGCAGGAAACGGGGCTGGGAGAGAGAGCGGCAAGGAGGCGGGGTTGAGAGGCCCAGGCTGGGGGTTGAGAGGAGCGAGGCCGGTGGGGGAACAGCCGGGGTGCGTGGGGAGGAAGAGGTGTAGGACGGCCTGGGGGCGTCTGCTTACGGTGAAGAGGTAGACGGATGGTGCCTGCGGGAGGGCAGCGCCTGCGACTCACTGGGTGCTCAGTAAATGTGAGGGGCTCTGGACCCACTGGTGCGGTGGCCGCCGGCACGAGGGGAAATGGGGGATGGGAGAGGAGGCAAAAAGGGGGTAGAAGCCATGCCGAAAACTGAGGTCTGGTCCAGGGAGAAGCAGGGGAGGAGGGGAGGACGGGACTAGAGAGGCCCCGTTCAGATGTTGGCGGACACCCCATGGAGATTTGAGGGGGGAACGCGTCTTCCCCTCTTGATTCAGCCTGTTACTGATATCACCCGCCAACTGCTGGGTGACCCAGGCTAGTCCCAGCGCCTTCTGAGCGATATTCAGAACTTGAAAACCCAGCACACTCCTTCTAAGACTGGACTGCCTGGGGATTCTAGGGAGCAAGGAAGGAGCTCTTGGGCCCCCGCGTTGGGGCCGGAACTGGGTTTCAGAGGCGAGGGGGTGGGTGTGCACACACCCACATGTGCTAGGCTGTCACCACCTCCTCCCAGTTGCATCCTTGGACTTAAATGGGTAAAATGACATACAGGAAATCTGTTCTCCAGCGGCCCAGAGCTCAACCCAGGACAGGCACAGCCTCTGGCGGGCGCTCTGTAGACCAGCAATCTTTAAGGGAAAGCCTCTCCCACACCTCTGTCTGAGGTGGGAGCTGCTGGGGAACATTGTGCCTTACAGTTGAAGGGTACCAGCTCCTACCTTCCTGAGGTATGTCCTAGTCTTGGAGTTCCCAGACCCTCAAGGCATCCGGGAGCATGGAAGGTGACATGGCCAGCTGGAAAAGTTGTCTGATGGGCCTGGCTCTGGCAAGGGCCTTGCACTGAACAGTTTGCTTGTTTGTTTTTTCATTTGACTGCGTCACACAGCATGTGGCATCTTAGGTCCCCAACCAGAGATTGAACCCAGATCCTCTGCATCAGGAGCTCGGAGTCCCAAGCTCTGGACCACCAGGGAAGTCCCTGCACTAAGTGGTTTTGATCAGCATTCATTTCTTTTCTTTCCCAACCCTGGGGATCCTTGTCTGGAATCTGCTAGAAGGGCTAGAGAGCCTGGATTTATAGCATGTTCAGGACAGGAGTCTGGATAGCTTGCATGTGAAGAAGGCCACGGAAAGATAACCACCCGTTCACTTCCAAAATGTTCTGGCCCTTAGGGAACCTTTGTAAGCCAGACTCTCAGCCTTGTTTCCCCAGAACACATGATTAGAGCCCACAGTCATGCCTCCTGCAGGTTTTGCGTTTGGACTTGCCCTGGCTGGGACTCCCCCGCCACCCCACTGCCCCATCCCCCCTGCCCTCTCCCTCTCCCTTCATGAACTGGACCCGAATCTTCTGGTTCCAAAGAACTGCTATTGTCTCCTTCCTGTACCAGGAGTGTGACCAGGCACACTCTCATGGAGGGTCCTGTGTTGGGGGTTCTAACCTCCAGTCAAATCTCTTTGTCTTTCTCCACTTGCAAGACGAATGGATTGGCCTAGTCAGTGTTTCTTAACTTTGAAACCCAAACCTTGGCTTCTCCAGCACGCAGCCTCCTCTAACTTTATGCAGCCCCTGACAGATGAACCCCCCCTGCAGTAATCCCATTTTTCCATCCTACAGGTTATATCTCAAAATAATTATTGTACTGCTCCCTTATCTTCCACGTAGAAAATTGCAGTGCCTAACATGCTTTCACATGTCGTACCTGTTCCCAGGGTTTCAGCTGCATCCTTCTGGCTGAAAATCCCTAGGTGAGACCCTCTGTTGAGTCCAGGCCTGTGACTCAGAGAAGCAGGTGGGGACTTGGGGATCTCCCTTTTCTATTTCGCTGTAGGATCTGTTCTCTATCCCTGGGGGAGGGGGGCTTGTTAACCTACTGCTTCCCATTCCTTGCCTTCCTGAAGTTGTGTGTCTTGGGTGGGTCCAGAGTTCAGTAAAGCAAGGGCTGACTGTGTCAGACGCTGTGGACTGAGTGCCAAGGATGAGCCCTCGTGCCCTAATGGAGGGACATTCTAGTGGGCTACCCTCCCCCACAGGCATGATGGAGTTCACAGTAACTGGTCAGTTCAGTAGCAGCGATGACACAAGAAGTTGTGGGGACAGAATCAGGAATGACCAGCTCAAGCTTCAGGGCATGGGGGATTCCAGCAGGTTTCCTCAGAAGAGATGGCTGGCCGCAAGCCAAGCCTTGAAGGATACGGAGGTGTTGAACCAAGCCGGAAGAGGGAACCACATAAGCATGTCCCTGTGTGGCTCTTCACTGAACATCTTCTGTGATAGACACTTTCATACCCATCTCTCTTACTCTGTCAGGCGTCAGCAGGGAGACTGTGGCTCCCGTTTACTAGATACAGAAACTGAGGGTCAGGAGCATGCTGACTTCAGAGATGGCTCCCTGTGCTTTCCAGAAGTGTGGAGGGCCTTTAGAAAGCTCAGTGTGCTAAAGCCCCAATTGTTGGAACGGTGTCTCGACTGCAACCCCATTGACATCGGGCCAGGTCATCCTTTGCTGTGGGGGCATCACCCAGTGCGTTACAGGCTGTGGAGCCACAGCCCAGGCTTCACACAAGATGCCAGTAGCCCATCCCCACCTCAAGTCACGACAACCAAAGTGTCTCCAGACATGGTTTGTGTGCCCCCCCAGGACGGGAGCTCCCCAGTAAATGCTGGTTCCTGCCACCAGGCCTGCCATCACTTCAGTGACTCTTTTGTGTGTTGGGCTCCCAGCAAATTGCTGCCAAGAGCAGGTGTGGGGAAAAGAGGCCAGCAACTGATTTCTGCCGTCCACCCAGTTCTTAATCTGGAGTCCCGATAAAAAGGAGACACCACTGGGAATGCACCAAGGCGGAGTTGGGGAACGTGCCCTGAGAATGTTGCACGGAGGAGGAAGAGGAGGTGAGCCGGAGCACTTGTCATCCGCTGGCACAGCAGATGCCATTGTCTTTGTCTCCTTTGTCTTCCCACTGACCTGGATTTCTGCAGGCACCGTCCTTGTCTCAGAACAAATGGTTGCTTTTCTTCTGAGATTAGAGGTATTTGATTCTCTTCTCAAAGAGCTACTTTGGAGGCAGCCCCAGATGACTGTGGCTCTCGAAGCCACGTTATCTTCTCCCGTTTGCCCTCCTGGCTCCAGACACGGGTCCGTTCTCAAGCACAGGCTAACTTTTGCTCTCCGTGCATCCTCCTCTGCTCGTTCCCCGACCTTGACACTGTTGCTTTAACTCCGGGGGCAGAAAGGGCACATTCTGGGGCCATCCAACCCCTTCTGAAGGCCGCCTTCCCCCAGCCCCCATCCACCGGCCCTTTGTGCCGCCAGCATCCCCAATCAACTGTGCCAGGCAGCCCCTGCTCGGCCTCCCTGCCGAGCAAGACAGGCCCTTCTCTCTGCCCTCGTCCCGGAGACGGAGAAACAGAACAAAGGGCTCTGTCTGAGCACGGCCGGGGCCCCCAACAAGCCAGCCCGCTGCCGGCTGCAGCTCAGAGACCCCCACTTCACCTCGTTGCCAGTTTCATTTTGGCCCCCAAAGGGCCCCAGAGATTAGGCATGTCTCAAAAACGCAGCCGATGGATGAGTTTGGGTTCTACTCATTTCCTCGTCAGGCTCTGAGCCTGAGTCCCGATGATAAATAAAGTAGTGATTCAAGGGTTCAGCCTGTGGCTTAGTCGGAGCAATGAATAAGCTGTCCTGGTCTGACTCATTGGTTTACATCCCAGCTCTGCCCTGTTTCTTGAGGTTGTGTGTATAAGAGGGAAGCCAGCTCCGAGCATTTAATGACTGTCACTGCCGCCTGTGCGCGTTTCCTGGGGCCACCGTAGCAAAGTGCTGCAAGCTGGGTAGCGCACGCAATGGAAGCATATTGTGTTGTGGATCTGGGGGCCAGAAATCCAGATCAAGGTGTGAGCAAGGTTGGTTCCTTCCAGGGGCCATGAGTGAAGGATGCACGCAGGCGTCTCTCCTCGGCTTGTCGCTCGCCGTCTTCTCTGTGAGTCTTCACCGCATCTTGCTTCTGTGCGAGTCCATGTCCAGTTGCCCCTTTGGATCAGTGCCCATCCTAGTGACCTCATTTTAACTGAATCACCTCTTTAAAAGTCCTGTCTCCAAGTGCAGTCGCGTTTTGAGGTCCTTGGAACAGTAGGACTTAGATATAATGAATTGTGGGGGGCAGGTGCATGCTCAGTGGTGTCTCAGAGACTCTTTGTGACCATATGGAGTGCAGCCATCCGGGCTCCTTTGTCCATGGGATTTTCCCGGCAGGAGTACTGGAGTGGGTTGCCATTTCCTCTTCCACGGATCTTCCCAACCCAGGATTCAAACCCGAGTCTCCCACATTACAGGCAGATTCTTTATCTCTGAGTCACCAGGGAAACCCTATGGGGGCCAGCAGAGGGTTGGCGGGGGACACAGTTCAGGACACTGAGTAGGAGACAGGTTTCATTTTTTATGAAATGAATTTAATAAGGGAAATTTCATTTAATAAGGGAATTTTTGATAGATAGTCATCCAGATAGAGAAAAGTTCTCTCAGTTTTGTCTCATTCACTGAAATAAACATTGTAGGGGAGATGGGCAGGTTGGCCACGTCACCTTTGGAAGTGCCCTCTTAGGGAATTTTCCAGGTCTTGCATGTGTCCTTATACTTGGAGTAACTAGAGAGAGGCAAGAACATGACTCGGGGGGAGCGGATCTTGTGGGACTTTATTAGGGATGTGTTTAGAGCCAGACCTGGAAGACCGTGTTTGCCCACCCAGGGGCTAGCCAAAGTTTATAGCTGAGGTATATGGGGGTCCCTGTCCTCAGTTTTGTCGGAATCAAGAGGGGGAGTCCAAAATCAACTCCATTCATGGAACAAAGTGACTTTGGGACCAGCTGCTTCCACAGGTGATGAGACGAAGTTTCTGGAAGACTTGAAAATCATTCCACAAGAAATGTTGACAAGCCTGGGACAGATTTGGCGATCTCAGGTGTGCTGAGCAACAGGAGTAGCCCTGGTCTCTCTGCCTGAGCACAGGTGTCTGGCCAGCAGTCATGCCCACTAAAGTCAGATCCCCAGCCTGGTGAGGGCTGTGAAGTGCCTGGCACTGGGTGGACTTGGAACCTGGGCCTGGCCTGAAGTGGCTGATGAAGAGGAAGACTTGGAGCCCTGGCGTGATCATCTCCCTCCAAGGCCACTGCTGCTGCTGCCTCCTCGCAAATGGGGTGAAAACAGCATCAGCATCAGGACCAGGAGGGCTTTGCCAGGGTCTTCCCCGTCATCTCTCAGAGCATCTCCATCCCATTCAAGGGTAGACAGAACCTGGGGAGCCGAGCAGAGAAGACTTGGAGATCTTTGCATCTCAGGTCCCATGGGTGCACCAAGGGGCTTTCATTTCCTGGCGAGTGTGCCAGGGTCCAAGGCCACTGCTTGGGAAGATGGCCAGAGTCCCTGGCTGTCATGTGGAAATGCTGTTTATCAGAACGATGACACACAGGACTTTCCTGGTCAACCAGTGGTGACGACCCCCTGCTTCCAGTGCAAGGGGCGAGAGTTCAGTCCCTGGTTGGGGAGCCATTATCCGGCATGCCACGTGATGCGCACAAAAGCAGGCGGCGCCCAGTGTTAGGGCACAGCAGCCTGCCCCGAGACCCTCAGGGCGGGTCCCTCTCCTCCTGGGGGTCCCCGGGGAGTCTGCCCACGGATTAGCAGGCGGCGCCCAGTGTTAGAGCACAGCAGCCCGCCCCGAGACCCTCAGGGCGGGTCCCTCTCCTCCTGGGGGTCCCCGGGGAGTCTGCCCACGGGTTAGCAGGCGGCGCCCAGTGTTAGAGCACAGCAGCCCGCCCCGAGACCCTCAGAGCGGGTCCCTCTCCTCCTGGGGGTCCCCGGGGAGTCTGCCCACGGATTAGCAGGCGGCGCCCAGTGTTAGAGCACAGCAGCCTGCCCCGAGACCCTCAGGGCGGGTCCCTCTCCTCCTGGGGGTCCCCGGGGAGTCTGCCCACGGATTAGCAGGCGGCGCCCAGTGTTAGAGCACAGCAGCCCGCCCCGAGACCCTCAGGGCAGGTCCCTCTCCTCCTTGGGGGTCCCTGGATTAGCAGGCGGCGCCCAGTGTTAGAGCACAGCAGCCTGCCCCGAGACCCTCAGGGCGGGTCCCTCTCCTCCTGGGGGTCCCTGGGGAGTCTGCCCCCGGATTAGCAGGAAGAGGAGAGGATGAAGATGGGGAGGCTAAGGAACACGTGTCTAAAAGTGGAAAGAGTGACCTGACCGGGACAGGTGACTCTAGGCCCCAGCGGCTCAGGCAGTTACCCCACCAGGCCGGCTCCCTCGCTCTCCCTCTCTCGCTCCCTCCTTCTGTATCTTGTGTAGTCAGATGAACATGGACCTGGAATCATGTGAGCATCTTGCATTCCTTTGAGGCCCTGGAGAGACCTTAAAGTGTGCAAGCTTTTGGTATTTTATTTATTAAAAGCATTTTTTCTCAGCCTTGGCACTGGTGCTGGCCAGGGCTGGATCATAGACTATAGAGGCGCCTTCTTGCCCATCAGGGTGTTCAGCAGTGACGCCAGCCTCCACCCACCAGTTGTGAGTGGCAGCCCCCCGAGTTGTGAGAACCAAAAACGTCTCCACGTATGTCACGTGTCCCCTAGGAGAAGAGTCACGCCCCTCCCCACCCCCACGATGACTGAGCTAGCACTACAGCCCCCAGAGCCCTACCTGAGGCTCTGTGAAAGTGAAAAAACAAAGTGTTAGTTGCCCAGTCTTGGCCAACTCTTTGCGACCCCAGGGACCATAGCCCACCAGGCTCCTCTGTCTATGGGATTCTCCAGGCAAGAATACTGGAGTGGGTTGCCATGCCCTCCTCCAGGAGACATGCCCGAGCCAGGGATCGAACCTGGGTTTCCTGCACTGCAGGCGGATTCTTTACCATCTGAGCCGCCAGGGATGCCAGGTCTGAACTGCCTGTAAACACCAAGCGGGGTTCCCTTGTCCTCTGGGGGCTACTCAGCCTGCTCTCAGGCAGGGCCTTTGTGTTGTCGCCGCAGCTCCGCCCGTATTAGGCTCTGAAGGTGGCTTTCCACTTGGGCACAATGACAGAGGGACTGTGTGATCGGAGGGTGGGGGTCACCAAGGGCCCCCTCTGCCTGCCCAAATCTGCTTCCCAGAAGACTTTCTGAGTCTTCACCAGCCCGCTGGTCTATAGGGAAGGACCCAGATCCCAGCCCCCCACAGGGCCTCGCAGGTCTGCCTTCCCCTCGTAATCAGACCCCACCTGACCCAGGGACCTGACCCAAGCCACCATCAGTCCCCCTGACCTGTCACACCTGCAGGGGCTGCAATACCCCTCACCGCCCCCCCACACCCCCCCCCCCCCCCGCGCCCCCGCTCTGCCTGCCACACTAGGCCTGGCTGATCCTTCCCTGATGTCACTGTGTCTTGGTCCTCTCTGCCTCCAACCCCCCCAGGGCTCCCTATCAGCCTTGCAGGAAAATCTAGACTCCTTGCCACATTCACAAGGCCCTGTGGGATCTGACCTTCCTGACCCCGGCCCCTCCCCCTCCAGCCTCGGCCCTGCCAGCCACACTGGTCCCCTTGTTCCGAGGCCAGCCCCGGCTGCCCCTGCCCTTGGAGCTCACCGCCCTCGCCTAGGCTGCCATCGCCATGCTCAGCCCATCCATCCCCTTGCGCTGCGCAGGCCTAGGCAGCTCCATCCACTGGGCACTCCCCTGTGCAGCCCCCCCGGCTGGTCCAAAGTGACCACCCTGCTCTGGTCAGTGTCCACCCCCGTGGCAGCACCACTGACATCTAGGACCAGATCACTGTCTGCTGTGGGGGACGTCCCGCATGTTGCAGGGTGTTGAGCAGCGTCCCAGGGCTCCTCCCACCAGATGCCAGAAGTCTCTCTCCTCCCCACAGGGGTGACAACCAAAAACGTCTCTAGCCTTTGCCAAGTGTCCCGTGGGGTGGGGCAGGATCACCCCCTCACCCACCCCACAGCTGAGAACTGCTGCTTGAATACGCTGCGCTTTTTCTTTCCTAAAGCACTGTTGCTGTTGGAAATGCCTCTCCGCTAGTGGGTTGCTCTGTCAGGTTGCCTGAAGGTCAGACCTCATCGCCACATTCTCACTCCCTATTTTACCAGCTGCCTGGCCCGGCCCGGTGGGGTGGGCAGCAGAGAAACATTTGTTGACTGGATGGATTTTGAAAGAAGGCATCCTCTTTGGGGATATAGCAGCAGGCTCCAAGAAGGATCAGCCTCGGGGAGAGATGAATGGGCCACGTTGCCCCAGCATGGGCCTGGGAGAAAGAGCTTTTTCTAAGACTCACAGACTGGTTGGGCCAGACTAGAAGGCTAAGGGACGAGTTAAGAGAGAAAGGGACAGTCACAAGAGGGTGTTTGGGAGGGGCTTCTCCGGGGGTTTTTAAAAGAAGCGGAAGAAAGGTGGTGGCCCTTCCTGATCACAGCCTCCCTTGGGGAACTCAGCACCTTGTGTACATGATACCCTGGACCCGTGTCCTGGGGCTTCTGTAAATTGGCACTACAAGCCTGCATGGCTTAAATGATAGAAATTGATTCCCTTGAAGTTCTGGAGGCCAGAAGTCCCAAACTGGAGCATCAGCAGGTCCGTGACTGTCTTAAGAGACTCCGGGGGTGGGTGGAGGACCCTTCCTTGCCCCTTCCAGCTTCTGGGGGCTCCATAGCCTCTGGACACATTCCCCCCACCCCTAACTTAAGCCCTAAGCTTTCTTACAACTCTTGAGCCGCCAAGACTAAGAAACATGCTTCTTTTGTAGCTGTTTCTCAGCAGGTCCATCTCACCAGTAACTTCATGTCATCATTTCCTTAAAAAAAATCCCAGAAGGCTCAAGGAAACACGCCTGGAAAAGTGGAAACTCGCTGCCTCCAAAACAGCATCCTAACTGATGCTGCTGTAACCCTGGCCTCCTCCTTTTAGCTTGAGGATGATTTCATCCAGTAAACATGTGGCTTCAAATTATGGCCTTATATAAACGAAGCAGCTATGCTACATGTTCTAAAGGCCCCCATCTGCCTCATTTTCCAGTCAATTCCGAATCTTTCGCCAAGCCGATCGGCAGAATCTGGGCTTTTTCATGCCTTGGCCGGACTAGAGAGAGCGGCTCTTTCATGTTCGTCACTTGCCCCCAGGGCTGGACTGTGGGTCGCCTCCGCCTCTTCCCTGCACCTCCTTTCTCTGAGAAAGGCCCAGAACTGAGGTTCACATCTCCTCAGAGCCCAGAAGGGACACTGCTATGGCGTTTGCCCAAGGCCTTTTCACTTTTCACCATTCAGGTGTTTCGGCGGGAATTCTTATTATTGTGCCCCGACGACTGGCTGTTAGTTAAGAGGGAGTGAATTCCCAGTGTCTGCAGCCACCACCTCTGTCAAGTTCCAGAACATTTCCATCGCCCCTAAAGTGAACCTGATGCCCATCAGTGGCCAGTCCTGATCCCCTCTCCCCCAGCCTCTAGCAACCACTCATCTGCGCTCTGTCTCTATGGATTTGCCTGTTCTGGACATTTCATTGTTGATGGGATCATCCTTGGTATCTGGCTTCTTTCACTCGGCATGATGCGTTGGAGGTTCGTCCGCCTTGTAGTTTGCCTTAGAGTGCTGTTCATTTTTATGGCTGCATAATATTCCACTGGGTGGATGGACTACATTTTGTTTATCCACTCGTCCTTTTTTTTTTTTAAATACAATGTCTGTATTTTTGGCTTTACCGGGTCTTCATTGCTGCCCACGGGCTTTCTCCAGCTGCCGCGAGCAAGAGCTCTCCTTTGCTGCAGTGCAAGGGCTTCTCCTTGTGGCGGCTTCTCTTGTCGCAGGGCACAGGCTCTAGGCACGTGCGCTTCCGTAACTGTGGCACACAGGCTCAGTAATTGTGGCTTGCAGGCGCTAGAGTGCAGGCTCAGTAATTGTGGCGCACGGCCTTAGTTGCCACACTGCATGTGGGATCTTCCTGAACCCGGGATCGAACCCTTGTCCCCAGCATAGTAGGAGGTTTCTTAACCCCTGGACCACCGGGGGAGTCCCTCCACTCGTCCTTCGATGGGCATTTCAAGTCCACCTTAGGCTCTTTAATCCAAGAATGTTAGAGTCTGCAGTTTGACTTCGATTTAGTGATGAGTGCATAATTGTCCACCAAGTTCCAGGTAGACAGATCCTCTCAGTTCAGGGATGAGTTTTCCTTCCTGTTCACACTGCGTGTGCTTCCATGAGCATTGGTCAGAAGGCAGAACAGGTTTTTAACTTGGGGGCATTGGGAGCAGTGGTTTGAATCAAAGACAGGCATAGGTTTTCAGGACCTGCCATGCCCGACACACAGCCACAGTGGACAGTTGCTGCTTTGCTGAGCTATCCCTCCTGGGGACCCGGGGCCCCCAGTTCCTCAGCCCCAGACCTGCTTCTTTTCATTCCAGACACAGTCTGGGGCTTCCTGGGGTGCAGGTTTCACATGCACTTGGGACAGGACCTTAAGCTACAGTGTGACTGGCTTCCAGGTCTCAGGCTGTGTTTAGACTCTGTGCGGAGGGCATGCTTCAAAGCCAGAGAAATCAGCTGAGGGCCTCAGTGAGCTGACGTCCACTGCTCAAGGACATCCCCCGAAGCTGTGGTCATCACAGCACCGCGACAGGCAGGTATCAACAGCCCAGAGGCAGACCCACGCGTGTGTAACGTAACTTCACTGATCTCCTTTAACAAAGAAGCTCCCTGGTCAGGGGAGAGACAGATTCTTTAAGAAAAAGCAGGAAAACACTTGTTTCATTCTTTGAAGCTCGTCTGGATCCTCCTTTCAGCTCCCACACTGTACTGGGTTGATTGGTGTCCCCGTAAATTCATGTCTCACCCAGAACCTTAGACTATGACTTTGATTAGAAATCAGGTCCTAGGACTCCCCTGGTGGCCCATTGGTTAAGAACCCGCCTTCCAATGCAGAGAACGCAGGTTCGGTCCCTGGTTGGGGAACTGAAATCCCACATGCCGCGGGGCAGCTGAGCCCAAGTGCCTGAACTACTGAGCCACTCTGTGCTCTAGAGCTCAAGCCACAACTAGGGAGAAGCCCACACACCACAAAGAAAGATCTCGCGTGCTGCAGGGAAGACCCTGCATGCCGCAGCTGAGGCCCGACGCATCCAAAAGTGGATAGACAAATAAACGTTAAAAAATAATGATAGTAAGGTCTTGGCGGATGTAATTAAAGATCTCACAGAGTCTGCATCCTGAATCCAGTATCTGATGTCTTCATAAGAAGCAGGGAGGACACGGAGACGGAGAAGGCCTCCAAAGAAATCGGAGTGATGCACCTGGCAGCCAGGGAGGCGCGAGGGTCGCCAGGAGCCAGGAGAGACACAGGAAGGTTTCTCGCTCGCGATCTCCAGGAGGAACCAGCGCGGCCCACGCCTTGATTTTTGGGCTCATCCGGAAAGGCAAGACAATACGTCTTCTTGTTTTAAGCCACCTGGTTTACAGTCCTTTGTTAGAGTAGCCGTAGGAAACTTACACCCTCCAGTATAACTTGCAGATGAATGAAGGCTTAAACGTGGCAAGCAAGTCCAGGCAGGGAGAAGAAGACAGAGTGTGGGTCCATGTCTGGGAGAAGAGCAAGCTGCCGACATCATGGGAGAAACGACCCACAGATGTATCTGCTCAGAAAATGTAGTATCTGGATCAAAAAACAGCATACACAGAAGTAAATTGGTATGGGCTTCCCTGGTGGGTCAGCGGTAAAGAATCCGCCTGCCAGTGCAGGAGACACAGGTTCGATCCCTGGTCCAGGAAGATGCCACGTGCCATGGGGCAGCTAACCCGTGCGTCACAACTGTTGAGCCTGCAGTCTAGAGCCCAGAAGCTACAACTACTGAGCCCTGCTCCACAGTCAGGGAAACCACCACAGTGAGAATCCTGCACACGGCAACTAGAGAGAAGAGAAACTAGAGAGAAGAGAACAGCCTGCAAAGCAGTGAAGACCCAGCACAGCTAAAATATAAATGTTTTCTTTTAAAAAAGTAAATTGGTATGAATTAAGTTCATCAGATATTGCGAAGACATCATACCCTTCCTATACAAAGAGCTGCTCCAAAACAGTAAGCTAGGTAGGCATGGTTCAATGGGGGGCAAATGGGCGACCGACATTAAACAGCTTCCATAAACAGAAAAATCATTACTGAATACACTTAATCCTCCAAAAACCAGCCTGACAGTCAGAGGATTAAATGTGACAAAGCACTCTTTTGTGCCCACGGATAGCCACAGGTTGAGAAAAATATTAATCCTCGATGCCAGTGAGGCTGCTCCGGGCCGACCTCTCTTTGGCAGTGGGGGGAGGCCTCTCCAGAAGTCAGTTGGGAGAGGGAGTCAGGGGCCTTCAAAATGAGGCTGTAGAGGGGATCAGATCAGCCAGGTGTTCAGGTTAAAATGGTACCACCTAGAGAATGGGGCGAGACGGTTCTGGATCTACAAGGGTACACCGCATTGGGGGCAGAGCTTCCTAGAGTCTGCTGGAGGGGTCCGAGGGACATCCCAACCTGAGAATGAGGACAGGAGACACGGATGGCACTGGAAGGAGGCAGCGGGGTGGTGCCTGCCTCTGTCTGAGCGGGAGGGGAGGGCAGGGACCCAGCCCCTGGCAGTGGCCTGGTCAGTGATTCTCGGGCTTGTAGCCCGGGCTGCAGGAACCAGACTTCCCACTGTGCGCTGGGGGCTTTGGGCAGTTTTTCCATGACTGATGGGAACCTGCAAGGTCTGCCCTGTGAGCCTGGGCCCGGCTGAGTGAGAAGTAGCCAGAGCATGTCCAGGAACTGCTTCCTGGCGGCCACCAACCTACCCAAGAGGGGCTCTGCCACATCGGGGTTGACAGCCAGGAGCGGAGGGCTGGCCGGAGGGAGGTCCCAAGGGGCTCTGTGCTGGGACACTCACACCTAGACCGATATTGCCAGGGGCTCCCCTGCAGCGGCCCAGGGGATGGAGGCAAGGGTCCCTCAGGGGTCCTCCCGTCCTCCTGGTGAAAAGAGAAGCTGTTCTGGGGACAGCAGACAGGATGTGGTCCGTGGGAGGAGCAGGGAGCAAACAACTTCCGGTGTTTAGGGCAAGAGGTGGGGTGGGCGTCCCTGGGCAGGAGCTTAGCCACTGAACGGGGAGCACAACAGAGTGGATGGGCCCCAGCGGTAGGTCCAGGTGCCACCTGGTCCCCAGGGCTGCCGAGCAAGTGGGCAGGACCAGGAAAGTGACTGGCAGGAGCTTGGTAGCATCTTTGGGAAGGGGAGCTGTGGTTTCAGCTGTGTAGGGGGATGGCAGATGGAGGTGTTGGTGGGCGGGGAGGGGGGGCGGCGGAGACAATAGTGGGTGATGGCTGACCAAGGCAGGGGCGGTGAGGGGTGATGGCTGACCGAGGCAGGGGAAGGAGCAGGAAGGGCTGGCTTCAGGCTGCATGGAAGTGAGGCAGGAACTCAGAACTGGATCCTGGGCTAGAGAATTTACTAGTGTCTCTTGTTTTTCAGACAAGTGAGTTATTTCAGTGGGAGGGCTCTCCCCCTGGGGAGGGGAAAGGGAGCCACTCTGAGAGGAGAGTGTGGGCTCAGGTGAGGCTGACTGGGTGCAGGAAGGGCCCCACAGGCAGGTGCAGGGGGAGTTTTCCCAGAATGCAGATGTGGGGCCTGGAGGGGCAGCTGCTTTGGGCTGGTCAGGCGGGCCCTGCGGGGACTCCTGCAAGGGGCCCCAGCTGGCGTCTGCCCTGCCCCACCCCTTCTCTTTGGCCCGCCTGTTCCCCTGCAGTTCCAGCGGTCAGCAGGCGCCTTGAGCAAGCCTTATCTACTTCCTCCTGGCCTGGGGGTGGGGTGCGCATCAGCCGGGCCTGTGACTGTCCCCACAACCTCCATTCTCTGAGCATGGGGTCTCCTGCGCCTCTCAGCAAGGGGCCCAGAGCAATAAAAGTCCCCCGTGGGGCTCCAAGGGTGCCTGATGACCAGGCAGCCCTGGTGGATGTGGGCCACGCAGCCCTCAGCCTATCCAAGCATCATCCAGACCCTGGTCAGCCCAGGTGGCTTCTCGCTCAGCCTGGTGTCTGCTGGGAGGAGAGGACAGATGCACCCACGTGACCTTTCTGTCACTTGCAGCCAAGCTGCTTGGGCTTGAGACCATCCAGAGCCCTCCCCGCCCTCGCCCCATCCTTGAGCTGGATTGACGCCCCGGAAGTTGTGGGGCACGTGGGGCACATTTCCACAAGTGTGTGCCACAGCGGGGCAGGCTCTGCCTGAAGCCCTGGGCCATGTGTCTGCGCTCACATGAGCGTGGGTATATTCAGATGAAACTCTGTTCGTACTCATGAGTCTGCGTTTGTGCGTGCACAGGTGTGAGCATGGCTGTGTGCGAGTGCATATTGATGCCTGTGTGTCCGCGTCCGCACACGTATGCTCACTTTCATGCTCGGTGTGTGTTCACGAGCACACACATGCATTCACGTGACCGTGATTAAGGTGCGGACCTGCAGTTTGCTCTCTGACCTGTCTCACCCGCTCAGAAGTGCACAGACGCCCAGCTCCCACAGCCTCGCGGTGCTCCGCAGGAGCGTCCAGGTTAGCTCTCGTTGTTTCTGGGGGACAGTCACGTGGGCGACACCTCTGAGCACAGACAAGCTCATAGATTCCGAGCCATTTTCCTTGCGGTGGCATCCGAGGAGCGTGGTGACAGGGCTCGAGAATTGGGCATTTTGGAAAGAAAGCAGGAAGTTCCAGAAAGCTGTATTCCTAGGGAACTGAGTCCTTTCGCAGTTCCACATACTTGTTTGAAAACAGCGCTTTTTTTCCTTTAACTTTTTATATTGGCCTATGGCCGATTAACAAACAGTGTTACCATAGTTTCCCCTGAACAGCAAAGGGGCTCAGCCATACATAAACAGCTTTTTGTAATATTTATTTTGTGTTTAATTATTTGGCTGGGCCAGGTCTTAGTTGTCATGTGGGATCTAGTTCCTCAACCAAGGATCAAACCCAGGCCCCCCGCATTGGGGTCTGGGGCAGGGACGGGGTAGAGAGCTTGGAGTCCCAGCTGCCAGACCACCACAATGCCCGTGAACAGCCTTATTGGCTATACAGTGGTACCCTACACACTATAAATGGCACTGATTTGAAGTGTGTAATTGGATGAGTTGTGACACGTGAAGCACCCAGGAGCCCACAACTACCATCAAGATTTAAAGAGCACATCCATCGCCCGAAAAGTCTCCCCGGCTCCTTTCTCCTCCCTCGCTGTCACCCTCCCTCAAGCAGCCAGCGGTCAGCTTTCTGTCTCTGTAGATTGGTTTGCATTTCCTAGCAATTTCTGTACAATGTGGGGTTTAAGGATGCAGACCTCCATACACACGCGCAGTCAGAGTCCATGTATCACTTTACAGGTGGACACAGCACTCCACCCTGGGATCCAGCCAACCGCAGGTCACGTCGTACTCGAGTCCATACAGTGTGGGCTTCCCAGGTGGCCCAGTGGTGAAGACTCTGCCTGCCAGTGCAGGAGACGCAGGTGCTGCCCCTGAGTCAGGAGGGTCCCCTGGAGGAGGGCGTGGCAGCCCACTCCAGTGTTCTCGCCTGGGAAATCAACATGGACAGAGGAGCCTGGCGGGCAGCAGTCCATGGGGTCACAAAGCGTCGGACACGGCTGAGCGGCTAAACATGCCAAGTACATATATAGTGAAAAAAATCTGCATATAAGTGGACCCCCGGAGTTCAAACCCATGTTGTTCAAGGGTCAGGAGTATGCGGGGTCATGTGATATGTATATACTGCTTTGAAATTTTTATTGAAGTGAAATTCACATCACATTAAACTAACATACAGCACTCACAGAACATTAAAGTGAACGATTCATTGATACTTAGCATGTTCATACTGTGCAGCCATCACCTCTGTGTAGCTCCAGAGCTTTTCCATCACCCCAAAAGGAAACCCTGCGTCCATCAGCAGTCTCTCCCCACTCCCCAGCCCCTGGCAACCGCTAGCCTGTGGTTTTGCCCATTTCTGTGGATTTACCCATTCTGGACATTTCCTAATAGACGGAGTCCTGTAACACGTAGCCTTTTTTCATCCAGCGTGATGTTTTCAGGGTTCACCCACATTGTAGCAGGGACCATTCCACTCTTTCATCAGCTGATGGGAATTTGGGTGTTTTCCCGCCTTTTGGCTAATAGGGTTGCTGTGGACGCGTGTGTCCAAGTGTCTGTCTGGATACCTGTCTTTAAGTCCTTGGGGTTCACACTAGGAGTGGAACTTTTGGGTCTGTATATATTCCTTTCCATCTTCAGTCTTCCACTCAGCACTCAGATTCCAGGATTGGTCTGTGTTGTTCTGTGCTGTTGGGAGGGTCAGAGGTCGGTCCATTCTCACAGCTGAGTCACGTCCATTGTGTGGCCGGTTTATGCGTCCGTTCACCGGTTTGTGTGCATTGAGGGTGTATCTAGTCTGGGGCTTTTGGAAACAGTGTCAGTGAGCCCACTTATGTGCAGTCTGTGTGTGAACATCTGCTTCATGTTTCTGGAGTAACTCCTAGGAGTGGTTCCATCGCTAGGAGTGGGTCACCCGCTAGGCATATAGAAACTTTCAGGGAAACTGCCCAAGTGTTCCTATCATTTCATCGTTTTCCTGCAGGATACTGTGGCATTTTGAGGAAAGACGCTTAGCAATGTTCACCTCCGTTTATCTGCTGATTCTGCCTGAGTTAACTGATTCCAAGGAAATCCTCAAGAGTTCTACACAGCATTGTGTGTCCAGGAACTCAGAAATCATGTTTCAGAGCATATTTCATGGCATGGAGACATGTTCATTTGTACTAACATATCCCATTAAGAGCAATTCAGGCTTTATTAAAACATGTGACATCTGTTGAATATTAAGCTGGAAGGAAATAGACCAAAGTTCCATAATAATCTGGGGGAAAGCTTAGGAAATCAAACGTCCCCGTCTACGCCAGCCTCCCTGCGGGCTGCCGCAACCTACCTGCCTATTTGTGGCCGCTTCTTTACATCTAGTTTGTTGAGCCTCACCTGTCACCTGCCCTCCCAGCACTGCTGTGGGACTCCTTTTCCCAGAGTCCAAATCATCACAGCCTCTGGTGGCCCCTCTTGTCCGCAGGGCTGAGTCATGCAGACGTCAGCCTACTGTTTCCACAAAGGACTGGGGAAAAAGTAGGTTCAAATTCCCAGGCCTTCAGGTTACTAGTCTCTGTTGTAGCTGTGTTGTTGAAACACAGGCAGATGTAGACGGTATGTTCGTGAATGGGCAGAGCTTCATTCCAGTGAGACTTTTTTTTTTTTTTACAAAAATAGACAGTGGGCCTAGCACACTCTCATCCCTCCTTTGCCTTCCTGTTGAACAAATTCCTCTTCATCCTGTAGAACCCCTCTTAGATGGTACCACTTCCCTAAAGCCTTCTGTGGCTCTCGGGGACAGTAGTTTCTCACGCTCATGGTTGATAACCTCTCACATCTATTTGCGTGTCGGCATCTCCCGCTGGGCTCTGAGCCAAGGTCTGGTTCATCTTGGTATCTGCAGCCACACTTGGGTGGCACACAGTGAGCCCCACGTGGCCCGCTCTGCGTTCCTGCCTCTCGCCTCAGACACAGCGGTGAGCTGTTGCCAACATTGACTGCCTTTTCTCTTTTCTCAAAGTGTCTTCAGGAGCAAGACAATAGGCTGTTTCTGGTGGGGTCACCCTTTAAAATATGCATCTGACCGCATCAGGTGTTACTTGAAGCACACCTTTTGTTGGGGCGCATGGGCTCCAGAGCCTATGGGCTTAGCTGCATGTGGGATCTTAGTTCCTGGACTGGGGATCAAACCCACATCCCCTTCCTTGCAAGGTGGATTCTTGACCACTGGACGACCGAGGAAATCATTTTAGGTTTCCAGAAAAGTTGCAAAGACCAAACTGGGAGTCCCCTGAACCCCTCACCCATGTTGCCTGAGTGTGAACACCTCACACCATAAGGGTACGATTGTACGGCTAAGGAACCGATGCCAACACACTGCTATTCACCAACCATCTGACCTTACTCAGACATCACCAGTTCTTCCCTCACGCCTTCTCTCCGGTCATGACCCTGTGCAGACAACCCTGGGACGCTCAGTCATCACAGCGCCCCAGTTTCCTCTGGCTGGGGCGGCTCCTCAGGCTTTCACAGCCTAGGGGAGAATTGACCAGGACTCCCGTAGGAGGCCTCCGATCTCGGCCTGCCAGATGTTCTCGGCATGATGGGAATGGAGTTGTGGGTTCTAGAAGTGAATGTCCACTGAAGAGTTCTCTGGAGCAAGTTTTTTTTTTTTTGAAGGGGGCACTCCCTGACTCTATCCTCCTCAGTGGGATTTCAAGGTCCCTGAGTTTCCGGGCAAGGTCAGTCTTGCTCTTCCCGCCCTTCCTCTCTCTGCCCCTCTTGTGTTTGGGGGACATGACCAAGGCACGTGGGGCCGAGTCTTCATCTGCTTGGGAACTTGCCAGGCAAGTTTTTGTCAGAGAGGAGAGGCCAGGAAGGACTGAGCTGAGAGATGGCTGTGGCCCCCGGACTTGAGGGTTGAGAGGCTGGTAGGGAGGGATGCGGCCTGGGATGTGGACAGACTCCAGTGGTGTCGCTCTGCGGGAGCCACGAACCTGAAATCAGGGTCACGTTGAGGACAGACGAGACTCCTCGGCCTTTCTGGCTTCAGCAGAGCCTGTGGATCCAGGCCGTGGGCCTGAGACTCTGTCCAGAGGTGGGTGTCAGTGTTGCCCCACCCCTCTGCCCTCCACCCCCTCTGACGGTGCCACTCCTCCCTTCCAGCTCCAGGACGTGCGCCCCGAGCCCGGGAGGCATGCTGAGGCCAGGCTGCCGGCAGGATGAGTGTGAACGAGGCGGGCAGCGCCGGCCGCCGGGGGCAGGCGGCCTACCACCTGCACATCTACCCGCAGCTGGCCACCAGCGAGAGCCAGGCCCCACCCCTGGCCTCCTGCCGCGTGCCGGCCACCAAGGACAGCACCACGTCCGACGTCATCCAGGACGCCATCGCCCGCCTGCAGCTGGACGGCAGCAAGCGCTACGTGCTGGTGGAGGTCAAGGAGACGGGTGGGGAGGAGTGGGTGCTGGACGCCAGCGACTCGCCCGTGCACCGCGTGCTGCTGTGGCCGCGGCGGGCGCACGACGAGCACCCGCGGGAGGACGGCTACTACTTCCTGCTGCAGGAGCGCGACCCCGACGGCACCATCAAGTACTTGCACATGCAGCTTGCGTCCCAGGCCACGGCCATGCGGCGCCTGGTGGAGCGCGGCCTCCTGCCCCGGCCGCAGGCGGACTTTGACGACCTGTGCAACCTCCCCGAGCTGACGGAGGAGAACCTCCTGAAGAACCTCAGGCACCGCTTCCTGCAGCGGAAGATCTACACGTACGCCGGCAGCATCCTGGTAGCCGTCAACCCCTTCAAGTTCCTCCCCATCTACAACCCGAAGTACGTGAAGATGTACGAGAACCAGCAGCTGGGCAAGCTGGAGCCTCACGTGTTCGCGCTGGCCGACGTGGCCTACTACTCCATGCTCCGGAAGCACGTCAACCAGTGCATCGTCATCTCGGGCGAGAGCGGCTCGGGCAAGACGCAGAGCACCAACTTCCTGATCCACTGCCTCACCGCCCTGAGCCAGAAGGGCTACGCCAGTGGCGTCGAGAGGACCATCCTCGGCGCTGGCCCCGTGCTGGAGGTGAGTGGGGGCCGGTCGGCGGGAGGGGGCCTTCACGTGCAGACTCCACGCTCGTTCAGATACGGCGCGGCAGCGGCCATGGAGAAGGCAGTTACGGCCACAATTCCTCAGAAGTAGGAGATTCAGCGTGCCCCGGGCAGGGCCATACGGGGTGGCACCGGGGTCCGTCAGAAGCAGCGAGAGCCAGGGGAGGGTGTAGGCAGGGTTCTGTGTCATGGTTTTCATGGAAAAGGTCCGGCGAGTCAGGCCAAGCAGGCTTAGGAGAGGCTGGTGTGAATAGTTTCAGAGTTTGGGGGCGTAAGGACTGGCCTAGTTGAATGGTCTCTCCTGGGGTGATTCAGGGCCTGGGGAGAGCAGCCTTGAGGGTGAAAACATAAAAACAGAGGTAGCAGGGGGACGATGTGGGCTCTGAAATGGTTGGTTTGTGTTTGGAAGGCATGCTCGTAGGAGGGTCCTTTCTTCTCTCTAGGAATCCCCACGGGGTCAGCCAGGCCCCAGGTGTCAAAGCCTCAGATATAGATAATAACAAGTCCTGATGGATGCCTCAGGGTCCTCAGTGTACGCCTGATGTCTGGAGGGGTGGCACTCTGCATGCTGGGTCCCAAAAGGAAAAGGGTGGCGTGTCCAAACTGAAAAGTTTGTGGCAGGGTGTTTCTGGTGGGGGTGGGGCTGTGGGGTAGAAAGAAGCCAGCAAGGCGAGGGCAGGCCTGGTGGCTAGGGACCAACTAGAGGAGGGGGCCACCTGGCACCCCAGCCTCCTGCGCCTTTTCCAGCGTCCGCATAGGCCAGACGCCGCAGGGGTCGTGGCTGTGTCGCTGCGGATGAGCCTTCTGGACACAGGGCCCGTGAGAGTGGTCCCAGTGGCCCTCACCCTCGGGGTCTTCGGACAAGATGCTGCCATATCGCAGAACGTAGCTTAACCGTCGTCTCCTGGTGAGAGCCAGGGCCACATGGGGGCCCAGAGGTGTGCAAAACCTCTGGGTTTGGGGTCTAAGACCCTGCTTTCTTTCTTTCTAATAAGATTTTACAACGATTAAATAATTTCGAGTATGAAACCTAACCTTAAATAGTTAAATTTTACTAAATAGAGCAACATTTTGGGTTGACCCAAAAGTTCATTCGGGTGTTTCCGACATTACAGAAAAAAAAAACAACAAATCGTGCTGTGTCTTTGAGCAGTTTTAGGTTTATAGAAATACTGAACAGGTGGTCCAGAGAGTTGCCATATTCTCCCGCCACCCCCCAACACACACACACTGCCCCCTGTCATTAGTGTGTTGTGTTGGCCTGGTGTATTTGTTTACTACTGGTGAGCCAATATTGACGCGGTATTATTAACTGCAGTCCACGGAGAGCATTAGGGTCCAGTCAGCACTGCACATGCTGCGAGTTTGGACGGACGCACAGGTCATGTGTCCACCATGAGGATCACACAGAGTAGCTACACTACCTTAGAAGTCCTCGTGTCCTGCCTGTTCGTCCCCCTGACTCTTTGGGACTGTAACCCACAGGCTCCTGGGTCCAGGGCATTCTCCAGGCAAGAGTACCGAATTGAGTTGCCATCTCCTACTCCAGGGGGTCTTCCCGAGCGAGGGACTGAGCCCGCGTCTTCTGCGTCTCCGGCATTGGCAGGGGGCTCCTTTACCACTGCACCACCTGGGAAGCCCCGCCGGCTGCACAGTTTCGATGGCTGGAAGCACACCGTTTGTCGTCTTTTCGGCCCAGCGCCGCTTGCCTAGGACGACATGCTGGTCCTCTGCATGTTTGCCCGGTTTGCGACCTCATGTCTCCATGTTGCCGAGTGACAACCCCTGGGTGTGCCACAGTCCATCCATAGAACCCTAGACCCCCGCCCACCCTGAAGCCTTGACCTCTGGCTTCTAAGTAGCCAGAATTCAGTGAAATCCCATCTAGACTGCGCCTGCGGAGTATGTTTCAGTTCCTCTTCCTCTCTGACGATCTCTGAGATCATCAACCAGAAACTAGCCGGGGCTGTCCAGCCGGGCCCCATGCCAGCACACATGGCCTATTTCTGTCTTCTCTTATGCACGTAACGTAAAGATTCCTTGGTTGTTTTTTGTTTTTTTTTTGCACAAGTGTGTTTTAAAAACTCCGAAGTGATCTGGCCACGGAATAGACATTTTTCTCTTCAATACGTGTTCCCTGCGTGCGTTCCCTCCTCTCATCCATTCCTTCCGCAAATACTTCTCGTGCAGGCGCTGCTCTCGGCACTGGGCTATGCAGTGGCCAAAACCGACACAAAGGCCTGCCCACAGGGAGCTGCGGGCTAGTGGCAAGGAGGCAGGCAGGGAGAGAAACAGTGGGTCTCGAGTGTGAGCTGTGAGCCAGTAAGAACGAGCAGGCAATCCAATGGTTAGGATCTGTGCTTCCAGCGTAGGGGGCACGGGTTCAGCCCTTGGTTGGGAAGCTGAGATCCCGCCTGCTGCATGGCATAGCCAAAAGCAAGCAAACGAGAAAGGAGAGAGAGTGAAGTGAGTCGGAAAAGCAGATGTTGTGCATTAACACGTCTGTGGGGTCTGGAAAGACGGTGCTGAGGAGCCTGTTTGCAGGGCAGCAGTGGAGACGCAGACTGAGAACAGACTTGTGGACACAGTGCGGATGGAGAGAGTGGGACGAATCGGGAGAGCAGCGCTGAAACATGTATTACCAAATGCAGAACAGGCTGTGGGAATTTGCTGCACGACCCAGGGAGCTCAGCACAGTGCTCTGTGACCGCCTAGAGGGGTGGGAAGTGGGAGGGAGGTTCAAGAGGGAGAGGACATATATATACCTGTAGCTGATTCGTGTTGATGGATGGCAGAAACCAGCACAATATCCTAAAGCAATTATTCTCCAATTACAAAGAGACAAGTTTTTTTTTTTTTTTAAAAAAAGAACAGTGATGGGCTCAAGGAAGTGGGTAGGGAAACGAGGCGAGAAGGTGATGTGAGCCAGGCCTGGAAGGAGAACACAGCCAGAGCAGAGTCCGAGAGGCTTGGACCATGCCTGGCGTGTGGAAGGAAAGGCGAGTCCTGGAGGGCATGGGAAGGGGTCAGAGTGGAGTGAGAAGGGGCAGAGCAGGAGGCGGTGGGGACAGGGAGGTGACAGGTCATTCAAGGGCTTGCAGGATTGTGGGGTGGGTCCCGTGTCTTATGGGAGCTATGGAGGGTATCCTAGCTTCAAAAAAAAAATTCATTCACTTCATTGTGCCACTCGTGACGTGGGCTCCTGGTTCCCCGACCATGGATCGAACCCCGCACTGCGGTGCAGAGTCTCCACCACTGGGCCCCACTGTCCTCCCAGCAGTGGCCGGATAAAATGGTGCAGACACTCCCCCAGACTTTAGAACTGGGGGCGGCAACAAGAGAGCAGACGCAGCATTTCCTGAGCGTGGCGATTTGCCAAGTGGGCCGTTCACCCCTCACAGAACCAGGCAGGCGGGCGAGGGCCGGGCCACACCAAGGTGTGATGAGGATGCCAAGCCCCAGGTTCAGTGCAGCACGGCCGGGGAGCAGGATGGCTCAGCCTCCTTTCTAGATGAGGAGCATCTCGGGCGCCAGAATGAGGTGCCTAGCACCGCAAAACACAGGCTCGTTGGCGTCAAAAAGAGGAATTCCCTCCCTCCAACAGTTCTGGAGGCCTGGAATCTGAAGCTAGGTGTGGGCGGAGCCTCGCTCCCTCCAGAGGCTCCAGGAAAGGACGCTTCTGGGGCTCCGGGCAGGCGCTCCTGGGCTCGTGGCCACATTGCTGTAATCCCGGTCTCTGTCATCACGCCGCCCTCTCTTCCTCTAAAGACACCAGGCACTGGATTTAGGACCGGCCCCGGTCCAGGATGACCTCATCCTAACTAATGACGTCAGCAGAGACCCGTTTCCATATAAGGCCACGTTCACAGGTTCCGGTGTCAAGATGATATAGACAAGGCTTCTGTGGGGGGACATAAGTCAGTCCACAGCAGCGCCCTGCCAAGTGACAGCTGACTGTGTCTCATGCCGTCCTCCCCAGGGGCCATCCTGAGGACCCCTCCTTCCTCTGCTGGCCTCCATGCTCCTCCCCTGCTGTTGCCCCAGAGGGTTCTGGCCCTTTCTTTGAGGGCTGTTAGTCACCTCCGTGGCGGGTGTCTGCACCTGGTGAGTCAGATGCCTCTGACCTCGCCCGGCTGCGTCCCTCGAGCCTTGAGAGTGTGAGCCAGCGAGGCTAGATTTCTCCAGGGGTTTTAGGAGGGAGGAGCCCATGCCAGCTTCCAAAACAGGCTTGAGCCAAAGGCACGTCATGGCCGTGAGTGTGCTTCCTGAGGCGACCATCTGGAAAGGGAGAAGGTGGTTTTAGTGTCGAGCCGAGCTGTGCAGCCAGAGGACCGCTGACATCTCAGGCCGGGTCACTCCAGGCTTGGGGCCATCCTGTGCGTTGCAGGGTGCTGAGCTGTACCCCTGGCCTCCAGCCAGCTGATGCCAGTAGCACCCCATCCCCCCAGTGGCGACAACAGCAAAATGTCCCGACATCACCAAGTGTCTCCTCTGGGTGAGAATAGCTGCCTTAGTCACAGCTGGTGGTCCCACGAGACCCAGGCACTGTCCTTTTCAAGTGCTGATGGCTTAGAATTGTCCCTCAGTCCATCCCTACCATCCTGGGCTAGCTTGAGAGTTACGTTTTCCCTACTGCGATATTTGACGTGTAGTTTTGCTCCTTTGTTCTTGGCCATGCCTGGTCTCTATTGCCGCTCAGGCTTTCCTCTAGTTGCAGCGAGCAGAGGCTGCTCTCTAGCTGTGGTGTGCAGGCTCCTCACTGCGGCGGCTTCTTTGCTTGTGGAGCCTGGGCTCCGGGGTGCAGCGGATTCAGTACCTGTGGTACCTGGGCTCAGCAGTTGCGGCTCCCAGCCTCCCGGCACAGTTTCAGGAGCTGTGGCACACAGGTGTAGTTGCTCCGAGGCACGTGAAATCCTCCCGGATCAGGGGTTGAACCCGTGTTTCCTGCTTCGGGAGGCAGATTCTCTACCACTGAGCCAGCAGGGAGCCTGAGAGTTACTTGCTAATAACAGGAATAATTAGCTGTCAAGCCTTCAGGCCCCCGGGGTGTCAGGCTTCAGGTGCCACCGTCCTCATCACCTCTCTGAGGACTCACAGCAGCTCTGCTCATTTTAAAGACCAGAAAACAGCCCCAGAGAGGCGTGCTGCTGTGTAAACGTCCCGGGGCTGCCATCCCAGGGCACTGTACTCGGGACAGAGTTGGAGGCGGGGCCCTTAAAACAACAGGAACGTCTGCTCTCGCATTTCTCGGGGCCAGAGGTCTGAAATCAAGGTCTGGACAGGATGGGCTGCTCCTGAAGGCCCCCATGGAGAGCCCTTCCCACATCTCTCTCCTGGTTTCTGGTGGCCGCCTCCCCATCTGTCTCTATCTTGACTCCTGAAGGCCCCCATGGAGAGCCCTTCCCACATCTCTCTCCTGGTTTCTGGTGGCCGCCTCCCCATCTGTCTCTATCTTGACTCCTGAAGGCCCCCATGGAGAGCCCTTCCCACATCTCTCTCCTGGTTTCTGGTGGCCGCCTCCCCATCTGTCTCTATCTTGAATCCTGAAGGCCCCCATGGAGAGCCCTTCCCACATCTCTCTCCTGGTTTCTGGTGGCCGCCTCCCCATCTGTCTCTATCTTGACTCCTGAAGGCCCCCATGGAGAGTCCTTCCCACATCTCTCTCCTGGTTTCTGGTGGCCGCCTCCCCATCTGTCTCTATCTTGAATCCTGAAGGCCCCCATGGAGAGTCCTTCCCACATCTCTCTCCTGGTTTCTGGTGGCCGCCTCCCCATCTGTCTCTATCTTGAATCCTGAAGGCCCCCATGGAGAGTCCTTCCCACATCTCTCTCCTGGTTTCTGGTGGCCGCCTCCCCATCTGTCTCTATCTTGAATCCTGAAGGCCCCCATGGAGAGTCCTTCCCACATCTCTCTCCTGGTTTCTGGTGGCCGCCTCCCCATCTGTCTCTATCTTGAATCCTGAAGGCCCCCATGGAGAGTCCTTCCCACATCTCTCTCCTGGTTTCTGGTGGCCGCCTCCCCATCTGTCTCTATCTTGAATCCTGAAGGCCCCCATGGAGAGTCCTTCCCACATCTCTCTCCTGGTTTCTGGTGGCCGCCTCCCCATCTGTCTCTATCTTGAATCCTGAAGGCCCCCATGGAGAGTCCTTCCCACATCTCTCTCCTGGTTTCTGGTGGCCGCCTCCCCATCTGTCTCTATCTTGAATCCTGAAGGCCCCCATGGAGAGCCCTTCCCACATCTCTCTCCTGGTTTCTGGTGGCCGCCTCCCCATCTGTCTCTATCTTGAATCCTGAAGGCCCCCATGGAGAGCCCTTCCCACATCTCTCTCCTGGTTTCTGGTGGCCGCCTCCCCATCTGTCTCTATCTTGAATCCTGAAGGCCCCCATGGAGAGCCCTTCCCACATCTCTCTCCTGGTTTCTGGTGGCCGCCTCCCCATCTGTCTCTATCTTGAATCCTGAAGGCCCCCATGGAGAGCCCTTCCCACATCTCTCTCCTGGTTTCTGGTGGCCGCCTCCCCATCTGTCTCTATCTTGAATCCTGAAGGCCCCCATGGAGAGCCCTTCCCACATCTCTCTCCTGGTTTCTGGTGGCCGCCTCCCCATCTGTCTCTATCTTGACTCCTGAAGGCCCCCATGGAGAGTCCTTCCCACATCTCTCTCCTGGTTTCTGGTGGCCGCCTCCCCATCTGTCTCTATCTTGACTCCTGAAGGCCCCCATGGAGAGTCCTTCCCACATCTCTCTCCTGGTTTCTGGTGGCCGCCTCCCCATCTGTCTCTATCTTGACTCCTGAAGGCCCCCATGGAGAGTCCTTCCCACATCTCTCTCCTGGTTTCTGGTGGCCGCCTCCCCATCTGTCTCTATCTTGAATCCTGAAGGCCCCCATGGAGAGCCCTTCCCACATCTCTCTCCTGGTTTCTGGTGGCCGCCTCCCCATCTGTCTCTATCTTGACTCCTGAAGGCCCCCATGGAGAGTCCTTCCCACATCTCTCTCCTGGTTTCTGGTGGCCGCCTCCCCATCTGTCTCTATCTTGAATCCTGAAGGCCCCCATGGAGAGTCCTTCCCACATCTCTCTCCTGGTTTCTGGTGGCCGCCTCCCCATCTGTCTCTATCTTGGATCCTGAAGGCCCCCATGGAGAGTCCTTCCCACATCTCTCTCCTGGTTTCTGGTGGCCGCCTCCCCATCTGTCTCTATCTTGAATCCTGAAGGCCCCCATGGAGAGTCCTTCCCACATCTCTCTCCTGGTTTCTGGTGGCCGCCTCCCCATCTGTCTCTATCTTGACTCCTGAAGGCCCCCATGGAGAGCCCTTCCCACATCTCTCTCCTGGTTTCTGGTGGCCGCCTCCCCATCTGTCTCTATCTTGAATCCTGAAGGCCCCCATGGAGAGCCCTTCCCACATCTCTCTCCTGGTTTCTGGTGGCCGCCTCCCCATCTGTCTCTATCTTGACTCCTGAAGGCCCCCATGGAGAGTCCTTCCCACATCTCTCTCCTGGTTTCTGGTGGCCGCCTCCCCATCTGTCTCTATCTTGAATCCTGAAGGCCCCCATGGAGAGCCCTTCCCACATCTCTCTCCTGGTTTCTGGTGGCCGCCTCCCCATCTGTCTCTATCTTGAATCCTGAAGGCCCCCATGGAGAGCCCTTCCCACATCTCTCTCCTGGTTTCTGGTGGCCGCCTCCCCATCTGTCTCTATCTTGAATCCTGAAGGCCCCCATGGAGAGTCCTTCCCACATCTCTCTCCTGGTTTCTGGTGGCCGCCTCCCCATCTGTCTCTATCTTGAATCCTGAAGGCCCCCATGGAGAGTCCTTCCCACATCTCTCTCCTGGTTTCTGGTGGCCGCCTCCCCATCTGTCTCTATCTTGAATCCTGAAGGCCCCCATGGAGAGTCCTTCCCACATCTCTCTCCTGGTTTCTGGTGGCCGCCTCCCCATCTGTCTCTATCTTGAATCCTGAAGGCCCCCATGGAGAGTCCTTCCCACATCTCTCTCCTGGTTTCTGGTGGCCGCCTCCCCATCTGTCTCTATCTTGAATCCTGAAGGCCCCCATGGAGAGTCCTTCCCACATCTCTCTCCTGGTTTCTGGTGGCCGCCTCCCCATCTGTCTCTATCTTGAATCCTGAAGGCCCCCATGGAGAGTCCTTCCCACATCTCTCTCCTGGTTTCTGGTGGCCGCCTCCCCATCTGTCTCTATCTTGAATCCTGAAGGCCCCCATGGAGAGTCCTTCCCACATCTCTCTCCTGGTTTCTGGTGGCCGCCTCCCCATCTGTCTCTATCTTGAATCCTGAAGGCCCCCATGGAGAGCCCTTCCCACATCTCTCTCCTGGTTTCTGGTGGCCGCCTCCCCATCTGTCTCTATCTTGAATCCTGAAGGCCCCCATGGAGAGCCCTTCCCACATCTCTCTCCTGGTTTCTGGTGGCCGCCTCCCCATCTGTCTCTATCTTGAATCCTGAAGGCCCCCATGGAGAGCCCTTCCCACATCTCTCTCCTGGTTTCTGGTGGCCGCCTCCCCATCTGTCTCTATCTTGAATCCTGAAGGCCCCCATGGAGAGCCCTTCCCACATCTCTCTCCTGGTTTCTGGTGGCCGCCTCCCCATCTGTCTCTATCTTGACTCCTGAAGGCCCCCATGGAGAGCCCTTCCCACATCTCTCTCCTGGTTTCTGGTGGCCGCCTCCCCATCTGTCTCTATCTTGAATCCTGAAGGCCCCCATGGAGAGCCCTTCCCACATCTCTCTCCTGGTTTCTGGTGGCCGCCTCCCCATCTGTCTCTATCTTGAATCCTGAAGGCCCCCATGGAGAGCCCCTTCCCACATCTCTCTCCTGGTTTCTGGTGGCCGCCTCCCCATCTGTCTCTATCTTGAATCCTGAAGGCCCCCATGGAGAGCCCTTCCCACATCTCTCTCCTGGTTTCTGGTGGCCGCCTCCCCATCTGTCTCTATCTTGAATCCTGAAGGCCCCCATGGAGAGCCCTTCCCACATCTCTCTCCTGGTTTCTGGTGGCCGCCTCCCCATCTGTCTCTATCTTGAATCCTGAAGGCCCCCATGGAGAGCCCTTCCCACATCTCTCTCCTGGTTTCTGGTGGCCGCCTCCCCATCTGTCTCTATCTTGAATCCTGAAGGCCCCCATGGAGAGTCCTTCCCACATCTCTCTCCTGGTTTCTGGTGGCCGCCTCCCCATCTGTCTCTATCTTGAATCCTGAAGGCCCCCATGGAGAGTCCTTCCCACATCTCTCTCCTGGTTTCTGGTGGCCGCCTCCCCATCTGTCTCTATCTTGAATCCTGAAGGCCCCCATGGAGAGTCCTTCCCACATCTCTCTCCTGGTTTCTGGTGGCCGCCTCCCCATCTGTCTCTATCTTGAATCCTGAAGGCCCCCATGGAGAGTCCTTCCCACATCTCTCTCCTGGTTTCTGGTGGCCGCCTCCCCATCTGTCTCTATCTTGAATCCTGAAGGCCCCCATGGAGAGTCCTTCCCACATCTCTCTCCTGGTTTCTGGTGGCCGCCTCCCCATCTGTCTCTATCTTGAATCCTGAAGGCCCCCATGGAGAGTCCTTCCCACATCTCTCTCCTGGTTTCTGGTGGCCGCCTCCCCATCTGTCTCTATCTTGAATCCTGAAGGCCCCCATGGAGAGTCCTTCCCACATCTCTCTCCTGGTTTCTGGTGGCCGCCTCCCCATCTGTCTCTATCTTGAATCCTGAAGGCCCCCATGGAGAGTCCTTCCCACATCTCTCTCCTGGTTTCTGGTGGCCGCCTCCCCATCTGTCTCTATCTTGAATCCTGAAGGCCCCCATGGAGAGCCCCTTCCCACATCTCTCTCCTGGTTTCTGGTGGCCGCCTCCCCATCTGTCTCTATCTTGAATCCTGAAGGCCCCCATGGAGAGTCCTTCCCACATCTCTCTCCTGGTTTCTGGTGGCCGCCTCCCCATCTGTCTCTATCTTGACTCCTGAAGGCCCCCATGGAGAGTCCTTCCCACATCTCTCTCCTGGTTTCTGGTGGCCGCCTCCCCATCTGTCTCTATCTTGAATCCTGAAGGCCCCCATGGAGAGTCCTTCCCACATCTCTCTCCTGGTTTCTGGTGGCCGCCTCCCCATCTGTCTCTATCTTGAATCCTGAAGGCCCCCATGGAGAGTCCTTCCCACATCTCTCTCCTGGTTTCTGGTGGCCGCCTCCCCATCTGTCTCTATCTTGAATCCTGAAGGCCCCCATGGAGAGTCCTTCCCACATCTCTCTCCTGGTTTCTGGTGGCCGCCTCCCCATCTGTCTCTATCTTGAATCCTGAAGGCCCCCATGGAGAGTCCTTCCCACATCTCTCTCCTGGTTTCTGGTGGCCGCCTCCCCATCTGTCTCTATCTTGAATCCTGAAGGCCCCCATGGAGAGTCCTTCCCACATCTCTCTCCTGGTTTCTGGTGGCCGCCTCCCCATCTGTCTCTATCTTGAATCTCCTTTCTCTCTCTCTGTCTCTTTTTTTTTTTTTTTTTTTGTTAACAAGTATTAATTTTTTTATTTTAATTTTTAAAGTTTAACTGTGTGAGGTTTTTAGTGAGAGGGTAATTACTTTACAATATTGTGTTGGCTTCTGCCGTCCGTCAACATGAGTCAGCCATAGGCATGCAGGTCCCCTCCCTCCCTGTCCCACCCCTCTAGGCTGTCACGGAGCCCTGGCTCTGGGTTCCCTGAGCCATACAGCAAGCCCCCACTGGCTCTCTGGTTTGCGTATGGTAGTGTGTGTGTTCCCACGCCACTCTCTCAAGTCGCCCCACCCTCTCCTTCCCCCGCTGTGTCCACAAGTCTGTTCTTTATGTCTGTGTGTCCTTTGCTGTGCTGCAGATAGGATCATCAGTACTCTCTCTCTAGATTCCATATATATGCATTAACATACGACATTTGTGATTCTCTTTCTGACTTACTTCATTCTGTATAATAGGCACTATTTTCATCCACCTCATTGGAACTGACTCAAATACATTCGTTTTTATGGCTAAGTGATACTCCATTGGATATATGTCCCACAGCTTCCCAAACTATGGAATGCTTCACGAATTTACATGTCATCCTCGCACAGGAGCCGTGCTGACCTCTGCGTCGTCACAGCTGCAGTATATGTGATGCCAAGGCAGGCACTCTCCTTTCTCCTATAAGGGCACTGTCTCGTTGGATTTAGGGCCTCCCCTAAATCCAAGACGACCTCACCTCCAGATCCTTCCCTTAATTCCATCTGCTGTTTAGTCGCTCAGTCTTTTGTCCGTCTCTTGTGCCCACACGGACGGTAGCCCTCGAGGCTCCTCTGGCCATGGGATTCTCCAGGCACGAACTCTGGGGGCGGTTGCCTTGCCCTTCTCTAGGGGATCTTCCTGACCCAGGGATTGAACCTGTGTCCCCTGCATTGGCAGGTGGATTCTTTACCACTGGGCCACCAGGGAAGCCCATTAATTCCATCTGCAGAGACCCTATTTGCAAAGAAGGTCCCACTCCCAGGCTCCAGGGATAAGGAGTTGGGCATATCTTTCCGAGGAATACGAGTCCACCCAGTACAGTCTGGGTGCCCCAGGCCACACCACAGGCAGCCACAGTGGGACCACGCGTAACACCCAGCCTGAGCCTGGGTGCCCCTCTGCATCTTTGTGAAAAAGATTTCCTCTCTCAGCTTGTTTGGGGCCACAGAAAGCCGACCGGGACTTTTTGTCAGCTCCCTGAAAGGAGAAGTGGAGTTGTTTTGAGGTTTGGGTGTCGCCGGGCGCCCCCCCCCACCCCGGGCGCAGGCTGCAAACTTGCTCTGCACTTCTGACCAGAAAACAGGAAGGGGGCCGCGTGGAAAGCCGGGTGCAATCAGCTGGTCTGCCTGCCCGCCACAGCTAGCTGTCACTGTCACCATTTCACACGGTGTCGCTCAGCTGCCCTGCGGCCACCCCGCGAACCGCCCCCGGAAACACGGCATTCACGCAGGGCTGCTGTTCCAGCTCAGAAACGCTGAAGGTGCAGAAGACAGGCTAGCTGGGCCGTGCAGTCAGGGGGCCGTGACCCACGCCATATGCCCTCTAAGAACGTGGCGACTCAGTGACGCAGCCCTGGCACTGGCCGTGGGTCTGGCCGCACAGCCCACCCGGGATGTGCCTTCGGCCTTGGCATCGGGGCTGCAGTTGGGGGCGGTGCTCAGGCTCGAGTTCTCTCTGTCCCTACTGAACTGTAACACTCGCCACTAATATTCGCCAGCGTGCATGGGGTTTTAATTTCGAAAGCAGAAATGAAACGAGGATCCTTGCTGGCTAGACTCTTTTCCCAAACGGCCAGAAGCTGGGATTTCAGCGCCTCCATGTAGCCACCGTGGCCTGGCCCACACAGAAAGGGAAGGCTGGGAGATGGCCCCCCAAGCTGTTGGGTACACCTGCGGGAGGCCAGCGACAGGACAGTGGGGCTCTCGGAGCTTTCTCCTGCCCCTGACGCCCCCCACCCCGGGGACCCTAAGAGCATGTCCTGGGACTGTGCCAGCCTGGGTCCTGAGCACCAGCCTCCGCTGAGGGCCCCACAGACCCCAAATCACCTGACCCCAGACTCCTCCAGCCTCCCTCCTACCCACCCATCAGCCACTGTTGGTCTGTCCCCTAGCAGCACCTGCCAGCTACCTGGGCATGTCATCCTGAATCAACATGCCGCCCATCATTCACCTTGACCTTTCCTCATACGGATACCTGCGCAAACCATGTCCTTCCCTCCCGCAGGGCAAGGATGGGCCAGTCCTTGCCCATCATTGGGGGCACATGGGCAGAGCCACTCAGCTGGAATGATAGAAGGTTCCAGAGCCAGGGGTGTGCCTCTGTGCTTAGGTTTTTCTTTTCGAGAGCTTTAAGATATAATTCGCGCATTTCCAGTGAACAGCTCAGTGTTTGTTTAGCATGTTCCCAGTGTTGTGCCCCTTCATCTCTAGTACCAGAACATTTCTGTCACCCCAGAGGAAACCCCCATCAGCAATCACTCCCCATTCCCCCGCCTCCAGCCCCTGGCAACCACTGATCTGCTTTCTGGCCCTGCGAGTTTGCCTGTTCTGGGCGTTTCTGGACGTTTCGTGGGGCCATACAAGTTGTGGTTTCTGTGTCTGAGTCCTTGCACTCAGCTTGGTTCTTCCAGCTTTATCTGTGCTTCACTGGTGGCTCCGACGGTAAAGAATCCACCTGGGATGCAGGAGACGCGGGTTCAATCCCTGGGTCAGAACGATCCCCTGGAGGAGGGCACTCCAGTGCTCTTGCCTGGAGAGTCCCATGGACAGAGGAGCCTGGTGGCCTGCAGTCCATGGGGGTCACGGGAAGGCAGACACGCCTGAGCAGCAAATGCGCGCACGTCCTTGCTGTGGCGTGTGTCAGCGCCTCATCCCTTTCTCTGGCTGAGCGATAGTCTGCTCTGCAGATAAGACCACATTTGTCTATCTTTCACCAGCTCTCTCAGCACTTCACTCCTTTGTCTGACTCTGCAGCTGAGTTTTCTCCTGGGCCCTGGGTCCCCTCCCTGCCCCAGCCAGGCCAGCATCCCCCTCCACCCATAACAGGAGGGCAGAGGGTACCGGGCAGACATGGAGGTGGTCCCACTGGAGACTCTCGGGGTTGACTGAGCCAAGCCCGGGAGGAGAGCGGAGCCCTGGCCAGCAGCCTGCTGCAGGTATGCAGGCCTCGGGGCCGTGCTGAGGGCTGGATGGGCACCAGCAGACACACCTAGGATGGCACCCATCTGCATGGGCCTGCCACATCTGCTAAGAGCCTGGTGGCCAGAAGGCATCTGGCATTTGGGAGCAGTGGGGAGTGAATGCATGGGGCAGGCCACCAGGGGCCTCGGAAAGCAGGCCAGGTTCTTGAGCCGAGGCATCTGATCACAGTAGACAGTCCAAGGGGAGGAAGAGACGGGGTCGGAGATGGCTGTGCGTGCTGCTTGTGGCTTCTCCCAGGATGCTGGTGAGGACTGTGGTCTGGGGGGTGGGCTTCATCCAAGGGATGTGCCAGGAACACAGAGCCCCCTGGACCCCAGCGCTTGTCGGGCCTTAGAGGTTGTCCAGTCACGTGGGGACCTGCAGCAAGCTGGGGCACCTCCTGGTCTTGCTTGTTAGCTACAGGAGGAGGTGAGTCTGCCAGGAAGACTGAATGTTGAGAAAGGGGCATGTGGCCACGGACAGGTCTCTGGGGACCATTCTGGGGGCATGGGCCACAGCATAGAGTTCACTCGGGATCGGGACAGAAGGAGGGAAATGACTGGTGTCGTGCGCTATGCACCCCCCTGCCAAACCCACAAAGGGGCCAGGGCATTCAAAGCAAAAGGAGTGTCAGGGCTGGGAGCCTTTATCCGGTGTGTGTCTTTCTGTCTCCGGGATCATGGGAACCCAGAGGCCAGATTGTGTCTCCTGTATGTACACAGGCCTTTGGGGGTGCTTCCGGGATCTGCTGGTGGGGAGCGTCAGGTGTCAGCAGGCAGCTAACTGGGCGGGGAGATGGTGGAATTAGGCTTGGGAGAGTCTAGGGCAGCAATCTGGGGCACTCCAGGGCGAGATGTGCCAGCCAGACGTCCCCTGACCCCACCCAGTGGTCAAGGCTCGGCTGGCCTAAGGCTGGCCTTGAGGCTCGGTGGCTAGAATGTCAGTGATGTGAACATCAGGGTGGGAAGAAGGGGAGTGAGAGCCAGGCCAGGGTGGACACCCAGGAAGGTGGGCATGACAGGGAGACAGGCAGGGGCAGGGGGCAGGGGGGACTGTGAAGCCAGGAGGCTGAGCCACTCGAGAGCCTGCGAGGGAGGCCCCGGCAGGGTGGCCCCTGGGAGCAGGCAATAGAACGTCTGGCAGCTTCTGTCCCCCAGTGTGGCCTCCCCAGGATGTTGAAAGAAGTCACCAGGGGCTCCCTGGGTTGGCAGAGCAGGCTGAGGGAGGGCAGGAGCAGAAGCCACAACCCAGGGTCAGGGGGGACGGCAGCAGGGCCTGTCCCACAGAGGATGAGAGAGGGTGAAGGAGGCCTCGTGCGGAGTCAGCCTCACGCCTCACAGATGGAAACACCTGGGGACCTAGGCTCCACGTCTGAACCGTTGACGTCAGGGCTGGGGACCGTCCCTGTGCACTGTCAGCTGTTGAGCAGCATCCCTGGCCTGATGCCAGTGGCACTCCCTCCCCGGTCAGGCGGTCATAAACATCCCCAGACATCACCAAGTGTCCCCTGAGGGGCAGAATCTCCCCAGTTGAGAAGTTCTAGGCCGACTGCGGGCCAAGATGGATTTCAGTGTTAACAGATGTCCGGTGCCCAGATGGGTTGAGATCTGGGGGGGTGCTCCGTGACATTGTGCCGTTATGGTTATACGTCACCCGAGCTCTGTTCAGTTCTGTCTCGTCCGTCACCTCTGCACAGGGCGGGTGGCAGGCGGAGATGCTGTTTCCGGCTGGCGATCTGCTTCGTTCCTGGGAACGGGCGGCTGGTGCTGCTTCCCGCCCTGTGGCCAGCCACAACCAGGAGAACTGCCTACCCATCAGCAGAAACCTCGTTTCTTTCTTTTTTTTCTTTTGTGGCCACATTGGGTCTTCACTGCTGCGCGCGCACGGGCTTTCTCTAGCTGAGGCAGGCGGGGGCCACTCTGTAGCTGCAGTGCACAGGCTTCTCACTGCAGTGGCTTCTCGTCGCAGTGGCTTCTCGTCGCAAAGCACGTGCTCAGTAGCTGTGGCGCACGGGCTTAGTTGCTTTGAGGCACGTGGGATCTTCCCGGACCAGGGATCTAACCCATGTCCCCTGCATTTGCAGGCTGATTCGTAACCACTGGGCCACCAGGGCAGTCCCTCCTCCCATCTTCCTCACCAACAGCAAAGCTCATTCAGATACAAGGGTTGGGTTTTCCATCCAAGTTTGTGCTTAGGGCAAAGTCTTCAAATGTTATTTGAAAAGCTGCTCGTCAATGCAGAGAAAGAAAAAATGCAGTCACCCATGTGGTGACCCCCAGAGCTGAGAAGTCACACGCTCCCTGCAGGCTTTCTTGCAGGCAACTGTCATGAAAGGACTTGGGCAGATTTCTGGTGCGTTTCACGCTGGTTTCTCTGCACTGGAATTTCATCACCCGCTCCCATCCCTGTCCTCCTGGGGGTAACTTTCTGAACCTCACACAAGGCGCTGACTGTGGTTCACCTCTTCTTTAAGCAACTCCCCAACAGGAAACAAACCAAGACCGCCATGGTGGTTTTCGCTGCTGGAGAGCACGCAAGGTTATCTGCACCGCCACGCCCCCCCACCGCTTGGCAGAATTGTGACGTATTTTATTGTAGCTTTTGGTTTCACCTCATGTACTTGGCTGTTTTCACATATTGCTTCAGTTTTTTAGTATCATTTTCCTATCTTTCATTTCACGGAGGGTTTCCAGCCACACCCTGGGCCCTGAGGCCACCTGCATCCTGCCTGCAGGGCAACATGATCTGCCAGGCACAGTGGGATGAAGACAGCAAGCAAGACCCCAGTGCCTCCCAGCCCTGCCCTTCCCCGACACCAGCCCCTGGACCCTCCACAAGCTGCTGGGAGAGCCAGCGTGAACTCACTGAGGCTGGCGGGCCAGGCCAGCGGTGTACACTGAGGGCCACAGCACCCCTGGAGGAAGCTAGCATCGGGGTGCCAGATGTGTGCCCAGAAGGAGGCCCTGGAGTTTACAGCATGCAGATAGTTCAGCCAGAGAGATGAACCTGGGGACAAGCTTCTCGTAGCCCGGGCTTGGGGGTGGATGTGTTCCCAGCCCTGGTGCTTAGTACGTATCAGCAGGCGTGGGTGTTCCCAGCTCACCACAAGGATGTCACAAGATGCGGAAAATGGCGGGAGCCGCGTTGAGGAACCTCTTGATTGGAAGGAGGGATCCGAGGCAGCGTGACAGCCTGCAGATAGCCCAGCTGAGAAGTAAGGCCACACCAGAGCAGGAGGGGGTACAGAAAGATGAGGGGTTGTCTTTGGGGGTGTGGAGAGGATCAGGGTGCCCTACAGCTGTGATTGCCTATGCCTTTTTGTCAGGGGGCCCCTGGAAGTGTCAGGTAGGGGATAGCCACCTGGAAGACATAGTCCCCAGGCACTCTCTGCCCCTCCCATGCCTGGCAGACCTGCAAGGCTGCCTTTCTGGCTTGCTGCCTAAGAGTGCAGAGCCCTGACGCCTTGCAGTCATCTGAGGCTATTTTAGACCAAAGTGAAAGTTATATTTTGGGGAACATTGCGTCTAAGAGAAGAGTGAAATTATGGGTGTATTTTAAGCACCCAGAAAGGCCTCCTTGGAATTTGCAAAAAGAGTTGATTAAAAGGCAAAGCATAGCTCCGGGCCTGGGACACCCCTGCCACAGCCACAGCCCTTTCCGAACGTTCTGGACACTTTGCTACACCAGGGCTGGTGGAGTTGGGCGGTGGGGGTTGGGGTGGGGCACGGTGAGAGTGTCTGCCCACCGTCCATCAGCCCATCAGCTACATCTGCCTTGCTCTTTGGGGCAGGGATGCGGCCAGGCATCAGGCAGCCACAGGGCCTGGCAGCCGATTTGTTTCCTGGTGGTTATCCAGGATGGAGCAGCTCCAGGGCTCTGTCCCCAGCATCGCTGGGTGGTTTCCTTCTGAAAGTCTGCTTCTGTGTCATTCAGCCACTGCTGGCCGCAGCCAGCCCCCAAGGCCAGGCCCAGCAACACCTCAGTTACCTGAGGCCCATGGAAGTGACCTGTCTCTTGGAAAGGCCAGGAGGTCAAACTCAAGGCTCTCGGTCCACCACCCAGCCACTGATCAGTCCTCTGACCCCAGCTCATAACTGTTGACCAGCTCCTCCTGGGTGGAGGGGGAAATGGCCACCCTCTGGCAGTGCTCAGGTGCCTGGGCTCAAAGTCTTCCATGGTCTGAGCTGTCAGGAAATGTTCAATGTAATCCTCACCCGTTTACAAGAGAGTAAGTCACAGCCACCTATGAGAATTTACAAAGTTCTACTTAGCCCTTCCTGAGGGTACAGGGATCTCTAGGGCAGCCGATTTTTTTAAATTGAAGTTTGCCTGGTGGCTCAGATGGTGTAAAGATTCTGCCTGCAATGCAGGAGACCTGGGTTTAAACCCTGGGTCGAGAAGATCCCCTGGAGAGGGGAATGGCAACCCACTTTAGTATTCTCGCCTGGAGAATCCTGTGGACAGAGGAGCCTGGCAGGCCACAGTCCATGGGGTCACAAAGAGTCAGACATGACTGAGTGACTAACACTTTCACTTTCTTTCATAGTTAATTTAGTTAATCTCTGCTGGGACAGCAAAGTGCCTCAGTTGTACACATATAGACATTTTTTTTTTAACTGAAGGATAATTACCTTACAGAATTTTGTTGTCTTCCGCCAAACATCAACAAGAATCAGCCATAGGTACACATATGTCCCCTCCCTCTTGAACCTCCCCCCATTCCCCTCCCCATCCCACCTCTCTAGGTTGATACAGAGCCCCTGTTTGATTTCCCCGAGTCATACAGCAAATTCCCATCAGCGCTCTGTTTTACATATGCTAACGTAAATTTCCATGTTACTCTCTCCAGACATCTTACCCTCTCCTTTTCCTTTTTAAAAAATTTATTTTCGGTTGCACTGGGTCTTCATCGCTGCACCCACGCTTTTCTCTGGTTGTGGCGAGTGGGAGCTACTCTTTGTTTGGAGCGCAGGCTCTGGGAGCATGGGCTCAGTGGTGGCTGTGCACGGGCTTGGTTTTTAATATTCTGTTCTGTTCTGGTTCATCACAGGCTGTTGAATATGGTTCCCTGTGCTTTACAGTGGGACCTTGTTGTTTATCTGTTGTATGTATAATAGTTTATATCTGCTCATTCCAAACTCCCAGTCCTGCCCTCCCCCACCCCACACCCCCCTGGGCAAGCACAAGTCTGTTCCCTGTGTCTGTGAATCTGTCTGCATTCTGTAGATCGATTCATTGGTGCCATATTTTAGATTCCACGTATAAGTGATATCATATGGGCTTTCCCTTTTTGGCTTACTTCATTCAGCATGCTCATCTCTAGTCGAGTCCATGTTGCTGCAAATGGCATTAAGTCGTCTGTTTCTGCGGCTGCGTAGTGTTCCGTGGTGTGTCTGCACTGCATCTCCTTATCCAGTCATCTGTAGGTGGGCATGTAGGTTGTTCCCATGTCTTGGCTGTTGTGAATAGTGCTGCTGTGAACCTAGGGGTGCGTGTATCTTTTTGAATTAGAGTTTTGTCCAGGGATATGCAGAGCAGCCAGCTTTTTAATTTCTTAGCAGAGTCGAAGGCTTATTTCTCAGCCAAGGCTGATTCTACCACCAGGGGACATTTGGAAACATCTGGAAGTTTTTTCTCTTTAATATTTATTTATTTGGCCGCATCAGGTCTTAGTTTTGGCACACAGGATCAGTTGCTCTTCTCATGTATGATCTTAGTTCCCTGACCAGGGATCAAACCTGAGTTTCCCACATTGCAAAGCAGAGTCTTAACCACTGGACCGCCAGGGAAGTCCCTGGAGATGTTCTTTTGTTGACCAAAGGTGCTGCTGAACATCCTACGATTCACAGAACAGCCCTTCTGTGAAGAATGATATGTCCCCAAAAGCATGTATCAGCTGAGGCCAAGACACCTGCTCTAGCTTAGGGGCCTTTAGGATGTGCAGTTGAAAATCAGGCCTGGGGTTCTGGACAGGGTCTTTCAGGGGGCCATGTGGATCCAGAAGCCACTGCCTGCACAGAGCTGCTTGATGGAGGTATCAGTGTTGGTGAGGGTGTGGGGGCAGAGGGGGAGTGGGGAGAGACGGTGACAAGGACGCGCAGCCCTGGAGGAGCGTCTCCACTTCTGCCATAGAGCCTGGACCAGTTCCCCCTCAGCACGTGACTGCACCCCTCCCCACAGAATTGGCCACCTCCAGGGCCTCTGGGAAAAAGCTGACTCTGCCCAGAAGCCCAGCTCGGCTGCATAGGTGCCATGTGGCGTACAGCTTGCTGCTCTCCCCTGCCCCAGGGCCTTTGCACATGCCCTACCCTCCTGCACCATCATCTAGCTAGGTCTGCCCCCGAGGCTTCCTGGGAGAGGCAGAGGAGAGCTCCAGAAGGTCCCAAGGCCATCAGGGTCTGGCCAGCACCAGCACAGTGCGACTCCCAGCCCCACACCCTGAGGCTCCGAGAGGCCCTCCAGTGCTCGGGGCCCATTCACTTCCTGCAGCAGCCCCAGACTTCAGCTGGCAGAGCAGGGGGGAAGCAAGCACGGTGATGCGGTCATGGCAGTGCTGAGGCTGAGGGGACACCTCGTGGGGATCCAAGCCCTCCTGTGCATGGGTGGCCTTCGACACCCATTCCACAGCAGCCCCTTAAAAAAGATGGGAGGGACTTCACTGGTGGTCCAGTGGTTAAGAACCTGCATTCGTAACCTGTGTTAAGTTTCAATCCCTGGTTGGGGAACTAAAATCCCATGTACCGCGGAGCAGCTGAGCCCGCACACCATAACTACAAGCCAGTGAAGCCAAATAAATATTTGAAAAAAATTTTAAAAGATGGGAGACACTGGGGAGAGGCCTCCATGAGAGAAGCGAAGGCTGGAGCAGGCCTGTGATGAAAGATCAGAGGGAGGATTGCACCAATCCAAAAAAGAGGTGACTAGAAGCACTTTATCCCAGAGCACGGGGACACTGGAGGGCCTTGGTTGCAGTGGTCCTCCTGGACTCAGGTTAGCGCCAGCCATGGCCCCCCCAGACCCAGGGAAGACGGAGAGACCCACCAAGGCAGGCCTGGCTGTCACTCCTGCTGCCCCTTTCCAGAGCAGAGTGGACACGATGGAGATTGCTCAGCCGTGAAGAGGAATGCCAGCTCAATGCATGTGAGTTTGAGCAAGCTCCAGGAGATGGTGAAGAACAGGGAAGCCTGGCGTGCTGCAGTCCTCAGGGTCTCAAAGAGTCAGACACGACTGAGTGACTGGACAACAACAACCGAAGAGGAATGTAGCAGTGACCCACGCTACAGGGTGGACGACAGCATCGTGCTGAGCGGGAGAAGCCAGACACACAGGGCCACGCACTTCTGGCCCCATCGACATGAAGTGTCCGCGACAGGCAGATCCAAGGAGACAGCAAGCAGATGAGCGGTCGCCCGGGGCTGGGGCAGTGGGAGTGGGGAGTGGCTGCTTATGGGCACAAGGTTTCCTGTGGGGTAATGAAGCGTTCTGGGACGCGATAGAGGTGACGGCTGCCCGACGTAGCAAACCTGCCAGGTGCCACCAAGTCATACGTTGAAGCGGTACGTTAAAATTTACCACAATTGAAACCCTGAATGTTCATTGGAAGGACTGAAGCTTAAATATTTTGGCCCCTTTATGTGAAGAGCCGACTCACTGGAAAAGACCCTGCTGCTGGGAAAGATCGAGGGCAGAAGAGGGTGGCAGGATGAGGTGGTTGGATGGCATCACTGACTCAATGGACATGAGCTGGAGCAGACTCTAGGAGATGGTAGGACAGGGAAGCCTGGTGGGCTGCAGTCCACGGGGTGGCAAAGAGTCAGACACGACTGGGCGACCAGAAACACGTCTGGAACGCTCCCCATCAGGTCCCACCACGGGCTTCCGGTGGCTCAGTGGAAAAGAAGCTGTCCACCAGTGCAGGAGACGTGGGAGACACAGGTTCACTCCCTAGGTTGGGAAGACTCCCTGGAAAAGGAAATGGCAGCCCACTCCAGTATTCTCGCCTGGGGAAGCCCATGGACAGAGGAGCCTGGCGGCTACAATCCATGGGGTCACGAGAATCGGACATGACTGGGCAACTAATCAACAACAGGTCCCGCCACATCAGCCTCTTGGAATCCTTCCCATCGATCTCGAAGTTAGCAGGCAGAAGTGCAGCCGTCTGCAGAAGTGCAGATCCGGTCGTGTTGGCTCTGGCCTCTGAGTGGCCCCCGGTGCACCCGAGCTCCATCTTCCCGGGGCTCCACGCAAGCCGCCGATCCAGCAACAGGACACTGGACCAGCTTGAGGTTAGACCTGAGCCCTTTTAGGTAAAATTTATCCCGCAAGTGTGGAAGTGCTCCAAAATGTTTCATCTAGCCACTTATCTTTAACATCACCATTTCCACCCAGAGAACGTTTCATTTCGACGTGAATTGGCGAAACCCTCCCCCAAGACTGCAAGATCATAAAATCGGCCAGAGCAGGTTCGCAGTGGCTCTTCCTGTGGGATGTCTCCTGGATTCGGCAGTTTACACTGAAGCCCTGGTATTGTAGTTTACCCCAGGGGTGTGTAAACTGGTTCTGTAAAAGGCCACATTAATTAGCATTTCCAGATTTCACAGCAGCTCAGTCTGTTTCGCAACTACGTAGCTTGCAGCTACTCACCCTGCATCACAGAGCAAAAGCAGCCGCAGACAGGATAAAATGAACGGTGGGACCGTCTGTCAGTAAGACGTCATTTACAGAAACAGGCAGTGGGAGAGAAGCATCGAAGATACCCATACTGGGGGCTTCCCCAGTGGCCCAGTGGCTAAGACTCCAGGCTCCCAGTGCAGGGGGCCTTTGTTCAATCCCTGGTTGGGGGACTAAAGATCCCACATACCGCAAGAAGATCTGGTGCAGCCAAATAAAAGAAATACTTTTTTAAAAAAAGAACAGATACCCAGATTGAAGGACATCCTAAAGTATACTCACCCCATCCTCCTTAAGACTGTTAAGGTCTGAAAAATAAGCCTGAGATACTTGATATGGGAGGGCTGAACGTAACGTGATGAAACGAAAATTGCTCAGTCACGTCCAACTCTTTGTGACCCTATGGACTATACAGTCCATGGCATTCTCCAGGCCAGAATACTGGAGTAGGTAGCCATTTCCTTCTCCAAGGGAACTTCCCAAGCCAGGGATTGGACCCAGGGCTCCCGCTTTGTGGGCAGATTCTCTCCCAACTGAGCCGCCAGGGAAGCCCACGTAACACGTGATACGAGGATAGAAAACAGCGTTGCGGGGGAAATGAGGACATCTGAATGTATGCAAGCTTAGTTTCGTAATAATGCATCAGTCAGTATCGGCTTCCCAGGTGGCTGAGCTTTAAAGAACCTGCCTGCAGCTCAGGAGATGCTGGAGACCCGACTTCAGTCCCTGACTCCAGTACTCTTGCCTGGAGAATCCCATGGACAGAGGAGCCTGGTGGGCTACAGTCCCTGGGGTCACGAAGAGTCAGACACAGCTGAGCTCCCACGCAGGGTCAGTCGGTATTGGTTTGTTCACTTTCTCTGGCAGCGGTGCCATCGTTATATTAACAGTAGGAGACACTGAGCATGGGGCCTTGGGAACCCTCTGTGACATTCTTACAACTTCCCAGTAAATCTAAAACCATTTTAAAATTAAAAGGTTTTTAGAGAAAAAGAAGGATGTTGAGCCAGACGTGGCTTGTGTGTGTGGAGGGAAGGGGGTCCATAGACGATCCCCCACAGGCCAGATCTGTCGCTCAGACAGGCTCCCTCCCTGTCCGTGAGCTGCGCAGAGCAGGTCTCAGGCGGGACCCTTGCACAGTGAGCATCGCCCTGACGCATCCCCAGCCTCCCGCGCTGCCGCATGCCGTCAGCTGAGCGTCGTCGGTGGTCTTCGGTGCTTTCCTCTGTGGCCTGCGTTCTCGCTGTCGCCATGTCCTGCCATCCCTTCCTCTGAAGCATTTCCTGCCAGTGCCCGGGCTCTGGCCGGCGGCCCCGCTGGTGTGCGCAGGTGACAGTGTCCCGCAGTCAGGGTGGCGTCCAGGGCACCTGCTTCCCGAAGGGCCCGCACCACGACTGGGGCCCAGCCACTGAACTCGGTTCCCTAAACAGCCCCTTACCTTCCAGGGCTATGAGGAGTCACAGCTGGAAGGCGGCTCGGGATGGTGATGTCTTCTCCTCCTGCACCTGCTCCTGCACCATCCAGGGGCCTAGTTTCTGCTCACTTTCCCTCCACCTTACTGTGCCTGGCTGAGCCTAGTTTCTGCTCACTTTCCCTCCACCTTACTGTGCCTGGCTGAGCCTAGTTTCTGCTCACTTTCCCTCCACCCTACTGTGCCTGGCTGAGCCTAGTTTCTGCTCACTTTCCCTCCACCTTACTGTGCCTGGCTGAACAAGGCTACCAAGTGGGGGCACGCTGGGAACTGGACCCGTCTGGGATTGGGGTGCAGGTGGGGAGAGGCTGCTGTCAGTGAAACCCTGGACTATGAAAGTTTCCCATCTCTTGGGGCTAAGTATTAGGAAAGCAATCTGATTAAGTATGCATGCTAAGTTGCTTCAGTCGTGTCTGACTCTTCCAACCCTATAGACTGTAGCCTGTCAGGCTCCTCTGTCCATGGGATTCTCCAGGCAAGAACACTGGAGTGGGCCACCGTTTCCTTCTTCAGGGGATCCTCCTGACACGGCGATCGAACCTGAGTCAGCTGTGTCTCCTGCACTGCAGGCAGATTCTTCACCGCTGCGCCACCGGCGGAGCCCCCGGATCAAGCATACTGAGCAGGAAGCTGTTTGCTCTGCCCTGCTTCTAACTGTCAAGACCCTTACTCTAGATGTTCAGCAAAGAGGGAAGGGTGTACCTAAGTGTCCTCTTGCTTTATTTCTCCCTAGAGAGCCTTCACTCTCATAGTAAACCCTAGAGCAGTAGTTCTCACCCTTCCAGGGATCAGAACAGCCTCAGGCTCTGGTTTAAGAATTTAGATTCCCTAGCCTTTCTAGAAATCCCGCAGGTCTGGAATGGGCCCAAGTCTGCATCTTTAACAAGTCCCTACAGCCCATACTTGGATTCTCAACTTTTCCTCTCCTTTATCGCAACCTACCAGAGCAGTGTGGTAGAGGTGACTCATGGGGAAAGGCAGAGGAATCTTGACAGTTCTCTTTTTCCTCCCTGTTGTAAGGGGGTGGGGAGCCTCGGGAAGACAGCTTTGCTCACCCCAGGTATGGAGGATGGACCCAAGGATAGCCAGCGGGGGTGGGGAGTGGGGGGTGGAGGAGGGACCCTCCCATTCCCCCTCCCTGTCCCCGAGGGTTTGGAGAGAAGCTATAGGACCTGTAGGGAGAGTGGAGCGATGCTCTCAGACTCTAGTCTCTCCCTCCAGCCCACCCTTGGGAGCTCACCTTTCCTCGCAAGGGCAAAAGCTTAGTTTTACTGCATGGAACGTAGTAAGAGAGTCCTTACTGCTCTCAGCAGCAGCACCGTGCAGCTTGAGATTTGTGAAAATGTTAGTTGCTTGGTCATGTCCAACTCTTTGTGACCCCATGGATGCCCACCAGGCTCCTCTGTCCATAGAATTCTCCAGGGGAGAATACTGGAGTGAGTTGCCATCTTCTTCTCCAGGGTATCTTCCAGACCCAGGGATTGAACCCAGGTCTTCCTCATTGCAGGCAGATTCTTTACCATCTGAGCCACCAGGGAAGTCCTGATTTGTAGAGAAATTCATACAGGGAAGCAAAGGAAATTTGCCATTTCCTTTTCCCTAGACTAGGAAATGGCAACCCACTCCAGTATTCTCACCTGGGTAATCCCGTAGACAGAGGAGCCTGGCAGGCTACTGTCTGTGGGGTTGCAAAAGACTCGGACATGGCTGAGTGACTAGCATACACGCACAGGGAAGCAGACATCATCCTAAAAGGAAACGTTCCATAGTGAGCCACCACCCACTTACAAAACAAGCCCTCCACTCACACCTCCCCCGCTCGGCTCAGCCTAAGTGTGACTCCTTCCAGCCCACCAGGCCTGGTGGGTCCTCCTTCCCAGATCATCCCAGCACACAAATACAAAGTAAATCAGTTGCAAAATGAGGTTGAAAAATCTTGCAAAAGGTGCATGATTGCAGGAAGTCATCAGAAGTGACCCGGAGAATTGCTCTGACCTCCAGTTACTCAGCCACACCCGTGAGCAGCAGATGGGAAAGAGAGCCACGGATGGAAGCCTGAGCTTCCAGAGGGAATGAGTCCATTGTGTTGCTAACTTTATATAGGTGCACTCTGCCTAAAGGGAGTGTTCAGCTGGTTTCTCCAGGCGGAGTTCCACTCCATGCTTTATGAACGAGACACACCCAGACCAAAGTAGTTCAGAAAGCTAAAAATGAAGGGACAGGCACAGATGTAGCAGACAGATAGAAACGGGATAGAACGCAGCTGCAATTTTGATGTGTAAAAGGGAGAGCTGCGGCCTCTGAACATTGTGTAATGAAGAAGATTCACCATCATGCCAAAATCCTCAGTTTACGCTCAAGATATAATCGTTGTCAGTATCTATGCATCACAACACAGCAGCTGCTTTTACAAAGCAGAAATTATAAAAGATACTGGGAGAAATAGATGAAAACATAAGATAAGGCTCCTTGCTGCTGCTGCTGCTGCTAAGTCACTTCAGTCGTGTCCAACTCTGTGTGACCCCATAGACAGCAGCCCACCAGGCTCCCCCGTCCCTGGGATTCTCCAGACAAGAACACTGGAGTGGGTTGCCATGTCCTTCTCCAACGCATGAAAGTGAAAAGTAGAAGACTCCTTGAGTAGACAGCAAATAGACAGGGCTGTAAGATGCCCAGACCTCACATTTAGGCAGATCTTTTGGCCATGCCACAAACCCTTCACTCCATTATGAGAATAAATCTTGAGTATTTGTGGAAGTAGTCATCCCTATGTCAAGTTGCAGAGAAAGGATCTGAGAGCTTCCAAAAGTAGAAGTACCATCATCAGTTAGTTCTCTTTATAATACCGTAAAACTAGAATTAATTTTTAAGGCCCTGTCATATGGAAATTTGTTATAAAGAAAAAGTGACCTCTGTTAACTCTTAGATGAAGGGGGAATCTCTAAACCAAAATTGGTGGTAGCTTAGTCACTCAGTTGTGTCTGACTCATTGCGACCCTATGCACTATAGCCCGCCAGGCTCCTCTGTCTATGGGATTCCCCAGTCAAGGAGACTGGAGTGGGTTGCCATTTCCTTCTCTAGGGGACCTTGCTGACTCAGGGATCGAACCTGCATCTCCTGTGTCTCCTGCATTGGCAGGCAGATTCTCTATTGCTGAGCCATCCGGGGAGCCCGTAAATCAAAACTATAGATATTCTAAAAACCGTTCATTGAAACCGTATAGTATCAGAATCCATGGGATGTATTTAAATCAGTAACAGCAGGACAGTTCGTAGCCATAAATACTTTATGTCCATAAATAGGAATAAATGAAAGTAAATGAATTAACATCCCAACTCAAAAACCTGAGAAAAGGAACCAAGTACATCGCAGAGAGTGAAGTATTAGTTGCTCAGTTGTGTCTGACTCTGTGACCCCATGGACTAGAGCCTGCAGGCTCCTGTGTCCATGGAATTCTCCAGGCACGCATACTGGAGTGGGTTGCTTTTCCCTTCTCCAGGGGATCTGCCCAACCCAGGGATCAAACCCAGGTCTCCTGCATTGCAGGCAGATTCTTTTACCGTCTGAGCCACTGGGGTAGCCCAAAGAGCGTCAGATGGATAAGACAAGCCCTCGGGAATTCATCAGCTCCGCCAGTATTTTTGGTGCAGTAAGAACCAAGCAAGACCCTCCCCCATCAAAGCTTAATTTGTTCTTTGTTCTTTCGGTAACCTAGCACGTGGTTTCATTTATAACCTAAATTTAGTGAAATACGAGGTACAATAGCTTGTTTCATGATTGGTTTCTTTTTTTCCCCTAAGATTCCATAACCTCCCCCTCCCCCCCACCCACCCGCTGGCACAGCCGCCGTGAAACTTCAGCCCCTGGTAAGAATCTGTCCCTCTCAAAGGGCCTTGTGCTGGGCCCAGGAACCCTTGGTGTGTTTTTCAGTGTTTCTGTTCACGTCTGTGGCTGACAGCCAGTGCCCTTCCGGGTGAGAGTGACAGCGTCTGTTAGGAGCTGGGGTCACGGAGCGGGAGTCAGCGTCATGTCCCGTCAGCACTCGGCTCTCTTTACATACCTGCCATCTGCCTGTCTGTCCGTGCAGCCGGCAGCTGGCCAGAGGGAGCCTGCTGGGTATCCCAAGCCCTGTGGGCAACAGGGAAAGAACAGACCCAAGCTAAAGCTGGGTGTCAGCCGGGCCCTAAAAACCCTCCACTTCCTCATCTGTGAGTCGAGGAGCATGAGGTTGGGGGTGATTGCTCTACTTCCTGCTCTGCACCCACAGGCCCAGTGAGTCTGCAGCTGTCACCTGCGTGGGCTGACCTGGTCACTGGGGGGTCCAATCTTCTGCCCCACAGCCACCACCTCTCACCATCATTGCCACCCACTTCCCATTGTCATCCCTTTTCCCAGCCATGCCACACAGCACGTGGGATCTTAGTTCCCAGACCAGGGATCAAACCCTCGACTTTTTTGCACCGGGCGTAGAGACTGCCAGGGAAGTCTCCCGCTGTCCTCCCCTCCCCTGGCTCCGTCTCCCTCCAGCCATTCCCTGCACAGCAGCAGCGCTGTGGGAGTCACATTGGCCATGCTTCTCCTTCCCCACCTCCCACCCCATCCGCTCCCATCCTCAAGGAGCAGGCTTGTCTGTCCCCTCCCACGCAGCCCCTCTGAGCCTGTGACTCCGCTGGCCCCTCCTGCCCTCCGTACTTCCTGGTGCCACTTCTCTGTGTCCTTGCCACATCTCTGCAAGGAAACCAGTCAGCTTAGGCGACTCGGGCCCTCTCATGAGCATCTTGCATGTCAGAGTGTTGACGTCCTCTCCCTGCCTCAGCACTGCCCTGGCCCCTTTTGGAAGAAGGAGGCATTTACCCAAGAGCCCCTAGTACAGAGGCTGACATACCTTTCCTGTAAAGGGTCCAGGTGTCAGTGCTTTCTCTGCCGGAGCAGTCCCCCACCACAGCTCAACCCTGCCACAGTCCAGAAGCAGACAGATTGCCTGTAAACGGACAGGACTGGGCGCCGGCAGAGCCTTACTCATGGCTGTTGAAAGTGGGATTTCCTGTCACTTTCATGTGTGGGGACGCACTGTTTTGATTTTTTCAAGTAACATCTGGGGCTTACCTGGCTATCCAGTGGTTAAGACTTGACACCTCCAGTGCTGCGGGCACAGGTTCACTCCCTGGTCGGGGAACTAAGATCCCACACGCCAAGCAGTGTGGCAAAAAAAAAAAAGTGACTGCCATTTTTAGCTCGCACACCACACAGAAACAGGTGGCTGGCCATAATTTGCTGACTCTGGTGGAGGTCCATGTCTCAGCCTGACCCCCCGCCCATTCCTGAGCATTACATAGGCATCCTCCCCGTGGCCACGCGCATTTGTGTACAGGTCATCTGTGACTGCTTCACGCTCCACCGGCAACCCCAAATACTTACTAGCTGGCCCTTCACAGGACAGGTTGGCCCGCCCCTGGTTCACACAGAGGGTCACCTTTCGTCCTCGAACGATCTGAGAAGGCAGGGGTTTACCCCTTCGTTTTACAGAAGAGGAACTTGAAACTCATGAGCAGCAAACTAATTTGTCCCTCTTGGCGCAGCCCCCCAGCCCGGGACCACAAGGACCCGCTGGAATTCCCTGTCGACATGGAACTGTTCTCCTGGGCTGCTCACCAGAGGTAGCCCTCCACCCCGGACACACCCGGGGGCGTTATTTTCCCGGCATTTCCACACAGGAAACCCCCAGGCTGACTGGATGCCCGCCCCGGGGGGGGCTGTTTGCTCAGTAGACTCAGCCGAGCACATTTCCTGGGCCCCCGGGGCCAGGAGCCGTGGGACGCCTCCCAGGTCTCCTGCGGACGTGATGGTCGCTTGTGTCCCCAGACAGATAGGACCACGTAGAAAGTTACACCTGGAACTTGGAGAGCACTTGGGAAAACAACTGGAGTTCCAGGGCTAGGTCCCAGTCACTCTCGGGTGTTGCTCTCTGCAACCCCAGCCACGGCTATAACAAGAGGGCTAGTGGAAGCCAGGCTGTCTTCCAGCCCCGCCTCTGGGCTTCACGGTAGCCTAGTGTTTGCTGGAGTTGTCTTACCGTTCACAGCCTCTCCTGGCGCCACTGGTCACTCCTCTGTCTTGGTGTTGACCTGGACTGGACACAAGATTTGGAAATCCTGTGTGGAGTGGCTCGTGGTCTCAGGGTGGGTAACAGAGGCTCTGCCCTGACCTGGCATTGCAGGGGGCAGGGCAACGTCAAGGTCATGGGAGGCAGTGGGCAGCCTCCAGGAAGTCCAGAGGCGGTGATGTCCCAGCCACGGTCAAGGTTAACGTGCGGAATGTCCCTGTCGGAGCCCCACCAGGGAGGGGATCTCTGAGACTAGAATGGTGCCAGGCACACGGCCACCAACCAGTACATTGTTGTCAAATGAATAAATGAAACCACGTATATACAAGCACCACATACACTTGGGAAGGGGCCGGGGGAGGGGTCCCCATGGCTAGATCAGGAAACAGAAAGCCAGCCCCACACAAGATGAATTCACTACAGCGATTGAAGACAGTCATGGGTATACCTGGGGGGCAATGGAGTTACCATTTTCAGGCCACCTCTACTTAGCTGGAAGGACCACCACCCTGCAAGGGTGAGGCTGGAGAACTCTCCAGGAGAAATCCTTCCCCCACCCCGACCCCCCACCCCCGACTTGAGACTCACCTATCAACACAGGAGATAGCAAGCACGCTTGCCTTGGTGACCTCATTCCATGGGGCTTTTCACTTTTGAAATCTGAAAGCAAAACATTGTTTGCCTAATGCAATCCGTTGAAGCTTGTCTGGTTTTTGTGTGGGATGTACAGAGGCCAGGTGTGAGCTTGGGGCTGGGCATCTGCCTGCCTGGTTGCCAGACCTTGGGTGAGGCGTCTTGAGCCAGGGCAGGCAGACACCCTAAAAAGCCCCGGGTCGATTTGCCTGGCTCCCAGCACCAAGAACCAGTCTGGACCAGGGTCTGAGGGGCAACAGCCAGGGGGTGGACTCACAGTAGAGGCCCTGGGTTCCAGCCCACAGCCACGTCACCCACCTGTTCTTGGACTTCAAGGAGGTCAGCTGACCTCTCTGCTCCTGCGTCCTCATCAGAAACGGGGAAGGCCAGGTCTGTCCCTTAGAGGAATTCAAGCAAAAGAAAAAGGCACAAGCCTGTAGCAAGCCTGACATGTGGCTGGCACATACCATAGGCAATTACTTAATGTTCCATCGCCATTCTTCCTAAAATATTGACCATGCATTCCAACAGAGAGAAGACCCACCCTCTTGAGATAGCCAGCGCACTTTCTAGAAATTTCTGGCTACGTAGGCTGCTCAATCTTGAATATCTTTGGTTTAAAAATCCTCATTCAGGCATTTCCCTGACAGTCCAGTGGTTAAGACTCCATACTTCCAACTGCAGGGGTCATATGTTCAATCCCTGGTCGGGGAGCTGTTAATAAGATCCCACATGCTGAGCAGCACAGCCAAAAATTTAGAAGAAAAAAAAATTAATAAAACCTTTTTGAGTCTCGCAGAAGAACCTCACAGACAAGAGCAGTTAGAAGACAGCCAGACTTCCCCCAGCTGACAGCATCCCTGGCCGGGGTGGAGGTGGCTGCCTGGGGAGCAGAAGGTCAGAGAAGGTCAGAGAAGGCCAGGGCGCTCCTGCTTTGTGCATTTAAACCTAGAAACCGTGGCTGGAGGTGGGGTTGGATTAATGGATCCTCTCTTTATGGTTTTTTTCCCTTTTATTGGATAAACTTTTAGCATGGTTCCATATTTTTTTTTCAAAGCATATACTTTATATTAGAAACACGTCCAGCGGTTAAGACTCCACACCCCCAACACAGGGGGGCATGGGTTCGATCCCTGGTCAGGGAACTAAGATCCCACATGCAGCACGGCATGGCCAAAAGAAAGGACATAAGGGAGGAAAACAAGGAAAGAGAAACGTGTCTTTTATTTTATAAAGGGAAGGGAAACAGCATTTCTGAGAAAGTAGAGTCTTCTCCCAAATAGCGTTTTGCCAGGGCTGTGGATCATCTGGCATGCCGGGAAGATAGCACGAGCTTGTAGCCTCCCCCGCCCCAGAGCCAGCTCACATCGCATCACTGCTGGCACCCGGGTCCCACTTCCTCCCTCCCCTTTATCTCCAGCCCCACATGATCCACCGGGCACACCAACCACCCTTGTGCTTGGAGGCCTTGCATACCCCTGGCCGGCCCGGGAACAGCTACACAATAGCTCCCCTCGCTTCGGGTGCCAGGCCAGCATTTCCTCCTCCTCCTCCAACGGACGTATAATAGCACCAACCGGATATTTTTAGATCAGCTTTGAAAAGTCGCAGTGTGTTGAGACCGCATACCAGACGCATGAGGTCACCGCGCTGGTAATCGCAGAACCAGAGAGCCGGTCCCAAAGACATCCCCTCTGGTCCCCAGGATGCTGGGCCTGGATGTTTCCTTAAAACTCACCAGAGACATGTCCGACATTCATAAGGGACCACCGTGGCTCCTCTGGGTGGAAATGTGCATTTCTGGGGTGTCTCTGTGGCAGGCCTTGAACCCAGCCACCGCAGCGATACAGGACTTGCCCCTGGAGGGGTGTCACTTGGGGTCAGGCACCCCCCTCGCCATCTGTTTGTAGTTAGGACAGGCAGCACTTTGCATGCTCACTCGTGGGAGCTCATTTTATCACAAAGCAGGCCTGTCCTCAGCTCAGACACCACCCTGCAGGGTCTGGAGGGAAAGGAGGAGATGGATCTGCCGTCTGCTTTTCCCAGAGCCGTGGCTCAAGAGCCCGTGGGGTTTACCCCAAAGGCTGAACATGAGGGAAACAGGAGATTAAAACCTGGATAGACAGTTGTCTTCACCAGGGGGCCCATCAGGGCCTGCAGCACACATGGGGGCCTTTATTACAGGAAGGAGCCCCAGACAACCTGCTCCTACAAACACCTTTTACCTTCGTCTGTGCTTCTCAATCCCCAGCAATGCAGCTGTCGCTGGGGACTTCTCTTATTTATTTGACTGCATCACGGCAGAGGATGAGATGATTAGATAGCATCACCGTCTCGATGGACTTGAATCTGAGCAAGTTCCAGGAGATAGTGAAGGACAGGGAGGTCTGTTGTGCTGCAGTCCATGGGGTCGCAAAGAGTCAGACACGACTTAGCAACTGAGCAACAAATCCGGTCTCAGCTGCACCTAGTGGAACCTTCATTGCGGCACGCGGACTCCGTAGTTGTGCACTTGGGCTGCCGTAGTTGTGGCACGGAGGCTCCAGAGCCCTCAGGCTCCGTAGTCGCAGGGTACAGGCTTAGTTGCTCTGAGGCATGTGGGGTCTCAGATCCCCAGCTGGGGATTAACCCCGCGCCCCTTGCAGTGCAAGGCAGATGCTTAACTCCTGGACCAGCAGGCAAGTCCCTGCGGGGACTTCTCGGGTTGTCCCACATGCTGCCGGCCTCTGGCAGGTAGAGACCAGGGATGACCTTGATACCCTGCAGTGCACAGGACAGCCCTACCCCGGAGAGTGATCGCTCCCCGAGTGTCAGCAGCGCCGAGGCCGGGAACCCTGCACTGGGTTCCACAGACACTCGGGAGGGCAGAGTAGATGGAGGCCCGGGCCCCAGCAACTGGCCTAGAGCTCAGTCACACACATCCAGACCCTGTGAAGAAGAGAAGGGGGCTCTGTGGCCGCTGTGTGACTCGGAAAGCACCTCGTCAGGCTAGATTCCACCACCACATGGCTAGGTGAAGACCCCTCCCCTCCCCTGCAAGTTAGTCTCAGTCGTGTCCGACTCTTGGGGACCCCGTGGTGTGTAGGCCACCAGGCTCCTCTGACCATGGAATTTTCCAGGCAAGAAGACTGGAGTGGGTTGCCATTCCCTCAGCTAGGGGATCTTCCCGACCCAGGGACTGAACCCTGGTCTCCTGAATTGCAGGCAGATTCTTTACTGTCTGAGCCCTGAAGGTACCCCCTTTACAACTGGGCCTGGTTTCCTCCCTGGGACCTCCTCTCCCTCAGTCACTTGTCCCCTGCTTGGCAGTCTGGCTGTTGGTTCAGGTTCTACAGCGAGGCCCGGTTCTGGGGTCTGGAGCCCCAGGGGCAGCAGGGGCAGGAAGTCACGAATCCCATGACCTCGTCATCCAGGAGCATGACCAGTGCATGAGCCCAGCGGGGGCTGCTGCCTGGATCGCAAGCTCCACTGAATGGAGCTGTTTTCTGAGGAAGTGTCCCTGGCCTTCCAGCAGATGCTTTTTGATGGGGCTTCTGCCTCCAGGCATCGAGTCGGAAGCTCCTCAGAGATTGACCTGCATCCATCCTGCCTGCCAATTGAGTGCTTGGAGAAAATCCGAAGTCCTCTCGGTGTCTCCCTGAGAGCCTGGCCACCTCTCTCCACCCTGCCCTTGTCCCCCACCCGACAGCAGACCTTGGCAGTGGCCTTCCCACCTCCTCCCAGCTGTGGCCTTCCTGCTGGGCTCAGCCTCCTCAAAAGGGAACAGCGTGAGCCTGATAACCTTTTTCGCTATTGCCAAGCTTCCCTTTCCTCATGCAACACCCCTGCCCCTATCCCATCTCTGCCTCTCTTCCCTCCTCTGACCAGCCTCACCACCCTCACTTCTTTCGGCCTGTCACTCCCTGAAACAGGGACCACCACTGCCCAGGTACTTCTCCTGCCCCAAGTTCCCCCAAGATTCCACCGAGCCCTCCCCTTATCTGGGTACCATGTGGGAAAGAGGTAACACCAGGAACCTGAGTAAGGGACAGAGGGTGTTCTCTTATTTTCATCTGGATGGTGGTCACTTGGGAGACCCCGGGGGGCACTGCCAAGCCATGGGCTCTGAGCACTGCGCACACTTCCTCTCTGTCTTGGGAATGAAGCCCTAATTCACACCATGATGAGGTTGGACCCCAGAAGCATCATGCTGAGTGAAAGAAGCCAGACATGAAAGGCCACCTAGTGTGTGCCCCCACTTAATGTGAAATGTCCAGACCAGGCAAATAAATCCCGAGAGACGGAAAGCAGATTGGTGGTTACCAGGGGCTGGGGAGTAACTGCTGAGGAGGATGGGTCTCCTTTTGGGAAGATAGAAGTGTTCTGGAACTAAACAGAGGTGATGGTTGGACAGCGTTGTGAATGTATTGCGTGCCACTGAAGTGTTCACTTTTGGAACTTAGTTTTATGTTATGTCATTCTGACCCTAATTTTTTTTTAAAAAATTGCTGTCAACCAGCTTGTCATGCCATGGTATTGCAAGACCCTCCAGGAGAGGATGAGTCCCCATGTCTGCTTCCTCACAAGCAGGCTGGTGGCTGGCCTGGAGCTGGTATCAACCCAGGGCCCAGCAAACTCCTTCTGGAAAATAAATATTGTGGATAGTAAATATTTTCTGGCTTTGCAGGCCAGATGGTCTCTGTCATAGCTCCCCACCATCACAGCACAAAGACAGTGGTAGGTGGTCGATAAATGAACAGGCCTGGCTGTGTGCCAGGACACTTCATTTGTGGATGCTGAAACTTGAATAGGATTTTTACATGGCAGGAAATACTACTTTTCTTGGGTTTTTTGGGTTTTTTTTTTTAAACCATTTACAAATGTAAAAACCACTCTTGGCTTACAGGCAGTACAAAAACATACAGTAGACTGGATTTGACCACAGGCCAGAGTTTGCTGCGTGAACAGTTATTACTGAAAAAAAAATTCCTACAACTGGTGTTTCCAGTGTCCAGGACTTAGAACTTGAGCCCCTCCTACGCCTCAACACAGAGGTGAAGAGCAAGCCCCTAAGATGTGTCGGAAGCCCCTGTGGCTCAGTGGTAAAGAATCTGCCTGCCAGTGTGGGAGCCGCAGGAGACGTGGGTTCAATCCCTGTGTCGGGCAGGTCCCTCGGAGGAGGAAATGACAACCCGCTCCAGTACTCTTGCCTGAAGAATCCCATGGACAGAGGAGTCTGGTGGGTACAGTCCATGGGGACTCAAAGAAGTCAGGCGCGACTGAGCGTGCGCGCACACACTTGGGACGCGCTGGGCTGCCTACCTGTGTGTTTTCCAGGCGTCACCTGGAGTCTGTGAGTGGCTTCCAGTGAACCATGGTCCACAACACCCTGAGGGAGCCTCCAGGCTGAGGCCTGTAGAAATTTCATCCTCACAGTCTGAAAACCTGCTTTTGTTTTCCTCGCAGGCTTTTGGAAATGCTAAAACAGCTCACAACAACAATTCCAGCCGATTTGGGAAATTCATCCAGGTCAACTACCTGGAGAGCGGCATCGTGAGAGGGTAAGTCAGCTGGTGCCCACGCTCTGCACTCCACCGTTGGTCTGGGGTCCTGGGCTTCCCTGCAGCGGGGACCCAGGACTGGGTCAGCAGGGAACTGAATGCTGAAGTCATGATCTTGCAGGCATTTGTGAATCATGAAGGGAAACGAGTATGATTTTTAGTCATTGATATGAAAGTCTGAGAGGTGGCAGGAAGCGTGGGTGGGGGAGGAGGGCGGCACCTTCATAACCAAACCTACCTGCCACGGGGCGTCGCCTAGGGCATTGAGGCACCCACGAAGTTAAGTACCATGAGCTAGAGTTCCTAGCATGATGGGATTTGTCAAGAGCAGGCGAGGGCCCACCAACCTATTTCCTGATCTTGATGTTTCTGATTCCACGGGTCTAGGAAGAGTTGATGTGGACTCTGGCATTTGCCAAATGTGCCCCTTTAGCTGGAAGGAGACATGATGCTAGGTAGCGAAGTAAGGCAGTTGTCCAGTTGTGCTGAAAGTAGGTGGGTGAGTGGGATGGAGGGAGGGATGGGCGGGACCTAGACCGATGGATGGATTCCAGGGTGGGTGGGTGGATGGAAGGATGGGTAGATTCATAGATGGGTGGGTGATGGTTGGGTAGGTTCATGGATGGATGGATGGGTAGCAGGTTCATGGATGGGTGGGTGATGGATGGATGATGGATGGGCAGCAGGTTCATGGATGGGTGGCCAGAAAAATGGATGGGTAGCTTTTTAGATGGATGGGTGACGGATGGGTAGATTCACGGATGGATGGATGGAAGGGTGGGTGCGTAGATTCATGGATGGATGGATGGATGATGGATGATGGATGGGCGCGTAGATTCACGGGTGGATGGATGGACTCACTGGTAGAGAATAAATGAGAGGATGGATATGTGGACTGATGGATTTGGATGGGTAGGTTCGTGGATGGATGGATAGATTGATCGATGGATAGTAGGCTCATGGATGGGTGGGTAGATGCATGGATGGATGATGAGTGGGTAGGTTCATGGATGAACAGATAGAAGGATGGAGGGGTGGTTTGATTCGTGGATGGATGGATGGGATCATTGGTAGATGGATGGATTCATAAATGAGTATATAGACTGATGGGTGGTTTGGATGGCTAGGTGGATGAGGAGACAAATGAGTTCATAGGTGGTAGCTGGATTGTGAAGTTGACTGCCAGGCGGAAGTTAAAACAGATTTACATTTTGTGCCAGAAATGTGAGTTCTTACGTGAAGGTACAGTTACTTCAACTAAATGTGCAACTTTGAAATTGTGTTCCCAAAAAACGAAAAAGAAATTGTGTTTATTTGTATTCTGTGCAGTGTTATGCTAATAAAAATACCTGGCAGCCTTATGCAATGAGTTAATGTTACAAGGAATTATCTATTTGGTCATACTGTGATTTCCGCGGTTGATACTGTAGGATTTTTTTCCTCTTAAGATGTACGTTCTGGGTAGTTTCAAGTAGTTAAAAAAATATAATTGCAACTTAATACTGCATAGTGTTTTGGATTTTTGTTTAACATGCAAAGGTCTTATGAGCCATAAACTATTTCACAGTGGGGAAAAAAAAAAAGACATTTCGGCACAGTCCATTGGCTGGTGACTTAAAGGAACCCTTCCCGCTCCACATTCTGGTGTGAGGGTCCACAGTGGCGGTGGGATTTGCAAAGGCTCCAGGTGATGCTCTAAGCAGTAGAATAAGAATCCTTAAATGTTAGATGCGGGGAGATCCAAGCAACAGGCCCATAGAGGCTGCGCGAAGGCTCATGTGTTTCAGGAAGGCAGAGGTCCTCCAGGAGGATTGATTTCAAAATATCCGGGTTCTTCTGTCCATCTAAATCTGACTGGGACTTCCCCACTGGTCCAGTGGTTTTACGACTCTGTGCTTCCACTGCAGGGGGACAGGTCCAGTCCCCAGTCAGGGAACTAAGATCCTACTTGCCTCATGGCGTGGCAAAAAAAATAAACCTAAACCTGACTGATGATCATCTCAGTTGATGGTGCAGGTTCAAGACAAGGACAGAAATGTTTCCTTCCCAAATCCTTCAGCCTCTGGCTTCTTTCCTTTTTCCGTCTGCCCAGGCTCTTAAGTGATGTAGGGAGAGAGACCCTCGCTAAAGGCAACATCTCCTCTGGCCCCTCAGCCCCTCAGGGACACTCAAGAGTGGGCAGTTCTCCCCATGGCCCCCGCCTTCCATGGGCCGTCCAGTAGTCCCTTCCCAACTGCCGCTGGGCCCAGCGTGGTCTCTGCATGGGCAGAACCACTATCCTGCCCCCACTTGCCCCGCAGGTTTCAGCCCTTTCTCCAGAAAGACCCTCACTCTATTTTATTCTATTCTGTCCTGCTCTTCTGTGCTTTGAGGCTTATGGGATCTTCATTCCCCACCCAGGGGTTGAACCTGGGCCACAGCAGTGAAATCACAGAGTCCTAACCGGTGGACTGCCAGGGAATTCCCCCTCACTCCTTATTTTAAATCTGGTTTTCTCCCATGGGTCCATATTGTATCTGCCACATTGCAGAGCCTCTGACTAGCAGGGGAAGCCCATGGTATCTTACTAAGTAGAAGACGCAGAAACCAACTGTTTCTCGTTCCAGCGGTTCCCTTGGGAGCAGAGACACCCAGAGGCTGCCTCACGTTTTCCTGGGTCCCGGACTGGCTCTGCAGGCCAGAAGCCGGAGCCTTTGCTGCCAGTGGGGTCCTCGATGCCCCTCTTCTCCCCCCAGATCAGTCCTTCCCGTGCTCTCCATTTCATGTCCCGTGGCTGCTGAAACAGAGTATCACAGACCGGTCAGCACACAGCAATAAGAGCACAAAACAATTATTCTCTCGTGGTTCTGGAGGCCAGAAGTCCAAGATCAAGGTGTGGGAAGGGCCATGCTCCCTCCAGGGGCTCTAGGCGAGGATCCCTCCTGGCCCCTTCCAGCTTCCGGGGGCCCCAGGTACCCTTGGCTCATAGCCCCATCACCCCAGTATTTGCTCCAGTCTCCATGCGGTCTTCTCCCCTGAATTTCTCTATGATCTCCTCCTCTGTCTTCTGGGATACTTGTCTCTGGATTTAGGGCCCCTCTGGACCATGGAGGAGGATCTCATCTATAGAAAAATAAGGTGAGAGTGTTAGCTGCTCAGTTGTGTCCAACTCTTGCGACCCTGTGGACGGTAGCGTGCCTGGCTCTTCTGTCCCTGGGGTTTCCCAGGCAAGAATACTGCAGTGGGTTGCCATTCCCTTCTCCAGAAGATCTTTCCCATCCAAGGATCGAACCTGGGTCTCCCCCACTGCAGGCAGATTCTTTACCGGCTGAGCCCCCAAGGAAACCCCATCTCCAGGTCCTTCACTTAATTTCATCTGCAAAAGTGTTTTTTCAGAATCACAGTCACACGTTCCAGGTGGACGTGTCTTCTGGGAGCCACCGTTTGGCCCAGCACATAGCAGGGCTGGCCCTCGGCGAAGCAGCCAGCCTGCCCTGCACACCTCGGCTCTTGGCAGGCTCAGGGCAGCTGTGGTCCTGGGCCACTGGATCTCACACATCAGCTGCAGCATCCTGTCTGTGGCCTCGGATTCAGGAAAGGAGGTCCTGCCTCAGCCCTTGACGGTGGCCTGCCCACGCTGGGTGGAAGGACGTGCACTTCCCGTCCAGGGAGTGGCTGCCACCAGCTTGCAGGGAGCAGGCCCAGACCTGGTTCTGCTTTTGGGCAGGTGACACTTTTCGATGCCGCTTCCCGACAAGGCCAAGGTTCAAGGGCAGTCCACCCCTCCCCCCAGTTCCCCAATTTGCAAGGCCTCGTGTTCCTGTGGGCTCAAGGGCTCAGTACGGAGGGGATCCCTGGCTGTGTGCAAGATCACCCCTGTAGGGGCCCAGGCTTCACGAGTAATCACCGAAGGCTGTGGCCTGTCAGATGACAGCTGGGTGCCCTTGCGGGGTCACTGTCCTTGCCCATGTGGCGAGACAGCACGGAGAATTGGCCGCAGACTGAGATGGAAACGTGAGTCTAGGACCAGAGGCAGCCTTCCTGCCCAGGAAAACAAAACTGCTGAGAACCACAAGTTACTGGTCAGAGGAGGGAGTGGAAGAAAATAGGAGTTTGAAAGAAGAGAGGACACGCGCGTGCTGAGCCTTCGGAAACCCACCCCGTGCGGGGTGTGCGCGCAGGCATCCGTTCAGCGTGTGTGTGCGCGCTTGCGCAAGGCTGCAGCCGGAAGACTGCCGTCCTGGAGACAGTCTGGAAGCATTCAGCAGGCCTGGGACCAGGGCCCTAACCCCCAGCTCCCTCTTCTGTATCACAGGATGAGGGTGACCTGCAGAGCTGTGCAGCTCACATACCTGGTGATCGAGGATCCCGTGAGAGTCAGGTCCCCACCAGGCCACCCGCCTCCTGTGAGGTCCTAGACAGCACGTTAGCGCCTTCTCCATCAGTGGGAGCCACAGTGCCCCTCCCGGAGGGCATTCAAATCCAGTGTATTTAATCTCAACTTAATCTCAGTACTCTGAGCAATACTCAGAAATCCCAGTGCCTAGAGCCTCGCAGTAGAGCTCCAGGAAATGTCTGAAGTCTCTATTAGCATTGAGGGTGTGGCTGTGTGAGTACCTCGTTCCTACCCCAGGACCAACACAGCCTCAGGGACCCGGGCCCAGCACACGTCCATCAAGTGATAAACAGATAAACAAAATGTGTATCTAGACATGTAGACACGGAGAAGGCAGTGGCACCCCACTCCAGTACTCTCGCCTGGAAAATCCCAGGGACGGAGGAGCCTGGTGGGCTGCAGTCCATGGGGTCGCTAAGAGTCAGACACGACTGAGGGACTTCACTTTCACTTTTCACTTTCATGCATTGGAGAAGGAAATGGCAACCCACTCCAGTGTTCTTGCCTGGAGAATCCCAGGGACGGGGGAGCCTGGTGGGCTGCCGTCTATGGGGTCGCACAGAGTCGGACAGGACTGAAGTGACTCAGCAGCAGCAGACATGTAGACTATTGTGCCAATTTGCTCAGTCATGTCTGAGTCTTTTCCACCCCATGGATAATCTACCAGCCTCCTCTGTCCATGGGATTCTTCAGGCAAGAATACTGGAGTGGGTTGCCATTTCCTCCTCCAGGGGATCTTCCTCACCCAGGGATTGAACCCACGCCTCCTGCATTGACAGGCAGAGTCTTTACTACTGAGCCACCTGGGAAGCCCTTACTTAGCCATGAAGAAGAATGAAGTTCTGATGCATGCTCCCAAGTGGCTGAATCTCAGAACCATTGAGTTGAGTGAAAGAAGGCAGATTCAGTATCCAGCTGACCCTTGTACAACGGAGGGGTTAGTCAGAAATCTGCAGATGGCTTCGAGTCAGCCCTGTATATCCGAGGTTCCTCCAGTTCCCCAGTTCCTTCATATCTGTGGTTCGGCATCCGTGGATTCACCCAACCGCAGATCATGTAGGACTTCGGCATTTGCTATTGAAAAAAATATCCACCTATCAGTGGATCCACAGTTCAAACTTGTGTTATTCGAGAGATAACTATACATACTAAATGAGTGTTTTGGTTTTTTGAGTTTTTTGTAATTCTAGAAAATCCAAAGTAATCTTCAGCGGGGTTGGTCCGTGGCTGCTCGGGGGTGGATGGCAGGGAGGAGTGACGGAGGCCCCAAGAGTCTGCTCGGGATTAAGGACGTGTTCGTTGTCTCAGTCACGGTGGTGGGCTGTCAGGGATTCGCGTGTGTCACAGCTCATGCAGTCGTACACGTTATATCTTTTGTGCATCAGCTATACTTGCTAAAGCGGGTTTTGAAAATTGCAAAGAGATTATGGAAGGACCCAGTGAAAAACTCATCTGGGTGCATGCTTTTGAGTATGTATAAGTTGATCATATGTCAGTCATCAGTAAAGCTGTTTTAAGAAGAATAGAAAAGTGAATCCATTACCTTGTGTATCGATTTTCAGTTGGAGAAACACTTTATGGCTGGGGAGATGATGGAAGCAGGGTTCGCCTTTCCGGTGTTATTCGGGAGGACATGGGTCTAATCATTTCAGTTCCTGCCGCCTGGGGGGCCATGCCGAGTGATGCCAGGTTGGGCTTCCATACAACTGTCAGCCCACATCCGGTGTGGAGGGCAGAAGTGGCCAGCCCAGGACCCTTATTTTTATAGATTGTAGTAGTAGGGTGAGGTGGATTTACGACAATAGCATTTACCTTAAGAATGAAATCGTATTTACGACATTTAGGTTGCTTGTTTACGACACTCAAGAGCTATCGCCCTTTTGTCCCTGTGTTTACCTTGGGTCCAAGGTTGTTAATTTGCAGCTGGCTTTACCACAGTCATGAATCATTCTTGTTCTTCAGGGAAACAACATTAGCGTGTAACACTTGGTTCTTCTTTTTCTGCTTGATGACAGAGCGGTTGTCGAAAAGTACCTGCTTGAAAAGTCTCGCCTGGTCTCTCAGGAGAAGGATGAGAGGTAGGGGGATATTTCCTTGATGATCCCTGATGTCGCCTTCTTCCCTGTGAAAGAGAAAAGCAGATGTCCTGAGATGGGGAGTATCTACAGGAGGCCCTGATGGATCTCCTAGGAGCGTGAGCTTTGCCACCTCCTCCTGCTTATTTTTGTGCCTCCCTGGGGCTTTTTCCTGGAGTAGGCGCTTGGGTGTCTGCTGAAATGTGGTCAGATTAGCATCATCTCTGGTCCGCCAGTGAGGAGAGATGCCCACCCTCTGAGGAATCTATTCACTGGAGAAGCTCGTGGTTTGATTTTTGGAGTTTGGTTTTTTTGTTTTTGTTTTTTTAAAAAAAGATCATAAGAATCGACTTATTGTCTCCAATTTGTACATAATCGAGGTGCTTTTTCCTCCTTGGCCTGGTCTCCAAAGCAATATTAGTAGTGGTTTGAAAAGTAGCTATCGCTCGGCCTCCAAAAACAACTTTTTTCTCCTAATTTTGACCTACAGGAACTACCACGTGTTTTATTATTTGTTACTTGGCGTCAGCGAGGAAGAGCGTCGGGAATTTCAGCTCAAGCAGCCTGAAGATTATTTCTACCTCAACCAGGTAAACAGCCTCGAGCCCCAACCACAAACGCAGCCTGTGTTCCCCACGGGCTGTTTACGCTCTGCCAGGGGGTCAGAGGCCGTCCGCCTTGGCCCTCTCCAGCCCCCAAACCAGCTCCAAGGAGGCCCAGAGCAGGGCGGCATAAAGGAGTCCATTCATTCCCTGCCTCCCCCCGGCCCTGCCCCATCAGTTCCAGCCAAAATCATCCTCACACACCGCCCTCCCCAGCCCAGAAGTACCCAGAGCACTGCTGACTTTGTTTTTCAGCATAACTTGAAGATCGAGGACGGAGAGGACCTGAAGCACGACTTTGAAAGACTCAAGCAGGCCATGGAGATGGTGGGCTTCCTTCCTGCCACCAAGAAGCAGTAAGTGGGTGGGCCCAGCCAGGCACCTCCCCCTAGCTGGAGGTACCAGTCGCTCGGAGACCTGACCTCCCCCGGTAGGAACCCCGCTAAGGAGAGTAGCCCAAGGAGTGACGGAGGACTGTCCCCATTAGCCACTGGGAGATGCCAGTTAGAACCACAGGGCAGGACTTCCCTGGGGCCCAGGGGCTAAGACTGTGCACGCTCCCAGGGCAGGGGCCCCAGTTTGGGGCACTAGATCCCACGTGCTGCTACTAACACCAAGTGCAGCCAAGCAAATAAATGAATATTAAAACAAACAAGCAGGGCTTTTCAAAGGTCATTCATCATTTAAAAATCCTTTTCTTTTTTTTTCGACCACACCCTCGCAGCTCGTGAGATCTTAGTTCCCGGACCAGAAATCGAACCTGGGCCCTCAGCAATCAAAGCATGGAGTTTTAACCACTGGAGTAGCAGGGAATTCCTCTGTCATTTAAAAATCTTAATTTCTTCATTAACAGACTAGAGATTTTGTTAAGTAGCAGAAAAGCTACACTATCTCAATAGAGGCAGAAAAAAAAAAATCTAAGAAAAGAAAATTTACTCAGGTATATTTACCCAAAACAAAAAAAAACCCGCAAGGCTTTTGCCCAACAACATGGGTATACTTCACATTACAGAGCCATACGGCTAAAAACGGCCAAGAAAGTGAATTTTATATGATGTGTCTTCGACCACAGTTAAAAATTATTTTAATTCTTCAAAACCACTCAGAGCATTCTCCACACCTTCCTGGGTGACCGCAACACCCAGAGGGGACGCCTCTGCCCAATATGCTGCCAGGAGGACACCACGGGGCCAACTCCTGTGGACAACCATTGGGCAGCTTTTACTGCCGAGGCATGTACACAACCAGACGTATACACATGCTTGGCCAGCAGCACGCACAGGAACGCACACAGCAGCCTCGTCTATAACCGTCCCCAACCCCAGGAAACCCTCCCAAACGCCCACCAACCAGAGATTAAATAAATCAACACATTACAGTATATCCCTGCAGGAGTCGGCACACTCTCTGGGGACAGAGAGCAAATGTTTTTCAGCTTCATGGGCCACACAATCTCTGTGGCGTGTTCTTTGCATTCTGTTTTCTTAACGACCCTTTAAAAGCTCAAGAACCATCCTCAGCTCAGGTGCTGTGCAGAAAAAGGCCCCCGTTGTCCAGATACCAACCCTGCACAGCAGTGGTTCCCACTGGGGTCCTGCTTGTGCTCCCAGGGGACACTTGGCCTTGCCTGATGACACTTTTGAGTGTCACACTGCAGGTGTAGCCGGAGGGGCCAGGTGGGTAGAAGCCAGGTACCAGCAGTGCCAAGGCTGAGAAGTGGCAGCGTTAAGAATAAAGAACGTGGGAACTTGCCTCAGGAGCCCATTGGTTAGGACTCCACTGCAAGGGACCCAGTCTCTGTCCCTGATCAGGGAACTGGCATCCCACGCGCCAGGCAGCTTGGCCAGAACAAAAGAAAAGTACATGAGTAAATCTTTTCAAAAAAAAAAGGGAATGAACAGTGCTACATGCAGTAACACACATGACTCCCCCACCTTACACCTTTTCAACGGCAGGCCCGATGTAAGTACACGTGATTTCACCAAAGCCACGTTCACAGATGGCATTAGATGTCAGGACAGCGGTTCCTCTTTGGAAGCTAGGGAGGGTCCAGGGCCTGAAATGTTGTTCTATCTTTTGGTCTGAGTGTTAGTCACAAGCATCTCTACATTTGGTGACGCTTCATCAAACTTAACACCTGGGGACGGAATTCCCTGGTGGTCCAGTGGTTAAGACTGCACACTTCAAATGCAGGGAGTGCAGGTTCGATCCCTGGTCGGGTGACTAAAATCCCATATGCCTCACAGTGTGGCTGAAAAAGAAAACAGCATCTACACTTGGGAAACTGTGTGCATTTTTGGGGGGGGGGGGGGGGCGTATGCATGTGATGCCTCCATAAGAAAATTTTTAAGCTCTCCCAAACCACCAAAAAAAACAATAGAGCTATGTGCCTCCAAAGTCCTGTTTCACAGAGAGTTGCCAACAGAGGAGTGCTCGTCTTTCGCATTTCGCGTGTTCTTGACTAGAATGGCTGCTTTTACGAATACAGCCCAGATCGCTGGAAACTTGAGCACAGTTCACTGGAAGCTTCTGCTGTCTCGAGACTGGGGACGTGCCCCAACCTTGGCTCCTTCTCTCCCCAGGATTTTTTCCATCCTCTCGGCCATCTTGTACCTAGGCAACATCACTTACAGGAAGAGAGCCACGGGCCGAGACGAAGGCCTGGAGGTTGGGCCCCCCGAGGCGCTGGACACGCTGTCGCAGCTCCTGAAGGTACTGTCCCTGGGCCTCAGCCACAGTGGCCGCCCACTGAGGCCCAAGCTTCCTGCACTGGCCGAGCCTCTGTCCGCTGCTTCCTCCCCCGCCGTCCCTGCCGTGTCCCTTCCTCGTTTCTTTTCTTTTTTTTAATCGAGCTATGATTGATTTTACCTTCAGACGGACAGCATACATGATTCAGTATCTGTATCGTCTGTTGCCAGATGGCCACCACAAGAAGGCTAGTTAATGCTTGTCAGCTCAGTGACCATGGGATTCGTTTCCTCTTGTGATGAGAACGTCCAAGATCTACTCTCTGGGCAGCTTTCATTTACGCAGTATGGCATATTAGCCACAGTCGCCACGCTGCACGCTACATTCTCGTGACAGTTGACGACGAAAAGTTTGTGCCTTTGAGCCCCCTTCCCACGTTCACCCACCCCCCATTCCTGGCAGCCACCAGTCTGCTCTCTGTATCTGTGAGTTTGGGAGGTTTGAGGGGTGTTTTCTTCTTGGTTTTTTTTTTTTAATTCCACATATGAGGGAGATCATACACTATTCTTTGTCTGACATATCTGTGAACGTAATACCCTCAGGGTCCATCCGCTCCTCATTTCCTTTTTTTTTTTTTGTAATTGAGATATAGGTGATTTACAATGTTGTGTTACTTTCAAGTGTACAGCAAAATGATTCAGTTCTGCATCTGTTCTTTTCTAGATCCTTTTCCGTTATAGGATGTGGAGCATAGTTCCCTGTGCTGTGTGCTATGCAGTTGATTATTTTATTTATAATAACGTATATGCTTTGAAGCTCAGTCGGTAAAGACTCTGCCTGCGATTCGGGAGACCTGGGCTCGATCCCTGGGTCGGGAAGATCCTCTGGAGAAGGAAATGGCAACCCACTCCAGTGTCCTTGCCTGAAAAATCTCATAGACAGAGGAGCCTGGTGGGCTGCAGTCCATGGGGTCGCAAAGAGTCGGGCACGACTGAGCGACTAACACTAACTTACTTACACTTACATTTGTATCATTTTTTAAAGATTCTGCATATAAGTGATATCATATGATATTTGTCTTTTTCTGGCTTATTGCACTTCACATAATACCCTCAAGGACCATCCCTTCTTCATCTCCTTTTGTTTTTTTTTTTAATTGAAATATAGTTGCTTTACAATGCTGTGTTGCTTTCAGGTGTAGAACAAAATGACTCAGTTCTGTATACATTCTTTTATAAGTTACTACAAGATACTGGGTGTAGTTCCCTGCGCTGTACACTACAGAGTTGATTGTCTGTTTTATATACGTGTGTATACTTTCATCCCAAGCTCCTAATGGATCCTTCTCTCTGCCCCTTCCCCTTTGATAACCATAAGTTTGTTTTCTATGTCTGTGATGCTATTTCTGTTTTGTAGATATGCTCATTTGCATCGTTTTTTAAAGAATCCGCGCATAAGCGATGTCACGTGGTACTTGTCTTTCTCTGTCTGACTTACTTCACTTGGTAGGAAAATCTCTTGGTCTCGCCTTACTGCTGCAAATGGCATTGTTTCTTCCTTTTTCTGGCAGAGTAGCGTTCCACGAACATTCACACCACATTTCCTTTTCCCGTTGTCGCCTGTTGATGGACATTTAGGTTGCTCCGTGTCTTGCCTGTTGTATTAGTGCTGCTGTGAACATTGGGGTGCAGGTATCTTTCTGACCCATCTTCCTCCTGGGAAGGACCATCTCCCATCTCAGCCCCTCACTGGAACGGCCCATCAAAGCTTTCTATATATTTGTATAACTGAATCAGTTTGCTGTATATCTGAAACTAACTTAACGTTGTACACGAACTATGATTATTTTTTTTAAACCATCATTTGATCAGCAAGGTCGTTTTGTGGTTAGACCATCCCCTTGTCCCCTTGGCCTCAACCCCGGGAGCACTGGACAATGTCTGGAGTCGTTTGGGGGGTACTAGTGTCATCTGGTGGAGAAGGCGATGGCACCCCACTCCAGTACTCTTGCCTGGAAAATCCCATGGACGGAGGAGTCTGGTGGGCTGCAGTCCATGGGGTTGCAAAGAGTCAGATACGACTGAGCGACTTCACTTTCACTTTTCTCTTTCATGCATTGGAGAAGGAAATGGCAACCTACTCCAATGTTCTTGCCTGGAGAATCCCAGGGACGGGGGAGCCTGGTGGGCTGCCGTCTACGGGGTCACACAGAGTCGGACACAACTGAAGTGGCTTAGCAGCAGCAGCAGCAGTGTCATCTGGTGGGCAGGGGATGCCATTTAACAGAATGCGCAGGACAGCCCCCACAGCAAAGAAGTAGCATTATTCACTCAGTCATTCCAGCTCTTTGTGACTCCATGGACCATAGCCCGCCAGCCTCTTCTGTCCATGGAGTTCTCCAGGCACGAATACTGGAGTGGGCTGCCGTTCCCTTCTCCAGGGGATCTTCCCAACCCAGGAATCGAACCTGGGTCTCCCATGTTGCAGGCAGATTCTTTACCACCTGAGCCCCTGGGGAAGCTCAAAGAAGGACCCAGCCCCAAATGCCTGTGATGCTGAGGCTGTTTTCTGAGTGTGTGCCATTTGTGGCTCTTTAAAGTGTGCCTGCGTGCAGGAGCCCCAGCTCCCATTGTGCTCATGGGAATGAGTGAGTGCGTCTGTCAGGAGATGGAGACAGCTCCCCTGGCCCAACTCTTGGCTGCCCATGGACAGCGCTTGGCAGTCAGGGAGGAGCAGTCTCCTCGCTTCGCCCTTGCACCCAGACCAGGAACCCACTCCAGCAGCGACAGCTATAAACACAGGCAGCCCCTGGGCCAGAGGGCTGCAGTGACACCCAGGCCTGTGTGACCACAGTCTAGGCCATCGAGCAAGCCTGTGGGTGTGAACACTCTGAGGTGCACCGGTGTCCCACACACTGAGGGTTGGCAGCCCCGAGGGTGGGCTCTGGGCCCACTTCCTGGCCCAGCTGCCCGGGGGTCCTTCTTCCGCCCTCCTCAGGCCTTGCCTCGTGACACACGGATCTAGTCAATAAGCTCTCCAGCTTTTCTCTCCTCTTTTTTTTTTTTAAGTTTTTATTTATTTAATTTTAATTGAAGCATACAGTTGGCTTGCAGTGTTGTGTTTCTAGTATAAAGTGATTCGTGTGTGTGTGTGTGACTGTATAGCTGCATATGGGCTTCCCTGGTGGCTCAGCTGGTAAAGAGTCCGCCTGCAATGCAGGAGACCCTGGTTCGATTCCTGGGTCAGGAAGATCCCCTGGAGAAGGAATAGGTTACCCACTCCAGTATTTTGGGGGGTTACCCTGGTGGCTCAGTAGGTAAAGAATCTGCCTGCAATGTGAGAGACCCAGGTTCGATCCCTGGGTTGGGAAGATCCCCTGGAGGAGGGCATCGCAACCCACTCCAGTATTCTTGCCTGGAGAATCCCCATGGACAGAGGAGCCTGGTGGGCTACAGTCCATGGGGTCACAAAAGAGTCAGACACAACTTAGACTAAACAACAGCAGCAACAACATACGTGCATATGTTCCTTTAAAAATTATTTTCCATTATAGGTTATTAACAGGATATTAAAAATAGTTCCCTGTGCTATACAGTAGGACCTTGTTGTTTATATATTTTATATAGATTAAATGTATCTGTTAATCCTGAACTCCTAATTTGTCCCTTCCCACCCCTCTTCCTCCTTGACCTTGAAACAGGTGAAGCGAGAAATCTTAGTGGAAGTTCTGACCAAAAGAAAAACAGTGACCTCCAATGACAAGCTCATCCTTCCCTATAGTCTCAGCGAGGTGAGTGCTGCCCTGGGTTCTCATGGGGTGCCCAGGCCCAAAAACATAGGTGCGCAGGGTGGGGCTAGGGAGACCCTTCAGAAATAGCTGGCATGGGTGGTCATTTTCCTGCCCCTCATTTGACCTCCTCATGGTTCAAATGGTAAAGAATCCACTTGCCAATGCAGGAGACACAGGGGGCACTGGTTCCATCCCTGAGTCAGAAAGATCCCCTGGAGAAGGCTGTGGTAGCCCACTCCCATATTCTTGCCTGGGAAATTCCATGAACAGAGGAGCCTGGCAGGCTACAGTCCTTGAGGTCACAAAAGAGTCGGATACAACTGAGCATTTAACAGCACAGTTTGACAGAGGAGAACCTTGGAAGTTCAAACCAGCTTATACAGCTTAAGGGGCAGAGCTGGAGCCACGTGTGATGGTCTCAGTGTCGAGCTGTTTAGTGGGCACGCTGGTTCTCACCAGCAGAGGACAGCCACCTGCAGCTTGCAAGCCAAACCTGGCCTGCTTCCTGCTTCTGTCAATAAAACTTTATCGGCACTTGACCATGACCATTCATGCACATGTTGGTCTGCCGCAGTGGCAGAGCTGTCCCGCAAAGCTGACCACGCTGACTCAACAGGCCCTTGCCCGAGAAAGCTTGCTGACCCCTGGGTTAGAGCATGACCTTTACAACCGTTGTGTGGGTCCCTACGTGTTGATAAGACGCCTCTCTCTAGCTTTGCCCCAGTCTCAATGTTTTCTCTGTGGCATGTTCTTCTTGCGTTTTTACACCTCTAGACTTGCAGATTGGGGAGCATCAGGAAAGTACCTAGCCCCGGGGGCAGGGGGGTATTTTTAGCTCATGGGAGAAGCTGCTCAAGCATCTAAAATGGACACCTAGGTACTTGGAGCCCCTGTGGGCAAAAGGTGCTCAGCCGTGGTATGTGACAGGTGCCACAGGTCACTGGAGCCCACAGCACAGCTGCTCCCTGGGGGCACTGAGCTGAGCGAGGGAGATGAAGGCCAGGTACAGGGCACCATCCTACACAGCTCCATTTCCACAACGCCAGAGGACCTCGTTATCTAGATCTTGATAGCAGGCTGAGTAAGTCCCGTCACAACGTAGGTCTGAGAACATACAAAGAAGGGATTTCTTGTAGGTAAATTAGACCCCAATGAGCCTGTTTTAAAAATTGTAAACATCAATCACTGCTTTTCGGCACACTGTGGCCTGGCCCATGGTGCTCCCAGAACCGCAGGGGTTGAACCCAGCCCAAGCTCCTGGTTTATTCTCCCACAGCGCCCTCCCTGAGCCCATGTGCCCACCCCAGCAGTCCCCAGGGTCCTCTGAGGAGCAGGCCGTCCCATAAGAAAGACTTGGCCAGACCCCAGGCTGCCAGGTCAGAGCTTCATGCTCTGGTGTGCAAGGGCGTCCGAGTGGACAGGACAGCAAGCAGAGTGAGGAGGGGAGGTATCAGAGGAGCTGAGTGTTTCAAGTCACCACCTTGACCTCCCCGTGCACAGACCTCGGAGTCACACCTCGGCAAGGTGTGACCCCCCAAAACTCTGTGCCCACAGGCCATCACCGCCCGTGACTCCATGGCCAAGTCACTGTACAGCGCGCTGTTCGATTGGATCGTGCTGCGGATCAACCACGCTCTCCTCAACAAGAAGGACATGGAAGAGTCTGTCTCGGTAAGGGCCACACCTCCTCGGCTGGCAACCTGTGACCCTGGCTGCAGTCGGTCAGGCGTGAGGCCGGTTTCTCCCCTCAGCAGCCCCAGGGAACCAACAGGATGCGGTTCTCGGGGCCCAGTGCAGAGAAAACAGGGGACTCTGGGACTTTCCTATTGGCCCAGCGGTTAAGACTCTCTGCTTGCACTGCAGGGGGCATGGGTTCCATCCCTGGCTGGGGAACTAAGATCCTGCAGGCCACACAGTGCAGCCCCAAACAGAAGTCAGAAACACAGGGCTCTGTTTAGTATTACAGGTTGTATCTACTCAGTGTTATGTGCCAGCCTGGATGGGAGGGGGGTTGAGGAGAGAAGAGTAGAGGTGTATGTGTGGCTGAGTCCCTTCACTGTTCGCTTGAAACTATCACATTGTTAATTGGCTGTACCCCAATACAAAATAAAAACTTTAAAGTTTGAAAAAAAAATATTACAGGTTCTAAGACCCTTAGCATCAGACAGGTCGCTCCCAAGGGAGTACTCACCAGTGATAACCATTCTCGCGATCTCCCCCAGTGCCTGTCTATCGGAGTCCTCGACATCTTTGGGTTTGAAGACTTTGAGAGGAACAGTTTTGAGCAGTTCTGCATCAACTACGCCAACGAGCAGCTCCAGTATTACTTCAACCAGCACATTTTCAAGCTAGAGCAGGTAAGGAAATACCGGCTTATTCACCCATCCAGTCCTAGGAGGAAGGGAATGAGCCAGAACCGGGATCCCCCTGGGGACCTGATTTGTCATCAAACCCGCCCCAGAATTTTTCTCTGCAAAAAAGGGAGAGTCCGGGAACATTCCCACCCAGCCCCAGATGAGGCAAAAGGCAGGGATATTTGACGCCACAGGTCAGTGTTGTACTTTCTGTCTGCTCAGACGTGAAAGTTGATTCAATGGGAGACAAGCTGAGTTGCCTTGTAAGGATTTGCTTCAGTCAACAATGAAGATATCCCATGTTATAGGTGTTTTCACTTCAAAATAACCAGCCTTCTTTACCCAAGTATTGTCCTTCCTTTGATGGATTCTGACGAAAGAAAGCCGATGGGTTTATACACATGTATATGTGAGAGTGTGAGTGTTAGTCCTTCAGTCACGTCTGACTCCTCGGGACCCCATGGACTGTAGCCCACCAGGCTCTTCTGTCCATAGAATTCTCCAGGCAAGAATACTAGAGTGGGTTGCCATTCCCTTTTCCAGGGGATCTTCCCAACCCAGAGATCGAACCCAGGTCTCCTGCATTGCAGGCGGATTCTTTACTGTCTGAGCCACCAAAGAAGCCCCTATATTTAGCTAATACTTAGCTAATTTTATTATTATGTCTCTTAGCTGAAACTCACATTTCTCACTTGAAATGTGGCTGGTCCAAATTGAGTTGAGTAGGAAGAGATAGCGGATTGCAAGGACCTAGCGCAGGGGGAGAAAGGCATTTGGGGGACTTCCCTGGCAGTCCAGTGGTTAAGACTCCACACTTCCTGGGCAGCCCGCGGGGGAGGGGCGTTGGGGGAAGAATGGATACATGCGTATGTATGGCTGAGTCCCTCTGCTGTGCACCTGAAATTATCACATTGTTAATCTGCTGTATTCCAATAAGATAAAAAGTTGTGTTTTTTGTTTAATAAATAAAGATAATTTCCATAATCATTAAAAAAACAATCCACCTTCCTCTGCACGGAGTTCAGTCACTCAGTCGTGTCCAACTCTTTGTGACCCCCACGGACTGCAGCACGCCAGGCTTCCCTGTCCGTCACCAACTCCTGAAGCTTGCTCAAACTGATGTCCGTTGAATCAGTGATACCATCCAACCATCTCATCCTCTGTCATCCCCTTCTCCTCCTGCCTTCAATCTTTCCCAGCATCAGGGTCTTTTCTAGTGAGTCAGTTCTTCACATCAGGTGGCCAAAGTATTGGAGTTTCAGCGTCAGCATCAGTCCTTCCAATGAATATTCAGGACTGATTTCCTTTAGGATTGACTGGTTTGATCTCCTTGCAGTCCAAGGGACTCTCAAGAGTCTTCTCCAACACCACAGTTCAGAAGCATTAATTCTTTGGTGCTCAGCTTTTTTTATGATCCAACTCTCACGTCCATACGTGGCTACTGGACAAGCCATAGCTTTGACTAGATAGAACTTTGTTGGCAAGGCAGTGTCTCTGCTTTTTAAAATGCTGTCTAGGTTGGTCATAGCTTCTCTTCCAAGAAGCAAGCATCTTTTAATTTCATGGCTGCAGTCACCATTTGTAGTGAATTGGGAGCCCCCCAAAAATAAAAGTCTGTCACTGTTTTCATTGTTTCCCCATCTATTTGCCTTGAAGTGATGGGAATGGATCCCGTGATCTTAGTCTTCTGAATGTTGAGTTTTAAGCCAACTTTTTCACTCTCCTCTTTCACTTTTCATCAAGAGGCTCTTTAGTTCTTCCTCAATTTCTGCCATAAGGGTGGTGTCATCTGTGTATCTGAGATTATTGGTATTTCTCCCAGCAATCTTGATTCCAGCTTGTGGTTCATCCATCCTGGCTTTTCACATGATATACTCTGTATATAAGTTAAATAAGCAGGGTGACACTATACAACCTTGACATACTCCTTTCCCTGTTTGGAACCAGGCTGTTGTTCCATGTCCAGTTCTTGACCTGCATACAGATTTCTTGGGAGGCAGGTAAGGTGGTCTGGTATTCCCATCTCTTTAAGAATTTTCCACAGTTTATTGTGGTCCACACAGTCAAAGGCTTTGTCGTAATCAAAAAAGCAAAGCTAGATGTTTTTTCTGGAACTCTTGCTTTTTTGATGATCCAACAGATGTTGGCAATTTGATCTCTGGCTCCTCTGCCTTTTCTTAATCTAGCCTGAGTATCTGGAAGTTCACAATTCATATACTGTTGAAGGCTGGCTTAGAGAATTTTGAGCATTACTTTGCTAGTGTGTGAGATGTGTGCAATTGTGTGGTAGTTTGAACATTCTCTGACATTGCCTTTTTTTGGAATTGAAATGAAAACACTTTTTCCAGCCCTGTGGCCACTGCTGAGTTTTCCAAATTTGTTGGCATATTGAGTGCATCACTTTAACAGCATCATCATTTAGGATTTGAAATAGCTCAACTGGAATTCCACACCTCCACTAGCTTTGTTTGTAGTGATGCTTCCCAAGGCCCACTTGACTTCTCATTCCAGGGTGCCTGGCTGTAGGTGAGTGATCACACCATCGTGATTCTCTGGGTCATGAAGATCTTTTTGTATAGTTCTTCTGTGTATTCTTGCCATGTCTTCTTAATATCTTCTGCTTCTGTTAGGTCCATACCATTTCTGTCCTTTATTGTGCCCATCTTTGCATGAAATGTTTCCTTGGTATCACTAATTTTCTTGAAGAGATCTCTTGTCTTTCCCATTCTGTTGTTTTCCTCTTATTTCTTTGCACTGATCACTGAGGAAGGCTTTCTTATCTCTCTGTGCTATTCTTTGGAATTCTGCATTCATATGGGTGTATCTTTCCTTTCCTCCTTTGCCTTTCGCTTCTCTTCTTTTCTCAGCTATTTGTAAGGCCTCCTCAGACAACCATTTTGCCTTTTTGAATTTCTTTTTCTCAGGGATGGTCTTGATCCCTGCCTCCTGTACAGTGTCATGAACCTCTGTCCATAGTTCTTCAGGCACTCTCAGATCTCATCCCTTGAATCTATTTGTCACTTCCACTGTAAGGGATTTGATTTAGGTCATACCTGAATGGTCTCGTGGTTCTCCCTACTTTCTTCAGTTTAAGTGTTCGTCTTGCAATAAGGAGTTCATGGTCTGAGCCACAGTCAGCTCCCCTGTAATGAGCACGAGTTCTAGCCCCAGTCCAGGACCTGAGATCCTGCATGCCATGCTGCAAGGCCAGAAAATAAAAATTTTTTAAAAGGCATTTTTGTCTCGTTTGTAAAGGGCCGTGTTTGTAATTTTTTATGTCAGTTAAATCACATGTCATGATGTTGACATACATCAGACACCTTGGGTGTTTTGGGTTAAATTAACTGTATTGTTTAAGTTAACTTTGCCTGCTCTCTTTTCACATTTTTAAACATGGCTGTTAGAAAGTTCAAAGTGACATGGGTCTCTCACACTATATGATTGTTGGGACATTCATATAAGAGCAGGGGCTGCCCAAAATTACTGGCACATGGCCACACCTGTTTGTCAACACAGCATCTGTCTCCTTTCATGCTACAAGAGCCAAGCTGAGTCATGCAGACCCCATCTAACTCATAAAGCCTAATATAGTTACCATCTGGCTCTTTACAAAGAAAGTTTGCTGACCCCTGGGTGATTTTAAGCATGATTTTTAAGCACTCTGGTGTGATACAGTAAGTCCCCTACATCATGAGCGAGTTCTGTTCTGATAGTACGTTCGTAAGTCAACCAAAGTTAGCCTAGGCACCTAGGTGGGTTTTCCAGGTGGTGCTGTGGTAATCTTCCTGCCAGTGCAGGAGAGATGCAAGTTCTGTCCCTGGGTTGGGATGATCCCCTGGAGGAGGAAATGGCAACCCACTCCAGTTTTCTTGCCTAGAAAATCCCATAGACAAAGGAGCCTGGTGGGGGCTATAGTCCATCGGGTCACCAAGAGTCAGATACAACTGAGCGACTGAGCGTGCACACACAAACACACACACACACACACACACAGTTAAAGCATAAACCTGTGCTGTTACAGGTTTAGAATAATTTTCACACAGATAATACATTTAAAAAATGCAAAAAAGGAAGAAAATATCTTTACTCTTCTAGTACTTTGAAAAGTACAGTAGTAGTACAGTACAACAGCTGGCATACAGGGCCTGGCGTGGAGTGAACTGGCAAGAAGCGCTACTGACTGGAGGAGGGAGAGGAGGTGGGAGAGGATAGAACTGAAGATTGTCAGCAATAGAAGGCAGAGGGCAAGCTGCACAACCACTTAGAGAGGATGCGTGCAGGTGGCAGTGTACACCAGACACGTGAACTCACTCACACGATCGGACATGGGGACGCAGAGTCACATCTTTGAAAGTTCACCACCTGAAGGTTCGTATGCAGAGGACTTACGGAAGATCTTTGAGAATATGCGTTCCTGTTCCCTGTTGCTAATGGCTTATTTCTCAAATAATGTTATGTATTTATTGATATACTTCTATTGCTACATTAATACGCATTCTATGTTATTTGCACGTTTATATATAAATATGTACTTGCATCCATGAAGTATTTTTACGTAGGACGTGTGCTGCGTAGGTGTTACTGTGTCCATGAAACGATAAGCGTAACAGATGCCCTTGAACCCCGCAGGAGGAGTACCAGAGCGAAGGGATCTCTTGGCACACCATCGACTACACAGACAACGTGGGCTGCATCCACCTGATCAGCAAGAAGCCCACCGGCCTCTTCTATCTGCTGGACGAAGAGAGCAAGTGAGTGTCCCTGCATCCGGTTCTGCAGCCCCAGGGCCTTACTCGAATCCATTCCATCCCAGGAACTTCCAGGTTGCTCAGATTCATGTGGCTGCAAATCCTGACCCCACATTTGCCGTTCACCAGAGAAATATTAACACTCACAAGAGCTGTGAACTCAGGGACACACCCTCACCCTCCCAGGAGTCTTTGGGAAAGACTCGTGGGACCTAAATCTAGAAGCCGGTCACAGGCTTGGTGCAGCCTTGCAAAAGGCAGGGAGTGGAATCAGGGCCCCGGATATGAGATTCTCCACCAAGCCGGCCGGCCCTCGCCCATAAGACATGATGAAGGCTGGAGAGGGTCACTCTCGAGCTGCTTTGTGCTCGGTCACTCAGCCAGAGTTCCTGAAATCGCAGGACAGCCTAAAACAGCAGAAATTTATTCTCTCACAATTCTGGAGACCAAAAGCGCAAAATCAGCCTTGATGGGCCAAAACCAAGGTGTGGGAGGGCCACCCTCCCTCCGAGGAGGAGACTTCTTTGCGTCTTCCACCTTCCGGGGCTTCAGGTGTTCCTGGCTTCTGGCTGCGTGACTCCAGTCCCTGCCTCTGTAGTCACATCATCTTTGTCCTTCAGCTTCACCTCCTCTTCCTATAAAGACTCCAGCCTATCAGATTAGTACCCCCTCTGATGACCTCATCTTTTTAGGGGAGAGTGGGGACCGCGTCATACAGTTCGTGAGATCTTAGTTCCCCAGCCGTGGATTGAACGTGAGCCCTCGGTTGTGAAAGTACCGAGTCTTAACCACTGGAGTGCCAGTAAAGCCCCCCTAAAGAGCTCATCTTGACTTGACTGCGTCCAAGGCCACATTCGCAGGTTCAGTGTGCCGGGGCGTAGACATGTTTTGGGTTTCTTTTAACTGTCGGGTCCTAGCTGCTGCATGTGAGGTCTTTGTTGCATCCTGTGGGGTCTTTTGTTGAGGTGCACAGACTCTCGAGTTGTGGCTCCAGGGCTCAGTAGTCGCGGCACGTAGACTTGGTTGTTCCTTGGCACATGGGATCTTAGTTCCCAGTCCAGGGATGGAACCTGCATCTCCTGCATTGCATGGTGGATCCTTATCCACTGGAAAGTCTTTTTATCAACAACTTTTATCAGGCCCCTCATTTGCTGCCAACGTCCCCTCAGGCCTGGGGTAAATAGGGCTCACCAACTGCCTCAAGCTGAGTCCCATCCAGGACAGACACATCCATTCTAGGCCAGAATCCAGGGAGAAAATGTTCAGATAAGGGAAGGAGCAGGGCACTTGGAAGGGTTAATTGTCCCTCCCAGCAAACTCCTCAGAGCCAAATCTGGGAAAGGCATGCAAGGCAGGGCCAGGCTGAGCCTGGTCGGATTTGTCTTTGTTTAAAATCTTGCTATTTTAGGGGACCTCTCTGGCAGTCCAGTGGTTAAGACTCTGTGCTTCCAATGCAGGGGGCACAGGTTCAATCCCTGGTTGGGGAGCTAAGATCCCGCGTGCTTTGGGACATGGCCAAAAAATAAATAAAAATGGATGTCAAAAAAAAGAAAGTCCATGGTGAGCAAAAAAAGAAAAAAAAATCAAGATTTAAAAAAATAAAATCTTATTGTTTTAGTTCATCATGATTTTAGAGGGGCTTGGGGGGCATCAAATTGGATTTTCTGAAATAGCGTGCGAAGATGTTGCTTATTTCCACAGCTGAGTGAATGGGCCTCTTGCTCTCCACACCCTGCCCCTGGCAGTGATGTGCCCCTGGCAATGTGTGCCTCATAGCGACAGGGTCTCCCCCTCTATGCCCTGTTAAGCCATGAAACCCAGGCATCAGGGGTTCAGAGGCATACCTTGCTGCCCGAGTTTGCAGTGAGGCAGGGCGCAGGCTGGATGCCAAAGCTGGCTGCGGCATTTCCTTCCTGGGAGGCCAAAATAGCCAGATATAGCGGCTCCCTTAGTCAGGCCCCGCTCACCTCCCTGTTTCATCCAAATCCCAGCCCCTGCTTCTAACAGGGAGCATGGGCAAGACCCACTGCAAGAACAGCACCCAGCTACAGATGCACCTGAGACCAGAAGTCACCCCTGCCCTGGGATTATTCCAGGAACTGCCCGTGATGGGCCCCGGCCACGATCTTGCCTGGACCAGACTTTTACATGGGCCGGGGCCACTGGGGTGCCCTGCCTGTTTCCAGTGTGCTCCCCAGCCCTGAGGGCATCACTTTGCCCTCAGCCTCGTGCCCAGGCCACCGCAGCCCAAGCACCCGCCCGCCTCCTCCACAGAAGGCCTGTGACCTGCCAATACAGAGCAGGTGACCGGCTGCAGTTCCTGCCGTTAAAGGTCTCCCGTGCTCTTCCCAGCTTTCCGCACGCCACGAGCCAGACTCTGCTGGCCAAGTTCAAACAGCAACACGAGGACAACAGGTACTTCCTCGGCACCCCCGTCATGGAGCCGGCCTTCATCATCCAGCACTTTGCAGGGAAGGTGAAATATCAGATCAAGGTACGTAGCCATCTGTCACTACTGTCAATCAAGTTGCGCTCCGCTCAGGGGATGGGAATGGGACCCCTGGGTACCGTGGAGGTCCTTTCCTTCGGGCGCTTGCTCTGTGCCCCCTCTTGATTGCTTTTGCTTGGCAAGGCTCCAGGGCGCTCAGACCCAGTGTCAAACCCCTGGCCCTGCTTTCGAGGCCCCCGTGGGCAGAAACCCCCTCTCTGTCGTGGAGATGGGTCCCACTCCCCACCCAGCCTTTCCCGAGCTGACCCCAGGGCCTCAGCCAACACTAGCAAGGGACCACCCACCACCCTTCTTACCCATCGTCCCCACGCCAGGACTTCCGAGAGAAGAACATGGACTACATGAGGCCGGACATCGTGGCCCTCCTGCGGGGCAGTGACAGCTCGTACGTGCGGGAACTCATCGGCATGGACCCCGTGGCCGTGTTCCGCTGGGCGGTGCTCCGGGCTGCCATCCAGGCCATGGCTGTGCTCCGGGAGGCTGGGCGCCTGCGGGCCGAGAGAGCTGAAAAGGCTGCAGGTAGGAGGCTCCCTGTGTCACTGTCGAGGACGAGGTGCTCAAAGTCCACTGCAGAGTGTAAAATTTCATCACATTTAGCACATCCCTGAGGTTGTGCAACCAGCACTTCTGTCTTGTTCCCCAAACTTTTTTTTTTCTTTCGCACTAGTGATAAAGAACCTGCCTGCCAGTACAGGAGATGTAAGAGATATGGGTTCAGTCCCTGGGTTGGGTAGGTCCCCCGGAGGAGGGCGTGGCAACCCACTCCAGTATTCTTGCCTGGAGAATCCCATGGACAGAGGAGCCTGGCAGCCTTCAGTCCATGTGGTCACACAGAGTCATCCACACTGAGGCAACTTAGCAGACAATAGTTCATTACAGGATACTGACTGTAGTTCCCAGTGCTATATAGGAGGGCTTTGTGGTTTATCTCATATAGAATAGTTTGTATCTGCTAATCCCAAGCTCCTAATTTATCCCTCTCCCCATCCTTTCCCTTCAATAACCATAGGTTTGTTTTCTCTGTCTGTGAGTCTGTTTAGTATATCAGTTCATTTGTGTTATTTTTTTCTGATGCCACATGTAGGTGATACCATATAAAATTTGTCTTTATTTGACGTAACTGCGTTTGGTATGATCACCTTTAGGCCCACCCATGTAGCTGCAAACAGCATTGTTGCCTTCTTTTTTATGGCTGAGTCATTCCCTATCCATTCATCTGCTGATAGATATTTAGGTTGCTTTCATGTCTTGGGTATCGTAAATTAGCTCCCAAGCCTTTTGATCTTGCAGAACAGAAGATTTGTAGCGGGATGTATAATTTAACCTGCTCATCCTTACAAGGCAAGAAGGTGTGTTCCTGTTTTTCTGTGAGAACAGCCTGACACCCAGAAGGGCTGAGTGACTCTCCCAGGATCGCTCAGCTCCAGATACCAGCCCCAGGGTTCCATTTTAGGAAGGGTGGCATGTCAGTTAAAGGAGGATTGAAAGGTTAAAGCCACTACATTGAGACAGTACCGTTTGGGCCAGACAGGGTGGGCAGGGTGGGCTGGCCATGGGGGCGGGCAGCATGTGCAAAGGTCCTGGGGCATCTGTTTTAGGAAATAGATGGTGCTGTTTGGGGAGGAAATGGAACATTTCATGGTTCCCTGTTGTGCCCAAATTTGAGTGTCAGCGCCTCCCCCCCCCCCCGCCCCCCTCCCTTTTTTTTTAAATTGGGTTGAAGTTAAGAAGCCCTTCAGCTCCAAGCAGCACTCACCTCAAAACGTCATGTGCTCTGTCTCCCCAGCAGGTCTGGACTGCTCTGGTGCCCAAGGTCACCTGGGAGAACTACAGCGAGGAGCCGGCACCCCATCAGAGAAACTGTACCGGTGAGCGAGAACTTGTTTTGTCCCAGCCGGAGCCTGTAGGCAGCGGCCTTGTTTAAAACGGTGCCAGAAACCCGACACCCTGAACCCAGGTCAGGGTTGACCTGAATAAGGAACCCGGCAACCGCTTGAATCAGAAACACCCAGACGCAGCGGCATCTGGTGGCCGCATTTCTGCACACAGAGAGGCCAGCCTTGTGCATCATCTGTTTGGGGGGATGTGGGCGGCTTAGTTTACAAAGGATCCTTTTCAGGGCCGGTTGCGACCGTTGGCGGGCGGGGCCGAAAGGCTGCTGGTCTCGCAGAGCAGCAAGCTTGATGTAAGAGCGCTTCCTCCCTTAGCCTGACCAGGATGTCCCAAACCCCGGTCTGCTAAGTTACTTTACTCTCAGTCAGAAACACAGATGCGTTGTTGCCTCTAAGATGACATGGGGGTGTTCTGTGGCTGCCTAGTGATGGTCAGGGTTCCTCCAGATACCCCAGTTAGTACTGAGTGTAAAAGTGAGCAGGCTTGTGCTTCTAGGAAGGCAGGGTATAAAAGGTCATGCTCGATAGCCATCTGAGGCCATGGCAAAGCCAGGGCAGGGACACTTCAGGCAGCTTGCGAGAGCCAAGCCAGGCAGACTACACTGAGAGGGGACTAGTTGGACCAGACAAGGCAAGCAGTGTGTGCTGACCTGGGGGACAGCTGGTGCGAAGGCCCCGGGGCAGCAGAGTCCCCAGGCTCTTTCTTAAGACTCAGCAAAATTCCCAAGGAGCCAGCCCCTAGATTTTGAAACATGAAAAAGTCATTTTGTTTTTTGAGCACTTTGTAAGAAAACCCCCTCAAGAGGTTCATGAAAGCTTATGTGTGGAGTTAGAGATAGCTCCTGGGTAAGTGATCCTGTGCCATTTGTCTGAAGGCAGTGTGTCATTTTCCTCCTTTTAAAAAGATACATTTTGATTTTTTTTCTTCTAATTGAAGGATAATTGCTTTACAGTATTGTATTGGTTTCTGCCAAACATCAACACGAATCAGCCATAGGTATCCTTGTGTCCCCTCCCTCTTGATAAAAAGATGTGGTTGTTTTTCTTTTTTTTTTAAAGATGCATTTTTAAATCAGCTTTTTCACCCCAAAGAAGGCAAAAAAGAAAAACACTGCCCCGTATTTCAGAGTGGCCCCTGACCCACTCGGTCTCCCCAAGGCCTGGCCCTGGGGCTACAGGTCTCACCCGCAAAAGCACATTTAGTTTATACAGATTCTCCCTTTCAGCTGCTCAATGCTAGATTTCTCATTTGACGGCTCTGAGGAGTTCGATATTAACGCTTTTGAAGACATCATTGCTTTCTATGAAAGCAAGAAGTAAGTAGAAGCAGGGGCCTTGGAACCCGAGACCAGGGAGGCACGCCCTGAGAAGCCATCATCCCAAGGCGCTCAGCACAGCATTCAGAGCCAGAAGAGAGGGGGTCAGCAAGCCAGGGGGCGCTCTTGCCAGATTTGGCCTAATCAGGGGGGTGTGGGCTGAAGCCAGGGGCTTCATCGTCATCGTAGGGAGCAGGCGCTGCAGTGGCCGCTCAGGGTGCAGAGGTGACATGTGGCGCCTCTGTTTTCTTTGCTTGGTGCCTCCCTGGAGGGTGAGGGAGCAGAGGTGAGTGCGGCCCTCCGGCCCTGGGCATGGTGCATGGAGCACAGGCAAGGGGCTGCCGCTCGGGGTCTTCCCAGGCCAGCTGCTCAGGGCTTAAACATGTATTCGGGTAACTGCAATGAAGAAGTGTTTTTTTAATCTTTTTATTTACTTAACTGTACCAGTTCTTAGTTGCAACATGTGGGAGCTAGTTCCTTGACCAGGGATCAAACCTGGACCCCTTGCATTGGGAGCTTGGAGTCTTAGTCCCTGGACCACCAGGGAAGTCCCTTGGAATGAGGAAATTTTTTTAAAAAGAGAGACAGACTCCCAGATCATCCTGCAGTCATCACGCCCTCGTTTCTAGACATTCTGCCCTAGACATTTGTTATCAAGACATTGTTCGCAAATGCCCCGTTTTCAGCGCATTCGATTTTTGTCCCTCAGCCATTGTCATTCTCACCTAAAATGTACATTCAGCCCTAAACCCACGGTGACCAAACAGAACGCAGTTAGTAAGATTGAATTCTGGGGGTAAATATCTTCAGCTAGAGCTTCACCCTTGGGCCTCTGCCGGGCCACGCTGTGGTGGGGCCGTCCTGGGTGCTGCAAGGAGTGGGGCAGCCTCCCTGGCCCCCACCTCCAGAAGCCAGTCAAGCCCCCACCCCAGTCGGAACAGCCAAGCACCACCCCCGTTGTAACCCCTGTGTGAGTTCCATTTCATTCCTCCCAAGGCGTTTCTCAAAGCCGACAGGAGGCAGACAGGGAGCCACAGAAGCATCACGAGAAGCCCACCCGCTGTTCCCCACAGAGCCCTCCCGGGCCTCCTGTTCTCAGTGACCCCTGGGTGCTTCTTATAGACTCCCACAGGCTCAAACACGAGGCCTTTCCCAGTGATCTGAGAGGCCAGGTTGCAAATTCCGTTCAGCCCCACGTGTCCCCAGCCCCTCCCTAACCACCGGAGGAGGGCGGCGCCTCCTTGGGGTGGCCGAACCCTGACTTCTCCATGCAGGAGGGAGTGGCAGCAGCCTTCAGACCTTCCCCAGGTTGCATGTTTTGGCTCCAGTGGCCTGGAGACGGTCCCGACCGTGCCAGGGACCCTGAGGTGGCGGGCCCACTGCTCTAACTCCGTCTTCTCTCTGTCACTGCACCCCCTCCCCTCCCCCAGCGATTTGCATGACCAAATCATCCGGAGTATCAAAGGATTGCCCTGGCAGGGTGACGACCCCCGTAAGCTTCTCCAGTCCCTCAATCGGCTCCAGAAACCCCGCACCTTCATCCCGTGAGTCCCCCCCAAGGTTGTGGGCACCCCCTCTCCCCCACAAGTGCAACGAGCGCCTCCCCGCCCCAGACACCCCCGCCCCCCACCTACAGGGGCTTCCCATGACATTGAATGAGCCGCTGCCCGTGCCGCGCTGTCTTGTGGTCCTGTCCTCACGCCGCCATCGCTAAGTGGCCCTTGGCATACTCCCACCCTAGTGTCTGCACCCCGACCCGAATCCTCGTCAGCCCCCCAGTGTCCAGCACAGCTTCCCAGCAATGCTCCTGCCACGAAGCAGCTGATTTTCTTCCCCCAAACCTGCCGAGCAAGGCTCGCTTCCCCCCAGCCCGGCCTTTGTCACTATGAGCTTATAAAGAAGCCTCAGAGGCAGGGTGTGCAATCTTGAGGACCTCTGCGCATCCCATGACCCTGCTTTCTGGGTGTGATGCGGTAGAAAGGGCCGGAAGCCACACAGATGAGATTTGGACCCCCCCCCCATCACTGTTTGACCTGAGTGCGGTGAGCATTCACCCTCTGTCTGCAAAGCAGGGGTGACAGTTTCCATACCCTCCTACCCAGCAGGCAGCCAGTGGGCACCAGCAGCTGCTTAGGGCTCAGGCCACCGAGAACAAAGCTTGTGCCTGCAGTGATGCCTGTTTGCAAAGTCATTTTTATGATGCCTCGTTCCACCCCACGGGGACAAACGTGAAACGACGCAAAGAGCCTTGGAGCCAAGCCTCTGGCAGATCTGCAGGGAACCATTTCCTCAGTGGGTCTTAGAAACTGCCCAGGCTGCAATTTTTAAAAAAATCTTTTCTTGTCTGCAAGATTCCATAAAGTGTCTACGAATGTGTGGGTGCTCCCCACTCCCTTGGCCAAAAAGATCAGCTTTCGTTTTTTAACCTTCTGCCAGTTCAAGTCCATAAGGCACCCATACACCCAGGCCCTATCTCAGTTCTTTGAGAGACAGACCCCTGACCTGGCCACGAGGGCAGGGGCTCCAGAAGGGTCTTCAGACCGCTTTAATGGTTCCCAACACCTAGCAAGTAGAGCTGGGACACCTGGTAGGCTCAGAGCTGCATGGGGCCCCTCGAAGCCCCCTTTGGGACGTCTCACTGTCATTCTGTGAGATCCACCAGATCCCCCCAGACACCCAGGGGCCCCTGCCACCTCAGGGGCAGCCGCTGGCCCGGTGAGGCAGGTGTGCACAGTCCTGGCGAGGCGGCGGCCTCGTTGCACTTGTGCCTCCGGACTCTGTCGCTCTCTCTGTTCTCGCTCCATCTAACCCGCAAGGCGTGGCTTGCTGAACTAACCCAGAGCCAGACACTGTGTTCCTTCTGTTCACAAAACCATTTTTAATATTTTGACAGGAAAAGTAAAGGTATCAAACAAAAGCAGATCATTCCAAAGGTAAACACACACAATACCGCCCAACACCGCCTCACGAGCAGCTGGCTCGCATCCTGTTTCCAGAAAGTGGGTTGGGGCGGGGGCTTTTACCTTCTCGAGCTTCTCTGATTCCTTCTCTTTCCTTCCCTCTCCCCTTTCCCCTCTGAAAAACTATCTCCTGTTGAAATGACACAGAGGGGTCTTTGTTTGGGTTTTCTAGAAGCAGGGCCTGTGATGTGGTCTTGGCACAAGTGGTGTACAGCGGGGAACTCCCAGGGGAAACCTGAGGTCGGGGAGGGCAGGAAGTGGGCTCAGCCGGATCCCAGGGAACCCAGGAGTGGCAGCCGTACCACAGAGCTTATCTCACCAAGAGGCGATGGGACCCTCCTGTCATGTCCCCACGTTGGGTGTCTTTAGCTGCAAGCCAACCCCAAGAGGGTGGGATGGGCCTCGTCACCTCCTGGGCATCCAGGGAGACGAGGCCTGTCAGCCAGGGTGGTCCTGTTGGGAAGGGGGCAGCTGTGCATTGCTGGCAGCCTAGACCCCAGCAGCCAGCCTTGGGTCAGGTACACCCAAGCGCCCTGTCTAGTCTGCGCGTACAGCGTGCTGAGGAATTCTGAAATTAGAGAGAGCGACTGCTCAGTCCACTTGGTCTAGCCAACAGGTGGGACAGCACTAAGGCCCCCCACCTTGTATTGACAGTGAGGGCTGGCCCACAGGAAGCCTGGCCGGATGAGCACTCACAGCAATGTGGGGTGCTTGGCGTGCCTCGAGCTGCACAGAGGGAAGCCAGCACTCCTCAGCTCTTGGTTTCTGGGCACTCAGGCCACAGGCGGACGTAATCAGCCCTCTAGGAGGCGGCACCCTCCTAGGTCGCAGCTCAGGCTCAGCCCCCAGTCAGGTCACCAGCGCTGCCTACCAGGCCCTCCTGTCCCAACCCCGTCTCTGACAGCACAGCCCCCAGACTGAGCCTAAGAGCTACCACCCCAGGGGGGCATTATCCTGGCTCTGGGGCAGCACAAGATGCTTCCCAGTGCCCCCTGGGGCTTTGGGAGGGCAGGCCAGACCCTGCGATTCTGTCCTAGAACCTGCTGGACTCCAAATCCCTGAAGCTGATTATCAGTATGACCCTGCACGACCGCACCACCAAGTCCCTGCTACACCTGCACAAGAAGAAGAAGCCGCCCAGCATCAGTGCCCAGTTCCAGGTGGGCGGCCCGGCGGGGTTGGGGGGGCGCTGAGCTCTACCTGGCACTCACGTGGCTGGGCCAAAACTCGCCCAGCACAGGGCGCTTCTCACTGTCCCCAGCGTTCTGACTGCAGCACCGTTTGCCATTTGGGGTGGGGTCATTCTCCGCGGTGAGGGCCATGCAGTGTGTCGTGGACCGTTGAGCAACATTGCTGGCCTCCACCCACCCAATGCCGGTAGCGTTGTCCAGACATGACTACCGAAACGCCTCCAGATAGTGCCAAGGCTCCCTGGGGGAACACAGTCACCCTTGTGGAGAACCACCATCTTAAAAGAGTCATGAGTCAGCGTGTGAGTTAATGTGAACACTGCACTGTGGCCTGAGATCACATTTCCCTGTTTGCCCTGGTTGCCAGGAAGCTCAGGGACACGTTTTTCTTTCTTTCAGTGGGGTCCAGTGGCCAATGAGGGCTTCCCTGGTGGCTCAGTGGTAAAGAATCCGCCTGCCAATGCAGGAGATGCAGGTTCAATCCCTCGGTCAGGAAGGTCCCCTGGAGGAGGAAATGGCCACCCACTCCAGTATTCTTGCCTGGAAAATCCCATGGACAGAGGAGCCCAGTGGGCTACAGTCATTGGGGTCGCAGGAGTCGGACATGCGTTAGCAACTAAACAACAGATGGCCGCAGGCTCTCACCATTAACTTTTCCGTTCCTTCCCGTTCTCCACAATCTAAGTCTTTTGTTTCCACTTCAGCTTTTATGTGTGTATGTATGTATATATATATATATATATAATACATCATTTAGAAACTCCCACAATGCCCTTTTGGAAATAGCAGGCCAGAGACCAAAATCACTGCAGCCATGATCCCTTCTGAGGCTGACTTTTTTTTTTCAATCAGAGAATTTAACATATGGAACTGGTTAAACAGGTACTAGAGGACTGAAAAGGCAGAAGGGGGACAGAGAGAGACCATTGAGACAGTAACCATGGGCAGGAGCTTGTACTTCTGAGGCTGAAGGAGCAAAAGGAACAGTTTGGGATTCTTAGAATTTAGGCACTTGGAAGCGAGGCCCTGCAGAGCTCAACCTCTGATTAAGAGGGTGGCCGCCAGCTGGTGCTGACATTTCTGTGGGGGCAGGAAGAAACGGGTTCTGTTACTAACCAGGGTTCTTGGCCTCTTTGACATGTGATTTAAATCCCTAGAAAGAGTCAATCTGATCCCACCACCTTCCCCGCCCTTTTCACCTGAGACACAGACATGGCAGCCCTCGGCCATGGGGACCCACAGCTCCCTTGGGGGCCCTCTGGGTTAGCATAGCCTCCTGCTGCAACCTCCCCTGTTCCCTGCCAGCACAAATACACCCCCGCTGATGCAGGAAGGTGACCTGGATCCCCTTCCCTTGAAGGACGTGCCCCTGAGGGGGTCCCAGCCCAACACCTTCCCCCGTCTCTCTCCTCAGACTTCCCTGAATAAGCTCCTGGAGGCACTGGGGAAGGCAGAGCCCTTCTTCATCCGCTGCATTCGCTCCAACGCTGAGAAGGTAAGGGGCTCCCGCAGCTCCAGGGAGGCGAAAGCCAAGCCCAGGTCTGGAGACTGGCAGGCAGTGTTACTGTGTGTCTAGGGGTGGGGGAGTGCTGGGAGTCAGGTGGGTTGGTCAGGAGAGTGTCCACCTGGAGGAAGCAAGTGTCCACACAGGTTCCGAGGACTGGAAGAAGCTGGTTCTGCTATCAGCCATGGTTCCTGGCCTTGTTGGGCACGTATTTCAAAAGTGTGCTCTAGCTAGCCGGGGGTGGCAGGGATCAGCAGGAGACAGCCGGGGCCATGTAGTGACCAGCCAGGAATAGAGACATCCTCTGGAACATGGGGGATTCCCCAGTGGCGCAGCGGTAGAGAATCCACCTGCAATGCAAGAAACCCAGGTTCGATCCCTGGATCGGGAAGATCCCCTGGAGGAGGGCACAGCAACCCTCTCCAGTATTCTAGCTTGGAGAATCCCATGGACAGAGGAGCCTGGCGGGCTACAGTCCATGGGGTCGCAAAGAGTCAGACATGACTGAAGCGACTGAGTACGCATACGCTGGAACATGGAGGGGCCCCAGAGAAAGCTGGCTCGAGGACAGACAGGCCAGGGTGCTCTTCAGATATATCCCCAAAGCAGTCAGCGCAGAAAATGTGTCAGATGGGAGAGGTTGAGGTCAGAAAACAGGAGCCCAGAGCCTGATGCTTATCCTGAACTTCCTGGGAGGACAGAGCATCAGAGGGGGGCCCCAGAGAAAGCTGGCTCGAGGATGGACAGCTCAGGGTGCTCTTCAGATATGTCCCCAAAGCAGTCAGCGCAGAAAATGTGCCAGATGGGAGAGGTTGAGGTCAGAAAACAGGAGCCCAGAGCCTGATGCTTATCCTGAACTTCCTGGGAGGACAGAGCACCAGGCAGCTGGAGGACCTGCTGCCAGGCTTTCTTCACCCCAGAGGTCCACTGGCGATTCTGTGCCCTCAAGAACTTTGCAGGAGCCATTCAGGACCTGGGCTTTCTCTCGTGCATGAGCGGATCTCTGAGCAAGGACATCCTGGTGACTGTTCACCCACATTCTCTGTCTCTGCTCTTCCTGTTTCTGTTCCTCTTCCCTGCTCCTGGGATGTTCCGCTAACCTCCAGAGCCCAGCTTGGCCCTGCCAGGTGCCAAGGCTTCCGTCACCAGGCGAGGACCTGGACTCAGGCTGTCTCCTCCTCCCCCACCCATTCCTGGTCCCCCAGCGACGGCATCTCGGAGGTTTCTGTCCCCACCCCCACCTTCCGCCAGCTGCAGAATCAGGCCCACCTGCCCCACCTGTTTGGATTTTGCCTCGACATTGGACAGCTCGGAAGACACTCCACCAGCACCTGCTCTGGGCAGGAGCCATGCTCGCGGCCTGTTCTTTGCTGTTGCGCATCTGTCCTGTGCTCCTTAGGGTTCTGAGGAGCATTCTCTCCAGTCTTGGAGAGCCCACCAGATACCAGCAGCCCCTCCTACCCTGTCATGACATCCCTCGCCTCATGCCCTTCCCTTCCCTCCCTCCACTTAAAGTAACACGCACCAGCGTGGTGTCCAGGCCGCCGAGCTCTGAGCTGAACGCTCACTGAACCCACCTCGTTTCAGCCTCTCCTCCCCCTCACCCCCAACCCTCCAGCAGCAAGCACCTCCCTGCTGCCCATGGCTTGGGCCCCCCTTTCTCCTCTGGGTCTTCACCTGGCTGCTTCCTGCCCTCCTCCCCTACCTGTCCTCTTCTCAGCTCTCAAGGCGTGGTCCAGGGTCCCCCCTCCTGTATCACCTCCCACGGCCCAGCCATGTGTTCTTTCTGCTAGATCCCCAGTACTCGTCCTGATCCCTGGCACAGGGTACGAGTTCAACATAGGTTTGGGAAGGGGCCTTTAGGAAATAAATCTTTGCACCAAGTTATCTTCAGTTAGGCAGTGAGAAGCAGTATCTGTCTCCCAGACAGCAGGGAATAGAGCAGATCAGATGCCATGTTTCCTAGAAGAGATGAATGCCTCAGGTATCACTGCTGAGCAGCCCCACCTCTTTATTTCAAAAAGCATGACTGAGGCAAAGGAAAAAACCAGGTGCCCGCAGCTGCCAGGCTGGGGACAATTCCCAGACCAGCCCCAGCCCATGGGTGTGTGCTGACTGCATCCGTATCTATAGTCCAGAGGGATGGCAGTCACATGGGAATCAGCACCTCCTCCCAGGGCTGCCTGTCCCTAGCCACCTGCATACGTCTTCCCTGACCGCTCAATCGCATTTCAGAAAGAGCTGTGTTTCGATGATGAGCTGGTGCTGCAGCAGCTGCGCTACACAGGCATGTTGGAGACTGTGCGGATTCGGAGGTCAGGCTACAGCGCCAAGTACACGTTTCAGGTAGGATACACTCATGCACGCGTATGGCTATCTGGGACACTGGCCACTTCCAGAGAGAACACTTCTCTGGAGCCTTGAGCCTGGCAGGTTACTTTCCATCGGGGTTTCTCCACCCTGATACTAATCCCCAAGTAGGGAAAATCCCCTGGAGAAGGAAATGGCAATCGACTCCAGTATTCTTGCCTGGGAAATCTCATGGACAGATGAGCCTGGCGGGCTGAAGTCCATGGGGGTCTACAAAAGAGTTGGACACGACTAAGTGACTAACAACAGTAACTGTTGGTATTTATACCAGATCATTCTCTCTCATAGTAGGGGGTGGGGGCCTAGTTCCTCACAGGAGGCTTGTTAAACCAAACAGGGAAGAGGGAATCACACAAGCAGATCCCTGTGTAACTTGGCCCTTTATTGAGCATTTTCTGGAATAGGCACTTTTTTTCCTTTCTCCAATCTTTACTTTTTTCTTAACATATATATATTTTATTGAAATATAGTTGACTTACAGTGTTTCAGGTGCACAGCAAGGTGATTCAGTTATACGTATGCTGCTGCTAAGTCACTTCAGTCGTGTCCGACTCTGTGCAACCCCATAGACGGCAGCCCACCAGGCTCCCCCGTCCCTGGGAGTCTCCAGGCAAGAACACTGGAGTGGGTTGCCATTTCCTTCAGTGCATGAAAGTGAAAAGTGAAAGTGAAGTCGCTCGGTCGTGTCTGACTCTTAGCGACCCCATGGACTGCAGCCCACCAGGCTCTTCCGCCCAGGCAAGAGTACTAAGAGTGAGTTGCCATTGCCTTCTCCAAGTTATATGTATACACATATATTATTTTTCAGATTATTTTCCATTACAGGTTATTACAAGATATTGACTTGTCTCTGTGCTTGTAATAGACACTTTTATACCCAGCTCTTTTATTCTGCCAGCCAGCTGCAAGGGGGCCCTGGTTCCAGTTTTCCCAGTGTGGAAACTGAGACCCAAGGAAATGACTTCAGGGTCCCTGGGCTTTCTAGAAACCAGAGAATCACTAGTAACACCAAACTGGTGAAGACGAAATTTCAACAGATTTTCAACTATATCATCATTGACGGTTGGGGCTGGGTCATGCTCTGTGGGGAGAAGGCAATGGCACCCCACTTCAGTAGTCTTGCCTGGAAAATCCCATGGACAGGGGAGCCTGGTAGGTTGCAGTCCATGGGGTCACACAGAGTCGGACACGACTGAGTGACTTCACTTTCACTTTTCACTTTCATGCATTGGAGAAGGAAATGGCAACCTACTCCAGTGTTCTTGCCTGGAGAATCCCAGGGACGGGGGAACCTGGTGGGCTGCTGTCTATGGGGTTGCACAGAGTCAGACACGACTGAAGTGACTTAGCAGCAGCAGCAGTACGTTCTGTGATGAGGGCCACCCTGTGCACCATTGCGTATTGAATAGCATCCCTGACCTCCACCCATAAGATGCCAGGAACACTATTCCCCTGAGTTCTAACAACCCAAGATGTCTCCATTTAACACCAAACATCCCCTGGGGTTAGCATAGCCCAGGTGGAGAACCCTTGGCTTATGCGGGGAGCTGGCAGCAGCTATGTAGTGCTTGAGTGAGCACTGAGCCTGAACCTAGAGGTAGAAGCCCCTGGTCCCCATTCCAGCTTTACCTGTGTGGCCTCAGGTACATGGCTTCACTGTGGCATGCCTCCCTCTTCTCATCCTCAGAAACGGGAATATCATCTTTCTGATCTGCATAAACAGGAAAGGCAAATTGCCGAAAAGGGAGAAAATGCTAATGTGTTTCACTCATGATTGGCTATTAAAAATTCAGCATAACTGTTTACTTAAAAGGGCATACCAGGACTTCTCTGATGGTTCAGTGGTTAAGACTCCATGCTCCCAATGCCCGGGGCACAGGTTTGTTCCCTGACTGGGGACACAGCATCTCCCATGCTGCACAGCATGGCCAAAAAAAGGTCAGAGGGCATACCCTGGGAATTTTCCCTGTGGTCCAGTAGTTAGGATGCTGCTTTTCTACTGCAGGGAATGCAGATTCAATCCCTGGTCGGGAAGCTTAGATCCCACATGCCATGCAGTGGAAAAAAAAAAAGCATACTTCCAGCTACGGTTCAACCCTCTAATGAATCACAGACTGTGAGCCCCCCACAGTCAACTTCATCTTCTGGTTCCCCCCCGACAACGCCAGCAGCCAGCAGGCCCTCGTGATGATGGTCACTCTCCCACTGACTGAAAGATCCAGTGCTGCATGTCTGCGACAGTCTTTCTTAAGCTTCAGACTATTTCGGAAAGTCCCAGATCTTAGTTTTGTCAACACTATTCATATCAATCCAGGTTGTGGCTTCAGAAGCGCCTTGACCGGGGAGTTGCTAGAGCCCTGTTCTTTGTGGTGGCAGAAACGCTCATGTAGATTCTCCTTTCTTACCCAAAATCACCCAGGATTTCACGGAGCAGTTCCAGGTGCTTCTCCCGAAGAATGCCCAGCCCTGCAGGGAGGTCATCTCTGCCCTGCTGGAGAAGATGGACATAGACAAGAGGTGCTACCAGATCGGCAAGACCAAGGTCCGCAGTCGCAGCCCTGGGAGGGCCCTGGCACCCATACCTTCCACTCCACACGGGGTCCTCACACAGCCCACACCACTCCCTGGAAAATAAGGGGTCTGCTGAGGAAGTACATTTCTTGGGGTGCAGCACGTTATTTCTTCCTGGAAGGCAGAGGGACAGACCTAAGGTGTGGGGCCCAGGCATCAGTTCCTCAGTTTCTCGTTTGTAGGCGGGAACTATCCTAGCATAGCACAGAGCGTTCAAGGGACTGGTCAGTAACCTTTGTGATGTCTCACAGCTCCCCAGCAAGGTAACCACGTGGAGTTACCAGGTGACCCAGCAGTTCCTCTGCTAGATATAAACCCAAAAGAACTGAAAACGTGCAAACAAATCCTAGTACGTGTGCATGCATAGCGGCACAGTTCTAGTCACAGTTGCCAAAGGGTAGAAATAGCCCGTGTGTCCATGAGCAGATGATGAATAAATAAACCGTGGCCCATTCACATGGTGGAATCTTATTCAGCTCTGATACACACTTACGTGGATGAACCTTGAAAATGTTATGCTGAGTGGAAGAAGCCAGGCACGAAAGGTCCTCTGGTGTATGATCTAGTTTATATGAAATGTCCAGAACAGGTAAATCGATAAAAACGGAAAGCTGGGGCTTCCCTGCTGGTCCAGTGGTTAAGACTCTGCACTTCCAGTGGAAGGGATGCAGGTTCAGTCCTGGTTTGGGGACTGAGATCCAACATGCTGTGTGATGTGACCCAAAAAAAATTTTTTTTTAAAATAAGACAGAGCAGATTAGGGGTTGCCAGGGCTGAGGGAGGGGGATTAGGAAGTCGCTACTAATGGATACGGAGTTTCCCCTGGGAGTGATGACATGTTTCATAGCTGGATAGAGGTGACCGCTGCACAATAGCATGAAAGTACTAAATGCCACCAAATTATTCACTTTAAATGGTTCATTTTATGTTCTGGGAATTCCATCTCAACATGTATTTTTTTTAAAAAAAAACTTCCTCTTCGTCAGGTGAGTAGTCAGTACACCAGCTCGGTCTTGCTCACTGCCGAGTGGGCTGAGCAGACCTGAGTACAGTGGTGCTGGAGGCTCGCCGACCCTTCCTGTGCCCGCCCCCAGGTCTTTCTGAAGGAGACGGAGCGGCAGGCCCTGCAGGAGACCCTGCACCGGGAGGTCGTGCGGAAGATCCTGCTGCTGCAGAGCTGGTTCCGGATGGTGCTGGAGCGCAGGCACTTCCTGCAGACGCGGCGGGCGGCCATCACGATCCAGGTGCCAAGGGGACCCGCGGGGCGGGTGGCGAGGCTGGCCGGGGCCACGCGCACCCAGCCCCTGAACGCCCCCTCCACTCTCAGGCCTGCTGGCGGTCCTACCGCGTCCGCCGGGCACTGGAGAGGACGCAGGCGGCCGTGTTCCTCCAGGCTGCGTGGAGGGGCTACCGGCAGCGGGCAGCCTACCGGCGCCAGAGACAAAGCATCATCCGCCTCCAGAGTCTCTGCCGGGGGCACCTGCAGCGCAAGAGGTGAGCAGAATGGGACCAAGCACCCCCCCACCCAACCCCCCAGAACATTCCACCCACTCAGCACTCAAGCGCTACCTGAGATACCACCTGGCCGGTAGAGCTGTCAGGATGTCCCTGTCTGGATGCAAGGAGGCTGAGGAGGGGCTGGCAGGTGGCACCTGTGGCAACCCCAGATCACCATTGGTGGCCCTCAGTCTCTGCTAGAGGACCCCCCCTCCTCCCACTGCACCTGCCCACCCCAGCAGCTGAGCAGAACACCTGGGCTCAGAGGCCACCGGGACTAACCCTCAGGGGCCCCCCCTGTCCCCACTCACAGGGAGTCCACCAGGCCAGGGGCCCCAGAGGAGTTCAGGGAGCTCCGAACAGATCCCTCCTGCAGCAAACCTAACAAAGGCCCCCCAACCCTGATGGCTCAGATAGTAAAGAATTTGCCTGCAATGCAGGAGACCCAGGTTCAATCCCTGGGTCAGGAAGGTCCCCTGGAGAAAGAGATGGCTACCCACTCCAGTATTCTTGCCTGGAGAATCCCATGGACAGAGGAGCCTGGCGGGCTACAGTCCATGGGGTATAGTCCACAGAGTCAGACCCGACTGAGCAACCAGCACTTTTCACTTTTTTCACTGAACCCATTAGGCAGCAGTGCCCATGACAAGATGAGGCTATTCCCTGTCTCCCCCTTTTCCTGGCTGAGGATGGGGCCACCTTTCAAGAAGCATCTCTGGGGGCCAGGGTCTCACCCCTTGGCAGAGGGGGGAGCCTGGCCCCCCAGCCCTGTACCTGCAGGTGGAACAGGGTTCCCCAACGCCCTGGGTGGATTTGCTCCTGAACCCACCTCCTTTCCTCCCCCGCCCCACCAGGTTCAGCCAGATGGTGGAGGAGAAGCAGAAAGCTGAAGAGAAGGAGAGGGAAGCCGAGCAAGCTGCGAAGGAGGAAACCGCCGAGGCCGGGCTGGCCCAGGCAGCTGGCCCAGAACCTGAGCGGGGCCTAGAACCCTCCACGGAGGGCGAGCCTTTGGACCTGGAGCCCGAGGTATGGCCCAACGACGGGGCTCCCCCAGCCGAGAGCTGCCAACCTGAGAAGGAGGTCCCGAGCGTGGAGAAGGCGCCCCCAGCCCAGAAACACGCGGGTGAAGGTCGCGAGAAAGTGCCCCGCAGCCGAGAGAAGCGTGAGTCACGGCGACAGCGGGGGCTGGAGCACGTGAAGCTCCAGAACAAGCACATCCAGTCCTGCAAGGACGAGCACACCCTCAGAGAACTTTCTGGAAAGGCTGTCCCAGAATCAGAGGAGAGCCTCCCGGAAGACACAAAGGAGGGCAGGGAAGATGAAAGCCCTTCGGGTGCCAGGACTGAGATGGAGATGGCGGCCCCCAAGAAGCAGCCTCAGGTGCCCCCACAGGCCCCGCCGAGCAGCCCGGACTCGGGAGAAGCCCAGGCCGGGAGCCCCAGGCCCAGCCACGAGGAACGACCCACCAGCCTGGCCCTGGACACCAGGGTCACCGTGCTAGGTCCCAGTGCCACCCCGGAGACCCCCAAGGACAAGAGCAAGCCAGGGGTCAGCCCCAGGGCCCAGGACAGGCCCGACAGTCCTGGAGGCTCCACACAGATTCAGCGGTACCGGGACCCTGACACTGAGCGGCTGGCCAACGCTGTGGAGCTGTGGCGGGGCAAAAAGCTGATGACCACGGGCAGCAACACCATGCTGAGTCAGTCCCTGGACCTCAGCGAGCGGCACCGGGCCGTGGGGGCCACCCTCACACCCACAGAGTAAGCCTGCACCCTCCTTTGTCCGAGCGAGGGCTGGGGTGCTGGGGAAGTGGGGGTGGCTGTACAGCCATGCACAGCCTCGTACATCTCAGAAACACGTGCGGTTCAGTGCCCGAGAGCCGACACCAGGTGGGCAGCAGCCCCAGGGAAGCAGGGTGCCAGAGGGAATGTTGGGAAAGATGAAGCCTCTGCCCAAATGACCGCTGTTCACACAGAAAGCCTGCAGCCTGGTGGGGCGTGGCCCCTCGGGTTGAGGCTCCCCCAGCTCCAGCCTGGTGGGGCGTGGCCTCTCAGGTTGAGGCTCCCCCAGCTCCAGCCTGGTGGGGCGTGGCCTCTCAGGTTGAGGCTCCCCCCTCTGCAGCCTGCCTGGGCCTCAGCTTCCTCATCAGCGGGTGGGGGTGATTGCGCACATGCACCTAGAGGTTGCAGGAGCGGCTCTCGACACACTTGGACCCCTTCTTCTCCTTGTTCATTTGCTAAGTTGTGGCCAGTTCTTCACGACCCCATGGACTGCACCTCGTCGGGCTCCCCTGTCCTTCACCATCTCCCAGAGTTTGCTCGAACTCATGTCCATTGAGGCGGTGATGCCGTCCAACCATCTCATCCTCCGTCGCCCCCTTCTCCTCCTGCCCTTAGTCTTTCCCAGCTTCAGGGTCTTTTCCAATGCTTTGGCTCTTCACGTCACGTGGCTCCAAAGTATTGGAGCTTCAGTATCAGTCCTTCCAGTGAATATCCAAGGTTGATTTCCTTTAAGATTGACTGGTTCAATCTCCTTGCAGTCCAAGGGACCCTCAGGAGTCTTTTTGAACACCACAGTTCAAAAGCATCCATGCTTCAGTCCTCAGCCTTCTTTATGGTCCAACTGTCACATCCATATGTGACTACTGGAAAAACTGTAGCCCCTGGACCCCTAGTAAGCTAAATATCATGAATGTCAGTGACTCCAAGACCCAGCCCCTTGTCGCAGAGGCTGGCTTCTCCAAAGGAAAGAAGAGGTGGAGGAAGACACAGACCTTCTGCCAGTACAGGCTTTCTTGGCCCCGGGATGACAGGCCTCTGGGGCCGGCTCCATCTCTGTGGTGGGGGCCGTTCTGAACCCCGTGAGGTACAGAGCAGCATCCCCGGTTTCCACCCACCAGATGCAGGAGCACCACCCCTCCCCCAGGCCCGACAGCCCCAAACGTCTCCTGCTCCCCCTTGTCAGTAAAAGCCGCATTTCTGTGATCTCACAGGGAGAGGCGCGTCTCCTTTTCCACGAGTGACGTCTCCAAGCTCCTCCTGTCCCCATCCCAGACCAAGACTCAGGTAAAGCTTCAGGCGGCGGTTCCCACCCCTGAGGGTCCAGGCCCACTTCCATCTCCGCTGCCCTAGCACCACCAGAAGCAAACGGTGGATAGAAGGCACGGCGGCACTGGGGGAATCCCTGCTTTCCCTCTAGCGAGGCTGCCTGCCTCTGCTCACCCAGCCCCGCTCCCCTACAGCCTTCTGCAGAAACAGATGGGGAGCCCAGCACGAAGAAGCTGACCATCCAGAAAAAGAAGTCGGCCGACGCAGCCTCAGGGACGGACGCCAGCCTGTCCCCAGGCTCTGCCGAGTCTAAGTAGGTGTAGGGTTTTGGGGGGAGGGGGGCTTGGGTACACCCAGCGTGTCTGGGGCCTTCAGGCCCACAGCGGTCTCATCTCCTAAGCCAGTCCTGCTCTGACCACTGCTGCCTTTTTTGGCCACTTGGTTTGCAGGCTCTTAGTGGACTGACCGGGGATTGACTCTGACCCCTCAGCAGCGAAGGTGCCGAGTCCTCACCACTGGACTGCCAGGGAATTCCCATAAGCCAGTTACACTTAGGAAGCTCAGTTGGGGGGCATTTACTTGGCAGTTCCGTGAAGAGAAACCCACATGGAGCACAGACTGTTGCCACATCGGGGTGAAATGATTCCCACTGAAGCCTGGAGACAGTGTGGGCCACCCCCCCTGAGGCCACAGCCAGTGTCCTTTGGCCATTTATGGAGTAATTCCTGGGCTTCCCAGGTTGCACCAGTGGTAAAGAACCCACCTGTTAATGGAGGAGACATAAGAGACTCAGGCTCAATCCCTGGGTCGGGAAGATCCCGTGGAGGAGGGCATGGCAACCCACTCCAATATTCTTGCCCCGAGAATCCCATGCACAGAGGAACGTGATGGGCTCCAGTCCATAGGGTTGCAGAGTCAGACACGACCAAAGCGAGTCAGCACGCACGAACGGAATCATTACTAGCTCCCAGCACCCCCATCCCCATGTCAGGGAACCCTCCAGGTCTTTGAATTGCAAAATCTGGGTTACAGCTTTATCCCCCAAAAGCCCCTTCCACAGAGATGTAGGTGGTTCACAGAGCAGAGAGGTTGGGCCCTGGGACTGGGGAGCTTTGATCCAAACACTGAACGCGAGCCTGAGGATAGTGAGGAGTGGACTGCAGTGGGAAGAGAGAGCCCCCGACTCTGGGGAGACACCTACTGCCAAAACAAAGTACAGGAAACAGGGACACTTCAAACAACAGGAACTTACTCTCGTTTTTCTGGAGGCCAGAAGTGTGAAATCAGGGCGTGGGCAGGGCCGTGTGTTCCTCCAAAGAATCTCAAGGAGGGACCCCTCCTTGCCTCTTCCCGCTTCTGGGGGCGGCAGGCGCTCCTCGGCTTGTGGCTGCACCCCCTACCCCAGTCTCAGCCTCCATCTTCACATGACACTCTTCTCTCCCATTTCTTCTTTTTTTTTCTGGCTGTGCTGGGTCTCGGTTGCTGTGCGCAGGCTCAGTAGTTGCGGTGCATGGGCTTAGTTGCCATGAGGCATGTGAGATCTTAGTTCCCCAACCAGGGATCGAACCTGTGTCCCTCGCATTGGAAGGCAGATTCTTTACCACTGAGCCACCAGGGAAGTCCCTTTCTGTCTCTTATGAAGACAACTTGTCACTGGCTTTAGAGCCCATATGGGGAATCCAGGATGACTCAGGATCTTAAGATCCGTTGTTCAGTGTCTTAGTCCATGTAGGCCGCTGTAACAAAACACTACAGACTGAGCTGGAGGCTGGAAGTCTAAGATCAAGGTGCCAGCAGATTTGGTATATGGCTCATAGAGGCCTTTTCACAGCGTCCTCACACGGAGGAAGTGGCAAGGGAGCTCTCTGGGGTCTCTTAAAAGGGAACTAATCCCATTAATGAGGGCGCCACCCTCGTCACCTAATTACCTCCCAAACTATCACAGCATCCCTATCACCATCACACTGGGAGTTAAGCTTCAGTATACAGATTTAGGAGGACACATTCAGTCCATAGCACGTGGTCATATCTATAAAGACCCTTTTCCCAGATAAGGTCATGCTCATAAGCCCTGAGGGCTAGCGCATGAACAAATCTTTGGCGAGTGGTCATCATTCACCCCATCACACATCTCCACAGTATATGATTTTGGGTTTATTCTTTGAGTCCCCCCACAGAAACCTTGTGCTTATAAAAATATCTTGGGGGAGGGAGGAGAGGGAGATTTCTCTTTTTCTCTTTGGCTGTGCAGGCTCTTTGCTGTGGCACATGACCTTCCCTAGTTGTGACTCAAGAGCTGCCTAGCATGAGGGCTCTGTAGCTGCAGCGAGTGGGCTCAGCTGCCCTGAGGCATGCAGGATCTTGGTTCCCCAACCAGGGACAGAACCCACATCCCCTGCACTTAAAGGCAGATTCGTAACCACTGGCCCATCAGGGAAGTCCCCAGTTTTCTTTACGCGTGAAAATGGGGTCACACTGTGACATCTGCTCGGTATCTCTTCACCCAACTCCCCTGTCAGTTCACGCAAACCAGCCTTATTTGTAATGGGATCCCCTGCCAGTGGTAACCAGTGAAAGGGCTATTTCTCATTAACAGCAGGTTGACCCTTCCTTTGGCCTCAAATCTGCCTTCATTTCCTGAGACTTAAGCAGAGCCCCCTATTTTCTCCTATAGATCCGCGTTTAAGAGACTTTTCCTTCACAAGAACAAGGATAAGAAATTCAGCCCAGAGGGTGGAGAAGAGACAGAGGGCGCCATCCCTGGGCAAGCCATCCTGGAAGCCACCACCACAAAGAAGAACCTAGAAGGTTGGTGACTCCCAGATTCAGAGACGGAGAGCAGAGCTCCTGGGTCCACTGAGGGTCGTCCCAGGCGAGGACCTGAGTCAGCTGTGGGCCAGCCCTGGTCACACGGTTTCAGGCTGGTCCCCATCCCCAGAGGCACTTTCTGGCTACAGAACTCAGTGTGCGGGGCGTGGGGGCCCTAGTTCCCCATGCTGGTGACCGCGTCCTCCCCAGAAACCCACCACGCCTACTAGCCTCTCCTGCCCCCTTCCCCCCCGCCTCCAGTCCCCTCCGGCCACCAGCACCCTTATGCCACAGGTGAGAAGCACCCCAAGGAGCCAGGAGGCAAAGGGAAGAAGAACCGAAACCTCAAGATTGGCAAAATCACGGTGTCAGAGAAGTGGCGAGAGTCCGTGTTCCGCCAGATCACCAACGCCAATGAGCTCAAGTACCTGGATGAATTCCTGCTCAACAAGGTGGGCGGTGGGGGCCCTGGGCTGGGAACACTGGGGGCGGGGGCCCTACGCAGAGCGGCCCCAGACCAAAGCCCTTATCGTGTGGGGACAGAAAGGCCAGGTCCGTGGTTCCAACACATAGAAGGTACTGGAGATCACATGCTTCTGTCTGTGTTTGGCATCTGCTGGTTTTCTACAAAACCCAGCTAGGATTCCCATGAGGTCACCTGCAGTCATCCTGTTCTGTACACATACTGACACACCGGCAAATGTGTGCCTTACTACAAGGCCTGCACAGTGTGAGGAGCCGGTCATACCCGAAGCGTCTGATTCCGGGACCTAGCACCACCCTTCACCCGCTGAAGTCGTCCAGAGTACACGGGCGTGTCACGTGGGCTGGGTGCCCGGCAGATGCATCTATTTCTGCAGTCCCTGCCCAGAGTGCTTGAGCTCTGCCGATTGCAGACACTCGGTTTGCTGTCTCACGGCGCCCCTTGGGGGCAGTTTCCTGCCTTCTCCGCGTGAGGAAGCAGCTGGCCTCCAGAATAACCTTCTAAGTGGAACAGCAGACACACAAGTGCCACCAGGCTGTTCCTAGGTCCTGTGGCCTTTCCTCGCCCTACCACGCAACTGCAGTTGATTGTGCACAAATTACTTTATCTAGAACAATTTTGGGGACCTCCCTGGTGGTCCAGCAATTAAGACACTGAGCTCCCGCTGCAGGGGGCCCAGGTGCAATCCCTGGTCAGGGAGCTAGATCCCACACGCCACAACTAAAACCCAGCTTGCGTGCATGCTCGGTTGTGTGCGACACTCTGCAACCCCGTGGACTGTTGCCCACCAGTCTCTGTCCAGGGAATTTTCCAGGCAAGAGTGGGTAGCCATTTCCTTTTCCCAGGGATCTTCCCGACTCAGGGATCCAAGCCAATTCTCTTACAGCTCCTAAATTGCAGGTGGATTCTTTACCACTGAGCCACCTAGGAAGCCTCCAAGACCCAGCACAGGCAAATTAATTAATTTCAAAAAAAAATTTTTTTTTTTTTTACAAAATGCATTCAGTGCAAGGCAATGATTGAGCACTTACTGTGTACTAGAGGGGCTTCCCAGGTGGCGCCAGTGGTAAAGAACCCACCTGCCAGTGCAGGAGGTGTAAGAGATGAGGGCTGCATACTTGAGTCAGGAAGATCCCCTGGAGGAGGGCGTGGCAACCCACTCCAGTATTCTTGCTTGGAGAATCCCATGGGCAGAGGAGCCTGGCGGGCTGCAGTCCATGGGGTCGCAATTGACTTGACTTAGTCACGTGTGCAGTAAAGGTGAGATCAGGTGTGTTCACACCTCAGTTTCAGGCAGCCCCACAGCCAACAGAGCAGCATTTGAGGGCGTCAGAGGGAGCCATCAGGCTGATAGGAACAATAAAGGGTTAAGACACCCATCAAAGGGGGAGGCATCTTGAAATGATCAGGCTATGTGAGGCAGCCCCAGTCCTGGGCTGTGGCCAGGAGTAAGCACCTGTGCCGGGCAGCAGGAAGGGCCCCGTTAAACCAGGGTTTCTCAGCCAGGGCTGAGTCTGCCCCTAGGGGACACTTGGCAACATCTGCAGATGGTTTTGGTTCTCACAACTGGGAAGTGTTCCCAGCACCGAGCTGGGGAAGCCAAGATTGCTGCTCAACACCCACAGTAAGTGATCCCAGAGAGACCAGGGTTGACAGGAGGGCCCGAATAGCTCCCAGGGGAGCCAGGGAAGGACCTGGGACAGGGCAGAGCGGTGACCACCCAGACGCCCGGCTCCAGGCAACGCGGGGTCAGCACGTCTCTCCCTCCCTCTCCAGGTGAATGACCTGCGTTCCCAGAAGACTGCCATTGAAAGCTTATTCATCGAAGCCACCGAGAAGTTCCGGAGCCACCTCAAGACCATGTACTCCTTGCCCGTACGTGCAGCCCAGCCCCGGGGAGGGGCCCCGAGGCTGCCCCCACCCCTCCCCAGCCCGGACGCCGCCATCCGTCCGTCCTACGGGAGGGTCACAGCCTGCATTCCCACAGAACGTGGAGATCCACGTGGGCTACAAGGACCTCACGGAGAACTACCAGATCGTCGTGAACAACCTGGCAGCCGAGCGCGGCGAGAAGGACACCAACCTGGTCCTCAACCTCTTCCAGTCACTGCTGGACGAGTTCACCCGCGGGTACACCAAGAACGACTTCGAGCCTCCCAAGGTGGGTGCAGCTGCTCTGGGTGCGGGAGGGTCCCTGTGCCCACGCCACTGGGGAGGGGCAGTATCCCCAGGGGGCCCCACGCAGACCTGGCCTCTGTGCTCTCTCACAGCAGAGCAAAGCTCAGAAGAAAAAGCGGAAGCAAGAACGCGCTGTGAGTATGTGTGTGCTCGCGTGCATGGGGGCGTGTGTGTGTGCACGCGCGCACGCACCCAGGGAAGCGTGCGTTTTCCCACCCAGCCCTAAGGGATCCCCATCCTGAGATGCCATGGGAGATGGGAGGTGTCCCCACCAGGTGGCGCCCCGGTGCCTCCGGGGGTCCACCTGCCCACGCAGCTCCCCCCCCCCCCCCCCCCACAGGTCCTGCAGCACAATGGGCACGTGTTTGTCAGCTACCAAGTGAGCATCCCCCAGTCCTGTGAGCAGTGCCTCTCCTACATCTGGCTCATGGACAAGGCCCTGCTCTGCAGCGGTGAGTGCCCCTCCCCTGCCCCCTGCCCCGCCGCACCCCCGGCCTACTCCCGGCCTACCCCCAGACACCCGCCCCACACCCTCTGACCCCCGACTGCATCCCCAGCCCCTCGCTGTGGGGCTTCACCCTAGCTACAGGGCCAGCCTTTTCAGAACACCGCCCCCGGACTTCCCCTGTGGTCCATTGTTTAAGACTCTGCCTTTCCAACGCAGGGGGCACAGGTTTGATCCCTGGTCAGGGAAGTTCCACAAACCACAGGATGTGGCCAAAAATAAATACACAGAAAAAAAGAACAGTGCCCTTCACCACAGGGCAGTGAGGCCGCGCCTCACCTACTCATACCCCACCGCTACTGTTGTGCTGGGCCAGAGGCCGGTCCTCAGCTGACCCCAAGGCCTCCCCCAGCTCCGTAGCCAGGTCCCCTTGAGCCATATTTGTTCTTGTTGCCCTCACTGCCTGAACTGCCAGCCCCTCCTCATGTGCCAGGCAAAGCCAGCCAGTCCCCACAGGCCCTGAGAGACAAGTGCCGCCCAGAATGACCCAGCTGGCCCCCACCCGGGCAGCCAGGAGCTGACCAAGCCTGGGTGGGAACCCAGCCATCCCCTGGAAGCCCAGGCCGGGTCAGACAGGCCTCTAGCACATCTGTCTTCCTGCCAGAACCAGTCAGGACTGGCTTTCTTTCCAGGCCAGGGTAATTTTCTCTCCCCTCAGCCCGTGTGAGGAGCAGCCTGCCACCTCACGTCCATAATAAATGCCCAGGTGGTTGTCATTGTCCCGAGACCCCGGGACAGGCAGCCGCGGGACCCCGAGTCCCTGAGGCACTGTTGGTGACCACCCTCTCCCGCCACCCCCGCCATGACCTCCTAGTGTGCAAAACCACCTGCCACAAGAAGTGTGTGCACAAGATTCAGACCTGCTCCATCATGTGCTGGAAGAAGGTGAGCCTGCCAAGGCTGGGAACTTTCCAGAACACCCGAGGGAGGCCGTCCTGAGAGATGTGGGGGAAAGGCTGGCCATCAGGCTGGAGCGCAGAGCTGGCAGCGGGGGCAGGTCCTGTCAGCCCCCGGGGCCCCCCCAAAGCTGGGGGCGGGCTTGTGTGTGCATCTCAGACCCCGGCCCCATTCCCCCGCCACCAGGGGCAGGGAGACCCCTCCCCTGCACACAGGGGAGGTGGGGTCCTCAGTGCTGCGCTGCAGCACTTCACTTAGAGACCCCTTGCCAGCGACCATCAAGGGACCTCCACAGCCCAGCACCTCTGGCAGGTCTGCAGGGGAGAAGGAGGGGCAGGGAGGGCCAGAGGCCACAGAGGAGGCCCAGGGGATGACAGGGAAGGCAGCCAGCCCAGGCCTGACCCGTCCCCACTGCCCATCACAGACTGAACCAGGCGCTGAGTCGGGCCACTTTGGCGTGTGCGTGGACAGCCTGACCAGCGACAAGGTCTCAGTGCCCATCGTGCTGGAGAAGCTTTTGGAACACGTGGAGATGCACGGCTTGTACACCGAGGGCCTCTACCGCAAGTCGGGTGCCGCCAACCGCACGAGGGAGCTCCGGCAGGCGCTGCAGACAGGTAGGTGCTGGGGGAGGTGGGTGGGCTTCCCCGGTGGCTCAGACAGTAAAGAATCTGCCTCCAGTGCAGGAGACCCGGGTTCCATCCCTGGGTCAGGAAGATGCCCTGGAGAAGGAAATGACAACCCACTCCAGTATGCTTGCCTGGGAAATCCCATGGACAGAGGAGCCTGGCGGGCTACAGTCCATGGTGTCACAGTCAGACACGACTGAACAACTGAGCACGCATGTGGGAGGTGGGTGCTGGGGGAGGAAGGGGCCGGAGACGGGTGAGTGTCAAGGGCAGGAGGGCGCCACCTGGGGCTCCAGGCTCAGCCCACCTGCCTTCCTCATGCTCACTGGCCGTGCGCCCACCCTGCAGACCCCATGGCAGTCAAACTGGAGAACTTCCCCATCCACGCCATCACCGGGGTGCTCAAGCAGTGGCTGCGGGAGCTGCCCGAGCCCCTCATGACCTTCGCCCAGTATGGTGATTTCCTCCATGCCGTCGGTGAGTCCCCGCCACTGTGGCGAGGGTGGGCAGTTGGTTGAGGGCAGGGGCCAGAGGCTTGAGCCTCTGCTACGGCCAGTCAGGGAGGAGGGACCCCCATCTCCCCAGGTGAGAAAACAAGGCGTTGACTGGGCCCAGGACTGCTCTATGGCCCTGCCTCCTTGCCACACACACTGCCCCGGGCCCTACACAGTGGGAGACTGCAAGCACCCTGGGGCCCATCGAGTGGGGGCCGCAGGTCTCTGACACCCGGGACCCTCCTAGAGCTCCCAGAGAAGCAGGAGCAGCTGGCTGCCATCTATGCTGTCCTGGAGCACCTGCCAGAAGCCAACCACAACTCCCTGGAGCGGCTCATCTTCCACTTGGTCAAGCAAGTGCCCGTGCCCTAATTGCCGGCTGTCTGGAGGGTGGGGTCCCAGTGAGAGCCCCGCCGTAGCATTCTCTGGGCTGGCGTGCCCTGGTGGCTCCCTGCCAAGGCATGAGCCTGTGTTGGGGGGTCCGGCTTTTTTGTGGACCTTTCTCTCTGCCCTGCAGAAGCCAGCGTTTCTCACCTCCCACCTGTGGCAGCACTTTCCCCACAGTGACTCCCCAGCCTCTGGACTCTGGTTTGGGATCTCCCCGCAGCCACCCCCTAACTGCCGCTTGCCACACAGGGTGGCCCTGCTCGAGGATGTGAACCGCATGTCACCCAGCGCGCTGGCCATCATCTTCGCGCCCTGCCTCCTGCGATGCCCTGACAACTCAGACCCCCTGGTCAGCATGAAGGATGTCCTCAAAATCACCACGTGAGTGCCAGGACCGAGCAGCCCCTACCCCCAACACACACCCAGAGCAACCCAGCCAGGGACCCCACAACTGAACAGGACAGCCCGCTCCAGAATCCTAGGATGGCCTAGCCTCGGTAGCATGTAAATGTGCCCGCAGAGAAAAACCCAGAAGCACATACCCCAGGGGACTTCGTACTCCCAATTCAGGGGGCCCAGGTTCGATCCCTGGTCAGAGAACTAGATTCCATGTACTGCAACTAAGACATAGTGCAGCCAAACACACACACACACGCACACGCACGCACACACACACCCAGGAGGACTTCCCTGATTCCTCAGTGGATACAGAATCCACCTGTAATGCACGAGACACAGGTTCGGTCCCTGGGTGGAGAGGGTCCCCTGGAGAAGGAAATGGCAACCCCCTCCAGTATTCTTGCCTGGGAAATGCCATGGACAGAGGAACCAGGCGGGCTACAGTCCATGGGGTTGCAAAGAGTCAGACACGACTTAGCAGCTAAACCACCACCACCACCCCAGGAGGTGTCCTGAGCACTGGGGTCCTCCATGGACTTCATTTGCTCTCCCTACCCTTCCTTTTCTTCTGAAGTCATGTAGAAAGTCATGACTTTCTACAGTCACACTAAACCCAAACTCCTGACAAAGTCTAAAAGTGTTCTGGCTGCTGTGATGGGCAAACAGGGCTCTTGTGACAGACGAGGCCAAGAAGCAACCGGGCCTTGTGGGGGCATCCTGAGGCTGACACACGTCCAGACTCAGGAGGAGGCCTGGCAGCACCTCCCCTCCAGCGGCAAGAGCATCACTCCTGAGCTTTTTTTTGAGGGTGAAAACCCAAAAACCAGGGAGAAATCCCTCATCCCCAGTCCAGAGTGAGGGACAGATGGTGAACCCCACATTCCCAGCCTCTGGGAGCAGTGGGAACTGGCAGCAAAAAGGAGCAATTGTCTCAAGGTTCCTTCTTCCCACCAAATGATCTTCAAAATTCTCAGAAAGTTCTTCAGGAGGATGGACTTCCCTGACAGTCCAGTGGTTAAGACTCCAAGCTTCCAATACAAGGGGCTCAGGTTCGATCCCTGGTCAGGGAACTAGGATCTCACATGCTGCACAGTATGGCCAGAAAAAATTAAAATGAATGAAAGAGAAAGGACTCAGAAGGGCGTCAGCAGACATCCATCACTAAGAAGATACTGTTTAGGTGGTAAGTTGTAAAAGTAAGAACTTGTCACCCAGGGTGGTGTCACAGGCGAACACAGGCAGGCCTGAGGGCTATGCCTGACCATGAGTTCCCCCACGCGTAAACAGCAGCTGGCAGGCAGAGGGGAGCGCCCGCTGAGGCCTGACACTACGCGGCAGCCATGTGTGTTGACAGATTGTCTTCCAGCCTGTTCCAGCACGTAACTTGCTACTGTTTTTATCTGTGATCGTGGCAATAGGAGACCTGAGTCATGACTGCCTCTCCATCCAAACTGACCCCATCCCATCCCGCCCCACCCTCCCTGCCCTGGTGTTGACCATTGCCCCGACCCGCAACCATTCCAGGCTGGCCCTGACCACTGAGCAGAGGTGTCTTGGGTCACAACTGACTTCTAGAGCCCTTGGGGCCAGCTGCCTACAGCCCATGGGGTAAATGGCTCACATGGTACTCTACTTCCTCCTTCAAAGGAGGAGGCTTATTAAGACGGATTCAGGCTCAGAGAGGTGGGGTGAGGTGCATGAGATCACACAGCGAGTGAAGCAGGGCCACGATGGGAGCCACAGCCTTGCCTGTGGCCCTGCCTGCTCTCTGGGTCTCTCCCTCAGCCACCATGCCCGTATTGGGCCAGCATCTCCCTAGATGTGGGGCCCTCACGTTGGCCATCCCGGGCCGGTAGCTGAGCAGCCTTCTCCACAGGTGCGTGGAGATGCTGATCAAAGAACAGATGAGGAAGTACAAAGTGAAGATGGAGGAGATCAACCAGCTGGAGGCTGCTGAGAGCATGGCCGTTCGAAGGCTTTCTCTGCTGCGCCAGAATGCTGTGAGCTGTGCTGGGCGGGGCTTTGGTGGGGCGGAGCTGGGCAGGGGCGGGGCAGGGGCGGAGTCTCACTTGTCTGCCCAGCGCACACTTGCAGCACACATCCTTGGCCACAGTCAGCCTGACCTGGGGCCTCATGGCAGCATGGTTAGGGGCCGATTCCTTACCTCGGCCAAAAGACCACCATCCTAGACCAGCCTCAAGGTCGGCTGTTCCTCTCAGCAGTGGGGGAGAAACCTGTCACCTACTTGGTAGGGCTCTTGGTCATTCTCCAGCCACAACCCTAGGCCCCACCCATAGGGAAACACCCACAGCAGAAGAGGCTTGGGGTGGGGGGGCGGATAGGAGGATAAAGGGCCAGTCTCAGGCTCCTGTGGGAGGACCCTGTCCTTGTCCCCACAGTCAGACATGCCTTATGCCCATGACTAACACTTAAGCCCTGGTCGTGGCCCTGTGTGGTCACCCTCTCTTATCTCTCTCCCAGCCATGGCCTCTCAAACTGGGGTTTTCGTCTCCCTATGAGGGGGTCCTGGTATGTACACCTACGGTCCGCCCTCCTCACATGTCTCCCGGCGCGGTGCATGCTGGGGTTCCTCTCGGCCCCTAGGGTCCTCGTAGAATAGGTCGAGCGTGTCCTAACCTCTGAAAGTGCATGCTGGGGGAACTTCATTGCCTGCTGATCGCCTGTGCTGAAGACAACTAATCAGCCAAGTACTGGCCATTGGGTCCCCGCATGATCCCCAGAGAAGCCTCACTAAACCTAGACTTCCCTGTCAGAACTAACCTCCCCCAGAGCTGCTCGTACCACCCTCTCCCCGTCTGCAAGCACTGATTTCCCACCCACCCAGAGTGGCTGGCCAGACACGCTGCATCTTTCCGCAGATTAAGAACCCCAAGGCCCGGGGGAGCAGCAGCAGTGGCCCGGAGGAGCTGGGGGTGCTGCAGGAGGAGGAAGCAGCTGGTGGCGATGAGGATCGGGAGAAGGAGATCCTAATCGAGCGGATCCAGTCCATCAAAGAGGAGAAGCAAGTGTCTCTCTGATCCCTCACCACCCTTAGCTGCCCTGTCTGGTCTCCGGCCACTGGCCCCTGCACTAGAGGGGGTCTGGCTGTTAGGAGGTTGACGGGCTAGGCTCAGCCCTGTGGTCCAAGGTCCATCTCTTGGGGCTCTGCTGTCCTATAACACAGCCTAGGACTGTTTAAACCTCCCACTTGGCCATCATGGTGGTCCACGGGGAGAGGAGAGGCCACAGGGACGATGCCTGAACCTAAAGTTGGCCTCAGCTAGGGTGATCCAGCAGTTTATTATCCAGTCAGGGTGGACGTATGAACAGAGATGCAATTGACAAATTATGCCAGGAGATCAGGTGTAATCCGGGCCACCTGGGCATCCTGTTCTTAGGAATAGGCTGGGGCACTCCAGACAGATGGGACAGCATGTGCTAAGGTCCTGAGACAGAAACTCCTCACTAGCTGAGTCACAGATGCCTGGTTTCCCTCCAGTCTGACCCTTTGCTCACATGAACTTCACTGAGCCGGGGCATCTGGGGTGAGGTGTGGTTTGGGATGCTAGGGGGCAGAGAGTCCCATCGAGGAGCAGAATAACCTACTCTGTCCGCTATTGGCCTGGCACTTTTCCACGGGGCAGTCCTTCACCATGGAGCAGTCTTGGACACTGTGACCCCTTCATCCCCAGGGAGGACATCACGTATCGGCTGCCAGAGCTGGACCCTCGGGGCTCCGACGAGGAGAACTTGGACTCAGAGACATCGGCCAGCACCGAGAGCCTGTTGGAAGAGCGGGCTGGGAGGGGGGCCTCGGAAGGTCAGTATTAAGGTAGCGTCTGCTTTTTTCCTTCCCATGTCCACACCCAGCAGGCCCCCGGGCGAGGGTCCATCTTCCGGTCCTGAAGCTGCAGTAACCCTGCCATCTGTCTCTCAAAAGGGCCCCCCGCGCCTGCTCTCCCCTGCCCTGGCGCGCCCACCCCGAGCCCCCTCCCTGAGGCGGCCGCCCCTCCTCGACGAAGGCCGTCGTCCTTCATGACGGTCAGAGTGAAGACCCCCCGGCGGACCCCGATCATGCCCACGGCCAACATCAAGCTTCCGCCTGGCCTGCCCTCCTATCTCCCTGGCCGAGTGCCTGGTACCCAGGAAGCTGCCACCACAGTGAGGCGCCGAGAGCCACCGGCCCGCCGCCCAGACCAGGTACACTCCGTGTATATCACGCCAGGCACTCACCTGCCCACTCCGGGCCCTCAGGAGCCCCTGGACAAGGATGACAGGCCGCCTGGGGCCAAGCGGAGGTATTCGGATCCCCCAACCTACTGCCTGCCCTCTTCCTCGGGCCAGGCCAATGGCTGAGGGCCCTCAGTTGCCAGCATCCACACGTCCGAGGATGGCCCAGTCCCGGAGCTGGGCACCAGAGCTCCAGAGCCAGCATTCAGCGATCTGAGAAGGATCCAGAATGGAAAGCTCCAAGAGTGATGTGAGGTGGGCACTGGCTCCAAGTGAGTTTAGGCGGGGAGAGGCCGGCTGAGGCCTAGCCACCCTTGCTGAGCCCCCACGTCACACGGAGGCGCCCGATCAGAGCACCGAATCATGGCAGGCAGCCCGGCATCTCCCAACTCCCCTTTTGTATGTTTTCAAGGTCACTGTTTCTTTGTGCATGGTTTACATAAGTTTAAACTGTAACAGCCTTAACAGAAGACCAAATTGTTTTTATATGTGTATATACAAACTTTTATATTAATGCCCTGCATCTCCCTTATAACCTGGATGTGAGTCTTCAGAGCAAGCCCACACAGCCGCCAAGCTTCGGAGGCTCAGACCCACGCTGAGGGGGCCAAGGGCTAGGACTCTGCATGAGGGGTTTGGACACTTGTGGCCCCTGACTGCCCCGTACTGTGTCCCCACCAGTGGCTATCTGGCCCATTCAAGGGAACAGTGGAGCCTTCCGTGGTGATCAAGACTGTTGGCTAGAGCCAGGACACAGGGTGGTAGGCAGCCTCCACCCCAGGCGCCACAGACCTCACATTATTCCAGGGATACTCGAATGTGGCCATCACTCCTCGGTCTGTTGTGCCCCGGACAGAGAAGACCACCTTGGCACTGCCCACCGCATGTGGCAGAACAGGAGCCCGCAACTCAGGACCGTTCACGGGCAGGGAGGGCAAGGCCTGGGCTTGTTATGTCTCTGCAAACCTACAGTGAGAGTCTGGGCATCTGCACAGAGGGGGATTCCCCTCTTAGGCTCAGCCCACTCTCCCAACACCTGGACCCACGGCGCCAGGTCTGGGACAAGAGACACCCACAGGCCATGTGAAATAAAAAGTGCCTAAGATGCGTCTGCGTGCAGTTCCTACTCAGACAGGCTCCAGGTTGGCGGGTGGGGGTCAAACATGCAGCCTCAGCCAAAAACGGCGATGGTGCAGGGCAAGGATTGAGCCCCTTTGTCTGGGAGGACTTCCATTGTTCCTCCAGCCAACTCCTATTGTAATTTCACATAAGCGAGGTGGGCTTATTTTTTTGGCTGTGCCATGCAGCTTATAGGAGCCTAGTTCCCTGACTAGGGATCAAACCCACACCCCCTGCAGTGGAAGCTTGACCGGACCACCAGCGGAATCCCTGGAAGTGCTCTTTATTGATCCAGAAAGCTGAGGAGGCAGGCAGCTCATGGCAGAGTCACATGAAGTGAGGAGAACTTTCTGTCCTGGGAGCTGCCTCCTGTCACAGCTAGCCCCTCCCCAGCTGGGGCTTAAATGTCAGCTGAAGGGGCCATCTGCCTTGGGGGAGGGGGAGTCGGTCCTGGGGGACCCACTGGAGCCTGAAGCAACAGCACCACCACCATCGCCACCAACAGAGAAGCTCCCAGGTTGCAACCAGATCGGCAGTTGTAACTGGTTGGCAGATAGGGTTTGTAGGTGTGGGGGAGTTAGGAGACCATGACAAACCTGAGTTTAAGGGACGCATGCTGAAGAGTTGGTGGTCTAGGCCAAGGCCACACAGCTGGGATGGGGCGGCCGGGGATTCAGACCCTGCCCTGTCTGGCTCATGCATGTGTGGATGTGTGCTCAGTCGTGTCCGACTCTTTGCCACCCCATGGACTGTAGCCCACCAGGCTCCTCTGTCCATGGAATTTCCCAGGCAAGCATACTGGAGTGGGTTGCTATTTCCTTCCCCAGGGGATCTTCCTGACCCGGGGGTCGAACTCCCGTCTCCTGTGTCTCCTGCACTGACAGGTGGATTCTTTATCACTGAGCCACTTGGGAAGCCCTGTCTGGCTCTAGAACCGCTCCCCGGCACCGCCCTCCGGCCCACCACCCCATCAACAACCTGAGTTTGAGTTTAGACTCATCCACAGTACTTACAGGGGACCAAGACCACTGATGTGATCTGAACACGTAACCTGAAGGATGAGATAGTTGAGGGATGTATGCCAGGCTTCATCCCCTGTGATGTCCCCATCCTCACTCGGAGGGCCCACAGAGGGAGACTCGAACAAGGGGCCTTAACTTCTTGAGGACGCGCGTGGGGTTCTGTCCACGGGGGTCTGGGCGTTGAGGGTGACCCAGCCACACCTCACGCTCCCAGGTTTAGCTCATGTCACTGCCAGACTAACCGTTTCCCAATAGCGGAAACAGGTCCAGAAAAAGTTAAGAAACTCGCAAAAGGCTACGACGGGAGGTGGAGTCAGGGTCAGGGCTGGAACCGGAAATAATAGCCCCTAAGTCTTGGATTCCGAAGTCCCAGGTCAGGGCCTCTCCTCGTGAATTCAGAGAAGACTCCCTGGATGCAGAAGGGCTCAGAGCGGAAAACTCTGGAAGGAGCGGAGAGAGGGGTAGGAATTTTGAGGGGGGTAGTAATGAGCACTTCACGCTTTGCATGTGGGTCTTCTGGCACCGAAGGACTTGATCCTTTCAACCTTTCCGGAAGGGTCAAGACACTCGCAAGAATAAGCAAGCGATTCATCCCGGAGTAAATGCAGACGGGATGGTGTCCCGCATTGAAACAAGACATTACTTCCGCCACCCTAAACAAGAACAAGAATGGGACAGCAAACAGGGCACTTCCGACCGGAAGGAGGCCACGGAAGGCACTTCCGCCATCTCTTAAGATGGCGCCGGCGGAAGGGGCGGAGTACCACTGGGTGGTGATGGCAGCGTCGAGGCTGGAGCTGAACCTGGTGCGGCTACTGTGCCGCTGCGAGGCGATGGCAGCGGAGAAACGGGACCCGGACGAGTGGCGTCTAGAAAAGGTAGGGAATTCCGTGTTTCCTCGTAAACCCCGAATCCAGGAGAGTGGCCCCCGCAGCTAGAGGCCACCGGGCCCGACTCCCCCGCCCCGCCAGCCAGCGTGGCCACGCCCCTTCCGGTTGGTTCCGGCCACGTCCACCTGCTGCTCTCCCGCCTTCTCCCTGAGGCTCAACTGGTCCCTCCTCCTGATGCTTGGCTCCTCCTGTTTCAATCCCGCCCCCATCCTGGCCTCGCCCCTTGCTGGCTCTGATCTCTCTGAGCAGGATGTAGGGATAGGGGGAGGACTGGGCTGACACCCCACTTTTTGTCCCCAGTACGTGGGAGCTCTCGAGGACATGCTGCAGGCCCTGAAAGCACAGGCGAGGTGAGTGCAGGCGGCCACAAGTGGTTCAAAATTGAGTCTCCTACTGGAGACCAAGAACCCTGGTCTCCAGTTCCCGCTAAGAACCTCCCCTCAACTGGGCACAGTAGGCTTTCCTTTTCCTCTTCTCCCCTTCCAGCAAACCGGCTTCGGAGGTGCTCAATGAATATTCTCGGAAGGTAGATTTTCTGAAGGGAATGCTGCAGGCAGAGAAACTGGTAAGCAGGGGCCCCTCTGCCTGGTCAACCTTCATGCTCACCTGGGGCCTGCCACTTTGGTGACTGCTGCCTTCCCGCTTCTGCAGACCTCCTCCTCAGAGAAGGCACTAGCCAACCAGTTCCTGGCCCCTGGCCGAGTGCCCACTACAGCCAGGGAAAGGGTCCCCGCTACGAAGACAGTACACCTGCAGTCACGGGCTCGGTACACCAGTGAGATGCGGAGTGAGCTGCTAGGCACGGTAGGGCTCCCTCCCTCGTCCCTGGAAAACTTCAGGTGGGGATAGGAATTTGTGCGTGGAGGTGGCCAGAACAACACTGTCCGGTGCAGGGATTAGGATACCCAACAGACAGGACCTGGACCATCAGACAAGGCTTCCCAACAGACGGGCATCGTGGCCAGGGCTTTACTAGATGAATAAGAGTTTCCATACAAGGCAAAAATGGCACATCTACACTTAAAAGCCCCAGAGTTGGCCCGAAGCAAGGTTTGGCCCCGCCTCACCACACACCAGTGAGTTTTTTTCAGCTGTGAAATAGGGTGACAGGTACCTCTATGAGCACTTCCTGTGGATCTGAAAAATACCCTTCAAAATATGAACCCTTGTTTTCAGTTTATAGATGAGGAAACTGAGCCTCAGAGGTTACAGGACTTGTCCAGGGTCCTGATTGAGGGTGGGGAGTTTCTGAAAGAGAAAGGACAGGTCTGGGGGCATGGCATGGTTGGTGATTCTGTGCCTCTCTTTTTTTCCCACAGGACTCTAGTGAAGGTGAGACAGCATAAGCAGAACAGGACTCAAGGCCTGGGACAGATACATATCCTTAGTGCCCCACATCCCTCGTGCCTAACCTGGCTCCCATAGGGTGTTTGCAGCCCAGGGAAACTGTGCCCAGGGGCCTTTCCACACTTGAAGGTGGAAGGCTAGAAGGGTGTCAGGAAGGGGCCCTAGAGGAAACAGAGTTGGACACTCCCAGCCCAAGTGACTACGGCTGGCTAGAGAGAGGACCCGGGGCCGGGGTGGGGGTGCCCGATGAGGAAGACTTCCTGCACCTGCTGTGCAACAGACAGAAGGGGAAATGGCATTGTGAGTAGCAGACACATCCTGGGCAATGGTCAGGAAGCTGGAAAACAGCAAACCAGTTCTTCCTTTTTGCCTGCTTGGCTTGTTTTGCTTTCAGAGCCCGAAATGGATGTGAGGAAGAGAACGTGAGTATCTTCAGCCCTTGGGGAGCATTGCAGGGAGAGGGGAGTTGGACAAAGGTTGGACCACTAAAGCACAACGATGAGCATTTAAACCACCAATCAGGGGATTCCCCAGTGGTCCAGTACTTAGGACTGTGTGCTTTCATTGCCAAGGGCCTAATTCAATCCCTGGTTGGAGAAAAAGACCCTACAAGCTGAGCAGTAAAGCCAATAATAATAATAAAATTAAAAAAAAAAAAAAACACTAACGAACAGCCACTTCTGAGGATGCTTTTCCCAGAAGCCAAAGTGAAAAAGGAGAAACAGCCCCAAGCAGCACAGTAGCTGGAACTATAACCTCTAGGTCCCTTGAAAACATGTTGGTCTCTTCCCTCTTTCCCCCACCCCAATCTCATACCCACTGGTCTACCCATCTGTGGGGTCAGTGGGGCGTCAGGGCCCACACCAAGGGATGAGAAGCAGTCAGCAGCTGAGCTAGACCTCGTCCTGCAGCGACACCAGAACCTCCAGGAGAAGCTGGCAGAGGAGATGCTCGGCCTGGCCCGGAGCCTCAAGACCAACACACTGGCTGCCCAGAGTGTCATCAAGAAGGACAACCAGGTATGAGGACTCTGGGAACCCTAGAGCCTCTGGTTTGGGGCATCAAAGAAGGCTTCCCAGAAGAAGGTCCCTATGGCTGGGACTGAGCTGGATGAATAGGAGTTTGGCAGAAGTAAAAAATGGCATTCCCAGAGGAGAAAACAGCACTAGGAAGGGCCAAGAGATACAGATTCGCCCCAGTGCAGTAGGAAGCGGTGACACTTGGACGCAGTCCTGTTGACACTCGCCCTGCCTCACCCACAGACGCTGTCACACTCCCTCAAGATGGCCGACCAGAACCTGGAAAAGCTGAAGACGGAATCCGAGCGGCTGGAGCAGCACACACAGAAGTCAGTCAACTGGCTGCTCTGGGCCATGCTCATCGTCGTCTGCTTCATCTTCATCAGCATGATCCTCTTCATCCGCATCATGCCCAAACTCAAATAAAGACTTGGCCTGGCCTGTGTCACCTGTGCCCTCTCTGCCCTCCACCCTGTCCAGGGGTGATACCTTTTGGGGTTGGCAGCGTGATGGGAAGGCCCTTGGAGCCCCATGAGAGCTACAGAGAGTACATGACCAGGAGAGGAAGGAGGGCAGGCAGCTGGGGGAGGTGAGTCAACAAGCCTGCCTCCCATTTCTGCCCCCCACTCCCCACCCCCCAGGTACCTACTTCACACTGGACAAGGCAGGGCCCATAGAGGCCCCAGAACTCCCAATCTGATGGAGTCAGAGCCAAACACATTCCTGTGGAGTCAAGGTAAGGTCTGGAGGGTTGAGGAGGAGTGGGCCTACGCCTGGAGGTCAGCCTGTAGGAAGGGTTGAAAAGTTGTCTCTTGGACCTGTGAATGACGCCGGGATTCTTGGCCTCCGGAGGAGATGAATTCAATCCAGAGCCACTGACAAGGCTTGATCGCTCAGAACTTTTGTGTAATAAAGTTGTATAAATATAAAAGAGAGAAAGTTTCTGACATAGACATCAGAAGGGGGCAGAAAGAGTGCCCCCTTGCTAGTTTTTAGCAAGAAGTTATATATCTATTAGCAAGCTGCTAATTAGCGAAAAGGAAATGTCTGAAAACTCACTCAAAACCAGGCCCCTCACCCACAACATGCATTTTGAGATAACACTGGCACAAGGTGAGTCATCCCGGGCCATACAGCAATGGACATGGGGACTTCCTTGGTGGCCCAGTGGTTAAGATTCTATGTTTCCAATGCAGGGGACCCAGGTCCAGTCCCTGGTCAGGGAACTAGATTCCACATGCCTCAACTAAGACCTCATGCGATCAAATAAATTCTTTAAAAAAAAAAAATTGACATGAATCTTGAAGCAAGGTAGATTTCCAAGCAAATACATAGTTGCATTAACATAGCTTAAGAGAACATTTCCATGAGTAAAACATGCTGGTTTGTTGAGCCATTACCGGTTCTGAGTCTTAGGCAGAACCTACTTGATGAAAGACAGAGTCTAAGGTAAGTACATAGTTCATTAACATAGCTTAAGAAAAACATTTCCATAAGAAAAACACATTGGTTAGCTCAAGGTTTGAGAAAAGTTAATTTCAGATGGAACTGGGTGTCCTCATGGCAACACAAAAATTTTAAAGAAACCTTTTAATTTTGCATAGAGAAAGGAAAATGTCTGACACTTGCAACCTCCTTCCTCCATTTGGGGATCCCTAGCCCTCCTGCCTATTACCTTCTCAGGTGTCAGTGCTGGGCTTTCCTTGGGATTGAAAGTGATAATTCAGAGACAAGGTTTAGCCCAGCCACAGCCAAAAATCTCAGGACACTGCAGATGCTTCACACAGTCACTCAGCAAACACAAGAAAATCAGTGGCAACCCTACCCTGCCCAGGTCATAGTCTGGATGGGCATTGGAGTTGGGACCCTGGAAGGGATCATGGAGTATGAGTCCAGAGGAATTATGGTCCTGGGTTCTGCTTATCCCCACTCCAGATGTGAAGAGCAAAGTCTGTGAGAGGGGTGACTGAAGAAGCTTGATAAGGAAGGGTGGACAGAACGTGCCTGTCCCAGACCATCGAGGCATGAGCACTGTGGAACATGCATGGAGTTGTCCACGTGGGCCCCACCCCCACTCCATCAGCATAGGTGTAAAACCACCATTAATAGCTTAAAATTCTGGTGGCAGTTTTTAAAAGCTTTATGAAAGCTCTAGTGGCAACTTTTTAAAAATAGACCCTAACGAGGAGGCTCATGCTTGTGACTCAGAGATGGTTCAGTATTAGGAAGCATGTTAATAGCCATATTAATGCATCAGGAAGCAAAATCATAGAGTGAAATGATACCTTGTACTGTTCACAGCATCCATTACGCAAAGTCTCAATTAAAAATAATGAGCATTTCCTCACTGAATGGAAAAATCTCAAGCCAAAGGCAGTGTTGAGTTTAATGGGCAATTCTAGAAGCTTTACCATCAACGTGAAGAAACTAAACTGAGGTGGAGTGGAGGGATACTCACAGTCCACCCATCTCCTCCAGTGATTTGATATTGTCTGGAGGCGCTAGTCAATGCAACTAGACAACAAAAAGAAATTGAAGTAAAATTACTCACAGATGATAAAATTACTTGTCTATATAAAAAGATCCAAGCAAACTAAAACAGTCTATTTCAGTAAGAGAATTTAGTAAACCAACAAGAGGATTAATGAATATTTAATTTCCTATATGCAAAAAACAAAGTTGCGAAATATATTGGAAGATCCCATTTATAATAGTAACAGCAAAGATACACTATCTGGTTAAATTAACACCCTTAATATGTAAAAAGCTCCTAAAAGCCAAAAAGAAAAAAGATTTGTAGGAAATAAGCAGGAAAACAAATACAAATGGTTTCTGAATTTTTTCACTCACCAGATTAGGCAAGATTTAAAACTATTAGGCAAGATTTAAAAGTACAAGTACAGGAAACTGTGATGCCATTGAGGTTGCAAGGGTTGTGGGAAAACCAGCTGATCAGAGCATTATTGGCACAAGCTCCTCGACAGTTGATGTTGTTCAGTCGCTAAGTTGTGTTAGGCTCTTTGAGACCCTATGGACTTCAGCACACCAGGCTCCTCTGTCCTCCACTATCTACCAGAGTTTGTTCAAAGTTATGTCCATTGAATCGGTGATGCTATGTAACCATCTCATCCTCTGCCACCCTCTTTTGCCTTCAAACTTTCCCAGCTTCAGAGTCTTTTCCAAGTCAGTTCAATCTTTTTGACAGTATCTTTCCAAATTAAAATACACAGGTCTCTCCCCCGTGGATTCTGGGAAGTTTCACTTCTAGGAATTTATCCTACATAATCCTGCATAATTGGCCAAAGAAATGTGCCCTTGACTCTTTTTTCTATAGTATTGTCCGTAGTGAGGAAGATTTGTCATTGACTTAGAACCTCTCCAAAAGGAGATATAATTAACTGTGGCCTCTGGGAATAAGGGTGGGTAAGAAATTCACTCTGCGCTACGCTTCTTTTCTATGTGAATTCTCTAAACATGCCTCCAGTGCTTATTTAAAGAACCATTTTAAAAATATAACCGCTGAGTAAATAGATAAGTCGGTGGGGTTGTTCAGTCGCTAAGTAGGGTCGGTCTCTGCGACCCCATGGATTGCATCACGCCAGGCTCCCCTGTCCTCCACTGTCTCCCGGAGTTTGCTCAGACTTCTGTCCATTGAGTCGGTGATGCTGTCTAACCATCTCATCCTCTACCGAAAGTTCTCCAAATAAACTGAGGGTCAGAAAGGGTGAGTTATCGGCCCCAAACGCAGCAGCTAGCTGTCCCCCGTCAGTCTCACCGCCAGGGTGTGGGTCCACTTCCGGGTTCCCCCGGCCCGCCTCCTCACCGCCAGCCCCGCCCTATATACACCGAGGCCCCTCCCCTGGCCCGCGGAGCGACCCAGCCAGTGGACTCCAGCCTGTAGTTAATGCACCACACGGACTTCGGGAGCGGACCTAGAGTCGGAGCCCCAAACGCTGGGACAGGTGACCCCAGGCAGAAGTGGTTCGTGCGGCCCGTCACCGGACCGGAGATCCCAAGGGTCTTCTCGGGGGCGCTGTCCATGGGCTCCGCCTAGCCCTGCGGGAGAGATTGCGGGCCGCGCCGGGGTTAACGCGAGCCAATCCTGGGCTGCGCGGTACGTAACGGATTATTTGCATAGCGCTCTTCCGGGTACGCACCCGGCGGCGGGGTCTGGGGCTCTCTGAGGCCAATGGCGTGCGTCTATGCAAATGAGGGCGGAGACGGAGAAAGCGTAGCGGGTAAAGGACTTGGCCGCTCCGGGAGCCGCCTCCCAGTGAGTCCTCCCGCCGTCCCACCTCCAATCATGTCCCCATGCTGTGTCCACAGTCCGCCCGCCGACCATCCCCGCCACGCGCGGGTCACGACTCTCCCCGCAAGACCCGCACACCGGCCCGGGGACGCCGCAGCGGCGCCGCCCCCAAGCCGATGCCCACCCGAGAGCACCCCCAGACCCATGGCTCCCGGGGGAACCTGCAGACCCGTCCGCCTGGCCCTGGTCCTCCGGTGAGTCTAAAAGGGAGGAGGGTTCCCAGGCCGAGCCCAGGCGTTGGATTCATTTCCCCCTGTTTAAGGGATGCCGGCTAACCTTCGTTAACTCCAAACCATGATTCCTGCGCCTTCTGCAGCGGTTGGTGTCTAGAGGCCTCAAACCCAGCGCTCCCCCAGCTGTGTACCAGCCCCATCCCGGAGCCCACAGGACAAAGCCCAAGAAGATTGTATTTGAGGATGAACTCCCCTCCCGGGCCCTCCTGGGCACCAAGAAGTCTACTAGAGCGGTCTTCGAGAAACATATGCCTAGGCCCCACCCCGTGCCTGACTATGAGCTGTGAGTGGTTCGTAATTTCTTGGAACAGGGAAGGGGCACTGAGGCTAGGGCTTTGACAAGTGAATAAGAGTTTGGTGGTTTAGTCGCCAAGTCGTGTCTAACTCTTAGGACCCCATGGACTGTAGCCTGCCAGGCTCCTCTGTCCATGGGATTCTCCAGGCAAGAATATTGGAGTGGGTTGCCATTTCCTTCTCCAGGGGATTTTCCTGACCCAGAAATCAAACCTGGGTCTCCTGCAGATTCTTTACCAACTGAGCTACAAGGGAAAAGTAAGAGTTTACCAAATAGTAAAAAGAGAAGAAGGGCATTTGGGGCAAGGTACCCAACAGAGACCAAAAAAAAAAAAAGCAAATTACACTGATTGTGGAAGAGTTCTTTCCACTCATACTCTGACCCCCTTTCAACCTGGTAGTAAGTACCCACCAGTGAGCACTGCGAAGGATCGGAGCCGCTATGCTGCAGTGTTTCAGGACCAGTACCCAGAGTTCTTGGAGCTCCAGCAGGAGGTGGGCTCTGCACAGGCAAAGCTCCAGCAGCTGGAGGCCCTGCTGAACTCACTGCCCAGACCCCGAAGCCAGGTCAGCACCAGGTGGAAACCCTCATCCCACATCCCTTGCAAGTGGCCTAAGCCTGGCCTCTGGAAGCCCAGTGGGTTCAGATCTCTGGGCCTCTTCCTCCTCCAGGCTGGGTGGGCACCACATCACATGGGCTAAGGTCAGCCCTTGACAAGGTCCCCCTTGTCTGAACCTCAGTTTCCCCATCCCTCCTTGGGTCCTGTGCTCCCTGAGCACCGGCTTCCTTCTCCCCTGGCAGAAGGAGGCCCATGTCACTGCCCGTGTCTGGAGGGAATTTGAGAAGAAGCAGATGGTGAGTCATGCCTCTTGAGTCCTACAGCCTGGCCTTTGCACCCACCCTCCACATACTCACACTCCCATGAGGCTGGGCACTTGTGCCCAGTTTCATGGAAAGAAAACTAAGGTTCAGAGAGGAAAAGATGAAAGCTCAAGCAGCTTGAGAGGCATAGGCCAGACTGCCACAAAGACGTCCCTGGATCTCTCCCTGCTCAGGACCCCAGCTTCTTGGACAAGCAGGCTCGCTGCCATTACCTGAAGGGCAAACTAAGGCACCTCAAGACACAGATCCAGAAATTCGACGACCAAGGAGACAGCGAGGGCTCTGTGTACTTCTGAGTGTCCTGGCAAATAGAGGGAACCATCGAAGTGGGGGGCCCTACCCTGCCCTTCCTTCTCTTCCCTCCTGATCTTTGCTGTTACTGTTGCCCTGCCTGGGGTAGCCATGCCTGATTTTAAATGCCTTCGCCTTTGAGGCCTAGATCTGATGGCCCCTTCCAGCAAGGCTTCCCCAAACCTCCTGCAGGACCTCCATGGAGACCTCACATCCGAGTCCATCCCCTGGAAGTGGGTCCTGCTCTCCATTCCAATGGAATAAACATTTATTAAATACCTACTGCCGCTTAAAACTCCTGATTTCACTCATCACCAAAAAACTGTTCTTCCATTCTCCCAAGGGAAGAAAAATTAAGGATCTGAGAAAGGGACTTGGCCAGGATCTCTGGGTGGACTGTGAACCCCAGTCTGTCCAGGGGGCTCCCTGTCCTCCAAGAGTTTCAAATGGCCTCCAAGAGTCTCCAAGAGGAAGAAGCTGAGGGATCAGCCACTAGTGCCACCTCCTCAGCCAGGAGGGCCCCCTAATGTCCACCCCGTGCCAGGCTCAGGGTAGCATGGATGGAGTACAGGTAGGTCCAGGCTCCATGTGAAGCCCAATGATGGTAGCCCAGGAGCTTTCTTTGAGCCTTGGCCTCCCAGAGGACAGGGGCAGTTAGGCAGGCTGCACGCAAGGAAGGCAGTGCCAGCCACTGGGTCACAGAGAGGCCTCAGCCCCAGGATCAGTCCTCAAGGAACACATGGCCTCAGGAATTCCTGAGAGCCCAATGTGATAGAGCAAGGAGACGGGGCTGGACCCCGATGGGTGTCCTGACAACCAGGGGGGCTCAAATGTCTTCTTCCTGCAGAAGAGGGTTGGGTGTTGTAGAAGCTCAGCAATCTGGCCTGGACAAGCATCCACATCTCTGACCAACTGGAAGCAGGACGGACACCATGGTCTTGGTCAGTCCACAGATGTCCTGTGAATCTGAGAAACAGCACATTGCTGTCCAGCCCAGCTGGAGTGGACATTCGCTTATGCGCAGGACCTCTCAGAAAACACCTACCCAGGGCAGAAACCAGCCCAGCTGCCAGTGGGAGAGTTTCATCCCATTCCAACTTCAGTCCCCTTCTGGGACAGGGCACACCCAAGAGACCTTCGTTCATTCGTTTCCATCTTCCCAGATGTCCTCTGAGATGGACATGGGGGAGACTAGGGTTCCAATGGGGAACATTTTGAAGGCCTGAGGCTGCTTTATGGCTAAGCCCTAGCCCAACCTACAAGGTGAGACCCAGGTTGTTCCCTGTTTTCAAAGGAGCATGTTTGATAAATCTGTCTTCACTTGACAAGCTTTCAGTCAGGGCCAAGAGGTGCCACCCACCACCACCATCTGGGCCCTTTCTACCCACCCCCTAGAGCCACAGTCCTGGCGTAAATTCCACAGATGCCTTTCCCACTACAGAACTGGGCCACAACCTTCTGAGGCCAGGATGGCAAGCCCCCTGGTGCCCTGCATCAACCCATATCACCTCAATTAAGTCCACATTTCAAGGTCTGACCTTAGAGGTCTCCATCTTCTAAATGCCAATTTCTAACAGTTTTTTAAATTACATGTAACAAAAAAAAATTTAAACTGGCTCAGGCACAAAAGGGGAAGTCTGGGCTCATGGAATGGAAACACCCAAGGGTTTCAGATCTATGGCTTGATCCAGGGGTTCCAAAGGTATCCTGCGAAATTGGTCTCCTCCTTGGCTCTGCTTTATCCTAATTTCCAGTCCTGCCATTGAATCTCACTGGCCAGCTCTGGGCCACATTCCCTCCCTAAACCAGTCGCTGTGGCCAGCTAAATGGATGGCTCTATCTGGGCTGAGATCAAGTGACAGAACTCGCCCCAAACATTTCTCCCAAGGACACTGGGGCCCAGACACCATGATTAAGGGTTGACCAAAGAAAATAAAGGGACTTCCCTGCCAGTCCAGTGGTTAGGCCTCGGCATGGTTGGGGAACTAACAGCTCATAAGCCATGTGGTGCAGCTAAAAAAGGGAAAACAATAAGGTACTTAGTCCAGGGTTTGTGTGAATGTTGTGAGGCTCAATTTCATAGACCAGAATCTAAATTCAAATCTGAGCCATCTGCTCAGCCCAACTCCTACAAACCCATTGGCTGACCTCTGGCCTCCCCCTCTAGCCCGTTTCCGCACAAAACTATCCCACACAAACAAATATTTAAAAACCAGCAAGTAGGGCTGTTGTTAGGTTGTAGGTGTTCCAGCTGGGCTGGGAGTGGATCCCCATGGTAGGGTGCCTTCTGTGTCACCCCTCCCCCCACTAAGATGATGGAGACTGTGCAGGTAGGAAACTTCTTTATTATTGGCCTTGATTCATCCATCATGTAGTGTCCAACGTGGATTACGTGTCCAGAGGATCAGTCTGGCACTCATCACCCCTGCCTGGCTGCAGCTGCCCCTCCAGTCCAGACGCCAGGACTTTGTCCATCACACCAGAGAAGCCACACCCCGACTAGTTCATTCTTGGGGTATCAAGGGACAAGGCTGTCCTGGGATTGGACCCTCTGTCTCGCCCCTCATCTTCATCAGGGTTTCTGGGGAAGATTTGACTGAGTCTAGACAAATCAGTCTCTTTTTGGTTTCATGATCATTTAGAAAACAGAAAAGACAAACATTTCACAGTCTTTAAAAAATAGGAGTCTGAGGAGGGAAGCCAGGGTCCTCTGTCCAGGGAAGGCCACCCCCCGGCCCACCACCAGAGGCCTGAGCATCCGTGTCCCTTGAGGTCTGCAGACCTGGCCCTGTCTGGTCACTGGCCTGAGCCGTAGGGCCAGTTGAAGGTACTTCCTGACAGCAGCATGTCTCGGATCAGCGTCTCGATGGGTGTCTTGCCCACCAGGCGCATGAAGAACAGCTGGGAGATGAGGGAGGCCGGGACGGCACGCAAGGCAGGGAGCCGCAGCAGCAGGCGCCCAAAGCGCTGGGGCTGCGATGGGTACTGGGCCCGCACGTACTCGGTGAGGGCCACCTGCGCCTTCTCCTGCAGGCTCTCCACATGCGCTGGGTCTGAGAGGCCACAGGCATCTGAGGGACAAGGGCAAGGTCAGAAGAAGTGGCAGGAGGACACAGGACCCCAGGGCTGACCGGGGCTGGGGGATACCACTAAGGGCTCTTGGTACAGAGGAAGGCACTCAAAGGATGGGAGATGGAGCCTAGGGCACAAATGGGGGTGTCTAATATCTAAGGCAGTGTTGGTCCCCAAGAGACATCAAGGTGGCCTCATCTGATGATGACACGGAGTGCAGGTAGTGATGTCTCAAGGGTGGAAGGGCCCTGACTAAGGCATTTAACAGGGAGACACGTCCTAATCAAGCTTAAGAAGGAAGGAATTCCCTGGTGGTCTAGTGGTTAAGACTGCACTTCCACTGCAGGGGCTGTGGGTTCAGTCTCTGGTTGGGGAAGTTCTGCATGCCAGGAGGTGAGGCTGAAAACACCCCTTAATAAGAAGCTCAAGGGGAAGAGGGGGCTGGCAAGGGGACTTGGGAAGAAAAGCAAAGCCTAGAGAGGGTATTCAGACACACTAAATAGACCCGCCTTGTGAGTGAAGGTGACAGGTAAGAGCCCTATGAATGTCAGGGCAGAGAAAATGTCCTGGGTAAGTAAAGAGGGGCAAAGCCATATTATTGGATAAAAGCCACCTCCCAGAGTAGCCTGGGTCTGGCTCCTGCATCCTTGGTCCCAGGAGACACGTAGTGGGACCTCCTTGCAAAGTGCAGAGTCGGCTATGCCACCACTCCCACCACAAGAAAGCAGGGCTTTGGAGGCAGGAGGGTTACTGAAGACTAGGAAGGAACTAAGCTGCCTCCGCCCCTAGGTGGGAGGGGCTTCAAGCCACACCCCCTACCCGATCCAGCTCCGCTGCGGGTGGCCCCTGGAGGCCCTGGAGGGGGTGGGGGGGGGGGGGGGGGGGCAGGTTGGGAGCCCTGGGTCAGTGGTCTAGGGTCCTAGGAATTAGGGAGCGAAGGGCCCAGGAGAGCCCAGAACCAGGTGTCAGAGCAACCCTGCCTTTCATAAGTGGAAGGCAGTCCTCCTTAAGTGGTCAGTAACAAGAGCAGCATCCTGATTTGGCAGATGAGGGTCACAGCGTTTAGGGAGAACAGAAATCATTAAGTGACGGACAGGGCCAAGTGGGCAGGCCTCCCCTCCCGCGGGCCCCCACCTGTCATTCTGCCCACTGAGCACGATGAACACCTGGATGAGGGCGTGAAGGGTTGGGGAGGGGTGTCAGGGAGCCTGAGAATCAAGGGAGGAGGCTGTGGGGCCTTAAGACATGGAGCCGTGGGGGATCAAAGTTCTTAGGAAGGCCTGGGATCCGGGAGAGGGGCCATCACGGTGTCAGACCGCCTGCATCGCCTCCTCCACTGTCCCCCAACAGCGCTAAAGGCGCATGCAGGGACGCAAGTCTGGCTAGCTGTAGATCAGCAAGTGGAGGACTACGGGGGTCAGGGTCAGGAGCTAGGTCTCTCCCCTCCCCCACCCAGCCCCTCCCAAGGCCAGGGCCCCACCAGGGCGTCTCACCAGGTGTGAAGAGAGCGATGGCCTTGAGGCAGCCATACTCCGCGGAGTCGACCTGCAAACGGCCCAGTTTGTCCACCTGCTCCTGGAAGGCGCGCACCTGGTCCATGAAGGCCACGGCACGCTCGGCGGCCATGGGTGCGGCATGCAGGCCGGCGGCGGCCAGCAGCGGCGCCGTGTGCAGGGGCAGCGCTGCCTGCGCCGCGTTCAGCACGAAGAGCTCGCTCCAGCTGAGGCGCAGCAGCGCCACCTGGTCGGCCACCGGCAGCTCGGGGAAGAAGGGCGCGTGGCGCGCCCACTCCACTGTGCTGAAGAGCAGCCGCGCCGCCAGCTCGCACACATTGTCGATGCCCAGCACCGCGCCCGCCGCGCCGCTCCCGGCTCCGAAAGCGCCCGCGGCTCCTGCACCGAAGCGCCCGGCCGCCGCGGGGTAGGGCTCGGCACGCAGCAGCTGCGCGATCAGCTCCGACACCGGCTGCCCCGGGAAGAGGTCTCCGCCGGCCACGGCCAGCGCAGAGCCAGGAGGGCTGCCTGAGGAGGCTGCCACGGTGCCGGGGAGCGAGTGCGGAATTCGGCCGCGCTGCACCGCTGTGAAGGGGAGATAGAGATGAGGCGGTGGGGAGGGGGAGAAGGGGGAGGGAGATTGCCAGCCCGCAAGAAATTCGGAAGGTACAGCAGAGGGAGGAGGGGAGAGGGGACGGGGGAGGTGGGCAAGAGTCAGGAGATGGGGAGTGAGGACACGGGAAAACCAGAGAGGGGAGAGTGGGGTGTGAGGAAGGGGGGGAGGAATTAGGGGGAAAGTGGGTACCCCGAGTCATGGGGTAGGGCAAGTAGGGAGGAAGAAAGGTTGGAGATAAAATTATTAGAGGGTTACTCATTCCCTCTGTTCCAAGCCCCCCAACTCAGCCTTTTGCTGAACCCCCAATCCCTACCTCATGGGCACAATGCTTGTTGGGAGGACAGAGGCCAAGGTCTTGCAGGCCCCACCTTGCTCCACCCTGTGCCCTCACCCTGAGGTCGTGTCCAGCCACCATCAGACTACTTCTTTCAGAGAAGGAAGTTGGTGGGGAGGGGGGGGGGGGGGAACCATCTCAGGTGGAAATGGGACCACTGGGTGAGGGCTAATTTAATTCACACATACCCACCTCCCCCTCTTCTGGACTCTGCAGCTCCCCTCTGCAGCCAGCGAAGTCAGACCTGTCAATCATGTCCTCATCTGTCAATCACAGGTGTCTAAGAGCTGATAACGGGTCTGGGGGGGCAAGTACCTTCCTAGGACATGGGCAAGTAGCCAGCCTACCCCTCAAACAAGTGATCAGTAAGGGCTGGCACTGATCTCTCCTATGGAAGCAGGATATTTCTCTACCTCCCAGCCCCACCCTCCAGGTCATGGCCCCCTAGAACAGGTCTCATCTGCCTGGGCCTCTGCAGTGACCTCAGTGTTAAGAATGAAATCCTGATCAGTAGCAAAAAGTCGCTGTTAGCAAAAAGTAGTGTTAGTCACTCAGTCGTGTCCGACTCCTCGCAATCCCACAGACTATAGGCCGTAAGTCTCCTCTGTCCATGGGATTCTCCATACAAGAATCCTGAAGTGAGTAGCCATTCCCTTCTTCAGGGGATCCTGACCCAGAGATTGAACCCGGTCAGCAGCAGGTGCTCAGTAAACATGAGATTCCATCAGTAGCTTTGCCTGTGATGGGGAAGGACCAACTGCTGGCCTTGGCCAGTGCCTCCAGGGATCAGGTAGGTGGCAAGAGGAAAGCTGAGGTGCAAGGAGGAAGGTGGCTGCATGCCAGCCTGGCCTATGCCACAGTAGGCAGGGTAGAGGGGCTGACTGGGCTGGGTGCCTGGCAGAGACTAATTAATGAGCTTTAACGAGGTGACATGCCCGGTCTCATCACCTTCATGAACTTCTGGTCAACCCACCATGGAGCAGAGCGGGAGAGGGATGCAAGTGGGAGCTGAGGGCTAGCAGAGCTGATCAGGGAAGCAGGGTTCAAGCCTTATCCCATGTGATTTGAAGTCTCAGGAGCCTCTGTCTGTCAAATGGGTGTAGCTGGGTTGAGGGCCGACAATGAATCCCAATTAACTTCAGGCTCACTTGGTTCTAAAGCCCACTGCCATCATTCATCCATCACCACGCCACCTCAGAGTCTTTGCATTTGCTGTTCCTGCTTCCTGAGAACCCCTTCCCCAGCTCTTCCTCCCAGTGAAGCCCAGACTGTGGGCTTAATCACCAACCACAAGTAGAGTGCTCTCTGTACTCTTTCCCCACCCATAAAAGTATGCAATTGATAACACTCATGATGATGATAACATCAATCACTGAATTAAATGAGAATGTATCTTAACTGGCTTGGAATAGCTTTTGGCACATGAAAGTGAAAGTGAAAGTCGCTCAGTCGTGTGCGACTCTTTGGGACCCCATGGACTACACAGTCCATGGACTTCCCCAGGCCAGAATAACTGGAGTGGGTAGCCTTTCCCTTCTCCAGGGGATCTTCCCAACTCAGGGATCGAACCCAGGTCTCCCACATTACAGGCGGATTCTCTACCCGTTAAGCCACAAGGGAAGCCCAAGAATACTAGAATGGGTAGCCTACTCCCTTCTCCAGCAGATATTCCCAACCCAGGAATCGAACCAGGGTCTCATAGTAAGAGCTAAATGGATAGTAACTCAAGCCAAGAAACATTAAGCACCTTCTATGTTTTAGAACCTGGTGTAGGCCCTGGCGATGTATCAGAAAACAAGACAGACAAAAGTATCTGACCTTGAGGAGCAGACATTCTTTTGGAGGAGCAAGCAAATTATAAAGTAAGACAGATGGCCCGAATAAAGGGGTTGCAAAGGGTAATCAGGAGGGCTTCTCAGAGGAGGTGGTGTTTCAGCAAATCTTAAAAGAAGGTGAGGGAGGAAGCCATGTAGGTGTCTGGGGGAGGTGTTCCAGACAGAGGGAACCACCTGTGCAAAGGCCAAGAGATAGGGCTGTGTTCGGGTCATGATCTGAGATTTATTGAGTCACCTTGAGACTTTGAAGATCTGAAGCCTGGATTTGATGTAGATTTTAGGTCAAATTCACACACAAGTGGAGACAAAATCCAGGTTGCAGGGGTTGGGGTATGGGCAGTCACCCCCAACTTCACATGACCAAAGAGAGTGATCAGATGATCTTAAGAGAAAGACTCTGGGCAGCTGTTCCCAGCTTCTTTCACAGATGCTCAGCAGAGAAGAAACCAACAGTAGAGCAGGAGAGACTCAGCTTTTAGACACAGAGAAGAACTGCCAGCCTGGCTCATAAGAGTCTAGGCAGAGATATGAATTCCAGCCTTGGGGCTGACATTAAAATGGGCCGGATCCTGCTCCCTAGCCCAGTGCTTCATGTAGAAGTCTACAGGTTCCACCTGAACTCTAAGAGTGATCGGTGGAGTTCTAGACCTAGCTGCCCTGCACAGATCCACCCAAGTCCCCAGGGCAAGGACAAGAGGCTGGGCCTCCCTCTGGCTCCCAGCATCCCCGGTCAGGCGGAAGGGTGAGCTGCCCTTTGCCTTAGTCGGGTGAGTTCCTGCCTTGGGCAAACACAAGGCAGAGGGTGGAGGGAAAGCAAATCAAAAAAAAAAAAAAAAGTACATCATTGTTCAGAAAGTGGTGGCCAGGATAGAGGGCAGAGGGTTACTGGGGTTAACTTCAGGTTCCCTGCCCCTGAGGCCGGGTTGGGAGAAGTGGTGGGGAGAAAGGTTCTAACATGGGCCAGAGTGGGGGAGCCTCTTACAGCCCAGTTCTGCCTCAGCCACCAGGAAGCCACGGATAATTGGATTCCTCCAGCCCAGGGCCAGATCCAGGCCCACGGGATCTCAGGATCGGTGGTAACGAGGTTAGCAGGCGCCAGACCCCGCCCTCCATGGCTCCCAGACCCCAAGAGAGGGAGCAAAGGGCAGGCCGCTTGTTCACCCCTTGCCCGCCCCACCCCAGTGGCTACTCACCTTCCTTCCTCATGCCCACCCGGAAGCACTTCTTGAGGCGGCAGTATTGGCACTGGTTCCGGTGATGCTGGTCGATCTGGCAGTCACGGTTGGACCTGTGGGCATGCAGAGGTCACCAAGGGGGTCACCATGACACCTACATTCTGGCCTGGGAGCCACCATGTGAGACGCCTTAGAAAGTTACACCTAGAAACCACCAGGACCACCCCCCATCCCTACCAACAACCTGGGCTGGGCAGACGACCCCAAAGTGGCACAGAGGTTAAGCTTGCAGGTGTGCAAAGAGGAGAGGACAATTTGGGGGAGTGGAGACCGATGAAGAGCAGTCTGTGGCAAAGTGGATTAGCATGCCGGGGAGGGTTATGTTGGAACTGGGTTTTGAAGGACGAATACAAGCTCCCCAGGTGACCAGAGGCAGTTCCTGGCAGAATACCAATGACGGCCAAAAGTTTTCCAGTTACATTTTACTTGGTCCTTGTCAGGCCAGGGGACAGGGTCTTTGTCCCAGGGCACTATGAGAGCAGAGAAGGAACATGGTCACCGAGCAAGACTTTGTGAGTTGACTAAGAGATGAGAACCCAGGCCAATCCTCTATGGGGTCACAGCACCATGGGGCCCCAACATTACTGCCTGACACAAGGCCACCATCAATGTATGAAAAAACAAATGAATGAACTCCTGTACCCCTCTAAGATGTCAAACCCCTTCTCTAGAAAGACCATACCACACCTAACTCAGCCCAAGGAGCTTCCTCCACGTGGTCCTCGGGGATTGTTGGTGCCTCTTCCAGGGGTGGGACATGTGGCCCTGCCCTCTGAAGCAACGAGTTCCGTCCAAGGTCAGTCACAGTTGGAAGGTTCAGGCCTTTGTTCTTCCAGTGCCCCCAGCACCCTTTTTCCCCTCGGCCCCTGCCCTATGTTCCCTCCATATCTCTCTCCTCTGAGCCTTTTGAGGCCCACACCAAGGGCTGGAGTCCCAGCTGGGCACCAATCGGGTACTCAGAGCTAGTCACAAAGTAAGACAAACACTTCTTGAAGTAAAAAGGTCAAACACATCTTAGCTGTGGACACCCAAGGCCTGACCCTTGGGCAGCCACTTCTCCACTGAGCCTTGGTTTCCTCATCTGGAATTGGGAGGCCAGAGGGCAGTTCTACATGGGATGCACTCATTCTGGAGAAAACTGGAAGTGTGGGTGGGTGTGGGGGGGTGTCAAGACGGGCCCCACCTGGGAGTCTCAGTGGCCAGTTTTGGAGAGGCGAGGCTCCAGAGGGCCTCTGCGTCCTGCAGCACCAGCCTCCGAGCCCCCAGGAAGAGGCCCTACTAGGGCAAAGGGAGCTCAGGCAGAACCAGAACAAAGCCCAGCAGGCAGGCAGTGGGAGGGTCCTGGGCAGCCGGGTGGAAACAGCCAGGCCTGGGGCAGGCAGGCAGGGGCCTGGCTCGGGTCCCTGAGACTTCAGGGGAGGCCCTGAACCTTCTGCCTCAACTTCCCCAGTTGTAGAGTCAGGAGAGATCTTCCATCCCTCCAGATGGGGAAACAGTAAGTTCTACCTGTTATCCCATCTAAACAGCACATGCTTTGCCAGACCCCACAGTCCAACTCTGCCTTCTCCCTGGGCTTCTGGCTTTCAGTCCAATTTGATCATTGCCCTCTTTTGCTCACACACTTTCTTCCATGGTTCCACATTACTTTCACTCCAGAATTTCTGACCCGCTTGGCTCTAACTTCTCCCACGCCTGGGTGGTCTCACATTACATCACTGATCCCCAATCCTGCCACTGAGTATTTGCTGGAGCCACACTCTCTGCAGGAGTGCCCTTCACTTCTACCTGCTAAACCCCTCATGTTTCAAGGTCCACCTCCTGTGGCCTTCCTCTCTGACCCTCAGGCAGAGCTCCTTGTTCCTCCTGGGACCCCAGACCATCCCTCCCTCTGGCCCAACCCAGACCCCACAGACTGGGACACCTGTGTCTCACTATCTCCCTCAAACTGGGAGAAGGCTGGGCTTGGAACTGGGGTCTTTTCTAGGGTGCTGGCATCAAACCACCCACGTCAGGCCCCGAGGGATCTTTGTTGATTCAACCTGAGGCTCAGAGGGAAGCAGTGACTTCTGGTCACACAACACAGACCTTCTGAAGAACCTGCCAGTGCCAAACCAGGCCCCTCTCCCTGGCCTTGGTGCTCCCACTCTAAGGGAGCCTCTGGGACCCCCAAGCCACCTGAGCCCCTCCCCTGCCCTCCCTAAAGACCTGGCCAGAGAGCACACAGTTATTCCAGCAGCAAGAATGAGGCCAAAGTCTGGTGGCCCAGTTAGCATTGGAGGAGGGAGTAAGCCAGCTCCGCGCCATACAGAGCCGCCCCCAACAGGCCAGATCTGGGGCCAAATTCCTGCTTCAGGTACCCAGGACCCCACCCAGTGGCCCTGCCAACAAACCTTCCATCAGCAGCTGCCCCGGGGAGGTCCTGACCCAGACTTGCCTGCGGCCCTCCTCAACCTTCCCAACCCCACAGTTCCCTTGCTAAGCCCCAAGTGGGCAAGGTCTCTCCCTAGGTGACCCAGGGCAGGTGCCAAGAGCTTTCTGGACCTTAGTTTTGCCCTTGTGGAAAATGGGACCCTCCAAACGGGCTCTGCAGAGCCCAAGCATGTTCCTGGAGGGTGCAAAGTAGGGGTTTGTCAACGGAGGAAACGGGGACTCAGCAAAAAATGATGGGAAAGGCGGGGTCCTGGACTGGACACCCAGTGCCAGCAGCTCCTCCCCTAGACCTAATGCCCCCTCGGGAACCAGAAAAGCTAGCCAGGTCACGGCTGGCCAGTGGGGACTCCAACCTAGGACAGCCTCGGGCTGCTTCTTGGAAACATTCATCCCCACCCAGTCTCAGAACCGACAAAAGTTTCAGGGATTTTCCAGGATCCCAGTCTGCACCTACTCCTAGCTAGGGGGGCGTAGAGGCGGGGTGCGGGGCTGGAGCAGCCAAGATGCGGTCAAATCCAGCCGCCACCTCGGACATCTCACAGCAGTTTCCGGTGACCCAGGGCACAGAGAGTGCCCGGGGGGTTCCCCCTGACGGGCAGCCCAACCCCCACAGCAGAAGCGCCCCCACGCCCCCGCCCCATGCGAAGGAAGCTGCCCCGGGCCACCTAGTTTCGCTCCAGCCGCCGCCTCAGTAGTCAGGGCGACTTTGGAAGTGATATTTGACCCCAAGGGCGCGCCGTATCGATCCGCGCGGCCGCAGACAATGGCCCCCGGACGCTGTGAGCTCCACAGTCCAAGTTCCACGTTCGATCCCCACCCGGTCCCCGGCGCGCCGAGATTCCCAAGGGAAGGGATGCCCTGGGATTAGGCACCCACCCCTGACAGCACCCCAACCCCTCGCCGCGCAGAGCTGACCCCTCTCCGGAGAAAAGGAAGGGAGGGAGGAGGAGCGAGTTACTGGGGCGGAAGCCACCAGGGACCACCTGATGGGGGGGACCTGCACCAATACAGCGCCGACTGTATACACAATCCCAGGAATGTGATGGAGAGGGGGCGAGGGACATGTGCCCCAATCTCTGACGGGAAGTAGAGACCCAGGGAAGGTCAGCGCTAGGCCCAAGGTGACCGAGCAGGTCAGAGGCCCGGCCCGGGTGCCGGCGGCGGTGCGCTGGGAGGGGGCTCACCGGCAGGTGTAGCTGAGGTTGCGGCGGATGCTCCGCTTGAAGAAGCTCTTGCAGCCCTCGCAGGTGAAGACGCCGTAGTGCTTGCCGCTCGACTTGTCCCCGCACACCACGCAGTCCACCTGCAGCCCCGGCCGCTCCTCGTCGCCCGGCTCAGCGTCGCTGGCGGCACCGGGGGGTGAGGCCGAGTCTTCCTCCGCCGCGCGCGGATAGCCGCCCGCCTTGTCCACGCCATTCGTGTCGCCGCCGCCCCCGGGGCCGCCCCAGCCGCGGGTCACCATGGCCATAGCCCCCGGGCAGCGGGGCCGGGGCGCCCCCTCCGCGATTCTCCCTCGGGGCACCCCTCTCGGCCCGGGGGACCCTAACTGGCGCGCATCCGGTCCCGGTGCGCGGGGGTCACCCGGTTGCACCCCCAAAAAAAGTTTTGCAGCAACTTCCTGCGGCCGGTCCGCGCGCCCGGGCGGAACTGGTCGGGCCGGTTCCAGGTCAACTTTCCCACGCGTGCGCGGGGCCGGGCCCCGGACCGGGGGGGCGCGCTAGAGGTGCTGGCCGGGGGCCCCGGGGACTCGCGCCCCGCCGCCCTGGGGCCCCGGCGGGGGAGCTCGGGCCATGGCCCGGCCCAGGCAGCGCAGGGGGTGCCCTCCGGCCTGGCCGCCGCTCGGCCAAGGGCTATGGCCAACTTAGCGGGCTGCCATCCGAGCGCGGGAGGCCGGGGGGAAAGTTTGGCCGCAAGTTGCGCGGCCGCCCGCGGCGGGGGGGAGGGGCGGCGGGCGTGCGCCGGGGCCGGTCACCGCACCCCCTGAGTCTCCCAGGGCCCCCGGCGGCCGCTCGGGGCCTGCAGGACCGCGGGCCGGCGCTTCCCGAGCTGCCGCCCCCGCTGCGGCCGCGCCCGCCCGGCCTGGGCCTGTGCCTGAGCCGGAGCCTCGCTCTCGCCGCCGACCCCGCGCGCCGGCCTCGCGCTGCGGCCGGTTTGACACACAACGTTCCATTCGCGGGGCGGGCGGGGGGCGGGGGCGGGGGCAGGGGCGCGCGCCGCGGGCTGGGGGCGGGCGCTCGTTGCCTCGGCGACGGCCGCCCTTATAAGGACATGGGTGGCCGTGCGCGGCGCCCGGCGCCCCGGCCGGCGGGAGGGGCTAGGGCGGAGCGCGGGGCCGCAAGGCCTGACCCTCCTCCCTCCCCCTCCCTCGCTCACCCCACTCCCACCCCCGTCCTCGCCTGGCTCCAGCCTTAACCCCTGCCGGGCCGCGGCGGGAGCCTGGGCCACTGCTGCCCTCTGCCCTTCCGCAGCCTCGCCAAGATGTCTCTCTAAGGCCCTCCCCTCCACCTCCGGCCTTGGAAGTTGTGTAGCTCAACCGCCCTCGAGGCGCCCCTCGGCACCACCCCCTTGCATTCCCGGCAGAAGCAATAATGGGGGGCCGGTTGCACCGGGGGGCACGCCCCTGCGCAGTATACACACACACACACACACACACACACACACACACACCACACACACCCCTCCTGGGGCATTTCTTTGCACAGTTACATGATGGATTGTGTTTGCTTCCTCTTCCAGAAAGTCGCGGCGTCCGACCCCCACCCCACCCTTTCTCTGCTTGGGCTAACACCTGGTGTTCGGAATCTCCGGGGGGGAAGGGATGTTGTGGTCTGCGGCCGGCAGGGGCGCGAGGTCAGGAGGCCCCTCTCCAGAATTTCAGGCTTCTGGGGGCAGGGCGCCCACCCGCCCAGCGAGGCTGGAGGCGACGGGAATGCCCACCACCCCTGCCCCCTTTCCCCTTTAATTTCCTTTTCATTCTATGCTTCACAGAAAGAGCTTGACCAGGGGCCGACTGGACTACAGATGTCTCTTGCAGGCTCCCCAGAGTCTCCCAGCTGCTGCTCTGCCTCCATGTCACTGCCTCCAAGCCCCCGGGTGCGGCAGCCAGCACATATTAAACACCCTTTGTATGCTCTCCCGGCCGCCCTGGGCAAAGAAACCTGAGCCTTGCTTCTGAGCCTGTTAACCTTTAACCGGCTGGAAAAGCCCTTCCTGCAGTGACCTTTCACCTTGGAGTCCTGAAGGTCCAGGCCTTATCTCCCGCCCTGCCCTGGGCTAAACTGGACACTCGGACACGTGGCTGGGCCTCTGAGGGCTGCAGGCAGGAGAGAAAGGTCCTCTGCCCCCACTGGCTCCTACACCCTCCTCTCTCAGGAAGGGTCCTTGAGAAAAGCCATCCTCCTCTCCAGTTGACATCTGAGGGGCATCCTCCCTGGCAAGGGCTGGAGATGTTTGGAGATCTTGCAGCAGTTAAGAGGATACCAAGGTTCTGGAGAAGCCAGGCAATGGATGCCCAGCCCTGGGCCTCTGGGCCTCCTGGGGAGAGTGTGGCTGTGTATGAGGTGGGGGGAAGGTTTTAGCAAGTACAGAAAACAAGAAGCACTAGGGTTAGACACGAGGAAGGACTTTCAAAGGGTCTGACTGGAGTGGAATTCTCTGCCCCATAACCTGCATTGGGCTTGAATGGTTAAAGAGGACCCTTTAGGTCCTGGCAGACCAGTGATTAGGGCTCCGTGCTTCCACTGCAGGGGACGTAAGATCTCAGGTGTCCCAAGTAAAGATCGCGCATGCAGCAACCATGACCCGGAGCAGCCAAATATATAAGAGAGGACCCTTTGGTTCTGCGGCCCAGGAATGGGAGGCGCTAGCTGGGTATTTGGGGTGACGATGGGTGTCCTAGGTCCCTGGTCTGAACTTTCTAGGGTCCTTGATGGGGGAGACGTGGAGGTGGGTGTCTCAGATATGAGCGCCAGAGACTTGTAAGGAAGAGGAGGCTCAAGGAGTCAGAGGGGGGCCTGGAGAAGGGAGGGGACAGGGAACTGGAGTTTGAGGGACACAAGCCTAGGGGAGGGGTCCGGTGGGAGACTGGAAGGTCTGCCACAGATTCCAGAACCTCGAGGTGATCCAACCTTTCGGGGGGTGGGGGGGCCTGCCCCGCCTCTGCCCAAGAGCTCTATAGCCCCTGCAGCCCCTGGAGGCCCAGGTCGGGGGGTAGTGCTGAGGTCCGGCCCCGCCCACCTGACCCCTGCCCGCGGCCCCGCGGTGACATTTGACCTTGCAGAGGCCGCGACCAGGGACAAAGAGGCCTGGGCCCATCTGCTGCGGGGCACCCGTGGGAACAGCAAGACCCGGCTACCGGTGGCCTGGGAACCTGCCCCCGCCCCCCAACGGCGACCTCAGCTCCCGCCCCCACCGCCAGGGCGAACTCCTTCCCCACCTTCCAACAGGTGACCTTGTTTTCTCTCGGCCCCATCCCCCTCGCCACGGGCAACCTAGTGAGACTCGGCGCTAAGGTCACTCTTAGACTCTTAGGGAGGGAGACGGACAAGAGGGTCGTACAGTCGGGTCCTCTGCCGGGCTACGGGCGACCTTGCCCGCCTGTTTCCCTGCTTTCTGCAAACCCTGCCACGGTCCGGAGATTGTGCTTATGGTTCGAAGGTCACCAGCCCCCAGCGCTGGCCCGAGGCTCCTGTGGATCCGGAGGACCAGGTTGGGTCTCGGCGGCTGCCTCGCGCCGACTTCAGGTCAGCCTTGCCCCGCCGGCGAGAGGCAGCCGCGCCGCGCACACACCTGCACAGGTGCTGCCTGGAATCCCCCTCGAACCTCACCCCCACCAGGCTGGGAATGAAAATCTATCTAATCCGCTTCTTGAATTTCAGCTACCACCCAGGAGGGGACAGCTGGCCACTAATCCGGGGCGTCTGTGTCGAGCCTAACACCCTTTCCCAACTCCGCCAGACTCCGCTGGAAGGGTGGGGGCGTGGCCTATGTAAATAAGATGCTAATCACTTGCCTGCTGTTAATCTGACACTGGCACCTCCCAGAGCTCCCATCTCCTGCAGGTGAAACTGGCAACTTTTCAGACTGGCCAAGAGCCATCCAGACGCCCTAGGGCAGTGTACTTCTTTGCCCATGGTTAGCAAACCTGAGTTCCTCAACAACAGCGGTATAACGCCCCTGAGATCTCACTTGCAGAGTTTCTTCCCTTTGCTCACCACCCTAAAGCCCTTTACGTTAGCTCCACACTCTTTGAATGCAAGTTCTAAGGCCACCTCTGATTCCCCCTTCCCCCTCCCTCCACTCAAGGAGCAATGGTCTTCCAGCGAATATTTCACATGCTGAACTGCTCAGGCCTCAGTCTTCCTTCTGGGTTATGGGTATCTTCCTCTTGAGAATATCCTTCAGACTGAACCTAGCATTTCCTTGGGAAGTGGGTGGGCAGGGGAAAGTGTGCCCTGCCCCAGTGGACACCTTCCTGGGCTTCTGGAGGCAGATAAGTGTTGGAATTTCAGCTCTGACTATGTAACCTCACTGAACCCTGAATGCCCCCAGCCAGTCATGAGAATCCTGTCTCCACAGCCCAAGCTGCTTTTGCCATGACCCTTCTGACATGTCTCTTCGCATGCCACATGGGATCAGACCAAAGACACCGAGCCTTTCTCAAATGCCAGCCCTCTCCCCATCAAACCCCAGACATCAGGTATATCAGCCCTCATCACCCAGAACATGCCTCAGCATGCAAAGTCATGCCGCATGACACAATGTCACTCCAGAACAGTTTATGATGCGACCTATCACAACTATCTGGCACGTCCAGACATGGCCAGAGGAGGGCCTAGAGAAAGGTCTCCCCGGGCCGGGAAGGCGGGCAGGGAAGTCTGGACCTCCCCAGGGCCCTTGCGGCGGCTTCTAGCACTGCCAGCTCCTCTGCCTGTCGGGCTTCCATCAGTGCCATCTGCTGCTCCAGCTTCCGCCGTTGCTCTTCCTGCTTCCGGTGGGCACCTCGGAAGGCCATGACCAAGGTGCTGAAGGGAGAAGGAGGCTGAGCCAGGAAACAGCCCCCCATTCCACCCAAGACAAGGGCTATGTCCTCCCAGCCCCAGACAGGAAGTCTTTGAGACTGAGTCTCCTGGGGGTCCCAGCATCACTCAGCAGGGGCTGACACACATCAGGCCCCAGAGGAGGTGTGGAATGGATTGAACCTGCCCCCCGCCTTACAGGGGGGAAGCTGTGGCCCAGAGAGAGCCAGGGATGCCTCTGAGGTTACACAGAGAGACCCACCTGTGAGCTTTGCATAAATCACTGTTCAGCTCAGTACTCTGAGCACGTCTGGCTCGTTCCTTCCGAGCCACCTCTTCTAGCTTTTCCAGCAGAGCCTGCAGCTGTTCCCGAAGGCCCAGAGCCCTGGTACAAGGGTGGAGAGAGAGGAGCTCACAGACATAGCCACTCCTGTCTGCCTTCCCCACTCCCACCCATCTGCCCAAGATGTTTCCATGTGAATACAGCTGTACACCCAGTCCTCCACTGTACACAACACCCCAGTGGGCTCTCACATATTACCCCCACCCAGGCCACACATACCCCAGCACAGTACCCAGGCACACACCGAGTGAGTGATGCTGACAGTCCCTGGGTCAGTTCTTCCGGGTGCTGCACTTTGCTCACTTGGCCCCCATCAATACCCCTGCTGCCACCATGGAGAGCAGGAGGACCCTGAGGGAGGCAGAAGGGAGGGGAGTGACATTGACCTAGGTTGAGAGTGTGTTCAGCCCAAGCTGAAGTCATCACAGACTATGGTGGCTACAGTCCCTGCGCTTACAGAGCCCCCAGTCTTATGAGATACCCCAATAAGGATACAGGTGTTCCCTAACAAGGGAAATAAATAATCTCATTTTCAGGCAGTTCACGGGGACTTCCTAGAGGAGGTGATGTCTGAGCTCAGACCTGTAGGAAGTCAAGGACTTAGATAAAGAGGAAAGTGGCTGGTGTTCCTGGCAGGGGCGTAGCACTTAGAAAGGCATGGAGGTAGAAGAGATGATTCAAAGGAGGGTTCCAGAAGCCTCTAAGGCTTTAAACCAGAGGACAGATATGATTAGACAGTAGGGGCAAGAAGGAAAGCCTCAGGGAGTAAGCTGGAGCCAAAATTTAGGAAAATATGAAGCATGACCTGGAGCTGTTGGAGTGGGGAACGGAGAGTATGAATAGCCTGGAGGTGGGAAGTAGAAGGGACAGGTGTGAGTGGAAGACACTAAATCCCTTGGGGCTTATTGGGCGCAATACTCTCAAAGAAAGAAACTCCAAAGTACAAGCGTGAATTTTCACATGTATTTTTACCATTCAACTCCTTTTTTTGGTGCAGAAATGGAAACTGAGGCTCAAAGGAGGCTAGGATGAACCAGGACCACATATCCAGTAGTATACTGCTATCCCTACCGGGCCAAGGCAGGGTCACTCACCTGGGACCACTCCTCTTCATCTCCACTGCTCCCACCTCCACTGCTGTCTCCACCACTGCTGTTGGCCCCGCCAGTCCGAAGCTGTGCCCGCTCCCAGCGCAGCTGCTCCAGCAGGAGCACGTGGGCTGGGCCCTGGGCTCGGAGGGCAGCCTCCCGCAGTTCCAGAGCCCGCTTTTCCCGCCGCACCAGCTGTAGCCGCAGCATCAGGTCCGCCAGAGTCTCCTGAGAGACCAAGGAGAGGGTAGAAAATGTGCCTTGAAGGTCAACCGCTGAGAAAACTGAGCCTCTAGGAGGTGCCCACTGAGGGCTCCTCAGGCAAGAATCCTAACCCTTACCTTGATCTTGCATGATAGGAAAAATCCTTCCATAAAAACTACAGCTGTAGAAATAGCCATTCAGAGAGAGCAAGTGTCTTAGACAAAGTCGAGTAGCAACTCAATGGTAGCATCTGGAGTTTCTCCAAATTCAGAACCTCAGCTCTTTCATGCGTGTGATAGCTGCTCAGTCATGTCTGACTCTTTTGCAACCCCATGAATTGTAGCCCGCCAGGCGCCTCTATCCATGGAATTTTCCAGGCACGACTACTGGAGTAGGGTGCCATTCCCTTCTCCAGGGGATCTTCCCGACCCAGGGATCGAACTCGTGTCTCCTGCATTGGCAGGCGGATTGTTTACCTCCTGAGTCACCAGAGAAGCCCCGAGCTCTTTCACGGCAGGTCACAAATTTCAAACAATATCCAGCAAAACTCTCCCTTACTACTCGGTCCCCTAATCGCATCTCACTCAGACTCAGCACAGGATTTGGTCCCACCAGGAAAGATCGACACAGTGACCGCAGCCCATGTGTACCCGTGTGGCCGCCAGGTCCTGCTGGATCTGCGTCTTCTCCATCCGGGGCAGGGATGGGCCAGGCTGGGCCCCCAGAATGGCCTGCACCATGGCTTCTGCGTGGGGCACGGTAGATATGGGCACCCAGGTAGAGCCAGGCTCAGGGGGAATCTTCACCAGAGCACGGCGTTCCTGGAGACGCTGAACATAGCCCTGGAGCTGGGACGCCACCTCCTGTGGTGTGGGCTTATCCACGCTGCTGCCTTCGGGACTACAGGAGACAGGAGAGGCCTGTGTGAACTCTGCTCAGCGTGGCTACACTAACTTCATGCAATCCTGGTGCGCTTTGTCATCTTCCATCTTACTGACCGTGATGGTTCCTTCCAAGGCCATCTGTGGTAGGCACGGTCAAACTAACATGGTGGGCACCATAACGTAAACCCAAACGGGCAACATCAGCCCGCCAATGATCATTCATCAGTGATGAATGAACACCACCACGCCAATGGGCACAGTCACTCACACCATCACAGGGAAGCCATCACACCAACTCAATGAGCACCATTGCTCAACCTGCCAACCCTGTTATGCAGCATCATGACAACCCCTATGGGTACCAGCATCATGCCAACCCCATTAAGCACCATCATACCACCTGATCAGTGGGCACCACCAGCCATCCTCATGCCACCCTGGTGGGTCCTATCCCACCCCCAATGGCTGTAACCACCATGTCAACTTTGCTGAGTAGAAAACAGCCAACTCCGGCAGGCCTAATGCCAACCTCAGGAGCCACGCCAGCCCCCAATATAGGGCCAGTTCTGGGAGCCCCATTCTGCAACCAGAGCCCCACTCACTGGCCCACCCAGTCCCCAGGGCTCCCAAGGGCACCTTGGACATGGATCCTGCAGTGTCACTCCATCCATGGCAGCCTTCTCTTGCACTAGGAGCCTCTGAGCTTCCTTCTCAGCTGCCTCCAAGTCATCCACGAAGGCTCCTTTTCCAGCTCCTGAGTCTGCCTCCCGGAGAGCGAGTAAGGCTCCATACGCCTCCTCACAGTGTTCACTGTGGGACAGCAGTTCTGAGCACCCCAGCATACCCATCCTGTTGCGTAGGTGACACTCCCACTTGCCCCTGGATCTGTCACTCCTCCTCCTAACCCCAACCCTGGGAGTTTGTAAATTCCTTTAGCACCCTGGGACGAAAACTGCCCTAAGTTAATTTCCACGGCAAGGGCAAATACTTTTCTGAGAGGGCTCCGTCTCTCTCTGGGAAGTAGGACTATCCTTTGAGGATATCCATTTCCTTCCCAGGCAGTAGAAAGCATGTGAATCGTGGCTGGGGTGCACTGACCTATACTGCAAGGCTAGACGCAGCGCAGTGGCCTCGGCCTCCCGCTGGCCCAGCCGCATGCTGAGGCTCTCACACCGGCCCTTGTACTCCTGGAGCACAGCTGACAGCAAGCGGTTGAAGCATTTGAGTTTCTCAATGTTCCTGCCTCCGGAGGTGGGGGAAGAGGGAAAAGTGAGTGACTTTGAAGGGCAGTTAGGACACCATTGATTTCCCCACCCCATCCCCACCTTCCCCACCCCACCCCCACTCCAGCTCCAGACTCCTGGCTTTATATCCCAGCTGGGCGGCACCAGTGCCCTTATGAGCCCAGCATTTGTGACTCTTACCCTCGGAGTCGCTCCATCTGGGCTTCCATGATGTGCATCTCAGGAGCAAGGGGCTGGGTTGGGAGAGACCCAAGCATCTGGGTGCTGGAATCACTCTGCAGGCGCCGGAGCAGGGGGTGAGCCCGGGAGAAGGGATCCTGTCGAAAAGAGGTGACTTGATTCACCCAGAATTTTCACTGAGAGCCCAGCATTAGGATTTAGGCCTTTTCCAATCCCCGAAACTATTGGATCACATGACCAGGATTTGAGTCTCATGGCCCCAGACACTAAGGATCTGAAACAGACCGTGGTTTTTAGTTTCACATACTCACCTGTGAGCCCCAGGTCTCTCCATCAGCCCCAGAGCTGCTGGAACCACTACCTGAGCCACCTGCTTGGTCACAGGAAGGAGGTGGAAAGGGCTCCAGCCTCAGCAGGGAATCCTGCAGCTCCTGGACCTGTGGGGAAATGGGGAATGTAAGGCTGGGGTGGCTCCAACCACCTGCCATTCTTCCCTAAGACCTGTTCTTGGAGCAGTGGCAAGAGCACTGGCTGGAAGGTAGGACCCCCCAGATTCTCATCCTGCCAAATAGCTTCTTGTACAACCTTGGGCAAGTCATTCAGCCATGACTTGTTGGTCAGCCATTCAGTCATGCAGTCCCTGAATCAAGACTTCTCTTTCCAGATGTCCAACAGGTTCATGAAAAGATGCTCATCATCACTAATCTTTGCATGCGTGCCTGCTCAGTCACTTCAGTCGTGTCTGACTCTTTGCAACCCTACAGACTGTAGCCTGCCAGGCTCCTCTGGCATGAGAGTCCATGGGATTCTCCAGGCAAAAAAAAAAAAAAAACAGAAAAAATACTGGAGTGGGTTGCCATGCTCTCTTCCAGGGGATCTTCCCGACCCAGAGATCGAGCCCATGTCTCCTGTGGCTCCTGCACTGCAGGCGGATTCTTGACTGCTGAGCCACTGGGGGAACCTCACTAATCCTTAGGAAAATGCAGTCAAAACCACAATGAGATACCACCTCACATCGGTTAGAATGGCAAGCATCAAAAAGCCAAGAAAGGGACTTCGCTGGCAGCCTAGTGCTTAGGACTCCGCCCTTCCACTGCAGGAGGCAGGGGTGCGATCACTGGTCAGGGGAACTAAGATCTTGCATGCCTTGCTGAATGGCGAGGCCAAAAGAAACAAAGAATGCAAAAGATAAGTGTAGGCGAAGATGTTGAGGAAAGGGAACCTTCGCGCACCGTTGTTGAGAATGCAAATGGGTACAATCATTACGGAAAAAAGTATGGCAGTTCCTCAAAGAAGTCAAAATAGAACGACTATATGATACAGCAATTCCATTTCTGGGTATTTCTCTGAAGGAAACCAAAATGCTGACTTGAAAAGACATCGGCACCCGCACGTTCACTGCAGCACTATTTACAAGAGCCAAACCACAGAAGCAACCTAAGTGTCCACGGATGGATGAATGGATAAGATGTGGTAAGTATATTTATAGAATGAAAAATTATTCATCTGTAAAAAAAGGAATCTTGCCATTTGGGACAATATAGAAGGACCTCAGGGCCAGGAGCCGCAGGAGGTGTGGGTTCAATCCCTGGGTTGGGAAGATCCCTTGGAGGAGGAAATGGCAACCCACTCCAGTATTCTTGCTTGGAGAATCCCATGGACAGAGGAACCTAATGGGCTACAGTCCATGGGGTCACAAAGAGTTGGACACAACTGAAATGACTTAGCACGCACACAGAAGGACCTTAAAGGCACTATGCTAAGTGAAATAAGTCAGCCAGATAAAGACAAATAGTACATGATCTCACTTATATGTGGAGTCTAAAATAAAACCAGGGAGTTCCATGGTGGTCTAGTGGTTAGGACTTGGTGCTTTCACTGCTGTGGCCTGGGGTTCAACCCATGGTCGGGAACTGAGATCCCACAAGCCGTGCAGCAGGGCACAGATAGATGATAGGTTAAAATTTTTAAAAATTGAACTCACAGATACAGGGAACATGTTGGTGGTTGCCAGAGTTGGGGGAAGGGGTCAGGGAAGTAAAATTTTTTTTAAAAAGACTTTTCTTTCCCGGCTGAAAAATGGGCTCCACTCCTTGCGCTGGGCTTCTGCAGCCCAGGTCTCACCATCTGTGTCCCTCCTGCCCTGACATCACCTGGGCTCTGGACTCGGACATAAAACTGGCCCTTTAATGGCCCCATGTGGGTGGCTCATAGCATCTTGAGCTGATTAAGGCCTAAGAGCTCTGGTCTCCCTTCCTCCAAACCCACCCCTCCCACAGGCTCCCTGTGTCTCACTTCCAGTCTCTAAGGCTCCCAATCCAGGTCTCGTCCTCAGCCCCTCTCTAGCTTTCACATCCCACCTGCCAGCTCCAGCTTCAGCATCCCCGCAAAACTGCCCGGTTCTCACCGTCTCCACAACGTTGCCACCTCCTGGATCGCCAAGATTCCACCTTCTCCCTCCACAAGCTGTTCCTCCCAAAGCCGCCAGAGGGCGCCTGTGAGCACCTGCATCAGGTCTCCATCCTTGTTTGCTCAGAGCCCTCCGTGCCGTCCACCTCACTCAGAGCAAAAGTTCAAACCCTCCTTGAGGCCCACAAGGCCCTCCGGGATCTGCTCCCATCACCTCGGTACCCTTGTCTCCTCCTGCTCAGCCCCATACTGGCCTCCTCACTGTTTCTTGAACGCACTAATCACACTCCAACCTCCAGCCTTTGCGTATACTGTTCCTAGAGCCTAAAATGCTCTACCCCGGTTCCTTACATGTTTCCTCCCTTGCCTCCTTGTGGTCTTTATTCAAGTGTCATTTCTTCGATGGGCCTCTCTGATCCTCTTAACTAAAGTTGCAAGGGATCTTTGTCTCTTTGGGGTTGCCGACAAAGGTCCGTACAGTCAAGCTATGGTTTCTCCAGTAGTCAATTATGGATGTGAGAGTTGGACCATAAAGAAAGCTGAACGCCAAAGAATTGATGCTTTTGAACTGTGGTGTTGGAAAAGACTCTTGAGAATTCCTTGGATAGCAAGGAGATCAAACCAAGCAATCCTAAAAGAAATCAGCCCTGACTACTCATTGGAAGGACGGATGCTGAAGTTGAAGCTCCAATACTTTGGCCACCTGATACAAAGAGCCGACTCATTGGAAACGACCCTGATGCTGGGAAAGACTGGAAGGCAGGAGAAGAGGGTGACAGAGGATGAGAGGGTTAGATAGCATCACCGACTCAATGGATATAAGTTTGAGCAAACTCTGGGAGATGGTGAAAGACAGAGAAGCCTGGCATGCTGCAGGCTGCTGGACATGAGTGAGCAACTGAACATCAGCAAGGCAAGTCAAAGCTCCAAAAAAATCTTCACAAATGAACAAACGATTCAATGTGTCTTATGCCAGGCCTGCCTCCCTCCCACCAGGGATCCCTGGGAGGCAGCCCTGCCCAACTCACCTCTCTCTGCAGCATCTCCTTCTCAGCCTGGAAGGCCTGCAGGGAGTTCTGTGTGCAGATCAGCTCATCCTCCCGGCTGCCCAAGGCCAAACGCAGCCAGGCATTCCTTTCAGCCAATCGGGCTGCCTCCCGCTGGCAGCTCCCAGCCCCCTCCTGCTCCAAGCAGGGCTTTGATGCCCCCTCGCTTCCGTCCTTTGCCTCCACTGGCCCAGGACAGTTTGGGGGCCGGTGGCGCCAGGCAGCAACGGCTGCTTCCAGAGAGCTCAGCGCTTGCTGGAGAGTCTGAAATACATCAGGTCCAGAGGGGACGCTCTCCCCGTCCTGCAGGACTGTCTCTGGGGCCTGGTGGGTTTCCTCACGGGGCCGCCCCTCAGGGGCTGGGGCTGGTCCCCTGCTAGAGTCCCCATCAACTTCTTTGTCAGTCCTGTGAAGAGGTGAGAGATGGAAATTTCTGGAAATGGGGTCATTTGAGGTAGCTAACACACAGAGGGTTTGTAACAAGGCTAGGACTGCAGGGCCTTGAAAGCCAGGCCAAGGGCAATGGGAGCCATGGCATGTGTGTGAGTCGGGGAGGGACATAAACCCATCTCTGAGTGGGAAAGATGTGCCAGGTCTGCAGTGGGGGACACAGACAAAGTGGGCCTTACCTGCTCTCCAAGCCCTGCCCTTTGGCCTCCACCTCAGAGGCCAACAGTTCCACCTTGGTGCTATCTTGAGATGCCACAGGGCCCGGCTCAGAGCTCCCACTGGCTGCCTCAGCCTCCTCTGAACTCTCTGCCACAGGGTCCAGCTCACCCTGCAAATGATCCCCAGGGCTGAGCTCTGAGCCAAGCAGATCTGGGTGCTGGAGTCTTGCAGGGTTGGGTGTGGCAGGGAGGGGGAACACTTACGGGCAGAGCATGTCTCCCTCGCCGGCTTCGGGGCCGTGTGGCCCTGGCACTCATTGTTATCCAGAAATCAGTGTCTTCTGAATCCTCCTTTATCCTCACCCGCTAAAACCACAACCTGACTTCAGCTCAAAGCAAATGACAACCTTAATTTCGTCTTCTGTGAAATGGGCATTGATTTCACTTCTCCAAAAGGCTCTTGAGTTATCAATGTAGATTTGGCACATTTGAATGCCTCCCTTGATGGACAGCTCACTACCTCTCAAGGTTGCCCTGACCTCTTCCTTCTCTTCCGTCTCCTTGATTTTCCTCTCTCTCTTTGCTCCCCTCCCTCCCCTATCCGGGCTTGGGAGGAGGAGTTCAACAGTCCTCTCTCCTCCTCAGGGCTCTCCTGAACCAGAGATTCTAATCCTGGGATTTGGTTCCCTCAGCCCGCTCTACTTCCCTATCCTCCTGGGGGGTACCTTGGTCCGAAAACCAAGTCCCAGGACATTCTTGGAGTCACTCTGGCCACTGCCCGCTCAAGCTCGGGCTGGCCGAGGCCAGCCTGGGAGGGGCCGGGAAACAGGAAGCCCCCTCCCCGGCCATGTGACCTGTTATTGTGTACTTTCTTCCTCAAGGGCAGCGACTTCCTCTAGCCCCAGCAACAGGACGCATGGCCAGCTCCCGACATGTCAGCCCCTCCTCGCCTCTGCTTCCCAGGCCGAGGCTCCTCCAACTCTGACCCTTGGATTTGATTTCTTGGAAGCTAGAGTGCCACTCTGGGCTGATGCTCTCCACCTGGCTTCCCTATGAACTTCTTTCCTCTGACTGTCCCTTCAGTGTGAGAGTTCTCGTTCCACTTCAAGTCACGGACAGACCTGGGGTTGGGACCCCTGAGCAAGCGATGAGCCTCAGCACATGAGCCTCAGTTTCTTTGTCTCCCTTCAGTGTCACAGGAGGTTTTTGTTTTGTTTTGTTTCTAAACAAAAACAATTTTCTGAACGATAGCTGATTTACAATGTTGTATTAGTTTCAGGTATGCAGCAAAGGTTTTTATTTTTCTTCTTTTCTTTTAGAATATTACAAATTCTTTTTTATTCTTTCTCAGGTTCTTTCCATCATAGGATTACAAGATACTGAATATAATTCCCTGTGCCTTATGTAGGTCCTCATTGTTTATTGTATATAGTGTGTACCTGTTCATCTCAAACTCCTAATTTATCTCTCCCCTACTTCCCCTTTGGTAACTATAAATTTGCTTTCTTATGTCTGTGAGTCTATTTCTGTTTTGTAAGTAAGATCATTTGTATCGTTTTCCCCCCAAATTTAACTGCACATCTTGTATTTTATTTTTAAATTAAAAAATTATTTATTTATTTATTTATTTATGGCTATGTTGGGTCTTCCGGAGAAGGCAATGGCAGCCCACTCCAGTACTCTTGTCTGGAAAATCCCATGGATGGAGGAGCCTGGTGGGCTGCAGTCCATGGGGTCGCTAAGAGTCGGGCACGACTGAGCGACTTCACTTCCACTTTTCACTTTCATGCATTGGAGAAGGAAATGGCAGCCCACTCCAGTGTTCTTGCCTGGAGAATCCCAGGGACGGGGGAGCCTGGTGGGCTGCCGTCTATGGGGTCGCACAGAGTCGGACACAACTGAGGCGACTTAGCAGCAGCAGCATGCTGGCTCTTCACTGCTGCGTCAGCTTTTTCCTCTAGTTGTGGTGAGCGGGGATACTCTCTACTGGGGGTGAGTGGGCTTCTCATGGCCATGGCTGCTCTTGTTGCGGAGCAGTTTTGAGGCACACAGGCTTCAGTAGTTGCAGCACATGAGCTCAGAAGTTGTGGCTCCTGGGCTCCAGAGCACAGGCTCAGCCGCTGTGGAGCATGGGCTCAGTTGCTCCATGGCACGTCGATCTTCCTGGGCCAGAGACTGAACAAATGTCCTCTGCATCGACAGGCAGATTCTTTACCACTGAGCCACCAGGGAAGCCTTGTATCATTTTCTAAGATTCCACATATAAGTGATAGCCCTGGAGGAGGACATGGCAACCCACTCCAATATTCTTGTCTGGAAAATCCCACGGACAGAGGAGCCTGGTGGGCTACAATCCATGGGGTCACAAAGAGTCAGACACAACTGAGCGACTAGACAGCAGTATAAGTGATATCACATATTTGTCTTTGTCTGGCTCGCTTCATGTAGTGTGATAATCTCCAGGTCTATGTATGTTGCTGCAAATTTCATTCTGTTTTGGGTTCAGTAATATTCCAGTATACATACACACACACATATATATATATACACACACATTGTATATAAATGCATGTATATGTTCAGTTCAGTTCAGTTCAGTCGCTCAGTCGTGTCCGACTCTTTGCGACCCCATGAATTGCAGCACGCCAGGCCTCCCTGTCCATCGCCATCTCCCGGAGTTCACTCAGACTCACGTCCATCGAGTCCGTGATGCCATCCAGCCATCTCATCCTGGGTTGTCCCCTTCTCCTCTTGCCCCCAATCTCTCACAGCATCAGAGTCTTTTCCAAGGAGTCAACTCTTCGCATGAGGTGGCCAAAGTACTGGAGCTTCAGCTTTAGCATTTCTTCCAAAGAAATCCCAGGGTTGATCTCCTTTAGAATGGACTGGTTGGATCTCCCTGCAGTCCAAGGGACCCTCAAGAGTCTTCTCCAACACCACAGTTCAAATGCATCAATTCTTCGGCACTCAGCTTTCTTCACAGTCCAACTCTCACATCCATACATGACCACAGGAAAAACCATAGCCTTGACTAGACGGACCTTAGTCGGCAAAGTAATGTCTCTGCTTTTGAATATACTATCTAGGTTGGTCATAACTTTTCTTCCAAGGAGTAAGCGTCTTTTCATTTCATGGCTGCAGTCACCATCTGCAGTGATTTTGGAGCCCAAAAATATAAAGTCTGACCTGTTTCTACTGTTTCCCCATCTATTTCCCATGAAGTGATGGGACCAGATGCCATGATCTTCGTTTTCTGAATGTTGAGCTTTAAGCCAACTTTTTCACTCTCCTCTTTCATTTCATCAAGAGGCTTTTTAGCTCCTCTTCACTTTCTGCCATAAGGGTAGTGTCATCTGCATATCTGAGGTTATTGATATTTCTCCCGGCAATCTTGATTCCAGCTTCTGGTTCTTCCAGTCCAGCGTTTCTCATGATGTACTCTGCATAGAAGTTAAATAAGCAGGGTGACAATCTACAGCCTTGATGTGCTCCTTTTCCTATTTGGAACCAGTCTGTTGTTCCATGTCCAGTTCTAACTTGCTTCCTGACCTGCATACAGGTTTCTCAAGAGGCAGGTCAAGTGGTCTGGTATTCCCATCTCTTTCACAATTTTCCACAGTTTATTGTGATCCACACAGTCAAAGGCTTTGGCATAGTCAATAAAGCAGAAATAGATGTTTTTCTGGAACTCTCTTGCTTTTTCCATGATCCAGCAGATGTTGGCAATTTGATCTCTGGTTCCTCTGCCTTTTCTAAAACCAGCTTGAACATCAGAAAGTTCATGGTTCACGTATTGCTGAAGCCTGGCTTGGAGAATTTTGAGCATTACTTTACTAGCATGTGAGATGAGTGCAATTGTGCGGTAGTTTGAGCATTCTTTGGCATTGCCTTTCTTTGGAATTGGAATGAAAACTGACCTTTTCTAGTCCTGTGGCCACTGCTGAGTTTTCCAAACTTGCTGGCATATTGAGTGCAGCACTTTCACAGCATCATCTTTCAGGATTTGAAACAGCTCAACTGGAATTCCATCACCTCCACTAGCTTTGTTCGTAGTGATGCTTTCTAAGGCCCACTTGACTTCACATTCCAAGATGTCTGGCTCTAGACATATACGTGCTTAGTCGACTACTCAGTCATGTCTGACTCTTTGTGACCCCTTGGACTGTAGCCCGGCAGGCTCCTCTGTCGATGGGGATTCTCCAGGCAAGAATACTGGAGTGGGTTGCCATAACCTCCTCATACACATACATATACACACATGTATATATGGATATACACCAGAGTTATGGAAGTTTTAACAACCAATTTGCATATGGTCAGGCACCATCAGAGAACTGAATCATAACGCATCCTCCTTGTTCCTTACTGCCTCTCTGACCGCCCCATCTCTGCTTCCTCTGTTTCTCCTCCATAAATGCTGAATTCCTCAGATCCCAGATAATTCCTGCATCCTGCTCATTTTCCCGGCATCCACCTCGAAAGGGCCTCTTCCTCATCTCCATCCATAGTCAGAGCTCAAGCCACTCCTTCCCAGTGTGGATGTGAGCCCACCTCCACTCCCTTCCCCACCCAGGACCCAGAGACAGAGATCTCACTGTTCACCTCCCTGGCTCATAGACCCTCCATGGCTCCCCATTGCCCTTGGGAAACATTTCATCCTCTTCAGCCTGGCATTCAAAGTCTTTAATAAAATTATGCCTGCAGGTGGCACCAATGTGTACTCCGGTCTCTAGCCACAATAATCTCTTCCATGAACAACTGAAGCTTCCCTCACATTCTGGTGCCTTTGGCCATGCCTTAACCTTTGCCTGAAACACCCCTTTCTTCCTCATGCATTTGATGTAAACCGTTCATAGCCTGTGGTAGTCTGAACCTTTCTGGTTCCACTGACAGACTCTACGAGGCTGAATCTTCCTGCCTCCGTGCCCCCAAAGGTCGTAGCAAGAGAAGCCGGCAATTTTCTGACTTGAGGGTGAACATTAAAATTCTCACTCTGCTCCAGCCACATTAGCCGATGAGAGACTTTCACAGCTCCAAGGCTCCTCAAAACCTACAGACCGTTGCCCAGGCAGTTCCTTCTGCCTGGAATGACCTTACCCCTCTTGTTTTTTCAGCAGATTCTCCATCCTTCAAGGTTCATTTTACACAGCCCCTCCGGGCTCTCTTTGAACCGGAGCTTAGCTGATGTGGGCAGGCTCAACAGATTTTAACAAGAAACTGAGGCTCAATTTTTAGGTGGTTATGGAGCTGAGGGGAGAAGTGTGCATGAAGAAAAGAAGGATGGCTTGAAATAGTTCTGGCTTGGTATTTTTTAAATTTTTGCAAATATCTGTAAAATAATTGGGAGAGGCCTTGGGTTCTGGACCACGCCCACCTCTGCCGCAAAATCCCCTCACTGAGGTTAGGTCAAGTCCATCAATCACCAGTCAGCCCCTCCTCTTCTAAATCCCGCCCAATTCAGCTCCACTTTATTTAATCACACGGTAAACTAGGTCTTCTCCATTTTTCTGAGCCTTTCCCGTTGTAAATCCTACTCCACTCTGCCTCGATTCAGCCTATCACGTTAGAAGGGCTGACCACCGTAATCAGAATCGACCAGAAACATAAAAGCTCCTCCTTGTCTCACCTTAGCCAATCGTATTCCAGATCCCGGCCCACTCGACTCCCACTCCAGCCTATCACAACCCAAACCCCGCCTCCTAGCACAGTCTCAACCTATCAGCTTCCAAGGCTCTCGTCCCATTCATCTCTCCGCTCGGCTTTCGGCCGCCGAACTACAGTTCCCAGTAGGTTTGACGGCAGCACCGCCCTTCTTCCGGCTGCTAAAGATGGCGGCTTCCTAGCGGGTCAGCAGAGGAGTAGGAAGGAGGCTCAGGCAACGGTGAGCAGAAGTTGGGTGGTGAAAACGTGCGGGATCCGTCCTTAAAGGCCCAACTTCCTTAGCCCCAGAAATTCAGCCCCTCACTTGCTCTGAGGCTTCCTCCTTCAGCCCCAGTTTCTCCTGCAGTCTAGCCTCCATCTCTCTTGCTGCAGCTATGCTTTCCTTAGAGATTATGGGGTCTGCAAGGCGCTCAGAGATCATCCCCGGCAGCCCTCACCCGTTGCCCAGACAGGCAAACTGTTCCGCTGGCGCCCCGTTTTTCCGCAAAGGCATTGTAACACCCGGATCTCCTCTCCAGTGTGCAGACACCGCCTAAGCAGTCACTACGGAGGGGAGAACCCTAGAAGTTTGTATCCTTTATTCACCAAGACATTTTCAGTTTCAGGTGACAGAACCTCCAACCCAGTCTGGCTTAAGCAAGAAAGGGAATTTAGGCATAGCTGGATCCGGGCGCTGAGAAGGCTTTCATTTTCTGAGTGAGCATCACTTCAGGCAAGCTCTCTTTCCCCTCTTGGAAGCAAGAGAGGCTCCTAGCAGCTTTGGACTTGTAACCTCCCAGTACTGCAATTCGGAACTGCCCCTCTCTGGCGTGTTCTGGGTCATGTCCTCATCTCTGAGCCATTCACAGCCCTAGCCAAAATGGGGAGAGAAGGGGTTAGCTAAGAAAAAAAAAGGGGAGGCTGGGTTGATAAGTGTAAAAGGCACCCATCATACAGATGAGGAAACTGAGTCCCTGAGCAGAATGACCTATTGTCAGGAAGCGACTTATGACCTGTTCTGCCCCAATAACCAAATGCTTTTAAAAGCCCTAAGGAAAGGATCCTGGCTTCCCTCATCCCTGCTGCATCCAGCCACTCCGGAGCCATGGAGATAGCAGAGCCCAGCTGTCCCACGGAAGAGGAGGAAGAAGAGGAGGAGGAAGAGGAGCAGTCAGCTGAGCCCAGGCCCCGCACTCGCTCCAATCCTGAGGGGGCTGAGGACCGGGCGCTGGGGGCCCAGACCAGTGTGGGCAGCCGCAGTGAGGGTGAGGGCGAGGCGGCCAGTGCTGATGACGGGACCGCCAACCCTCCAGGAGCCGGTCCCAAGCCGTGGCAGGTGCCTCCACCAGCCCCAGAGGTCCAGGTGCGGACCCCAAGGGTCAACTGTCCAGAGAAAGTGGTAAGTGAGGGGCTTGGCCTGTGCCTTTGAGATGTTAGGGAACCTTGGGTTAAATGTCATTCTTTAGGATTCACTCTGGAAAACAGTCCCTTTTTATTAGTGTCCTAGGGCAGCTGGGCTTCCCAAGTGGCTCAGTGGTAAAGAATCCACCTGCCAGTGCAGGAGACGCTGGTTCAATCCGTGGGTCAGGAAGATCCCCTGGAGAAGGGCATGGTAACTCACTCCAGTGTTCTTACATGGAGAATCCGATGGACAGAGGAGCCTGGAGGGCTACAGTCCATGGGGTCGTAAAGAGCTGGACACAACTGAAGTGGATTCAGTAGCCCTACGGCATGTGGGATCTGAGTTCCTTGACCAGGGGTCAAACCTTTGTCTGCTGCATTGGAAGGCAGATTCTTAACCACTGGACCCCCAGGGGAGTCCCTCAACTGCCTCCTTCTAGAGTGGATGGCTTGGCTGGGAACTGGGAGTCATCATATAGCCTTCTCCCATAGGGCTGCGTGGAGAGGGCTGGCAGAGTGGCATGGGGGCCTGCAGTGACATTTAGTTGCCAGGGACTGCTGGTCACAGCTCTCACTAGCCTCCAGATTTGTTGCAGATCATCTGCCTGGACCTGTCAGAGGAAATGGCGCTGCCAAAGCTTGAGTCATTCAATGGGTAAGAGGGGTTTTTTGGGGGCTGGAGTTTGCCACCATGGCTGGGAGGAGCCCAGCCCCCAAAATGCAGGGTTGTCTCTCTGAGACTAACTCCTGGGTCCTGGAGGGATTGGAGAGTAACCGTGATAATTGGTAATGTTACAGCTGCAGCCCATGGGGTTCTGTTCTCAGCACTTGAGAGCTGTCACACTCCACCCATGTCACAGCCATGACTCAGAAACTCCGAGATTGTCCAAGGCTTCCTGGCAAATGGGCAGAGCCAGATTCAGAGCGAGGCCTGGCTGACTCCAAAGTCCTGTCCTGTGAGCAGCTGAGTCTCATTGGGGTCAGGCAACAGGGCCTGAGCACAAGCCTACCTCCGCTTCCCTGGCATTCCTGATGACCCATGACTGAGCCAAGGTGGGGTACCTCCTCTGGATCACATGTGAGGCCCAGGCTGGCCAGAGGGACCCATTCAGTGAGGGCAAGAGCTGGAGAGAGTCACCTGGGCTGGGTTTGCGGCTGGGCTCTACCGCCTGCCCGGCTGCATGACCTGGACCTTAACCACCGCCTCAATCTCACCCCAGCTCCAAAACCAACGCCCTCAATGTCTCCCAGAAAATGATCGAGATGTTTGTGCGGACAAAACACAAAATTGACAAGAGCCACGAATTTGCGCTGGTGGTGGTGAATGATGACACTGCCTGGGTGAGGCTGGGGGGCAAGACTGGTTCCGCTGGGGTCCCCCAGGGGTGAGAGAGCACCTCACTGAGTTTCAGTCTTCCTGCAGCTATCTGGCCTGACCTCGGACCCCCGTGAACTCTGCAGCTGCCTCTACGACCTGGAAACAGCTTCCTGTTCCACCTTTAGTATCCTTTCCATGGAGGGAGGAGAATGGCCCCAGTCCTGAGGGAAAGGGGGGCTTTGAGTCACTAAGGGCTTTCAGGTCATCTGATGCCAGGCCCCTAGTTGATCTGTGCTGAGGGAAAACAAGCTCAGAGAGGGCAAGTGACTGGAACAGGGTCACATAGCGTGTCTCCTGGCAACAGGCTCAGAGGCACCTGTACTCTCCCAGCCTCTGGAGGAGGGAAACCACCCACTTCTGTCTACCCATGCACTGCTCTGCTCTCCTTAGCATTCCCGCCAGATCTGGAAGGTCTCTTCAGCCTCATGTAAGTCCCCCAAGGGGAATTTATTACTCACCTTTGAAGAGAAGAACCCCTTCTGGGTAAAAGCTCCAAACAGCCCAGAAATAGTCCTTTCAGGAGGCCAAAAGGCTTCCTTTCTCACCCTTTCTCCCTGGAACAATTGCTCACTTACCTGTCTGAAAGCATTTTTGCAAAAGAGGTTCTCTTTCACATCTTGCCCTCTGTGTTACTTTCCTTTTTCCCCTTCAAATCTATTTATTTATGTATTTACTTTTGGCTGTGCTGGGTCTTGGCTTTCTCCAGTTGCAGTGAGCGGGCTTCTCATTGCGGGGGCATCTCTGGCTCCAGAGCACAAGCTGTAGTGCACAGGCTTTAGAAGTTGCAGCACGTGGGCCCAGTGGTTGCAACTTGTGGGCTCTGTAGTTGTGGCATTTGGGTCTAGTTGCTCTGTGGCATGTTGGATCTTCCCAGACCAGGGATCCAACCAGTGTCCCTTGTAATGCAAGGCAGATTCTTAACATCTGGACCACCAAGGAAGTTCCTCTGGGTTATATTCTGACAGCCCAGTGGTCCGCCACTACTTTGTTTTAACTGTAGGGCAGCAAACTTTTTCTTTAAAGGGCCAGATAGGAAACATTTTTGGCTTTGTGGGCCATATCGTCACTGTTGTGGTGACCAGACTCTGCCATTGTAATCCGAGCAAGCTCTGGCTTTGAGGGTCAGCAAAACCTCTGATGGAGCAGGAGAGGTCAGGCAGAAAGGTGAAGCTGGGAAGGTGCCAGGGCAGAGGGAACAGCATGGGGAAAGGCTCAGAGGCAACAGTGAGGTTGGGAGGGGTCAGGTGGAACCTCACATACCCAGTGAGGAGCTGGGCTCTCCTGGGGGGATGAGAAGGGTGGGCCACCAGGGTGTACTCTGACCCTCCCTCCTTCCTGCTGCACAGCCAGCAGAAGACCGAGCTGCCAGTCACGGAGAACGTGCAGACGATCCCGCCGCCCTATGTGGTCCGAACCATCCTGGTCTATAGCCGTCCACCCTGCCAGCCCCAGTTCTCCCTGACAGAGCCCATGAAGGTGAGACCCGGGAGAAGGAAGGATGCCTGCAGCCAGCGCGATGGTGGTTAGATACTAGGAGGGACTTCCTGACCACAGGTGCTGGGGTACCTAGAATCAGGTTCTCAGAATCTAGAGATTGTGGTCATGGGGCCATGGGGTGACCCTAGTCCTGAAGGCTACCTTTCTTCCCCTGCAGAAAATGTTCCAGTGCCCGTATTTCTTCTTTGATGTTGTTTACATCCACAACGGCGCTGACGAGAAGGAGGAGGAAATGAGCTGGAAGGTGAGAGGCCACCGTGAGTGTGGGTGGCAGGTGGATGTATGCGGGGGGTCTCCGAACCCACCTGCCCCAGCCCTAAGGGAAAGGAGGCCCTTTTCACTAAGGGCCTTCAGGGCATCTGATGCTAACCCCCTAGATTATGATCTGTGGTGAGGAAAAGCAGGCTCAGAGAGGGCAAGAAACCAGGTCAAGGTCACACAGCTTGTCTCAGGCATAGTGGTGCCCGGCAACAGGCTCAGAGGTACCTGTACTCTAATGGGGTCCGGAGGAGGGAAGCCACCTGCCCTGCCCACTCATGCACTACTCTGCCATTAGCCTTTTCCTTACCATTCCTGGCCCTTCTAGATCATGGTCAGTCAGATTCCAACATTTCCCACTTGTCTGCAGTGAACTAATGGGGCTGTTGGGACAGTGGCCCAGGAGCATGTAGGGTCCTATCCACCTCATCCCCAACATCCCCTGCTTCTCTCTCTTCCTGCTTTTTCTGGCTCTGTGCCCTCTGCCTGGAGCATGCTTCCCTCCCGGCCTCGCCAGGCTCTGCTGGTCCTTTACATTCCAGCCCTGAACTAGTTGTGGCATCCCCAGTTGGCTGCTTATCTCTCTGAGCCTCACTTGACCCAACCGTGAGCAGAGGGGGTTGAGCCCAGCTCCTACTTATATGTCAGTACCCAAACTGGAAGTCCCTACTCTGAGAAGCCTTCCCTGCTCCTCTGGGTAGATCAGCATCAGGGGGCTGGGGGTCATGTGCTTCTCCAGACTAGGGGTTCCAGCTCTGAGACCTCTTGGGGTGAGTGGGTGGCAGGAAATCTTTGCTGAATGTGGGAATAGTTTCTGCCTGGCAAACTCCTCTTTACCCTTCAGAACCCATCCCTGCGGCCCCTCCTGGGAGGCCCTCCAAGACAGGGAGGGCTTGTCAGCAGAACATCTGCATGAACAGCCCTTCCTTGGCTCCACAGGACATGTTTGCCTTCATGGGAAGCCTGGATACCAAGGGTACCAGTTATAAGTACGAAGTGGCGCTGGCTGGGCCAGCCCTGGAGCTTCACAACTGTATGGCCAAGCTGCTGGCTCACCCGCTACAGCGGCCTTGCCAAAGCCATGCCTCCTACAGCCTGCTGGAGGAGGACGATGAAGCCACTGAGGTGGAGGCCACTGTCTGAACCATCCCTGTGCATCCAACCTTCTTGTACAATGAAACCCTTGGCATTGAATGCTCGTTCTCAGACTGGGCTCCTTGGGACCCCCAGAGGGGGTTCTAAGAAGTATCTGAGGCACCTGGGCAGCCCTGAAGGAACCCTAAGATTCCAGGAAGCATCCCAGGGACTCTAGACACCCAGGCCCCATGTTTCCCAGCCCACATCCCACTCCCAAGTTTTTCAGTTGTAAGTTTCGGTGTGCTTTGTGTGTTTTTGTCATCAGAATAAAAATCTGAGACTCCCTAACCCAAGTCCATTGTTCATTGAAATCTTTTCGGTTGCAAGTGACAGAAAACCCACCCACTGAACTGAAAGGAGAATGGCTAGGTTCTTGTAGATAAAAAGCTAAGATGCAGCTTTAGGCTTGGCTGTATCCAGGTGCTCTGACATTGCTTTGGGGAGAGCTGAAACACCCTGCATGGTTGGTTTTCAGTGTGCCCTGCTTTGCTCCCAATATGTGGAAAGGGGTAGTACGGCTGAGCACCCTGCAAATGCCAGCCCAGGTGAAATGAGGGCTCTCAGAGCAGCCCCTATGACAGGTCTTGCTTGGGTCAGTCATGGACCAGAACTGTGGAATGCTCTCATTGGCCAGGCCTCGCTCAAGCCTCTCTGGGAAGAGAGGTTTATAGTTCCATCAGGAAATGGTGTGGGTGCTCCCCAGAGGAAGGGAAACATATAACACGTCCATCACTCAACTTAATCTTCCTGGATAATGAGCAGTTGTGGGGGGAAAAAAAATTTTTACCAGCTAGATTTTCTCAGTTTCATATAAAACGAAAATAGCTTTATCAAGAAACAGCTTTACTTTCCCAGGAGCATTTACTGGGCACCTGTGTGCCAGGCCCCTCTTTCAACTTAACACCAGCCTGGAAGGGGTTATTCTCCCATCCTGCATATAGAGAAACTAACACCCTAAGAGGCCCAGGGCTCCAAAGTAATGGACTTCAGACTCCACAGGGCTGAAAACGGGCGACGCAGAGCCTCCGCAGGCAGTAGCTATTAATTGAAACCTTACATACGGTCAGGGCTGCGTGCGCCTCGGCAGAGGGTTCCGGAAGACTCAGTACCCTGTGGTCACCACCCGGTCCTGGGGATCGTAGCTCCACCCCCTCCAACAGGGTGTGTTCTTGTTTACACCGTTTTGAGAGATAAGGGCACACATGGCGACCTCCACCCTCCCGGGCCCTTATCGGAGGCCCCAAACGTTATTTGGCCCTGAGCAAACATCACTTGGCCCTGGGCACTACTTGGTGTCGCGGGCTCGGACCGGCACTAAAGCTCCCGACCCTCGATGTGGGCGACAATGCGGCGCCGGTCAGCCTGGCTGGGGTCGCTGCACTGCACCAAGGCGCGGAGAAGGGAGCCGAGGGGCGGAGCGGCGCGTGCGCACAAGGGCGCCGCGGGAAGTTGGAAAGCGGCGGGCGGCGCGACCAGGCGGCTGCCCCAAGGGGACAGCCGGGGCATGGGCCCGGCTGTAGGTCTGGCTCGGCGGCTGCGGGCGGCGCTGCAGGAGGAGGAGTTGCGGTGAGGGCAGGGCCTGGGTGGGCGGGCCAGGGGTGGGGGTAGGGGGCGAGTGCCACGGTCCACTCCGACCCTCTATCCCTAGGACTGTGGAGGAGTTGCTGCGCCGTGGTGCCGACCCCAACCTGGTACTCGAGGATGGCGCGGCGGCCATGCACCTGGCGGCCAGAGCCCAGCACCTGCGGAGTCTGTGTTGCCTCGAGGCCCTGCTGCGCCGAGGCGGGGACCCCAACGCGCGGTGAGGCCGAGTGTGGGCTCGGGGCAGGTCTTCCGTGAACGAGAGCTGTCTCCCGAGTACGAGGACCAGACCTGGGAGTCCTGAAGAGGGCGTCTAAGGATGCGAATTCAATCCCCGGCGGCGGAGCTTAGGGGATCTGGGGAGGGATCTTGAGGGTCCCAGGGCAGAGGCAGGGTACCAGACCCAGGGTAGGGTATGAGATTGCGCCGGGGTCAAAATGGGAATCGAAGTTTCAGATCCGGCGGTAGAAGCTCTAGAGTCAGAGAGCAGAGGTTTGGGTCCCAGCCCAAGGGCGCAGGTTCGAAGGGTGGCATCTCAGGCTGGAGGGCGGAGATGGAGGGCTGAGAGTCAGGGCTTCCGGACCCGGAGATGGAGATTCTTCACTGACCCCCTTCTCCGCTCATGCCCTAGATCGGCCGAGGCACTGACACCGCTGCATGTGGCCGCTGCTTGGGGCTGCCGCCGGGGCCTGGAGCTGCTGCTGAGCCAGGGAGCGGACCCCGCTCTCCGCGACCAGGTAGGGGGCCCCATCGCAGTCTCTAGCCAGGCAAACCCAGAGGGAGGGAAAGAGGAAAGGAAAGGAGGAAGAGAGGGAGGGAAGGGGGCGCCCCCTACTGACCGCACCCCTGCAGGACGGATTCCTGCCTCTGGACCTGGCGGAGCAGCAGGGGCACCAGAACTGTGCCCGCGTGCTTCGGGAGCTGGAGACTCGGACCAGGATCCCAGCCCGGCGGACCTGGAAAGGCTCCTGGAAGCCAGAACCCGAACCAGAGCCTGGAGGTGAGTGGTGTCTGGGCGGCTGGGAGTGGTTAGCCTCTGATATAACTTTGCAGATCTCTGTGTCTAATGCCCAGGGTTTCACCACCAGCCTCTCTGGTCAGTCTCTCTGCCTCTGACTCGCTCCTTCCTCTTTGTGATTGCAGCTGCCTGTTTCTGTCCGATCTGATGTTGATCTTTGTCTCTCACTTCCTCCTCCCCTCCTTTCTGACTTCCCTCTTACCCCTGCTCCAGGCCCAGGCCCTTGTGAAAAGGGGCTGGATACCAGCCCCTCCGGTCCTCCTAATGTGATGCTGAACTCTACAACACTGGGCACAGGTGACAGCAAGGACGTGAGCCTGGAGGCTGGCCCTGGACCCCCCCGCCTGCTTGCCCACCCTGAGACTGCTGACACAGATGGTGGATTGGAGTCCCCCTTGGGGCGCTGGGACTGCAGCTCGGTGACCTCCTTTGTCACCGCTGTTGAGGCCTCAGGAGCTGAGGACCTAACCGGCCACACCTCCCCCTGGGCTGGTGTCCGACTCTCCCAGAGGGTGCCAAGATCTTTGGGTACCCTACAGCTGGCACATCAACCCCTCCTGGAGGACAGGGAGGCAGAACTAAATGCCCATCTGCAGGCCCTGACTCTGACCTTGCCGGATGAGTCCCTCTCCCCCAAGCTCTTCCCAGACAGGAGCCCAACCCATAGTCCTCCTTGGGAACCGCTGCCTGGACCTTCTGACACCCACATCCCAGGAGAGGACCAGCTATCCCTCGACAGTGATTTGGCTGCCCTCTGGCTGACAGAGGATGATGCAAGCGCCACAGTGGGCAGGGACCCCAGCCCCTCTGATCAGTGTCCACCAGACCCTCCCATGTCTGACCTGGAGCTGCTGCAAGGGCTCCGGGCGCTTGGCAAGAGCCCGGGTCCCATTACGTCCTTCACCCGACCACACTACCTCCGACGGCTGAAAGAAGCCCAGGCTGCTCCTAGTGAGTATCCAGAGTTCAAGGAGTCTCCAGGAATCTTCCAAGATCCCTTGGCTCTGAGTGCAACCTACTTCTTCGTCTCTGGGAACCACCCTTTCCTTTGTCTTTCTTGACCCAGTTTCCCTTCCCAGGCCCAGACTTTTCAGGGCACAGCCCAGAGCTGGTCGAAGCCCTGCGGACAGGCCGTATCCCAGATGCCCAAGCCGATGAAGATGCACTTGCCCAGCAGTTCGAACGGCCAGACCCCACCAGACGGTGGCGGGAGGGGGTTGTGAAGTCCAGCTTCACATATCTGCTGCTGGACCCCAGGTACCTGGAGCAGGAATGACTCAGAAGTGGGAGCTGGAACATTCTGAGATTGGTTCTTACCTGCTCTGTGTCTTTTCTGTTTTTTATGTTTATTTTTGGCTACACTGGGTCGTCTTTGCTGCAGACGGGCTTTCTCTATTGGTGGCAAGCCAGGGCTACTCTCCATTGCGGCGCGCAGGCTTCTCGTGGCGGTGGACTCTCTTCTTGTAGAGCACAGGCTCTAGGCACAAGGGCTGCAGTAGTTGAAGCATGCAGGCTCAATAGTTGGGGACGTGTGGGCTCTAGGGCATGCAACTTCAGTTGGGGCACACAAGCTCAGCAGTTGTGGCTCATAGGCCCTAGAGCTTGTAGGCTTCAGTAGCTGTGGCCCCCAGGACTAGTTGCTCCGCAGCATGTGGAATCTTCCCAGACCAGGAATCAAACCCGTGTCCATGTCCCCTGCATCGGCAGGTAGATTCTTATCCGCTGCATTAGAGGGAAGTCCTGCTGTGTGTCTTTAGGAAGGGGACTGGCCCGGTCATCAGCTTCTTTATCAATGAAAGGCAGTTGGATCCACTTCAAGCTGCTGCGTGTCCTCGGGGATCAGCTACCCACCCTGCCTTTTATAAAAGGGGTCACTGGCGTGGGTTCAGTTTGCTCTGTGTCATTAAGGACTATCTCTGGGGCAACTCTCGTCCCCTTTCCCTCTCTGAGCCATCTACCTCATCTAGGAAGACTCAGGACCTGCCAGCCCGAGCCTTCTCACTGACGCTGGCTGAATGCCTTCGGATTTTTGTCCAGGCCATCTTCTACGTGGGCAAGGGAACACGGGCCCGGCCAGACGTTCATCTCTGGGAGGCCCTTAACCACCGAAGACGGCCAGGAAAACAGGTATGAGGATAAGTAGCAGGTTTGTGGCAGGGGGGGCCCAGCTAGGGGCAGGTAGAGGGAATTGTGGGGCAAACCTCTGACCCTGCCCTGGCTCCCCCCAGGCCTGTCCCAAGGTACGCCGGATCTTGGACATTTGGGCCACTGGTCGTGGCGTTGTTTCCCTGCACTGCTTCCAGCATGTGGTCCCTGCAGAGGCTTACACTCGAGAAGCATGTCTTGTGGATGCTCTAGGTAGGTGCCTGGCTTGTGGGGTAGGGGTGGAGTCATAGGAAGGGCATTTGATCTACTAATTCCCTGACCCCTTCCCCATCACAGCTGTCCATTCAGCCAATGAGCAATTATTGAGCACCAACTATGTACCAGCATGTACACATATTTTACTCCATTGGTTTATCCCTGCTTGAGGGCAGTGCCCAGTGGGTTCCCTGGCACAAACTTCTGCCAGCGGTTCCCAGAGGCTGCCTTCATGACCTTATTCCTAATCTCCCCAGGAATCCAGATGCTGACTAATCAGAAGCAAGGACACTGCTATGGAGTGGTGGCGGACTGGCCCCCCACCCGGCGCCGCCGCTTGGGGGTCCATCTGTTGCATCGTGCCCTCCTTGTCTTCGTGGCTGAGGGTGAACGAGAGCTACGGCCCCAGGACATCTAGGCTTGTGCCTGAGCACTAGGGAATTGGCCATTTAACCTAAGTAGAGATCAGGGTGTTTGAATGTTTCAGCTGCCCCTGCATTGAGAGCAGCCCACATCCCCACCCCACAACTCCAGCTCCAGAAGGCTGGTAAGGGAGCAGCAAGACAGATCTCCTCCTTGGGGTAAGGGAGGACTTTATTACAGATGGAACTGCTGGACAGGGAGTGAGCTCCCTGTCATGAGAGGAGAATAAGGGGATGTAGGAGGAGAACAAGTAGACCAGAAGGTTCTTTGGAACATGGTACTTTGAAACATGTCAGTGCTTTGGCAGTTTGGTCCTATCTGGGCAAACAAGTGACCATTTTGATCTCCCTGATACAGAGGACCCATGGTGTAGGTTGTGCTGGGAGTTCCTGAGCTACATGCAGGAAATCTGCCCAGCTCAAGAGTCAAGTTTTGCTGCTTCCCAGTTGTGGGACGGACCAGTAATTTCTCTGTCTGAGCCTCAATTTCCTAAGTTGTACACAATGAGGAAAGTGCAAAATTCTACCTCAGGGGGTCATTGAGGGAATCAGATTAAACCGTCATGGCGTAAAGTGTTTGGCTCTGAGCCCTCCTGACCCAGAGATGACTTTGCAGCCCAGGTGGAAAGTTTCTGGTGGAACGAGTTTGAGAGGGTATGCAGGATGTTCCTGAGGGGTGTGTCGTGTGTTGAGGGGGTGGGTAGAGCTGGAGATTCATTGGAAGGACTGATGCTGAAGCTGAAACTCCAATACTTTTGGCCACCTGATGTGAAGAACTGACTCATTGGAAAAGATCCTGATGCTGGGCAAGATTGAAGGCAGGAGAGGGAACGACAGAGGATGAGAGGGTTGGGTGGCATCACCGATTCTATGGATGTGAATTTGAGCAAGCTCCGGAGTTGGTGATGGACAGGGAAGCCTGGCGTGCTGCAGTCCATGGGGTCACAAAGAGCCGGACACGACTGAGCGGCTGAACTGAACTGAGAGCTGGAGAAGTCGTCGCAGTGTGGGTGTGAGACACCAGCCCTCCTTGGGATCGCTGTGTGACTGGAACCTCCTGGCGTTGCTTCTCTGAATCTGTGTCTTCAACTATAAAATGAGATTAACCTCGACTTTACACAAAGAGCTTCAGTAAATGCCAAGCTACTATCCTAGGGAGGTATTGGCCGGGTCATTTAAATTTTCCAGAAGTGATCCGCTGCCTCATTGGGTTCATCACCTGCCTATCATTGTGGCTTTGCCAACCAGGCCCTGCAGGGGGGCGGGGTAAGCATCCATCTGCCTCCTGGCCTCCACTGCTAAGCCCACGGCTACTCTGGCTATTGCAATAATTAAGACTGCCTGCCTCTGGCATGAGCCTGGGCTCTACTTTTTCAACCGAACTGATGACATCTCTGAGTACCCCTTTAAAACAGCATGTCATGTCCCAAGAATACACAGAAAGAATCCAAAGATGTCCCTCCCCACCCTCCCCCCAGAAAATTCCAGAAGAGATGGAATTTGTCTAATGCAGTGTATCCCGACCTTGGCCCTACTGATTTTGAGGCCAAGTTGCTCCTTGCACTGGGGCCGTCCTGTGTTCTGTAGGGTGTCAGGCAGCATTTCCGGGATTAACACACAAGATGCCAGGAACATCTCCCCCCAAATTGTAGTCATCAAAAATATCTCCAGAATTTACCGACTGACAACAGTGCCCCTGTGAAGACCCCAGTTTAAGCTAAAGGTGGGCTTGCAAACCAGAGGGGAAAGGATCAAAGGTGCAGCAACTGAGGTGACCAGTCTCTCCTCCCACCGCCCACACAAATGCAGGTAAGCCTAGATATACATACACTATTAGAATAAAATATGGGGACTGCTCTGGTGGTCCAGGGGCTAAGACTCCACCCTCCCAATGCAGGGGGCCTGGGTTCCATCCCTGGTCAAGGAACTAGACCCCACATGCCTCAACTAAGACCCAGTGCAGCCAAATAAATAAATAAATTCTTTTTAAAAAGAATAAAATATAGATGGCCACGGAGCAGAGAAATCCGGATTCAAAAAATAGATTCAAAATAAAAATCGTCTTTGTGGCAAAAGGAACCCAAAACCAAGTTATAAGATGAAATGGGACAGTAAAGAGGTACTAACTTGCTGTATGGTGTGGGGTAAAGAGGATTCAATGAACCCATGGGTGTCAGGCACTCAGTACAGGGCTTTGCATACAGCTGACACTCCATTATGGCTACACTATTTAGATGCAATGGCCACTGAGCCTCATCTCAACTTTAGCATCAACCTTAGTTGGTTCTCCTCCTCTCCAGGGACTGTCCTCTGCTCCGGCAATGCTGCCCAAGGAGGCCCTGTGTTTTGAGAAGGGAGGTGAACTCGCAAAGCAAGCCTGGACCACCTACACCCTCAAGTCTTTGTGGGTCAGCCCTGAAGGGGAGGTACCTGAATCAATTCAGTCTACACTTGGGGAAACTGAGGCTCAGGGTGGCCCTATGCTGTGGTCACCCAACATTAGTCTGGAGGCTCAGATTGTCACTTCTTTTTATTGAGTTACTATAAGAGATGTGCAGGTTTGGTGGCTCCAGCCCCCTCCCAAGCCCTCCCCACTTGGGCAACAATAGCTCCCAGCGCCAAGGAATGGGGGATCAGGGGTCTCGGGCATGGTGGCGGGGGGCCCGAGAGTCCCCGCGGGGCTCGTGGGTCCTAGGATCAAGCACGGCGGACACGGAAGACAGCGGGGTGGCAGCCTGCCTCGGCCCTGGCATTGTGGGGGAGGGGGCTTCTGTACAAGGTCACCCTCCGCGGGGGTCGCTGCTGCAGCCCCGAAACACCGATGGGCCCCGCAGGACTAGAAAAGAGCAGTGTGTCCACTTGGCTCCCACGAATGCCGCGTCGTCCGTCCCAGCCAGCCAGGGGCCGTCTCCCTGACCCGACTCCGCCCACTGGGGCGAATGGCCCGCCCACCTGGTCCGCGCTGCAGGACCCAAGCCGGTTTCGGGACTCTTCCTCCCGTTCTTCGGCTCACTAAGAGATACCCGGCCAGCTCAGTGGCTACTTCTTTTCCTCTGGGGGCGCAGGCAGGGGCTCGGGCAGGGCCTTGGGCGAGGGCTCGGGCTCCCAGAGCAGGAATTCGTGGAGCAGCGTGTTGACGGTCTCCGGACACTCCAGCATCACCATATGACTACCTTCATCGATGAGCTTCAGGAAGGCCAGGAGCAGGATCTGCAGAGGAGGCCGGCTCAGAGCGGCCAGAGCCAGGGCCCGGGAGCTCAGGGCCGCTCAACCCCTACCTATGTATGGCCTGCAGCATCAGGAAGTCTTTCTTGCAATCTACCCTGTATCCCTTCATTTCCATACAAGGGGGAGCTAGAGGATAGCCTGTCACTCTCCACGCGTTTTAAGTCGCTTCAGTCGTGTCTGACTTTTTGCTACTCTATGGGCTATAGCCCGCCAGGCTCCTCTGTTCATGGGATTCTCCAGGCAAGAATACTGGAACAGGTTGCCATACCCTCCTCCAGGGGATCTTCCTGACCCAGGGATCGAACTGGTGTCTCTTAAGTCTCCTGGCAGGCAAGCTCTTTACCACTAGTGCTGCCTAAGCTTGGCCTGTCACCCTGCTGGGGCCTAATTCAGTATTCATTCATTCTGCCTTTCTTAAGTGCCTACAATACGTCCAGAGCAGGATTTTTCAACTTGGGCACTCGTGGCATTTGGGGTGGAGTCATTCTCTGAGATGGGGACTACAGGATGTTGAACAGCACCCCTGGCTCCAATCCACTAGGTGCCAGTTGTAGCATCCCACTCCCCCACCACAGTGTGACAAAAATCTCTCCAGGGAATTCCCTGGTGGTCCAGTGGTTAGGACTCTGCATTCTTACTACTGAGGGCTCAGGTTCAATCCCTGGTTGGGGAACAAATATCCCACAAGTTGCACAGCATGGTCAAAAATAAAATAATAATGAAATTAAAATAAAATCAGACACTGCCAAATATCTCTAGGGAGCAAAGTCATCTCAGTGGGAACTCACTGAGAGTGACAGACGGACAGAGTCTCTCATGCTAAGGTCGGGTTTCTCAATCTCCACAGGGTAGACACTTGGCATTGGGTCATTTTCTGCAGTGGGGCTGTCTTGCTCACTGTAGGTAACTGAACAGCATCCCTGGCCTCCACCCACCAGGTTCCAGAAGCACCTCCCTCGCCCACAGTCAAGACATGTCTGCAGACATTTTCAAGTGTCCCCTGTGGGGCAGAATCATCCCTGGTTAAGAACCGATGGTGCAGAGCTATTCTAAGCACTAAGGATCCTAAGACCCTTTCTGGGGAATCTGATCTAAAGACCCCCACTCGCCCTCTTGCAGGATTCTGTTGCCCATCACAAATCCCAACTGTGAAGAGCGCCTTTTTTCTTTTTTTGGCCACACCGCATGGCATGTGGGATTCCAGTTCCCCAATGAAGGGTCCCCATGCCCCCTGCAGTGGAAGTGTGAAGTGCTAACCACCGGATCGTCAGGGAGGTCTGACAAAGGGTGCCTTTTAGTGGGCAGAGGGAACAGCACATAATCCGACCTCCTGCCCCAGGCAGCCCCACCTTCTGGATTCTACCTTTGACCCTCAATCTAAGGTCTGATGTCCCTGGGGCTGGAGCACAGAGCGGAGTCCCCCTGGGGTGTGCAGGGGGGATTTGAGGGGTGTGGTGACTGGGGTGCCATACCTCAGCCATGCGCTGGTCTTCCTCCACTGGCACAAACTTGTCGTGCATGCCGTGGACGAGCAAAACCGGCACGGTGAGCTCAGCGTGGTAGACCTCGTCGCCCTCGGGCCAGTACTGGCCGCTCATCATGGCCCGAAGCACAAAGGAAGACACATTGAACGCATTGCCCTCCTTCAGCAGCTGCTTTTCTTTGGCCCCTTGGCGGGCGAAGCCGGCCCTGGGGGTGGGGGTGGGTGGGGAGCACTGCTGGAGCCCTCAGGCCATCTCAGCCACCAGCGGTGCTCCCCATGCCAGCCCCAGCCATATAGCCTCCCCTCCCGTCCAACTTGGGGAGATGTCAGGGCAGGGCCGGGTCACTCACTTGAGGAAACTCCAGGCCAGGCAGGGCGACAAACAGCGCAGGACGCACGTGGGCATGTTGAAGACGGAGCAGAAGCTGGGCTCCAAGGCCGTGGGCCCTCCGCCGTTGATCATGATCACCTTGTGCACCAGGTCCGGGTACTCGTGTGCCAGGAATGTGCAGAAGGAGACACTGCCCGCCGGCGGATGGTGGGGAGAGTCAAAAGGCAGCGGTCAGCAGGGCACAAGCAGCGAGAGGGTGAATGCCCTCCCCTCACCCAGAGGCAGGTCCTTGAAGGCCAAGATTCTTCCCATGGGGTCCATGAGCACCACATGGGGGTGAGGGATGGGAGGGGCAACCCAAATGCCCTGAAATTGTGTGACTGTGTGTGTGTGTGTGTGTGTGTGTGTGTGTGTGCATTCGTGCATGTGTTGAAGGCAGATTTTTTTTTTCTTTTGGAGAAAGGATCTACATACAGAACTTTTATCAGATCCTCAAAGTCATCATAACTCCCAAAGAGGTAAGAATTACTTATTATCAAGTGTTGGGAAAGCTATTTGATTAAACAAAACCTTTGGCTTCTCAGAGAACATCACTGTTTCCAGTGTATCCCTTCCCTTTAAATCTGACTGCAGTGCAGGAGACCCTGGTTTAATTCCTGGGTTGGAAAGATCTGCTGGAGAAGGGATAGGCTACCCACTCCAGTACACTCGGGCTTCCCTTGTGGCTCAGCTGGTAAAGAATCTGCCTGCAATGCGGGAGACCTGGGTTCGATCCCTGAGTTGGGAAGAGCCCCTGGAGAAGGGAAAGGCTACCCACTCCAGTATTCTGGCCTGGAGAATTCCATGGACTATATAGTCCATGGGGTCACTAAGAGTCAGACACAGCTGAACGACTCATTTCACTTGACCTTCCCTTTAAGGATCTTCTCTTATCAGCCTCTGGGTTTGTCGAATCTGCCTGCTTTATGCAAGGTGGAAGCCTGCAGGTACCTCTCATTACCCCGAAAGCAGGGTTTAGGCAAATGACGGCCTGAGGGCTAGCTGCTTGTTTCTGTTGTTAAACTTCACTTTAAAATTCTGGTAATGTGTAAAATAGCTTATAAATAAAGATTTATTGGAACAAAGCCACACCCAAACAATTGTAAATTTGTTTACAATTATGTCTGCTTTCCTTCTAGAGTGGTAGGCTTGTGAAGTTTCAACGGAGACCAACCATAAGGCCTGCAAACCTAAAGTATTTACTCTTTGGCCCTTTGAGAAAAAGTTTGCCAACTCCTGCTAAAAAGAGGGACAGGATACGAGCAGGAGTCAAATGGACTTGACTGTGCCAGTGACTTGGGCAAACTCCTTAACCCCTCTGAGATATCATCTCCACATTTGTGACACAGAACCTGTGCTGACCTCATAGGATTGTTATGGGGTCACAGGAGTTTGCACACATGGGTGGTCATTTAATGGAGGAGTCATTATTGTAAGCAACCACTTTGGGGTATGTTTTCCTATAAACAAATGGGAGCTATGCTACTTCCTAGTCTGGCCTTCCTTTCTTTTATGTAACATTTCTTTTTCTTGTCTAATTGCATGCACTACAACTTCGAAAACAACAGCTCTCAACCTGGCTGGCTGATCAGACCCTGCCTTTCATCCTGGGTAAGGACGGAAGGGTACCACTTGGCAGCGATCAGACACCAAGACCCAGAGCCTTCCATGATGTGGGCTCTCATCTAAATGCCCAGGTGGTATTATCTACCACCCCTTTTAAGGGAGAGCACATGCATATTAAGGCACTTCAGTCATGTCCGATCCTTTGCACCCCTGTGGACTGTAGCCCTCCAGGCGCCTCTGTCTGGGAGGATTCTCCAGGCAAGAACACTGGAGTGGGTTGCCATGCCCTCACGCAGGGCATCTACCCAAGCCAGGGATTGAACCTGAGTCTCTTACGTCTCCTGCATTCGCAGCCAGGTTCTTTACCACTAGTGACACCTGGGAAGCCCTTAAGGGAGAGTGAATTGAAGTAAACTGTACCCTTGTAAACAAAGATTATGAGATTCCAACTGGTCTTTGCTTAGAGCCCTTGGCGTCACCAGAGCAACCAGTTCTTGGATTTAATAGAAGACAGCGGTTTTCAGCTAGGGGTGATTCTGCCCACCAGAGGACCTTGGCACTATCTACAGGAAATTTTGACTGTCACAGTCATCACTAGACCATCGTGCTAGTTCAGGGATTGAGACACTGCCCTAAAACAGTGTGAAACAACAGTATTGGTGGCAGGAGTCCATGTGTTGTTGTAGATGTTAGTGGGATTTTTCAAAAAGGGAAATTTGGTGAGTGGGTGTGGTTCCTGCCAGTCCCCACCCCTCACCCCCATTCCCGCCGCAGCATTGGCTCACCCATAGGAATGCCCAATAAGCACGTTGCGCTTCTTGGCATAGCGCTTGAAGATTGCACGCATGTCCTCCGCCAGCGCATAGAAGGTGTAGGCGGCAGCCACTTGGGGCGCTGAACTGGCCCCGTGGCCGGCCAGGTCAGGCGCCACCACCTCGTAGCCCAGGCGCACAAAGAAGTCCAGCTGTTCCTTCCAGATGGCCAGGGAACCGCCAACACCGTGGATGAAAAAGAGCACCACGTCAGCCTGGGCGCCCTTACAGCTGGTGATGCGCTTCTCACAGTCAATGTGGATGGTCCGCTTGGGGCGTCGGGCTCGCCGCCGCCGTCCACCACTGCCGCTCCCAGCACTGCCTGGGACCGAGCGGCCATCGCTGCCCGCTGGGTCCGCCAGCTCTACCTCAAGGGCGGCTGGTGGCTCCCCAGAGCCATTCTGCCCGAGCAGGAGGTCAGCTCGTGGTGCTCGGCCCAGGTTCTCCACCAGTAACCGCCCATTGCGGTACACGGTGATTCTGCGCTGGCAGCGGACCAAGCCGGACTGGTCCCCCGGGGCGGCGTCCGACAGTGGTGGAGGTGGGGTCGGGGCCGGAGCGGGTCCCGCATGCTTTACCCGCAGCACACGGCCAGGTTTGACCTCCACAAATGTGTAGCCATCGCTGGACTCCACGCTCTCCAGGGGACCTACTGCGTTGGGTGGCGCACCCAGCAGGCAGCAAAAGATCCCATCGGTCACGCCGGTCAGCATGGTGTGTCCTGTGAGTGTGGGTGACAGCCAGGTCAGAGGCTGTCTGAATAGGAAGCCCTTCATGCCCACACTACCCACTCTCTATACCTGGGGTGGGTGAGCTGCACTGGGAGGCCCTGTCTAGGCCCCAGTTTAGAGGTAGTCAGAACCAGGCACGGACTGAGATGTTTTGTCTGGTCAGTGCCTGTGTGGTAGTCAGCCAGTCCCGTGGGTCAGCCTAGTCTACCTCAAAGAGAAGGCTGTGGCTATGGCTGACACCAAGAGGCATCCATGGGGAAGGTGGTAGAATTGGGGTTTGGGGGACTTCCTGGAGGAGGGGACACTGTGGCAAATGTGACGCATCCCTGAGGACCCTCCAGCTCAGGTTTCTAACTTCTGCCTTCCTAAATCCGTTCATTCACTTGTCCATTCATTCACTCATGCATTCTTTTGTTAACTCACTTTCACTAAACCAGCATAACTTGAAGGCTCCAAAGATATCTTAAAAATATGCAGATCCCAACAATGAGCCCCCATCCCAGGCCTCTAAACGTGGTTTCTGAAAGTTGAGGCCCTGAGAGAGGAGTTTCAGGACTGAGCTCCAGAAGGCCTTATCATGGGTGCAATGGATCTGTTTCACAGACCAGCAAGCTGAGGCCCAGACACTCTGGGAAGAAGCTGCTCTGTCCCCACTGGTCAGTATCCTGGATTCTAGGGAACGTGATACACAGCCTCCAGTGGTGGAGGTGAGGATGGAGCCCTGGCTGGGGGCCTCCAGGCCTCCATCCCCGCTCCCTGGGCCACCCCCCGCCCCCCGCGCCGTGGCCATGGCAACTGCAGGCAGTTACATAACTCGAGGGGGATACCCGTGCAGCACACCCCCATTGTTTAGGCCCTGATGATGGGACCAACCCTTCCCCGTCCCCATCCTGGGCTCCGCGGGGATAATGAACGCCGAAAATCCAGCCTGCGGTAGCCCATACTTGCTGGTGGAGGGGGAGCAAGCCGCGCCCCCCTCCTCCAGCGGGGTTCCAACCCGGGATTGCGGAGGGGGGCGCAAATGCGCCATGCCAGCCCCCCTCCACGGAGCCAGGCCCTCAGCTCCTGGTTGCCCGTCAGCTCGGTGGCGGGATCGAGGCCACTGGGGCACCGCGGCTTTCTAAGAGCCCAAGGGCGGGCTTTGTGGACACCTCCTCCAAAGTGAAAGATCCAGGGGCCTCAATGTCCCTTTCCCACGGCCCTCTCCTTGCTCACCTCATCGAGGGCCCTGGGACCCGGGGCAGGGCAGAGGGGTCCCGGGCAGAGAAACCAGCGTCCGCCTGCAGGCGCCGTTTACATGGTGGCGCGGGGTCTGGCCGGGCACGTCTAAGCGGGCGGGCACGGGCCCGGGGCGGTCAGCGCGGGGACATCCCGCTACCTCGGAGCAAGCCGGCCCTTTAAGCGTCTCCCCGGGCGGGACCGTGAGCCGACTGACTGGCGTCTCGGCCAATCGCAGCTGCGAACTGACCTGGCCTAGTTAGACTGCCAATCAGACTCGGAAGCTCCGAGATTAGGGCGGGCTCTTGGGGCAACGGCCCCGCCCCCCTCGGGGGTTTACGGAGGTGGAAGGAGAGATTGGGCCTGGTCCAAGGCCGAGAAGGGGTCGGAACCTGAGGACTTCCGGGCCCCTGGGAGGTAGCAACCGGAGCCCTCCTCGCTGCAAAGAGGATTTCCTCGGCTAGCCTCAGCCTCCGTACTGGCCTGTCTCCTCTAAACGTCGCCCCAATGCCCCTTTCTCTAAGCTCACCTTTTCTTTCTACAACCTCGCAGATCTTTGCAATTTGCAAAGGAAATTTCAAAAGGCGAGGAAACACGCTCATAAAGGGCACAAGGTCACAAAGTAAGCTGGAGGCGCAGAGATGGGACTTGGAACTACGGCTGTGTGACTCCAAGTCCTGTAAATAGTTATTCTTTAAACCATTAAACAGGTATCTTGGGGCTATTAGGAATTAGTGTCACAGACAGGCCATTTTAACTGTTGGTCAATTTAACTGGTGACTCTGGTTCCAGCTGGAGCCAGAGAGCCCACAGTTCAAATCCAGCTTCTGCCGTTTGCCGATATATGACCTTGGGCAAGTCTCTTCCCTGAGCCTCCATTTATTTCTTTATGAAATTAATTCCCTCTCCCGCATGAGTTTGCTAGGCAGGTAAAACACTTAGCGAGGAAAGTGCTCCATACGTTATTGACATTATTATTGTACTGCTGTCGTACTGTAGTGGTTTGCTAAATGATGGTGCAGGTAGGATGGGCTTCAGATGACAAGGGGTTAACCATCCCTTGCCCACTCCTATCCCCTGGAATTTGCTGCCAGAGCTGGATTAGGTCCAGCCACCCACTCTTGCCCACTCAGGGTGCTCCTGGGAGACTACAGTTTTATTCATGCAGAAAAAAAATTTCCCGCCCCCTCCCCAAGGTGGGTGATGTTGCGGGGTGGGGGCGGGTTGGACCAGAGGGAGGGACTGGAGTCGGGGAAAGGAGAGTATCTGAAGAGGATTTTTAAAAGATGAACGGGAGAGCACCAAGCAAAGGAGGGAGGGTGTGTGTGTATGTCGAAGGCAGGCTTCAAATGCCTGTCAAATATTTTCCCTGGGACAATGGGGCGCCATAGAGGGTACATAAGAAGGGAAAGAGCTCAGGTATGAGCATTAGGAAAATAGAGACTGAACGGGGGCACCATCAAGGGCAAGCCTGCAATCCTTGAGTTTTGCAGATTGAGAAATTGAATGACCACCCCAAGGACATCCAGCCAACTCCAACTCAGACCTCCTGGGCTCCCCTCCAAGGGGCGGAGACTTGGCTGAGGAGAAAGGAAAGCTGCCAGCCAGCTGTGCGCCATCTGCCTTGCTCCTGCTGGGGATGGGAGATTGAACCAGTCGTTTCCTGAGGCTGCCACCAGCTGCACCACCGTCGCCCCCGGGCACCCTCTGCAGGTCTACAAAAGAAGGAACTACAACTCCCAGCAGACTCAGGGAAATAATGTTTTGTGGGCAAGCGCATGCGGAGAAGGCGCCGTTCGCGTGCCGCCTGCTGGTCCAGAAGAACTACACTCTCCTGCGGGCAATGCTCACGCCAGAGGTGCGGTGAGTCTACGTAGGACTACAATGCCCAAGGAAATGTGGGCTCTGCTGTAGAAGAAACTACATTTCCCAGAAGCCCTCGTTCCGCAGCTGCGGAGCCTATAGGCTGCGGAATAGCTGGAAACTGACGGCGTGCTGCGGCTGAACATGGCTTTCTCGGTCGGATCGGTGGGTTGCCTGTTGGGCCCCGTCAGTAGGTCAGCGGGGCTGCTGGGTGGCAGGTGAGTCTTCATGGGGACAGCTTCTCAAATCTGGGAGTAAGAGCGGCGTCGAGGGCTGCCTCCAGGTTATTTACCAATCGCATGACCTTCCAGTGCCTTGCGAACTCCTCGAGTACCTTTTCCTTCCAGGCTCCCTCCCGGCCGAAGCTTGGAAAGGTTGAACTCCACGCGGAAGTCACATAGCGCCCCCTCTGACCTTTCTCTCTCTCTGCTCCCGCAGGTGGCTCCAGGGTCCCCGGGCCTGGCTGGGGCTCCCTGACACCCGAAGACTCCCCGCCATGCAGCAGACCAGGGGCAGGACGCGCGGGAACGAGTATCAGCCAAGCAACATCAAACGCAAGAATAAGCATGGTTGGATCCGGCGCTTGAGCACGCCAAACGGCGTCCAGGTCATTCTTCGCCGCATGCACAAGGGTCGAAAATCGTTGAGCCATTGAGGAGCGCGACGTGGCGGCTGGATCTCCCCGTTAAAGCATTTCCCTCGCTTAGCCTGCGGCCGTTTTTGTGGAGAGCTGAGAAGCAAAGAGTCGGACACGACTGAGCGACTGAATTGAATTGGGGAGCAGGGACTACTGGGACAGACATGAATCCTCCTGTAGATTTCTGGAAGAGGGAATGGGAAGTCAGACCTTGCCAGAGTGCCTTTTTACACTCTTGAATTAGGAAGACTTTGGGGCAATAGTCCACAGATGGTACAGTGAACACTTTTGTAGCCCAGTACATAGCTGTATTCACAACTTGTCCTACCTTCTCCTGTGAGGCAGATCTAAATATTTCAGAAAGCACCTCTCTAAAATAAGGTTCCGTTAATACATATTAACAAAACTTTTCACAGATTAAAAAAAAAAAAGTCAACAATTCCTTTATGTTGTTAAAAGTCTAATAAATGTCCAAATTTTCACTTGTCTTATAAAATGTCATAATTCTCACAAGTTCTAGGAAGGCTTGTGAGCGGTGGGAGGGGTTTGAACCCTCCACCTGCCCCTTGGGGATGGGCACTGTGATCTGGAGCAAGACAGCCCTCTGAGGTTCTTTTGGTTCTTGTAAAAAGGGACTTCCCTGGGACTTCCCTTGGGACTTCCCAAGTGGTTAAGATTCTCCACTTTCCCAACTGCACGGGGGCAGGTTCAATCCTGTATGCTGTGTGGTGCGGCCAAAAATAAAGTAGATTCGTCCTTAAAATGAGATGCTCATTTCTTCTTTGCTATGTTGTTGGTGGTGGTTTAGTCGCTAAGTTGAGTCCGACTCTTTGCAACCCCATGGACTATAGCCTGCCAGGCTTCTGTCCATGGGATTTTCCAGGAAAGAATACATACTGAGGTGGGTTGTCATTTCCTTCTCCATGTTGTTGGAGTAATAATATTCCGTAACTTATTGAGTACTTCCTCAAAAAGTCCTCGTATCCAGGCTGTCAGGCTGGGGGTGGTTTTGTGGGGCTTATTCATACCCAGGCAATTTGGACCCAGTGCACAGTGGAGTCAGGGCTGGGAGGATGATCGTGAGGATTGTAGGAACCCAGAGGAGGCACTGGACTTTGCCTTGGGAAGAAGGCAGTAAGACAAGGCTTATTCGAGAAGGTGGTCCAGAAGGAGAGATTGGACGAGTCAGGATAAAATGTGGACGAAGGAGGCCGAAGAGTCCCAGAATTTCGGGGCAAGGAGGCGGGACTGGATCTTTGGGCTACTGGGGAGCCACGGGAAGTGTTTCAGAGATAGTCTATTCCGTCAGTTCAAAGATAGTCAAACGACTAGCGGGGAAGTTTAGATATGCGGAAACCTAAAGGTTGGAACCCTGGGTAGGAGGCTGGGAGTGTTACGGCGGGTGCCCATCCTTCCAGGGCTGCTGTGAGAACTCCATGAACCACCATGTGAAAAAGCGTAGCAAATGTTAGAGAGCGGCGGGACCTCCGGGTGTTGCGGACTACAAATCCCAAGGGGCTTTGGGGACCCGGCCTCCACCCGTTTCCGATTTCACCGCTCACAGCTTGCAAGTCTCGGGCGGGGTTTTGCTCTCTCAATGTAACTTGACCACGAAGGAGGAGGCGTGACGACCAATGGGCGCGTGGTTTAGCTGGATCTGGCCAATGGTGGGGCGCAAAGACCGCGTAACTTGGGGGCGGAGCCAGAGGGCAGACCAATGATGGAAGGGCGGTCGCACCATCAGTTTAGGCTGCGCAGTGGCTGGAAGTTACTGTGCGGCGGCGGCTAAGAAGGCGGCTGTGGTGGCGGTGGCGGCGGCTGAGGCGGTGGCTGAGGCGGTGACGGAGGAAACAGAAGATGGTGAGAGCGGCCGACAGGGCCGTATTCCCCCTCCGTTCGACAAAATGGCGCCACGGGCCCACCCACTTCCAGTAATCCCTGAGGCCCCTCACCGCCCTACCCGGCCCCCTCTGACCCGGCCCCCTCTGGCCCGGCCCCGCCCCTCCATCTGACCTGTGACCTTCGATCCCCCCCGGACCGTGCTGTGAGCTTCCTGCTTACCCCACCCTGGCTCCATCTTCGACCCCTGACCTTTTTTAGGCTTCCAGGCCCTGACAACTCATTCATTTCCGGGTCGCGGGTCCCCCCGGAAATCGCCTGGTGGATGGGGATGGGGTCCCCCAGACCCCCAAACTCAGGCCTAGTACTCCGCGCCCCGAGCCTGGGCCTTTTCAGTTCGGGAGGGTTTGGGAGGCCGGCCTGAGCGTCGAGGAGGGGAGGGGGCTTGACATAGTGACATGCGGGGCTTTGTCGTCGAAGGAAGTGCGACATCGCGAATTGCCCTGGTCTCTCAGAGCCCTAACCCCACCCCCGACATTCCGGCCCAGACCAGCTGGAAGAGGGAGCAACTTTATCTCTCTAATCACCAGGCCCTTTCCCTGCTAAATGGAGGTAGCAATAGTCCAGACCTCATCGGGCTGTGATAATTTAGGGAACTGACGTCTTAAAGGGCTTGGGACAGTAAACGCTCAGCAGATAAGCTGGGTGACTCGGGGATGGTGACTTTCTCTCCCAGCTGTCTCCTCATCTTGAAGTGGGGATGATGCCAGCGTGTTGTTGGGAGGTTAAAATCCCGCCTTGGGCCACTCAGTCATCCTGGGGTTTGTGTCTGGTGGTTCTGTGGGGTTCAGTCTTTTCACCTGTGAAGTGGGACTCAGCCTTAGAGTTGGGCTGAAGTCCTCTCCATTCCCCCCACTATTTGGCATCCTCAGGGCTGACAAAGGTGATGGAAGCTTTTGTCAGGGCAAATCAAACAGCACTGTCCCTGGACTCAGAGTCCCAGCCCACAAGGTGTAGTTCTTAGAATGTCGTGGGGGATGGGCAAAAAAAGACTTCTTGTCAGAAAGAGTATGGAAAAGTGGTAAGTTGGTTCCTAGCAGGTGGGTCCCCAGGCCTGGGCGTTATCTTCGATTGCTCGCTGCAACCTTATTGCCCGCGTTCAGTCCCTAAAGAGTGTTCTGTTGGCTCACCCTCCAGAACGAATTCTGAATCTGTCCACGGCTCCCCACCCTGGTCCAGGCACTGCCACCTCCCGCCTGAACACCTGCTCCAGCCTCCTACCTGGTCTCCTTGCCTCCATCCTGCCCCATTGAGTCTGTAATGCACCAAGGACCAGAGGGCGCTTTTAAAGATATCAATCAGATAATACCACCATCTCGCTCACACAACATTCCGGGAGCTTCCTGTTGTCACCCCAGTGAAACCCACCTCCCCCCTCAGCCTCCAAAGTCCCCCCTGCCTACCTCTGTGGCCTCATCTGTACCCACTTCTCTCCTCTCCCCTTGAGCTCCAGCCACTGTGGCCTTGTTTCCACATCTTCACCTTCCAAGTCCCTGCCACTCCAGGGGCTTTGCACCTCTTACTCCTCCTGCCTGGAATGCTCATCCTTCCAGGAATATCATCTGCCGGAGGGCCCCTTTCTGACTGCAGGAGACCCCCATGTCTCTCTTTTTTCTGCACACCATTTATTTTCCTCATCTTGCTTTGGTTGGGTCACTGGCAGGCTGCCCACACAGGGACTGGCACACAGATACTCAGTGAGTGTTTGCTGAAGCAGTGGACAGCTTCTGGGCCCAGCTGTAGCTGGGATTTGTCTTGCTGAGGTGAGGATTTCTCCCTGTGTCTGAGGCTTCATTTTCCTGCTCAGCTAACAGGAAGTACAGGCCATCCCCTGTCTGCATTAATTTACTCAGCACAGACACATTGCTGCTAATAATGCTCAGTTGATGCTACCACCTCAGGGCTGCTCTGGGTAAAGCTATTTCTCCATGTTGTCTTACTGGAGCTCAGAACAACCCTGGTTCCCAGCAGGAACAGCCAGGCTGGGAGTTCACCCGCTTCAGGTCACACAGCCAGGGAGAGGCCCGTCCAGCATTCAGTGCAGGCCTGGGGCTCCGGAGCCTCTCACCACTCTGCCACCCGGTCCTGTGTGAGCCCTGTGAGGGGCCCAGGGTTGAGCCAACCCTGCGCTCTGCCTCAGGGAGGGGACAGTCCATGAAGGAGCTGGGTGTGTAAACAGATGGCCTTGTTGGGGTGGGCGTGATCATGGCTCCCGAGGTGTGGGGAGAGGTAAGGGGGAGAGGGGGTTTGAGCTGGCTGGAGAGGGTGGTGGGTGTTCCCCCGTGGAAAACGGAGGGGCATTGCTAGAGGGTGACTGAGGCTGGGGAGGGGTGTGGCAGTAGGCTGGCATGGGCCCAGCCCCACCGGGGCTGTGGAGGGGGACCCCGTCCCGTCCTTTCAGGTCTCAGGCCTGCATCACTGTGTCTGGGCCATCCCCCATCTCCGCTGTCAGGAGCCTCACGTGGCACCTCGTGGTGCCCTGTCCTTGTGGCCGCTCGGCTTTCACCACACGCTCTTTGATCCGCACCCGTGTCCCCGTGCACTGGCTGTTCCCGGGGGCCGGGGGTAGGACTGCTGTGGCTCCCTGCAGTGCCCTCGTGCCTGGCGTGGGGCCCACCACATGGCTGGGTCCCGAGAAAAGCCTGCCAGGTGGATGAAGCAGATCCCATGGTCTGGAACTGAGCTGAGGCAGGTGTCCTGGGAAAGGGGAGGCAGGTGTGAGGGGCTCTGCGCTGACTTCTGGGCAGTAGGTCACTCAGATATGAGGGCCGCCTCATATCAGATATGAGGGCCGCCTTCTGGGTGGGAGCAGGAGGCTCATCCCGCTGCCGTCTTGCCTAGGCCCAGCAGGGGGAGAGATTGGTCTCACGAGGTGAAACCTCTGTTCCTGCCTGCCCCAGAGCGGGATGGGGGAATCCCCCGAACGGCGGCTTCCCCGAGGGCACAGCCCACAGGGGTCAGGAGCACCCAAGGGAAGGTTCACATGGCCTGCGGGCTCTGAGCCTCAGCTTTTAGGCGGGGAAGAGGGGGCACTGGCGTCACGGGAGCAGGAGCTTTACCTCCAAGACTGGGCAAACCTGGATTCAGCCAGCTCTGTGTTTCCCTTTGGGGCTGGGGGACCTCTGACGCGTGTCACGTGAGCCTTCTGCCTCCGTTTCCTCGACTATGAGGGGGTGCCTCCAGCGTGGGAGGGCCCTGGTCCTCCCCCTCTGTGCCCCTGCAGGCCTGAAGGCAGTATTGCTTTCCTGCTCTGCTGGGCGTCAGTTGCTGCCTCAGGCTCTCAGCTGCCGTTCCTCCTCAAGGCTCTTGTGCCTCGGGTTCTGAAGCGGACACAGCTCCTGTTGGCCTTTGTTCCTCACATCTTGCGCCCAGAGACCTGACCCCCGCCCAGAGTCAGGGTCTTCCCCTTCCAGAGCACCCAGCTGGTGCCAGCATGCCAGGGAAAAAGGACTTCCCACGAGTCAGGGCCGTGGATGAATGCGGTTGCTGGCTCCCTAGCACCTTGCAGACCTAAAGCTTCTGGCACCTGCGCCCCTGCCCCAGGTAGTGAGGTGTGAGGGGGCAGGGGTGGCTAACCTGCTCCCTTTAGAATTCTGCCCACCCTCCCCACCAGGCGTTCTCCCCTCACAAAGCAGCCTTTGGATGTTGGGACCTCAGGAGCAGCCCCCGAACTGACCCTCGTCCCCACAGTGTTTGACGAAGAGCTCAACCATGTTTAAGAAGCTAGCACTGACAGACTGGAGCTTAGGTTTCTGAGTTTTCACAAGACTTGGAAGCTTGGTTGACCCTGGGCTCTGTCCGGGTCCTGCGTGCAGGCAGCCCCTGAGTCCCAGCTGCCCTTTCCCCTTCACCCAGGCTCCTCCCCCAGCTCCGTGCATTGTCATGGGGTGTCTTAGGGCAGATGAGTCTCTCTCCATCTCAGGACTCTATTAGAGATGCCTAAATGGAGATGAGACCAGGAGTTTTATCTTCAACAAGCACAGAAGGCAGGTCTGCAGTCGGATGGCCTGGGACCAGTTCCCCACCCTGCTGCTCACTCCTGACTTGACATACGTATCTGTTCCTTTTTGAGCCTCAATTTCCCCGCACCTCTTGGGCTTCCTTGATAGCTCAGTTGGTAAAGAATCCACCTGCAATGCAGAAGACCCTGGTTCGATTCCTGGGTCGGGAAGATCTGCTGGAGAAGGGATAGGCTACCCACTCCAGTACTCTTGGGCTTCCCTTATGGATCAGATGGTAAAGAATCCACCTGCAATGCGAGAGACCTGGGTTTGATCCCGGAGTTGGGAAGATTCCCTAGAGAAGGGAAAGGCTACCCACTCCAGTATTCTGGCCTGGAGAATTCTGTGGCCTGTATAGTCCATGGGGTCACAAAGTGACAGGGCTAGGGTGAGGACTGGGCATTCCTAGTAGCTCAGATGGTAAAGAATCTGCCTGCAATGCGAGAGACGTGGGTTCATCCCCTGGGCCGGTGATCCCCTGGAGAAGGGAAAGGCTACCCACTCCAGTATTCTTGTCTGGACAATTCAATGGACAGAGGAGCCTGGTAGGCTACAGTCCATGGGGTCACAAAAGAGTCAGCCATGACTGAGTAGCTAACACTTTCACTTTCTTGGGAGAATGTGCCCTAACCCCGGGGTTGTTTGCTCCTAAGAGTAGACACATCAGGTGGCCAGCCCAAGGGCGAGTTCTAGAAAACGTGATCAATGGGACAGAAAGAAGGAAGCGGAAGCTGTCTGGTAGCCCGCCCTGCCGCAGGTGCTCTGGGGGCGGCCCAGCCTGCCACCCGGTTTCTCACTCACCATCTTCCTGTCTTCCAGGCAGATTTTCTGAAAGGACTGCCTGTCTACAACAAAAGCAATTTTAGTAGATTTCATGCCGACTCTGTGTGCAAAGCCTCGGTGAGTACGTAGGCCGTAAGCTGCCTCGAGGGAAAGGGTCGGGGTGATGTGCAGCCCAAGGGTCAGAGTCTTGTCTGGAACAGAGGTCGAGCTTCAAGCCCAGCCGCCTCGAAATCCTTGCATGTCTTTTAATCCGCCTGGGAGTGAGGGTGCCAAGTTGAGGTGTGTGGGGACTGCAGACCCGCCCACTCTCCTAACTCATGCCTTCCCACCCCTCTTGCAGAACCGACGTCCCTCAGTCTACCTGCCCACTAGGGAGTACCCGTCTGAACAGAGTAAGTGGCTGCTGTCCTGTGCCATCCTGGCTGGCGAGGGGAAAGGCCATGGAGTGGTACAAGAGGGGACCTGTGGGAAGTTGGGCCACTCCCAGCCCTTGGGAGCAGCCGGAAGCCTGCCTTGCCCTGGGACCCTCCTTATCTCCCCACTGGCATCTACAGTCTGCCCTCGTCGAGTCAGATGGGCCCCGCTGGCTCCACGACACAGATCTTGAGACTTGTACCGTGGGGTGGGGGACCCATCCCAGCCTGGGGTGGGCAGCCTGGGGAGGGAGTGTCTGGAAGAGGGACCTGCAGGGAGAGGCCTGGAGCCCGCAGAACAGGGGGATCTCACGGTTACTTATCGTGGTCCTGGTGTGTTCTTTTAACTGTGAAAAAGAACCCCAGACCTTTCTCGGCGCGCTCTGCGGTCACTGGGGCTTAGTCACGTGGATCTGTGCTCCTGGTCTGTCTGGGCAAATAGGAGCTGGCAGGCTGGGGCTCGTTCCCTGCCTGAGGGTGGAATCCGCGCTCCCCTCCAGACTCGGCCTCCACCTGGGAAGCCGGGACCCTGTCGCGGCAGCCGGCTCGGGCTGCTGGTGGTGGCAGTGCTCAGGTCGGTGGGGGGGTTTGGCTTCTAGAAATCTGCTCCTGGGTTGGGTGTGTGACTTGAGTCCCAGAGAGGCCACCCAGAGCAGTGACAGCCCAGAGGCCATGTAAGGGAAGGCGGTGCCAGCCGGGGTGGCCAGCTCCTTCCTGCAGCTTTGTCTGTCTTTCCTCCTCAGTCATCGTGACAGAGAAAACAAACATTCTTTTGCGCTACCTACATCAGCAATGGGACAAAAAGGTAAGGCGCGTGGGGGTTGGGTGCTGGGCCTTGGGGAGGAGCACGGTGCCCAGCAGGGCCTGTGAGCTGGGGGAGAACACGGGTGGCTGGGAGAGTGAGTGCTGGGTGGGGCCGTGAGGGCTAAGTAGGAGTTTGCCAGATGATCCAGGAGAGGGAAGAATGTTCTGGAGGAGAGATGGGCTGTGCCGAGGCCCTGGGGCTCTGGTGCTCCGGGACAGGCAGGAGCTTGGTAAGCTGTGCCGAGAGGTCTGGCTCCCCAGAGGGTGTGGGGAGCACGGCCCCAGTGGCAGGTGGACGTGGGTGCTATTACTTAACCTTCATTCAATGATGAAATGCTCACATGATTAAGAAATTCAGGCTCCACTGGGGTGTGTAGCTGAGGTGAAAAGTCATCTTCCCCACAAAGGGCCGTCTTTCGGACAGGATTTTTTTTCCTTCCTTGAAAATCTGCCTGTGTAGTCTTGCCGCATGGTCAGGCGGTCTTATTTCCTCTAATGCTGACCACTGGACAGTGGCCTGCTCTGGGCCAGGTTGAAGGGGACCCCATGATGCAGTGACTGCTCGGAACACCCCAGCCCCCGGGCTCCACAAGCCTTGCTCCCCACCAGTGAGGGAAGAGCTTTTCCCAAGTCAGCACACTTTCCTTTTCTGTGGCAATTTGGGGGCCTCACCAGGAGGCTCTTGAGTGCCCTTCACCCTCCGGCACAGTGAGTGGCTTCTGAGAAATGGGCCACGTGGTGGGGGTCACTGAGACGTCGTGGTGACTCCGTGACATGCCTGTCACAGGCTGGGGTCCCCAGTGGCTTGGCAGGGCAGGTTCAGGGGACAGAAGGGTCTGCCTGGCCAGGGGCCTTGGATCAGCCCAGGCCCAGCTCGGGGAAGCACTGGAGCCCCGGAGCTGCAGAGGCAGCCTCAGACTTTAGGCGCTCCCCCCTCGGGGAAGCTCACAGCCACTCTGCTCCCCTGCCCCCCAGAATGCCGCCAAGAAGAGAGACCAGGAACAAGTGGAGCTAGAGGGTGAGAGCTCGGCGCCGCCCCGCAAGGTCGCCCGGACCGACAGCCCGGACATGCACGAGGACACTTAAGACTCGCGCCCCCCTCAGGCGCCTCCCGTCTTGTCTGCTCCTCGCCCACCTGCCTTGTGTAAGCGCCCCCCACCCCTCCCCTCCGCCGGCCCGCCCATACCCCTTCCACACCACTTCCAACCTCATAGGAGCCAATGTATTTATTTTCCTTGAGTTTTTATTTATGCTGTAAAACGCACCAAGCGATGGTTACAGGGGACGCCAGGCCCAGCAGTGTGATGTTGGTAGACGCTTTAAAACAGAGACAAAAACGTCGTTACTCACCTCCCCCCATCCCGCTCCCCTTCCTCCTCCTGCCCCCCAGTTCTCCTCTGGAAAACTGGAGCGTGTCTACGAGGGTCTAGAGCCGGGACCCCGCTGTGGCCGGCCGGCAAGGGTGGGGGCCCTTCTCCCAGCGCCCACCTCCCGGTCCGGTCCTTAAAGACTTTGCCTTGTCTCGAGTTCCACCGGGACCTATTCTGTGCCCAGACCTTGCTCTGAGCTCGAGTAAGGGGGAGAAGTCAGCCCTTCTGGATCTTTCTCTTAAGTCATTTTATCATGGACTAGTGCGTGCTCCATGTCCACCCCAATAAAAGGATCTTTCCTACCCGACCTTGCGTCTTTGCTCGGCGTGCCTCAGCGCCAGAGGACAGAGCCCCTGAGAGTCGTCCCATCGTCACCGGAGGAGCCAAGAGGGGCCTCCAGACACTGGGGCCCCAGAACCAGCTGGATCCTCTGATGGGCCTGCTTGGCCATCTTGGTCAGAGTCAAGACCTGCCTGGACCCTCCCCTCGGCCTCACCCGCATCAAAGTGTCCCCAAGGACCAGGACACTCCCTACCCCTGCCGGAGGAACGGTCTATGCTGCCAAGGATGGAGCTGTGGTGGGCCCCATGCCCAGAACATCAGCGAGCAGGGCGACATGCCCACCCGCCATCGCGGAGACAGGTGGCCTGGCCTCCCTCCCTGGCTCAGGAGGCGGCGTGCAGAGCGCCAAGGAAAGCCCAACCCCAGTGCCCTCAGCAGCAGGTTCCTTGGCCAGTCCCAGCCACCAGCTGGGCTGGGATTGGGGCTGACCCCAGGGAGGTAGGGAGCATTCAGGCTCCAGGCAGAAGGTTCAAGGCCCTGAGCACCAGGGCCCAGGGCCAGGGAATGCCACTTCTCCGCCCCCCTACCTTGAATGGGAGCCAGAGTGTTGGAGCCAGATTGCTAGGGTGTTGGGGGTGGTGAGGGGTGGGGCTGTGGAGCGAGGGAGACAACAGGCTGCAGGGGGTGCCCGTTCCAGGGTATCACCACGGAGATGCCAGCCTGAGTCAGACTGCTTGGGCCTGGGCCACCAGGGGTCTGCTGGGTGGAAGGTTCCAGGCTCAGCTGCCCAGTGATGAGGCCCAGCTCTGGGCGCCTCTGCAGCAGTGGCCATAAAGCTGGTGCTTAGGAAAGGCAGGTTTGACTGTGGTCATGCCAGGGAGGGCCAAGTCCCTGGAGGCTCTCAGACCAGCTGAGAATCGCTAGTCCCAGGGGTTGGCCTGGCCCTGGGGAGGCGCGTGGTGTCACCAGCTGTTGGTGACTGAGTAGATGGCAGGAGTTCAGCTTCAAAGGCCACGGGGCCCGGGCAGGTCTTGTCCTTCAGCCTGTCCTTACCCAGGCTCACCCACACCTCCCTGGCCCCAGGGGGCTGGATGCCATCTCCTGCCAGCCCTGTCCATGGTGTGGGTGGGGTCCCATGGCCTCTCCATGGTCTCCCCAGCTTAGGCCCCTCAGCTAGCCTCCACCCACTCCTGCCTTTGGGGCCCTCCTTACTCTGCTCCCCGAAAACACCACACTGCCTTCCCACACCTCATGCCTTCGCACAGGCTGCTCTCCTGCCTCTAGCAAACCCTGATGTCTTTTCTGGGGCAGGGCCTTCCTGACTCTGCGCCTCTGGATGTGGACCCCCTGAGGCTGAGGCCACGCCCATCCCTGGTCACTCAGTGAAGGGTCCTGGCCACTGTGACAGCGGTCTGATAGCAGTCACACCCTGGGGCCGTGCCAGCCCTTCCCCGATGCTGCCCCTGAACACATCGTCCCCATAACATCGAGACAGGCACCAGGTGCCTTCAGACGCCCGCGCCCCAAGTGCCCCCTGTAGCCCTTGACTTCTCAGATGTCAGCCTGGGAGGCAGGTATGCCAGAAAGGGTGGCTTTGCACGACCGAGGCTGGCTCAGGACCCACACCTACTACCTGACCTGCTGATTCCTGTCCGCACTTTTTGAGATTTCTTCCTTGGTCTAGGAGGCTGAAGATGGGGCCTGAGGCTCTGCAGCTCCTCCCAGGGGGCCCCCTAGGCCTGGATTTCTGGAGTTTTCCATACGTTTGGCCTGGAGACCCAGTTCTTAGGCATTCCCCAAGGGTCTCAGGACAGAAGGGGAACCCACTCTGGGCCTGCCAGTCCCCCAAAGAGCTGGCCCCGACCTTGTCATTGGGCCTCAGAAGTCCCCTTTCAGCAGCTCCGCCTTTGGGCACTGTTGAAATATACTTTTTATTGCATTTCTGCCGTTTTACAAAAATATGACAAAATAAATTAAAAACAAATAAATAATCACCTATTCTGTGTGTTTTCTGTTGTTTTTTGGGGGGGTTTCCTTTCATTTCCCCCCATCCTGGTCGAAAGGAAAACGGCAGATAGAGGGGCCCCAGGCCCCTGGCCCTGCCCCAGGAGGGGCAGCCAATACTGGGGTACATCGGGCCGGCCCAAGTGTTTTCTGGGTGGCGGTCGCCGCCCCGTCTGTGACTGATATTGCATATGAAAACAGGAAGGCAGGGCGGGCGGAGCTAATGCCAGCCGCTGGGCCAGCACAAGGCCTGAGGACTGGGACTGGAGCTGGGGCTGGGCGAGGGCGCCGGGGGCTGGGGGGGCTCGGAGGTGGGAGGCGGCGGCGGCGGCGGCGGCGGGAGGCTGTAGAAGCTGGCGTCCCCCGGCAGGGGCTGGGGGGCAGGCGGGGGCCCGGCGAGAGCGCAGGGCGGGCAGTCGGTGGCAGCAGGGGCCTGCCGCGGGGCGGCGCCCTCGCCCCCGCAGCCCCACGGCCCGTCCCACTGCCAGCAGCCCGCTGGGGGCGTCGGGGGCCGAGGCAGCGGTGTTGGCGGCGGTGGCGGCGGCGCAGGGCTCCGGCTGCGGCGGGTGCGGAGGGCCGGGGCGCCCACGGGGGCCAGCGCTGTCCCTGCGGAGGCGAGAGGGGCCGTTCCGGGGAGATGCCGTCCCCGCCGCTGGGAACCCTGCCCGCGCTCCCTCTGGGCTTTCAGGCACATGGAGGGCCTTATTGCTTCTGATCAGTGACAAGGGGTGGGCTTCTTCGGGTGCATCCCCGGCCTCTGGGCACTGGGCCCCTCCCCTTCACGGAGAGGGAAGTCTGAGGAAGTCCCGCTGACTTCTGACCTAAGTCCCTGGTGCTACGGCTGCCGCCCCTTGGGCTCCCTGGGATGGGTCTCTGGAACCCGGGCATGAATGAGGTGGGGCGGGGCGGCGCAATGAGGCCTGTGACTCTGCTCCGCGGCCACAGGGCTGCAGCCCTGAACTCCCCTAGCGGGCAGCCTGAGCCCCACCTCCAAGGAAGGCCTCCAGGGACAGCTTGGGCTGCAGGCCACGGGCTTGCATAGAGGCCTGGGGGTTCCGGTCCCCCAGAGTGAGCTGGGTGTGGGGTCTCATTGGGGCAGGAAAGGCTAGGCCAGGTGGTGAAGGGTCCTCCCTCATCTCTCCTGGCACCAGAGCATGGCAGGCGGGCACCCTGGGAAGGGCAATGGGGGACAAGGGACTTTGGCATCCCTCCCCCAGGGGTGAGGAGGGTCAGGCACAGGGCTCCAGGCTCTCAAGGACCCGGAAAGACTGAGAAGGCTTTGATCAACAGGCTCCATGTACCACAGACCCAGGTCCCCAACTGGTACCAGGAGACGGAGCCTCCCCTGTCTGCTTCAGCCCCTCTGCCCACGTCTGGACACCCCACCCCTACCCCCAAAGCCCGGCCCAGAGTCCCCACCCCCGAGTTAAAGCTTGTGACCTGAGCTTTCCTCTTCGGGCCGGGGTGTGTCCGGCTCCTCAGCTGCAGCCTCGTCCACCAGCCCACTCCGCTGGGCTCGGCAACCACCACCGCCGAGGGTCCCGTCCTGCCGGGCCTGCCCGCCCGCCCCGTTGGACCCGGCCTCCGCCCGGGCCCCGCCGAAGGGGAAAAGCTTGCCGGCGTGGAAGGCCTTGGGTGGAGAGTGGCTACGCTCTGGGTCCCGCCGGGTCTCAGGTGACTTGAGGAATTTGAAGCTAAGGAAGGCTGGCAGGCGGGTGTCGCTGCCAGTGGGCGACTGGGCAGGGGTTGACCGGGTGGTGAGGTTGGCCCCCGCGGCGGCCGGCGAGGAGGATGAGGTCCCGGACGACAGGAACTTGCCCTGCAGCGGGATGATCTGCTTCAGCTTCATGACGTTGTTAGGTGCCAGCAGGGACCCCGGGCGCTTGGGTCGCTCTGGCCCGTGGCCACCTGCCCCACTGCCCTTGGCCTTGGCCGAGGTTTTCTCCGGGGCAGCAGGGTCCAACCCAGAGCCCTCAGCCCGAGCCTCCTCTCGGCCACTGGCGTCCCGCTCCCTCCGGGCATGGTGCTCCGCGTGGCGCTGTCGCTCCTCCTCCTCCCGCCTACGCCGCTGCTGCTGCTGGTAGCGGTGCTGGGCCTGGCGCTCATGTCTCTGAGGGCAGAATGGAGCCATTATGGGCACTGGGAGGAGTGAGTGCGTGAGCAGGTGCCCACCCAGGCCCAGGCCCACGCGGGGCTCTCCTGCAGAAGTGGGGAGAGATCCACACACTTCTTGGGTTCCAGCTGCATCCCTGGACCCACTCCAGGGCTCTCTGAGAACTGAGAAGAGAGCAAACATTTACTGGCCACCAATTCTGTCCCCGGTCGCATGCCAGACGCTGTCTTAGAAATTGGGAGAGTTAAAACAAATACTGGGCCTCAGTGGTTCCCTGCTTTCTGGAGAACGGGGGAGAGACAGAGCTGTGACTGTCCAGTGGCCAGTAGCCACACATGGCAATGTTAATTTAAAAAAAAATTATTATTTTTGGGCCCCACTATGTGACTTGGAGGTGTCTCAGTTCCCAGACCAGAGACTGAACCTGGGCCGTGGCAGTGAAAGCAGTGGATCCTAACCGCCAGACCAGCAGGGGCTCCCATGGTTTAGTCACTTTAAATAACTGAAGTAAGGGGATTCCCTGGCAGTCCGGTGGTTAGGGTTCTGCGCTCTCACCGCGGAGGGCCTGGCTTTGAGGCCTGGTTGGGGAACTAAGATCCCATAAGCCACGAAGCACAGCCAATATATAAACAAACAACCAGATAACTGGAGTAAAAGCTCGGTTTCTCAGTAGCGCCAGGTCCCACTGCAAGCGCTCATTGGCTGTCTGTAGTAACGGGCTACATGGGCAACCCAGAATAGAACATTTCCATCACTATTTTTGGGGCTTCCAGGTGGCGCAGCAGTAAACAATCTGCCTGTCAATGCAGGAGACTTCTCATAAGAGATTTAGGTTCAATCCCTGGGTTGGGAAGATACCCTGGAGAAGGGAATGGCTACCCACTCTAGTATTCTTGCCTGGAGAATTCTGTGAACAGACGAGCTTTGCGGGCCCCAGTCCATGGGGTCACATGGACACTGAGCAACTGAGCACACACACGTCATCATGGAGGGCTCCACTGGTTGGTGGCAATGAGCTCCCTGGTCTGCTCTGCAGCTTTCTGGGGAACGTGCCACAGGCTGGGCTTCCAGGAAGCATCAGCTGTGTCCCTGACCCCACACAGGACAATGTCCGGCAAGCTAGCAGATGACAGTTCATAAGTGCTGGCCTGGTGCGGGATGCCACCAGGACCCCAGATGGCAGATGACAGTTCATAAGCTGCTGGCCTGGTGCGGGATGCCACCAGGACCCCAGAAGGGACCAGGTCCCTTTGAAATGCTAATTATTACCCTAGGCTTCCCTAGTGACTCAGATGGTGAAGAATCTGCCTGCAATGTAGGAGACCTGGGTTTGATCCCTGGGTAGGGAAGATCCCCTGGAGGAGAGCATGGCAACCCATTCCAGTATGCTTGCCTGGAGAATCCCATGGCCAGAGGAGCCTGGTGGGCTACAGTCCACAGGGTCACCAAGAGTCGGATACGACTAAGCAACGAACGCTAACACAAATCTGCACATCTGCCCTCCTAAGGATGTGACTGCCCAGCCAGGGGAGGCAGAGAGGCGAGGGGGGAGAAGCCCCTCGGAGCAGAGATGTAAACCGGGCCCTGGCCCACATACCTTGAAGGCCTCCCGGCGCTGGTACTCCAGCTTGGCCATCTCCTCAGCCACCCAGCCTGGGATGTCAGGGATGGCCACATGGATGAGGTACTTGAGGAGCAGAGAGAAGTGCTGAGGCGACAGAGGAGGAGGCTGCAGGCATGGGGACACCCCACCACCACCACCTGGGTCCCCCACCCGGCCACCGGTCCCACCTCGAGCACCACCACGGACACGATGGCTGCCTCAGGGCTGAGCCAGGGGAAGAGGCGCTGCAGCTGCCCACACTGGCCAATTAGATAGCAATTGACCACGATTGCCAGGACGCCCATGGCCTCCATCACCTTCTGCGGGGGAAGGGGGGACAAGAGGGGCTCAGATGGGGTCCCACCAGCCTCCCCAGCACCCGCTCCACCTCTGGGCATCCTGGCTCAGAGCCCTTGGCCCTTCCCCCACCTGCCACTGGCCAATGCTTTCCACGCGCTGCCCAAAGGGCCGCTGCAGCCCCGTGCACAGCTTGAGGGCGTCACTGCGGATCTCGATGAGGTTGTTGATGAGGGCGCAGAGGGCAGCCAGCGGGAAGGCAGATGAGAAAAGCACAACATAGCCAAACTGCACAAACATCTCCTGGTAGTCCTGGAACGTGTCCTGTGGGCAGGCACCCAAGGGGTGGGCCTAGGCTCTCCCCCAACTCAGGACACCTCCTCCCTCAGCCCACCTTCCTCTCATCAAGCCCGCCTCCCTCAGATTATCCTGCATGGACCCAAGCTCAGCAAGGTTAGCAAGTTTCTGATCACATAAGGGTGAGTCGTAGCCATGGGATTCTCTAGGCAAGAAGACTGGAGTGGGCAAGCCATTCCCTTCGCCAGGGGATCTTCCCAATCCAGGGACTGAACCCCAGTCTCCTGCATCGCAGGCAGACTCTACCATCTGCGCCACCAGGGAGGCCCCGATCACATAAAGGGGCCCGTCATTCCTTCCTGTCGCTCCCACCCCACCTCCATCCTCAGACTGTGTGCCCGGCCCTGCCGATGGGCCTGCCTCCACCCTCAGGGGCCCTCCTCACCTCGTATTTCTTCATGCAGCTCTCGAGCTCCGCCTGGGTGAGCTGAGACGAGTGTTCCTCCTCGGGTGGGTCGATCCAAGATGACCGGTTCTGCCGCCGCTGCTTCCGGGCTGAGTCGCCTGAGCCCGGCTCTGGATCCGGGCCCCCATCCGGCCCCTGGTCTCGGCCCTCGCCTCCAGCCCGGCGGAGCAGGACAGCCGGGGGAGGCTCCCGTTCGGGGCTGCTGGGAGCCCCCTCAGCCTCATCGTCCTCCTCGGCCAGTGTGAACACGCCCGGTTCCAGCCCCTTCTCCACCATGGTGGGGCTCCCCTCCTCCAGGAGGGCCTCCTGGCTTGGGCCCGGCCGACGCCGCCCAGCCCCCCGCTCGGCAAAGCTGACCTTCTTCAGTCGGAGCCCGCAGTCCAGGAGGCCGGCCTCCTCGCCTTCCTCGTCGTCCTCCTCCTCCTCTTCGTCGTCCTCCTCCTCCTCTTCATCCTCCTCCTCTCTGTCCCCCTGGGGCCCGTTCCCCACCTCTCCCCCTTCCCCTGCAGGCCGCCGCTCCACCGCGGCCTCCTCTTCCTCCTCAGGTGCCCCGCAGCCCCCACTGAGACACCTGCGACCCCCTCCACTGCTGCTGCCACCGCCGCCCTCTTCAGCCGGGGGTTCAAGGTGGCGGCGTGCGGGGCGCTGGAGGCTCAGGAGGCCAAGCAGGGCACGGGCCAGCTCCCAGGCCGCCCGCAGGCCAAGCTCTCCTCGGCCCAGCCGCCGATACAGGTGGGGCTGCAGAACCTCTCGAACATTCTGGAGGAACTGGCGGGTGATCAGCAGCGTGGCCAGCATCTGGGGGTAGGAAGGGGGCGGAGGGCGGCCTCGTGGGGGGCGGGCGGGGCCCTGGGCACTGGGACAGGCTGTGGGCGCTCACCCTCCCAAAGCACACATCCAGCCACAGCCTGAGCCCAGTCTGGATGTCCCCGGGCACAGAGGCAACCCCAAACCACAGCTGGGCGGGCCACAGCGCTTCTAGCTGATCACGTGGGCAGGCCATGGCCTCCCATCATGCTGCACCTCCCGGAGCTCAGCTGGTGCCCAGGGCCTCCAGGGGCTCTCGACACCTGCACGCAGTCAGTGGAGCCCCATCCCTTCAGAGCATGCACCCTCGGCTAGGCGTGAGTGCCCCGGCACAGCCACACTGCCCACCCTGGCAAGGCCCCACGGGCTCGCCGCCACCTGCCCGTACTTTGGCCCGGGCCTCAAGAAGGAGGCCTTGGAGGGAGAGGAGGAGCAGGCGGAACCGCAGGGCCACGAGCGGGACCAGCACCGCCCAAAGCTGCCGCTCGAGGCTCTGGGACAGGGACAGGACGATCAGGAGCTGTGGAGGGACCGACGGACAGGTGGACAGACAGATGGGGGGGCATGACAGGCAGAGGGAGGACACACAGACGAATGGACAGAGAGGAGAGAAGGATGGAGGAGGAAGGGAGGGGCTGGAGAGCCCATGGACCCCTTGGGCCAGTCTGGCCCCCATAGCCAGCTGCCTCGGGGGCACTGCTTTGGGCCAGAGCCTCACCTCTTTCAGGCGCTCCATGTCCTTGAGGTAGAAGCCGATGTAGAAAAGGCTCAGGTAGGAGTTGACGAACTGGAACTGTGCGAAGCGGGCAGGGGGTGGTCACCCCGCCATGTCTGCCCCGAGGAACCCCCATGTGTCCCCTGGAGAACCCCTGCCTGGGGACTGCCCCAGTGGTCCAGTAGCTAGGACTTCATGCTCCCAACGCAGGGGGCCTGAGTTCGATCCCTGGTCAGGGAACTAGATCACATGTGCCACAACTAAGACCCGGTGCAGCCAAATAAATAAATATTAAAAAAATAAATAAAAGAAGCCCTGCCGGCTTGCTGGCCACCACTCACCAGAACGACCTTGATGATGAGGTGCTTCTCATAGGCACTCTCCAGCCGATAGTTCTCTGGGGGCCAAGGAGACGAGTGAGAGTGTAGCCCAGACCGTCATAAGCAGCAGGGACCCCAGAAGGCCCTTCCTCCTGGGGGCTGGGCAGTGAGACCTCCCTTCACAGGGCATACCCATGTCGTTGAGCCAGACAGCCAGCTTCTTATAGCCCTCGGCACTTGCGCTGACCAGCAGGGCCAGCATGACTTTCGGCAGGAAGCGGGCAAGACGGGGCAGCCCCTTCACACTCAGCACCAGCTCCTGCAGGGACAAAGTGGTTCAGAGGTTACCCTGGTCGCTGGGCTTGGCTCGGGGCACACCTGAACTGGTTGGGGCCGAGGCCAGGGCTAGGGACTGAAGGTCACCTGGAGCTGGAAGCAGCCGAGCATGAGCAGGAACACACAGGCTAGGCAGGTGAGGCACAAGGGAAGACTGACGAGCATCTGGAAGAGCAGCCGCTTCCAGGGCGGGTAGTAGAACTCCTCGGCCTGAGTCACGGGGCTGATGCGCCGCACGCCCTGGCAGAGGGTGGGGGCGCAGCCCAACACAAGATCAGAGGGGCTGCCTCTGTCCCACCTCCTTCCCAACCCTTTGAACTCCATGTCTATGATGCTTTATTATGGTGGTTTGTTGTAGTTCAGTTGCTAAGCCTTGTCTGACTTTGTGACCCCAAGGATTGTGGCATGCCAGGCTTCTCAGTCCTTCACCATCTCCTGGAGTTTGCTCAAACTCATGTCCATCGAGCAGGTGATGCCATCCAGCCATCTCATCCTTGCTATCTGGGTGTGTCCACTTAAAGCACCCTCTAGTCCCTCAAATCCAACTTTCCACACCTCTCCCTTTGGGCATGCAGATCCTCTCACTTGGGAAACCTCAGAAGCTGCAGCTCTACTTCACCTCCCGCTTTGTTCTTGTAACGCACTTGCTCAGTGTGTTTTCTCTTTTTTACCCCATTCTTGAAGTCCCTGAACTCAGACTGCCCCGACTGACCCTGAACTGGGGTCGTGGCTCCTCCACAGCCTCCCCGGGTGAGTCCAGTGTTCCCCACTTGTAGGCCAGCTCAGCCCCCCTCCGTTTCCACTCCTCCAAGAACAGCGTTGACCAGACCACGTTGAAGAGGGCAAAGACCACGCAGGATACATCCCGGCTTGTCTGGGGGTGACAGAGGAGGGCTGCAATGTTGGCTGGCCCAGTCCAGGGAGGAAGTTGTCTGAGGTGTTCCACCCCCCGTCCAGTCCACACCCGGCACCTGATCAGCCTCTGTGAATGTGTACAGGACTGAGCCGAAGACCGCCGGGTACACCATTGCCGATGTGTAGAAACCCAGCCAGGCAAAGTACATGGCAATCTTCACACCAAAGTAGTCGCAGATCTCATCTGCCAGGGACGAGGGGGGGCGGTCCCAGTCAGCCCTGCCTGCCTCCTGGGACCCCACCAACCCCCACTCCAGCCAGGACCACACCTAGAGGCTGGTTTTCACACACAGCCTGCACCCATGACTTCATGAGACGGTTCAGGATGCGCTGCTCGTGGACTGGGAACACCTGCTGGATGATCCCGCGGGCCGCCAGTTCAGGGACTGTTGGGGGACAAGAAAGGGTGACCCCACCCGTCTGCCTGTGCTGGGCCTAGCCAGTCCCCCTCGGCTGAAACCCAAGTTATAACTTTTTGCCTCCTCCTAAACACAGCAAATGCTCTTCCCAGGAGAAGCGTTCTGGGTGAAAGGAACATTATTCCTCAAAATTTGGGAGGTGCAGGTGGAGAAGGGTGCTCGAAACCTGGGAGGTGCGATCCCAGTGGGGAAACAGAGCTACTTGGTTTCAGCTCATTCCTCCAAACGTCTGAAGAATGGTGCATAGCTGGCATTAGAAGGTGAACTTGCAGCGGCTGGTTTCCTGGGGGATACTGAGGCCCAGAGCTCACCACACAATATGTGGAGTGCTGTCCATGGTCCTGCCCCAACCTTATCTCAGACCCAGAAAAGGGTTTCTCCTGGACCTGCCTCCAAGGAGACAAGCCCCACCCCTTGCTAAGACCACACCCTTCATCTCATTGGTTGATCTTCAGGCCCCGCCCAATTCTTCGGGAGACTCTGATTGGTTTTATCTAGGCCCCGCCTTCCTAACCCTACTACATTGACAGCAGTCCTCTAAGAGCCCCAGCTAACTCCCCACATACGATTGGAAGTTTGGGACCACCTCACTCACTGATTGGCTGGTCCTCCAGAAAGCGCACATTGTGTAGTGCCTCGCCCTGCTTGGCACGAAGGTTCTGCAGCCAGAAGCGGATGATGCTCTGGCGCTCCTGCAGGGGACAGGGCGTGAGCACAGGGAGCAGCCGCCCACGGGCTAGGAATGTGCGCTGGGGGCCAGAGCCGACCGCACCTGGGAGGTGAAGAAGCGCAGCTCACTCTCCACATTCTCGTAGATGAAGTCCTCCTCGCAGGAGAAGCCGCGGGTGCCCCCGCCAAACTCGGCCTTCACTGCTTTGCGCAGACCCAGCTCGTCGGCCCCTCTGAGTAGGCTGCGGGAAGGGCAGGGGAGGTGGGATCACGGGGAGACCCTGGCTCACCATCCTGGAACTAGGGATGGTGTACCTGGTGGACGTCTGGGACAAATGCAGGGTGGCTGGACCTCGCAGTTGGCGCTTGGAAGGGCGGGGAGCTGAGTAGCAGGGTCAGCGAGAGGCCAGGGACAGGGACTCGCCTCTCATATGTGGCGGTGACGAAGAAGGCGTAGGCGCGTGTGTGGCGGTGGTGGCGGACTTGCACGATGAGCTCGGGGATGCCCACGCGGATGTGGTTCAGCAGCCATAGCAGCGTGTGGTCATCGGTCGTATCTGCCAAGGGGCACAGGGACCAATGGCTCTTGCCAGGAGTGACAGGGGAGCCCAGTTCGGGGGAATTCAGTGTAGGCCCTGAGCAGGTGAGCATAGACAGGTACCTGGGAAGGTCATCAACACGTCACAGTTTTCCGTGGGCACCGTCTTCATCCATGCTTTGTGGGACACCAGATACCGACCCACCTGCAGGAGCCGCTTCCCAAAAAGCTTATCTGGGGAGCAGGCAGCGCAGGCTGGGGTCGGGTCATTCTCAGATGGCCTAGCCTCCAGTCTTAGTCCCTCCAACCCTTGCCTCTGATCACACATTCGCCAGGGCTCCTTGGCACTCAGCTTGGCATTCAAGGCCCTATGAGCTCTGGCCTTGGCTTGTTTCCTTCCTTCCACGTCCTTGTACCAGCCAGGCCCTTCTCCAGGAATGCCCTTCCCCCAGGTCCTCCCTTACAAATCTTACTCATTCTTGAGGCCCAGCTCCGCCTCCGAAACCACAATCGATGGGGCGCTCACTAACAGCTCTGAGCGCCTCACTACATTATGTCAGCGTCTCCTCATAGCTGGGTGCGGCTCTTACCCCCATTTCACAGGCGAGGAAACTGAGGCCCAGAGCATTTAAGTCACGCGCCCAAGGTCACAGAGTCCAGCAGGTATTTGAACCCAGGACTGTATGATTCTGTATCCTCTGTGGAGAGGCGCTCTTAAGCGCATCACTGCTCAGCAGCGATCGAGTAGCCCAAGGGGTGACTGGGCTCAGTCCCGCACCGGGGCTCTAGGAGGGGCGTGTCCATATCTCTGCGCTGGGACCCCACACCCGCTGCACCTTTCCAGCCACGCTCGCCCGGCCGCAGCCGCAGTGCCGGGAAGAGCCGGTGCCTCGACTGGACTCCAGGCCCGGGACGGCTGACTCCAATATCCCTCCCCGTAGACCTGCCGCGAACACCCCAGGCACCTGCAACCCTGTCAGATCCAGGCGCTGCACACGTACCCAGAACTCCGGACGCCGGGGCTGCAGGCTCGCCCTCCGGCGGGGGCCTCTTGCCACGCTCGCCCTCCAGGGACGTGCCCCCAGCGCCGGAGGTGGCTTCCGCCATTGTGAGGGCAGGTCAGGTCAGGGGCTGCGGGCGGCCCAGGCGCCGGGGGGCCGCGGTCTCATGGGGCCGGTGCAGCCACCGAGCGCGCCTGAGGAGGAGACAAAGGCCGCGCCCGCCCGCGCCGGCCGCCGTCCCCGCGTGCCCGAGCGCTGCTTCTCGTCCCCGCCCGCGCGGAACCTCGATTCTCCTTCTCGGCCCCGCGCGCGTCGTTCTCTGGTTCTCGACTCCGCCCGTGATGTTTTCCGAGTTTTGTTCTCGCCCGCCCACCTCGCTCTCTGGTGTTCGTCCCCGCCCGCGCCGAATGTTCATTCTCCTCCCTGTCCCCGCCCGACTCGGTGCCGGTCTCGACACCGCCCGCCCTGGGCCTGGATTCTCTGCCTTAAAGCGTTAGTTTCCCCGTCAGTTTGGAATCTGAGGTGGTCTCGCGGGTAGGTGGTGTGGGTGGGGTTGGGGGAAGCGGGTGGTGAGCCTGGTCGCAGGAAATTGCAGGTAGCAATAGCTCCAACCACCACAGGGAGAATGAGAATAAGCGTAGCATGCCTTAGTACAGGCTGGATGCGTAACGCCATCCTTGTTACCTAGGACACTCTTCAAGCCCTCTTTGTCCAGTGAACTGCTGCACCCTTCAGGATGTAATGTCCTCAGAGAGGACCCGTTAGAGTTACCAAATTTCGGTTCAGTTCAGTTCAATCTCTCAGTCGTGCCGACTCTGCGACCCCACGGACTGCAGCACGCCTGGCCTCTCTGTCCATCACCAACTCCCAGAGTTTACTCAAACTCGTGTCCATTGAGTCGGTGATGCCATCCAACCATTTCATCCTCTGTCACCCCCTTCTCCTCCCACCTTCAATCTTTCCCAGCATCGGGATCTTTTCCAATGTGTCAGCTCTTCGAATCAGGTGGCCAAAGTATCGGAGTTTCAGCTTCAACGAATATTCAGGACTGATTTCCTTTAGGATGGACTGACTGGTTGGATCTCCTTGCAGTCCAAGGGACTCTCAAGAGTCTCCTCCAACACCACAGTTCAGAAGCATCAATTCTTTGGCGCTCACCTTTCTTTATAGTCCAACTCTCACATCCATACATGACTACTGGAAAACCATAGCCTTGACTAGATGGACCTTTGTTGGCAAAGTAGGATCTCTGCTTTTTACTATGCTGTCCAGGTAGGTCATAACTTTCTTTCCAAGGAGTAAGCGTCTTTTAATTTCATGGCTGCAGTTACCATCTGCAGTGATTTTGGAGCCCCCCAAAATAAAGTCTGACACTGTTTCCACTGTTTCTCCATCTATTTGCCATGAATTGATGGGACTGGATGCCATGATCTTCGTTTTCTGAATGTTGAGCTTTAAGCCAACTTTTTCACTCTCCTCTTTCACTTTATCAAGAGGCTTTTTAGCTCCTCTTCACTTTCTGCCATAAGGGTAGTGTCATCTGCATATCTGAGGTTATTGATATTTCTCCCTGCAATCTTGATTCCAGCTTCTGGTTCTTCCAGTCCAGCGTTTCTCATGATGTACTCTGCATAGAAGTTAAATAAGCAGGGTGACAATATACAGCCTTGACGTGCTCCTTTTCCTATTTGGAATCAGTCTGTTGTTCCATGTCCAGTTCTAACTGTTGCTTCCTGACCTGCATACAGGTTTCTCAAGAGGCAGGTCAGGTGGTCTGGTATTCCCATCTCTTTCAGAATTTTCCAGTGTATTGTGATCCACACAGTCAAAGGCTTTGGCATAGTCAATGAAGCAGATATAGATGTTTTTCTGGAACTCTCTTGCTTTTTCAATGATCCAGTGGATGCTGGCAATTTGATCTCTTGTTCCTCTGCCTTTTCCAAATTTAGCAAATAAAAATACAGTTCTCCTAGTTAAATGTGAATTTCAGATAAATGAATAAATTTTTAGTACATCCCAAATATTCCATGCTTCCCTGGTCGCTCAGTCAGTAAAGACTCTGCCTGCAGTGAGGAGACCCAGGTTCAATCCCTGCGTCTTGAAGATCTCCTGGAGAAGGGCTTGGCGACGCACTCCAGTATTCTTGCCTGGGGAATCCCCATGGACAGAGGAGTCTGGAGGGCTACAGTTCATGGAGTTGCAAAGAGTCGGACATGACTGAGTGGCAAACACACATACACACACATAGACCCCCTGACCATCCTCTGTAGCTTCTTCCATTAGACTGATAGACCAGTGAGGGCAGGGGCCCAGACTGATTCTTCGTGGTTACACCGTAGGCATTTGATGTATACTTTTGACAGATGGAACAACTTGGAGACAGCGAACGTCATCATTCACTCCTCTTCTACAATGAAAAAAAGGCTTGTTTTTTTTTTACTTTTTATTTTGTAATGGGGTAATAATCAGTTAACAATGTTGTGACAGTTTCAGGTGAACAGCCAAGGGACTCAGCCAAACATATACATGTATCCTTTCTCCCCCAAACTCCCCTCCCATCCAGGGTGCCACACAACATTAAGCAGAGTTCCATGTACTATAGAGTAGGTCCTAGGTGGTTATCCATATTAAATACAGAAATGAGAACATGTCCATCCCGAACTCCCTAACTGACAAATGAAAAAACTGAACAGAGCGAGGCGTGGAGCTAATCATTAGAACTGTATCCTGTTCCAGTCTTCCCTTAAGTATAGCCGCGCCACCCGCCCGCTCTGTCCAAGAACCAGAGAATTCGCCGCGTGGCAGTACCCCCAGAGACCCCGCCTATCCAGTGCCTGGAATTCCACCATCAGCGCTTTATTTCGCCGGCCGGCGCTGTCCCGGGTTAACCTGAAAATAATCTCCCCTTTCTGGCTTTCGGGGAGTCAGAGACAGACGGGACACACAGCTCTGCACGAGGAGACCGGGGCCAGAGTAGCCCAGAGAGGAGAGAGGACTGTGTTGGGGATCCTAGGGAGGCTTCATAGAGGAGGGGACCTTGGAGCACTGAGGCTCTTTGTCAAGGCAAGGGTATCTGAGGCAGAGGGACGGCGGGAGAGAAAGCTGGGGAGCGGCGAGAAACTGTAGACTTCCGAGAAAAGAAGTCTTCCCAGAAATCTGGAATAGATTTCCCCAGGGCCAGGGCGTTGGTTCCCCGGAACTCATCCCTCCCGGCCACCGAGATGCTCTTGAAAGTGAAAGGCAGTCGTGTCCGACTCTTTGCGACCCCGTGAACTGCAGCCCACCAGGCTCCTCTGTCCTTGGGATTCTCCAGGCAAGAATACAGGAGTGGATTGCCACTTCCTTCTCCAGGGGATCTTCCCGACCCAGGGATCGAACCTGGGTCTCCTGCATTTCAGGTAGATTCTTTACTGTCTGAGCTATCAGGGAAGCCCCCGAGATGCTCTTGCTTCGACTCAAACCCTCGCCTTCCTTTAATTTCCATTGCCCTGTGCTACTCATTTCCGGTGTCTAGGAACCTGGCCCCTCTAGGATCCTAAAAATTCTGTCTAATGTTGCTGGAGGAACACTATTTCACTGCACCGAAGCGTGCGAGCCCTCGGCTTCTTTCCCTGTCATTAGCCAGTAGAAGCGAAGATCTTCAGTGGATGGGCAGTACGTCTTCTAAGGGGCCCAATGATAATCGAGAATTGTTGAGCACTTTACCAGTCACGCCGCGGAGTGGGCGGGACCTCCTGCAAGGACTTGCAGACCCCCGCGGCAGAGTGGGCAGGCGGATAGCTGATTGTGAACCCATGTGGCGGGGGCTGTGGACCCTGGTATCCCGGGCTGCACGTGGGCCTCACAGGTGGGGTGAGCTGGGGAAGGGCTGTGACAGCGTAGGGCGTTGCTCGGGCCCCAAACCCTCTCCCTGGGATCTGGGGGCCCGGTTCCCTGCGGCAGGAGCACTTTCCTTCTCCATCCAAGCCCCACCCCCTGCCGCAGAGCCCACCGCAGTCCAGTCTTCTTCTGGCCTCAGAACTTCCGATCAGTCCCTCCCCTAGCCACAAAACTTCCACTTGGGGGCTCACGCGACCATCGAGCCATCTATCCACCTGCCATGCCTCTCTGGCGTCAGAGCTTCTCAGGTGCGCTGACCCTCCTCCTCTCCAGTCCCAGACTGTGCACGCGCCAGGCCAGTGGTTACCCGGCCCCGGGTTCCGGAGCCACTATCTTCGCTCTGAGCTCTGGCCAAGGCCGCTGCGGCATCGCGGTGATCCGAACCAGCGGCCCTGCCAGCGGCCACGCCCTCCGGAGCCTCACGGCGCCGCGGGACTTACCCCCGGCTCGCAAAGCCTGCCTGCGCCTGCTCAGCGACCCCCGCTCTGGGGAGCCTTTGGACCGCGCGCTGGTGCTTTGGTTTCCAGGTACGGGACTTCAGATCCGGAACCTCAAGTAACTCCTGTGACCCAACTTCCTCTTTCCAGGCGGTCGGCCAGGCCGTATCCTGCTGACACCCATCTGTTCAACATACTAGGTCCCCAAAGTTTTACCGGTGAGGATTGCGCGGAGTTCCACGTACATGGAGGGCCGGCCGTGGTGAGTGGTGTCCTGCAGGCCCTGGGTAAGTCTGCAGCCTTGGGTTTGAAGAATTGCTACGCCGGTGACCTGGGCAGGGGCCAGGGGCCTCAGGATCTTGAACCTTCCCGCAGGCAGTGTGCCAGGGCTGAGGCCAGCGGAAGCAGGCGAGTTCACCAGGAGGGCGTTCGCCCACGGGAAGCTGAGCCTGACGGAGGTGGAGGGGCTGGCAGACCTGATCCACTCAGAAACCGAGGCGCAGCGGCGACAGGCCCTGAGGCAGCTCGATGGGGAGCTGGGTGACCTCTGCCGCGGCTGGGCTGAGACCCTCACTAAAGCAAGTACCACTCATACCTTGCCGCAGAGACACTTCCTAACCTTTCCCTTTGTTAGAGTTTCCTGTCTATGAGCCTCCAATCTGATCCCTTAAGGTCAGGCTGGACCCGGGCACCCACTCGGGGTGAGTTTCTGTATGATCACACTACCCACCTCTCCCTCCCTCAGGCTCTGGCCCATGTAGAGGCCTATATCGATTTTAGTGAGGATGACAACCTGGAGGAAGGCGTCCTGGATCAAGGTGGGTCCCCCTGGGGGTGGGGGGTGGAGACATCTGGCATCCAGCCCCCCAGGCCCTCTCACTCTCTCTCCTTCCTCCATCCACAGCTGATAGTGAGGTGCGGAGGCTGGAGGTGGCGCTGGGTGTACATCTTCGAGATGCCAGGCGCGGGCAGAGGCTCCGCTCAGGGGCGCACGTAGTGGTTGCGGGACCTCCCAACGCCGGCAAAAGCAGCCTGGTGAACCTGCTCAGTGCGTGGGCAGGGGGCAGGGCTCAGGGCAGGGGGCAGGGCTGGGAGCTAAGGTACTGAGCTTTCCGGGGTAGGCGAGGGGCCTGGGAGGTTGAAAACTGTCCGTCCCGTCCCGGGGATGGAGCCTAAGGGAGGGACCCTCTCATCTCCACCCCGCCCACTTCCTCTGAGCCCACCCCCATCCCCAGGCCGGAAGCCGGTGTCCATCGTGTCCCCGGAGCCGGGGACCACCCGAGATGTTCTGGAGACCCCCGTGGACCTGGCCGGGTTCCCGGCGCTGCTGAGCGACACTGCAGGGTTGCGGGAAGGCGTGGGGCCTGTGGAGCAGGAGGGAGTGCGGCGCGCCCAAAAAAGGTGGGCAGGAGGGAAGTGGGAGGGGGGAACTCGGGCCCTTTGCTGTTTCTACCAGTTGCGTTTATCTTTCGTTAGTCCTTAATGAGGAAAGGTTACTAAGCCCCATTAGGTGGGGCCTCAGTTCTTTGGGGAGGGCAGCTTTTAGGTTTGGCCTTTACCCAGTCCCTGCCGAATGCTTTTCATTGCGTAGCTCTGGGGTCCATGCTCCATTTTCCCGCCTCCCAGGCTGGAGCAGGCTGACCTCATTCTGGCCGTGTTGGATGCTTCTGACCTGGCCTCTCCGGCCAGCTGCAACTTCCTGGACACCGTTGTCATCCCAGCAGGAGCCGGGAACCCCAGTGGGAGCCACCAGCGCCTTCTGCTTGTGCTGAATAAATCGGACCTGCTGCCCGCTGGGCGCTCAGACCCCCATCCTGACCTCCCCTCCCACCTGTTGCTGTCTTGCCTGACGGGTGAGGGGCTGGACGGCCTCCTAGAAGCACTGAAGAAGGAGCTGGCTGCACTGTGAGCCCCCTTGCCCACTGGGCAACCTTGCTCTGTCCAAGTTTGGGGGCTAAGCCGCTGGCTTTGGGCACAGCTGGCCCTGCCAGCTCAGTTTCTGTATCTACAAATGGGGTATGATCATTCCTCTTCCCCCTACTTTGAATGCCAAGAGACACCTTGTCCTTTGTCCCTTTCAGGTGTGGGGACCCGTCCACAGGCCCACTTCTGACACGATCGAGGCACCAACACCACCTCCAGGGCTGCCTGGATGCCCTTGGTCAGTACAGGCAAGCAAAAGACTTAGCTCTGGCAGCTGAGGCACTTCGGGTAGCCCGAGGGCATCTGAGTCATCTCACTGGTGGAGGGGGCACCGAGGAAATTCTGGATATCATCTTCCGGGACTTCTGCGTGGGCAAGTGAGGGGGTATCTGAAGCTCAGACCCAGGCTGGAGGAGCACCCAGAAGCCTTGGGGTGTCTGGGAACAGCTGAGGCCAAGTTGGGGAACTTGACTGCAAACCACGAAGCCTCTGTTGCTGGTAGTGACTGAGTGGCAGCCGGCCAGATTTCAGGGGTTTGGCCCTGAGTGGGGCTGAAGGGAGGTCATTTTGGGCACATGATGCTGGGGGAGGTGGAGGATCAAGATGGAGGTTGAAAGGTCTCAGAGGTTTTTTGTTTTATAGCTTTTAATTTATTTTGCAAATACCAAAGGAAGGTAAGAAATGGGTGATCCAGAAATATTTGAACCCCCTCTCCTTGGTGGTTGTATCCTTCCAGAACTTTGTGCAAATTTGCATACATGTGGATGCGCCTGTAAAATATATTTTGTCTTGTATTTTGTACATGAATTCGTGTTTATTGTTCTGCAAACTGTCCTTCCCCAACACCCACTGCCACCACCACCCTGCACCACACAGCGTGCAGGATCTTAATTCCCCAACCAGGGATTGAACCAGTGCCCCCCTTCAGTGGAAGCTGGGAATCTTTAACCACTGGACTGGCAGGAAAGTCCCAAGCTGTCATTCCTTTTATGGTATTAATCTTGAAACGTTTCTTCTTTTATCCTCAAAGTGACTTGCAAAATCCCTACTTCCTCTCCAAGCTTAGTCATTAGTCACTCAGTGAATATTTATCAAGTACCTACTATGTGTTAGAATCGCACCCATCATTTGATTGCATCTTCATAATAGCACAATGCAGTGGTTATGCTGTCATAGTTTTACAGATGAGGAACTGAGGTTCAGAGAAGTATTTAGTTGCTGAAGCCCCCAGGGGATTTGAACATAAAGTTAGATTTCAGTTTGAGTTCGCTGGGGGCCTTCTGGGTGACAGACTGAGACAGGGGGCTGGAAACGGGAGTAAGCAGGCATTACTGCTCCTGTGTTTTTAATTTTCAGTTGTGCTGGGCCTTCATTGCGATGCATGGGCTTTCTCTAGTTGCAGAGCATGGGCTCCAGAGTGTGCTGGCTTCAGTAGCTGTGGTCGGTGGGTTTAGTTGTCCCCGGGATGTGGGATCTTAGTGCCTGGACCAGGGATCGAACCTTCATCCCCTGCATTGGAAGGAGGATTCTTAACCATTGGAATGCCAGGGAAGTCCCCACTCCTGCCCTTATTAAAGAAGAGACACCGCTCCTTTTAGTGAGGTCGGATGCTTGCTTGTTCAGTCCCTTAGTCGTGTCCAACACTTTGCAACCAATGGACCGTAGCCCTCCAGTCTCCTCTGTCCATGAGATTATCCCAGCAAGAATACTGGAGTGGGTTGCCATTGCCTCCATCAAACCCATGTCTCCCACTCTTGCGTCAGCAGGCGGATTCTTTATTACTGAGTCACCTGGGTGACCTGAGTTCTGAAGGCTGCTGGGCAAACTTAGGATGAGGAGACCTGACCTGGTCAGGGACGGATGTGAGGGTAGATATGGAAATTACTCTGACATCTGGAAGGTGAGAAGAAGACAGAAGAGGCCAGCAAGAACATCCCAAGCAGAGGGCACAGCATGTGCAAAGACCCTGAGGTGGGAACATCACGGTGTGTTTGAGGGGCAGCGAGGTGGCCAGTGAGGCTGGAAGTAGAATGAGTGAGTGCTACAAGGGAGGAGGAAATCCAGGAGAGGAGAGCCTGATAGTGAAGGCTTTGATTGTGGGGACTAATGGGGGATCTGGGCTTCCCTGATAGATCAGTTGATAAAGAATCCACCTACAATGCAGGAGACCCGGGTTCGATCCCTGGATTGGGAAGATCCCCTGGAGAAGGGAACAGCTACCCACTCCAGTATTCTGGCCTGCAGAATTCCATAGACTATATAGTCCATGGAGGGACTATAGTCCAAGGACAAGGCGGTTTGTGGTCACAAAGAGTTGGATACGACTGAGGGACTTTCGCTTATGGGGGAATCTGCTGTTGATGATGAACCAGCAGAGGGCGCTCTGCCCTAACAAAAAAAGTGCCTGACACTCCAGTGACGTTCCGGTCCCCTAAGGTCCCAGGGATCCAGGCTTCCACGACCCACCTGATGGCATATGAATAGTTAACTCCCCTTTTGCCAGAGGTGGAAATGGAGTCTCAAATAGGGTCAAGCTCTTTTCCAGAATCAGAAAAAAATCTCCACCTCCAGTAGTTGAAGATACAAACTCTCAAATTTCAAGGGACACAGGAGCAGAGGCTGGGACGTTTCCAGGGCCCATCACGAAACTATAGGGACCCTCTGACTCCATTTCATCATGGCTTCATTGCAATATGTCACACTCTGTTGATTTGTTTGCTTGTTTGACAGCTGGGGTCCCCCATGAATGGGGGGCTCCTGGAAGGGAAGGGTCACCCCAGTTCAGTCCGTGGATATTACTGTTAGGTCTGTTTTGCAGAAAGACAAGAAGCAGCAATGTGGGTGTAGAGAGGGTGGGTGCCCAGATGTCCTTTGCGTGGGGAGGGTCTGGAGGGCTCCCAGCAGGGAGGAGTGGGGTCTGGGTGGGGAGGAAGATGCTCTTGGGAAAGGATGCCTCGGCCCCGCCCACCTACCCTGTCCCTGGCACATCGCGGACTGAGGTCCTTGGCTACCGTCCCTTTTTTCCAAGAAGGGGGAGGTGGTTTGTGGGAAGCAGGCATGGGGGTTATTTATAGAGGTCACAGGAAATCCCCAAAGAGTCAGAACCTCACCCAGTGGCTGGACCACAGGATCAGAGAGCAGGGTCTGCCAATTGCTCCCTGACTAGGACTCAACCCCCACCTGGCTCTCAGGGCTGGGCGGGGCTGGCATAGGGCCTCAGCCTGGAGAAGTCAGAGCTCCAGGATCAGGGCTGGAAAGAGGGAGGGATGGTGCAGGGGAAGTACCCAGAAGGAGCAAGAACTCTGGGGCATCCAGAGGGGCTGCCAGGGGGAGCGATCTCTAGCGTGGGGCCTTGGGGAATTGGCAGGCGAGAACAAAGCGCTCTAGTCTGAGGGCACAATACAGATTAAAAGTCACCGAATCTTCGGTCACAGAGTATGTGTAGATCAGCTGCACCGGCTCTGGGGAGGCAGGGCACAGAGAGCTGAGGAGTTGGGCCTTATTCCCAGGGTACTAAGGAGCCGGCGAGGGTGTGAGTGGGAGAGACGCCTGGTCAGATCCTGGGATGAATGGGTCCCTCTGGACCAGCAAGGAGGCTACAAAGGAGGCGGAGGCTGGGGCCCAGGTGTTGCAGGGCTGACCTGGGACTGTGCTGTGCTTAGTCCCTCAGTCGTGTCCGACTCTCTGCGACCCCATGAACTATAGCCCACCGAGCTGGTTGGAAGGTTGATATCCTAGGATGCTCTGAATGGGAGAGACCAGCCAAGAGTCAAAGACCTGCACCCGTGGGCCCAGAGCGTTTAGGATGATGATTTTCTTTATTTAAATTGGAGGATAATTACTTTACAATATTGGGATGTTTTTTGCCACGCAACAACATGAATCAGCCACAGGTATACGTGTGTCCCCCCCTTCCTGGATCCCCCTCCCTTGTATCATTATTATTACACTCATTTCTAGGCGAGTAAATGGAGGCTGAGAGCAACTGAGCCAAAATTTGAATGCAGGAATGTCGGGGTTTGGAACCCAAACTCAGGACTGGCTGCTGCCAGCGTCCCCCCCAGGACTCCTTATTCCTGGCTGCTCAGGCAGTAGGCTCAGGGTCAGGGACGTCCCGGCTTCCTTGGGGCCTCCAGACTGGCCCGTCTGGGCGGCTGGGCCTGGCTGACCCTCCTGCCCTTGCTTGGCGGGGCCCCAGCCGAGTGTTTCCTGCAGCGGCCTGTCTCTCGCTCGGGTTTCCGTATCCAGGAAATATCGCTCCTTTGTCCCTCCTGACTAGCCTGCCCTAAGCGTGGCATTGCCAGCTCTGGTTCCTCGTGACTCATCTCCTCGTCCAAGGTCCCAGGGGATGGGCTGGGCTGGGGGGACAGAGGATTGGGGACAGACAAGCTGAGACTCTAGATGACAATTTTTAGGCTGTTCTCCCACCGATGACCATTTGCTTTGTTTCCTGGAGTTTCTGCTTCTCGGGGACAAAGTGCTAGGAATGGGGTTGCAGAATCAAAGGATTTGTATGTCTTCACTTTCCATCCCCCACCCCGCCCACCGCCACTCCACAGTTTGTGGGATCTTAGTTCCCCGATTAGGGATTGAACCTGGACTCTTGGCAGTGAAACCAAGGAGTCCTAACCACTGGACTGCCTGGGAATTCCCTGTCTTCACTTTTATTAAATATCATTAAACTTATTTCCAAAAGGGCCAGTATGTGATGGGCATTTCTACCAGTCCTGTAGGAAAATGCCCTTTTTTCTACATCTTCACAAGCAGTAGGGATTATGGCTTTTTATCCTTTTCCTTCCCCCCACCCCAGTCTAATTGGTATGATGTGATTTCCCTGGGTCCCTCTAATGTGCAAAATTTCTCTGGCTTCCTACTTATTTAGTGATCAGTGAGTTGAAGTGCTCCCAAACTGGACACTGATGCCCTTTCTAACATCTACCTTCCCACCAAAAATCCCCCCCAAAAAACAAATGCCTGGGACTTTTGTGAAATTGTTCTGGAATAAGGAGTTCCTGCAAAACAGGCTACAGTTCCTCAGTAATTATCTGTACCTGGGGAAATCTTTGCAAACCTACCAAAAACAAAAGCTACAGGTAGACAATCTGCTTTTTCAGAAACCAATTTGTATTTATTGAAGAAACTGCCTTAAAAATTTATTTACTCTGACTGCACTGGGTCTTTGTTGCTACACACGGGCTCTCTCGAATTAGGCAAGCGGGGGCCACCCTGTCTTTGCAGTGTGCGTGGTGGCTCCTCTTGTGCGGGAGCATGGGTCTAGGGTGCTCGGGCTCAGTAGCTGTGGTGCTCAGGCTTAGTTGCTCCACAGCATGTGGGATCTTCCCGGACCAGGGATCGAACCTGTGTCCCCTGCCTTGGCAGGCAGCTTCTTAACCACTGGGCCACCAAAGAAGTCCAAGAAACTGCTTTTTAAATATAGGTATGTATATGTATAGCTGAGATCACTGTGCTGTACACCTGAAACTCTCACAGCATTATAAATCAACTGTGTGTGTTGTGCGTTCAGTGGCTGAATCGTGTCCGCCTCTTTGCGACCCCACGGATGCCAGGGCATCTCTGTCCATGGGATTCTGCTGGCAAGAATACCAGAGTGGGCTGCCATTTCCTCCTCCAGAGGATCTTCCCTACCCAGGGATCGAATCCTCATCTTCTGCATTGCAGGCGATTCTTTACTGCTGAGCCACCAGGAGAAGCCCCAGTCAACTCCACTACAATAAAAAATGAACAAGAAAGAAGCTGCTTTTTCAATTTCTGCTTAAAAAAATTTTTTTAATCTATTTTAAAGAAGCACTAAATTCATATTATTGCTGTCATAATGTGGGGCTCTGTAGGCATTTCATATAACCCTTATTGATTATATGATTTTGCCATTTCTCTTCACATATAGAGATGCCTCGAGCTTCCCCGTTGGCTCAATGGTAAAGAATCTGCCTGCAACGCAAGAGCCGCAGGAGATGCGGGTTTGATCCCTGGGTCCGGAAGATCCCCTGGAGGAGGGCCTGGCAACCCACTCCAGTATTCTTGCCTGGAGAATCCCAAGGAGAGAGGAGCCTGGCGCAGGCTAGAGTCGGACACCACCGAAGTGACTTAGCATGCACATGGGCATGGAGATGGCCTGAAGTGACTTAGCATGCACATGGGCATGGAGATGGCCTGAAGTGACTTAGCATGCACATGGGCATGGAGATGGCCTGCGTCTTGAGGGAAGCTGGTGTCCACCCGTGTTTGTTCCAGGTTGAAGGGTCTCCTGTTCTGGGGATGCTGGGGATGCGGTTTTGCGACTTGCATCTTAATCCTCGTTCTTTGGCCACTCAGAGCCTGTTGGTGCCTTTTCAAAGCAGAAATCATGACTCAGGAGACTTTGAAGGGTTTCGATAACATTTATGTAGTGCTGCTAACATTTATACGGGCCACAGGCAGGACTGGGTGAGGGGAAGAAAGGATGAAGGGGCAGCCCCCTCTCGGGCTCTGAGGGGGCCCCTGGATCAGAGACATTCCCTCTCCAGGGGGGCCTAGAAGCTCTCAGGAGAGGAAGACGGTGAATGTCTTCCTGTTCTCACTTCCTCAGACCTGGAGCACTACAATGCTCTAAACAAGTGGGATACGATGGGTGCCTTGGCCTGGGTGCACGAAGGGGTGTGACTTTGGGCAAGGGCTAGGCAGAGAGTGCGTGTGTGATGCCGCCATGCATCTCCGTGATGTCATTGCCTTGTCTCTGTGTGACGTCACCAAGCTGCCCCCGTGACGTCAGTGCATCTGTGATGTCGTCACAGTGTTTAAGAGTGAGGGATTGTGTGGTGCGGGTGTGAGTCTGTGTGAGAGTATTAGGCCGTGCAGGGAGGGTGTGGGCGAGGGTGAGCAGAGGACGCAGGCCCAGGGTGCCCACTTTAGTGTGTGTGAGGGAGGTCATCTGACGCCACCCTGGCGGTGTCCCACGCTGCGGGCGTCTCGCTGCACCTGGTCTCCAGACAGGTGAGTCGGGCCACCCTCGGTCAGCGGGGCCTGGAGCCTTCTCAGCCACTGGAGCAGAAAGGAGATGGGAATACAATAGTCAGTCAGGCAGATAGCAGGAGAAACCTTGCCTGGGCCTGCCTCTTACCTTGGGCCCCTTCTTGTTCCCAAGAACCCTAGGGGTCTTCCTGGTGTCAGCCACAAACTGGCACTTGCCACGGCACTGCCATCTACCTCTGCAAGGATTAAACCACGTGCTGCTGCAGCTGCTGACCTCCAACACCCCCTGACGGAGCTCAGAGGAGAAGGCAGAAATGAGGCACTCTGCGCTCCAGGAAGCTGGCAGGACAGGTCTTTATTTTATTTATTTATTTTTTTTTAAAGGCAAAATCAACATTTATTTATTTTTATTTAATTTTATTTTAGTTTTTTATTTTTTAAAAAAATATGGAACGCTTCACGAATTTGCGTGTCATCCTTGCGCAGGGGCCATGCTGATCTTCTCTGTATCGTTCCAATTTTAGTATATGTGCTGCCGAAACGAGCACAGGACAGGTCTTTAATAGTTACATAGTCTCAGGAGCTAATTTTATGAGCCCAATTCTTGTATCTTTTCATATCTAGAAAAGCACTGAAATCCTTCATGGTGACAACTGTTTCTCGTGACTAGCAGAAGCTTTCTACAGAAAAGATATGTGCTTGATCTCATGTACTCCCCTTTTGCCAAAATCACATATATACCGTCTCCTCCTTATTTCTTTGGAGCCGTTGCTCAGAGTTATCTGAGCTTCTGTCTCCTGAGCTGCAGCCCTCACATGGCCCCCGATAAAACTTAACTTGCATTTAACTTTGTACATTTTTTTTAGTCGACACCAGTATCAACCTCCCCTTAGATTTCATCTTGTTGAACCTCTGTGGGACTGACGTATGTGCCTGTCCATTATACAGCTGAAAAGACTGAGGTTCAGAGAGGTTCTGGTTTCTGCTGCAGTCTGTCTGGCTCTCCCCTTTGCTCCCTAAGAGCCTGAGATCCTGGGAGTTCATCCAAAGCCCCTGCTACCCCAGTCTGCCCTCCACCCTGAACCCCCGACTCCCCAGGCAGGGCCTTAGTTTCCTTCTTTTGTCCATACAGAACTGACCTAGAGCCAGCCCCTCACTCATTCCCAGGAAAGTTCTTCCAAAGAGCCTGCCCCTTTACACAGGCTTCCCTGGCTCCTCTGCACCCTCAGGACAAAGACAGCTTTTTTAAAGCCAAATCTTCTATATCTGGCATTCAAGGCTCCACCCACTCTGCCCCCAAGTCCCAGACCTCCCCACTGGGGAATCGAAACCTGTCCAAGCATCACCCAAATTCTCAGAGCCATCCCTTCAACCCTGCCCCTCCGCCTTGCCTCTGCAGGAGCGGTCCCACTGTCTGGAATGCCCTTCCCCCTCCTTGGTCTGGCAAAGGTTCTCGTGAGGGGTCAGAGGTTGACGCGGAGGCTGTTTCCTGATGGGGGAGGTGGGGGCCTCAGCCAAGTCCTGCTTCCGCTGGCCCCCTCCCTTCCTTCCCCGGCTCTTCCCTGGGGCCCCCACAGCCTCACGTTCGTAGATTCCACACCCCGCACCCCCAGCCCCGTCCCACAACCAGCTCCAGCCTCTGTCCTTCACCAGGATCCACTGGCTTTAAGCCAGCCTTGACAGAGATCAGACATCTTTAACCACTCCTGCTCGCCAGCCTGCAAGGGAGGGTCGTCCCTGGCCCATTTTCTAAGCCCCACTGCTCACCTGGACCAGGGCTGTCGGCTTCCCCCTGGTCCCAGGTTCATGCCTTCACCCCGTAGAACAGCAATCAGAAAGAGCCTGTGAACACCTGAGTCGGGTCATGCCCTCTGCTGTTCACAGCCCCTCGTAGGGCTCCCAAAGTCCTCACTGCTGCCCCAAGGCCCTGCCTGATCTGTCCTGCCATCACCCTGACCTCACCTCCTCCTACTCCTCGCTCCATCACTCCACTCCAGCCACACCTAACTCCTCATTCAAACTCACCAGGCATGGATGCTCCTGCCTCAGGACCTTTGCACAGTCTGCCTCACTGCCTGGGGCACTCTGCAGGGAATCCCTTCCTGGCTCCTCCCTCACGGTTAGTTCTCTGCTTAAGTATCACTCCTCAGTGAAGCCCGCCCTGACCCCTGGTGGAAAATTCCAACCTCTTCAAGCTCCCTCATCCCTTTTCTGTCTCACTCATTACCAAGGGGCCCTGTCACAGCTCATTCATCTGGTCTGTTATCCATCTCCCCTACTAGACTGGCAGTCATACAGGGGGTGGGAATTTGAATATCTATGCCTTATTCTTCCCTGTGTTCTTCGCACCTAATAGCTGCTCAAGAAATATGGGTTGAACGATAAAACGAATCATCATAGTGACGGTAGTGAACTTGAGTTGACACTTGCTGTCTGCCTGGCTCACAGTCAGGGCTGAAGTCCCAACTTCAACCTTCCACACTGTGACTTTCTTCATCTTCAACCTCAGAGCCCCTACACCAACATTTACTTAATATTTGTCTTTATGTCCATTGTGGGTTTTTTTAATTATATAAATTGATCTCCAAAGGAAGCTCAGTCTTACTAAGTAGAGGAAAGCTGGACTATTTGGCTTCTCTGGTGGCTCAGATGGTAAAGAATCTGCTTGCAATTTAGGAGGCCCAGGTTCGAGCCCTGGGTCAGGAAGATCCTCTGGAGAAGGGAATGGCAACCCACTCCAGTATCCTTACCTGGAGAATTCTGTGGCCAGAGGAGCCCGGTGGGCTATAGTCTATGCGGTCGCAAAAACAGTCAGACACAGCTGAGAAACTGACACGCTCAGCGCTTTTCGCCACTAATAGAAAGCCACATAACAATGTTCAGTTAAGAAGCATGACCTAGTTCTCAAGCCCAGCCAGGGCGCAGGCCTGGATGTTCCCTCCCTCTGTGAGCACAGGCAAGCTGCAAGGATCTGGGATGCATGGGGGTGATTTAGCAACAGCACAGACTTTCTGGAGGCCCAGAAGGCATAAGAGTGGAAAAGCAATCAACAGTCTTCACCATGGGATGGGTGATTTGAAGCCTGCCTTGAATCTACCTCCCTATTGGGTGCCTGTAAAATTCAGATGTTACAACTCAGTCATTCACAGCTTGTCCAGTGAGTAACTGGACGAACTGGGACTCAAACCCAGAGCTGAAGACTCCAGCCTGACCGTCCCTGGCCCCTCTCTCAGAGGGAAGCAAATCAAGCCGGAGCCTGTGAGCCAGAGGCTCTTCCTGTGATCCTGCAGAGAGAAGCAGGAGGGGCCAGGCTTAAGCACACATTGTTTCCTCAGAGGGGAGGGGGGTGGGGTGTGTCACTTGGGGTAAACAATGTCAAGAGCTTCCCCATTCTCAGCTGGGACCCAGACACGCTTGGACGGTGAGTCTGGCTCCAGCCCTGAGTTGCTGACGCATGACCCCGGGCTGATCACTTCCCTGGGGCCTCAGTTACCTCCTCTGAGAAATGGGGATAATAATAGAACCTCCTTCCTTGCCATGATGGCTTCAGGCCAAGATGGAGAGAGGAAAGCTCTGTTTGTTCAAAAAGCGGGGTCAAACTCTAGTCAAAGAGTGAGGGGACCTGTTCTGCAAGGGGGGTGAGCTCCCCGCCAGGGGCAGTATGTAAGAAGAGACACAGTGAAGATGGAGCTGGGTGCGGAGAACTCTGGAGAGTTAGTAACAGACTTTTGGAAGTCCTTTGGATCCTATGGGCTTTGTTTAGCACCCTGGGGCTGAAACAGATCCAGCTTGACAGTAGCTGCCTGGCAAAACCTTGGACAGCACAGGCTTTGGGGTCAGAGGGATCTGAAAAAATCCCAGAAGCTCCTCTGAGCCTCAGGTCATAAACTACAAATGGAAAGCCAATCTTTGACTCCTAGGTCAGCAGCGTGGTCCTGAAAGGGGGGGTGGGTGTAGCAGCAACCCTGGTGGGAGCACAGGGTGTTCTAGGGGCCGTGGCCTGAGTCACCTTCCCCATGACGCACAGGCTGTTGTCCAAAGGATGACTGCGCTCGGGGGGGCGGTGACGGGGGAAAAGCATGGAGCTATGACCTGATCATGTGCCAGGCACCCTTGATGCTCCCCACCGAGGCTCTGGGTCCCTTGTTCCAGCCAGCTGTGGACAGCACTTTATGGCTGGCAAAGTATTTTCATGCCCTTAATCTCAGTCAGAGTGCGCATGTGAGTGCTCAGTTGCTCAGTCACATCCAACTCTTTTGTGACCCCACGAACTATAGCCAGCCAGGCTCCTCTGTCCATGGAATCTTCCAGGCAAGCATACTGGAGTGGGTTACCATTTCCTACTCCAGGGGATCTTCCCGACCCAGAGACAGAGCCAGTATCTCTTGCATCTCCTGCGTTGGCAGGCGGGTTCTTTACCACTGCAACACCTGGGAAGATGATTTCAGAGACCCTCACCCCCCAACAATTTTGACAGTTTTGTAGAGTTAGAAAGTGTGGCTCAGAAGGGTGGAGTGAGAGGCCCAGGGTCACCCTCAGACACTGCTCTCCCTCCTACCCTTCCTGGGCTACAAGGCTTTCGCCCCGGCAGTTCTTGCCACCTGCAGGGACTGTTCCCCTTGCCGTTCCCCAGGTCGGCTCCTGTCCGCCTTCCAGCTCAAAGATCCCTTCCTTCACCGAGGCTCTCTCTTGCCTGTCTGGAGTCTGATCGCCTAGGTTCACGTCCCAGCTCTGGCTGTGTTACCTGGGGCATGACACACACCCCCTCCATGCCTCATTTGCTTCCTCCAGAATGTGGGGGTAACAGTAGCTCACCCACGGGTTAGGATTCTGAAGATTAAACGAGTTAAATGGGCGGAGTGCTTAGGACTACGCCAAGATTACAGTAAGCACCCAATCACGGCGGGTTTGGTGACTCTTCTTACCCTGCCTCCTTCATTGTCCCTCTGGCCCAATATTCAGAGGCTTTTCACGAATGAAACTGTGTGTCTTGGTCACAGCTCTGACCCTGGGCCCAGCATGAAGTGTTAGTCACTCAGTCGTGTCCAACTCTTTGCAACCCCATGGACTGTAGCCCACCAGGCTCTTCTGTCCATGGGATTCTCCAGGCAAGAATACTGGAGTGGGTTACCATTCCCTTCTCCAAGGGATCTTCCCGACCCAGGATTTGAACCTGAGTCTCCTGCGTTGCAGGCAGATTCTTTACCATCTGAGCCACAAGGGAAGCCAAATGTGCCAGCACAGGGCCTAGTATACAGCAAGTGCTCAATTAAGGAAACAAAAAGTGTGATATGAGCCCCCACCGCACCCCAGTCCTGTACCCAGCCTTGCTCACACCCTGAGACTGCCCCATCAGCCTGAGACAGCGCAGAGCCTCACCTGGCTGAGACCAAGACGTTGCTGGCCGGGGCCCGCTGGGAATCCAGGATCCTTCTCTTGAATTCCTCCAGGCTAGCTGGGTCTGCCGAAAGAAGGAGGGGTCAGGCCTAACTGGGTGCCTTGGTAGCCCTGCCTCCAGGGCTAGGGATGGGCTGGCAATCCGGGATACAAGGTGGAATCCGCCCCCCGTCTTGGCTCTGCCCTCTGTCACTCACCGATAGGTGGAGGGTTGTGGGCAGGGACTGCAGGTCTTGGCCCAGGAATCGTCAACTGCGACTGTGGGAAGAAGAATGCAGGGAGGCTGGGGGAGGCCAGCACCCCCGAGCACAGGTCCTAGGGAGCTTCCTGCCTGTCTACACTCTTAGAGACTCGAGGTCCTTCCAGGGCAGAGAAACCGACAGATACCCATGGAAGAAGGATGGGTATATAACCTCCTGCAGCCACCTGCCCTGAAATGACTGGGAGCCCCCCAGAGACCCCATTCTGCAGGGGTCCTGCCTCGGCCTCCACTACAGCCTCAGTGCCGCCCTGACTCCGACCCGTGGCCCCAGCTGAGCCTACCCGGCCAACCCCCTGTCCCAGACCAAAGCTGACCCGCTCTGCAGACCAGCGGGTCTCCCGCCCTCAAGGCCATCAAACAGCCCTAAAGGAGCTCCTCCAAACCTGAGATCCAACCAGTCCTGAACTCGGTTACCTAAAGCTGGGTCCTCACTTGAAAACAGGACCTCCCTTAGAATCAAATCCAATCTCAGTGACAGATCTGATCTATTACTTTACGTCTAACTCTGACCATAACCCATCCCCTAGACCCAGCCACTATGAAAAATCTACTCCACAACTTTATTCCCTGAGACCCAACCCTGTATTCCCCTATGACCACCCATAAATACTTTCCCAATACTACACTCAACCTCATCTCTACCTTAGACCTCAGCCTCTACCTGAGTTAGAATTCTAACCAACCTCAGCCCAAGATCAGTAGCCACCCAGCTTCTACACTAGACCCAACCCTGACCCTCACTGGAACCCTGGTATATCCCTGCTCTAATTCAAGATCACCTAATCCTTCCCTTCAAATGTATCCCAACACCAACCCAACTCAACCCCAACCAACCACCCTAAACTCAGCTTAGTCTCAACTCCTAACCCATGGTCAATTCCAGCCCCAATCTTAATGCCCGTGAAGTGCTGAATCTACCCTTAGCCCCAAACTTCTAATCATCTCTAGCCCCACCAACCACCTATAGCAACCAAAGCCTCAACTCCAGCCTTACCTCAGTGCAATCCCCAAACCACTGAAATCCTTGATTCGCTCTTCGCTTGACCTAGACACAATGACCACTCTGCATGAAACCTCTGACCCAACTTTTAACCTTTCCTCACAATCCACATTCCAAACGCAGCCTAGTTCTAAGACTAATGAGATTCTGCTCGCAACCCTTACCTTAACCGAACTCAACTCTAGACACAGGAGTCACCAATAATTCACCTCGCTCCAACTCTAAACACAAGTTCAGCACTCACATCAAGCCTTTCCTGTGACCTGCCTTAACCCTCACGCTAACCCCAGTGCCACTCCCAGTCCTTAATCCAGCACCCTCTGATCCTTCAGCTCAACTCAAATCCATCCTGACCCTGACACCAACACTGAATGAGTCCCTAATTCTAACCCTAAGCCAATTTCGAGGCCCACCGCCTTCCTAAACTCAACCCCAATCCTCATCTCTTTCTTGATATCATTCCCAATCCAAACTGCACCGCAGTCCTAATGCCAGTAAAACCCTGTGCCAAACATGATCATAACCCTAAAGCCATTCTAGACTCATGGGCACCCGTGTGCGGTCCCAGCCTCAAGTCTAAATCCACCCTCGATGTCTCAACTGTGTCCCAAAGGACACACTCACTCAACCTTGGACCTGATGGACACCTCCAACTCCAGTCTTAACCCCATCCCCTTTCTCAGTGCTGATACACTTTCTAAGCTCTGCCTCAATCCTAACATCAGTGAAACTCTCAAGCAAGTCCTAACAAACCCAATCTACACCGGGAAGCCAACCTCAAAAAGAAGTTCAAAAAAAAAAGCCAAGTTCAAACCCAAGTTCAACATCACCATCAACTTGGCCTCCAGACCCGTCCCTCCAGTGCAGCCTGAATCTAGGGCCCCCTACCCACCTTTGCCGTGATACAGGTCTCCAGGGCTGAGCTTTTGACTGCCAGCTGTAGCTTAAGGTGCTCGGCCTCCCGCTTCTTCTCCTCCAGCTCCTTGACCAGCCTGTCCCGTTCCTTCTGCAGTGCCACCTTCTCCTCCAGGGCCAGCTGGGTCTGGCGGGCACATTCTGCTTGGAGCTTGACAACCTGGGCCTGCGCCTCCTTCTCCACCTTCTCCTTGGCCTCCTGACTGGCGCGCAGGCTCTGCTCGACCTCCAGTTTCTGGCGCTGGAGTTTCTCGTTCTCGAGGGTCACGCTGTCGATGCCAGCCCGCAAACTCCGGGCCAGCTCTTCCACCTTGGAGGTCATGATGGAGGGCAGGCTGTCGCAGGCTCTCTGGATGGCGGGCAGTTCCGAGCCGAGGGGGTGGTACAAGTTGAAGCCCAGGGTACTGAGGGTGCGCGGGATGATGGAGTCCCTCCAGAGGTTTCGCACATCCGTCTCAAACTTGTTCTTGTCCAGAGAGAGGCAGAAGGCCTGCACCTTCCGCAGCCGGTCCTCAGCCAGCTGCCGCTCCTGCTGCTGCTGGTCCCGGGCTTTGCTGCACTCGGCCAGCTGTTCCTCTGCCACTCGCTTGCCCACTGTCAGGCCGTCCTTGTCTTTGGTACATACCAGCTTCTCCTTTGCCAGCTCCACCTCCAGGGTCTTGGCTTTCTGGGTCAGCGAGAGGGCCAAAGCTAGGGGTATAGGACCAGAAGACTCAGGAAGGTCGGGAGTTGCCAAGACACTGGCCGGGGAATCTTGCCACCTTGCGCTCCACGGCCCGTAACCCCGACTCCAACCCTCACCCACTCACCATCGCAGCTCCTGTTAGCTTCCTTGAGGTGTTCTTGGCACTGCTTCTCACTCAAGATGATGGCAGCCATATATCGCTGGTTGTTGATGTAAATCACCTGCCAGGTGGGACACAAGACAGAGCTCAGTGTCCAGCACCTGTGGGGCCCCTGCCCCTAGGTCCACCCAGACCCCTGGGACGGGGGACCCAGATCTGTCAGCCGGGTGGTCTGTGTTGGCACAGCTCACAAGGGCAATAGCTTCTTCACAGGGGATGCTGGTCTGATCTTCAAGAATTGTTACAATTATAGACAACGATAGACATTCATAAAAAAGAATGAAATTTTGCCATAAGTACCAACACAGACGGACTTGAAGGGCACCTGTGACAAACACTGTATGGTATCACCGATAGGCAGAATCTAAAAAACAGGACAAAATAGTGACTATAACAAACCGAAAGCCGACTCACAGACGCAGAGAGCAAACTAGTGGTTACCAGTGGGGAGAGGGAAGAGGGAAAGGCCAATATAGGAGTTGGAAATGTTTTTTAAATGGGTTATTATGGGATTATATGAAATCATGTGTGTGAAACTTTTGAAAATTGTAAAACATTATAGAATATAAAGAACCTCTCATTCAAAAAAAAAAAAAAAAAGGGTTAAAGAAAATTCTTCCCTTTCCCCTAGGCATTCTAGTCAACTAGGGAAAAAAAAAAGTTTTATGATTAATACTATTTGGCAATTATATAGTGATACATTTTATAACCTGGAGCAATCTTGAAAACATTTACAGCCAATCAAAAATAGACGTTTAAGGGCTTCCCTGGTGGTTCAGTGGTAAAGAATTCGGCTGCCAGTGCAGGGAAGATGGGTTCAATCCCTGGAAGACCCCAAATGCCAAGGGACAACTGAGCCTACGTGTCACAACCACTGACGCCTGCATGCCCAGAGCCTGCGCTCTGCAACAAGGGAGACCACTGCAATGAGAAGCCCATGCACTGCCCAGAGACTGCCTGCGTGCAGCACCAAGACCCGGCCCAGCCATAAAATAAGTAAATAAATGTCTTAAAAAAGAAAAAAAAAAAAAGATTTTCTAATATGGGCTGGATTGTGTCCCCTGCCCCAGATTTCCATGTCAAAGTCGCAATCCTCAGGACCTTAGAATGTAAATTATTTTGCAGACAGGATCTTTAAAGAGGTGGTTGAATTAAGACGAGGTCATTAGGGTGGGCCTTAATCCGCAATGACTGCGGTTCCTATAGGAGGAAACCTGGACACCCAGATATGCACAGACGTGACATGAAGACACAGGGAGAAGGCAGCTGTCTGCAAGCCGGGGAGAGAGGCACGCAACGGCTCCCTCCCTGATGGTCCTGTATGTTAGTCACCTTAGTTGTGTCCAACTCTTTGTGACCCTATGACCTGTAGCCCACCAGGCTCCTCTGTCCATGGAACTCTCCAGGCAAGAATACTGGAGCGGGTTGCCACGCCCTTCTCCAGGGGATCTTCCTGACCCAGGGATTGAACCCAGATCTCCTTCATTGCAGGCAGCTTCTTTACCTTTTGAGCTACTTGGGAAGTCCTAGAAGGAAACAATTCTGCCTATATCTTGATCCTGCGCTTTGTGAAAAAAAATTTCTGTTATTTAAGCCACCTGATTTGTGGTACTTTGTTAGGACATTCCTAGCAAACTAATACAGGTGACAAGATTATTTCACGGGAAAGATGATTCTTTTCAACAAATGGTGCTGGCGCAACTGGACGGTCACATACCAAGGAATAAATTTGCACCCTAACTCACACCATATACAAAAATTAGCTCAAAACGTATCGAAGACCTAAATGTAAGGGCATAAATGAAAAAATTCCATAGAAGAAAACTTAGGTGTTAACTCTGCACGAGTTTGAATTTGGCAGTGCTTTCTTTCCTTTCCTTTTTAAAAAATATTCATTTGGCTGTGCTGAGTCTTGGTTGCATCATGTGGGATCATGTGGGTTTTTTTAGTAGCAGCATGTGGGATCTAGTTCCCCTACTAGGGATTGAACCCAGGCCCCCTGCATTGGGAGCTTGGAGTCTTAGCCACTCGACTACCAGGGAAGTCCCAGCAATGTTTTCTTAGGTATGATACTAAAACCACAAGCACCCAAAGAGAAAACAGCTAAATAGGGCCTCACCAAGATTAAAAACTTTTGTGCCTCAGGGGACAACATCAAGAAAGGGGAAAAAAACTCATAGATGGGAGAAATACTTGCAAATCACGTGTCTGATGATGAGACTAGTAACCAGAAAATATAAAAGCAAACTGTTTAGAAATTAATAATAAAAAGCAAGCCAATTGCAAAACAGACCTAGCATCTGAACAGACATTGTTCTGGAGAAGACATACAACATGTCAACCAACACATCAACAAATATTCACCATCTTTAGCAGGAAATGCAAATAAAAACCATGATAAGATATCACCTCAGAATGATATAGAATGGCCATGAATAAAACAAAAAAAGAAGGGACAAGTGTTGGTGCAGATTTGGAGAAAGAGAATTCTCAGTCGGTATCGGTGGAACTGTAAAAATAATGGAGCCACAGTGGAAAATAGTCTGGCAGTTTTCCAAAAAGCTAAACATAGAATTACACCGCTGTTGTTCCGTCACTTAGTTCTGTCTGACTTTTTGCAACCCCATGGACGGCAGCACGCCAGGCTTCCCTGTCCTTCACCATCTCCCGGAGTTTGCTCAAACGCATGTCCATTGAGTCCGTGATGCCATCCGACCATCTTGTCCTCTATTGTTCCCTTCTCCTCCTGCCTTCAACCTTTCCCAGCATCAGGGTCTTTTCCAATGAATTGGCTCTTTGCATCAGGTGGTCAAAGTATTGAGGCTTCAGCTTCAGCATCAGTTCATCTGAGTAACCAGGGTTGATTTCCTTTAGGATTGACTGGTTGGCTCTCCTTGCAGTCCAAGGGACTCTCAAGAGTCTTCTCCAGCACCACAGTTCAAAATCATCAGTTCTTCAGTGCTCAGCCTTCTTTATGGTCCAATGCTCACATTCGTACATGGCTACTGGAAAAACCATAGCTTTGACTATACAGATCTTTGTTGGCAAAGTAATATCTCTGCCTTTTAATACTCAGTCTAGGTTTGTCATAGCTTTTCCTCCAAGAAGCAAGTGTCTTTTAATTTCGTGGCTGCAGTCACCATCTGCAGTGATTTTGGAGCCCAAGAAAATAAAGTCTGTCACTGTTTCCATTGTTTCCCCATCTATTTTCCATAGAATTACACTATGACCCAGCAATTCTAGGTCTAGGTATATACACCTGAGAGCAATGGAAGTCTATGTTCAGACAGAAACTTGTACACAAATATTCACAGCAGCAGTAGACACAGTATCCATAAGGTAGAAACAACGCAAGTGTCTCATCAGCAGACGAATGGATAAAGCGTGACCCAGCCACCCAGTGGAATGTTATTCTGCCACAAAAAAGGAATGAAGCTCTGACACCCGTGGTAACGTGGATGAACCTTGAAAACATCACTCTGAGTGTAAGAAGTCAGACGCTAAAGGTTATATAGTGCCCGCTTCTGTTTGAATGAAATATCCGGAATAAGTAAACCCATAGAAACAGAAAGCAGGTATGCAGCTGCTGGGAGCAGGGGAGGGAAGTGACTGCTGATACACTTTCTTTTGGGGGTAATGAAATGTTCTAAACCAAACTGTACCGATGGTTACCCAACTCTGTGAGTGTACTAAAAATCATTGTTATGTACATTTTTTTCTTTCATCTACATTTTTTTTTGGTTATGTACACTTTAAATGGGTCAGTGGTATAGCTTGTACATTACATTTCAACTTTACAAAGTTTTATAAATAACTTTTCTTTATAAACAAAGGGCGTGCCTTGCAAACTTGGAAGCAGAAGCCTCTGTAGAAATATGACAAGTAAAGGTAGGAGGGGGGTGAAGGTTTGCTTTTCTCTCGCCTTCCTCCTTTCGGAGGCTGACCCTGTGCTAATGACCTGGGGGTGGGGGAGAACGAAAGGAGCTCTGGGGGTACTGCCCTCGTGGTCCAGTGGCCGAGATTCTGCCCTCCCAGTGCAGGGGGCCAAGGTTTGTTCCCTGGTCAGGCAACTAGATCCCACATGCCACAGCCAAAGAACATGCAGGCCACAATGAAGATGGAAAACGCCATGTGCCACAGCTAAGACCCCACGCAGCCAAATTAATTAATTACTTTAAAAAAGAAAAGAGGGCTCTGGAAGTGCTGTTTTCAAAAGCTTTAACTACGGAAAGGCAAGATCTAAGGGTGTAAGTTGGATCCAAAGATGAAGTGAGAAAGAGGTTTTCTTCCAGTTGAAGGAAGTGGCTCCCCAAAATACAAAAGTTCTGTTTCTGTATAGGTTCCCAGATGCCAAGACGATGAGAAGAATAACACGTACTTAGAACTGATGCAATCTGATGGAGAAGGAAATGACAACCCACTCCAGTATCTTGCCTGGGAAACCTCATGGACAGAGGGGTCTGGCGGGCTACAGTCCACGGGGTTACAAAGAGTCAGGCTCGACTTAGTAGCTAAACAACAATAGCAAACACAATTTGGCAAAACAAAAAAGTACCTTCTCTTGTTAGGGAGTTTTCAGGTACATCTTTCTGAAGCAAGTCAGGAGTCCCTCCCTCACTTTCTAGCAGCTGCCCTGAACTAAGAGGAAAAGAACTCACTGATTAGTCAACATGGATTAACAATCTGAAGCGTTTTCTGGAATATTTGTTAGGACTTAAAGCCAGGAAGTGCTTAGACTACTGGAGTTACGTCAAAAAGACACAGGAGCCAGAGTGCAGGATGCCTAGTGGCCTATTTCAGAATAATTTGACCATCAAAGAGATTATTACATACTGTGTAGCACCGGGAGCTATCTTTAATATCCTATAATAAACTACAATGGAGAAAATAGGAAAAAGAATATATTAATATACACATATGTGTAACTGAATCACTTTGCTGTACAATAGGTATTAACATGTAAATGAACTGTACTTCAATAAAATAAACTTTCTAAAAGATATTTTTACAAATTCTAAATACAGAAAATTCTGGGACTTCTCTGGCGGTCCAGCGGCTAAGACTCGCTACCGTCACACACGTGGCGCTGCCGTGGCAAGGGTGGGGGCCCTTCCCCAGCATTAGCACTGACTTTCTGGGGATCCTTGGAGAAAATCCTGAGGGGTTCCAGGCCAGAAGAATTTGTCAATTTAAAGGGGGAAAAAAGCTATGGTTTTCAAATTCAAAGTTGTGAAGACCCAGATTCTTAGATTTCTAATATTCTATGATGGGAGCATCTGGGATTCAAAGATGTGCCAGTCTATAACTTTACGATAAAAAAATAAACCAACAGAAAAAGGAACTTCCCTGGTGGCCCAGAGGCTAAGACTCCACACTTCCACTGCAAGGGGGGCAGATTCAATCCCTGGTTAGGGATCTAAGACCCCTGGGGTCGTGCTCAGTCGGGTCGACTCTCTGTGACCCTGCGGACTGTAGCCGCCCAGGCTCCTCTGTCCATGGGATTCTCCAGGCAAGAATACCGAAGTGGGTTGCCATGCCCTTCTTCAGGGGATCTTCTCCACCCAGGGATCAAATCTGCATTTCTTGCATTGCGGGTGGATTCTTCACCACTGAGCCACCTGGGAGGCCCCAAGATCCCCGTGCAGTGGGACCAAAACAAAACAAAAAAGGAAAACAGAAGAAGAAAAAACAAAGCTATAAAACTTTACGATCCTGCGATTCCTAACAGTTCCTGGACCGGAAGGCCATCTGTGTCCTGAAAGATCCAGATGAGCCAATGGAACGAAGAAGACGGAGGGGGCTGCCCTGGCCTGGGGGGCTCTTGGGTGGGTACATGGTCCTACCCTGAGGTCTGAGGAGGGCCTTGCCTCATGAAGGGTTCTGAGGGGAGACTCACCCCATTCTGGGGGTCTGAGGGGGACCTGCCCTGCCCTGGGGTATGAGATGGGGAGACACCACCTTGACTGGGCAGTTTCATGGGGGTGGGGCACGCACATCCTTCCTGCCCAGGGGCAAGGACTGGGTAGTTTGAAGCCCCAGAAAAGACGTTTTCTTCCCACTTGGGGCTGTCCCCTGCCCCAAGCAGCCCAGAGACCTGCTGTGGGGGAAAGCGAGGCTGTCCCCTTATCCCCTAGCAAACTTCCCTTCCCCTGCTCACCCCAGCTCTCACCCCATTCCAGCCAAAGCCTGAAGAGGCGTCCTTATTCTCAGTGTCTGCTGGGAGCTGAACCTCCCCAGAGGAACTGCGGGTGAGAGAGACCCCAGGGGATCTTGTTGAGTGAGTTTGACAGGAGCTGAGGGTGTGAAATGGGAGATAGTCTCCACAAGACCCAGGGGTAACTGTTTCTGCTCACTTGCCTTTCCCTTTGCCAGGGGATCTTTCCAACCCAGGGATCTAACCCAAGTCTCCCTCATTGCAGGCAGATTCTTTACCGGCTGAGCCACAAGGGAAGCGCCGTTTCTGCTCCCCTGCCTCCCCAAAACCACTTCCTGTCTTCAGTTCAGTTCAGTCCAGTCGCTCAGTTGAGTCTGACTCTGCAACACCACGGACTACAGCACATCAGGCCTCCCTGTCCATCACCAACTCCCTGAGCTTACTCAAACTCATGTCCACTGAGCTGGTGATGCCATCCAGCCATCTCATCCTCTGTCGGCCCCTTCTCCTGCCTTCAAGCTTTCCCAGCATCGGGGTCTTTTCCAGTGAGTCAGTTCTTCACATCAGGTGGCCATTTCCCCCCTGCAAACGGGTTTTAAAGCTTCTCCCTATCTCCTGGCATTCAGTGACAAAATAACATTTCCAACATCCCGCCTCAGGCAGACCTGGGCCATTCATACTAATTATGAAGAACTCAACTCTCGTGGTTTATTAAGTCAGCTCTTATTTGCAGCTAGTGTATGCCAGCACCTTCTGGGTGCTGTATACATATTAAGTATGTATATAGCATCTATGTCTGGTAACAGACTGGATGCCCAGTTCAACTTGAATTCCAGATAGACCACAAATCATTTTTTTTCAGTCTAAGTATGTCCCAAATACTCTGCAAGAAGATCAAACCAGTCAATCCTAAGGGAAATCAGCTCTGAGTATTCATTGGAAAGATTGATGCTGAAGCTCCAACATTTTGGCCACTGGATGCCAAGAGCCAACTCACTGGAAAAGACCCCGATGTTGGGAAAGATTGACGGGAAAAGGAGAAGGGGGCCGCAGAGGATGAGACGGTTAGATAACGTCACCGACTCAAGAGACTTGAGTTTGAGGAAACTCCGGGAGATAGTGAAGGACGGAGGAGCCTGGTGTGCTGCAGTCTATGGGGCTGCAGAATCAGACATGACTTAGTGACTGAACACAGCAACAAAGTCCCAAATATTGCATGAGATATGGAACGAAATACGCATCACTTCTCTACACGGGCTTGTCACGCAAAATATCCCCGTCTTCATGGATGAGGAAAGTGAGGCTCAGAGAGGTGAGGTGACCAGCCTGAGGTCCCCAGGGTGAGTGTCTAGCCTGCGTTCTTACCCGATCGGCCTGGCACTGGCGGAAGCTGGCATTGATTCGGTCCAAGTCTCGGCGGGCGTTTAGCATCATCTGATTGATGGCATCCCTGGCGCGGGCGGTGAGGTTGAGCTCCTTGGACAGGTTGGCCTGGGAAGCCGTGAGCCCCACCACCTGGCCGTATAGGCCGTCGGCCCGGCGCTCGGTGGCCTGCAGGTTGGACTCAGTACTCACGTGCACGTTGCCGTAGACCATGAAGAGGACGAGGCCAAGGATGATGAGGAATTGGATGAGCGAGACGAAGAGGAAAAAATAGCGCAGATAGTACCAGCAGCCCCTGGAGCTGCTCCCGGCCCGTGAATAGGGGCTCCCGTGCTCCATCGCCAAGCCCATCTCCTCCCAGCGTCTGCCCTGTGTACCAGCACTGCTCGGCTGGCTGGGCTGCTCAGGGTGGTGGCTGCTGCCCCTTCTAGACCTTGCCACGGCGGGGGGGAGGGGGAAGTGTTTATATTACTCCTCTTAATACTTCCTCTGCCTGGCTCCTTCCTGGCCAGCAGGAAATGGGGGCTGTGGGTTATCACAACACTCCCACCCCGGGCTGTGAAGGGAAGAGGGGAGGGCACCAAGGCACGTCTGGCCTCTCTGATTAACTACGGGTGGGGCACCAGCTGGAGTGGTCAGGCATCCTTGGTCTTACTGAGCCTCAGTTTCCCCTTCTGCCCTTGCTCTGTACCCAGAGCTGCTCTCAGCTGCGTGTGACATCTTTTCGACATCCCCCTTGTGTGGAAGACACAGACAAGCAGGGAGGAGAAAGGACTGTTTTGGTGGGGGCAGGCGTTGAGTCTCGCTCTGGTCATTCACAGAGCTGGCCTTAACTCCCCTTGGAGAGGGCTGGCTACAGATGTGTGCCCACTCAAGGGACAGTGCTGTTACAGGAGCTGAGTTGTGCAGAGCGCATTGCCGGGGCCAGGCGCACACAGCTAGCAGTAATGGGCGCAGCTCACCGAGGGCTGATCCGTGGATGGTGGTGGCGGGGGCTCCCCAGGCTATCATCACACCGGCTTGCATGCCTGGCTCATGTAGGCATGTAGTAAGCGGAAGCAGCAGTGAACCTGGGGCCAGTGTGAGTTCCCAGGACAGGTTTCTCACCTCTGAGTCTCAGTTCCCCCTTCTGCATGGTGCCAGGCCCCAGGGTGGGGGAGGGGGCTGGGAGAAAAGATTTGCCAGTTGCTATTATAACACTACCACTTTCTGTTTGAAACCTCATTTTCCAGCTCTGTGAGATGGTGAATGGGAAGCACAAGATAGTGGGGGTCGAACTTCACTGTGGGAAGGGATTTAGGGACCAAGGAGCAAAGGATTCTGGGTATGCCCTCCTGCACAACCCTTCCCCCACCAACAGGCACTCTAGGTAAGCCTCCTCTGTAGGTGACACCAGAACCCCTCCCCAAGAGGAGCGTTGAGAGGTCTTCAGTCTTGGCAAGACAGAGTGGGACTCAGACCCTAGCCCCAGGGGGTCAAGGCTGATAGGAGGGAGCGGCAGGGGCCAAAGGGAATGAGGCAAGGAGATGGAAAGGGGCTGGAACATGAGCGGCTGACGATAACGCAGTTGCTGTCCACTGCCTGTGTGGGGGCATAGCAGAGTGAGAGTCGTGGCATGGGGAAACATCCCCCTATCAGCCAGGGTAATGGGGTGGCAGAGTTGTTGAGGGGGAGGGGTCCTCCAAGGTGATGTTCATCAAGGAGGCAGGAGTTGGGTGGGGAAGGAAGAAGTCCCAGCGGTGGGCAGGAAACCCCTGTCTGACCTTTGGCCTTTGCAGCTACCCATTGATTCCTGATTCCGGACCCTTCTCAGCCACTACTGGGAGGGAGGAGAGTTGGGGGCTGCAAGTGATGCCCAACCAGCTATTTCTCTAGGTTGGACAGGCGCACCCAGAATCCCCTGGAGCTGGGTGGGAGGAGGAGATCGTCCCTCTTCATTATCGGGGCCGTGCGGGCACAGGGAATCCATGGTCTCACTGTAGGCCTCCGGAGTTATGTTCTCGCTGTGCCACCTACTGCTGTGTGACCTGGGACAAGCGACTTCTCCCCCTGCGAGCCTCGGTTTTATCCTAATAGTCAGTAGAGAAACACTTGTCTCAGTGCCTGGCACACAGTCAGCCTTAATAAACAGTGGTGTTTTTTAAAGGTGGGGCTGGATCATGTGGAGCCTCTGATGCTGGGCTGAGCAACTGAGACACAACGGGGGACAGTGCCCCAGGCGCAGTTGCCCTGATCCTGTGGGATCACGGGGGGCAAGGGGGCATGACAGGGGGAGAGGCTGAGTGACAAGGGTCCAGTTGAGAGCTCAGGCATGGCGACAGTGTCTGGAGGTGTTGCAGTCTTGGTATGAACTCAAGATCCTGGCTATTCTTCATCTTATGTCGAAGATGCTGCACATAAGTACGTATGACTATGGTATCTCTCGTCAAGAGAAAAGATAAGCAACCATAAACTCCCAGAAAACTGATGGAACTGACAGTACCGATGTCTACAATTTTGAGCAGTTGTCACAGTCTAAGAACAAGAGTTTGAAATCTACACACAAATGTCCTTTGGGTCAAGCTCAAAAATAACACTCTTTCTGGCAATTTGGTCTCACCACTTAGATTTGTAATATTTCTTTTTCAGTAAGTTTTTTTTTTCCTCCAATAACTGGTTTTTTTAAAAGTTGGATTTTTTTTTTAAACGGAAACGGTAATGATGAAACTCTTTTTTGCTCAACATTATGACTTTGAGATTGCGGATTCCTTTGACCACTGTTTAGGTTTTCAGCACATTTATTTTATTATCATAATAATCATCAAGGGGCACTTAGAATGTTCCTAAATTTTTTTATTGCAATGAACAGAGTAAGATTTGAAGTCAAATCTCTACAAGTGAAATTGCTGGGTGCTAAAGCAATAACATTTTATATTTTGACAGCTGTTATCAATTTGTCCTCCAAAAAGGTTGTTTCCATTGACACCCTTGCCAGCAGTGTCTAAAATTTCTAAAAACAGACTCTTTTGAACACTTTCTGCCTGCATTCCTGGCCAGAAAATTCCAGAGGGGGGAGGTGAGTAACTGGTCCTTGAATTCACATGAGGTCAAATACATCAAATGATGGGAGAGTTTGGTTTTTTCCTGAAAATCATTTGTCATAGTCACAGGAAATTTTGTGTATGAATCTCTCTGAATTCCCTTGAGGGGTCATCATAAAACCCAACACCAATTAAAATTTTTTTTTTTTTTCTAAATCAAAACCAATCCATTTGGTTTCATTTGATTGTTTGGTCAGAGATGGGAAAACTGTCACGAGGAAGTCAATTTCATGTCACTCTGAAGGCTAAACACTGAAGTCCTCAAGGATACACGAGGTTCTTTAAAAATTCTCACGGAACTTCAGGAAGGTTCAGGAGGAAGTGATACTTCTGGTGAAGTAAAATTTCAGCAAAGTTCAGAACACCCTCCACATTTTTGCCAACGTCTTCGGGTTTTGGTTAATTGCAAAGGAAATGAAGTTTGCGACTTTGGGCATTGACAGAGGAGGCAGAGAGTCCTTTGGAGGGGAAGAGCCTGTCCTCTTTGGGCCTTCTGGTTGAACAACTGGGACTGGGGGCCAACAAGATCAAGTTGCGGCTGTGCCCAATGCCCTCCACCCAGATTTTCCCTTTTCATCCTCGCCCACACCCCTCACCCTGCCCCACTGATTCCTGTTTCTGCAGCCAGGGAGGGATCCCGGAGTGCCCATGAACAGGGAGGCCAGGGCAGGGACCTGAGAGAGAGGACAAGGTGGAGACACAGAGAGCAGACTCAGAGACGAGACAGATGGAGACTTGGAGTGGTGATTAGACAGGTGGAGACCGGGGAACAGGACACAGCAAGGGCAGGCTGGGGGCGCTGGCCCTGTGGAGTGGGAGGCAGGGCGGCTGGGGGATTCTTAGTCCTGTTCTGGGACTGGGGTCTGTTTTCTCCCAGCTGCCGCCGGTCCTCATCCACTCCCTGCCCTTTGGCCTCCCCTGGGGATCCGCAGCTTCCAGCCTCCCACCTCCCTCTTTTCTCCCAACTCTGACACCAGATCTGATGATTCCCTTTCGGCTCACACACACCCCATGGCTCCCTGTTTCCCTGGAGCTGATTTTCAGCGATCTGGCAGTTATGACCAAGGTGAAATTAGCAGAATGAGTGAATAATAACGATAATATTTTAGGTTTCGTATACAGCGCTGAGTCCAACCCTTTGTGTACATCAGCCCTGGACCCCACAGCTGCACAGTGAAGGGTCTTAAATCCCTGGAGCCGCAGACAAAGCGAGGCCAGTGTCAAGACCTAGCTGACTCCAGAAGGAGAAGCTATTTCCTGCTCATTTCCGGATTTACGCCAGAGTTGGAGGGGGGCCAGGGGGCAGAGGCGGAGGGTGGGGTGAGGGGGAGCGTGTCTCAGACCCATCCTTCCAGCCTCACAAGTTCTGGGCCCTCAGCCAGCAACTAGGTCTGAAGACTGGGGCGACCCCTGGTGGTCGGTGGCGGAACAAAACTGTTAAGACATCCCTCTCAACGGCATTTCCTCCTTTGGCGCGAGGGATGGGGTCCAATTCTCCCTCTAGGAGGACCCTCTCCCAGTAAAGGCCCTTAAAGCCACCTCTAAGGTCTGCAAGGAGATCCAACCAGTCCATTCTGAAGGAGATCAGCCCTGGGATTTCTTTGGAAGGAATGATGCTAAAGCTGAAACTCCAGTACTTTGGCCACCTCATGTGAAGAGTTGACTCATTGGAAAAGACTCTGATGCTGGAAGGGATTGGGGGCAGGAGGAGAAGGGGAGGACAGAGGATGAGATGGCTGGATGGCATCACTGACTCGATGGACATGAGTTTGAGTGAACTCCGAGAGTTGGTGGTGGACAGGGAGGCCTGGCGTGCTGCGATTCACGGGGTCGCAAAGAGTCGGACACGACTGAGCGACTGAACTGACTGAACTAAGGTGGGCAGGAGTGGGAGATTATGAGCAGAACTGCCTGAGGTGGGGATCAGAGTTTCAAGGGCTTCTTAGACCAGCCTCTTAAATTTTTCAAGACGAATTTTAATTTTAAAGGCAACACATGCACATGAGTTTTAAAACGCAAACTTTACAAAAAGAAGGGGACAACAGAGGATGAGACGGTTGGATGGCATCACCGACTCGATGGACTTGAGTCTGAGCAAGCTTCGAGATTGGTGATGCACAGGGAAGCCTGGTGTGCTGCAGCCCATAGGGTCACAAACAGTCGGACACAACTGAGTGACTGAACTGAACTAATCAAAGGAACATGAGACTTCCTCCCCGCACTGATCCCTAGATCCCTGATTCCTTTTCCAGGGGCCACTGTTGTGACTAGGGTTTCCTTCAGAGACATCTGGACAAAAGTTCCCCCCAGTCCCGATTTTTAAAAGATGTACACAGACTATAACGCTTCTGCTTGTTACATTACTCTGTCTCAGCGAAGGTCAGTTTTGGCCTTTTTAACAGTTGCACAGCGGGAATTCCCTGGAGGTCCAGTGGTTAGAGCTCTGTGCTTTCACTGCTGAGGGCTTGGGCTCAGTTCCTGATGGAGGAACTAAGATCTGCAAGTAGGGCAACTTGGCCCAAAACAAAACAACCCCCACCCTCCACCACCCCCATCCATACAGACCAGTTGAACAGCATTCCGTGGTGTGGATGTATGCACACTCATTTAAACAGACTCCAGTCGGTGGACACTGAGGTTGTCTCCAATTTTTTGCAATTACCAAGAATGTGGTAATAATGTCTTCATTTCTCCTCTCCTCCACCCTTATCTTGAAAGAAGTAAACTGTTTATTTGGATTGTTTTAAATTTACAGAAAAATTTGCAGAGATAATACAGAGTCTCTGAATAGCCCTCACACAGCTTCTTCTATCATTAGCATCTTATATAGCCTAGTTCATTTGTCAAAATTAAGAAATTAATCTTCGTATATTACAATGAACTGAACTCTAGACTTTATTTGATCTCTTCACTAAGTGGTTTTCTGTTCTAATATCCAAACCCAGGATTCTCCACTGCATTCAGTCCATTATTTTGTATGCATTTAAAAATAGTTGTTGGGAATTTCCTGGCAGTCCAGTGGTTTGGACTCCAAACGTTTACTTCTGAGGGCCTGGGTTCAATCCCTGGTCAGGGAAATAGGATTCTTCAGACTGTGTGGCCAAAAAAAGTGAAAAGTGAATAAAGTACTTAGTATGCAAGGCTATAATTAAAAAATGACTGTAGATTAAAATTTTCTTAATAAAAAATTAAATATTCTTTTAATTTTGAGAGATTCTAGAAAATGGCCCTCCCAAGTAGTCGTACCAACAAGCCGTTTCACCAGGACTGTGTATATTCACAAACTTTTGCTTTTGTTTTTATCCTTGCCAAACCAGTGGGCAGAAAGTGGTACCGTGTGGTCGTTTCAGTTGGCATTTCTTCTCTAGCAGTGAGACTGGGCACCTTTTTCTGCATGCTTCTATGAACTGGTTGTCCATATTCTTTGCCTGTTTTCTACCGAGTTACTTTTTAAGCTTTATTTATTTAGCTGCGCCAGGTCTCAGCTGCAGCATGCAGGATCCTCACTGTGGCACAGGAACTCTTAGTTGACGTGTGTGGGATCTAGTTCCCCAGCCAGGGATCAAACCCAGGCTCCCCCCACTGGGAGCCTGGAGTCTTAGCCATTGGATCACCAGGGAAGTCCCTCCACTGAATTATTTTTTGAAAAATTAATTTAGAAGAGATTCTTACATAATAAGGAAAGTGGTTTATTCCTGGATATGAAAAACTATGTGAAATGGATCTTTCTTTTCTTCCAAACGATTTTCTACCTCGTTGTTTTGGATATAGGAAAGTTTCCGTTAATTCTCTTGGGTTTTCTATATATAGTCATACCACCAGAAGATAATATTAAGTTGAATTGTTTTTGAGGCATTCCTGCCAAAAAAGTCAACCTCAAATTAATCATGAGGAAACCACAAAAACCCAAACTCAGACACCACAGAATGACCGGCCTGGAGCTTTAAAAAAAAAAAAAAAAAAAAACCAACGTCAGAAAGGCAGACAGATTGAAAAATGTTCCAGATTAATACAATGTGTAAACCAGGATAATCTTTTATTACAGAGGACATTATCAAAATAGTTGGCAAAATCTGATTACAGTCTGGAGATCAGAACCTAAGTGTCCACTGACAGATGAATAGATAAAGAAGATGTTATATTTATATATATATATACACACAGAATGTATGTATACACACAATGGAATATTACTTATAACAGTCTCATAAAAAAGAAATCTTGCCATTTGCAACAACATGGATGGATCTAGAGGGGGTTATGTTAACCAAAGTAAGTCAGAGAAAGACAAATACTGTATAATCTCACATGAAATTGTTGCTATTTTGATGACCTCTTCAGAATGCTTTTCATTTGATTCGTTAGCATGGCAAATTTTATTAACAGACTTCCCAACACTGAACCATCTTTGCATCTCAGGCCTATGTTCCTTTGTTATAGTGTATTTTTCAAATGTATTACTTGGTTCTCTTCTAAAATTTCATTTGGGAGCTTTGTACCCTCATAGCGAGAGAGGTCTGGAGTTTTCCTACTGTGCCATTTTTGTTAGGTTTTGGTGTCAAGGATATGCTGGCTCTCACCATTCCAATCACTCATTTTACAGACAAGGTAAACTGGGGACCAGAGAGGAGAAGCGACCCCTTCAGCTCACTTCCAGATCAGGGCTGGACCCTAAGTCCTCATGTCCGAGGGATGAGGGCAACACTGGCCTTGTCCTTAGAGGGGACTTAAGTTCAGGCTCTGCACTATCTCACCTTGTGACCCAACGGACCTCAGTATTCCCGTCTGTAGGTAGTTTCAGGGTTGCTGCTGGGTCAAAAGCTGAGCGTGGATGGGTGTCGACTGAGCATCTCATCCAGTTGGGCACCTCTCTGAGTGTCCCTGCAGGGCTCCCAGGGTCTGTCCTCCTGGTTTCGAGCCCCCATCCAGCTGGGGGCCGACTCACCCTCGTGCGCGCCGCGTAGGTCTCCTGCAGCCCCCGGAAGTTCCTGGGCGAGAGCGCGAGCGGGGGCTGGGCCGGGGTCGGGACCCGGCGCGGGTCCGGGGGTGTGAAACTCTGCGCTGGGGGCTCGTCTGGGCTTCCAGGGCTTTACTGCCGGGAGGCGGGGAGAAGGGCCGTCGGCACCAGGACCCCCATCCCCAGGGACCCTCGAGCATTCATCTACTCTTCCTGGTATCCCACTCCCCAAAGATTCCAGGCTTCAGGATCCCCCATCCTTTCTCCCCTGGTCTTCTCCAGGACCGCTCCTCCGGGACTCCCAGTCTTTTCCATGGAAGCTCCGCCTCCAGGCCCCCGATCCCTCCCTTGATACTTTTCATTGCAACGTTCACCTTCGCTCCCCGCTCCCCTCGGAGCCCCCATATACACGCAACCGCAGGGACCCATGCCTCAAGAGTGCCAACCCCAGTGTAGGCATTCCGGCCCCATAGAGCCCGCCGCCAGGTTCTTACACTGAGACCTTCACCTGGATCCCCTCCCAAGGCCCCGCCCACATGACCAGCCCGGCCCCGCCCCGAGCCCTGGACCCTTCCCTCCCTCCCTTCACTCACATGTGCTCGCGCAGCGCCGCCTCCCGGCCTGCGCAGGCTTCGCCCTCCGCCTCGGCCGTACGTGCGCGCCGCTGCGCCTCGTCCAGTTGCTGCGCAGATTTAGCGGCCGCCGCCTCCCAGCGCGCCAGGGCTTCTGCGGACGCAAGGCGCGAGATCAGGATGGAGCCCGGGCTCCTATTCCGCATACATCAACTGCGAGTTTATAGTCTGCATACTGTCTATGTGGTTTGTTGTATTGGAATTAAATTTGTGTGCTGTGTGCATGACCTTTACGTGTTATTTGCATAGCTTTTCAGAGGTTTACATGTCTCTGGGGAGTCTCTACACGGCATGTGCGTATTTTGCTGCGTTTGCATTGTTCTGCGATATTTGCCTGAACTTTGCGTATTATGCGCATTTCTTTCACAAGTTTTCACGTTGCTCTGCTTTACGTTTACACCCGTCTGTGTCTTTTGCCTAGCTAGGAAACGTCTAGGCTCCTCCCACCTCCAGCGTGCCCACCCTTTTTCATCCCAACACACCTGTGAGCGCCCCGTTCTCAGCCCCCATCTGGGTCCCCTGTGCTTTGGCTTCTTCCATCTCAGTCTTCACTGTCATCAGTTGGGTCTGAAGCCGGCTCTGCGGAGTGGAGTAGAAATGACAGGGGAAGGGAGAGAAAGTGAATGGGCCCGGCCCTTTCTAGGGGAGAACACCCTGGTGCTCCTCGAGCTTTATTTGGAATGTCGTTTGGGGTCTTGTAGTTGTAAAACACAGAAATGGCCTCTGAAGTCGGGGGTGAAAGGTGCTTGCCTGCAAGGATATCTTTGCCCAGGTCCACTGACCCCTGGGGCGTCCCAGGTGGCTCAGTGATAAAAGAATCTGCCTGCAGTGTAGGAGACTCAGAACATGCAAGTTCGATCCCTGGGTGGGGAAGATCCCCTGGAGGAGGAAATGACAAGCCACTCCAGTATTCTTGCCTGAAAAATCCATAGAGGAGCCTGGTGGGCTACAGTCCATGGGGTCGCAAAGAGTCGGACACGACTAGGGGACTGAGCACACTGACCCCTGTGCCAGGCCAACTGGATATAGAAAGGTTTAGTTCTGCCGACCGGCTCCGGTTCCAGTCCTAGCTATATCCAGATTCCTGGGGCTGGGGTTTCAGACCAGCACAAGACAATATGGTGATTGATGATTAAGTTTCTAGGGTATTGGTCACCTCTGAGGACATTCTGCAAGGCAATTGGCTTGGTCTCCTCTGAGACTGTTTCATGGGGGCTAGGGGAGAACCATAATTTGAATCCAGGGCAGGCTGCTCTTAACTTCAGCTGCCCCAGGCCCTTCCCTTAGGCAGGCTGGAAAGGCATAGGGATGAATTTTCAAAAGGCATGAATTTTCCAGAATTCGTATGCTGCCCAACCTCTGCTGGGCTGACTACACAGTAGTTACTCAGTAAATGTGAGTGGTTGGGACTTCGAGGATGGTTCTTCTGCGAGGCCCAGGGTTGAGAAAGAGTTAAGAAAGGGTTAAGAAAGAGTTCAAGGGGGTAGCGAGAGGAGAAGGGAGGACCTGGCTGGTACCTCCTCCAAGAGGCCAACTTTAGCTTCCTAATTACAGGTGACACGAATGTCCCTCTCTCAAAATAGGGCTGCTGGACACTGCCTGGGGGGTGGTTGTTGAGTGGGTACTTAGGGGGAGGGTTAGCACAGGGCCTCCCCAGGGGGGCTCAGGGGTCTGCCCCATCCACCAGTGATGGGGCAAACAGCAGAGGACGGTGGAGCCTTCCTTTTATTTTTTTAAAGTCCATTTGTGTCCTATTTTATTTTTTATAATTGGACTATAATCGCCTTACAACGTTGTTAGTTTCTGGTGTGCAACAAAGTGAATGAGCTGTGTTAGTGGAATCTTCTTGGTCAGAAGGTAGACACGAGGGGGAATTGGCCCTGTAGGAGCTGGAAGGAAGGGTGCCGTTCTCATTTTCCTCCCTCAGTTGAAGAACGGGGGAATCCAAGGCCCCGAGGGGGAAGGCTGGGTGTGTGTGGGCACCCCTCCCCTCATTGTCGGGGTTCCCCAGCCCTCCAGCCTGCCCACCTACCTGGCGGCCCTCACAGGCCCTGAGGGCCTCCTCCAGCTCCCGGCGGACGCGCTCGGCCTGCTTCAGCCGCTTCGTCAGGGCCTCCTCGAGCCGGGCAGCCTCTGCCAGTCGGCGCCGAAGCTCCTCGACTTCGGGTCCGGGGTCTCCAGGCGGCGCCGTGGTGTTGGCGGCCGGCTCTGGGCAGCGGGGCCTCCGGGAGGCCGAGGAGGCCAGATTCCAGGCCAGAAGGGCTGCTCCGGCAGCAACCGCTGCCAGGAATACTGCGGCCCCGCACAGGGCGAACACCCGCCAGGCGCGCCCCGGCTCGGGCTCCGGCCCGGGCTCGGCCATGCCGCTGTCCACAGCTCTGGCCCCAGACGGCCACGAGCATTTAATTGGCACCTTGGGGAGCCAGGGACACCCACGGTTCCGCCCCTCCTGGCGGTGGTTTCGAGTTTATTGGGAGGGGCTGGACCCACGCCAAGGGCCAGCCCAGGCTACCGGAGGAGCCTAGGACAGGGCTGGGGATCCCGGGTTCCAGTCTTCTTTCTGCATCCCATGTGACCCTCTAAGCCTCAGTTTCCTCCTCTGTAAACTGGGGATGACTAGCTCCTGCCCTGTAGGGCTCTGTAGGAATCACCTGAGCATATCTGCACAAAGCCCCCCTTTGCACCAGGGGCCCTTGGCAAGGGTCTGGGGGTATACTGTCCTCCATTCTGTTCATGGAGAGACCAAACCTAGACGATGGGAGGCTGCTCGAAACAACTGAGGTCGACCTAGCTCAGGCGGCCGCACTTCTTTGTGACTAGCTGTGCGGCCCAGGGTGCAGACCCAAGGGTGGAGGCGTCCCATTTCCCTGCCCGTTCTCCACTAAGCCACCAGGGGGCGACAATCAGAGCCAGGCGCGTCTACACCGTTGCCCTGACTTTCCGGAGTCAAATCCTCCTCCTCCCTCTCTGCCCTCTTTCACTTCCATTTCCCCTTCCTCCACCCTAGTCCCCGCTTTTCCTCCTCCTCCTCCATCCTTCCCCACTCCCCATCCTCCCCCTCTCCTTTGTCCTTCCCCTGCGAGGCCCCCAGCAGGTCTTCAGGGTCATTCCCGCCCCCTCCAGCCCTGCTGGGTGCTCTTCCGGCCCGCGCATTCCTATCCCGGGGTTGCCGGATGGACCTTTCCTCCCTCTTTGCCCAGCTAACTTCCTTACCAGTTACTTCCCTGTCCACCAGTGTGTCTCTTCCTCTCCCTTCCCCACTAACTCTGACCCCTTTTGATTGCCGTCATCTTGTGTGTGTTTGATTCCTGACTGCCTCTCCCATCAGACTGGGGTGTGTGTGTGTGTGTGTGTGTGTGTGTGTGTGTGTGTGTGTGTTGTGTCTGACTCTGTGACCCCCATGGACTGTAGCCCACCAGGCTCCTCTGTCCATGGGATTCGCCAGCAAAAATCGAGGAGAGGGGTTGCCATGCCCTCCTCCAGGGGATCTTCCCAACCCAGGGATCAAACCCGCATCTCATGTATGGCAGGTGGATTCTTCACCGCCATACAGCCACTGGGGTATCAGACTGGGTGAGCCCCGAAAAAGTAGAGCCTTCACCTGCCTTATTCCCACTGCCACCGCGTGGGCCTGGCACACAGTAGCTGTGCAGTAAATGTGAGCTGAGAGGACACTATGAACAAGAATCTGTGTTCCTTCCTGACAGCCGCCCCTCCTCCCCCGTCCATTCCACAGGAAGAAAACAGAGCCCAGAGAGGCCAAGTCTCAGGGCAGGGACACAGAGCAGCTACAAGTCACTCCCAGATTCCTGCTGGAGCTGGAACCCCCCCCCCCATACCCCAGGCCCTGCAGCACCCCTCACGCCTGGTTTCCAACTCCTGGCTGGGTCACAGTCAGCCAGGGAAGAGGGACATTTTCAGGAAGCAGAGAAGTTTATACCCCGGCCACTGGGTGGGAGTTTGGGGGAAGAAATTGAGCAGGTCAAACCCATATCAGGCAAAACTGCCTCCTCATCTGTGAAACGGTACACGTAGGGCAGGGGGCGGGGAGTGCTGTTTTGGGGCTTTCCAGTAGCCCAAGCTGGAGGTGGGGTGGAAGCGGGAAAGGACCGAAGTCATGTGAGAAGGGCTTCCTGGCAATCAAGAGAACCTGCTAGAAGCAGAGGCCCCTGATGCTGGGAAAGACTGAGGGCAGGAGGGGAACGGGTGGCAGAGGATGAGACGGTTGGATGGCATCACCGACTCAACGGACATGAGTTTGAGCAAACTCCGAGGGATGGTGAAGGACCGGGAAGTCTGGCGTGCTGCAGTCCATGGGGTTGCGTCCGAACGACTGAGCAATAACCACTGCCTGAGCGGCTGAGAAACCCTGAGCAAGTCCAGTTACTTCTCTGGACATCAGTTTCCTCATCTGTTAGATGGGGCTGCTGATGGGGGGTAAAATGCCTCAGTCATTGGAAAGGGACTCCACGGGAGCATCTACTGAGCCTTCCTGTGAGCTGGGGGCACAGAAGTGATGGAGACCCGAGTCTCACCTTCTGGAGCCGAGATTCTCACTGGAATTGAATCTGTGCCCCCAGGGGAGGTTTGGCAATGTCTAGAGGCATTCTGTTGTTGTCACGTCCTGGCAATAAGGTGCTGCAGGCATCTGGTAGCAAAGGATGGTACTCAGCATCCTACAGTGCACGGGGCAGCCCCACCACAGAGAATGGTCCAGCCCAGATGGTGAGAGTTCAGAGGCCGAGAAACCCTGCTCTAGAACTTCAGGGTGAGGAGCAGGAGCTCCTAGCAGGGGGCAGAGACTGGCCGAGGCTGTGAGGCAGGAAGGAACTTGACGAATCAATATATAGAGAAATGGTCGGGGTGGGTGGAAAAGGAGGAAGTTAGGGGATGGGAGGGTGTTGTCAGGGGGGCCTGTGGCAGGGATGGGGTTTGGGGACACCGGGAAGACAGTAGGAGCCGTGGAAGGGGAGTCTAAGATCATCTGGGTTGGGGCCCATGGTTCCAGAGGGCAGTGCAGAATCCTGGGCAAACACAAGGGGCCTGCCCCTAGTGCTACGCACAAAAAGTTGCCTGGACAATAGTTGGCATTCCAGGAAAACTTGGAGGAAGGAAGATAACAGGGGAGGAAGGAAATAGGGGCCATGGGAGGGTCAAGGAAGTGGGTTAAATGGTCTATCAGACAGAGGCCTTCAACTTTGAGCCCCTCCCACGTTTTTCTTTCTTTCTTTCTCTTTTGGTAGTGCCATGTGGCTTGCAGGATCTCAGTTCTCCAATCAGGGATTGAATCTGGCCACGGCAGGGAAATCCTGGAATCCTAACTGCTAAGCTACCAGGGAACTCCCCATACCTAACCTTCAAGTTTGAGAAGCAGAGAGGCTCTCTGGGGGAGGGGCTCTCTAGGAGAGCTGGGTACGGCAGGGTGAATAAGAGTTTGGGGACGGAGGTGGCGGGGGCAATGTGACACACGTCTGTCCCGTGTCTGCACATCTAGGTTTAAGTCCCAGCCCTGCACTTTCTGCTGGAAGGGACTGGGAATCAGGACAAAGTGTTCCTCATCACAGCCACAGTTTCCTCACGGAACCACTGGATCAGAAGATCCAGCCAGGAGATAAGAGCAGAAAACTGCAGGCAGGGAGCACTGATGAGGATGTAGGTCCCTGATGGCTCAGCTGGTAAAGAATCCGCCTGTAATGCAGGAGACCCTGGTTCAATTCCTGCGTCGGGAAGATCCCCTGGAGAAGAGACAGGCTACCCACTCCAGTATTCTTGGGCTTCCCTTGTGGCTCAGGTGGTAAAGAATCTGCCTGCAATGCCGGAGACCTGGTTTGGAACCTTGGGTTTGGAAGATCTTCTGGAGAAGGGAAACACTACCCACTCCAGTATTCTGGCCTGGAGAATTCCAGGGACTATAGGAGTCACAAAGAGTTGGACATGACTGAGCGACTTTCTCTCTCACTTTCAGAGAAGAGGGCTGGGGGAGGGGCAGTGGGGTGATGCCTGCCAGCACCCCAGAAATCCCAGGGAACATTCTAGAGCATGGAGGCTGAATTTGGATGTCCATGGGTGTCCACCCTTGCCCAACATGGCAGGTCCCAGTTGCTTGGGGGTGACATGATAACACTCCAAAAACTTGAGAGTACAATTTTTCCCCGCAAAGGGGTGTTTACTTTTTGGAGCCAAATGACACCAGAAGAAAGTGAGTTTCTAGAAACCATGTCAGCAAGAAGCAGGTGCCCCAAGCCTCACCCCTGAGCCTTCCCCAACTCTAGGGCAGACTTGGGCCAACTCCCCTACTTCACGCAAGACATCCCTCCAAAGCTGGCCCATCTTGGACCCCCTAGGTTACCCCATCCCCCCACCCCCCACAACCGCGTTGCCATGTGGTCCCCTCAGAACTGGCCGAGTCAGGAGCCTCACACAGGGAAGCAGAGAGGGAGCCAGACCAGTCCAGGTTGTGGCCTAAAAAACATCAAAATAGGGACTCAGGTACTTCCCTGGCTGGTAAAGCCTTTGCACTTCCAATGCAGGGATCCCTGGTCTGGGAATTAAGATTCCGCACGTCATGCAGAGCGACCAAAAACCAAAAATTAAAATAAATAAAAAAATTTTAAAAAAGAAACAAAAAACAGAGGCGGACAGAACACAGGCCCCACCCCAAGCCCCGCCCCTCACAGGGCCTCCCTCCTCACTGAGTGCTCCCTCCCTTTCCAAGATCCTTCTCCGCGTCCAGCCCTCCGCCCCACAGACAGGCCACCTCCCCAGACCCTGACCCAGCCCAGCTCCCCGGCCCCTCCGAGCTTTCTTCTCCCAGGAGCTGCCCGATCCTTACCTGCCGGCTTTCTGGGATCTCATGTCAGCGGAGCGTTGAGGACTAAGACCGCGATCACAACGAATAGGAAGCTCGAGCAGCTGGACGCGTTGTTTTTGGAGGAGTTCTCATTCTGTCTTCTGGAGTAGAGATCAGGGCACTCAGGCAGCTGCCGGGCGCTAGGGCCGCTCTAGGCTTCTCCGCTAAGAATCTGCACTCCTTCCCGACAAATCGCTGGGGAGCAGAGTGAGCAGTGCCCCCCGCCCCCAGTGGCTGTGTGACAGATGGGACAAGGCTGGGACTTAAACTTGGTCGCCTGAGCATCGAGGTTCCCCCCCGCCCCAGCCTAGGGGGTCAGGAGTTGGGTGAAAGGGGCGTGCCCCGGGGGGTCCTCTCAGACCTTAGTCGCTCCACATCGGCCAACGCATCCTTCAGAGTTTGGTTCAAAATCTTCAACTCTCCTGGTTGAGGGGTGGGGTACAGGATCAGGGGCAGGTCGGCTCGGTGACCTCACCCACTCGCCGGACTCCAACCCAGGACGTGACTTTTCATGTCCTCATCAAGCCCCTGCTGAGAAACCTGGAGAACCCCCCCCTTCTCCCCAGCTCCACCCCTCCCTGTCTCGGACCCCAGCCCTGGGACCCTCCCTCCTTACTTCTTTCAACACCTGACCCCCACCGCCCCCCACTGCGGAACCCTGGCTGTGTTTTTCTCACCCTGAAACTTTGCCACCTGGGCCTGCTCCTTCTTCAGAGACTCCCTCAGGGTCACCTGGGTCAGAGAGGAGGGTCAGAACATGGACTCCTGTCCCTGGGCGCTGGACGCCACCCTAGGCCCTGGAATCAGAGGAGCTCAAATCCACACCCCATTCATTTCCCTGCCAACCCTCTCCCTGCAACTCAGCCTCCCACCGTGAAGAAAGGGCACAGCCTCCCACCCTCCCCTGGCCACCCATAACAGTGTGATCCTCAAAGTGGGAGTTTTGAGGCCTCCACCCCGCGAGAGAATTTGGAGGTTTCCTGTGCCCTAGATGAAGTTTCCAGATCCACTGGGGGTATTGCATAAAAAAATTTTTTTTAATATTTATTTGAAAAAAATGTTTTATTTGGTTGGGCTGAGTATTAGTTGCAACATGCTGACCCCCACCTGGGGGGTCATTAACATGCAACATGCTAATTTTGCATTTTGTTGCATCTTTAATTGCTGCAAGGGATGTAGGTCCATGACCAGGGATCACACCTGTGTCCCCTGCATTGGGGGCACAAAGTCACTGGATCACCAGGGAAGTCGCTAAATAACATTAAGAGGTCCTCCTAAAACCAGAAAATGGGGCAGAGTGCGGGTAGGGGAAGATTTCAGAGCCCAACTTAGATGTCCCTGAGAGTCTCTAGGTCCTCCATGTTAGAACAGAAGTGAAAATTTCAAATGCTCTCAGGATGCAGTGGAAGGAGCTGGGGAGGTCCTCTTCCCAGTCCCTAGAGAGGATTTCTGCTCCCCAAGATTGGCCCAAGGGGAGTTTCTAGGTCCCCCCATTCAAGTGCCAGAGTTTAGAGAGCTTTCATACCCTACCGGGATACTGGCACCCATAATGGGAGTTTTAAGGCTCCCCAGAGCAGCACCTCAGGGAGAGTGAAAGGTCCCCAAAGCCTAGTGGAGACATCCAGGGGGCAGTCTCAAGGTCCCTCTGATTCTCCACAAAGACCCTGGGAGAGCCTCTCAAGTACCCGGCCTGTCTAGGGGGTGCAGTGGCTTACCACAGAACGGTTGCAGGTGGCAGCTTCGGCTTCCTTCTCACGTGAGGCCTGGTCTAGCTGGCGCTGCAGGTGTTGGCTGAGCTCCTGACACTCCTTCTGTGCTTGGAGGCCGTCCACGCAGGCCTTGCTGTTGGCCCTGACAGCGAAGTAGATGAGGGGCACAAGCAGCCCCACCACCGCCAGGAGCAGCAGGAGCCCCAGCCACAGCGGTAGCTTGCAGCGAGTCAGCATAGATCCTTCCAATTTGTCCATCATGGGTACTGGGCTGCAGTGATTAAAAAGTGGGTACCATAAGGGAACTGCCCTTAGGGAAATTCCAACACGAGTTATATATAGGAGGTCCCTGGCACCACTATGGGCTAGGACTGCCCCCTGATTAGCATAATAGCGGTGCTGATCAGTGAGGAGCTCCAGGAGGAGCCTCTGACTTGCAGATACTTGCAGATACCCAGAGGGCAGCCAGGCTTTCGGTTTAGGTTTCTAGGTTTCAGTTTCCTTTTTCCTTTTCCCTGAGAGAAAAAGATGAGTTGCTTTTGCCACATTCTGGCCTTGGGGCTTTCTGGGTTGGATGCTGGCCAGTTCGATCCTGTGAGAGGGGAGTGGGGCTCCTGGGACACCCCATGTCAGGTCCTTGCCCTTCTCCTACATGTTTCTGAGCGTGACCATCGCAGTTACTGAGCAGCCGGTGCACGCCAGCTCTGTGTTCATCTCTACCACAAGCGGAAGAGGCAGAGGGCATTTTTGGGGCTGCAAGTCCCCAGCTGGGAGAAATGAAACCTGAGACACGAGTGGTGACTGGAGGCATGATTGTGTCTGACTGAGGAGACCGGGTGTAGAATTCAGGGATCTCCTGGTAACCTTGAGGGGTACACTTAGCGTCTCTGTCCCCTGCCGAGCGGACTAGGAGGCATGGAGGGTGTCAGAGGACCGACCAGAGCCTGCAGGGAGGGGAGAGAAGAGCTGGACCTCCCAACACTACTCAGACTGCAGTGGTCCTACATGGCCACCAGGGGACGCACCAGACAACAGACAGCCACCCAGGCCCCTGTCCTGGCTCCAGGCAGGAACTTGCTCTCTCTGCCAGCATCTGTCTCTACCACCTCCGCACTCCACATAAACCCTCTGAACTGTAACTGACCATGACCCTAAGCGGCCTTCCCAGGGCAGAGTCCTCCCCCATATCTTCTGTTTTAGCTGCTTTATGAAGTATGGAGAGAGTAGTATCTAATACCCGTTCCTGAGGTGTTTTCACAGGTGTGAAAATGCCACCCCCTCCCCGCTGCCCAAGCCACTCACACCAGATGGAAGATGTTAACCACATGAGGGTCACGACATGTACCCCCAGACCTACTGGGGGAAAAGGATGATAGTGTTAACCCCTGTGACCTCACCATCAGTCACTCAGAGAATCGTCCCCTCCCCTGGGTCCACTCGCCCCTCCCCTGGGCCTTGAGAATGCTTTTCAGAAACCTCTGGAGGGGTCAGGATTCTCTGGGGGCATAAGCGACTTGCCTCCTTGCAGGGCCCTGCAATGAACCTTTCTCTGCTACAAACTCCACAATTTCTGTGTATCTGTCTTCACTGTGTGTCAGGGACACGGATCTCAGTTAACGGAAGCTCGGTTTCCTCGTCTGCAACGTGGGGACATCACAGGAGCGGCCTCGTCAGGAGGGGCAATGAGGAGTTCTGAGTAAAGCGCTTTGCATCCAGGAGGCACTCAGTGCTGGTGTGGCTGGGCGTGTGACTCAGGGCAGACGGACTGGGGGGAAATGTGGAAGTCAGACCCAGGAGTGAGGAGTACATTTTGAGGAAAGAAGATCAGGTCCATTTGTGACACTCAGAACTCAAAGGACCTGGGTGGAGGGTGTCTAGGGAGAGACCTCCAAAGGGGCTGGGACCCTGGACTGACATTCCAGGGAACTCAGGCTGCACTGATCTCCCTTCCAAAGGATCAAGGGAACCAGATCTTCCTACTGGAGACTGGCCTGATTACACACTTCCTGTTGCAGGAAGTGACTTCTAGAAGGCAGCTGTGCACTTGTCCAGCGGCTTCTTTCAGCACAGCCTGACCACTACCCAGATTCTGTTGGCTCAGCCATTTGCAGGGTTTGCGGTCAGCTGGAACAGAGGCTACGTGGGGCCAAAGCCAGGGATCCTGGTGTTCAGGATGACACCCCTCTGCCTGGTTACGATGCTCACAGCAAAGACTTGCTTCCAACAACTCAAGAGCTGACTCTACATGTGGATGTCACCAGACAGTCTATCTGAAATCAGATTATGTTCTTTGCCCCTAAAGATGGAGAAGCTCTATACAGTGAGCAAAAATAAGACCTGGAGCTGACTGTGGCTGAGATCATGACTCCTTCTGGCCAAATTCAGGCTTAAATTAAAGGAAGTAGGGGAAAACCGCTAGACCATTCAGGTATGACCTAAATCCAATCCCTTACAGTGGAGGTGTCTGATACAGTCAAAGGATTGGATCTGGTAGACAGAGCTCCTGAAGAACTATGGAGGGAGGTTTATAACACCACACAGGGCTCAGTGACCAAAATCGTTCCAAAGCCAAAAAAGTACCTGAAGGCAAAGTGGCTGTCTGTGCTTAGTGACACAGTCGTGTCCAACTCTTTGCCACCCCATGGACTGTAGCCCACCAGGCTGCTCTGTCCATGGGGATTCTCCAGGCAAGAATACTAGAGTGGGTTGCTGCCGGGGTCCAGCCCCGGTGGATCTAGGGTAATTCGAAGCGGGGATGGCGTGGTGAGGAAAAACTTACTTATGTAGAAATGTAAAAGAGAGATTAGGAAAGAATAGTGTAGTGGGAAATTTAGTGGAGAAAAGAGGCTGAATAACTTGGTTTACGCGGAAAACTAATAAAGTTCCAAGACAAGGAACTTGCGCCGTCTACATTAGGCCACCGGCGCCCAGTTGAATAGCGGAGGGTGTCCCACCTTAGGCTCCCTCTCGCGTGGATCCTAAAAGCCAGGGCAAGTAAGTAGACTTGGAGAGCCTCCATGCCCCAGATGGGAATTCAGCCTGAAAAGGAGGTGGGAGAGGGAGAAAGAGAGAGAGAGAGAGACTCGACCCACGGGGAGCCAGATTTCCAAGAAACCAGTTCGAGAAGCTGGTTAGAAAAACTGGTCCATCCTTTATTGTTCGAAAAGCTTTTTATACTTTTTGGTTGTATATAGAGATCAATGGATAATACAAAATTATATGGTGTCAGCAGCCCTGACTCTTATCGAGACCAGGCTTTCTCTCTGCATACCTAGTTGTAGACATAAGTCTTAGGTGATTTACATCATCTTCGGCCAGAAGGTCGATTAACATTTTATGGCCCTTTTCTGATAAGGGTAATAGTGTTGTTCTTCCCAAAGTCTGGTGCCACTCTCTGAAAGCACTAAATAAAGTTACATTCTTACATAGCAAGGATACAACAATTTATAACAAGAAAAAAAGAGTACAGTGGTTTATAACAAAGAGAAAATTCATTAACTCAAAAGTCTAGTATTGCTAACATCAAAACTACTATATTCCTATTTCTGCATCCCGATTACATTGATTAATATCCTCCCAGGTGCCTGAAAGATAAAGGATATGGAGGCCTGGCAGCAAACATTAACTCAACAAACTCTTCACCAAACTAATTCTTAACTCTAAAAGGCTCTATATCTTTAAGATGTTTTAAGCTTCGTGCCTGTCATGGTTGGGGGCTGTAAACAATCCACAAGGTGTAAAGTCCAGGCAGACCTGTCAGATAAGTTAGAAAGCCATCAAAGGGGTTTAAACCGAGACATTCTTTTTATATACAGGAGACTGTTAACTGGAGCTCTGAATGGACTCTTTCCAGAGAAAAGGTGGTAATGTCGGAAGAGTATAGTATAGCAGACAGAAAACGGACAGATTTTGGTTTCGCAATAAAGGCTGAGACAGAGGACCCCTCGAGACCTGACTCGCCTTGCCCATCAGGTCTCTCCCCATGACCTTGTCATGGGTGGGATCTCCTGTGCTGGCTCCCGGCAGGTTGCCATGCCCTCCTCCAGGGGATCTTTACAACCCAGGGATCTAACCCAGGCCTCCTGCATTGCAGGCGGATTTTTACTGTCTGAGCCACCAGGGTTGTCTGATGAGGCCTCACAAACAGTTGAGGAAAGAAGAAAAGTGAAAGGCAAGGGAGAAGGGAAAGATAAACCCAACGGAAGGCAGAGTTTCAGAGAACAGCAAGGAGACATAAGAAGGCCTTTTTCAAGGAACAATGCAAAGAAATAGAGAAAAACAGTAGAATGGGAAAGACTAGAGAGTTCTTCCAAAAAATTGGAGATATCATGGGAACATGTCATGAGAAGACGAGCGCAATAAAAGGACAGATGCAGTGAGGAGCAAGGAGAAACAGAAATAATTAAGAAAAGGTGGCAAGAATACACAGAAACACTATATAAGAAAGGTCTTTGTGACCTAGATAGCCATAATGCTGCGGTCACTCACTAGAGCCAAAACATCCTGGAGTGTGAAGTTAAGTGGGCCTTAGGAAGCATTGCTATAAACAAAGCTAGTGGAGGTGATGGAGTTCCAGCTGAGCTATTTCAAATCCTAAAAGATGAAGCTGTGAAAGTGCTGCTCTCAAGATGTCAGCAGATTTGGAAAACTCAGATCCGGAAGAGGTCAGTTTTCACTCCAATCTCAAGGAAGGCAATGCCAAAGAATGTTCAAACTACCATTTAATTGTGTTCATTTCACACGCTAGCAAGGTTTGCTCAAAATCCTTCAGGCTAGGCTTTAGCAGTTCATGAACCAAGAACATCCATTGTCTGAGGTGGGTTTCAAAAAGGCAGAGGAACCAGAGGTCAAATTGCCAACATTTTTGGATTGTGAAGAAAGCAAGGGCGTTCCAGAAAAAAATTTGCTTTTGCTTCATTGACTCTGCTAAAGGCTTTGACTGTGTGGATCACAGAAAACTGTGGAACATTCTGAAAGAGATGAGAGTGCCCGACCACCTTATCTGTCTCCTGAGTAACCCATATACGGGTCACAGAGCAAATTTAGAATTGGACCTGGAACAACTGACTGGCTCCAAATTGAGAAAGGAGTGAGACATGGCTTTATATTGTCACGCTGCGCATTTAACTTTTTGCAGAGTACAACATGTGAAATGCTGGCCCGGATGAATGGCAAGCTGGAATCAAGACTGCCAAGAGAAAAATCAACAACTGCAGACATGCAGAGGACACCACTCTAATGCAGAAAGGGGAGATGAACTAAAGAGCCTCTTGATGAAGTGAAAAAGGAGAATGAAACACCTGGCTTGAAATACAGCAAGCAACAAACTACAATCAAGGCATCTGGTCCCGTCACTTCATGGAAAATAAAATCAGAAAAAGCAGAAACTGTGACAGATTTTATTTTCTTGGTTTCCAAAGTCACTGGGGATGGGTACTACAGCCATGAAATGAAACGGCACGTGCTCCTTGGAAGAAAAGCTCTGACAAACCTAGACAGGATATTAAAAAGCAGACACATCACGTTTCCAACAGAGTTCCATGTATTTACTGCTATGGTCTCTCAGTAGTCATGTGTGGATGGGAGAGTTGGACCACAAAGAAGGTTGAGCGCTGCAGAATCAATGCTTTCCTACTGAGGTGCCGGAGAAGACTCTTGAGAGATCTTTGGACAGCAGGGAGATCAAACCAGTCAATCCTAGAGGAAACCAACCCTGAATATTCATTGAAAGGACTGATGCTGAAGCTCCAATACTTTGGCCACCTGATGGGAAGAGCCAACTCACTGGAAAAGACCCTGATGCTGAGAAGGACTGAAGGCAAGAGAAGACGGCAGCAGAGGATGAGTTGGTTTGATAGAGTCACCGACCCAGTGGACATGAATTTGAGCAAACTCTGGGAGATAGTGGAAGACAGAGGAGCCTGCAAGCTGCATTCCATGGGGTTGCAAAGCGAGGGACTCCACCGAGTGACTCCACAAGGACAATTTCCTCACCCCACCCACAACTCCATTAAAGCCACGCAGCAGCCAAATGACCCAGGAATCGGGAATGGCCTTGCTGTGCAGACTGACATAGAGCCTGTGTGTCCCCTGACGAGGGCCTCCCCCACCCCCTCCGGCCCCTGGGCTGGACTCCAGGTGCAAAGACAGGGCCCATGGCAAAACCCGTATCAGACTCTTCTGGGCTGACCTGTGAACTTTAGGGTCAGCTCAGGACCGTGATTTCAGATAGGGGTCAAGATTGCATGTGCTCAGCCCTGCCTCCCTGCCAGACCTGGGCAAGTGATTTCAGCCTAGCCTTAGTTTCCATTGCTATAAAATGGGCATGAACATAATAGAACTTTGGTGCTTCCCCACATTCTGCAACCAAAGCTAGTGCTGTAGTCACCTCGTTCTAGTCTCAGCCCTGCAAAAAGGAAGTTTGTGAGTTTTCCCTCTAAGATTTCAATGGGAAAAAGTAATGCATATTCTTCCAAATTTATGCTTTAAAAAAAATGTGTATAGATATAATTGTCTGTGCCAGGTCTTAGTCGTGGTAGGCTCAATCCTTGTTGTGACACATGGAACCTTATCTGTTGCCTGTGGGATCTAGTTTCCTGATCAGGGCCAAATCAGGCCCCCCTGCAGTGGGGGAGTGGAGTCTTACCCACTGGATCCCTGGGAAAGTCCCAATCTATCTTTTTTTTTTTTCTTCTGTTTTTTGGCTGTGCCTTGCAGAATGTGGGATGTTAGTTCCCTGACAACAGATCTAACCCATGTTCCTTTGCAGTTTAAGTGAGGTGCCTTAACCACCAGACCACCAGGGAAGTCCCAACCTTTGTTATTTTTTAAAGACTCCCTTTATTTTGGTTTGCACACACCCAGCAAAGATAGTCCAGAAACACTGCATAGACGCATTTTCCATTTCCCCCACTGTGCTCATCTTTCATCTTAAGGTGCATGTGTTGGAACGTATGAACCAGTGCTGACTGATAACAGGGCTAACTGAAGCCCATGCATTATCCCATCTCCTCAGTTTCCCCCTCTGCCCTTTTTCTGCCCCTGGATCCTCACAGGACCCTGAGTCCTGATGCCTCTGTGGCTCCCCTGGGTCAGGCAGCTTCTCAGGCTTTCCTGGTGGTGATGACCTTGGGAGCTGAGAGTCAGGTGATCTGCAGGGTGGTCCTCGGGCGGGATTGGCCTGGTGTTGTTCTCGTGGCTGGACTGGGCTTTGGCGAGAAGGACAGGAGAGGGCAAGTGCCTTTCTCACGACACACGTGTGTCCAGGACACGGGCCAGAGGCCTGACTCACCCTGTGATCTGGGTCATGCGGCCCTGGCTGAGGTGGTGTCCGTCAGGCGTCTCCACCATAAAGCCGCCTCCTTCCTCTCTTCCACCTGTGCCTTCTGGAAAGAGGTGACGATTTACAGCCCACACCAAAGCCATGGGACCCGCACGCCATCCTCGTGAGGGCCAGATATCTGTGTACGTTATTTGATATTCCTCCGTCTGGGAGATTTTTCTCCTCTCTTTCGTTTCTTGCTTTGGTCAGTCATGTGTTCATATCCCTGTGAACTCATGGATATTTATTTTACACATGATGATATTTATTTTGTCACTCAAATAGTTCCCGCTTTGGCTCTTTGTTATTTTCCACAAGCTTCCTTCCACTAAAGCATTTGGGAGCATTCTTTGTAGTCACGCAGAAACCATATGCTTATAAGGGGCTCTGTTAAGGAAGGCCACCATCAAACTCCATTTTAGGAGCAGGGAGCACACACAGGGAGAGCTTTCTTTCCTTTTAATTGGTCATCTCTCCCAGTGATGGGATATTAGTTTCTAGACCAGGGACTGAACCCAGGCCTTGGGAGCCTGGAATCCTAACCACTAAGTCATCAGAGAACTCTTCGAGGACTTCATTTTGAGAAGCAGGGGAATCTCTGGGGAGGGGCTGCCAGGGCTGGGTACTGTAGGATGAATAGGAGCTTGGGGGATGGAGGTGGCAGGGCCAGGTGACACAGATCTGCCCAAGTCTGCTCATCCAAGTGTGAGTCCAGCCCTGCACTTTCTTCCGGAAGGGACTGGGAGCCAGGACAGAGTGTCCCTCGTCTCAGCCTTGGTTTCCTGGTGGAACCAGTGTCATCCGAAGATGAAGCGGTAATGAGATGAGAGAAGCCAGGAGATGAGAGGAGAAAACTGCAGGCAGGGAGCCCGGACGAGGGTCCTTCGATGCTGCCAGCGGAGAAGAGGGCTGGGGATGCAGGGGGACGGTGCCTGCTGGAACCCCAGCGGTACTGAGGAACATTCTAGAGCACGGAAGGCTGGCTGTGGACGTCAGTGGACGTCCACCTTTGTCTGCAGGGCAGGCCTCAGATGCCTTGGGAGGTGCCCCAGGAACGCTCCAAACACTCGAGAGTCCAGTTTTCCCCCCAAACGGAATGCTTCCATTTCAAGTCCAAAGACCCAAGAAGAAAGTGACTTTCTCAGAGCAGTGTCAGCAAGATGGATGTGCCACAACCCGACTCGCGTGCCATCCCTGGCTCTAGGCGGCCTTGGGCCAGGGCTGCTACTGCCCACTCTTTCAGAACTGCCCTGCCCTGAGCCCGTTAGGCTACCCCATCCTCCCTCCGACGGTGTTGCCATGTGGTCGTGTTGGGACTGGCCAGGACCTGTTGGGAATGGCCAGGACCGGAAGCCTCAAACCGGGTATTGGAGCTGGAGTCGGCCCAGTCCTGGCTGTGGCCTAAAAGACATCACAAGAGGGAGTCAGAGACAGAGGGATCCTGGCTCCGCCCCAACCCCACCAGACTCTAGGGCCCTTCCCAACTCACTCAACCCTCCCTCCGCCTCCAGATTCCACTCCCCGGTGCCCAGACCTTCGCAGGCAGGCCACCTCCCCAGACCCGGATCCAGCCCCAGCTCCCGGCCCCTCCGAGCTTTCTTCTCCCTCTAGACGCCCCCTTCGTACCTGCCGGCCTTCTGGGACCTCATTTCTTCAGACACTTGCGGGTGATGGACACAACCCGAGTCGTCACCACACCCCCGAAAAAGGAGAGGAACACGTCGAACAAGCTGGAGGCGTAATCCTTAGCTGAGTCTTCACTCTTTCTTCTGGAATAGAAATCGGGGCACTCAGGCTGCGGCTTCCTGGGCTCCACGAGATCTGCGCTGTGCCTTTAAGAATCTCCACTCCTCCCCCAAGTCGCTGGTCAGGAGAGTGAGCAGCGGCCACCCCAGGGTTGTGTGACAGATGGGACGAGGCTGGGGCTTAAACTTAGTCCCCTAACATCGGGGTTTTTCTGAGCCGAGGGGACTCGGGAGTCGAGGGGTGGAGTGAAAGGGGAGTGTCCGGGGCGTGGTCTCGCACCTTAATTTCTCGGAAAGGTCATCCACTTGTTGGTTCAAGTTCGCCAACTCTCCTGTTTGAGGGATGGGGCACAGATTCAGGGGCCTCGTCCACACAGTGATCTCGCTAAAGCACCTGGCACCCAGCCGGGACATCACGTGACTTAGCGCGGTGTTCATTCATCCCCAGCTGGGAAACCCGGCTCCCGGCTCCCCCACCCCAAATGGAATCTGGCCCCCCTTCCTCTCCCCTGATCACAACCCTGGTACCCTCCCTCCGGGCTCTCAACACCTGGCCTGTCGCTGCCCCCCCTAGCCCCTCGGCGGAACCCTGGTCATCTGCTTTTCTCACCCTGAAGCTCCTCCACTCGTGCCTGATCCTTCTTCAGAGCGTCCTTCAGGGTCACCTGGGTCAGAGGGGAGGGTCAGAACCTGGACTCCGGAGCCTGGGTGCTGGACCCCTCCCTGAGCCCTGGGGTCAGAGGCACTCAGATGCACACACCCTTCATTTCCCAACCAGCCCTCCTCCTGCTCCTCAGTCTTCTACCTTGAAGAATGGGCACAACTTCCCACCTTCCCCGGGACCCCCTTAAGAGTGTGATCCTCTAAATGGGAGTTTTGAAGGCCTCCCAGAAGAAAATGTGGAGGTTCCCCATGCCCAGACTCTAGGAGAAGTTTCTAAGTGCCCTGGGCTATAGCCCAATAAGGTTAAGAGTTCCTTCTATAACCAGAAACAAGGGGCTGGGTTTGGGAAGTGAGAGTGATGATTTCAAAGCCTAAGTTAGATGTCCATGAGAGTTTCAAGGTCTTCCATTTTAGAACATAAGTGAAAATTTCAAAGGTTCTCAGGATGCAGTGCAAAGAGCTGAGGAGGTCCTGTTACCAGCCTCTAGAGATGATTTCTGCTCCCCAATATTGGCCCAAGGGGCATTTCTAGGTCTCCCCATTCAAGCGCCAGAGTTTAGAGATCCTTCATACCCTAAAGGGATACTGACGCACAGAATTGGAGTTATAAGGCTCCCCGCCCCCCAACATACATCAGCACCCCGCAGACACTTTGGAGGTTCCCAATCCCAGGTGTTGACAAAAAGGACACAGTTTCCAGGTCTATCTTGATCTCCACCAAGACCCTGGGAGAGACCTCCAAGTCTGGGGCTCTCTCGAGGGGCTCAATGGCTTACCACCGTCTGTTTGCACGTGGCAGCTTCGGCTTCCTTCTCGTGTAAGACTTCCTGGGGCTGGTTTAGCTGGCGCTGCAGGTGTCGGTTGAGCTCCTGACACTCCTTCTGTGCTTGGAGGCCGTCCACGCAGGCCTTGCTGTTGGCCCTGACGGCGAAGTAGATGAGGGGCACAAGCAGCGCCCCCGCCGCCAGGAGCAGCAGGAGCCCCAGCCACAGCGGCAGCTTGCGGCCACACAGCGCTGACTCCCTCGAGTCCTCTTCTTCGTCTATGGGCATCAGGAACTCACTCATGTCCATCTCGGTCTCTATGGGCACTGGTCTGCAGTGAATAGAAGTAGCGCCAAATTCAACTGCTGGAACCTGTATGGGCTAGGACTGCCCCCTGATTAGCATAATAGCGGCGGCGGCCAATGAGAAGCTCCAGGAGGCCTGGAGTGACTTGGAGACTCTTGAAGGGAGCCTGTGCAGCCAGGGGAAGCCCAGGCTTTCGGGTTCGGTTTCGGTTTCGGTTTCCTTATTCTGGGAAGAAAACGGGCGGGTTACTTTGGCCAAATTCTGGCCTTGGACTTTCTGTGTTGTCTGCTGGCCAGTACAATCCTGTGAGAGGGGAGTGGGGCTCCTGGGACACCCCATGTCAGGTCCTTGCCCTTCTCCTACATGTTTCTGAGCGTGACCATCGCAGTTACTGAGCAGCCGGTGCACGCCAGCTCTGTGTTCGTCTGTATCACAAAGGGAAGAGGCAGAGGGCTCTTTTGGGGGCCCAAGTCCCCAGCTGGGAGAAATGAAAGCTGAGGCGTGAGTGGTGACCGGGGCGGTGTTGTTTCTGACTGTGGCGACTGGGTTTAGAATTCAGGGATCTCCTGGTGACCTTGAGGGGTTCACTTAGCGCCTCTGTAACCCGAGCGGACCATCGGGAGGGTGTCAGAGGACCGACCAGAGCCTGCAGGGAGGGGAGAAGCGCTGGACCTCCCAACACTACTCAGACTGCAGTGGTCCTACATGGCCACCAGGGGACGCACCAGACAACCGACAGCCACCCAGGCCCCTGTCCTGGCTCCAGGCAGGAACTTGCCCTTTCTGCCAGCATCTCTCTACCACCACGGGACTCCACATAAACCCTCTGAACTGTAACTGAACATGACCCTAAGCGGCCTTCCAGGGCAGACTCCTCCCCCATATCTTCCGTTTTAGCTCCTTTATGAAGTATGGAGATAGTATCTAATACCCGTTCCTGAGGTGTTTTCACAGGTGTGAAAATGCCACCCCCTTTCCCGCTACCCAAGCCACACTCACCAGATGGAAGATGTTAACCACATGAGGATCACGACATGTACCCCCAGACCTACTGGGGGAAAAGGATTGATAGTGTTAACCCCTGTGACCTCACCATCTGTCACTCAGAGAATCGTCCCCTCCCCTGGATCCACTCCCCCCTCCCCTGGGCCTTGAGAATGCTTTTCAGAAACCTCTGGAGGGGTCAGGATTCTCTGGGGGCATAAGCGACTTGCCTCCTTGCAGGGCCCTGCAATGAACCTTTCTCTGCTACAAACTCCACAATCTGTGTATCTGTCTTCACTGTGCGTCAGGGACATGGACCTCAGTTAACGGAAGCTCGGTTTCCTCGACTGCAACTTGGGACCATCACAGGAGCGGCCTTGTCAGGAGGGGCAATGAGGAGTTCTGAGTAAAGCACTTTGCATCCAGGAGGCACTCAGTGCCCACGTGGCTGGGCGTGTGACTCAGGGCAGATGGACTGGGGGGAAATGTGGAAATCAGGCTCAGGAGTGAGGAGCACATTTTGAGGAAAGAAGATCAGATCCATTTGGGACACTCAGAACCCCAAGGACCTGGGTGGAGGGTGTCTAGGGAGAGACCTCCAAAGGGGCTGGGACCCTGGACTGACATTCCAGGGAACTCAGGCTGCACTGATCTCCCTTCCAAAGGATCAAGGGATCCAGATCATCCTACGGGGGACTGGCCTGTCTGACATTTCCTGTTGCAGGAAGTGACTTCTAGAAAGCAGCTGTGCACTTGTCCAGTGGCTTCTTTCAGCACAGCCCGACCACTACCCAGATTCTGTTGGCTCAGCCATTTGCAGGGTTTGCGGTCAGCTGGAACAGAGGCTACGTGGGGCCAAAGCCAGGGATCCTGGTGTTCAGGATGACACCCCTCTGCCTAGTTACGCTGCTCACAGCAAAGGCCTGCTTCCAACAACTGAAGAGCTGACTCTACACGTGGACGTCACCAGATAGTCTATCTGAAATCAGATTATGTTCTTTGCCCCTAAAGATGGAGAAGCTCTATACAGTGAGCAAAAATAAGACCTGGAGCTGACTGTGGCTGAGATCATGACTCCTTCTGGCCAAATTCAGGCTTAAGTTAAAGGAAGTAGTGGGAAACCACTAGGCCATTCAGATATGACCTAAATCCAATCCCTTACAGTATAGGTGACTGATACAGTCAAAGGATTGGATCTGGTAGACAGAGCGCCTGAAGAACTATGGAGGGAAGTTTATAACACCGCACAGGGCTCAGTGACCCAAAACGTCCCAAAGCCAAAAAAGTACCTGAAGGCAAAGTGGCTGTCTGTGCTTAGTGACTCAGTCGTGTCCAACTCTTTGCCACCCCATGGACTGTAGCCCACCAGGCTGCTCTGTCCATGGGGATTCTCCAGGCAAGAATACTGGAGTGGGTTGCCATGCCCTCCTCCAGGGGATCTTTACAACCCAGGGATCTAACCCAGGCCTCCTGCATTGCAGGCGGATTTTTACTGTCTGAGCCACCAGGGTTGTCTGATGAGGCCTCACAAACAGTTGAGGAAAGAAGAAAAGTGAAAGGCAAGGGAAAAGGGGAAGATAAACCCAACGGAAGGCAGAGTTTCAGAGAACAGCAAGGAGACATAAGAAGACCTCTTTCAAGGAACAATGCAAAGAAATAGAGAAAAACAGTAGAATGGGAAAGACTAGAGAGTTCTTCCAAAAAATTGGAGATATCATGGGAACATTTCACGAGAAGACAAGCGCAATAAAGGACAGATGCAGTGAGGAGCAAGGAGAAACAGAAATAATTAAGAAAAGGCGGCAAGAATACACAGAAACACTACATAAGAAAGGTCTTTGTGACCTAGATAGCCATAATGCTGCGGTCACTCACTAGAGCCAAAACATCCTGGAGTGTGAAGTTAAGTGGGCCTTAGGAAGCATTGCTATAAACAAAGCTAGTGGAGGTGATGGAGTTCCAGCTGAGCTATTTCAAATCCTAAAAGATGAAGCTGTGAAAGTGCTGCTCTTAAGATGTCAGCAGATTTGGAAAACTCAGATCCGGAAGAGGTCAGTTTTCACTCCAATCTCAAGAAAGGCAATGCCAAAGAATGTTCAAACTACCATTTAATTGTGTTCATTTCACAGGCTAGCAAGGTTTGCTCAAAATCCTTCAGGCTAGGCTTTAGCAGTACTCGAACCAAGAACATCCATTGTCTGAGGTGGGTTTCAAAATGGCAGAGGAACCAGAGGTCAAATTGCCAACATTTTTGGATTGTGAAGAAAGCAAAGGAGTTCCAGAAAAAAATCTACTTTTGCTTCATTGACTATGTTAAAGGCTTTGACTGTGTGGATCACAGAAAACTGTGGAACATTCTGAAGGAGATGAGAGTGCCCGACCACATTATCTGTCTCCTGAGAAACCCATATACGGGTCACAGAGCAAACTAAGAATTGGGATTGGAAAAACTGACTGGCTCCAATTTGAGAAAGGAGTGAAACATGGCTTTATATTGTCACCCTGCGTATTTCACTTTTTGCAGAGTACAACATGCGAAATGCTGGCCTGGATGAACGGCAAGCTGGAATCAAGACTGTCAAGAGAAAAATCAACAGCTTCAGATATGCAGAGGACACCACTTTAATCCAGAAAGGGGAGATGAACTAAAGAGCCTCTTGATGAAGTGAAAGAGGAGAATGAAAAACCTGGCTTGAAATACAGCAAGCAACAAACTACAATCAAGGCATCTGGTCCCGTCACTTCATGGAAAATAAAATCAGAAAAAGCAGAAACTGTGACAGATTTTATTTTCTTGGTTTCCAAAGTCACTGGGGATGGGTACTGTAGCCATGAAATTAAACGGCACATGCTCCTTGGAAGAAAAGCTCTGACAAACCTAGACAGGATATTAAAAAGCAGACACATCACGTTTCCAACAGAGTTCCATGTATTTACCGCTATGGTCTTTTCAGTAGTCATGTGTGGATGGGAGAGTTGGACCATAAAGAAGGTTGAGCGCTGCAGAATCAATGCTTTCCTACTGAGGTGCCGGAGAAGACTCTTGGGAGATCTTTGGACAGCAAGGAGATCAAACCAGTCAATCCTAGAGGAAACCAACCCTGAATATTCACTGGAAGGACTGATGCTGAAGCTCCAATACTTTGGCCACCTGATGGGAAGAGCCAACTCACTGGAAAAGACCCTGATGCTGAGAAGGACTGAAGGCAAGGGGAGAAGACGGCAGCAGAGGATGAGTTGGTTTGATAGCGTTACCGACTCAGTGGACATGAATTTGAGCAAACTCTGGGAGATAGTGGAAGACAGAGGAGCCTGGCATTCTGCATTCCATGGGGTTGCAAAGCGAGGGACACCACCGAGTGACTGCACAAGGACAATTTCCTCTCCCCATCCCCCAACTCCATTAAAGCCACTCAGCAGACAAATGACCCAGGAATCGGGGATGGCCTTGCTGGGCAGACTGACGTGCCTGTGTGGCCCCTGACGAGGGCCTCTCCCCCAGGCTGGACTCCAGCTGCAAAGACAGGGCCCGTGGCAAAACCCATATCGGAGCTCCACTGGGCTGACTTGTGAACTTTAGGGTCAGCTCAAGACCATGATTTCAGGTAGGGGTCAAGATTGCATGTGCTCAGCCCTGCCTCCCTGCCAGACCTGGGCAAGTGATTTCAGCCTAGCCTTAGTTTCCATCGCTGTAAAATGGGCATGAACATAATAGAAGTTTGGTGCCTCCCCACATTCTGCAACAAAGCTAGTGCTGTAGTCACCTCGTTCTAGTCTCAGCCCTGCAAACAGGAAGTTTGTGAGTTATCCCTCTAAGATTTCAATTGGAAAACATAATGCATATTCTTCTGAATTTATGCTTTAAAAAAATATGTATATATATAATTGTCTGTGCCAGGTCTTATTCGTGGTAGGCTGAGTCTTTGTTGTGACACATGGAACCTTATCTATTGCCTGTGAGCTCTAGTTTCCTGATCAGGGCCAAATCAGGCCCCTCTGCAGTGGGGAGTGCAGTCTTACCCACTGGATCCCTAGGAAAGTCCCAATCTATCTTTTTTTTCTTGTGTATTTTGGCTGTGCCTTGCAGAATGTGGGATGTTAGTTCCATGACAACAGATCTAACCCATGTTCCTTTGCAGTTTAAGTGAGGTGCCTTAACCACCAGACCAGCAGGGAAGTCCCAACATTTGTTATTTTTTAAAGACTCCCTTTATTTTGGTTTGCACACACCCAGCAAAGATAGTCCAGAAACACTGCATAGACGCATTTTCCATTTCCCCCACTGTGCTCATCTTTCATCTTAAGGTGCATGTGTTGGAACGTATGAACCAGTGCTGACTGATAACAGGGCTAACTGAAGCCCATGCATTATCCCATCTCCTCAGTTTCCCCCTCTGCCCTTTTTCTGCCCCTGGATCCTCACAGGACCCTGAGTCCTGATGCCTCTGTGGCTCCCCTGGGTCAGGCAGCTTCTCAGGCTTTCCTGGTGGTGATGACCTTGGGAGCTGAGAGTCAGGTGATCTGCAGGGTGGTCCTCGGGCGGGATTGGCCTGGTGTTGTTCTCGTGGCTGGACTGGGCTTTGGCGAGAAGGACAGGAGAGGGCAAGTGCCTTTCTCACGACACACGTGTGTCCAGGACACGGGCCAGAGGCCTGACTCACCCTGTGATCTGGGTCATGCGGCCCTGGCTGAGGTGGTGTCCGTCAGGCGTCTCCACCATAAAGCCGCCTCCTTCCTCTCTTCCACCTGTGCCTTCTGGAAAGAGGTGACGATTTACAGCCCACACCAAAGCCATGGGACCCGCACGCCATCCTCGTGAGGGCCAGATATCTGTGTATGTTATTTGATATTCCTCCGCCTGGGAGACTTTTCTCCTCTCTTTCGTTTCTTGCTTTGGTCAGTCATGTGTTCATATTCCTGTGAACTCATGGATATTTATTTTACACGTGGTGATATTTATTTTGTCACTCAAACAGTTCCCACTTTGGCTCTTTGTTATTTTCCACAAGCTTCCTTCCACTAAAGCATTTGGGAGCATTCTTTGTAGTCACGTAGAAACCGTATGCTTATAAGGGGCTCTGTTAAGGAAGGCCACCATCAAACTCCATTTTAGGAGCAGGGAGCACACACAGGGAGAGCTTTCTTTCCTTTTTATTGGTCATCTCTCCCGGTGATGGGATATTAGTTTCTAGACCTGGGACTGAACCCAGGCCTTGGGAGCCTGAATCCAAACCACTAAGTCATCAGAGAACTCTTCGAGGACTTCATTTTGAGAAGCAGGGGAATCTCTGGGGAGGGGCTGCCAGGGCTGGGTACTGTAGGATGAATAGGAGCTTGGGGGATGGAGGTGGCAAGGCCAGGTGACACAGATCTGCCGCGAGTCTGCTCATCCAAGTGTGAGTCCAGCCCTGCACTTTCTTCCGGAAGGGACTGGGAGCCAGGACAGAGTGTCCCTCGTCTCAGCCTTGGTTTCCTCGTGGAACCAGTGTCATCTGAAGATGAAGCGGTAATGAGATGAGAGAAGCCAGGAGATGAGAGGAGAAAACTGCAGGCAGGGAGCCCGGACGAGGGTCCTTCGATGCTGCCAGCGGAGAAGAGGGCTGGGGATGCAGGGGGACGGTGCCTGCTGGAACCCCAGCGGTACTGAGGAACATTCTAGAGCACGGAAGGCTGGCTGTGGACGTCAGTGGACGTCCACCTTTGTCTGCAGGGCAGGCCTCAGATACTTTGAAAGGTGCCCCAGTAACGCTCCAAACACTCGAGAGTCCAGTTTCCCCCCAAAAGGGATGTTTCCATTTCAAGTCCAAAGACCCAAGAGGAAACTGACTTTCTTAGTGCACCCTCAGTAAGATGGATGTGCCGCAACCCGACTCGCGTGCCATCCCTGGCTCTAGGCGGCCTTGGGTCAGCCCTGCTACTGCCCACTCTTTCAGCACTGCCCTGTCTTGGGCCCCTTAGGGTACCCCGTCCTCCCTACCAACGCGTTGCCATGTGGTCGTGTTGGGACTGGCCAGGACCGGAAGCCTCAAAGGGGGAATCGGAGCTGGAGTTGGCCCAGTCCTGGTTGTGGCCTAAAAGACATCACAATAGGGAGTCAGAGGCAGACGAATCCCGGGCTCTGCCCCCAGCCGCACCAGACTCTAGGGCCCCTCCCAACTCACTGAGCCCTCCCTGTCTCCAGATTCTACTCCTCGGTGCCCAGACCCCTGTCCTGCAGGCAGGCCACCTCCCCAGACCCTGACCCAGCCCTAGCTCCCAGCCCCTCCGAGCTTTCTTCTTCCTCGAGACGCCCCCTTCGTACCTGTCGGCTTTCTGGGACCTCATTTCTTCAGACACTTGCAGCTGATGCACACAACCGGGGTCGTCACCACACCGCAAGAAACGAGGAACAGGCCGAAGAAGCTAGAGGCGTAATCCTCCGCTGAGTCCTCACTCTTTCTTCTGGAATAGAAATCAGGGAACTCAGGCTGCGGCTTCCTGGGCTCCAGGAGATCTGCGCTTTGCCCTTAAGAATCTCCACTCCTCCCCGACCAAGTCGCTGGGCAGGAGAGTGAGCAGCGGCCACCCCAGGGTTGTGTGACAGATGGGACGAGGCTGGGGCTTAAACTTAGTCCCCTGAGCATCGGGGGTTTTTCTGAGCCGAGGGGACTCTGGAGTCGAGGGGTGGAGTGAAAGGGGCGTCCCGGGGTGTGGTCTCGCACCTTAATTTCTTGGAAAGGTCATCTAGTTGTTGGTTCAACTCTCCTGGTTGCCAACTCTCCTGTTTGAGGGATGGGGCACAGATTCAGGGGCCTCGTCCACACAGTGATCTCGCTAAAGCACCTGACACCCAGCCGGGACATCTCCTGACTTAGCGCGGTGTTCATTCATCCCCAGCTGGGAAACCCAGCTCCCGGCTCCCCCACCCCAAATGGAATCTGGCCCCCCTTCCTCTCCCCTGATCACAACCCTGGTACCCTCCCTCCAGGCTCTCAACACCTGGCCTGTCGCTGCCCCCCCAGCCCCTCGGCGGAACCCTGGTCATCTGCTTTTCTCACCCTGAAGCTCCTCCACTCGTGCCTGATCCTTCTTCAGAGAGTCCCTCAGGGTCGCCTGGGTCAGAGGGGAGGGTCAGAACCTGGACTCCTGAGCCTGGGTGCTGGACCCCTCCCTGAGCCCTGGGGTCAGAGGCACTCAGATGCATACACCCTTCATTTCCCAGCCAGCCCTCCTCCTGACCCTCAGACTTCTACCTTGAAGAATGGGCACAACCTCCCACCTTCCCCGGGACCCCTGTAAGAGTGTGATCCTCTAAATGGGAGTTTTGAAGGCTCCCCAGAAGAGAATGTGGAGGTTCCCCATGCCCAGACTCTAGGAGAAGTTTCCAGATCCCCTGGGCTGTAGCCCAATAAGGTTAAGAGTTCCTTCTATAACCAGAAACAAGAGGCTGGGTTTGGGAAGTGAGAGTGATGATTTCAAAACCCAAGTTAGATGTCCACAATAGTTTCAAGGTCCTCCATATTAGAACATACATGAAAATTTCAAGGGCTCTCAGGATACAGCGGAAAGAGCTGGGGAGGACCTGTTCCCAGCCTCTAGAGGGGATTTCTGCTCCCCAAGATTTGCCCAAGTGGTGTTTCTAGATCCCCCCATTTAAGCACCAGAGTTTAAGGATCCTTCATACCCTAAACGGACACTGACGCCTGTAAATGTGAGCTTTAAAGCTCTCCCCCAACATACACCAGCACCCCGGAGAGAGTTTGCTGCTGCTGCTGCTGCTAAGTTCCTTCAGTCGTGTCTGACTCCATGCGACCCCATAGACGGCAGCCCGCCAGGCTCCCCTGTCCCTGGGATTCTCCAAGCAAGAGTACTGAAGTGGGTTGCCATTTCCTTCTCCAGTGCATAAAAGTGAAAAGTGAAAGTGAAGTCGCTCAGGTGTGCCCGACTCTTAGCGACCCCATGGACTGCAGCCTACCAGGCTCCTCCGTCCATGGGGTTTTCCAGGCAAGACAACTGGAGTGGGGTGCCAGAGAGAGTTTGCAAGTTCCCAAACCTTGGTGGTGATAAAAAGGACACAGTTTCCAGGTCTATCTTGATCTCCACAAGACCCTGGGAGAGACCTCCAAGTCCGGGGCTCTCTCGAGGGGCTGCAATGGCTTACCACAGTCGGTTTGCACGTGGCAGCTTCGGCTTCCTTCTCCTGTAAGACTTCCTGGGGCTGGTTTAGCTGGCGCTGCAGGTGGTTGAGCTCCTGACACTCCTTCTGTGCTTGGAGGCCGTCCACGCAGGCCTTGCTGTTGGCCCTGACAGCGAAGTAGATGAGGTGCACAAGCAGCCCCCCCGCCGCCAGGAGCAGCAGGAGCCCCAGCCAGAGCGGCAGCTTGCGGCCACACAGCACTGACCCACTCTCGTCTATTTCTTTGTCTGTGGGCATCATGGATTCACTCATGTCCTTTTCTTTGGTGGGCATCATGAACTCACTCATGTCCATCTCGGTGTCCGTGGGCATGGTTGTGCAGTCAATAGAAGTAGCGCCAAATTCAACTGCTGGAACCTGTATGGGCTAGGACTGCCCCCTGATTAGCATAATAGCGGTGGCGACCAATGAGAAGCTCCAGGAGGAGCCTCCGACTTGGCGATGCTTGAATGGAGCCTGTGCAGGCAGAGGGCAGGCAGGCTTTCAGTTTAGGCTTCAGTCTCCTTTTTCCTTTTCCCGGAAAAAATGGTGGGTTGCTTTTGCCACATTCTGGCCTTGGGGCTTTCTTGGTTGCATGCTGGCCAGTTCGATCCTGTGAGAGGGGAGTGGGGCTCCTGGGACACCCCATGTCAGGTCCTTGCCCTTCTCCTACATGTTTCTGAGCGTGACCATCGCAGTTACTGAGCAGCCGGTGCACGCCAGCTCTGTGTTTGTCTGTATCACAAAGGGAAGAGGCAGAGGGCTTTTTTTTGGCCGCAAGTCCCCAGTTGCGAGAAATGAAGGCTGAGGCGTGAGTGGTGATTGGGGCGGTGTTGTGTCTGACTGAGAAGACTGGGTTTAGACTTCAGGGATCTCCAGACCTTGCTGGGGTTCACTTAGTGTCTCTGTCCCCTGCCGAGCGGACCTTAGGAGGCATATAGGGTGTCAGAGGACAGACCAGAGCCTGCAGGGAGGGGAGAGAAGCGCTGGACCTCCCAACACTACTCAGACTGCAGTGGTCCTACATGGCCACCAGGGGACGCACCAGACAACAGACAGCCACCCAGGCCCCTGTCCTGGCTCCAGGCAGGAACTTGCCCTTTCTGCCAGCGTCTGTCTCTACCACCCCCGGACTCCACAATAAACCCTCTGAAGTGTAACTGAACATGACCCTAAGCGGCCTTCCCAGGGCAGACTCCTCCCCCATATCTTCTGTTTTAGCTCCTTTATGAAGTATGGAGATAGTAGTATCTAATACCCCTTCCTGAGGTGTTTTTTTACAGATGAAAACGCCCATGCCCTATGGGGTGTCCCAGGGAACCCCACTCCCCTCTCACAGGATCTTCCTGGCCAGCATCCAACCCAGAAATGCCTAAGGCCAGAAAGATGGATGATGTTAATCCCTGTGATAAGCACCCTTTGACCTCCTCATCAGCCACTCAGAGAATTGTGAAGAAGCTGATACCAAAATCTGTGCCCAACGTCCCCTCACCCTTCTGGGAGTTCAGGAGTTTTTTGTGGGTCCTGAGCCACCAGCTTCCTTGGATGGCCCTGGAATAAAACTTTCCCTATTCCAAATTCCAAAGTGTCCCTGTGATGGGTCTCACCATGCATTGAGCACATGGACCTGTGCTAAGGAAACCTCATTTTTTCCAAGTGTAAAGAGGGGCCAGAACAAGAGCGGCCTCGTCAGGAGGGGCCGGTGAGGAGTTCTGAGCAAAGTGCTTTGGCCTCCAGTTGTTGTTCAGTCTCTCAGCTGTGTTCAACTCTGTGACCCCATTGTCAACTACAAATTGGCACTTACCAGAGGCACTGTCAACTAGTGAACAACAAAAGCATTTGCCATCCACCTCTGTGGACATGGAACCCCATGCTGTTACACCTGTTGGCCTTCAACAACCCCTGAGGATTCAGGGTGGAGGGAGGCGCTCTGTGCTCCAGGGAATCTGGTGGGCAGGTCTTTAGATAGCTGGATGTTTTTAGGAACTGATTTTATGATCTCAATCCCTGCATCGCCTCATAGCTGGAGAAACACTAAATCCCTTCATGGTGACATCAGATCCTCACGACTAACAAAAACCTTTCGTAAAATGAGTGTTTCATGGGGTTGAACTCCCCCTTCACCAAAACCTTGTATATTGACTTTCCCCCACTGCTGCTTTGGAGCAATCTCTCAGAGCTATCTGAGATGCTGCCTCCCAGGCTGCCGTCCTCATTTTGCCCCAAATTTAACTTAACTCGCAACTCTCAAGTTGTACATCTTTTTTGTTGTTGTTGTTAAGTCAACAGTTATGGCGACCGCGAAGGGACCCAGAGTAGACTTCCTCACTTCGACTGGACTCCACGAGGAACCGGAACTTTGGTACCAGCAGTGGCCCCTTGCACCCATCCGCCGCCTCAGGGAGTGCCGACAAATCTGGGTAAATTTCTCCTGGTTCTCGAATCTCCAATATTGATTGAGATTCTGAGTTTTATTTGGCAGTGGAACAGGTTACCTGCCCCCTCCCGGTAGGAAAGATACTGGGGTGGGGGGTGGGCACTCACGGTCTAGACACTGAGTGGAGCTCGGTTGGAAGATACCAAGAAATTCCCACCCAGTCAAAAGATACTGGGTGGGGGGCTGGCTGAAAGATGCCAGGGGAATTGCCCACCCAGTGGAAAGGTACTGGGTAGCAGGGCCTGATTGTGAAAAATATCAAGGAATACCTGGGGCTTGGCTGAAAGATGCGGAGGTCGTTCCATTGTGGAGGGCTGAATGGTCTTGGCTAAGTGGTTAAGTAAGAGGCTGATTTGACACTTTCCCTCAATTTGACTGCCATTATAGAATTTGTCAGGATAAAAGTGAGGAAAATATATGAGAGCTTTGCTCTGAAGAAAAGGGAGAAGGCTCCTCCCGGCTGGTTTTGGTTTTCTCAGGTGACTGAGAAATTTGCGGGAGTGGTGAAGGCCTAGTCCTCACACCGTGCAGTGGGCCTGTAGGGAAACCCACCATTAATTAAATGCACATAAGAACTGGCCATTCAGCGACCTGAACAGCATAGTGGTCTTAGATTGCCGGAGGCAGAATCCAAGACGCGTAAGATGAGCTGAAATGACTCTGGGGTGACTCCTAGAGGAGTTAAGCTCACAAGCAGCACATAGGCCCACTACCCAAGTTCACTAGTGATTTTTATCCCTGACAAATTCAGCTCAAAATGGGAAACAGAATCTTTCAAAAACAGAAACAAAGGGATGTCAGAAAGCCAGCCTCTGACTAACACTCCAGCCAGATTCATGTACAATACGTGCGGAGCTCATACATGCAATTACCTAGTTAATTGGAGAAATTATACTAGAAGAGAGCTCCACCTAAAATGGCCAAACTGGGGTTCTTTTGATATTCCAAAAGTGATATTTTTTGCATGCACAATTAGAAAAGGCCTGCCATGCTTACTTTGAATGGTTTCTAGAAGCTTCTAAACGAGGAAATGATAGAGTAACTTCTTCACAGAAAATAAACAAGAAATTGCTTAAAACTATATCAGAATTTAAAAAGGCTGCTAGCACTGACTCTGGTGGGTCACAGGTCTAATGGAACTGGGAAGTCACGTTTGGCATTTATGCCTCTTGGCTTTTGATTTCTGGGCATCTCTTTGCCTTTTGTTTCATTTGGAGTGTGACTGAAGTTCTGGTTCGGTTTGGTTTTGTTGGTTTGGTTTGAGCACACAGACAGCTGTACAAACTGCTCAAATTAATATGGGAGTTGCTCACCCAGAGGTTCCACACTCCACCTGGACACCCAGAGGTTCCACACTCCACCTGGGAACCCCTTGGGAAAAATTCTTTTTTTTGGGGGTGGGGGGGAAATTCTTTTGACTGGTCAGTCTAAAGCTATGATCCAGTGGCAAGAAAAATGGCCTAAAATATTGACCTTTATTGACACAGGATGGAAAAATGGATTGAAGTTCCCTTAAGTACAGGACTTCCTCCTGTAATCAACATACTGGGGCTAATCAGACTAAGACTTGCACTTCCCCAGAGGGACAATCCCCGCTGGCACCAATCTGCCCTTGTTATCAGGACCAAGTTGAGCACTATCTGGTCTAAATTTTGGCTATGAAACGATGGTCACATAAAAACGATTTTTGACAAAGTGATCGCAATATTCTTTAGACTCCAGAGAAAGCTTGAATTAAAAAAAAAAAAAAAAATCTCTCTAAGAATTCTGGCCCTGAGGAAATAACTTCTATACCTTTAGACCAGAGGTGTCTGGATCACCAGGTGGCGCTAGTGGGTAAGAACCCGCCTGCCAATCCGGGACGCATAAGAGACTCGGGTTCCATACCTGGGTTGGGAAGATCCCCTGGAGAAGGAAATGGCAAACCACTCCAGTATTCTTGCCTGGAGAATCCCATGAACAGAAGAGCCTGGTGGTTTATAGTCCGTGGGGTCGCGAAGAGTTGGACACGATTGAAGCGACTTGGTACATAGGCACATCTGGGTCGCTTATCTAGACCATCTCTAATTCCTGAAACCAAAAGGGAAAAGAATGGGGAACAAAGCCTTTTAAAATCTTGTTTCAACCATTTTCTTACAACTAGTATTCATAACGAAGTTTGGGAAACAAAGCTATAGAATCTCCTGTGTCTATATGGATATATGTATGTCTTAGTGTGTGTGTGTTTGTATTTTTGGATAATATTGCTGATTGCTGAGATCAGTTTGTAAATGAGCTCTAATCTAATTGGCCTAAAAGAAAAAAGTAAGTGCTTACAAATCAAACAATTCTAAATACAAGAGAAATTAACCTAAATGAATTTCAGGTTCACGTGAACTGGGAAATATTCAGTATTAAATACTTGATATTAATCTTCGTTTGTTGATCTCCCTAATGTAGACATGTCTATGAGTAGTTAACATTAAAGCAGAATATTTTCATTGTATCTAGGTTTAATGTAAGTTAAATATTATATCTGTTATAAGTTTGTCAGCAAGGAAATTACCTCGAGTGAAGAAACTTCTAAAAAATGTAAATGAGATATGAGCCTTTAGATAAACTCTATTAAGAATAATTATGCTTTAGGAATGTCTGTTTAAAATAGCCTTTCCAGGTAGAGATAACTTGAACTTCTAAGGGTTGTGCTAAACTAAGTGTTGGAAGTCTATTGAATAGCTAAGTCATTTCCAAATATAATAAGACTTTGAAACATTTACTACTGAACAGTAATTTCCTTTCACAGAGAAACTAAAGAGATTTGGGATTTTCAATGAATGATGTTTGTTTTCGTCCTAAATGTTCTCTCTAAGAAAGCAAAGATTTTAGAAATTATCACTGGTATTTATGCTCACCAATGTATAACGCACGAATATAAAAGTCAGTTCTTGGTTGCTTAAGGGAAGTAGGAAGTGTGTTTTCAGTAAAGAAGGTATGAGGAATGGAACTGCATTTTGTGAAAGGAAAAGAAAGCAGGCCTGACTTACAGGCGGCTCGTTAGGATGCAAGAACACAGTCATGGGTGCAGAAAGCGATGAGGTTTGTGAAAAGTGAACCATGAGCAAAGAGTTTTGTACACAGTAAGGACTAAGTTTAAAATAAAGTTAATTAATTTTCCCTTTTAAACAAAGTGCTAAGTTGCTTCAGTCGTGTCTGACTCTGTGCGACCCCATAGACGGCAGCCTACCAGGCTCCGCCGTCCCTGGGATTCTCCAAGCAAGAACACTGGAGTGGGTTGCCATTTCCTTCTCCAATGCATAAAAGTGAAAAGTGAAAGTGAAGTCACTGAGTCGTGTCCAACTGTCAGCGACCCCATGGACTGCAGCCTACCAGGCTCCTCTGTCCATGGGATTTTCAAGGCAAGAGTACTGGAGTGGGGTGCCATTGCCTTCTCCTGTACATACACTGCTGCTGCTGCTAAGTCATTTCAGTCATGTCCAACTCTGTGCAACCCCATAGATGGCAGCCCACCAGGCTCCCCCATCCCTGGGATTCTCCAGGCGAGAGTACTGGAGTTGGGTGCCATTGTCTTCTCCTTTAAACAAAGTACCCTGGTGCAAAAAGTTAAATATAGCTTTTCTTTCTGTTACGAATCTTATCTTCAGATATTGAACTGCCTTTCAGATTTAAGTTTCTGTATCTCTTAAATAATCTGTTCTGAAATCCTTTATTGTTCCTTTGGCTAGTTCAGTTCAGTTCTGTTGCTCAGTCGTGTCCAACTCTTTGTGACACCATGAACCACAGCACACCAGGCCTCTCTGTCCATCACCAACTCCTGGAGTTTACTCAAACTCATGACCAATGAGTCTGTGACACCATCCAACCAACCATCTCATCCTCTGTCATCGTCCCCTTCTCCTCCTGCCTTCAGTCTTTCCCAGCATCAGGGTGTTTTCAAACGAGTCAGTTCTTCGCATCAGGTGGCCAAAGTATTGGAGCTTCAGCTTCAGCATCAGTCCTTCCAATGAATATTCAGGACTGATCTCCTTTAGGATGGACTGGTTGGATCTCTTTGCAGTCCAAGGGACTCTCCAGAGTCTTCTCCAACACCACCGTTCAAAAGCATCAATTCTTCCAGCACTCAGCCTTCTTTGTAGTTCAGCTCTCACATCTCACATCCACATACTTCAGCCAAGTGAATAACTGTTGTTTCACAATGACTATAATCTTATCTGACTGAGTGTTCTAAACCTTTTTGGTATTTGTTGGCAAAAACTTCCCAAATCATTCTAATGAAGAAGATCTCTAGCTAACTTTGGGATGCTTCAGAGGGCCCCTGAAACATCCTAAAGAGAGATATTACACTAATTAGGTTCATTTTGTACACAGAATTACATGGAGAGTATTGCCAAGTGAGTAATGTCTCAGGTTATATTCTACGGTAAGTGTTACTAATATAGATATCCTAGAAACTGTATGCTAAGTCACTTCAGTCGTGTCCAACTCTGTGCGACCCCATAGACGGCAGCCCACCAGGCTCCGCTGTCCCTGGGATTCTCCAGGCAAGAACACTGGAGTGGGTTGCCATTTCCTTCTCCAATGCATGAAAGTGAATAGTGAAAGTGAAGTCGCTCAGTCGTGTCTGACCCTCAGCGACCCCATGGACTGCAGCCTACCAGGCTCCTCCATCCATGGGATTTTCCAGGCAGGAGTACTGGAGTGAGGCACCAAGTATTCCTAAGATATGCTTGGGTAAAATATTATCAGGCCTAATTCTAGTTACTATCTCAAAATACTGTCATAGCACTAACCAAGTTTTGCAAAAATGCTTTCACTTCAAGAAGATTTATAGAAGCACTTTTGGATAAATACCGGTTTCTGAACTGGGTAAGGATTCTGACGGAAAACTTGATGATTTCAAAAGGTTAACAAAATGACTGAATGAACTGGTGAATATGCTTATAACTGTGATGGTTTCTATCTGAAAAATTACTGATTTAAATCTGTGTTTTCCAGCTGTAAGAAGAAGAAGAAGAAAAAAACCTTCCCTTCAAACTAATTATGACAGTAATTTGGTAAAATTATATTTTATAAACAAATTGAAACATTTATCTTTTCTCTCTGTCTGAACCCTCTAGAGATTGGATGCTCTTCGTTTCCAGTAACCTTATTAGGTAAGTTAAGAAGGTTATCTAACAGGAACAGAAAACTCAAGGAATTTTGGAGACCTTTAGGAAACATCATTACGAACAAAGCTAGTGGAGGTGATGGAATTCCAGTTGAGCTATTTCAAATCCTGAAAGATGATGCTGTGAAAGTGCTGCACTCAATATGCCAGCAAATTTGGAAAACTCAGCAGTGGCCACAGGACTGGAAAAGGTCAGTTTTCATTCCAATCCCAAAGAAAGGCAATGCCAAAGAATGCTCAAACTACCGCACAATTGCACTCATCTCTCACGCTAGTAAAGTAATGCTCAAAATTCTCCAAGCCAGGCTTCAGCAATACGTGAACCGTGAACTTCCAGATGTTCAAGCTGGTTTTAGAAAAGGCAGAGGAACCAGAGATCAAATTGCCAACATCTGCTGGATCATCAAAAAAGCGAGAGAGCTCCAGAAAAACATCTATTTCTGCTTTATTGACTATGCCAAAGCCTTTGACTGTGTGGATCACAAGAAACTGTGGAAAATTCTGAAAGAGATGGGAATACCAGACCACCTGATGTGCCTCTTGAGAAGCCTGTATGCAGGTCAGGAAGCAGCAGTTAGAACTGGACATGGAACAACAGACTGGTTCCAAATAGGAAAAGGAGTATATCAAGGCTGTATATTGTCACACTGCTTATTTAACTTCTATGCAGAGTACATCATGAGAAACGCTGGGCTGGATGAAGCACAAGCTGGAATCAAGATTGCCGGGAGAAATATCAAAAACCTCAGATACGCAGATGACACCACCCTTATGGCAGAAAGTGGAGAGGAGCTAAAAAGCTTCTTGATGAAAGTGAAAGAGGAGAGTGAAAAAGTTGGCTTAAAGCTCAACATTCAGAAAACAAAGATCACAGCATCTGGTCCCATCACTTCATGGGAAATAGATGAGGAAACAGTGGAAACAGTGTCAGACTTTATTTTGGGGGGCACCAAAATCACGGCAGATGGTGTTTGCAGCCATGAAATGAAAAGACGCTTACTCCTTGGAAGGAAAGTTATGACCAACCTAGATAGCATATTCAAAAGCAGAGATATTACTTTGCCAACAAAAGTCTGTCTAGTCAAGGCTATGGTTTTTCCACCGGTCATGTATGGACGTGAGAGTTGGACTGTGAAGAAAGCTGAGCACCAAAGCATTGATGCTTTTGAACTGTGGTGTTGGAGAAGACTCTTGAGAGTCCCTTGGATTGCAAGGAGATCCAACCAGTCCATCCTAAAGGAGATCAGTCCTGGGTGTTCATTGGAAGGACTGATGCTGAAGCTGAAACTCCAATACTTTGGCCGCCTCATGTGAAGAGTTGACTCATTGGAAAAGACTCTGATTCTGGAAGGGATTAGGGGCAGGAGGAGAAGGGGACAACAGAGGATGAGATGGCTGGATGGCATCACTGACTCGATGGACGTGAGTCTGAGTGAACTCTGGGAGTTGGTGATGGACAGGGAGGCCTGGTGTGCTGTGATTCATGGGGTCGCAAAGAGTCAGACACGACTGAGCGACTGAACTGAACTAAACTGAGAAGGGAAGAATTTACCTAGATGTGTTAGGCAAAATCTGTGATAAGCCTTCCATAACCTTTCTCTCGGAGAAGGCAGTGGCACCCCACTCCAGTACTTTTGCCTGGAAAATCCCATGGATGGAAAAGCCTGGTAGGCTACAGTCCATGGGGTCGCAAAGAGTTGGACACGACTGAGCAACCTCACTTTCACTTTTCATTTTCATGCATTGGAGAAGGAAATGGCAACCCACTCCATTGTTCTTGCCTGGAGAATCCCAGGGACGGCGGAGCCTGGTGGGCTGCCGTCTATGGGGTCGCACAGAGTCAAACACGACTGAGGCGACTTAGCAGCAGCAGCAGCAGCAACCTTTCCCTAGCCCTGAAAGGTTTTATTTTAAAAGTTCAGTCTGACTATAAAAGTCTGAGCAAATCAAAAAGGTCTATGATCAATTATGGTTATGTAAATCATCAGGCCAAGTTTATTGAGACCAGATCTATATTACAAACAAGTATTAATTTGGTTATAGTTGGTAAAAATGATGGTGATTTTAGGGGGAAATTTTTGGGCTTCCCTTGTGGCTCAGCTGGTAAAGAATCCACCAGCAATGCAGGAGACCTGGGTTCGAACCCTGGGTTGGGAAGAACCCCCTGGAGAAGAGAAAGGCTACCCACTCCAGGATTCTGGCCTGGAGAATTCCATGGACTGTATAGACCATGGGATCACAAAGAATTGGACACGACTGAGTCACTTTCATTTTCTTTTTATACTTTAGGGAGAAAAAGATGTTTCAGTGAATGTTAAATCCCAGTTTGTTAATGGAGATCTGTATCTACTAAGACTTATTTCCTGGATAATTCTTTGTTGTTAGAATATATTAATGTAAAATTTAATTGAATTATTAAAGGACACCCTAGAATTGTTTCTGAAGCTTATCTCAGTAATCTATCTTTGAATGACGATCAGATGCCTCATGCATCTTGACCTGCAACCAAGACTGGAAGAAGACATAATTTAAGGAACTGTCTCCAACCTGGATGGAAGGACCTTTCTATCAGGTTCTCTTAACTAGCTCAGGCCCAGTGAAACCGAAGGTAAACTGACTCTTGAGTTAACTCCTGCTTCCAAAGGCCCCTTAGCTGGACTGGTCTGTAGAGAGGCCTGCTTGAAGGAAAGTTACACGACTCAAAATCGCCTGGAGTTAAAACTCCCCTCCGGGTCCTCCCCACCATTCTATGCAAAACAAAGAACTCTCTCACCCAAAGGAAAAAATGGACATTAAGCTTGATTATGCCCAGCTCCCAGCCGGTCCCAGCCTCTGACTGATCACCTGAATTCCTGCCCCAGCCCTTTAAGAGATAACTACTCTGAACAACCTTGAAAAAGAACAGGCCCCCTTAAGACGGTAGATTTCCACATATATGCCTATATATACTTACTCTTTTCTTGGGTTAGTGCAGCAGCTCACTAATCGGACTGCTGCCCCTTCTCACCTTATTAAAGGTGATCTGTTCCTGTAAAGTACAGGTCTCCTTTTTCCAAACTTCGCCTTCTCTCCCTTACCTTACACTGCTGACCTCAAACTCACCTTAAAATGCTCAAACAGAGGAAAGTACACTACGCTAGGATGAGAAGAAGACGACATCAGAAGCAGACAGCTTGCCCCAAATGCTGATCTGACTTGTATGATCATTTATAATGTTTTCTTGATTCCTTGGACCTATGCCTATCGATCAAATGTTTTCTATCATGGACATGATTCAATGCTAGGTTAAAACTCAATCCAATCGTTGGGTTGTGGCCAATTACCTGTGTCTAGTACTTCTGGGTTACCTTGGTGGATTTCTGTTCTCTAGGGCTCTGATTGGATACTCCCTGGGAAATTTATTTTAGATGGTGTTCAGTCCTGTTCTATCTATTCATGATATTACTAGATAGGATCCTCTCACCTGGCCAATTAATAATACCTGCTGTGATGCTGGCCCTAGATATAAGTTTTCTCTTAGGATCAATTAAACTCAATTGGAGTGACGAGCTAAGTCTCAGTTAAAAACATTTCCCTCTCATCTATTAAAAGGAAAACTCCCACGATTATGGGGTAGATCTATATGTCAACACAAGGCTGTGGTCATTTAAGTTTAAAAGCTCCTCCATGTTGGGAAGGGTTAAATCATACTAAAAATGATCAACCTGGTAATTATGAGACAAGGCTCCATACTTTATGAACTATGCCTATTATTACCCTTAGAGAGAGTGATTGGTATGGAATTCAGTGGATTTGTGGCACTAATGTATGGCCTTGACATCTACAGGGATGGAGACGAAGGTGTCGCCTGAGATTCCCATGAATTTAAGGTCGTGCATATTAACAAATTAGAGGTAACCCCAACCAGGCTACCACTGGTATGATCTCAGTGGGTCAAAGATCTGTATTCTACTGGTATGAACATTTAGCAGCTTTTGGGGGGGGGTGTGTGTGTGTGTGTGTGTCTATCTTCAGTAGAGTTAGAGGATGTAATTGGCCATATCAAAGCCTTAACAACTTTCATAAGCTTTAAATGATAGTAACCAGGCTATTAGCCTATTAAATTCTGAGATGTCTATGTTGAGAAAGGCAGTGCTAGGCAACTGCAAGGCCCCTGATACCTTACAGCATCTCAGGGAGACATCTGAGCTATAATTCAAAGTGAATGCTATATTTTCTCGCCTGACAAATCCTTTAATGTAACACATTTGATGAACCACATGAAAAATCAGGTTTATGCTCTAAGTGACCCATTCCTTAGTCTTGATGATCTTTTAAAAAAGCTGGTTTGGTGTGGGAGGCTCGTGGTTAAAATATTTACTTTTAATTCCGCTAATGTCATCAACTATACCATTTATATCTAGCTTGCTTCACAAGATTAGTATTTCTTGTATTACCAAGTGTATGACTGAGCCGCCAACAAAAATGTTGACTAGACTTGAGGCAGTTGATCAAATGTATAGCTCGATATATGATCAATGATTGTAATAGTGTAACTCTAGGTATGAAAAGGTGCAGCGAGAGGGAATACTTTCCTGGACCATAACTGGAAGACAGGTGTCCAGAGATCTTTGAGTATTAAGACCTGGTCCAGTAATACCACATGGAGTGGCCTATCAACAAAAACCTTCTTCAGAACTGGGAACGAGTCTTCCCAGCAACACAGGGCAAAATGGTCATGAAATGCCCCCCAAAGTATGGTCAGATTTATGGCCACAAGGGGGCTGTGTCAACTACCAACTGGTGCTTAGTAAGAGCATTGCAAAGGAGAAAAGGAAAGATATAAGCATCCGAATGCAGAGTTCCAAAGAAGAGTAAGGAGAGATAAGAAAGCTTTCCTCAGTGATCAGTGCAAAGAAATAGAGGAAAACAACAGAATGGGAAAGACTAGAGATCTCTCAAGAAAATTAGAGATATCTTTCATGCAAAGATGGGCTTGATAAAGGAAAGAAATGGTATGGACCTAACAGAAGCAGAAGATATTAAGAAGAGGTGGCAAGAATACACAGAAGAACTGTACAAAAAAGATCTTCATGACCCAGATAATCACGATGGTGTGATCACTCATCTAGAGCCAGACATCCTGGAATGTGAAGTCAAGTGGGCCTTAGAAAGCATCACTATGAACAAAGCTAGTGGAGGTGATGGAATTCCAGTTGAGCTATTTCAAATCCTGAAAGATGATGCCGTGAAAGTGCTGCACCCAATATGCCAGCAAATTTGGAAAACTCAGCAGTGGCCACAGGACTGGAAAAGGTCAGTTTTCATTCCAATCCCAAAGAAAGGCAATGCCAAAAATGCTCAAAGTACTGCACAATTGCACTCATCTCACATGCTAGTAAAGTAATGCTCAAAATTCTCCAAGCCAGGCTTCAGCAATATGTGAACCGTGAACTTCCAGATGTTCAAGCTGGTTTTAGAAAAGACAGAGGAACCAGAGATCAAATTGCCAACATCCACTGGATCATCGAAAAAGCAAGAGAGTTCCAGAAAAACATCTATTTTTGCTTTATTGACTATGCCAAAGCCTTTGACTGTGTGGATCACAATAAACTGTGAAAAATTCTTCAAGAGAAGGACATACCAGACCACCTGATCTGCCTTTTGAGAAACCTGTATGCAGGTCAGGAAGCAACAGTTAGAACTGGACATGGAACAACAGACCGTTTCCAAATAGGAAAAGGAGTATGTCAAGGCTGTATATTGTCACCCTGCTTATTTAACTTCTATGCAGAGTACATCATGAGAAACGCTGGACTGGAAGAAACACAAGCTGGAATCAAGATTGCTGGGAGAAATATCAATAACCTGAGATATGCAGATGACACCACCCTTATGGCAGAAAGTGAAGGGGAACTAAAGAGCCTCTTGATGAAAGTGAAAGAGGAGAGTGAAAAAGTTGGCTTAAAGCTCAACATTCAGAAAATGAGATCACGGCATCTGGTCCCATCACTTCATGGGAAATAGATGGGGAAATAGTGGAAACAGTGTCAGACTTTAAAATCACTGCAGATGGTGATTGCAGCCATGGAATTAAAAGACACTTACTTCTTGGAAGAAAAGTTATGACCGACCTACATAGCGTATTCAAAAGCAGAGACATTACTTTGCCAACAAAGGTCCATCTAGTCAAGGCTATAGTTTTTCCAGTAGTCGTGTGTGGATGTGAGAGTTGGACTGTGAAGAAGGCTGAGCGCCGAAGAATTGATGCTTTTGAACTGTGGTGTTGGAGAAGACTCTTGAGAGTCCCTTGGACTGCAAGGAGATCCAACCAGTCCATCCTAAAGGAGATCAGTCCTGGGTGTTCATTGGAAGGACTGATGCTGAAGCTGAAACTCTGGTGCTTTGGCCACCTGATGCAAAGAGCTGACTCATTTGCAAAGACCCTGATGCTGGGAAAGATTGGGGGCAGGTGGAGAAGGGGACGACAGAGGATGAGATGGCTGGATGGATGGCATCACCGACTCGATGGACGTGAGTTTGAGTGAACTCCGAGAGTTCGTGATGGACAGGGAGGCCTGGCGTGCTGCAATTCATGGGGTCGCAAAGAGTCAGACATGACTGAGCGACTGAACTGAAGAGCATTGCCAACAACTGAACAATAAAGGCATTTGCCATCCGCTTCTACGGGGATGGAACCCTGTGCTGCTATACCTGTTGACCTTCAACAACCCCTGTGGGAATTCAGGGTGGAGTGAGGCAGTCTGTGCTCCAGGGAACCTGGTGGGACAGGTCTTTATAGATAGTTAGATGTTTTTAGGAACAGATTTTATCATCTCAATCCTTGCATCTCCTCATATCTAGACAAACACTAACTCCCTTCATGGTGACATCAGATCTTCATGACTAACAAAAACCTTTTGTGAAATGAGTGCCTCATGGGATTGAACCCCCACCCCTCCCTTCACCAAAACCTTGTATATTGACCTTCCCCCACTGCCTCTTTGGAGCAGTCTCTTAGAACTGTCTGAGATGCTGCCCCCCAGGCTCCAGTTCTCATTTTGCCCCAAATAAAGCTTAACTCACAACTCTCAAGTTATACTTTTTTTTTTTTTTAGTCAACAACCTTTATACAGGTTTCTCAGGAGGCAGGTAAGGTGGTCTGGTATTCCCATCTCTTTAAGAATTTTCCAGGTTGTTGTAATCCACAAAGTCAAAGGCTTTAGCATAGTCAATGAAGCAGAAGCAGATGTTTTTTTTCTGGAATTCTTTCCCTTTTTTATGATCCAACATATGTTGGCAATTTGATCTTTAGTTCCTGTGCCTTTTCTAAATCCAACCTAAACAACGGGAAATTCTCGATTCATTTACCACTGAAGCCTGGCTTGGAGAATTTTGAGCATTACTTTGCTGACATGTGAAATGAGTGCAATTGTGTGGTAGTCTGAACATTCTTTGGCATTGACTTTCTTTGGGATTGGAATGAAAACTGACCTTTTCCAGTCCTGTAGCCATGCTGACTTTTCCATATTTGTTGGCATACTGAGTGCAGCACTTTCACAGCATCATCTTTCAGGATTTGAAATAGCTTAGCTTGAATTCCATCACCTCCACTAGCTTTGTTCATAGTGATGGTTTCTAAGGCCCACTTGACTTCACATTCCAGGATGTCTGGCTCTAGGAGAGTGATCACACCACCGTGGTTATCTGGGTCATTAAGATCTTTTTGTACAGTTCTGTGTGTTCTTGCCACCTCTTCTTAATATCTTCTGGTTCTGTTAGGTCCATTCCATTTCTGTCTTTTATTGTGCCCATCTTTGACCTTCAGTAGATATGGAAAATCCCATGGACAAAGGAGCCTGGTGGGCTGCAGTCCATGGGGTTGCAAAAGAGAGGAACATGACTTAGCCAGTAAACAACAGCAGCAACAGCAAAGGCATTCAGTGGATATGAGGGCTGGCATGTGGCTCAGGGAAAGAGCGGTGGGTAACATGGAACCATGGCCCCAGAGTAAGGAGTACATTTTGAGGAAAGACGATCAGGTCCACTTTGGACACTCTGAACCCAAAGGGCCTGGGTGGGGGGCATCTAGGGAGAGACTTCCAAAGGGGGTTGGACCCTTGAGTGACGTTCCAGGAAACTCGGGCTGTACTGATCTCTCTTCCATATGACCAAGGGAACCAGAACTTCCTGTTGGAGATTGGCCTGATTACAGACTTCCTGTTGCCAGAAGATAACAGACTTCCTGTCACTGGAAGACAACTGTGTGCTTTCCTGGGGCTTCTCCAGGCGTAGCCTGACCACCACCCAGATTCTGATGCAACAGACATTTGCGGCGTTTGTGGTCAGCTGGGTCAGATGGTCTGTGGGCCCAAGGCCAAGGGTCAAGGTCTCCAGCTGGACATTCCTCTGCCTAGAAGCCCCTTCATTAAAGCCAGTTAGCAACCAAATGACAAGGGATCAGGGACTGTCTTGCTGAGGAGGCCCAGGGGGAGCTTGTGTGTCATCAGTAGAACCTCCCTCCAGGACTAGGACTACAGGTGCAAAGACAGAAACCTCGGCAAAGCTACTGTTGTGCCCCACTGTGGTGACCTTCAAACTTGGGGTTGGAAAGGTCGGCTTGAGACCATGATTTCAGGTAGCGGCCAAGACTGTGTATGTGTGCAGCCCCGCCTCCATGCGGGACTCTGGGCAAAAGGAAATAGTTATTCCAGCATTTTACCTGTTTTATTTTTGGAAGAATCATTTTACTTTTGTTTGCAGAAAGACAGGAAAGATAGTACAAAAACATTCCATAAACCCCACCATCCATTTTCCCTACTCTATCTTACATCCGTATGGTACATTTGTTACAGTTATAGAAGCAGTGGTGATTGATAACAGTTTTATTTAAATTTGTTTTAATTTATTTACTTTTTAATTGAAGGATAATTGCTGTACAGAATTTTGTTGTTTTCTGTTAAGCCTCAACATGAATCAGCCGTAGGGGGAAAAATTTTTTTTTATATAGATCTTTTTAAAAGCCTTGTTGAATTTGACACATTATGGCTTCTGGTCTCTTTTTGGTTTTTTGGCCACCAGGCCTTTGGGAGTTTAGCTCCTCAATCAGGGATCAAACCCACACCCCCTGCATTGGAAGACAAAGTCTTAACTGCTGGACTGCCAGGGAAGTCCTGATAACAGTATTATTAACCGAAGTCCATGCATCCTTTGTATCTCCTCAGCTTTTCCCTAATGTCCTTTTCCTGCCCCAGGAGCCCCACATGAGATTTTATCCTCATGTCTCTTTAGACTCCTCTGGGCTCAGACAGTTTCTAAGCCTTTTTTTTTTTTTAATAAAAAAATTTATTTTAAATCGAAGGATAATTGCTTTATAATATTGTGATGGTTTCTGCCATATGTCAACATGAATCAGCCACAGGTATACATCTGTCCGCTCCCTCTTGACCCTCCCTCCCACCGCCCTCCTCATCCCACGCCTCTAGGTTGTCACAGAGCACTGGACTGAGCTCCCTGCGTCATGCTCCAAATTCCCACTGGCTGTCTGTTTTACATACGGCGGTGTATATGTTTCCGTGCCGCTCTGCTGTTCACCACACCCTCCCTTCCTGCCAACCCCCGTCCCGAAGTCCACAGCTCTCTATGCCTGTTCTCAGGCTTTCTTGGTTTTGATGACTTTGACAGTTTGGAGTCAGGTGTTCTGTAGAGTTGCCTTCACTTGGGATTTTTCTGGTGTTTTCCCTCTGGTTGGGGTAGACTTTGGAGAGAAGGACCATAGAGGATAAAAGTCTTTCTCATCACACGTGTGTCCGGGGCACGTGCTGTCAGTGTGGGCTGTCACTGTGGTGTTGACCTTGGTCACCTGGGTGTCGGTCAGCTCTCCACCATCAAGTTACCTCCTTCTTCCCTTTCTGTGCTGTGCCATCTGGAAGGAAGTCACTATTGACAGCCCACACCTAAGGGTTCTCCAGGTGGTGCTAGTGGTTAAGAACCCACCTGCCAGTGCAGGAGACACAAGATGAAGGAGGAAGCCGAACAAGCAGGACTCCATCTTCGGCCGGAGTCCTTGGGCATCTTTGAACTATATGCCCAGTATCTATGGAAATGAAATGCCAACTGGAAAACCAGACCCCTGGATGGAAGAGCCCCAAGGCTCGTACCTAGACTCTCCATCGCCTAAAAGAATGCCCGAATTATCTGTGTAACCGAATCGAATCATAAATTCTATTATGCTTATTGGGGTATGACGACAGGCCTATTGATACTTGTCCACTGTTAACTACCTAGGCTTAAGGCATACGAATCACGGGTTTAAAGCATACGAATCACAGGTTAACTTTGATTGTATCTTTCTTTTCAGAGAATTTGGGAAGGTGGGTTTGAGCACGTACACCTAGAGTATATAAGGTTTTCACAAAAACTGGCCGGGGTCCTGGGCTAAGAGGAGAATCTGCCTTGGGCCCGCTGGTGTCATAAACTGCAGTCTGCTATCGGCATTGTCCTTCTGAGTGAGTTTGTTTCCCGGAATTCGTGGCTACAACATAGAGATATAGGTTTGCTCCCTGGGTTGGGAAGATCCCCTGGAGGAGGACACGGAAACCCACTCCAGTATTCTTGCCTGGAGAATCCCATGGACAGAGGACCCTGGCAGGTTGCACTCCATAGGTTCGCAAAGAGTCGAACACGACTGAAGCGATTTAGCACACAACTAAATCATGGGAGTCATATTCCACTTCCTCGAGGGTGGATCATTTGTGTAAATTGTTTGGGATTCTTCTGCCATGGGGATTTGTTTCTTCTTCATTTATTTATTTATGAATCACATGTTTATATTAGTTCCCAGACCAGGAACTGAACCTGGGCTCTCAGCAGTGCAAGTGCAAAGTCCTAATGACTGGAGTGTTGGGAAATCTCTGTGGGTGATTTTTCTTTTCGTGGTTAATATTAGGAGGATAATGTAAGACACAAGTGGAGAAGGAGATGGCGCCCCACTCCAGTGTTCTTGCCTGGAAAACCCCATGGATGGAGGAGCCTGGTGGGCTGTAGTCCATGGGGTCGCAAAGAGTTGGACATGACTGAGTGACCTCACTTTCACTTTTCACTTTCATGCATTGGAGAAGGAAATGGCAACCCACTCCAGTGTTCTTGCCTGGAGAATCCCAGGGATGGGGGAGCCTGGTGGGCTGCTGTCTATGGGGTCGCACAGAGTCGGACACGACTGATGCGACTTAGCAGCAGCAGCAGCAATGTAAGACACTAAAGAAACAAACGCCATAAAGAACAGGAAGGCCATCCACAATCCTGCTCCCTTCTCTTAACTGCTTTGTTTCTGTTTATAAAACTGTTGTAGCCACACATTCTGGGAAACAAACTCGCTCAGAAGGACAATGCAGATAGCGGAGTGCAGTTTATTACGCCGGCGGGCCCAAGGCAGAATCTCCTCTTAGCCCAGGACCCCGACCAGTTTTTGTGAAAACCTTATATACCCCAAGTGTATAAGGTTCCCTGGAACTAGTCTGAACAAAGGAAAAAGAAAGATACAATCAAAATTAACCTGTGATTCATGCCTTAAGCCTAGATAGTTAACTGTGGACAATTATCAATAGGCCTGTGGTCATACCCCAATAAGCATAATAGAATGTATGATTATATTCCGTTACACAGATAATTAGGGTATTCTTTTAGGCAACTGAGAGCCCTGGGGCTCTTCCTTCCAGGGGCCTGGTTTTCCATGTATATATATGTGGACATATAGCTCAAAGTCCACAGTCTGGCCCAAGATGGAGTCCTGCCTTCAAGATAGAGCTTGTTCTGTTTCCTCCTTCAAAACTACACAGGTATTTCACTGCATTGACAAGACACCTCTCTTTGGGACACTGAGGTATTTTCAGTTATGCATGGGCGTGGGTGGGCGGCAGAAGACATTGCCATGCTTGTAGGAAGGTGCTGGCCCGGAGGCGATTCTGCTCCCATTTGCAATGGCTGGAGAGGGTTGTGGTTGTCCCGATGAGTGGGTAACGGGCAGGAAGGCCAGAGGTCCCCAGGCAGCAGGAGGAAATATACTGCTCCTGTTAGACATCCTGCCTTGAGCTAACCAATGTGTTTTTCTTATGGAAATGTTTTTCTTAAGCTATGTTAATCAAAGTATGTAGTTGCTTTAGAATTTGCCTTTCTTCAAAATGGTTCCACCTAAGAGTAACTTTTTTCTTTTCTCAAACCTTGGGCTGACAATGGCTCAACAAACCAGTATTCCTGTCAATTGTTTTACGGCTGGGGGATGGCACATTTTGTGCTGTCCTATCTGTTGTGGGAGAGGGGCCTGGTGAAACTCCCTCAGCCTTGAGGTGTCTCTTATCTGATTCAGTTCAGTTCAGTCGCTCAGTCGTGTCCAGTTCTTTGCGACCCCATGAACCGCAGCACACCAGGCCTCCCTGTCCATCACCAACTCCTGGAGTCCACCCAAACCCATGTCCATTGAGTCGGTGATGCCATCCAACCATCTCATCCTCTGTCATCCCCTTCTCCACCTGCCCTCAATATTTCCCAGCATCAGGGTCTTTGCAAATAAGTCAGCTCTTCGCATCAGGTGGCCAAAGTATTGGAGTTTCAGCTTCAACATCAGTCTTTCCAGTGAATACCCAGGATTGATCTCCTTTAGGATGGACTGGTTGGATCTCCTTGCAGTCCAAAGGACTCTCAAGAGTCTTCTCCAACACCACAGTTCAGAAGCATCAACTCTTCGGCGCTCAGCTTTCTTCATAGTCCAACTCTCATCCATACGTGACCACTGTAAAAACCATAGCCTTAGCTAGACGGACCTTTGTTGACAGAGAAGTGTCTCTGCTTTTTAATATGCTATCTAGGTTGGTCATAACTTGCCTTTCAAGGAGTAAGCGTCTTTTAATTTCATGGCTGCAATCACCATCTGCAGTGATTTTGGAGCCCAGAAAAATAAAGTCAGCCACTGTTTCCCCATCTATTTGCCTCGAAGTGATGAGACCAGATGCCATGATCTTAGTTTTCTGAATGTTGAGCTTTAAGCCAACTTTTTCACTCTCCTCTTTCACTTTCATTAAGAGGCTCTTTAGTTCTTCACTTTCACCCTAATAGCTTTCTAACAGACATAAAACACCTTGCTAAAAACTAGCAAGGGGGCACTCTTTCTGTCCCCTTCTGATGTCTGTGTCAGAAGCTTTCCCTATCTCATTATACTTTAATGAAACTTTGTTACAGAAAAAGCTCCAAGTATCAAACCTTGTTCCTGGTCCCAAAGCTAAATCTTCTCCTTTGATCACGGATCCGACACCGGTCACCCTAAGCTATCAACAAGTGGGAAAGGAAATGCACTGGCATCTAGCCAGTGGAGGCCAAGGCTGATGTTCAACATCCTGTAATGTACAGGACGCCAGCCCCACCACCAGAGCAGGTGCTGGGTCTGAACAGTGCTGCGGGTGAGAAGCACTGCCCTGGAAGGTCTTAGGTGCTGCTTAGGAGTCAGCTGTTGTTTAGTTGCTAAGTCGTGGTGTTGTAACCATGCATTCTGGGGAACAAACTCACTCAGAAGGACAATGCAGATGGTGGAGTGCAGTTTATTACACCGGCGGGCCCAAGGCAGAGTCTCCTCTTAGCCAAGGACCTCGGCCAGTTTTTGTGAAAACCTTGTATACCCTAAGCGCAGGTGCCCAAACCTACCTCCCCAAATTCCCTGAAACCAGTCTGAACAAAGGAAAAGAAAAATACAATCAAAGTTAACCTGTGATTCATATGCCTTAAGCCTAGGTAGTTAACAGTGGACAATTATCAATAGGCCTGTGGTCATACCCCAATAAGCATAACAGAATTTATGATTCTATTCAGTTACACAGATAATTAGGGTATTCTTTTAGGCCTGGAGAATCTAGGTACAAGCCCTGGGGCTCTTCCTTCTGAGGGCCTGGTTTTCCAGTTGGTATGTTGTTTGCATAGAAATTGGGCATAGAGCTCAAAGTCCGCAGTCCAGCCCAAGATGAAGTCCCGCTTTCAAGACAGAGCCTGTTCTGCCTGTTTCCTCCTTCAGTGTCCGACTCTTTTGTGACCCCACAGACTGTAGCTGGCCAGGTTCCTCCGTCCATGGAATTTCCCAGGGAAAAATACTGGAGTGGGTTGCCGTTTTCTTCACCAGGGGATCTTTCAGACCCAGGGATCGAATCCCCGTCTCCTACACTGACAGCTGATTCTTTGCCACTGAGCCACGAGGGAAGCCCTTAGTCGGACCTGACCTTAAATTCTGTCTTGGCTCTGGACCAACCGCTTCACCTTGCTGAGACTGTGCTTTCTTATAGAATGGGTGTGATATCAACTCCATCCCAAGTCATTATGAGAATGAGATAAATCAATATATCAAAAGTGTTTAGCCCGGGGGCTTCTCTGGTAGTTATGTATTCACCTTGCGATGCAGGGGACGTGAGTTCGATCCCTGGTCAGGGAACTAAAGTCCCACATATGTGGGAGCAACTAAACCCACACACCATAACTAGTGAGCCCACGTGCCACAATTAAGACCTGATGCAGGCAGACAAAATATATATATTTCAAGTGCTTGGTTCAATGTCCGGCGCCTTCTGACTACCCTGTGAGAGTTCATCTTTGTCATTGTTTGATGGTAAGTTTTGGGTTCAGTTGAATTCTCTCCTTTGATTCAGTTCCCAGAAATGGGATCACTGGGTCCCACAGGATGTGCGTCCCCTTGGCTCTTGCTTTCCCTGGAGAGGAGTCCAGAATTTAATCTGTTGCCTGTCCCCGAGTGGACTCTCGTCCCTCTGAGCATGTCTCAGTCATTCTTGCTCTCCTTCCGGCTCCTTCCCTGGTTCCCTGTTCCATCAGGTCATCCCTCTTCTGTAAGGCACACCAACTCCAGAGTGTCCTCCACCCGCCGTGGACATTTTCCTGGGTCCACAGTTCATCTCGGTCCCAGGGCTGAGCGTGGTGTTGAAACCATGTTCCTTGTTGCAAGAGGTCACTGAAAGGATGTGACCCTAGGTTGGCCTGAGAGCTGGACCAGGGCAATCGGAGGCTCCAAATCCCTTCCTTTATCCTTAGAAGGTGTATCCTGCACACTTTTCCTTTTTTAAAAAATTGCTAATTTTTGCTGCACTGGGTCTTTGTCGCTTCATGTGGGCTTTTCCCTAGTTGTGGCAAGCGGGGCCTACAGCAGGCTTCTTGAGGTAGCTCCTCTTCTTGCGGAGCACAGGCTCTAGGCACGTGGGCCTCAGTAGTTGCGGCAGTTGGGCCCTGGAGTGAGGGTTTCGCACTTGTGGCGCACAGGTTTACTTGCTCTGTGGCACGGGGGATCTTCCCAGACCAGGGATCGAAACCATGTCCCCTGCATTAGTAAAAGGATTCCCACCCACAGTGCCACCAGGGAAGCCCCTGCCTGCTCTTCTGACTTCAAGTCACTTCTAGACACAACCTTGAGAGTGATGGATTTCTGAGACCCTCTGGATGATATATCTGACTGTATCCCATTAAGGCCTCTGTATAAGATCCATGGACAGAGGAGCCTGGTGGGCTGCAGTCCATGGGGTCACAAAGAGTCTGTCACAACTGAGTAACTGAACACACTCACACACATGTACCGTAAGCTTCTGGTGGATGGGTGCAGAGATCTAATCTCTGCAGCCACCCCTAATAAGCTCATATGTGAGTTCCCTTGCTTATCAAGCTTGCCACCTATCCATCTGGAGTGGACTGAGTCTTCCTCCCATCTCTCCTTACCCTCCTTCTTCAAGGACTGGTTTCAGATTTCACTCGAGGAATTCCAGAGGTTAGAAAACAACAGTTGGCAAGCCAGCCAGGCAACTGAAGAAATGGGCTTTAAGAAAGAGGCATCTTCCAGGAAATTCCAGATTGGCTGTTGACCTCTTGATGGGGAAGAGTGGCCCGTATGTTAGACGCTTATGGACCTCTGTGTAAATACAGAGACGTCCTGAAAACACCATCTGGTGTAACATGTTTGAGGAACCATTTAGAGTGCACTTCCGCAGAGAAGGGAGATGAATGGCTGCCGCTGGGGGCCACTGAGGCCCAACCAGATGCTGAAACTTGAGTCAGAAGTTGGAGGAAGAGCTGAGGTTAGAGAAGGATGTGAGGTTGCCCACCACTCTGCTACCTTGGGGCTAATGGACAAGGTGGTAGAGAACAGGATGCTCGGTTGGAGAACTGAGAATTGAGTGTGCTCTTTTGCAAAGCTAGGAGTGTGCAAGCTGCCTCAGGTTAAGGTTGGAGCACTTGTGACAAAGCCAAGGTGGGACCCCTGAGAAAGCGAGGAGTGTGAAGGGGAGGCTGTTTTGGTGATTGACAGTGAAACAGATGAAGCGCCCTGTGCCTTTGGACCCCTAAGACCAAGGAAAACAAAAGCACAGCAACAACAAACCCGGCCAGTGGGGCAGCCCCCAGTTTATGAAGTGTTTATGATGAGACAGTACATGGCTGCTGAGCTTACTGATACAGCAGCGGAGAAAACTGATAGAAAGAACCTTATTTACAGTGGACTGTGGAGGCTGGAAAGACACGCTCTCATGCCTTACCCCTCGGCCTCAATTCTGCAACAGAAAGAGATGGTACCTCTGCATCTCTTAGGACAATTACTACTTTGCTACTCAGCAGGAGGAAGGAAGGCTTTCTCCTTGCCTGGCAACACTCCAACCAATGAGAGACTGTCACAACTCAGCCAATGGTAAACCACTACACTTTGAAATCCCAGCTTCCTCCAATGGATTCTTCATTTATAACAGCCCTCTCCAACTCCCCCTTCTCCTCCAGGAAAGAACGTTCCTCTCCTGTGTTCTCCAGACTTGCCTGTGGTCCTCCATAGATTGCATGTCCCCAGTTTCAGTTCTTTGCTGTTCCCAAATAAGCCCATTTTGTTGGTAAAATCATTGGCTGCTTTATTGTTTTAGGTCAGGTATTACTTGGTGTCTGAGAAGTGGGGTCCAGAGGAGATCCCTGATAACTCTGAGGTTGTTGAGCAAACAGGTGCTGGTACCCACAGAGCCCACTGAACTCCCTGCTTCTTGCCAACCATTGAGTTTGAGGGTAAGTTCTTTCCTGGATTCAAACTCTGGCCTTTTTTTGCATTTTGAAACTTTCCAGGGTTTCCAGGCTTTATTCAAGTTTTTTTTTTTTTTTTTGATGGTTTCATCCTTTCTGTTAAAGGCTTTGTCCTTTCTGTGAGGACTAATTTGTCACACTGGCTGGAATTTTTTCTCCTGGAACTATGCTAGTTCTCAGTCTAATTCCTTTTGGAACCTGGCTGTTCCTGTTGAAACTGCTCTTTAGGAATTTTTCCTTTTGTTCTAGAGAAAAACCTCTAAGAAATGGGATTCCAGTCACCTAAATGTTTTGAGGGTGCCCCCAACCCTCCTTCAGGGACCCCCCCCTCCCTAGTCAGCTGTATGTTTAAAAACCACAGTCCCTCTTCATGCCCATTTCTAACTAAATAGACTGACTTAACAAAAAATAATTTAGAACACTGGTGGCCATTATGGGAACCTTGAATTCCTCAGACTTATTTCCTTGAAAGTGAGTTGGACAGCCAAGGCTATAAAACTGTCCAACCTGGATGGGATGCCTATTTTCATTGGTATTTTTCAGGCTTCCAAATGTTATCAGGAGTCTAAAACAGCTTCTGTGGAAAATACAATTTTTAAATTAACTGAGGCAAACAAATAATTAAAGACAAAAACTGTGAAGATGCTCTTCCCCCCGCCCCTCCCCCCCATCTTCTTTGGTTCCAGATGCCTAGCCATCATCTTGTGCTCAGGCCCAGCCTCTGGTGCCATCTTCCTTTTTTCTCCCTTGAAACTATTTCCATCTTCTCTGTACCCATTCTTCCTATTCTTGGGCTTCCCTGGTGGCTCAGCTGGTAAAAAAATCTGCCTGCTATGTGGGAGATCTGGTTTCAATCCCTGGGTTGGGAAGATCCTTGGGTTGTGAAGAAAGGATAGGCTACCCACTCCAGTATTCTGGCCTCGAGAATTCCATGGATTGTATATTACATGGGGTTGCAAAGAGTTGGACACGACTGAGTGACTTTCATTTTCTTTCTATACCCATTGCTTCCCCACCCTAATTCTGTCACTAAGCTTCCCTTTCCCCCTAAATCTATCCCCCTCCCACCCCTCATCATCAGAATCCACCCCTTTAAAAAAAAGGAAAAGGAAGAAGAATCTGCCCCTTTAAAGCAGTCTTCTGAGGATCTAGAAACCCACAAGTTTGTTTGTTTGTTTTTTCTGTTCCCTGGACTAAGACTGAATTACAAGCCATAGTTCCCTGTGAATTACAAGAGCTTCCTAAAGCAACTGTGGACACCTGTAGGTTCCTGAAGAGTTTAACCTAGACAGTGTATTAAAAAGCAGAGATGTCACTTTGCCGAGTGATGACCTATACTTGAAGGTCATTTATGGATGTAAGAGTTGGACCATAAAGAAGGCTGAACGCCGAAGAATTGATGCTTTCAAATTGTGACTCTGGAGAAGATTCTTGACATTCCCCTGGATAGCAAGGAGATCAAACCAGTTAATCCTAAAGGAAATCAACCCTGAATATTCACTGGAAGGACTGACACTGAAGCTGAAACTGCATTACTTTTGGCCACCTGATGTGAAGAGCTGTCTCATTGGAAAAGACCCTGATGCTGGGAAAGATCAAAGGCCAGGTGGCTCATGGCGGGTGACCACGGGCTTGAGAATTGAGCAAGGTAGTATCCCCCATCCATGCAACTGTGCCCCAGATTGCCCCCATCTTAGATACCTTGGCTAGTCCTAGGAGTATACCATGCTACACTGGACTTAGCAAATGCCATTGAGTCACAAGAGCAATTTGTCTCCATGTGGGCGGGGCAACAGTGGGCTTTTCAGGCACTTCCCCAAGACTACCTGCACCCCTCACCATATGCCATAGGATGGGAGCCTCAGACCAGTCCCTGCTCTCCTTCCCCACATCAGTAAAGTGAGCCCATTACATTGATACTATGCTAATAATATTGTCTTGTAAAGACTTGCCTGTACTGCAGGGCACTCTGCAGACTTTACTGGAACATCTGTGAGGGAGACAACGATGTGGATGAACCCGCAGGAAATGCAAGTCCCATCACCATCTGGGAGTTGTTTGGTTGGGTGAAGGGCACATTGTCCCAGGAGCCATGATTGATAAGGGGCAAGCTTGTCCAGCCCCTAATTATGTGAAAGCAGTGCAAGCTTTCATAAGGGTTTGGAGGTTTGGGGGGACTTTTATTCTCCACCTGGTGCAATGCCTCCATCCTTCAAAAGAATTTTTTTATTGAAATATAGTTGATTTATAATATGTTAATTTCTGTTTTTATATAATTTTATTTATCTTTGATTGCACTGGATCTTCGTTGCCTTGTGCAGGCTTTCTCTAGTTGCGGCGAGCGAGGGGTACTCTAGGCTGTGATGCTCAGGCTTCTCATTGCGGTGGCTTCTCTCATCAGGGAGCACAGGCTCCAGGTGTGTAGGCTCAGTAGTTGCAGCTCGCAGGCTCTCGAGCGCAGGCCTGGTAGTTGTGACGTGCGTGCTCCACGGCATGTGGAATTTTCCCACACCAGGGACTGAACCCGTGTCTCCTGCACTGCCAAGTGGATTCTTACCCACTGCACCACCAGGGAAGTTCTCAGTGTGTTAATTTCTGCTGTACCGCAAAGTGACTCAGTTATACACACACATATATATATTTTTCATATTCTGGAACATTATGGTTTATCACAGGATAGTGAATGTATTTCCTTGTGCTGTGCAGTAAGACTTTGTTGCTTATCCATCCTGTATAAAATAGTGCCTCCATCCTTTAGAGCCACTTTAAAATAAAAAGAGGGCATATGGGGATTGAATTAGAGCAACAAGCTGCCTTTGAAAAGGCAAAAATGCTGGTGAAGCAGATTAAAGCTCTGGGCATCTCCTAAGCAGGGCTACCATTTGAGTTAGATGTATCTGTGACTCTGGAAAGTGTGGGCTGAGCACCCTAGCAGAGACAGCAGGAAAGATACCCCTAGGATTTTGGTTCAAGATCTGGAAGGGGGCAAAAAGCCAATACATCTCCATAAAGTAATAGCTCCTAACAGTGTTCATCACCCTCCTCCTAGTAGAGTCTCTCATGAAGAACCACATATCATGGTATAACTTACTCTCAAGGGGTGTGTTGAGAATATGTTTCATCCACCCACTTCTGCTATGGCTGACTCCCACATGGACCGAGTGACAGAAGACCACCCTGTCAGCCAGCCCACCATCTCCAGAAATGGGGGTCCTACCAGGCTTTGCGGAGTATATAGATCCTCTGAATACCCTCACCTCTCTTCCTGTGGTAGCCCCTATATACTACCTATATGCAAGGAACCAGCACAGGAGATCCCACCCATGACAAGGTAATGCAGAGAGACCTGACAGGCAAGGCGGATCAGGACTCGAGGGACTCCCTGGACCTGCTCGAGCATCTACCCGGATACCAAAATCCGTCTGTCTACTGTTTACTATATTACGCCTTCCGCCAACTCTTCTGGCATTAACAGGGGGCTATCCCCGACCATCGTTCTCTGAAGAAAATCAACTTAGGGCTCTAGATGTTAAGCCTCCTGGGCATGAAAGGAATATTTCAATTCAAACCCCTCTGTTAGCATTCTAACTTGCGTGGCAGGTTTATCCATACTCTTACAACTAACGCACATGATTGTTCACAGCTTCCCAACCATGAAAGGCAGGGACACTTAAACATTCTAAAGTCCTAATAGGCATAGAGCCCTTTGAGGAGTAAAAATTATTAGAATAGTGCTGGTGAAGGATTTCATTGTTGAGCCAATGCTTACTGCTAAGTTTCCATATCCCTTACCCATTGTGTGCCTGGGAGTATATTAGTTAATATAGTTGGTATGTAGGGAAAATAAGTAGTGGCCTTGGTGTTAGCAACATTAGACCTTTGAGTTAATAAATTTTTTCTTTGTTATAACTCACTGCACCTTTGCCCCATAGGAATGTAACTTTATTTAGTACTTTCTGAGAGTGGTGCCAGACTTTAGAAAAAACACTTTTAGAAAAAATAAGTTTTCTGGTTGACAAACCTTTATCAGAAAAAAGGGTCATAAAATGTTAACAGGCCTCCAGGCCAGAGGAGGATGTAAATCACATAAGACTTTTATATATGGAAGGTATGCAGAAAGAAAGCCTGGTTTCGATAAGGGTCAGAACTGCTGACCCTGCATGACTCTGCATCTTCCATTCCCCTCTATGTACAACCCAAGGTATAAAAGCTCTTTTTAAAAATAAAGTTACAGACCTGCTCCACCTAAGCTCGGTCTCCCTGTCTCTCTCTCGCCAGCTCCGTCCATCCTGAGGGAACCCCTGGATCCTGCTGGGGCTGGACCCCGGCAAATATAGGAATATATACTTAGCATATTCCTAGGTACATATGCCTGCTATATGTAGGGTTCTGTGTTGTCCAGCTATAGTGGCAGGGATTGTAGTGGCTATTTAGTCCAACACTGACACCATGTGGTTGGCAGACAAACTGCAGTAGTTTGGCTGGTGATCACTCAGGAGCCCAGGCTATTTGCCAACGTTAGGCAGGGAAGCTGGAGAAGGCAATGACAACCCACTCCAGTTCTTTTGCCTGGAAAACCCCATGGACGGAGGAGCCTGGTGAGCTGCAGTCCATGGGGTCGCTAAGAGTCGGACACGACTCAGTGACTTCCCTTTCACTTTTCACTTTCATGCATTGGAGAAGGAATTGGCAACCCATTCCAGTGTTCTTGCCTGGAGAATCCCAGGGACGGCGGAGCCTGATGGGCTGCTGTCTATGGGGTAGCACAGAGTCGGACACGACTGAAGCGACTTAGCGGCAGCAGCAGCAGCAGGCAAGGAAGCCAGGCCTGCTGCAGTCCATGGGGTCGCAAAGAGTTGGACACGACTGACCGGCTGAATTGAATTGAACCTCACTGACAGCTGGGCTGGCTTGGACAGTGGGAAGCCAAGCGGGGGATGATCGTGAATAAGCCCTTTTGGGGCGGGGACATTTGGAAAGACACTTGGGTTTGCTTTCAAGAGTCTGTGGCATTTCTCACTGTTTTCCATGCCCCTGGCTCTATTAAGACACTGACAACCACTGGTAATTTGGGAGCTGATGTCCTGGCCCAGTATGAGCCCTAGTGGACCCCTCAGTAAATACAGCAGATAGGACGCATGGGAAGAACAGCCACCATAATGCCTGAATGGGATGACCTATTGCCAAGGATGCTGTATTACCTTGAAATACAGTGACTTGGTTAATACCGTGATAGCATGTCCTGTGTGTTCTAAATAACTGCCCCCCCATCTAACGCCCCTCCGCAGGCAATGGCCAACGGACTCTGGGACCATTCCCTGGAGTTCCCAGTGAGGGACTGGCATGGCAAACTGATTACATTGGCCTCCTCCCTCCAAGTGAGGGTTCTAAATGTCTTGGTTTACGTGGACACAGCATCCAGGCTAACCCAAGCTTTCCCCTGTGGCTGCCCAAACCAGGCTGCCACAATTAGAGGATTAGAGAAACAGAGTAAAAAAAATACCCTCTCCACATAGACAGTGACCAGGGGTTACATTTTAAAGGTCATATTGTGCAAGATTGGGCAAAAACACATGACACGGAACGGAGGTTCCCTTTCTCCGAGAAGCCACAGGCAGCAAGGTTGGTGGAGCGGAAGGATGGAATTTTAAGACAGCATATTAAACAACTAACAGGTGAAACCACCTTGTACTATCCCAGGCTTCGTTTCTGTTATTATTATTTTTTAATTTTAATGTATTTATTTGGCTGTGCCAGGTAGTTCCTCGGCCAGGAATTGAACTCGAACTCCCTGCATTGGGAGGGTGGAGTCTTAGCCACTAGACCACTAGGGAAGTCCCTCCCAGACTTTAATACATTTAAATGATGCACCGATAGGGCCTGTTGCCCCATATGCCAGACTGTGGAACCCTGAGACACCTAACACTGTAAAGGTATGGAAGTAATGTGAGATTGCTACAGCCCTGACTCTCACCATGGATGACCAAGCTGTGCTGCTGAGATTACCAAGCCCCGCGCTCCACTGGACTTTGCAATGGGACATCCCACTGTGGAGCTGGAGAAGACTCTTGAGGGTCCCTTGGACAGCAAGGCGATCAAACCAGTCAATCCTAAAGGACATCAGTCCTGAATATTCATTGGAAGGACTGATGCTAAAACTGCAACTCCAATTCTTTGGCTGCTTGATTCAGAGTCAACTCATCAGAAAAGACCCTGGGAAAGATTGAAGGCAGGAGGAGAAGGGGATGACAGAAGATGAGATGGTTGGATAGCATCACTGGTTCAATGTGAGCTCTGGGAGACAGTGAAGGACAGGGAATCTGGCATGCTGCAGTTCATGGGGTGGCAAAGAGTCAGAAATGACTGAGCAACTGAACAACAAGTCCCAACAGCATGTGTGAGTTGCTTCGCATCTCTATGCGACATGGGGTTACTTAACCTGCACTGGGATCCTGTTGTCCTGTTATTAAATAAATAAAAGCTGTGTCCATGGAAATGCCCTGTCCCTGCCTTGGAACAAGCACCACTGAGAGGGAGGAGAAGATAGGGGTCCTGATCTGGGATATCCTGCCCCCAGTCCATCTCCTCACGCCTGACTGTGGGCCTCTCCCAGCCAACATTTATGATTTGTACAACCAGGTCAAGTTCCTAAAGCTGCAGCTACATCCAATATCTAAGGATCCAGTCACAAATGTAATTCTTCTAGAAAAAAAGACTTCCCCATGCAAGTTCCTAATAAACAATCTGTTTTGTTTCTCTGTTTTTTGGCCGTGTCACTCAGCCTGTGGGATTTTAGTTCCCTGACTGGGGATTAAACCTGCGCCCTCCTATATTAGAAGTGTGGAGTCTTAACCACTGGGCCACCAGGGAACTCCCAAATAATCTGTCTTCTTGACTTTAAACTTCTGTTGCTCCTATGGTGTCCAGTCATAAGATGGGGACCTGGTGGAAATATCTTCCAATGGTGAGTCCGCCCATATGCCCAGCAGAGGAATCAATCCAACTGTTGGGTGTGTGGGCAGCTGCCCCTCTCTGCTTCACTGGGATTGCCATGCTGGGTACCAACATCCAGCACAGGAATGAATGAATGAAGGCACTAGAGTAGTACATGACATTTCAAAAAAACGAAGATGAATGCTCTTAATTCATTTGATATTATTCATATTGACCCAGGAGCTTGGCCTGGGGCACAAACCATCAGTAACACTGGACAGGAGTGTTTTTCTTCTGTCAATCTGTCAACAAAGGCAGTCTATTAAACTGCTGACCAGAACGGTCCTAAAAATCCCATCATCAGGACTTCCCTGGTAGTCCCGTGGCGAAGACTCCGTGCTCCCAATGCGGGAGGGCTGGGATGATCCCTGGTCAGGAAACTTAAGCTCACATGCCCCAACGAAGACTGGAGATCTCACAGACCAACTAAGAGCCGGTGCAGTCAAATAAATAGGAAAGCACCATCGTCAGAGCCATCGGTGCTCAGCTCTAGGACGGAGTCACACGGCTTATTCTGTGTTATGGAGATTTGAACACCCAGGCACCCCTACATTGGAAACAAAAACGCTCTCGATGGACCCAAACCAATTGTACCAGGAATGTAGGGAGGATATCTTTGGAACTGTGCAGGCCTTCTGTTGTACATAGTACAGGGCAGCAGCTGGTCTGGCTGGTCGTGCCATCCACATGTTTCCTGGTAGTCCTAAACAGGATCCAGTGGATGCGTGACAAAATTCTTTGGATGTGACTTTCACCTAGATGGTTGGGCTGCTGCACTTTGGGTAGAGGGGAGGATCCACTCCACAGTCACAAAAGTTGCCAACCTCCCTCCCCCATCTGCCATCTCCCAGGTGGACGTGTTCCCTTTCTCCACTGGTACAATCATTTGGCCGCTGTCTTTATAGCCTCTGCTGGCCTGGAAGTTGTTACAGCACACACAGAAGCCCCTACTCGATTGACCCAGAAAGCCTGAAATGAGAAGAGCTGTCCTCCAAAATAAGATGGACTTGGACATCACTGCTGCCCCCCAAGGTGGTGCCTGGGCCATTATCCAAGCAGGATGTTGTGTGGTCATACGTGATGAGTCTGCGAATATAGTGTCTTCATTAAAGCACACGAGGACACAAGTCAATGCCCTGAATGGTCCCCAGCTTCAGGGACTCAATACATCAGTGGTTCGGATCAGGCACGCATAGCAATGACCAGCAGCTTGAAGTAAGACCTCAGTTCTCTGACTGGGGATGAACCCTAGTTATGACGGTGAGAGCTCCATGTTCTAACCACTAGACTATGACGGCCCATGGCTAGAGTTTGGGTCCCCGTCTTTGTCTACCTTGAAAAGAAAAAATTCCCTCAGGGACGTGGAAGATAGAGAGGAAAGTAAAGCGTTTATTAGAAAGGCAGAGTACATGTGGATAGATGAATTATGATTGATTTGCCTCAGAACCATGCCGTATAGCATGATAGCCTCTGGGGGAGCGGGGTGGGAATTGACTTGACTTATTATGGTCTGGTGTCCCCTGCCTTTTGACCCCTGAGAAGCCTTTCCACTCCAGTGCAGTGTCTCTCTTGCCCCAAGCATGGGAAATATGTGGTGCCTTGATGTTTATTCAAATAGGGTTGAGCCCTTTCCTGTCCCTGACAGAACTGTTATCTTAAAGTGTCCACAGGAGATGATTTACCCTGTTCCTATTGTTATTTATATCTCTTAGTACAAACAGGAGGCCAGTTGTAAGTATCTAGCCTGGGGCCCACCTGCCTTCTGCTTCAATAAATGTAAACAGGAGGCCAGTTGTAAACGCCTAGTCTGGAACCCATCTTTTTCTGCTCCAAGAAATACGGAGAGGAGGCTAGTTGTAAAGGCCTAACCTGGAGCCCATCCTATCTCAGGGGGGCTCTTGGTAGAAAAAAATTGTTACTTATTTTGGGAATCACTATCAAGCTATGTTTCCTCTCACACGTGCCTATGTTGTTGCTGAGCTACCTGCCTCCAGTGCAACCAGATAGCCATCTAACAAGCCATCTCCTTGCTGATGAAATCCCTTGCTGAACCCTGCCAAAGCTGACTCTGTGATGGATCTGTTTCTTTGATTCTGCCCTTGTTTTTCATTGCTTTGGTTATTACAATCATACATAATGATCTGCCTCAGGGAACCCTGCCCCTCTGCCTGAAGAGATTAACCCATCCCCTCCTTGAGGTTGGCCATTCCAGGAGATATTTGCAAGATAATGGCCTTTACTTCCTCAATTATTTTCCCCTCTCATCCTATAAAAGAACCTGCATCCAGACCCCAATAAGATGGCTATTTTGAGACATTAGTTCGCCATCTTCTTGGTCAGCTGGCTTTCAAAAGCCATATTCCTTGCCTCAACACCTTGTCTCTTGGATAACTGGCCTGTTGTGATAGGAGCAGAAAGAGCTTGGGCTCAGCAACATACCTGGTGCACATTGTGGAAGAGGGGGCTAAGTGAGATGAGAGAGCTGATCATAGTCGGTGCAGTGTTGGCAAAGCTCGTTGAGAGGACATGACTGCCAGCTGATCCTTGAGGTGAACTCAGACCATCAGAGACCCCCTTACCCCTTCCTGACCTTGAAAGAGATGCAATAGTTTTAGGCCATTTTTCTTTGTCATTGTGTTAGGTAGGTAGAATAGGGAAAATGAGCCCAAAATGGCGGTGGCTAAAAAAACAAGGAAGGTCAAAGGAAGGTCCAAGGACCAGAGTGAAGACTTCAGGTAGAAAAAACTGCGCTCCTGGCTAAGCCCAATTTGCATAAGGCAGGCCCAGGTGAAGGAAAAAGCATAAAAAGAGGAGCCAAAGCGCTTTCTCTCTTTCTCTCCCATGTGCGTGCGCTCTTTCTCTCTCCCTCTCTCTCCTTCCCCCTCCCCCATGCGCTCCTCCACTCTCTTTCCTTCAAGCCTTTGGGTTGGCATGCCCTCACACTTCGAGGATGGATTCTCCTGCTATCCTCTAAATAAAATAGAGCTGTAACACTGATTTGCCTAAGAGCTATAGCAGGGTTTGTCCAAGACCCGAGAGCTGTGACGCACCGAGGGCTTTCATGTCCGTTGCTCCAAATCTTTGTTGTGACGGACAAAGAACCGAGGAACATACACCCGTGCGACAATTAGATCAGAGCTATAGGTTGACTAGTCATTTACAAGTTTTCCCAGTGGGTTCCCAGGTGGGGTGTGGAACCTTAGAGGAAGCACTTGCCATTTTAGCTCAAGCAGTTTGTACCAGATGTCCACACACTCAAACCAAAGTAACCAAACCAAACTCACCAAACCAAACCAAACCAAACCAGAACTTCACCAGCTGGAAGTCACACTCCAAATCAAACAAACGGCAAAGACATGCCCAGAAATCAAAAGCCAAATAGCAAGACTGTCCCCAAAAGATGGCAAAGTCATGCTCAGAAATCAAAAGCCAAATGGCAAAAATACCCCAAGAGGATGGCAAAGAGTTGCCCAGAAGTGAAAAGGCAAATGGCATAAATGCCCCAAATGTGACTTCCTGGGTCCTACTAGATCTGTGACCTGGCAGTTGGTGCTAGTGGCCTTTTTTAGATAGAGTTTCAAGCAATTTTTTGTTGGTTTCTTGCAAAGAAGTTACTCTATCGTTTCCTCTTTTAGAATCTTCTAAATACTACAGTAAGCATTCCACTTAGTCTGTTTGATCTTACAACTGGATTTATTTTTTTTTTTTTAAACTTTGCACATGTTGATATTTTGGAATATCAAAAGAACTCCCAGTCTGGACACTTTAGGTTGGGATCTTCTTTAGCATAATTTCCCCAATTAAGTAGGTACTTGCAGGTATAAACTTTGTATGTACATAACCCTCGCAGGAGTGTTAGAGGCTGCCCTCTGATTCCCCTGGTTTCTGTTTGAGAGGCTCTCTTTCCCATTTTAAGTTGTATTTGTCATGGATAAAATTCACTCTTCGCTTCTATCCAAATTTTCCCCTTCTCCACAGTACCTTTCCACTGGGTGGGTATTCCCCTGGTATCATTGAACCAGGCCCCACTCAGTGCCATTCCTCTGGATGGGTATTCTCTTGGTATCTTTAAACCAGCCTCCCCACCCCTGCCCAGTATCTTTCAACTGGGTAGGTGTTCCCCTGATATCTTTTAACCAGGTCTCCCCCCCAGTATCTTTCAACTGGGTGAGTGTTCCTCAGTATCTTTCAAATGAGCCCCATCCAGTTCCTTTCCACTGGGTAAATATTCCCCAGTGTATGTCAACCAGGCCCCAATATTGGAGATCTGAGAACCAGGAGAGATCTGCCTAAAATTGTCTTTACTCCCTAAGGAGGCAGATGGGCCCGAGGGGCCACTGCTGGCATCAAAGTTACCAAAGCTCCAGTTCCTCCTAGAGTTCAGGTAAAGGAGGAAAGTCGACTCCAGGTTGCTTCGTTGGTTGCCATAATTGCAGACGAAAAAAGATGCAGCGGGAGCTGCATAAGTTTTATTTGGGGCAAAATGAAGGCTTCGGTCCAGGAGATAGCATCTGAGATAGCGCTATAAAACTGTCCCAGAGAGGCTGGGGTTGGGGGAAGGTCCATATATTTGGCACTTATTTTACGAAAGGTTTTCTGTTAGTCATGAGGAGCTGATGTCACCATGAAGAGATTCAGTGCTTTTCTATGTATGAGGAGATGTAAGGATTGGGATCATGAAATCAGCTCCTGAAAATATCTAACTATCTAAGGATCTGTTCCACCAGTTTCCCTGGAGCACAAAGTGCCTTCAGGGTGTTTCAACAGCTGCAGCATACAGATGGCAAGTGCCCTGGGCAATCACCAATTTGTAGTTGACAAGATTCTGGTGAGAACTATGGCAGAAAAGAAGATGGGGTGGGAGAGGACCTCACACATCGCAGCTCTCAGGTGAGTCCCTGGGATGTCTACCAAGTATGCCTTCTTGGCTTGGCACAGGAAAGAATTCAAGAGCTAGCTTTAGTAAAGTGAAAGAAAGTTTACTCAGGGAGATATGCGCTCCATAGACAGAGTGTGGGCCATCTCAGAAGGCAAGCAGCCCCACAGTATGGGGTTGTCAGGTTTTATAAGGGTAGGTAATTCCGTAGGCTCATGAGTCAGAGGAGTCTTCCAGCTGTTTTGGGGAAGGGACAGGAATTTCTAGGAGTTGGGCCTCCACCCATCTCTCTTTCTCTTATGGTCCATCTCATAAGAGACTGTCGATGTGCCTGGTGGGTGTGTCATTCAGCTTGGTGTACTACAAGGAGCGTATAGTGAGGTTCAAGGTCTAGTGGAAGCCGACTCATCCACCACCTTGGACCTAGCTGGTTCTAACCAGTTTATGCTGTGTCCTCAGTGGCTATGTTATTCTTTTAAAGGTTGTGCCCTGCGCCTTTCCTATCTCAGTCTGGAGATCTTACTCATTCTCTCTCTCTCTCTGGTCGCTAACCATGTCCAACTCTTACGACCACATGGACTATAGCCTGCCAGGCTCCTCTGTCCATGGGATTCTCCAGGCAAGAATACTGAAATGGGTTGCCATTTCCTTCTCCAGCTCTTACTCATTAAGTTCAGTTCAGTTCAGTCGCTCAGTCGTGTCCGACTCTTTGCGACCCCATGAATCACAGCACGCCAGACCTCCCTGTCTATCACCAACTCCCGAAGTCCACTCAAACTCATGTCCATTGAGTCAGTGATGCCATCCAGCCATTTCATCCTCTGTCGTCCCCTTCTCCTCCTGCCCCCATTCCCTCCCAGCATCAGAGTCTTTTCCAATGAGTCAACTCTTTGCATGAGGTGGCCAAAGTACTGGAGTTTCAGCTTTAGCATCATTCCTTCCAAAGAAATCCCAGGGCTGATCTCCTTCAGAGTGGATTGGTTAGTGAATACCTAAGACAAATAAAAGTCCATCTAGTCAAGGCTATGGTTTTTCCAGTAGTCATGTATGGATGTGAGAGTTGGACTATAAAGAAAGCTGAGCACTGAAGAATTGATGCTTTTGAACTGTGGTGCTGGAGAAGACTCTTGAGAGTCCCTTGGACTGCAAGGAGATCCAACCAGTCAATCCTAAAGGAAATCAACCCTGAATATTCATTGGAAGATCTGATGTTGAAGCTGAAGCTCCAATACTTTGGCCGCTTGATTGAAGAGCTGACTCATTTGGGAAAGGAGAAAGGGACAACAGAGGATGAAATGGCTGGATGGCATCACTGACTCAATGGACATGAGTTTGAGTGGACTCCGGGAGTTGGTGATAGACAGGGAGGCCTGGTGTGCTGTGGTTCATGGTGTCACAAAGAGTTGGACATGACTGAGCGACTGAACTGAACTGAACTGAAGACAAACCTCATAAATAAGTTCCCTTGTTTACTAAACCTGCCACTACCAATCTGGTCCGTATAGTCAAAGCTATGGTTTTTCCAGTAGTCGTGTACGGATGTGAGAGCCGGACCATAAGAAGGCTGAGCACCGAAGAATTGATACTTTCGAATTGTAGTGCTGAAGGACTCTTGAGAGTCCCTTGGACAGCAAGGAGATCAAACCAGTCAATCCTAAAGGAAATCAACCCTGAATATATTCATTGGAAGGACTGATGCTGAAGCTGATGTTCCTATACTTTGGCCACCTGATCAGAAGAGCTGACTCATTGGAAAAGACCCTGATTCTGGGAAATGTGGTGACCCAAGGATGAAAGGGTCTTGGAATGCAGGAATGGAAAAGCCAGACTTTTATTGTCCTTCCCTCCCACATGTTGTAACTATGAATGGACTTCAGGTTCTCCTGATCAGTATAACCTGTCTCCACTCCTACCCCATAGAGAGAGGGTATTTGCTTTACTCTCCCCCCACCCAACCACCCAGTATACATGCCTCATCCCATCAGCAAATGACCCGCAAGACCCCATCCCACTCCTTGCACCCTGGGTATAAAAGTGGACTAAGGACCCCCATTCAACGTCAGTTCTCCCTTGAGCTGGCCTGCTGCTCCAACAGCATCTCCCATTCTAATAAACTTTATTTCCCTCTCATTCTGTCTCATGTCTGGAAATTCTTTCCCAACCCATGCCCCGACAACACCAGGAAAGATTGAGGGTAAGAGGAGAAGGGGATGACAGAGGATGAGATGGTTAGATGGCATCACCCACTCAATGGACATGAGTTTGAGCAAGCTCTGGGAGGCAATAAAGGCAGAGAAGCCTAGTGTGCTGCAGTCCCTGGGGTCACAAAGAGTTGGACATGACTTAGTGGCTGAACAACTGTAAGGCGAGTGCAGAGAAAGAGCAAGCCAGGCATTCAGGCAGAGAAAGATTTATTACAGGAAGAGAGAAAGTGACTGGGTTTAGAGAAAAACCAGTGCACCCTCTGTAGCCAACCGTTCTTATACGCTATAGATGGGAAATCATGACCCGAAGGGAGGGGGCCTTAGTTTATCTTTAGCCCACAGCTGGGGTCTTGTGATCACGTAGTTGGACGGGTCTCACACTTGGGTGGTCACGGAGTCTTGAGAAACTGGCACCAGCAGGGAAAAACAGGATATCACCTTAAGGAAAAAAACAGGATGGCACCAGGGCACTGTAGCCACTGTGACTTCATCCCTTGTTTATCAGGTCACCACAATGGACCATTTTTAAATAATACACGGTGAGCCCCTTGTGGACCCTGAAAACAACAGCCACCAATCTGGAGAGGTCTGCCTCTTTCTTTGGTTTCTCTTTGCCTTCTGTGTATGCGGGCCAGCGTCAGATTCCACCTGGGGAACTTCTGAGTTGGGAATCAAATTTCTCCTAAGCAGTGGGAATAATGGGGCACCTCAAGGGGACTCTATAGTCTTGAGATTGTACGCTGAGAGATTTCAGAAAGTTCTGAGGACTGTTCCAGCCATTAGAGGTCAAAGAACAGTTGTACAGTTTTTGAGCTAAGGTTTTGCCAGTTTACATAGTTCACACCTGCATTATAAGGTGAGTAGTGGGTCATAATGACCCCTCACGGGATTGAGAAAGAAATGTTCTCTCTTAAGGAGCTACTGATCTTGGTGAGGCAGCAGTGAGCAGTCGCATGAAGGGAGATCTTAATTTTCTGCCCAAGAATTGAACCTGGGTAGCCTGGATGAGAACCAGGAATTCTAGCCACCAGACCAGCAAGGGCTAGAGGCTAGAAGCGATTTTTCCCTGGATCTTTGCCCCCAGTGAAAAACACATTTATCACAGAGACAGAAACCATAAATGTAGGTACACAGTTTATTGTTAGAGATGTAGCACAAGTGGGCCAGCACAGAGAGAAATGGTTTGTTAAGACAGAAGCAAGGCAGAGACGCACACCTGGAGACAGAGGGTGTGGGCTCACCCCTAGTGGGACGGAGCACAGGAAAGAGCCAGTTACGTCATTCATATAGGTTACTTCTTCCGGCTCTTTGTCTTCTTTTCGGCCAATTATCTGGTTTCTTTTAACACGCCTGACCTACCCTGGGACTCTCCGCTGGGTGTACTCACACCCCTCAGCCAAGATGGATCTCAAAGGGAAGGCTTCTGGGAGAAGCAAGACTCATTAGGGCCTGGCATTATCCCCTGACTTTAGACCCACAAGGAGCCTTTCTGGGCGTGTGCAGTGTCTCCCTTGTCTCCAAAGAGGGAGGAGCAGAGATCCCTTAATCCTTTACTCAAACAGGGTTTTGCCTCTTTGTTCTTGCCAAACCTCGACTATTGCCATGACTACTATTACCTTAAGGCATTTACAAGAGACGAACACTGGCTATTTACCCTGCTTCTGTTGTTACTTCCAGTGTGGAGGGGCAAACAGGAGGCTGATTATAATGCCTTAACTGGAGCCCACCTACCTCTTATATCAGAAAATGCTAACAGTTCAAAGTGTTAAGCCACTTTTTTGTGCCCCATGAAACGCAAACAGGAGGCCAGTTATAAATATCTAACTGGAGCCCATCTATATCTTGCATCACTGCCTGGCAGGCACCAGAAGAAAACTGCTCTTTTCTAAGCAGGCATTCCGGAGAAGGCAATGGCAACCCACTCCAGTACTCTTGCCTGGAAAATCCCATGGACGGAGGAGCCTGGTGGGCTGCAGTCCATGGGGTTGCAAAGAGTCGGACACAACTGAGCAACTTCACTTTTACTTTTCACTTTCATGCATTGGAGAAGGAAATGGCAATCCACTCCAGTGTTCTTGCCTGCAGAATCTCAGGGACAGTGGAGCCTGGTGGGCTGCCGTCTATGGGGTCACACAGAGTCGGACACGACTGAAGTGACTTAGCAGCAGCAGCAACCAGGCATTCCTGTGTTAAGCACATCTCAGTTCAGTCACTCCGTTGTGTCCGACTTTTTGCAACCCCATGAACTGCAGCACACCAGGCTTTCCTGTACATCATCAACTCCCGGAGCTTACTCAAACTCATGTCCATAGAGTCGGTGATGCCATCCAACCATCTCATCCTCTGTTGTCCCCTTCTGGTCCTTCCAATGAATATGCAGGGCTGATTTCCTTTAAGATGGACTGGTTGGATCTCCTTGCAGTCCAAGGGACTCTCAAGAGTCTTCTCCAGCACCATAGTTCAAAAGCATCAATTCTTCTGCGCTCAGCTTTCTTTACAGTCCAATGCTCACATCCATACATGACTACTGGAAAAACCATAGCTTTGACTAGATAGACATTTGTTGGTAAAATAATGTCTCTGCTTTTTAATATGCTGTTTAGGTTGGTCATAGCTTTTCTTCCAAGGAGCAAGCGTCATTTAATTTCACGGCTGCAGTCACCATCTACAGTGATTTTGAAGCCCTCCCAAAATAAAGTCTGTCCCTGTTTTCATTGTTTCCCCATCTATTTGCCATGAAGTGATGGGACTGGATGCCATGATCTTCGTTTTGTGAATGTTGAGTTTTAAGCCAACTTTTTCACTCTCCTCTTTCACTTTCATTAAGAGCCTCTTTAGTTCTCTGTTTTCTGCAGAAAAGATGGTGTCATCTGCATATCTGATGTTATTGATATTTCTCTCTGCAATCTTGATTCCAGCTTGTGCTTCATCCAGCCCAGCATTTCTCACGATGTACTCTGCATATAAGTGAAATAAGCAGGGTGACAATATACAGCCTTGACATACTCCTTTCCTGATTTGGAACCAGTCTGTTGTTCCATGTCCAGTTCTAACTGTTGCTTCTTGACCTGCATACAGATTTCTTAGGAGGCAGGTCAGGTGGTCTGGTATTCCCATCTCTGTAAGAACTTTCCACAGTTTGTTGTGATCCACACAGTCAAAGGCTTTGGCGTAGATTTAGTTAATCTATAATACAGACGCACAATGCACACTAAAGGTGAGCAGGTAGTCACCCAAACGGGCAGAGAGAATTTTACATTAAACTTTTTCTTATCCTACGTTAAAAACGATATTTCACCACAAATATAAAACCATTTTGTGCTCTCCTGTGGCAAAAAAAAAAGGCAGTGGACTAATCGATAATACGGTAAAAAGCTGGAACATGTATAGGAGTAGATAATATTCTGTTCCCCAGTTGACCATATTTTCCATCTAAGCGTGTAAAAGCACTTAGCCATTCGAAATACTTTTATACCATCTTAATGAATTATATGTGCGAATAAATCCTCAAGTTACACCAAGATTTCATGGCTCACGCTGCTCCGTACTTTCCGTTATTTACTAATCGCTGTATAACCCATGAAAGTGTCTTTTGGGATGACTTCCGAGAACAAAAATTGCGGATTTTTCATATTTCTCTCGGAAATTTCCGGGAAATACCGACGACAGTAGCTCTGGAGAGGCTGATAACCCCCACGGAATTCTGGGAAATGTAGTTCTGGTTCCCAGCTAGCGAGACATTTCCGGCAGGAGTCGCTGGGCTTGAGGTGAAAGAGAGACTGTTTTCCGCAAACGTCTCCCACGGGCGCACCTGAGGGGCGTGGCTCCTTGTCCCCACAAGATTGGCCGTCGGCCTTCCCGGCACGCGCACACTGCGTTTCCTGGCCCCCCGACATCGCAAGGCCGTCTGGGAGTTGTAGTTCAGGTTCCTGTCGAACTCCGTAGTCCAGCTGCGGCTGCAAGGTCCGAGGCTGTCTGCCGCCTTCGGTGCCTGTTTTGGAGGATGGATCCGGGGCCCGGGGCCAACGGGATGCCGTTGGCTGGCTTAGCCTGGTCGTCGGCCTCGGCGCCCCCGCCGCGGGGATTCAGCGCGGTGAGCGATGTCAGGGGGCCGGGGACGGGAAGGCGGCGGCGGCCGGGGGTTGAATGGGGGGCAGCCGCGGCTGCGGCCAGGTAATATCCTGGCTCTGACCAGCGTTCGCGCTGTAGATCTCCTGCACTGTGGAGGGGGCGCCCGCCAGCTTCGGCAAGACTTTCGCGCAGAAATCTGGCTACTTCCTGTGCCTCAATCCTTTGGGCAGCCTGGAGGTAAGGAGCTCCCATCCTCGGAATCCCCCGGTCTTCCCACTTCCCCTGTCCATTCGCGGAGCATGATGCCAGGGACACAGTCCCTGCTGCTGAGTGATTCTCGCTGTGTCCCCCCGCGCCCCGACCCCAACTCCAGAATCCACAGGAGAACGTGGTGGTCGACATCCAGATCCTAGTGGACAAGAGCCCCCTCCCGCCGGGATTCTCACCAGTCTGCGACCCCCTGGACTCGAGTGAGTCCCACGTCGAAGGCAGGGGTGGGTGGGTGGAGGGGGTGAGGGGCAGGTTCGCTCGTCTCTGCAGGGACGACCAGGGAGGGAATGGAAAGACCATAGGCGCGCGATTTTTGAGCCTTGGCCGCCCCCTCGATGCTCTGGGTAATGACGGTGTTGGCTGAGGATTGATCTAGGGCGGGATGATGAACCCCGCCCTGCGTAAAAATGTGTCTCTCTTGAGAGTAAGTGTTCAGTTTGTGCGACTTGTTTTATTCCTGTTGTTACCTCCACCTTCTTACACTGTAGCCAAGCTGATCCAGGCGCAGTTCTCTTTTCCATTTCCAGGCTTTTGTACAGGGGCTGCTCTCCCAGCTCTCGGCCCCGACTGCTCTTTCTAATCATCAGGCTCTCCCTGCCTCCCATGCCCTCTCTGTGTCTTGGCATTTGTATTTGACTGTCAGCGTGTATCTATTGGTGGGTTTCTCTGGTGGCTCAGCAGTAAAGAACCTGCCTGCCAATGCAGGACACGCGGGATCCATCCCTGGGTGGGGAAGATCTCCTGGAGGAGGAAATGGCAATCCACTCCAGTATTCTTGCCTGGAGAATCCCATGGACAGAGGAGCCTGGCGGGTTGCAAAGAGTTGGACACGACTGAAGTGACTTGCTGCTGCTGCTGCTAAGTCACTTCAGTCGTGTCCGACTCTGTGCGACCCCATAGACGGCAGCCAACAGGCTCCCCCGTCCCTGGGATTCTCCAAGCAAGAACACTGGAGTGGATTGCCATTTCCTCCTTCAGGGGATCTTCCTAACACAGGGATCAACCCGTGTCTCTTATGTCTCTGCGGGTTCTTTACCACTAATGCCACCTGGGAAAGCCCTTGCACATATATGCATATATGTAAAAGCCACGCTTAGCTCGTGAGCCAGACAAGAACAGACTCTGGGTCAGTTTGGCTCATCCATTGTAGTTTGCTGATCTCTGGGTTAGAGGGCTGAGGGCAAGTGAGTTTGGAGGGCCAGCATGGGCACCCAGTGCTAGCTGATCCCACGGCTCCCCACCCTCACTGTGGTCCCCATGACCACCCCATGGGTGCGCCTCCATGTCACCAAAGATGAGCCTGCCCCAATGGCTCCTAAAAGCATCATGGATTCTCCTCCTATGACTTTACCATGCATGATATAACCACTGCCCCACACCATACAGATAGCTCCCTTAAATGGCACCCTGGAGAGCAATCTCCTGAAGCCATCTTTGGGCCCCTTCCCTGCTTCTTGCCTCTTCTCACCCCCTTGTTCCCCACCCGTCCCCCCTCCCAGAGGCCTCCGTGTCCAAGAAGAAACGCATGTGTGTGAAGCTGGTGCCCTTGGGGTCCGCGGACACAGCTGTCTTTGACATCCGGCTGAGTGGGAAAACCAAGACAGTCCCTGGATACCTGCGAGTAGGGTACGCCTGCTCCCCTGCCTTCCTTCTTTGCCCTCCCAACTCCCTGCCTGCCCCTCTGACTCTCAGGGACTCCCACGAGTCCTCCCATCCCTTCTGCCACCTCTCTGTGCCTCAGTTTCCACATGTTAAGATGGGGACAGTTGTACTGGGATCTCACTGGGCAGTGGTGAGGAGCTGGTGTGTCTGAAGTGCCCAATATGGTGACTGGGCCCAGCAGTATTAGGATGTTGCTGATGGTGTGGGCTGAGACGTGAGGTCACTGGAGCCTGTCTTCCCACTGGCAGCTGTTCTCATCCCTGGCTGCACGTGAGGCCAGAGCCCCTTCTCTCTCTTCTTCCTCCCCTAGGGACATGGGGGGCTTTGCCATCTGGTGCAGGAAGGCCAAGGCCCCTCGGCCAGTGCCCAAGCCCCGGGCTCTTAGCCGAGACGTGAGGGACCTCTCCCTGGACTCGCCGGGCCAGCCGAGGTGAGTCCTCCGGCTGTGGGGTGGGGGTGGGGGCGGGGTCACCATCAGGTCTCCGACCTGGGCTCTCCTGCCTCCATCAGCAAAGGTGGCTTCCCGGAGCGGACACTATCCAGACTGGGCTCTCGGGCTTCTACCCTGCGGAGGAGCGACTCCATCTATGAGGCCTCCAACTTCTATGGCATCTCAGGTGAGAGCAGAGTGGGGTGATTGACGCCCTGGGGTGGGGGTTGAGGGGTAAGACTGGTCCAAGTTTGTACCCCCAGGTAGAGGCCAGGGCAGGGTTGGACCAGCCCTGGGCCTGCCCTGTTCTGTCAAGACTGGAAAGAGCCGAGACCTCTGGGCTGGGCGTTTTGGGTTGGGGTGGGCAACAGGCAGGCTTCAGGTCTCCTCAGCCTCAGCTCCACCCCTCTCACCCACTTTCCTCAGCCATGGATGGGGTTCCCTTCACGCTGCACCCCCGATTCGAGGGCAAGAGCTGTGGTCCCCTGGTGAGTCCCAGTCCTGGGGAGTCTGGATCTGCCCCCATCCCTTGAGTTTATAGGCACCACGATGCAGGGCGTGTGTATCCAGCACAAAGGGGAGTTCCTGGGTGGGAAGAGGCTGGAGGCCAAGGGGTGGGGGTGGGAGGGTCTCCTTCTGGAATGGGGGGTTCAGGAGGGGCAGCTGGATGCTACGGGGCGAGAGGCAGTGGCAGGAAGGGGAGATGATGTTCAGACAAATATTGAGGGGGCCCTTTATGAAGATGAGGGAACGGGGGTTCCAGGTTGGGGTCCCTGCCGCAGACTGACCTGTCCCTGCCTGCCAGGCCTTCTCTGCCTTTGCTGATCTGACCATCAAATCGCTGGCGGACATTGAGGCGGAGGTGGGTGTGGGAATAGGGAGGGGGCGCAGTTGGGGGGATGCAGGCCACCCTCGTCTCCCCTGGGCCCCCTTCTGTCCCAGCTGTAACCCACCTCGACGGCTGCGGATCCCTCATGCCCCACTCCCCGCCATTCCTCTGGCGCCCCCCAGTGGCTGCTCTCTCACTCTGCTCTCCCCTCACCCCACTCCTCACCCACCAGTACAACTACGGCTTCGTGGTGGAGAAGACGGCAGCTGCCCGCCTGCCTCCAAGCGTCTCTTAGCCCTTCAGCGGTCCCAGGGAGGAGCCGCCACATCTGATACTGCCCGCCACCCACCCCTACCCGCGCTGACTGGCAGCTGCCCAGCCCATTCCACCTTGGGACCCTTAGCAGGGCAAGGCATGCTGGACCCTCGGCCACCTGGAGCAGCTGCAGCCTGGAGGAGGGAGCGTGGCTGGTCCGCTCGGTGATGGGTTCTCTTATCCCCCGGGCCCTAATGAATAGGGGTGGGGGCTGGACAGAAACCAGTGCCTTCAAGTCATTTGTGTCAAAACTCTCTGGTGCCTGGAGGCCATGCGGGTGTCCTCCTGGTAATAAACACCACGCTGTCCAGAGGTTATCTATAATCTCCATCCTGACTGTGTGTCTCTGTGGCTCGCGGGAGCTGAGGTGGACGCACGCTGAGCAAGTGGGTGAAAACCTGGAGGGCAGGGGGCGCTGCTGCCGCTCCCATTCTACAGAGGGAGAAACTGAGGCTCCGTGATTCTGGACCACATCGGGTCCCGCCCCTCCATCACTGCACCTAACAGTAATAATAGTAACAGCTAACGTTTGTACTGTGGACCTTCTCCCTAGTATCTGGTGCGTAGTACCTCATTTAGTCCTCTCAAGCCCGGTGGGAAGTCCTGGTTTTGTGGCCATTTCGCAGATAGTGAAACCTAGGAACGAGGTGGCTAAATTCAGAGCTGGGATTTGAACCCAGAGCCTGCTTTCTTAACCATCAAACTGTACTGCTGTCTGTATCTCTTTTCCTCTACCGTGTGGTGGACACAAACCATGAATTCTCATGAATCATGATGGTTATCGTGTACAGAGTGGAGGGAACCCTGAATTAGGAAATACTGGTGCCTCGGGGGGACACAGGTAGGTTCCTCTAAGCCTCTGGTCACATTTTTCTCAAGTAATCAATACATAACCTGGTTTTCTGTGCGTTTCAAGACACCTTGTTTAACACGAAGCTGATTTGTTAATGGTGAACTTGCAAGCCACCAGTCCTATAACTCATGTCTGAGCAAAATCATGTCTGACACTTGTGATCCCCTGGACTGTATCCCACCAGGCTCCTCTGTCCATGGGATTTCCCAGGTAAGAATACTGCAGTGGGTTGCCATTTCCTTCTCCAGGGGATCTTCAAGACCCAGGGATTGAACACACGTCCCCTGCACTGCAGGCAGATTCTTTACCAACTGAGCCACCAGGGAAGCCCAAACAGAGCTCATCTAACAGTATATTCTCCCGGAGGCCCATCCCAGCCTTCTTGTACTTGTGGACACTAGATAGCTCTTCAGCACCACACTTGGAGACCTTTTCAAACAGCAAAAATCACCAATGAAAAAGCACAAAAGTGAAAAATGTGCCACTAGCTAGACCTCAAGAATGATGCCTGTGAGCTGGAGCAGGAAGGCAGAGCATCACCTTGTCCCACCACAGCTACGAACACGTACCTCTGGGGACTCAAATTTTTCCCTGCACTGGGAATTCCCTGGTGGTCCAGTGGTTAAGACACAGCGTTTTCACTGCAGTAGCCACATTCAATCCCTGATTGGGGAACTAAGTCCGGCAAGACATGCAGCATGGCCAAAAAAAAAAATTTTTTTTCCCCTTCACTGTGTATGTCCTTCAGTGACCACTAAAGCACTATGAGTGTTAATTTGGGAGTCACAGATTTGGGCCAGTAGGAGGACTGGCAATACAGACTCTGAATAATGAAAGTCAATTATTTCTGTTAAGAACATAGGCAATGGTGGCTCAGATGGTAAAGAATTTGCCTGCAATGCAGGAGACCCGGAGTCATTTCAATCCCTGGGTCGGGAAGATTTCCTAGAGAAGGGAATAGCTATTCACTCCAGTTTTTTTACCTGGAGAATTCCACAGACAGAGGAGCCTGGCGGGAAGGGGAGATTGCAAAACATACCCCTCCCCCACACGTCAGCTGCCTTGGGAAAGCTAGGCCCCTGGTGCTAAGATATCTCCTGGAATCTCCCCGTTCTGGGCACAGCTGGCACCTGCTGGGCCCACCCAGGCTGCTGTGGCGCCAGCCATGGAATCTGATCCACCTGGGAAGCAAAGGCTGTTTGTTCTCCCTGGTTGGGATCTTGGCCACCCTGAAACCAGCCCCAGATCACTTTCCAGGGCATCCGTGTGTGACCAGGGGCCCCCGGATGACCTGGGCTGGACTTGGGTCCAGGTGGACCAATCATTGTGGCCAGGTCACTGACTCTGCAAAATCGCAACTCTCTCTGAACCCCCCAGGGCCTGGCGACAGACAGCCTCACAAAGGGACCAGAGGATCCCAATGGAGCCTGTCCCCTGGCCCCCCAACTCCTGACTTGGGCCACATTGAGCAACACTCTGGCTGAGCTTATATCATCTTGGGCTACAGGGGAGGGGGGCTTCTTGGTGGCTCAGGCAATAAAGCATCCACCTGTAATGCAGGAGACTTGGGTTCAGTCCCTGGGTTGGGAAGATCCCCTGGAGAAGGAAATGGCAACACATTCCAGGATTCTTGCCTGGAGAATCCCATGGACAGAGGAGCCTGGTGGGCCACAGTCCATAGGGTCACAAAGAATTGGACACGACTAAGCAGCTATGCATGCACAGGGGAGGGGAAAGAAGAGATTTATCCTTTTGCTTTTTGGTCTCACCTGGGCACTGAGGGCTGGGTATTGCAGGGACCTCATTACTGAGAGGGAGATTTCTGGAGACATGCAGTCACAGCTCCAATGCTCACTAGCTGGTCACCCTGAGAAATGGCTTAACCTCTCTATACCTCAGTTTGTCCATCTATACAATGGGCATCTCACTGGTCCTCACCTCAAAAGGTAGTTCTGAGGGGGAATTTTTGTGGGGGCGTGTCTCTCCACTGTCCTTGTTGACTGTTGCAAATATGCTTCCTGGCTCTGAAAGTCCTTCTCTGCCGGAAGGTGTCTGCAGCCTGAAGTCCATGCAGAGTGGATGGAGGATGCAAGTCCTAGTGGCCTCTGCTAGTGGAAAACCCCACACTATGAAGTGAAACTGTTAGCCCTCAGTCATGCCTGACTCTTTGCAACCCCATGGACTATAGCCCATGAGTCTCCTCTGTCTATGGGATTCCCCAGGCAAGAATCCTGGAGTGGGTTGCCATTCCCTTCCCCAGGGGATCTTCCCAACCCAGGGATCGAACCCAGGTCTCCCACATTGCAGGCAGATTCTTTACCATCTGAGCCACCAGGGAAACCCAAACCCCACAGTTGTATTTAAATGTTGCAGAGCCCCACTGCGGTCCCTGCCTCTCTCCCCACCCCAAATCAGAGCATTGATCTGTGCCAAACCTGAGCATCCCCTTTGGCCCCCTCCCTGCCAAATCCCACAGGGCTTCTATCCCATCATTCATTCTGCCTGTTCTTTTTCAAAAATATTTTAATTTATATATTTGGCTGAGCCAGGTCTTAATTTTATCATTTGAACTCTTAGTTGTGGCATGTGGGATCTAGTTCCCTGACCATGGATTGAACCCAGATCTCCTACATTGGGAGCATGGAGTCTTAGCCACGGGACCACCAGGAAGTCCTTAGATTTAATTCTAACCGATGGAGTACAGTAAGGGTTCTGGGACTTCACTTTTGTAACTAAGTTTAAAATACAAGACTTTCATCTTGTTGCAGGCTCTCTTGCTGTCTTTGATGATACATGCTGCTCTATAAAGAGACCCGCATGTCACAGAACTGAGGGCAGCCTCTGGCCAACAGCCATCAAGGAACCAAGGGCCTCAGTTCCACAGCTCATAGGGAATTGAATCCTGCCAACAACACAGAGTGAGCTTGAAAGCAGATACTACCCTGGTTGAATCTTGATCACAGTGTGAAGGGGAGGACTCAGGAGAGCCATTCCCAGATTGCTGACCCACAGAAACTGTTAGATAAGAAATATGTGTTGTTTTGAGCTGCTGATGTTTAGGGATAATTTGATATGCAGCAATAAATAACTGATACAAATGACAAGTGTATTTAAATCAGGGAAAGAGAGTGTGCTGGGTTTTCAGGGAACATTTTTGTCATTCCTGCTCCATTTATCCTGATAAACTCAGTTGGCATCTCAGGTGGTCTTCTGAGTCCAAGGCTCTGTTTGCCTTGTACCTAGAACCATCCTGAAGATGGGAGACTCATGAAGTCTTTTCAAAATTCTTATTTCACCAAAATATGTTCTAAAGGGTTTGAATAAAGTATTCTCTGATGGGAATGGGCCCCTTGTTGCTCTGAGTAATTTCCCTGAAGGTGGCATCTGTTCTAAATGTCATCATTCCAAAGGAAGCAAGAAGTGAAGGAGAGAGAGAGCCTTCCCTTGTGGTCCAGTGGCTAAGACTGCACTCTGGATGCAGGGAGCCAGGTTCAGTCCCTAGTCAGGGAACTAGATCCCACATGCTGCAACTCAGACCTGGTGAAGACAAGTGATTTTCTGATTTTTAAAGTAAAGGAGAGAGACCAGGGATTGTACTGAGGCCACAACAGTGGTGACCCTTGTAGGAGTTAGGCAAGGTGTTGGCACTTGGCGGGCATCCAAAAATTAATAGTTCTTCTCAATCACAAATAGCAGAGTTAAGTGTTTTCAATATCCCATTTATGCCTGCTGCTACAGAAGTGCCTTGAAGCTTGAACAGATGCTGTCTATGCCTCCGTCCCCTCCACAGTAGTCTGATGAAGGCCACTCACAGTAAATACCTGGGACCCTGCCTGGGGCCTCCTGTGATCACAGGAGCATGTCTAGCTGGTACACAGGGAAGGTCAGGAATGTGAGGGGTCAGTCCCCCCAGGAACAGAAATCAGCTAATGCTGGATGGTGATGAGGATAAATATCCCAGTCCCTTGCCCCTGGAGTGGGACCAACTGCGACGTGTGTTCTATGCGTCTCCCTGGGGTCCCAGTGGGCTGGAGTCCCAATTGCCCTCAGGGCCATCTGCTCATTGGTGCCCACTGCAGGGCTCCGGGGCTTCTGGGGGACATTGTTGTTCAGTCACTAAGTTGCGTCCAAACTCTTTGCAATCCCATGGAGTGTAGCCTGCCAGCTTCCTCTGTCTGTGGGATTTCCCCGGCAAGAATACTGGAGTGGGTTGACGTTTCCTTCTCCAGGGGATCTTCCAGACTCAGGGATCGAAACCCAGTTTCCTGCCCTGGCAGCTGGATTCTGTCAGTTCCCAGAAAAACCGCATCTCAGCAATCGTGTCAGGTTTTGGTTCTGATGACCCCAAACCAAGGCCGTGTCTTTGACAGATGTTGTCTACACCTTCAAGTGCGCCAAAGTGCCAACAGCGACTTGCGCTGGGAGGAGTCACCGACACCCTTTCTGATTTGGTCCTCACAGCTGTGCTATGTGGGAGCTGGGGGAATTTGCCCGATTTTAAAAATATATGTATTTATTTGGCTGCATCCAGTCTTACCTGCCATACTCGGGCTCTCCTGCTTTGACGTGAGGGCCCCGGAGTGAGCAGGCTCAGTAATTGCGGTGCAAGGGCTCTGTCGTTCTGTGGCATGTGGGATCTTAGTTCCCCGGCCAGGGATCAAACCCTTGTCCCCTGCATTGCAAGGCAGATACTCAACCTCTGGACCACCAGGGCAGTCAAGAAACTGAGGTCCAGGTCTCATGACTGCTCCCTAAGCCGGGTCTGCACCAGCTGGCTCCTGGAACACCCGACTTTCACCATTTAAAAATGTACAGCTCAGTGTCATCTGATGCATGGGTCACCTATATCTAGTTCCAGAACATCTCCATCACCCCAAAGGAGACCTTGTCCCTATTAGCCGTCACTCTCCATTCCCCACCGCAGCCCCTGGCAACCACTAATCTATACTCTGTCGATTTGCCTGTTCAGGACATTTCATATAGATGGGATCATACACGGTGTGGCCTTCCGTGTCTGGCTTCTTTCAGCCTGACGTTCTGTAGGGTCATCCATGCTGTGGCGTGTCAGCTCCATTCCTTGTCGTGGTTCAGCACTATCCCACTGTATGGAATATTATCGTCCACACCACTTTTTTTTACTCATTCAACTGTTGACGGACACTTGCGTTGTTTCCGTCTTTTGGTGCTTATGACTAGAATGAACACATATACAAGGATTTGTTTGAACACTTGTTTTCAGTTCTTTTGAGCCGCCTTAACTTTTGTGCGTCTACCCTAGTCCTGGCCTTGAGCACGAGGCCTAGAAGTTCAACTTCTAATTCTCCCGACCAGTCCAGGAGATGAGGCACTCCTCACCCATAGCCACCTGGGGTCCTTCCTCCTCAACTCTCTTGCCCCTCTTCAGAGTCCCCAGGGCCTCCCCCATTCCAGAGAGTTCTCAGAAAACTGGGGTCTCCAATGTTTCCCAGGCATGTGCTCTGTCCTGCATCCTATGTGACAGGGTTATGTGGTTCTAGCCATCACCACCGCTGTGTGGTCTCACATAAGTGGCCTTGCTTCTCCAGCCTCTGTTTCCCTATTAGTGAGTGGGGTTGTCCTAAGAATTAACTAAAGCCAAGAAGTGCCTGGTGCATGTCTGCAGTACCGGGCATGTGATATGACATGCTTTTTTTGTTTTTTTTTGCCTGCACTGTGTCTTGGTTGCGGCGCACAGGCTCTAGACCTGGGAGGCTCAGTAAGTGCTGCCTGCAGGCTCTCTAGTTGCAGCTTAGTTGCCCCATGGCATGTGGGATCTTAGTTCCCCAACCGGGGATTGAACCTGCATCCCCTGCTTTGGAAGGTGGGTTCTTAACCATTGGACCACCATGGAAGTTTGATATTTGTTCTAACTTTATCCTCTTCCATTGATATTTTCATGCACACCAAGAGCCTGGATACCCCCTGAGACAGGCGCCATATAGGAGGAGAAGGTTTGTGTAGGCTCCCAGGGGGCTCAGAAAGGATGTGGCCCAGGGGAGTGGGGCATCCAAGTCTGTACCTGATCACTGGCTTGGGGACCAGCCTCCCCCAAGGCTGCCAGGCGCTGCCACCTCTCTGCCCATGGGGACAGGTCCTGGGGTCTTCAAGCCACTGTGTGGCTGAGCCTTCTCCACTAGGTGGCCCTGGGTGGCCCCGGAAGGGAAGGACAGGCTGGGAGATTGCTGAGGACATTTGTCCATTTGGAGTGGGGGGCAGGAACCAGGGCATCCCTACCCCCTGTGATATTTATATGCATGAAGATTTGTGGGAAATGGATCCCAGACTTGGCTCTACAAGGGGTACACGCTGTCCCCCAACTCTTGCCCTCCCCACCCCCACTCCTTCCGGTGCACTCTTCATCCTGGACCTAACTTGGCCATGCAGCAGGTTTGGCTGTGGCTCATGTGACATGGAGATAATGACATGGAATTTATTTTCAGGTTGTGCAGGACAGGGATGGGGCCAGGATCTCTGGAGACCGCTGGGGCTCTGAGTTATCCACCAAGCCCCGTAAGTTTCAAGAACCCCAGAAACCAGCCATCAACCCACATTTTCTTGCCACCAGGCACCCCAACTAACAGAAGCACAGGTTGATAAGCATTGAGGACCTGCTGTGCAGAGGCCCCTGAAATGACTCATATAGTGTCTCACAGGAGCCCTAGAAGAAGGAACCACTTCTGTTCCCATTTTACAGGCCAGGAAACTGAGACACAGAGTGGTGAAGCCCTCAGCCACAGGCCCACAGCCAGGAGTCTGGGTCCAGGTCTCCAGGTGCGTCCGTGGCCCGGGGCTGCTCTGAGCTTGGCACATGCAGGTTTCAAATGCTCACAGCCCAGAAGGAGTCGCAGAGTCTGAGACTTGCACTATCAGCAGCATGGAGGTTACAGGACCCAGGTTCGAATCCAGGCTCTGATGCTCAGTACTGGCCATGGTACCCTTGGTGAGTCACTGCCCCTCTCTGGCCTCGGTTTCCTCATCTGTAAAATGGACGGAGATGTTTAGAGAACCACTGTCTAAGCTGTCCCCTCCCCCTCCTGCCTAGAACAGAATTTTATTCATTCTGGGCAGCTACATTTCCTTGTCTCCTCTATATTGACGTGTGGCCACATGACTGTCTTGGCCAGTGATGTATAACCAGAGGAGTTCCAAGGCCTCTCAGGAAGACTTCCAAAAGCTCCTGAGTCAGTCCTGGCCTCTGCCTTTCTCTCTGAGTGAGGAGGTGAAGGTTGGACCCCTCAGCATTCTGTGCCATGAGGCAAACTTGAGGACAAAGCTCAGAGATGCTGTGAACTGAGAGAGAAATCAAGTTGTACAGCTACCGTGGTTGAGCCTGGAGCTATGTCTACAAAAGTCCTCTTCCTGCTGCCTGACACTAGGTCTCTATCCCTGCTCCTTGGGCTCACACCAAGGTGGAGTCCTTCCCTGAACCCCCTGGCCTATGGCCCAGGATGCTGCGCATCTCATGTGTGACCTCTCCCCAGCGCCCCTCACTGGCAGACAGTGTCCGGTGCATGCGAGGAGCAGGCAGGCAGCTCTCCCGGCCTCCTCCCATGACTGCAGGTGCTGTGTCAGTGACCATGGGTCTGAGGGAGTCCCCCAGTTTAGGGAAGGATGAGTAGAGAGTCCAGGGATGAATACCCTGCTGGGGCTGAGCCCTGGGGCCGGCCTTGGAGACTTCAGCGGGGCGGACAGGGTCATCTTCAAAGTGTGGTGGGGACAGTTCATGGAGGCCCCGGCGGGTGGTCCGGGCAGCCTGGAGCAGAGTGTGGGTCAGCGCTGCCACCAGGGCTAGAGCACCCACGCCAAGGATGGAGGCGGCTGCTGCACCTGTCTCGATCTCGAAGAGCAGCAGGGCGTAGATGGACAGTGCTGGGGAAGGAAACGGCTCTCATTCAGTGTTTGATCCCCAAGCCCTGGAGGAGCTCCCCCACATGGAAGGCAGTTATAGAAAACTGTGCGTTATGATAGGCGCATAGACTAACTCATCTGGCCCTTCCACACCTGACGAATGCGTCATCTATTACTATGTCTGTAGACGCTCACTCATGTCCAGCTCTTTGTGACCCCATGGATTGTAGCCCACCAGGCTCCTCTGTCCATGGGATTCTCCCGGTAAGAATACTAGAATGGCGTGCCATATCCTCCTCCCAGGGGTCTTCCCAACCCAGGGATTGAACCCGCATCTCCTGCTTTGGCAGGCGGAGTCTTTACCCCTGAGCCACCAGGGAAGCCAGTGTTATGTGTACTTTGGAACAACCCAGATCTCAGACTTTTGGAATCCTTGTGATTGACCTGGAGTGAATCACAGTCCCTCTCTGACCTCAGTTGGCTTATCTGAACAATAAGACAGTTGGTGACCTGACCTCAAGGACTGGTTCTCTGTTGCCCTATCCAAAGTCCAGTTGGCACCTTTCTTTTCGGTGGGAACTATCCTGTGCATTGTAGGATATTTAATAGCTTCTACCCACCAGATACCCGTATACCCTCCCCCATCTTATCACGAAACCAAAAATGTCTCCAGATATTAATTGCCCAGGGTCCCCTCCGGAGCAGAATCAGCCTCCATTGGAGAGGTGCTGGTCCAGTCCCTAACCCCACCCCGTTCACTGGGCTAGGAGGACTGACCCACTTCCTGGCATCAGTGATGCATGTGGTCCTAGGTCTTGGCCAGTCAGAGTGTTGCTTCCCCTGGTTGTAGTGATTGGTGCGTGGCTATCACATGACCAAAGTTCAGCCAATCAGAGTCAGCCCTGGGACCTTTGCTTGGACTATGGGGATAAGGGAATTTCCTTATGGCCGCAATTAAGAATTGCCAGCCTGGTGCCCTGCAGTCCCTGGGGTCGAAAACAGTCGGACATGACTTAGCAACTGAACAACAAAAAAAAAAGGAGAGCAGCTCAGAGTTGGTGGGGGATTTCTTGGCACTCTGTGGACTGTTTTTAGGCTTTCTCCAGCTCTGCATTCTTGCTTTCGCGCATGCCACACTGTATTATGTCTGGCATATTAAAGCGAGGCCAAGGACTTTTTTTGCTCTAAACATTTTTAAAAGGTCTTTATAATTATTATTTTGGTTCTGGTTAGCAATGAATGAATGACTGGCTGGACATGCTTGGGAATTCTTGCTGAGTGAGGTCACCTAACCTCAAAAAGAATATAAATGGGAGCTGAACAGATTCTTAATTTAATGTTTAATGAGGCTGACATAGTTTTTGTGCCCTTTGTGAGTTTTTCTGTATTTTAGGACAAGAATATTTTATTCTCCAAGTCTATAACAGTTTTGTCAGCCCCTGAAAAGGCTTGAGGTCATAGGTACTATGTTGAAAGTGCTTACCGATAAAAACTTCTTTCTCAGGGCACAGTGGGTGAAGAGGTGAAGTGAGAAGCATTTTTTTTTTCTTCTGACCTCATTTGAGTGCCTAGATCCAAGCACACCTGAAGTCACTAACCCTTGATCTTTTCGGATAGATGAGTCACTCCATCCACTTTCCTTTTTAAAAAAGCCCACATCCAGAGTATTTTATTAAGTCAAACAACAAGAGTGATGCAGAGTTAGCTATCCTGTGTGTACAAATTCCCACAATAAACCCTAGGCTCATATTTCATAAATAATCTTTAAAATATATCTTCTAAACTTCTATTTCTCTATTGCGGTACTAAGGAAAAAAACAGTAACAGCAAATCCCTTGTTATTCAGTAAGCTTATTTTTTTCCCTCCAGTAAAACAGGTTGTCTGTAGGGCTACTAGAGATCTATGGAAGATTTAACACTGAGTCTCCAGAATCAGCAACATATTTTTCAAGATTGTAACAAAATATAAGATGTCAACAGTCTCTTCAAAGAAATGCGATGATTTGATTTCTTTACCAGCATGTGTGGGTGATCAAAGAAGAGTTACAAGCTAGGGAAGGAAAGACTGTGTGTCTTTCTGGCACCCAAGTTATTAGTTTTTACTCTGCTCCATATTTGGGAATTTAAAATTGCATTTCTGGTTTAGGAAGCTTTTTTTTTTTTTATTTTTCTTAAGCCCTTCTTAAGCTGGATTCTGCTATTTGTGATCAAAACACAGGTTTGCTAAGGCCAACCTGTGAAACGTGATCTCCAGAAACCAGCAAAGACTGGGAAACTCTTGTTCAAACCAGGTGTAGACAGGTGATGAATCACGAGTGTTCTGAGGACAACCACCATTTATGGACTCCCATTGGGATCAGATGCCAGCCATGGGCGCAAGTGTCAGAACCAGGAGTGAAAAAGGTAGGCTGGCTCCAGAGCTGACCCTAACTGTGGGGCCATTACCCTTGGCTGCTCCAACTCAGGGTCCTACACCCCATGTTCTATCCTGAGCACATACCTGCCAAGTAGACGGAGGCCCCACAACAGAAGAGGCCGAGAGCCACATGTCTGAGGAGGCGGCAGTCATAGAGAAACCAGTCAGACCTGGCGGGGAGGGGGGCAGGGAGGAAACGGACTCAGGAGGCAGAATTGGTAGGAGAAGCTTGGGGAGGAGAGGAAGGGAGAATGGTCCAGCTCTGGGGAACTGGAGGTCTCTGTGAGGACCCAAACCTCCACCCATGTATCCGTCCCCCTCCCTGCTCAACCATTCTTTACCATCCGCCACCATTTACTATCCATCCATCCATCCTATCCATCCGTATGTATTCAACCATACAGCCATCCACCCATTTAACCATGCTGTGTTAATCCATCCACCCATTAATTTAAACAGCCACTATCATCCATTATCCATTTGTCATTCACCATCCATTCATTCATCCACCCATCCATCATCTGTCTCCCAGTCACCATTCGTTGAGCCAACCAACTATCTATCTGTCCATTCATCCATCCGGTCATCATCCATTCCACTCCCCTCCCCCATAACCCACCGATATAGTGAAAGTGAAAACGTTACTCAGTCGTCTCTGACTCTTTGCCACCCTGTGGACTGTAGCCCACCAGGCTCCTCTGCCCATGGAGTTTTCCAGGCAAGAATACTGGAGTGGGTTGCCACTTCCTTCTCCAGGGGATCTTCCCAACCCAGGGATTGAATCTGGGTCTCCTGCATTGCAAGTAGATTCTTCACCATCTGAGCCACAAGGGAAAACAACCTCCTGATATACATGAGCCCACTAGACCATCCAACATTTATGAAGCAGCCGTCGCATGTGGATACTTGCTAGGCACCTGACTTCCATTATTTTACTGACCGTAAGCTTATTTGGGAATGAGGAAACTGAGGCGAATTTGTTATCAGCCGCCATAGAAACAGAGATTCCCAAGAGCTGTGTGAATTGAGGACATAGTTTTGAACCCAGCCCTATGCTAAGTTTTTCTGCTGTGTGCATGCTCTTCTCGAGTCCTGTGAGATCAAGAAAAGGAGCTTCCATCATTGCTCACCTCCCACCAGTACCACAGAAATGGCTTTCTCTCTCTTTCTGCCAACTCCCCTCCTGACCCCTTTTCTGCACAGTAGCCAGAGTGAGTTCTTCCAAACCCACTTGAGTCAGGTCACTCCCTTCCTGGCTCACAGCCTTCTCAGTCAGAGTAAAAACCTGAGCTCTTCACCAGAGCACAGGAACCTCTGTGTAATCCGGTACCTCCTGGACTTCCCTGGCAGTCCAGTAGCCAAGACCCCACACTGCCACTGCAGGAAGTGTGGGTTCTATCCTTGGTCAGGGAACTAAGATCACGCAAGTTGCACAGTGTAGCCAAAAAAATCCAGTACCTCTCACTCCCACTTCCTGGTCCTGTCTCCCTTATCTACCCCCACCCCAGCCACACCAATCACCTCCACCCCCCTTTAAGACCTCAAGCTCATCCCTGCTCCAGGACCTTTCCACATGCGGGTCCCTCTGCTTGGATCACAGTCCCTTAGATCTTGAGCCTCCTTTCCTTCTTCAAGTCTCAGCTCAGTCCTTCCTTGATGGTTGGACTCACCCCCATCCTCACGATGGGTGGTCTCATCCCTACCCTTTCCTGCTCCACCTCTTTTTCTTCCCTTTCCAGCACTCATCACCGTTTGACATGATTAATCTGGTTTTCTCCTTCATTATCTGCATCCCCAGGAAGGTGGTCCATATCCACTTGGATCCTGCTGAGTCCCCAGTACCCAGTGCTGGTCTCAGCCCCCAGGAGGCACCCAACACATATTTGTAAACTGACAGAATGCATGCTTTTCAGCACCCCATGAACTAGCAGGTAGAGGGTGCATGGTTTGGATGGGATTCAGTGGTGGAGGTGCCCATCTGATCAAATCTATGGAAGCCTGGGCCAGAATCCTGGTTCCCCTCCCCCAGGAGGCTGGGACAGCCAAGTCTTTGGCTCAAGGAACGGTCCTCACTCCACATGTAATGCCCCACCCCCTGTGCCCATCTCCCTGAGCTCAGGTGCCTGACAAGGGACCCTACCTCCACCCCCACACCCACCCCTAGCCAGGGCACAGGTTCCTGGCTCTATCAGCTTCAAGTTCAAATCCAGTCCACTCCCTTCCAAACCTAGCAGCTAGACTGAGCAGCCTCCCCTGTCTGAGACTAAATAGGAGGATGATAACGGGTACCAGCCGTTCAGGGGGCTTCACTGCACTAATCACAAGATGTGGGAGGCACCTAGAGCTTAGGGTTCCATTAAATAACAAGTTCTATCAACACTGGGGCTAGCTGACTCTAGGCCTTCTTTGAGCCTCAGTTTCTTCATCTGTGAAATGGGGAGTCACAGCAGCAGTTGTACCTGCTGTAAATTTTCAACAAATGTAGGAGAGAGGGAGGGATGGGTGGACGAAAGGAGGAAGGGAAAGACGCAGGGATGGAGGGAGGGAGGGAGGGAGGAAAGCTCTCCCCCAAGCTGAGGCCCAGAGAAGGGCAGCGGCTCGCCCGGGCTCGTCCAGGCCCCAGCCAGGCAGTGGGGCCGGTCCTCCTACCTGTTAGAGCCCGGTCCCCGCGCCATCTCGGCGCCCAGGTGGCCGCAGAGGGCGGCGAGCAGCAGGCAGGTGAGGCCCAGCACCAGGGCAAGCGCGGAGAGTGCGGCTGCCAGCGGCAGCAGCGCCCCGGCCGCGTCCTCCGGCAGCCGGGGGCCGGCGCCCAGCTCCGGGCCCAGCCCGTCGATTCGCGGTCCTCGAAGCTCCGCGCGGCCCGCCTGCAGCTGGAACAGCAGCTGCGCGCCCAGCGCCGCCAGCACCGCCGCGGGGATGCCCAACAAGACCATCGCGGCCAGCACCCGGCCGCCGTACGACCTGGCCATCGGAGGGGTCCTGCGGGCCTGGGGACAGCTGAAGAATCAAAGAGATTTTAGGGGGCAGGGCAGTTGAGGAGCGTCTTAGGGCCCTCGGCGGTCCAGAATGGGGCGGTTTTTGAAAGTTGGAAGGGCCACAGAGAGCTTGGGACGCCAGTCGCGGTGGGGACGAGGAAGGGCTGGGAAAACCTGAGACGAAGTCTCCTCTCTCTGGGGGCCCTGTGGGCGCCAGCTCCCGGCCTCTGGGCTCTCGAGGGGCGTGGCCAGCAAGGGGCGGAGCGAATAAGGGGCGGTCCCACGTGGGATGAGCGCACAGTGGCTGTGTCCAGGGACCCTCACAGGCCACTAACCTCATTAAAGTGTCCGCCTTTCCCCTCCTGCCGCTCCAAGCGCCTGTTTTATCGTTGTTTGGGGGAAAAGAAAAGAAACTCGCACGAATTTTTAAATAATGCACTTTGCTACGCGATCTCTACCCGCGGACCTGGCAATTGACTGGGATGTCCCCTCCGCTCACCTTCTTTCAAGGCTGTGCAGAGACGTCACCACCTCAGAGAGGCCCTCCTGGACCTCCTCCCCAAGGAGCACACCCGTCCTTCACTGCTAGACTTTGTTCTTCCCACGGCACCGTTTGGAGGGTTATTATTTCTTTATTTTTTTTGCATTTCAAGAATAATTTTAATGAACACTATTTCTTGCATCTTCCCATACATAGAAAAACAGTCTAACCATGAACTTGAAACATCTGTTCTTTGTGAGTAGTAGTAATATTTCACCAAGATTTATGTCTGATTACATGTATTCCTTAACAGCAAAACATGTAAACTAGTTTCCTCCCACCTCTTCTGAGCAACTCCTCAGAGCTATCTGAGAGACTTGTCTCCCAGGTTATAGTCCTCAGTAAGACCCTGAATAAAACTTAACTCACAACTCTCACATTCTGTATTTTCCTTTTAGTTGACAACACAATATATACATATTTGTGTGTCTGTGTATATATCTCTGCATATGTATATATTAACCACAAAAGCATTTAGAGTGACTATTATTTCCTGTCTACCAGGGCTTGTCAGCGTGTCTTCCATATAATGGACCGGTATGGTGTTCTGTGGGATGTCAAGATATTTGAGGTCCCTAAGTACTTTTGCTTGGAAAATTCCATCCGCGGAGGAGCCTGGTGGGCTGCAGTCCATGGGCTCGCTAAGAGTCAGACACGACTGAAGTGACTTAGCAGCAGCAGCAGCAGTAAGGTCTATATTATGATAAGGAACAAAGGAACTGGCATTGCCTTGCGGCCTTAGAAAGCATCACTATGAACAAAGCTAGTGGAGGTGATGGAATTCCAGTTGAGCTATTTCAAATCCTGAAAGATGATGTTGTAAAGTGCTGCACCCAATTTGCCAGCAAATTTGGAAAACTCAGCAGTGGCCACAGGACTGGAAAAGGTCAGCTTTCATTCCAATCCCAAAGAAAGGCAATGCCAAAGAATGCTCAAACTACCTCACAATTGCACTCATCTCTCACGCTAGTAAAGTAATGCTCAAAATTCTCCAAGCCAGGCTTCAGCAATACGTGAACCGTGAACTTCCAGATGTTCAAGCTGGTTTTAGAAAAGACAGAGGAACCAGAGATCAAATTGCCAACACCCACTGGATCATCAAAAAAGCAAAAGAGCTCCAGAAAAACATCTATTTTTGCTTTATTGACTATGCCAAAGCCTTTAACTGTGTGGATCACAAGAAACTGTGGAAAATTCTGAAAGAGATGGGAATACCAGACCACCTGATGTGCCTCTTGAGAAACCTGTATGCAGGTCAGGAAGCAGCAGTTAGAACTGGACATGGAACAACAGACTGGTTCCCAATAGGAAAAGGCATACGTCTAGGCTGTATATTATCACCCTGCTTATTTAACTTATATGCAGAGTACATCATGAGAAACGCTGGGCTGGAGGAAGCACAAGCTGGAATCAATATTGCCGGGAGAAATATCAATAATCTCAGATATGCAGATGACACCACCCTTATGGCAGAAAGTGAAGAGGAACTAAAAAGCCTCTTGATGAAAGTGAAAGAGGAGAGTGAAAAAGTTGGCTTAAAGCTCAACATTCAGAAAACGAAGATCACGGCATCTGGTCCCATCACTTTATGAGAAATAGATGGGGAAACAGTGGAAACAGTGGCAGACTTTATTTTTTGAGGCTCCTAAATCACTGCAGATCATGACTGCAGCCATGAAATTAAAAGGCGCTTACTCCTTGGAAGAAAAGTTATGACCAACCTAGATAGCATATTCAAAGGCAGAGACATTACTTTGCCGACTAAGGTCCGTCTAGTCAAGGCTGTGGTTTTTCCACTGGTCATGTATGGATGTGAGAGTTGGACTGTGAAGAAAGCTGAGCACCGAAGAATTGATGCTTTTGAACTGTGGTGTTGGAGAACTCTCGAGAGTCCCTTGGACTGCAAGGAGATCCAATCAGTCCACCCTAAAGGAGATCAGTCCTGGGTGCTCATTGGAAGGAATGATGCTGAAGCTGAAACTCCAATACTTTGGCCATCTCATGGGAAGAATTGACTCATTGGAAAAGACCGTGATGCTGGGAGGGATTGGGGCAGGAGGAGAAGGGAACGACAGAGGATGAGATGGCTGGATGGCATCACAGACTCGATGGGTATGAGTTTGAGTGAACTGTGGGAGTTGGTGATGGACAGGGAGGCCTGGCGTGCTCTGATTCATGGGGTCGCAAAGAGTTGGACACGACTGAGTGACTGAACTGAACTGAACTAAGGCATCAACCAAAGTTTATACACTTGTTCCCGCTTCGTAAATGCAATGTGAATGAAGAAGAAAGCATTCTCCAAGTCTGAAGCTCCATTATCAAGTGCCTGGTGCTCTGTTAATTTGCTCCAGAAGAGATTCCTCACTTAGAATTGTGATTTTTTTAATCACCACCTAGCTAAATTTGTGATGATCTATCATTTTTCCATGACTCATCTGGCTTTTATTAGTGGCCAAACGGGCCATGAGGAGACTAGCCACTGGGTTGGAAGGCAACTATTCCAGGTGTAGCAACTGAGACACTTGTGTGCAGAGCAGGGGTAACTGCTTCAGAGACTGGGGAGAGGTCGGCTCCTTGGGCAAAGGAGCTTTGGGGCAATTTAGAGGTATGCAGTGTGCAGCCTCATGTGTGCCTAAATCTACCCATCCCAGGTCTCAGAGTTCCACCCGTTTCCACCAGCGCTGTTAACTTGGCATAACAAGCACGGCGAGGCTGACCATTTAATTGTGATGGCAACTCTGCAACTCACATGCTTAGCTCCTAGGCTTGGTATTAAGTCCAAGTATCTGCCTATAACCCTCAGGACATGGAAGACTCCTCCAGAACTTTATAGATGCATCATAATTCTGTATAAAAATATATATGTATATATATGTATGTATATATATATATATATATATAAGTTCATGGATGTTCTTTGTATATATTCATAACATTTAATTGCTTTTTTTCCCCCTATGTATGCTGTAAAAAGAAGGTGCATGCTCAGTCGTCTCTAACTCTGCAACCCCGTGGACTGTAGCCTGCCAGACCCATGGGATTTCCCAGGCAAGAATACTGGAGGGGGCTGCCATTTCCTTCTCCATATTTCTTTATTTTTAAGTGTTAGAAATATAACTGAAACGTACATGACATAGTATTAACCATTTTAAAGTGGACCATCCCGAGGTCTTCAGCACATACACGACGTTGCGCAACATCCCCTCGATCTAGTTCTGGAATTTCCGGTCCCCGCCCCACCCCCCAGTAGCAGTCATTTTCCATTCCGCCTCTCTCAGCCCCTGGTAGCCACTAATCTACCTTCTGTCCTCTACGGATTGGTCTTTTCTGGACATTTCATATGAAAGAAACCAGACAATATGTGGTCTTTTGCGTCTGGTTTCTTTCCCTGAGGCTAAGATTCTTAAGGCTCATCCATACTGTATGTAGCATGTCTCATTTCCTTTTTTATGGCTGAATAATATTTCATTGTATGAATGGACCACATTCAGCTTATCATTCATCTGTTGATGGACATTTAGGTTGTTTCCACATTTAGTTGGTTATGAATAGCGCTGCTATGAACAGGTACGTGGAACAGTTTGAGTCTCGGTTTTCATTTCTTTCTGGCCTATATCCAGAGTGGAATGGCTGGGTTATAATGGTAACTATATTTAAACTGTTGAGGAACTGCCTGTTTTACACAATGCCAGCACCAGACACCCCAAAATCATTTGACATTCCCACCAACAGTACACCAATTTCTCGATTTGCACATCAACACTTGTTATTTTGTTTTTTGATTATAACCATCCTATAGGATGAGAAGGGGTATCTCATTGCAGTCCTGATTTGCGTTTCCATAATAACCAGGGATGTAGTGCCTCCTTGGTGGCCAAGCCACTTGTTGGCCATTTGCATATCTTCTTTGGAGAAGTGCGTCTTCATATCCTTTGTTCATTTGGGTTGTTTTGTCTTTTTGCTTTCCGGCAGCACTTGGCGTCTCTGGCAGCACATTGCATGCACTTTCCTGCTGTCTGTGGCTGGGGGGTGGTGGAGAGGAGGGCTGCTTCCGGACTGTGGGATGTCTGCTTCAAGTGTCCACTGCTGTGTTCCCTTTGTGTCTGGATCTGCACCCAGCACATAGTAGGTCCTCAACAAAGCCTTGCTGGACACGAATGAATGGGTTGACTTGTACTCTGGCTCTGGAATTCTTGTAAAGTTTGAAATATCAAATCTGAAAAAGGTTTCAAAAGTGCATTCCTGCTACATCCAGAATCTAAGGGTAACTGAGGTCAACGTGGCCTGATGCAAGCAGGTCCCTGTCTTAATGTATCAGGCCTGAAAGATGACATAGCCATCATCTGGACTTTATAGAAGAGGAAACTGAGGCCCTGAGAGGTTCAGTGACTCCCTGGGTCACACAGTCATCACAGACAGCCTGGCTGTATAAAACCAGTGCTTTATACTACTTTCCAGAAGTGTTATTGATCCTACTGGTTTTGAATTTCCATGTCTTTTCTCCAATTTGTGGAGTCATTTATCTTTTTCAGGTTTCAAATTCTGGGAAAGTTTGTGAGCCTTGAGCCCCCAGCCCAGTGCCTGATGGGTAAAATGACCGCAGGGTTGAGTACAGGGTGAACTTTCAGCAACAGGTGGCCTCTCCTCCCGTGGAGATTGGGGGTTAGGGATGAGCATGAAATGAAGCACTTGTCCAGCCCCAAAGCCTCTGCTGCTGCTGAGTCGCTTCAGTCGTGTCCGACTCTGTGCGACCCCATAGACAGGGGCCCACTGTCTCTGGGATTCTCCAGGCAAGAACGCTGGAGTGGGTTGCCATTTCCTTCTCCAGTGCATGAAAGGGAAAAGCGAAAGTGAAGTCGTTCAGTCGTGCCCGACTCTTAGCGACCCCATGGACTGCAGCCTATCAGGCTCCTCCGTTTATGGGATTTTCCAGGCAAGAGTACTGGAGTGGGGTGCATTGCCTTCTCCGCCCAAAGCCTCTAGGGCCTCCCGAATCCGAGCCTCAACTCCCTGCCCACTTACCCTTTCCCGGAGCTGGGAGAAGGTGTGGGTTGCATTTATTAGCATGTTTAGCCCCATTCAGAGGACACGTCCCGCCGCCAGGCGGCGCCAGAGACAAAGTGAAGAGATTGGTGCACGGGGTGAGCTCCAGCTCTGGCTCCTTGGCTGACCTGCCAGGTAGAACCTCATCTTAGTGGTAAAGAACCCGCTTGCCAGTGTCCGAGCCTTAAGAGACCAGGGTTCAATCCCTGGGTAAAGAAGATCCCCTGGAGAAGGGCATGACAATCCACTCCGGTATTCTTGCCTGGAGTATCCCATGGACAGAGGAGCCTGGAGGGTTACAGTCCGTGGAGTCGCAAAGAGCCCGACACGACTGAGGCAACTTAGCACAGAAGGAGAAAAGGAGACTTAGAAAGGCGGAGATGACTGTCTTATAGTCACACAGCCAGGAAGTGTTCCCGCCTGGCATTTTTGTTATCTATATTCTGTTGTCTCCCCACCCCCACCCCCACCCCCCAAGGAGAATCCTCGGGGTGCACCAAGGACAGGGAGACTGAACCCTCGCTGTAAGTCCGGGACTCAGCGCACATGACACCAAATACTGAACCGCATGCTTTGTAAACGATAAATCTGTTGTTAAAGGATTGTTGCAAGTTAGCACATGAAATACGGGAACAACTCATTTAGCGTGTGATGGGCGAGCCGTTTTCAGCACCATCATTTGATTTTAGTTTGTAGTTTCCCCTTTTGCAACTATTAACCATCTCACCTCCTTCAGTCTTGAAGATATTTCTGAATATTTTAAAATATGACTCAGACATGCCACTGGAGAACCAAGACAGGCCCTGGGTGACAGATTCTGAGGGGGATCTCACTTAGAAACCTCCGTCATCCGCCCTGCCTGGGGTCCCACCCTCCATCTGTTGGCGGGGGTGGCGGGGTGGGAGTTTCGGGGTGCGGGGGTGGGAGTTTCGGGGTGGCAGGGTGGGAGTTTCGGGGTGGGGGGGCGGGAGGGTGGTCAGAACTGACTCCATCAGGTCCTGCTCTGCTTCTCTCCGCCATGTCATTACACACGCCCTCGCCCTCACTCACTCCTGAAGGGTGGGCCTCAAAAACACCTTCTCTACACCCCAGTTCTAGGCTTTTTTTCTGCATCCGGGTAGCTCAGAGCAGCCCCACCCCTACCGCCCCTCTGCTCCTGGGGCTGGGCTCAGAATAAAGACAGCTTCCATCCCCAGCCCTGGGGTTCGGCTTTAAGCTGGGTCCCCTCCCTCTGAACTGAACTGAACCTCCCTTTTCCTGCGCTTCTCAGGTGGCCTTAGTGGTAAAGAATCCGCCTGCCAATGCAGGAGACGTAAGAGTCAGTGGGTTTGATCTCTGGGTTGGAAAGATCCAGTGGAATAGGAAATGGCAACCCACTCCAGTATTCTTGCCTGGAGAATCCCATGGACAGAGGAGCCTGGCAGGCCACAGTCCATGGGGTCGCAAAAGAGTCCGATACGACTGAGCCACCGAAGACATCCTCCTCCTTGCTGGACTGAACTCAGAGAGGTTCCCTCCCCTCATCCTGTCCCCCCTTCCCGCCTTGTTGAGGCTTCTCAGAGATTCTGCTGGCTCTGCCCGCCAGCCTTCCACCTCGGGGCTCAGAACAGCTTCCCCCGCTCTGGTCCCGCCCACTACCGGGAGGAGGGGTTTGTCGTTGTTCAGTCGCTCCATTGTGTCTGACTCTTTCCGACCCCGTGGACTGCAGCACGCCAGGCTTCCCTGTCCATCCCCACTCCCGGAACTTGCTCAGACTCACGTCCATCTAGTCGGTGATGTCATCCATCCATCTCATCCTCTGTCGCTCCCTTCTCCTCCAGCCCTCAATCAGGGGGAGATGAGGGCTCATCAAAGAATCGCTCTCGCCCCGCCCCGCGCTGCCGCCCGCCCCGCATCCTTGTGTTCTTTCCTACAGGGGATTCAGAAAAGACCCCAGCCGCCAGTCCCACTCGCCCTTGGGGGTTGAGGGGAGGATTCATCACAGACTTGCCCCTCTCTGTTCCCCCCACCAAAAGGATCGGAGCAGCCGGCTTCCCCCTCCCCCCGGCTCCGCCCCAATCTTCCTCTTGAGGTTTTATCATAGAACCCCCAGTCCTGTCCACCCCGAAGGGGTCAGAACAGTCCCGCGGCCTCGCCCTCGGCCTCGCCCTCCTGTCCGGAGCCGCCCGCTCTTCCCTGGCCTCGTGCGCCCCGCGCAGCCGGGTCTACGCGGTACTTGCAGCGGCGCAGGGGCTCAGTAAGGCTCCGCGGCGCGGGGTCGTCCAGGTCCTCGGGCTGCAGAAAGTTGCGGTCCAGCACCTCAGCCGCCTCCTGCCAGTTGGCGAAGCAGGCAGGGCCCAGGCGCCGGATCTCGTCGGCCGCGTCGAGCGTCAGCACATCCCCGCTGGGTTTCAGCACCACGACAGCTGGCAGGCGCTCCACGGAGAACTGGCGCCCAAGGTCCCTGCGGGGCGGGTGGGTCAGTCCGATTGGACCCTCGTCCTAGATTCTGAGCTGAGGAACCCTCCACCCTTCCTCCTAGTACTTACTGAGCGCCTTCTGTGTGCAAGTGTCCCATAGCAGCCTCTGGGAGCGCCCAGGAAACCAGAGAGGCCGGGGCAACCGTGGCCTCCTGGCTGTGCCTCCAGCGCCCCGGCCACGCACCCACCACAGGGCCTTTGCACTGGCCGCGTCCTCTACCTGGAGCGCTCTCCCCAGACATCTGAGGATTAAGACACTGTTCGCTGCAGACACCCAGCCTTACATTTCAGTGCCTGATCCACGACTCTCAGCACCCAACACCCTGCATAGCTGATTTCTCCTGTAGTCATTTTCTCCCACAATAGAAAGCAGTTTCACTGGGGCACGGATTTCTGTCTCGATACCCGGGTGTCCCCAGTGCCTGAAACAGTGTGGGGCATAGAGTAGATGCTCAGAAAACGCACATGGGATGAGTGAACAAATATTGATCAATTCCATAAAGAGATATTAAACTGGCTAAAGGACTTGGCGCCAGAGAGAGCCTCTCTCAGGAGGTGCCCCTGGAGCTGAGATCTGCAGGATGAGGAAGGGGAGAACAGGGGAAGGTTTTCCCAGGCAGAGGGCTCAGCTGGTGCAAAGGCCTGGACATCAGGGAGAGAGTGGAGGGCAGCCCTGATCACGGTGCAGGGCCATGGGAAGAACTTGATTTTGTTTTCTGTACGAGAGGAGGGCTGTCAGAAGCCATCCACTGGAGACCCCAGACTTCATCTCCCATTTAGGCCAGAATCTTATGCAGTCTTCATAGAGTAAAGGAGGCTGCCAGGGCTGGGCCCATCCATCCACAGTTCTTAATTTGGGTTCTCGGGTGGCCCTTTTGCTGGCCTTCACACAGAGAAACATAGTGCTTGCAAAATCGCAAAAGAATAGGTTGCCAGACTTAGCAACTAGAAATAGAGGATACCCTGTGTGAACGAATTGGAATTTCAGGTAAACAACAAATAACTTTTTATAAGTATATCTTTGAATTATGTGGGACATACTTATACTCCCAATTCGCCATTGCTTATGTGAAATTTATATTGAACTGGGTATTCTGTGTTTTATTTATTTTTAAAAAATTGTTTTTAATTTGGCTATGCAGCCTAATTTGGCTTCCCTGATGGCTCAGATGGTAAAGCGTCTGCCTGCAGTGCGAGAGACCCAGGTTCAATCCCTAGGTTGGGAAGATCCCCTGGAGAAGGAAATGGCAGCCCACTCTAGGACTCTAGCCTGGAAAATGCCGTGGACAGAGGAGCCTGGTAGGCTACAGTCCATGGGGTCTCAAAGAGTCGGACATGACTGAACGACTTCACTTTCACTTTCATGCGGCCTATGGGATCTTAGTTCCCTGACTAGAGATCAAACCCACAATCCCTGCATTGGAAGTTTGCAGTCTTAACCCATGGACCACCAAGGAATTTCCCTGGGTGTCCTATATTTTATCTGGCAGCCTGGTATGTAGGAAGGATAGTAGGTAGAAACTGTCTGGATACTTGCCTGGGGGAAGGGTGTCCGACTCTTTGTGAGATCCCCTTCTTCAGGGGATCTTCCCAACCCAGGTATTGAACTCTCGACTCTTACGTCTCCTGCATTGACAGGCAGGTTCTTTACCACTAGCACCACCTGTTGTTGAGAGGACCCTGCTCCAAACAAAGTCAGTGTTTGGCTGTGATGCCCTGTAGTAGGCATTTCTTGCCCCATGGGAGGGAGATATTTGCCCTTTGGGGAATGGAGCCTTCTCAGCTGCAGTACTCTTGCCTGGAAAATCCCATGGACGGAGGAGCCTGGTAGGCTGCAGTCCATGGGGTCGCTAGGAGTCGGATACGACTGAATCGACTTAGCAGCAGCAGCAGCAGCAGCAGCTGCTGCAGAAGCCTGTGGGAGTGAGCAAGTTTGCAAACTCTGATTATCTTGGGTAGCAGATAAAGGCCTCCATGACCAGAAACTTCTAAGTTTTGTAACAAAACTGATGAGATCAGTAAAATGTCCCCAAATCTGCAACTCACTTTCAAATGGTTCAGCACAAACTTCACACTAGTGGAGATAAAGCAAATAGAAAAATATGAATAATTTTCATGTGGTTCTTTGTGTGCTCCTTCCAACTTTTTGATATCTTTGAAATTATTCTTATCTCTCTCTTTTTCTCCTCTTGGATGCTCTGTGTGGCTTGCAGGAAATTTTTCATGATAAAAATTGCGGGCTTAGAAAGAATGTAAGTCTGAGACTTCCCTGGTGGTCTAGTGGTTAAGACTTCATGCTTCCACTGCAGGGAGCATAGGTTTGATCCCTGGTGGGGGAACTAAGATCTTGCATGCAATGTGGTGCAGCCAAAAAATAAATAAAAAGAATGACAGTCTCATTGCAGAAAAGTGGAAAATTTGCAAATAGCCACAAATGTTCACGCTGTTTATCGGGCAGCTCACTGGAAAGCTTGAACCCAACCACCTCTCTCTCTCTCAGCTCCGCTGCTGTCTGAGGATCACAGGCCCACTTATTAGGCGACATTGGGGGCACTGCTGCACACGGTGCCTGCTGGCTTCCCAGGTGGGCGCTAGTGGTAAAGAACCCGCCTGCCAACGCAGAAGACAGACTCGATTGATCCCAGGGTTGGGAAGATTCCCTGGAGGAGGGCATGACAACCCACTCCAGTATTCTTGCCTGGAGAATCCCATGGACAGAGGAGGGCTACAGCCCATGGTTACAGCCCATAGGGTCACAAAAGAGTCGGACACGACTGAAGTGACTTAACAAGCATGCATGGTACCAGGGGGCTTCTTACTTTTGGTGTTACAGTTCCCTGAACTGGCTGTTTTTTCTCTGAAATCCTCTGAGCCTTTGTGCTGTGTCTGTCCTTTGCCTGGAAACCCTTCCCTTTCCTCATTCTTTGCCCTCCTTTCCTCCCTGTCCTTGGGGTTCTCCCTTTGAAGCCATTTCCTCTGGGAAGCATCCCCCAACTCCCAAATCTCAGCAAGGTCTCCCTGTTATATTTTCACATGACACTCTCCCTTTCGCTTTTGGAATGGCTGCAGTTTGTTATTATGTATTTCTTTGAGTGTTTGAGTGTTGGTTTCACGTTTGGTAAACTCCCCTGCAGCTGGGTGGAAATGGGCATAGATGCCCCTCCCTCCCCCATCTCCACGCCTGACTTCTCTGTCCTGACTGGCCCACAGAGGGTGCTTTTATCAACTCCAGATGGAACAGATACACCAATAAGCAAATGGTCTTCCTGGGTAGTTCAAGCGATAAAGAATCTGCCTGCAATGTGGGAGACCTGGGTTCAATCCCTGAGTTGGGAAGATCCCCCGGAGAAGGGCATGGCAACCCACTCCAGTATTCTTGCCTGGAGAATTTCATGGACAGAGGAGCCTGGGGGGCTCCGGTCTATTGGGTTGCAAAGAGTCGGACATGACTGAGCAACTAACACTTCACTTTCAGCAGAAACAGCCCCTCCTCCAGGAAGCCCTCCCTGACCTCTCCTCTTGTCTCACCTCCTCAGGTCATCCTCGAAGGGCAAGAAGAGCCACTTCTTGGGCATGTCCCTGAGGAACAGGTCTTGCTGCTCCTCCGTCGGGTCCTGGGACACGTACACCAGGGCCACCTGGGCTGCCCGCAGCACGTAGAACTCATCTGTGAGCCGCACGAAGAAGTCCCGGAGGATGGGTGCAAAGGCCTGGCACTCCGGGCAAGACCCAGCACCAAAGAACAGCAGCACCAGCCGGTTTTCCAGTCGACGGCTGAGCTCAGCCTCTGTGTCCAGCTCATCCTGGTCACTGTTGTTTCGGATCAGGACGCGGCCGGAGAAAAGGGAGGCCATGGCAACTCTGGCTGGGTGCTGGGGACAGGGTGGAAGGACCTTGTGTGACCCTGAGCCTGCTGGCTGGCTGCTGCCCCAGGATTAGGAATCCTTAGGAGGCCAGTTTAGGACGTCAGTAATCTGCCTAAACCTCGACCTGATTCTTTGCTGCCTCTGAGGGCACAGGGCCAGCTGCTCATGGGCTGGTCTCAGGAGATAGCTGCGAAGAAATTAAGAAGCCAGTCAGACTGAGATGCGGGAGTGAAAATAGCTTATTCAGTTGTGATGTAAAAAGATAAGTGAATCTTACTGAATGCACTCAGGATTTCAATCTTCATGAACGCATTTGGTAATCCTAAATCACAAAAGCTCTACTAATGAATGACTGTGATTTCTAAGTTGCTTGGTCACTCAGTCGTTTCTGACTCTTTGTGACCCCATGGACTGCAACACTCCAGGCTTCCTCGTCCTTCACTCTCTCCTGGAGTGTTCAAACTCATGTCCATTGAGTCGGCGATGCCATCCGACCATCTCATCCTCTGTCACCCACTTCTCCTCCTGCCCTCAATCTTTCCCAGAATTAGGGTCTTTTCCAGTGAGTGAGCTCTTCGCATCAGGTGGCCAAAGTATTGGAGCTTCAGCTTCAGCATCAGTCCTTCCAATGAATATTCAAGATTTATTTCTTTTAGGATTGACTGGTTTGATCTTCTTGCAGTCCAAGGGACTCTCAAGAGTCTTCACATTTCAAAGGTATCAGTTTTTCGACGCTCAGCCTTCTCTATGATCTAATGCTCACATCTGTACATGATTACTGAAAAAACCATAGCTTTTCTATACCGACCTTTGTCGACAAAGTGATGTCTCTCCTTTTTAATATACTGTCTAGGTTTGTCATAGCTTTTCTTCCAAGGAGCAAGTGTCTTTTAATTTTGTGGCTGCAGTCACCATCCACAGTGATTTTGGAACCCCCCAGATAAAAGTCTGTTCCCATCTATTTGCCATGTGCTGGGACTGGATGCCATGATCATAGCTTTTTGAATGTTGAGTTTACTGTGATTTCTAAGTTGAGACGAGTGTAAATGATATTTGAAGGTACCCGCCTGCCATGACCATAAGGTGCTATGAAATTATCTGAGATTTACGCGGGTGACAGAGTCACAGAATTGGCCAATAGCTGCTTTGATAGCCCATGAGAAAACATGCATGATTCCAGTTAGAAGTTAGTAAGAGTCAACGATTTTTTTCTTCCCTCCTCCCTCCTGAATTCTGTCTGGACAGCCCACCTTGAGATTCCATGGTGTCTAAGTGTCCAACTCACTGTCATAGTATTTTGCAACCCTCTCCCATCAAGCCCTGGGGACTAGTTTCCCTCTCCTTGAAGCCAAGTTGGCTCCTAACTTGCCCCCCCCCCCCCGCCTTTTTTAAAAGTTTATTCATTAAAAAAGATTTTTTCAAATTTCTGGCTCTGCTGGGTCTTCATTGCTGCTCGCAGGCTTTCTCTAGCTGCAGCGAGCAGGGCCCACTCTGCGCTGTGGTGTGTGGGCCTCTCATTGCGGTGGCTTCTCTTGTTGCAGAGCACGGGCTCTAGAGCGCAGGCTCAGCAGTCATGGCACATGGTCTTGGTTACTCCGAGGCGTGTGGGATCTTCCTGGACCAGGGATTGATCCCGTGGCCCCTGCACTGGCAGGTGGATTCTTAACCACTGAACGACCAGGGAAGCCCATTCTTAACTTGCTTTTGACCAACAGAATGTGATGGAAGAGGCGAATTCTCAGGATAAGGCTCTTCTTGCCTCCCACGCTCTCTCTTTTGGAATGTGGCCTCCTGACATCCCATGTAAGGAAGCTGATCTAGCCCTGGGGTTGGCAGACTTTTTATATAAAGGGCCAGGGAGTAAATATTTTCCACATTTGTAGGCCATATGGTCTCTGCTACAACTTGGAATTCTCTCATTATGTGCGTGCAAAAGCTTCTCTAGACAATATGAAAATGAATTTATGTGTCTGGCTTCCAATAAAACTCTATTTACAGACATGGAAATTTGAATTTCCTAGAATTTTCATTTGTCATAGGATACCAATCTTCTTTTTTTTTTTTAACTGTTCAAAAATGTGAAAACCATTCTTGGCCCATAGTGAGCAGGGTTTGGCCTGTGACCCTGTGCCAGTCTACTGGTTCAGAAGCCACATGGAAGACACCTAGATGCCCAGCCAACTGCCAGGACCAACTGCCACAAATGCGACCTTACAGCCTAGCTGCTAGCAGAATGTAGCTGAATGCCTGAGCCAGGTGAGACCGGCAGAGAACCATCAGGTGTTACTGACCAGGGCTGGGTTCTTGGCCTCTTTGATCAATAGAAATTGATCAGAGGCCAGTTAAGTTCAGGCAAGACTTCACTGGCAACCCTGCTGTAGCAGTGGGGAGACAGAACAAGTAACAGTTTCTGTTGCTTGCTCACTCACTGGGACGGGGGAAAGCTTGTTCCTTATTTGGGGTGAGGGTAAGTATGTGTCCAGGAGGTGGGCAGGAGAGGTGGCTTTGGTGGTGGTATGTGCAGGTGGCATACCCGATTGTTGTTGCTCAGTCACTCAGTCCTGTTCAACTCTTTGTGACCCCGTAGACTGCAGCACGCCAGGCTTCCCTGTCCTTCACCATCTCCCAGAGCTTGCTCAAACTCATGTTCATTGAGTCGGTGATGCCATCCAACCGTCTCATCCTCTGTCGTCCCTTTCTCCTCCTGCCTTCAATCTTTCCCAGCAACAGCGTCTTTTCCAATGAGTCAGTTCATCGCATCAGGTGGCCACAGCATTGGAGCTTCAGCTTCAGCATCAATCCTTCTAATGAATATTCAGGATTGACTTCCTTTAGGATTGACTGGTTTGATCTTGCTGTCCAAGGGACTCTCCAGAGTCTTCTCCAACACTACAGTTCAAAAGCATCGATTCTTCTGTATTCAGCCTTCTTTATGGTTCAACTCTTACATCCATACATGACTACTGGAAAAACCATAGCTTTGATTATACAGACCTTTGTTGGCAAAGTAATGTCTCTGCTTTTTAATACGCTGTCTAGGTTGGTCATAGCTTTTCTTCCAAGGAGCAACCGTCTTTTAATTTTGTGGCTGCACTCACCATCTGCAGTGGTTTTGGAGCCCCCCAAAATAGTCTGTCACTGTTTCCACTGATTCCCCATCTATTTGCCATGAAGTGATGGGACCTGATGCCATGATCTTTGTATTTTGCATACTGAGTTTTAAGCCAGCTTTTTCACTCTCCTCTTTCACTTTCATCAAGAGGCTCTTTAGTTCCTCTTCGCTTTCTACCATAAGGGTGGTGTCATCTGCATATCTGAGGTTATTGATATTTCTCTTGGAAATCTTGATTCCAGCTTGTGCTTCATCCAGCCTAGTGTTTCAAAGGATGTACTCTGGATATAAGTTATATAAGGGTGACAATATACAAATGACATACTCCTTTCCCGATTTTGAACCAGTCCGTTGTTTCATGTCCCAGTTCTAACTGTTGCTTCTTGACCTGCATGCAGGTTTCTCAGGAGGCAGGTAAGGAGGTCTGGTGTTCCTATCTCTTGAAGAATTTTCCACAGTTTGTTGTGATCCACACAGTCAAAGGCTTTAGCGTGGTCAATGAAACAGAAGTAGATGTTTTTCTGTAATTCTCTTGCTTTTTATGATCCAACAGATGTTGGCAATTTGATCTTTGCTTCCTCTGACTTTTCTAAATCCAGCTTGAACATCTAGAAATTCTCGGTTCATGTTCTGTTGAAGCTTGTCTTGGAGAATTTTGAGCATTTCTTTGCTAGCATGTGAAATGAGTGCAACTGTGTTGTAGTTTGAACATTCTTTGGCATTGCCTTTCTTTGGGATTGGAATGAAAACGGATCTTTTCCAGTCCTGTGGCCACTCCTGAGTTTTCCATATTTGCTGGCATATTTAGTGCAGCACCTTCACAGCATCATCTTTTAGGATTTGAAATAGCTCAACTGGAATTCTATCACCTCCACTAGCTTTGTTCGCAGTGATGCTTCCTAAGGCCCACTTGACTTCACATTCCAGGATGTCTGGCTCTAGGTCAGTGATCACACCATCGTGATTATCTGGGTAATTAGATTTTTTCTGTACAGTTCCTCTGTGTATTCTTGCCACCTCTTCTTAATATCTTCTGCTTGTGTTAGGTCCCTACCATTTCTGCCCTTTATCGAGCCCATCTTTGCATGAAATGTTCCCTTGGTATCTCTAATTTTGTTGAAGAGATCTCTAGTCTTTCCCTTTCTGTTGTTTTCCTCTATTTCTTTGCACTGATCACTGAGGAAGGTTTTCTTATCTCTCCTTGCTATTCTTTGGAACTCTGCATTCAAATAGGCATATCTTTCCTTTTCTCCTCTGCCTTTCGCTTCTCTTCTTTTCTCAGCAATTTGTAAGGCTTTCTCAGACAGCTGTTTTGCCATTTTGCATTTTGGTTTCTTTTTTTTTTTTAGTTCTATGCAGTTTATTGCCACCAACTCATCTCCCTCCAGCCTCATGCACACGTACTCAGTCATGTGACCCCATGAACTGCAGCCCACCAGGCTCCTCTGTCCATGGGATTCTCCAGACAAGAATACTGGAGTGGGTTGCCATTTTCTTCTCCATGCATTTATTTTTCCTGGGGATGGTTTTGATCACTGCCTCCTGTATAATGTCGCAAACCTCTGTCCATAGCTCTTCAGGCAATCTATCAGATCTAATCCCTTGAATCCATTTGTCACTTCCCCTGTATAATCAAAAGGGATTCGACTTAGGTTTACCTGAATGGTCTAGTGGTTTTCCCTACTTTCTTCAATTTAATTCTGAATTTTGTAATAAGGAGTTCATGGTCTGAGCCACAGTCATATTCAGGTCTTGTTTTTGCTGACTGTATAGAGCTTCCCCATCTTTGGCTGCAAAGAATATAATCAATCTGATTTTGGTATTGACCATCTGGTGATGCCCATGTGTAGAGTCGTCTCTTGTGTTGTAGGAAGAAGGTGTTTTCTATGATCAGTGCATTCTCTTAGCAAAACTGTTAGCTTTTGCCCTGCTTCATTTTGTACCCCAAGGCCAAACTTGCCTGTTACTCCAGGGATCTCTTAACTTCCTACTTTTGCATTCTAACCCCCTGTGATGAGAAGGACATCTCTTTTTTGGTGTGTGTTCTAGAAGGTCTTGTATGTCTTCACAGAACTGTTTATAATGAACAGATATTATTCTGTCGTTTTTGAGACTGCACCCAAGTACTGCATTTTGGACTCTTTTCTTGACCGTGAGGGCTACTCCATTTCTTCTAAGGGATTCTTGCCCACAGTAGTAGATATAATGGTCATCTGAATTAAATTCACCCATTCCTGTTCATTTTAGGTCACTGACTCCTAAAATGTTGACCATCACTCTTGCCATCTCCTGTTTGACCTCTTCCAATTTACCTTGATTCATGGACCTAACATTACAGGTTCCTATGCAACATTTTCCTTTACAGCATCAGACTTTACTTCTGTCACCAATCACATCCACAACTGGGTGTTGTTTTTGCTTCATTCTTTCTGGAGTTATTTCTCCACTCTTCTCCAGGAGCATACTGGGCACCTACCGACCTGGGGAGTTCATCTTTCAGGGTCCTATCTTTTTGCCTTTTCATACTGTTCATGGGGTTCTCAGGGCAAGAATGCTGAAGTGGTTTGCCATTCCCTTCTCCAGTGGACCTCATTTTGTCAGAGGTCTACATGACCCGTCCATCTTGGGTGGCCCTACCCGGCATTGGCTCATAGTTTCTTTGAGTTGGACAAGGCTGGGATCCGTGTGGTCAGTTCGATTAGTTTTCTGTGATTATGGTTTTCATTCTGTCTGCCCTCTGATGGATGAGTGTAAGAGGCTTGTGGAAGCTTTCTGGTGGGAGGGACTGGCTGTGGGGGAATCTGGGTCTTGCTCTGATGGGTGGGGCCATGCTCAGTACATCTTTAATCCAATTTTCTGCTGATGGGTGGGGCTGTGTTCCCTTCCTGTGGTTTGGTCTGAGGCCAGACTACAGTCAGGCTAATGGCAGTAATGACCACCTCCTTCAAAAGGACTTATGCCAGAAGGCGGGGCCTCCCAGGACTGTTGTTGTTAGTGCCCCTGACCCTTGGCAGGCCACTGTCAACCCACACCTCCACCAGAGACTCCTGGACACTCACAGGCAAGTCTGGCTCAGTCTCCTGCGGGGTCGCTGCTCCTTTCTCCTGGGTCCTGGTGCACACAAGCTTTTGTTGTGCCTTCCAAGAGTCTTGTTTCCCTGTGCGTTCTCAGCCCTTTGGCTGGATCCCCAGTTTGGGAAATCTGTTGTGGGCCTTAGAACTTTTGCAACAGTGTGAGGACTTCTTTGGTGTAATTGTTCTCCAGTCTGTGGGTCATCTGCTCAGTGCCTCTGTGGTGGGGCTAATGGTGACTTCCTCCAAGAGGACTTAGGCCACACGCCACGACGTCCGGGTCTGCTGCAGCCGGAGCCCCTGTCCTTCTGGCAGGCCACTGCTGACTCTTGCCTCTGCAGGAGACACTCAAACACTCGAAGGCAGGTCTGGCCCAGTCCCTTGATGGGGTAACTGATCCTTTCCCTGGGTCCTGGTGTGCACAAGGTTTTGTTTGCGCCCTCTGAGCATCTCTGGTGGGTCTGAGATTTGACTCGAAATGCGATTGCACCTCTCCTGCTATCTTGTTGGGGTTTCTCCTTTGCCCTTGGACACTGGGTATCTTTTTTTGGTGGGATCCAACATACTCCTGTCAATAGCTGTTCAGCAGCTAGTTGCGATTTTGGTGTTCACGCCGAAGATGAAGTTTTGTCCCTGACACCCTGCTTTTGCTCCCCGATCTTCAGAAGTGGCAGTTGGCTTTTTTTTTTTTTCCGGTCTTTTTGTACCTTGTTGTCCACAGCTTTTGTTTTTGTTTTTAATACTTATTTTTGTTTATCTATTTGGCTGTGCCAGGTCCTAGCTGTGGCATGCAGGATCTTTAGTTGTGGCATGTGGGATCTAGTTCCTTGATCAGGAATCGAACCCAGGCCCCCTGCCTTCGGAGTGTGGACCACCAGGACACCTTGGGAGTGTGGACCACCAGGGAAGACCCATATGCATTAATTTTCAGTCAGAGACATTACTTTGCCGACTAAGGTCCGTCTAGTCAAGGCTATGGTTTTCCAGTGGTCATGTATGGATGTGAGAGTTGGACTGTGAAGAAGGCTGAGCGCCGAAGAATTGATGCTTTTGAACTGTGGTGTTGGAGAAGACTCTTGAGAGTCCCTTGGACTGCAAGGAGATCTAACCAGTCCATTCTGAAGGAGATCAGCCCTGGGATTTCTTTGGAAGGAATTATGCTAAAGCTGAAACTCCAGTACTTTGGCCACCTCATGCAAAGAGTTGACTCTTTGGAAAAGATTCTGATGCTGGGAGGGATTGGGGGCAGGAGGAGAAGGGGATGACAGAGGATGAGATGGCTGAATGGCATCACTGACTCAATGGACCTGAGTCTGAGTGAACTGTGGGAGTTGGTGATGGACAGGGAGGCCTGGCATGCTGCGATTCATGGGGTCGCAAAGAGTCGGACACGACTGAGTGACTGAACTGAACTGATCTCCCTACGAGGGAGCACAGTTGTTAAAGAATTTGCCTGTAATGCAGGAGACCTGGGTTAGATCCCTGAGTTGGGAAGATCCCCTGGAGAAGGAAATGGCAATCCACCCCAGTATTCTTGCCTGGAAAATCCCATGGACAGAGGAGCCTGGTAGGCTATGGTCCATTGGGTTGAAGAAGAATCAGATACGACTTCATTCTGATAGGGGTAGAGTAAGATAGTTACATGGTCAGAAATCCCACTTGGGGATGATAGGTAGAGAAGGACTTCAGGAGATCATTATAAACTAGACACCGATCAGGAAATGCCCAGACCTTCTGGCGACTAAGCAACAATTGGAACATTTTGAGATTAAACAAATTTACTTAGGCCAGTATCACAGAAAAAGATACAAGACCCGCTCTTGGCCTTGTAAGATAAAGAACCCTGAAAAACCGCATTCCTGCACGTAGCGTGCACAAGAATATGGGGGAAAGGTGAAAGAAACTAGGGGAAAGGTGACGTTATACTGAAACCTGAGATGAATTACCATATTTCAGTCTATGTTACAAACTTTTTGCTAATATCCATAGGATTCTAGGTAGCCTGTAAGAGTCCCAGTTAGACCATATAGAGTTAGAAGAGGAGCTAATGATGTAAGTCTTGACATCTATCCAAGAATGAGGAAGAAAGTGGCATTCTTTGCTCCTCACTTTTTCTTTTTAAAGATGTATCTGCTTGCTCATGTATTTTTGGCTGTCCTGGGTCTCCGTTGCTGCTTGTGGGATGTCTCTAGTTGCGGGGAGAGGGGACTGCCTTTCCTTGGGATGTGCAGGCTTCTCACTGTGGTGACTTCTCTTGCTGCAGAACGCTGGCTCTAGGAGTTCATGCTTCAGTCGCTGTGGCGCCCTGGCTTAGCTGCTCCAAGGCCTGTGGGTTCTTCCTGGACTAGGGAGCGAACCTGTGTGCCTTGTTTTGGCAGGTGTATCCTTAACCACTGGACCACCAGGGAAGGGCTCCCTGGGGCTCAGATGGTAAAGAATCCACCTGCAATGCAGGAGACCTGGGTTCGACCCCCATGCTTTGTTCTCAGTGTGGCAGAGTGCTCTTGCCTGCCTGCTTGTTTCCTTCACAAGCATCCTATACTATTAAATCCACTTCTTACCTATCACTTTGCCTCTTGTTGAATTCTTTCTGCACCAAGACAAAAGCAGCTGAGCTTCAGTAAGCCCTGTGATCAGGTGTGACGTTTCAGCTGGGAGACTGTGGGTCTGAGTCCCATCTGAGGCATGTGGCTTCAATTCCGTCCAGAAACAATTTCCTGGCCAGATTTTCCTCAGTCTGCCAGAACCGTGGGAAGTCCCAACTTGTTGTGAATTCAAGATGTTACTGAGAGCAAAATGATCTCAACAATGGGGAATTTTTCTATGATGTTTATGAGGCATGAAGGAAGATAAAAGCAAACCTCAGGAAAATGGTGTTGGGAGGCCAGAAGGGGGAGCTCTCACGCAGTACACTCAAGGTCAATAACAGGAAGAACTGTCCTTTACAGGCCCCAACAGAAGATTCATCAGTTACAGGCACCAAGAAGAAAAGATGTACATTGCATCACCTACAGGAAATCGACTCCCCCAGGAACTTTGCCAATGAGGAACTGTCATCACCTGAACTCTCACTTTTCTCCAATGGATTTTCCTAAAACAATGCCTTTCAACTTCCTCCTTTTTCTCTGTAAAAGAATGACCCTCTCCTTTAAAAAAATGATTATTTATTCATTTATTTGGTTTTTCCAGTAATCATGTATGGATGTGAGAGTTGGACTATATAAAGAAACCTGAGCGCCGAAGAATTGATGCTTCTGAACTGTGGTGTTGTAGAAGACTCTTGAGAGTTCCTTGAACAGCAAGGAGATCCAACCAGTCCATCCTAAAGGAGATCAGCCCTGGGTGTTCATTGGAAGGACTGATGCTGAAGCTGAAACTCCAACACTTTGGCCACCTGATACGAAGAGCTGACTCATTTGAAAAGACCCTGATGCTGGGAAGGATTGGGGGCAGGAGGAGAAGGGGATGACAGAGCATGAGATAGTTGGATGGCATCACTGACTCAACGGACATGAGTTTGAGTAAACCCCGGAAGTTGGTGATGGATAGGGAGGCCTGGTGTGCTGCAGTCCACGGGGTCGCAAAGAGCCGGACATGACTGAGCGACTGAGCTGAACTGATTTATTTTGGCTGCACTGGGTGTTTGTTGCATCACGGGCTTAGTTGTATGTGGAATCTTAGTTCCCCAACCAGGGATTGAACCCAGCCCCTGGGTGTGTATATTGAGAGCACAGAGTCTTATCCACTGGACCACCAAAAAGTCCCCTTGTCTGGTGTGTGTGTGTGTGTGTGTTTTAATCATTGGACTTGCCTATGGTTTTTTCTGTAGCTTGCATGTCCTGAATTGCAATTCCATGCTATTCCCCTATAACCTCATCTTTGCTGGTAAAATAACTGTTTTATTTTTAAGGTCAACAGAGGCGCTGGGCTTGTGTTCTCAGAACAGCCCTATAAGGCCTGCGTGGTTTTATTCCATTTTACAGTGAAGCACAGAACCTGGGACCAGTCACTTAGCCAATGGTTATCTGTCAGACGGCACAGCTCATTCCAGCTTGACTGGACCTTTCAGCTATCCCAGAATTTCCAAACTGTAGCACCTCTGCCCTTTGGGGCCAGATCATTCTGGGGACTGTCTTGAACATGGCAGGAGATTTGGCAGAATCCCTGGCCTGGACTCGCTAGATATCATAACACCCTCCACTCCCACCACACATGATTCATTGTACAATTAGCAATGCCTCCAGGGACTTCCATGGCTGCCGGTGGCTGAGACTCTGACCTCCCAATTCAGGGAGCCCACGTTTACCCAGGTCAGATAACTAGATTTCACATGCCACAACTAAGACCCAGTGTAGCCATAGAAATAAATAAATACATAAATAAATACTTTTTAAAATGTCTCTAGGTGTCAACAAATGTCCAGAGGGGGCAGGGCCACCTCCTAGTTGATAATCACTGCTCTAATATGTTACCCTGCTGTTACTGGGCTGACTGGTTGCCCTTACGGAGACATGTGCAAGTCCTAACCCCCTAGAACCTGTGACTGTGACCTTTTTTTTGGAAAAAGGGTCTTTGCAGATGTAATTAAATTAAAATTTCATGATGCGATCATCCTGGATTATCTAGGTAGGTCCTAAATCCAACGACAAGTGTCCCTGTAAGAGGCACAAGACATACAGACACAGGGAAGCAATGTGAAGATGGAGGCAGAGATTGGACTAAGGTGGCTACAAGCCAAGGGATGCCTGGAACTGGAGGCAGGAGGGAGATGCCCCCACCCCCACCCAGAGTAAAGGGATCAGACAGTCATTCCCTGTGGACTGAAACTCCAAGACAAACACAGCAGGACAATTAGAGGAGGAGGCTGGGCCCTGCCCAGACCACGTATTTCTCATTCTCGAAGTCAGGAGAACTTCCTGACCACACATGCAGAAAGACTCTTTAGAAGTCAAAGAAGGCGATGTGAAGGGATGCTCTACACCTTTTCAGTAGAATCCATCTTGGCTAAGAGATGCATGAGCACACGTGGGAGGATCCTGAGATACACCAAACATGGACTGTGAACCAGGAAATCAAAATGACTGGCCAGATGTTATGGGGAGGGAGGTGGGAGGGGTTCATGTTTGGGAAAGCATGTAAGAATTAAAGATTTTAAAAATAAAAAACTAAAAAAAAAACAAAAAAACAAAAAAACAAAATGACTGGCCAAAGGAAACCCAGAAGAAATGCCCCCTAAAAGTAACTCAGCTACCAGAAGGGTGCAACTCAGTGGCTCTTTCTCTCTCTGAGTCTGCCCATGTGCCTATCCACGTCAGTCAGATCAATCGCTCCATCGTGTCCGACTCTTTGTGACCCCATGGACTGCAGCACGCCAGGCTTCCCTGTCCATCACCAAATCCCAGAGCTTGCTCAAACTCATGTCGAGTCGGTGATGCCATCCAACCAGCTCATCCTCTGTCATCCCCTTCTCCTCCTGCCTTCACTCTTTCCCAGAATCAGGGTCTTCTCTAAGAAGTCAGTTCTTCCCATCAGGTGACCAAAGTACTGGGGCTTCAGCTGCACCATCAGTCCTTCCAATGAATACCCACATGTACTGTACTCTTTTTCCTCTTAATAAATACTTTGTTTGACTACTTTCCATCTTTGTGGGAATTCTTTTTTTGCAAAGCCAAAGGGCCAGGGCCTTGTCACTGACCACCAGTCCACTGGCTAGGATTTGGTGGTCTCCCACCAACCCGGCCTCAGTCTCCAGCTGGGAACCCGAGCCCTGCTTCAGGCTGTTGCTCACTGAGGACACCTGAGGTCAGAACCACCAGAAACTGAAAGAGGCAAGAAAGGACCCCTAGAAATTCCAGACGGAGTGAAGTTGCTGACACTCTGATTTCTGCGCCCAGCTTCAGGAAGAACTGCGAGACAATCCACTCCTGTTATCTTAAGCTACTCAATTTGTAGGATGTTGTTATGGCAACCCGCTAAACTAATACTTCTACTGTGGTGGGCACTTGAACTTGGCTTGGAGAAACTACTCCCTCCCCCCCAGTGCTCATGTTCTATTTACAGCGCAATTCCCACGCTGTGATGGTCCACTTACTTTATTTCAACATACGCTTCACTTCTCTCATTCTTCCAGAAAGTTCCAATAATTCCCTCTGCTGAGGACTGCAGACCCCTGTGATTACCTGGGGAAGGGAGACACCTATCTTTCTGTGTCCCCCACCTACTGTGTGCCTGTTCATTCCCCAGATGAGAAGCCCCCACGAAACTTTGTGCATGGTGCCCTGGGAGGTGATCAGCCAGAGGGCAATCAATGCGCAGACGTGAGAGGTGGCCCACCCAGGATCACCCCACTGGAGAGGCTCAGAGCCTGCTTTGACCCTGAAGCTTGAGTTCTGCTCCCCTTGTCCAGGTCTCAGTTTCCCCTTCTGGACAGGAAGGGGAAATGGGGACCGGACTGTTCCTTTACCGGTCATCTGGAACCCTGGAGAACTGCTCTGTTTTTGGAACTGGGAATTATTCAGATCTTAGGAAGGGAAGGCTGCCCTGTGTTGTGTGATGTCCCTGGGGGTGTGTGGAAGCCCTTATGTAAAGAGACAAAGGGCTTCCCAGGTGGCGCTAGTGGTAAAGAACCTGCTTGCCAATACAGGAGATGTAAGAGACGTGGGTTCGATCCCTGGGTCTAATGCCTGGGTCGGGAAGGTCCCCTGGAGTTGCACAGCAACCCACTCCAGTATTCCTGCCTGGAGAATCCTATGGACAGAGGAGCCTGGCGGGCTACAGTCTGTAGGGTTGCAAAGAGCTGGACACAACTGAAGCGACTTAGCAGCAGCAGCAGGGGTAAAAAAAGAACACTGCTCACTGAAAACAGCTTGAGTCAGTGCTATGGAAATGGTCCCTTCACTGGACTACTGGCACCATCTTAAGAAAAAGGTGGGTCTCCAGCGCCGTGAGGACTTGGGGACTGCTGACTGAAGACCCAGGAGAGTGTCTCCAGTAGCCATGGGAGGAATTAGAAGAGATTGTTATGTGGCATATGGGATCTTAAGTTGCTCCACCAGGGATGAACCCTGTGGAAACACACAATCTTAACAACAGTCCCATGGGTACTACTGGTATTTAGCCAGGGCTCAGTAAACCTGGAAGGATGGCGGGAGGAGGAGAGAGAAGAAAGTGGAAGAAGAAGGGGGGAGGAGGGAAGGCCACAGGATGAGAGGAGAAAGGGAAGAGGTGTGGGTGGAGGAGGAGAAGATGAGCAAACGGGGAAGTGGAGGAAGGCTAAAGGAGGAGGCAGAAAACTTGAACAGGGAAGCAGAATGGGGGAGGGGGATGGGTGGGGGGAATCAGGGCAAGATGGAGAAGAGGGAGAAGTGTCGGGAGCCGCTTAGGCATTACCGACAAAACAGAGGCAGGGCCCCAAACCCCCTCCCTCTGTTCCGTAGGCATGGGCCCAGAATGAAGAAGTTAGGCTTTGTGATTCTGACTTGTTTTTCCCTTTCCTCGGCTGAGCTGACTGAAGAGAATATTAAGGTGCTTATTGTTTTTGAGAGGAGCATGAGAAGGCATAAAGCCTTCTGCAGCTGTGCTCAAAGAATAATTCATAAAGTTAATCACTGACATTTGTTCAAGGACTTTTACAAAAAAGTGTTCCAGGGTGAGCACAGAGGCCGCAGCTTGAGCCCATGGGAGGGATTGCTATCTGAAGCCCATTTGTGAGAAAAGTGTTTATGGCAAAGGAGTTTGCTGAATTTAGGGCTTAGGAATAATTAAAATAGAAGCTAAAGATTTAAGGATTGCTGTAATGTTACAATATTCTACTATAGCTTATAGAAATTACGGACTTTAGAGATATTATTAGCTAGAAGCCCTTTCTAAGAAATAGTGAGCTTAGGGTACTAGGGGCAAACAGGACTTAGAAAGATAAGATATAAACTGAGGAATGTGGTATGCAGCCCAGGCATTAGCATGAGTTACAGTGTATTCACAAGGACACAGTGAGAAAAAGTAGATAAGAGAATCGCTGAGGAAGGAACTCCTTTTGAGGGGCAACAATGATTTTTGGAGAAAAATAAATCTGGGTCAATGGGAACTAAAAATATCAAACCTCTGACCTAATGCTTTTATAAAAGTATAAAAGAGAATCATAAGCTTGAAATAAACAGGCAGTCCAAGAAAAATGAGAGGCTGCCTCAGTTTCTCGCCGACACTGCCCACCCCTTCAGGTTGAATCCCTGGCTGCTGGAGCTGGACTCTGGCAGAGAAGTTCAAGGAAGACTGAAAGGGAAGGAAGGGAAGCAAGCTCTCTGCCCACATTTGTGAAAGAATGAATCTCAACTCCAGCTAGTGTGACAGTGTCAAGCCTCAGTTTCTTGACCTGTAAAATGGGGTGATCACAATAGCACTATCTGGAAGGAAAAGAGTAGCTGCTATAGTTTCTGGGCATTCCTGAACCCTAGCTGAGAAAGTCGGGGACCAATGGCTGGATCTGGGCCTGTCCTCCGGATCTGCCTCCTTGTCCCCATCTCACCCACCCTAGGTAGCCCGCAGGGACCAATGGCAGCATGCGTGGGGGGAGTGCCTGCCCAGTCCTGTCCTCTAAATGGTGCTGGAAGCAGGCGCTGGCTGCCTCCCAAGGAGAGAGCTGAGAAGGTCGGCCAAGCAGGGAAGAAACAAGCAGGGGTGGGATAGGCAAGGGGGCAGAGGAAGGGGGAGCTTCGAGAGAGGGTTCCAAGGCAGAAGCCCACATGGGCACAATGCAATCACAGCAGGCCCCATGAGCCTGCAGAACCAGAAGCCCCAAGGGGAGGTCCTCTGTCTTGGCCTCACTGTCGGTGTCCGCCTCCCGCCTGAGCTTCTGGGAGCCCACGACGGAGCAGCCAAAGCCTGAGGATCTGTGAGCAGCTCCAGGTCAGCCAGGGAACAAGGTGGTGAGCAGTGAGAACAGCACTAGCCCTCACTAGATCAGCTGGAGGGCTTTAGGGTCTCTAGGTGAGCATTTAGGGTTAGGGTTGCAAATAAAGGACTCTGTGGAGCTTCCTGTGGAAGGATGGGGACCTGGTGTGTGGATTTTTTAATCTTCCCAGGGCAGCTGGGGTGTTATTGAGATGAAACTCACAAGATTTGGAGATTCGGATTTGGGATTAGTTGGGTCCCTGGAATATACCTTTAAGACTGAGACAGGGGTTGGATTCCCTCACAACTCACGTCTCAGTCGGTGAAGAATCTTTCTGTAGTGCAGGAGGCCTGGGTTCAATTCCTAGGTCGAGAAGATCCCCTGGAGAAGGAAATGGCAACCCACTCCAGTATTCTTGCCTGGAGAATCCCATGGACAGAGGAGCTTGGCAGGCTAAAGTCCACGGGGTTCCAAAGAGTCGGACACGACTGAGCGACTAAACCACCACCCACGGGTTGGATATTCTGGGACCCCTAGGCTGTGAGTTTAGGGCTCCTCAGTTTCCTGAAACGTGTGTTTACAACCGAAGAGGCGTTAGGGATTGGATTTAGAACAACCTGGGCCAAAACCCAGTACAGGTAGGCCCTGAGTATAAACTGGGACTTTATAGTCCCCGGGCGGTTAGAATTCAGTTTGCCATCTAGGGCTTGGGCCGGGAGAGCCGGGGAGCCACGCCTCTTGGCTGAGGGACACACAGTTTTCTAATTACCAGGCTGGGAGGGGAGCCAGGAGCCTGGGGAAATTTGGTCTTGGAGACAACAGCCGTCCTTGCCAGGACGTTCTAGCCCCCGGGTCTCGTTGGCAGTCGTCACTCTGGCCAGAAACCCCTCTCTATGGTCCTGGTCTCCGGTACGGGGTGGGCCTCGGCTGTGCCGCAGGGGGGCTCTAAATCGGGTCGGAAGAGAGCTTGTCTGGGAGGGCAGGTGGCGCGGGGCCTAGGGTGCTAGGTGGGCCCGGGGGGTGGTGACTGCCAAAGCCTGAGGGCGGGGTCGGTAGCCGGGGTGGAACTCAGGCCTGCGAACACCCGCTAAGCCCAGGGCCGGGGGCGGGGCTTGAGCCCAAGGGCGGGGCCTGACTCAGAGTGGGGCGGGGCCATGGGACAACCTAGGGGCCGAACCTGGTTTAGAGGGGGCGGGGCTCTGGAACAGTGCCTGGAGCTTACGGGCGGTGCCAGAGGCCCAACCTGGGGGTGGGGCCAAGCGAGTGGCGGAGGCGGGTAGAGGCGGGACCTAGAGGAAAGCACGGGACCAGGGTCTGTGGTGGGGACAAGGTGGAGCCTAGGCTTGTGGGTAAGTCGTTAAGGTGGAGCTTGGGTTCGGGGTACGGCCGCTCAATCGAGGCATGGGGCGGGGCTCGCCAGTGACTGACGGAACAGAGACTGTGTCGGGGGCGTGGAGATACGCTAATGATTGGCAGAAAAGCCTGGGCCGGGCTTGAAGCAGGGAGGTCTGGGACGGGGCGGAGCCTGTCCGAGACCAGTCCAATCCCAGACATCGGGGCGGGGCCTGGCTCGAAGCGGGAGCGGAGCTCGGTCTGGGGGCGGGGTTGGGTCGGTCGTGAGGCGGGGCCCGGCTGCCCGCGGCCTCAGAGCTCTCCGCCTCCCCAGGATGCGGGCTCCAGGTGCAGGTTCGGCTTCGGTGGCCTCTCTGGTGCTGTTATGGTTGCTCGGACTGCCATGGACCTGGAGCACGGCGGCGGCTCTCGGCGTGTACGTGGGCGGCGGCGGCTGGCGTTTCCTGCGCATCGTCTGCAAAACCGCGAGGCGGGACCTCTTGTGAGTGCAGCCCGGGCCTGATCCAGGGGCTGGGGTCGGGGGCGGGCTGAGTGTCCACGGGGGTCCAAGAGAGGGGGTCTGCAAGGGTGGCGTGAAGACAGGGGGAGAGGTTTTGGAGGCTGGGAGGCGGGGTTTGGGTGAGGGCGGGGCTAGGGGCGGTGCTGGGACGGAAAAGAGTGGATTGGGGACTCTGAGGGCACCTGCAGGGGACAACTTGAGGGTCTTTGGAGGGAGATGAGTAGGTTTCAATGCCCTTGAGACTGAGTGGGTGGCTTCAGGGAGCTGGACGACAGCTTGGGGGTATTAGGAGTGCGAGTAGGTCTTCCGGAGAGCTGACACTGATGGAGGGGGAGCTGTGCGTTTTAGGGGGGCGGGGGTCTTTATGAGGCTTTGGTAACTGGAGGACTGGGGACTCTTCAGGGACTCTGGTAGGTCCCTATGGGGCTGTCGGGAACTTTCTCGGAGAAGATGAAAGGGCTTCCTGGGGAATGTATAAAGGGTTTTTAGGGTCTTTGAAGGGTGTTTGTCTATTTAGGGCCATTTACAGATTTTTCTGTAGTTAGAATGCTGTTTGAGAGTTTGAGATCTGTGCGTGATTTTGGGGGTTGTTCACTCCAGTACTCTTGCCTGGAGAATCCCATGGATGGAGAAGCCTGGTGGGCTGCAGTCCATGGGGTCGCTAGGAGTCGGACACGGCTGAGTGACTTCCCTTTCACTTTTCACTTTAATGCATTGGAGAAGGAAATGGCAACCCACTCCAGTGTTCTTGCCTGGAGAATCCCAGGGACGGAAGAGCCTGGTGGGCTGCCGTCTATGGGGTCGCACAGAGTCCGACACGACTGAAGCGACTTAGCAGCAGCAGCAGCAGCAGCAGCAGCAGCAGCAGCAGCAGCAGCAGCAGCAAGGCCTGCCGAGAGGTTGCTGTGTATTCCAAGGCTTGCTTAGAGGTCTCTGGTGACTGACTATCTCTAGGGAGGGTTCGCAGGGATCCTTGGAAGGTCTCTGAGCTGTCTCTGAGGGCCTTGCTCTGAGAAGCTGTTGGGAGTCCTTCTGGGGTAACATAAATATTTCTGGGCATTCCACTGGAGCAAGTCTTAGGAATAGCCTCCATGTGGAAGTCTGTGAACACTTGCTATGGGTCTGCCAGTCTTGGTGCCCATGAGAAGATGGGAGGACTAACCCATTGTAAAGATAAACTGAGTTTCTGTGAGCAACAGGGATGGTGTGGAGTTGGAAAAAGTTCCTCTGCTAGCTGACTAGTTCTGAATTCTTTAGAACCCAGCCTTTCCTTTCTACACCCTGGTCCCTGCCCCTGGTTTTCTGACATGCAGCTCAGACTGTGCTCTCTGCTCACACATTTTCCATGACCTCTACCCGCTGCAGTAGAAAAGACTTAGTCCCCAGCTGTGTCCTTGGGGTTCTGCCATTCTGTTGCCTGCCCACTTGCCACTCCCCACATCTCCATAGGGCCCCCAGATCAACTTGCCTTGTCAGGCTGAGGCTGCTTCCTCTGCCTGGAACATGTACGTGTGCATGCTCTGTCGCTCCGTGATGTCTGACTCTTTGCGACCCCCAGGGCTGTAGCCCACCAGGCTCCTCTGTCCATGGGAGTCTCCAGGCAAGAATACTGGAGTGGGTTGCCATTTCCTTCTCCAGGGAATCTTCCTGACCCAGGGATCAAGCCCAAGTCTCCTGTGTATGGAGGATTCTTTAGCACTGAGACACCTGGGAAGCCCAGGGGCCCTCTTTTTTCTTTTTTTTTCACCTGCTGATGCCTTATGATGTTGCCTCCCTCAGAGGAACCTTTGCTGAATTTTCCTGGGCAGCACTCTCCCACGGCTCCTTGTTGCTCTAAGAATCTAGACCAAGTGAGCTTTCTGACCTTGTCCCCAACCTCCTGTCCTTTTCTTTGTCACTCTTCCCACTAAACTGGCCTCTGTGCCGTTCCTAAACACGCTCCTATTTATTCAAGCCCCAAGGCCTTTGCACCTGCTGTTCCCTTTGCCCAGATCACGGTTCCCTTGCTCTTTATTTTCATCATGGGTTAAATGTCACCTCCTCAGACAGCCCTCCCCTGACCCTGTGTCTCTGTAGACCCTCCTGCCTTCTTGCTTTCTAGAATAGCCAAGACTGACGCAGGGCTCCCTCTGTGTGAGGCACCCTGGGAGTGATGGCTTTTTCAAGTCCTCCCAGCCACCCTGGGAGGTCTGTACTGTCTTGTCCCATTTTACAGATGAGCAGATTGAGGCACAGCATGGTTTGGTCACTTGCCCAAGGTCACACAGCTGGCCGATACCAGGGGCAAGATTTGAACCCCGACAGTGTGGCTCCAGAACTTGACTTGTAACCAGGAGCAGCATCAGTCACTTATAATTATCTTGTGTGTCTGCCTTCTTGCCTTTTAATTTTGGGGTTTCTTTTCCCCCTTGGACTAAACTGTGGGCCTGGTGGGAGCAGGCGGCACAGATTGTGCCCCTGTGGCCCTGGCCTCCTCCCATCAGTGTGGCACCCAGCAAGTGCACAGGATATATTTTTTGGCTGATGGACCTTTCCCCACCTCCTTCCTTGGACTTGCCTAGGCCCCAGCTCTGCTCCATGGAGCAGGGGCTATCCATGCCCAGGCCTGTCTCTCTTGGAACAGGGTAGGAGCTGAGTCCACTCTGAATGCCCAACACAGAGCTTGGCACACTTTCTGTAAGGAGGCAGCCTCGAAGATGGTTACACCTTCTGGTCTTCATAGCTTTGTATGATCCCTTTCCTTTGAGTGTGGGCTGGACCTAGTGATTCACTTCTTTTTTTTTTTAGTTCACAAATGTTTATTGCTGAAAGCTTTTAAAAGAAAAGATAAGATTTCCTTAAACCCGGAAAAACAAAAGAACCAGCAATGTTTTAAACAAAAAATCATAAAAATTATAATCATCTTCATCAGTTCATTCAGTCCTACGCAATTAGTTTTTGACCTTCATCTTTTGTTAGCAGTTTATGAATCTACTTTTTCTTTGGAGTACTATAAATCCTTACCCAGTTGATGTTATGATCTGAAAATTACCGTAAACTTGTATCCTAGAGTACTTGTCAGAATTCTTTTTAGAAATTTCTCCGAAGAAGGAACACTCTTGTAGGAACTCTTTAGGAAAAGCCTCAGAGTAAAGCAATAACTGTCCGTAAATGTCAAAAGACTTAAAATGCCATAGCTAAAGATCTGATTAGAGTTCATTACAGTGTAGTTGACAGGGAAATTTGGTTATTTCTATGATACATAGCACTGTAAGACAATAACTAGAGTTATGACTGATAATATTATCAGTTATTATATTATTGTTATAAATAGAATATCACTCTATGTATTATAATGTTTTATCACAACATTACCAGAATTGATGCTTTTGAACTGTGGTGTTGGAGAAGACTCTTGAGAGTCCCTTGGACTGCAAGGAGATCCAACCAGTCCATTCTAAAGGAGATCAGTCCTGGGTGTTCATTGGAAGGACTGATGCTAAAGCTGAAACTCCAATACTCTGGCCATCTCATGGGAAGAGTTGACTCATTGGAAAAGACCGTGATGCTGGGGAGGGATTGGGGGCAGGAGGAGAAGGGGACGACAGAGGATGAGATGGCTGGATGGCATCAAGAGTTTGGGTGAACTCCGGGAGTTGGTGATGGACAAGGAGGCCTGTTCTGTGATTCATGGGGTCGCAAAGAGTCAGACACGACTGAGCAACTGAACTGAACATATATTATATTTCTAGGAACATGATATAATTTTAAAAATACTTACATACCTATATAAATACAATATAAAGAAAGCTTAGTATTTTTACTTCTTAATGCTTCTTCACATGTAACTTAACGTATCAAATAAGTCTAATTAGTTTAACATCTATATTTTTTGTGAGAAGAGAGAACAAACCTTTTGTAATATGCTAGGGGCCCTCTAAAAAAAATCCCAAAGTTAGTTTGAGGTCAAAAAGACTTCTTTGAGAATTTCATCTTGGGGAAGGTTTTAAAAAAATATTAAAAGGTTTAAAAACACTTGGTCACATAGGGTCATAGGACACTGTGAAACAATACTTATGTATTTAACCAAAGTGGCTAAGATTTTACAGGCAAATATAGGTTGCATAGCTAGTGATTCACTTCTGATGAACAGAATATAGCAGAAGCGATAGGATATTATTTCCGAGATTAGGTCATCAAAGACTGTGGCTTCCATCTGGGGTGCTCATTTGTGGGTCCCTTACATGGCAGTCAGTAAGGCAGCTCTCTGTAGAGTTTCACATGAGTGAACTTGGAAGTGAATTCTTTCCCAGTGAAACCTTGAGATGACCACAGGCCCAGCCAACACCTTGATTTACAAGAGAGCCAGAGCCAGACCACACAGCTAAGATGCTCCTGAATTCCTGAAACTGTGAGACGATGAATGTTTGTTATTTCCAGTCGGTAACTTTGGGTGTAATTTGTTACACAGCAATAGCTAACCAATGCAGCTTGTCATAATACCAGTGTTCTAGTGTCCTCACAATCTTGTAAGGAAGGAATGCTTACTAATCCCATTGGATTGTTGATGAACCAAAGCAAACAAATAAGGCAGGTCATTTGCCTAAAAATGCATAGCCAGGGAGGGGCAGGGCTCTAGAGGCTGTTCTTAGCTGCTGTGTTGTGCTGGAGTAGTGGTGGAGGCTGGCTGCATTTAGATCTGAGGTTCAAAAATATTTAAGCACCCTGCCCCAGTTCTTCCAGCTCTCCTCTATTTTCATCATGAAATCTGATCACATTCATCCTTGTTTATTTCTTCCTGCCCTGGTGCCCTGGAGCTCAGGGTGGAAAACAGGATGGGGCAAAAGGAACAGAGGGACAAGAAGAAGTCTCAGGAAGGGTCCAAAGGCAGACAGTGGCCTCTTTGTCCCCAGAGTGGGGGTGGCTTGTGCTGCTGCCAGGCAGGGCGGCCCAGGCATGTGGCTGGAGCCCAGCGCCGAAGTCCACTGCCCGCCCGTGGGTGTGCTCCGGAGAGGGCTGTGAATGCTCGGGTAACGTGAGCACAAGCCCCTGCGGCCTCAGCTCGCATTTCTTTGCTATGTTGTCTATGGACAGGAAGCATCCTTGCGGGGGCTGTTTCCTATGGTTCTGACCCTTAGTGCTAACCCTCTCCCCATGGCTGTAACACTAGTATCCCTTCATGGGGTTTTGGGGGTACCCTATTGAATTCATCCATGGGAAGCTCTTAGAGGAGAGCTGGGCACAAAGTAGGTGCTCAGACTTGTTGGCACTGATTGCCTTCAGGCAGCAGTGGGTACCTCAGTGGTTAGGAGCTTGGTGGCTGGAGCCAGAGCAGCTAGCCCGTGAAATTTCACCCTCTGGGTCTCCGCTCCTTCGTCTGTAAGAGTGCACTGTGTACAGCACCTCTCCTTCAAGAAAACGTGGCTTGAGTACCTGCTGTGTGCAGCGTGGGCGCTTGGTCTGCCACGTGGTGCACGTTGAATGTTGCCCTCAAGCTTCGGGGCAAGCTTGGGCAGGAGCACAGGGTCCCTGCCAGGGGGCCTGGGGCTGGGTTGTTCTGTCCTGTACTTGTGTGACCTTGGGTATGTTAATTCACCTTTCTGAGCCCCCACCTCATCCACCATCTGGCATGGGGATTTTAGAACTGTACTTTGAAGTCTGGCTATAAGGTCAGCTCAATAAACACTGAGGTCGCTCATCGGAGCAACTCTGTTTATTAGTTGAATGGTCAAGATGTCAGGATTTGACCAGGGAGTTGAGTGTATAAACAGCTAACTTTTGACATTTTACATTTTCAGCTAGTTTTTTGTAGCAATTAATACATAACAGGTACAAAATTCAGATGTTAGAGAGAGGTTTGCAGTGAATGTTGCCCTCTCTGGACTGCCTGCAGCCCTGCAGTTCCCCTCCTCAGAAATGTCTTATGTCTCTTTGCCAAGATGTAGTTATGTAGGGGCTTCCCTGGTGGTCAAGTGGCTAAGACTCCATGCTCCCAATGCAGGGGGCCTGGATTTCATCCCTGGTCAGGGAACTAGATCCTACATGCTTCAGCTAAGAGTTCATAGGCCACAACTAAAGAACCTGCTTGCTGCAAACAAAACCTGGCGCAGCCAAACAAATACATATTTTGAAAAAGAAATATATGCAGACCTTTTGTTCTTTTTGAAAAATATTTGGCCACACCCCACGACTTGTGGGACCTTTGTTCCTCAACCCAGGGTCAAACCCATGCCCCCTGCCTTGGAAGGCAGAGTCTTAATCACTGAACTGCCGGGGAAGTCCCAGACCTCTTGTTCTTGGTGCTCACGAGTGGCCACACATCCATCATCATTTTCTTCACCGCGTGCTTTTTTTCTTCTCTCCACTTAACACTTGAAAGTTTTCCTTTTATTAAAGTCATGCAAGGTTCAAGATGAAAGATTCTAAGCCATCTACCTCAAGTGGCAGCTGCCTGCTCAACCTTGACCCACATTTTCTCTTCTCTATCAGGAGTGATTCTTACCTCTTGTTTGAATCTCCAAATGGCTTATGTGACAGTATCTGCATTTTTTCACTTTGAGAGCTCGTCTGTGCTCTCCCTCTATGGAAGATGAGGATTCAGCACCCCTTTATCCCCCTGTCCTCATTTTCTTTCTGTCCCTGTGCATGTTGTACACATACCCACCCCCTATACATACCTAGACATGTTTTTCCATTCCTTCATTGTCCCAATATTATCACAGTAGATTCTCATCATCTGTTCTACAGAATTGCTGCAAACATTGCATTAGCAAATACAGAACCATTGTTCCTAGGGAAAATACAGGGTTAGGTTCCTGAGAGCCTCTGATCACAACATTTCCATCAACCAGTCAATACATAATCTTGTTTTATGCATGTTCTATTTAAAGACACCTCCTATATATTGTTTATTTATTACAACTGAACTCACTGCCAACAGCATTATAACTCATGCCTGAATAAAACTTTCTAATATGCACATCTTCTCCAAAAGGCACATCCCAGCCTTCTTGTGCTTAGGAACCCTAGACATCATTTCAGCATTATGCGTAGGACCCATTTTAAACAGAAAAATCACCAACAAAAAGCAAAAAGCTTATAAAAACTGTGGTGTACGTGGTGTTTCAGTTCAATTCAGTCGCTCAGTCGTGTCCGACTCTTTGCGACCGCATGAACCGCAGCACGCCAGGCCTCCCTGTCCATCACCAACTCCCAGAGTCCACCCAAACCCATGTCCATCGAGTTGGTGATGCCATCCAACCATCTCATCCTCTGTCATCCCCTTCTTCTCCTGCCCTCAATCTTCCCCAGCATCAGGGTCTTTTCAAATGAGTCAGCTCTCCGCATCAGGTGGCCAAAGTATTAGAGTTTCAGCTTCAACATCAGTCCCTCCATTGAACACCCAGCACTGATCTCCTTTAGGATGGACTGGTTGGATCTCCTTGCAGTCCAAGGGACTCTCAAGAGTCTTCTCCAACACCATAGTTCAAAAGCATCAATTCTTCGGCACTCAGCTTTTTTTATAGTCCAACTCTCACATCCATACATGACCACTGGAAAAACCATAGCCTTGACTAGATGGACCTTTGATGGCAAAGTAATATCTCTGCTTTTGAATATGCTATCTAGGTTGGTCATAACTTTCCTTCCAAGGAGTAAGCATCCTTTAAATTTCATGGCTGCAGTCACCATCTGCAGTGATTTTGGAGCCCAGAAAAATAAAGTCAGCCACTGTTTCCACTGTTTCCCCATCTATTTGCCATGAAGTGACGGGACTGGATGCCATGATCTTCGTTTTCTGAATGTTGAGCTTTAAGCCAACTTTTTCACTCTCTTCTTTCACTTTCATTAAGAGGTTCTTTAGTTCCTCTTCACTTTCTGCCATAAGGGTGGTGTCATCTGCATATCTGAGGTTATTGATATTTCTCCCGGCAATCTTGATTCCAGCCTGTGCTTCCTCCAGCCCAGCGTTTCTCATGATGTACTCTGCATATAAGTTAAATTAGTAGACTGCCAAAAGGATGTTTGTTTTTAATATAAGCTAAACAACTTTATGTATTTTCTCTGGAGTTATTGATTGCCTTTGTATTTGTTAGTTTTCTGTGTATCTATCTCTACTTCAAGCTCAAACTCCACACATTTGTCTCTCTCTCTTCTTATGTTTATAGTATCAGATGGGCTTTCAATTTTACCTTTTTGGAGAAATCTCTGTTCTAGTCTCCAATCTGTCCAAACTGTGCAAATTGCCCTTTCCACCTGGGGTGTCACCATCACCCCGGCCCTGCTCCTAGCCATCCTCCTGAAGATCAGCATCACTTTGACGTGGGCTGGAAACACAGGAAACCAGGGTTCCTGGTAGTCCTCCTCTTTGGTTTATTCTTTCAATTTGTTGGAGCATGTCTTTATTAGTTTTGGGAGAAATGATGCATGGGAATTTAAGTTTTTGAGACCCTCCATATATGAAAATATTTTCACCCTCCCACTTGACTGATGGTCTGGGTATAGACTTCTAGTTTCGATATTATTTTCCTTCAAAATTGAAGGCATTTCTTATTTTCTTCTCACATCATGGTTATTACTGATCAAGTCTAAAACCCTCTGGTTCCTGATCCTTTGTGGTAGCCTGCTTTTTTTTTTTTTCTGGCAGCTTGTGGGATCTTTTCAAGATAGTGGGCTATTTCCATTCATTGTATGATCTGTTGGTGGGGTTTCAGGTCAAGGAAGTTTTTTTAATCCTGTGATTGGTGATTTCCTCACCTTTCCTTCCTTTGTCCTTCTTTGAACTCCTGTTATAGAGTGCCTGGAACAATGTCTAGCTTGATAACTATTTGTTGAATATGATGTTGGATCTTCTGGACTGATGCTATAATTGTCTTATCTTTTCTCTTTTATTTTCCATCTCTGTCTTTTTATTCTACTTTCTATGATATTTCTTCAAGTTACTTATAACCCTTCTATTAATGTTTAATTTATACTCTCACATTAAAAATTTTTATTATGATTATATTTGTTCAAATTAATGAACTTTTTATTGATTTTTTAATTATGTTTTTTCTCTTTTACAAAGACTTCATTTTTTACTGTCAGTTATAGGTTTACAGAAATTGAGCAGAAAGTATTATATACTCCCTCCCTATCCCCTGCAGTTTTCTCTATTTTTAAGACCTTGTGTTAGTATAGTACACTTGTCACAACTGATAAGTCATTATTGATACATTACTATTACTATTTACTAAATCTATATTTTTCACTTGGGTCATGTTGTATGTTGTATATTCATGGTGCCCTCACGTTTAAATTTTTCACTTTCTTTTTTTTTCTTCATTCCCTGAAAGCTTTTTTTTTTTTTAATAGAATTCTTATTTCATGGATGCAGTAAATCTTCTCACATCTTCAGGAATATTAATGACTATTAATGACTTTATTAGTTTTTTTTCCTCTTTGCACGATCTTTTTTTTCCTCAAAGCTTCTCTTCTTTGATTAGTTTAGTCTCCATCACCCCTGTTAGAGGAGCCCCCCAGGAGTCTGGTGGTCTTCAGTCATAAAGCCAATCAGAAGCTCTCAGCATGAGTGTGCGTAAGGGGCGAGGGGTCTTGTCAGCTGAGCTTCACAATGAGGGTCACCTGGCAGGTGGTGCTTTGGGGAAACCGCAGGGCAGTGTCCTCGGGTCTTACCTCTGGGCCTGGTCACATCTTCCCATAGGAAGCTCTTCTGGTCTTCTGCCTGGGATAGAGACCCCACCAGCAGCATCCCAGGAATGCAGAGGGGGAAGAGGGCTGGAAGCTCAGTATCTGGCAGGTGAACATTAACACCCATTTGCAGGAAGGTGTCCCACCCAGAAACCATCCTGTAGTTGGATGTTCAGTCTCCTCCTGGGTGGCAAAGGGGCCATTTTCTTTTTAAATTTTATTTATCCATTATTTTCGGCTGTGCTGGGTCTTCCTTGCTGTGTGGACTTCTCTCTAGCTGTAGCAGGCGGGGGCTGCTCTCTAGCTGCAGTGTGCGGGCTTCTCACTGCGGTGGCTTCCCTTGTTGCAGAGCGCAGGCTCTAGGGCATGGGCTCAGCAGTTGTGGCTCCTGGGCTCTAGAGCACGAGCTCAGCAGTTGCACACAGGGGCTTAGTTGTTCCATGGCACATGGGCATCTTCCTGGACCAGGGATCGAACTCCTGTCTCCTGCACTGGCAGGCAGATTCTTTACCACTGAGTCACCAGGGAAGCCCTGATTGAGATACTGATGTATAATACTCTTGGTTTCAGGTGGGCAACATAATGATTTGCTATTTGCATAAAGGTTTCCCCTGCTATACAAAAATAGAGCATTCCTATGAAACCGTTCATAAGCCAAAATGATGTAATGCAAAGAAGCAATTACCTTAGGATGCATCTTGCTAATGGATGCACAAAAGAAATTGAGATAAAAGTCAGGTGCTCACAGAGTTCAAAGCTACAGTGGCTTGATACTGGGATGCCAAGTGTATTTAGTTCCAGGGTTAAGGGGCTTGGTGGTGCCTCTCTTGCTCCTTTGGGTTCATGCTGCCCCATAACAGCTCCCTGGAAAACAAACACTGAAGGCTGTTTTCACATTTTGCCTTTTACCGTAAAAGTCAAAGTCCTCTTTGGATTTCTTATGGTTAGCAAAAACAGGTACTCATTTAGGTCTTTTGCATAAGTGAAGAGGCATTAAAGTGAATTTTCGAGAAGTAGAGTGCATTATGTATATTATGAAACGATTATATTATATATATTGTATCTTGTATATTAGGAAATTATTAGCCACAGTAAATCTAGTTAACATCCATTACTATACAAAGTGAGAAAAATTTTTTTTTCTTCTGATAAGAACTTCTAAGATTTACTCTCTTAGCAACTTTCAAATATGCAATGAGGTATTATTAACTATAGTTGCTACCTTGTCCGTGCATCCTCATGACATTTATTTCACAGAGGGAGATTCTTAATTTTATCTTATTTTTTGGCCATGCCATGTGGTATGTGGGATCTTAGTTCCCTGACCTAGAATGGAACCCGTACCCCCTGCATTGGAAGCACAGAGTCTTAACCATCGGACCTCCAAGGAAGTCCCAGAAGGGGTTTCTTAAACAGATTTCTGCCAATTCTGCAGCCCAGGATTCTTCTTTCTCCTACCTTCTACAGCCCCCACCTCTTATCTGCTGTTTCCCAGCTTTTCAAAGTGAGGTGACTTGGTCTCTATGCCCATCTTACCAGTCCTTGTGAGTACACACTTTAAAAAAAAAAATCCCTTTAGGGACTTTCCTGGTGGTCCAGTGGTTAAGACCTCAAACTTCCATTGCAGCAGGCACGAGTTCAGCCCCCGATCAGGGAACTAAGAGCCCCAATGCTGTGTGGAGCAGCCACAAATAAAACAAAAAACTAAAACAAAAAAAATAAACCCCTTACTAGCTGTTCGGGGGGATGCAGGGAGGTGTGATGATCAGTCAGCGTCTGGGCGCTCAGTCAGCTGCCTTTGCTAGGAGATCAGCACTGACTTTTCCCATTTACTGTCAGGGTCCTTCCTCATTCCTCGCAGTGGGGGTGCCTTTCTCGTGTGCAGCTTTCTGTTGTAACTTCGAGCTGATGTTCATCTAATCCCTCACCTACTGCAGGATATTTGGATCCCTTCCTATCTTCTGCTCAGAGCTTCCTGGCTGGCTCAGTAGTAAAGAATCCACCTGCCAATGCGGGACCCGCAGGAGACCCAGGTTCGGTCCTTGGGCCAGGAAGATCCCCTGGAAAAGGGGATGGCATTCTGGTTCTTGTCAGGATAATCCCATGGACAGAGGCCCCTGGTGGGCTATAGTCCAGTGGGTCACAAAGAGTCGGACATGAACTGAGCACACATATCCATCCATCTTCTGCTCATTGGAAGCTAGAAATGAATAATGCGCTGTCATTTCCCCCACGTGACTTTGATGTGCCAAAATCAATCCATGAGTTAGTGGGGCGATTCAGAGCCATGAGAGATATTCCTGACCCCGTGCTCTCTCTACCCCGTCTCTGCTTCACTCTCTCTTCTCCGCTGTGGGCCTTTGCTCTCTTTCAAATCTGCCGATCTCCTTTCTGCCTCCAGGTCTTTGCACTCGTGGAGCCCTCCATCTGGAATTCTTTCCCTCAAGCTTAACCTATGGCTGATTCCTTCTTATCCTTCAGAGTTCAGTGCAAATGTTGCTTCTTCAGGCAAGGCTCCCCATCCCCGTGGGTGAAATCTGGTCCTGGTTGTGCCTGATCACATCATCTTGTTTGCTTTTTATCTTAGGAAACATATAAAACTGTAATGGTTTTTGTTTGCTTTCTCCTTGATTATTAACTGTAGACCCAGAAGAGTCAGACACGACTGAGCGACTTCACTTTCACTTTTCACTCTCATGCACTGGAGAAGGAAATGGCAACCCACTCCAGTGTTCTTGCCTGGAGAATCCCAGGGACGGGGGAGCCTGGTGGGCTGCCATCTCTGGGGCCGCACAGAGTCGGACACGACTGAAGCGACTTAGCAGCAGCAGTGCAGCAGCGTGGTGGCAGAGATCACACCTGCCTTGGCCACCTGTGTGTCCCCGTTCCCGTCATGACGTCCAGCAGGTCGCAGTCCTTCATGGAGGTGTGCTGCACGTGTGGATCAACTCCTCCAGGGAGGCGTTCTCTGTGAGGAGGCTTCAGCTGCAAATAGTGGGAATCCTGATGAGAAGCGGCATCAGTAGTAAAGCACATTTATAGCCACATGCAGTGGGGTACTGGGACATGAGATGGCTTCAGGTTGATCAGTTTGTGTTCAACATGTTCTACTGACCCAGGTTCCTGCTGCCTTTCTGCTCTGGCATCCTTGCTGCAGAGGCTTGGTGTCTCCAGTTGGTTGCCCTCATGGCCTCAGATTGGCTGCTGTGGCTCTAGCCATCACATGCTGACCACTTCTCTGGACAGAAGAAAGGGAATACGGGACCACCATGGCCCATGTTGCAGGGGGTGTGAAAGCAGCTATTGTGATGGCAGGGGGTCTGTGAGTTGGCCACTTATGGAGTCAGAGCCAGATTTCCAGGGCTTTGAACACTGAGCAGAAGAGTCTTATGTTCCCAGGGAATGGTTCTGAGTAGGGAAGCAGCACAGCCAGGCTGACCTGCAAAGAGGAGGATGGTGGCTTGGTGAGGAGGATTTGGGGCAGCCAGGCAGGAAGTGCTCTTGTTCCCAGATAGTGGGAATGGAGACACACATCCCTCTCTCCCCTTGAATGGGGCACAGGGGTGAGAGCAGTAAGGAAGACAACCAAAAGTTGGAGATGAAGCGGTGTGTGTTAGTTTCCTGTGGCTCTCAGAACAAAATAGCACAAACTGGGTGACTTATAACAACAGAAATTTATTTGTGGAGGCCTGCAGTCTGAGTCTTCCCAGGTGGCCCAAGTAGTAAAGAACCCACCTGCCAATATCTCCTACGTAAGAGACGAGGATTCGATTTCTGGGATGGGAAGATCCCCTGGAGAAGGAAATAGCAAACCAATCCAATATTCTTACCTGGGAAATCCCATGGACAGGGGAGACTGGTAGGCTACAGTCCACAAAGAGTCAGACACAACTGAAGCGACTTAGCACGCACCCACAAAGTCTGCTTTGAAGAGTGGGCTGGGGGGGTGGCAAGCTGAATTTCATCGTTAGCCCACTGGTAACATTATGTGGAATTGTCTTTAAAAATCAACAAATGAGTCCATTTTAAAACACCCGCCTCCTTTAAAAAAACAATTACAGGGCATTGCAGTATGGTAGTTCAGAGAAAGAATTGTGATCAGCATCAACAAAATGCCATCGGTAAACTCATAAGGGGTTTAAACTTGACTTAAGCTGATCACCTTTGGAGCAGGAAATGGCAATCCACTCCAGTATTCTTGCCTGAAGAATCCCATGGACAGAGGAACCTTGCCGGCTACAGTCCATGGGGTCACAAGAGTCGGACACGACTGAGTGACTTTCACTTCACTACTTCACAAAGTCTGAAGTCAAGGTGTGGGTAGGGCCTTCTGGAAGCCCCAGGAGAATCTGTTCCATGCCTCTCTCCTAGCGTCTAGTGGCTTCCAGCAATCCTTGGCATTCCTTGGCTTGTGGTTGCCTCCCTCAGTCCATCTCTGCCTCCACCTTCACGTGGCCTTTTTCTCTGTGGTTGTGTCTCCTCCTCTGCCTCTCAGAAGGACACTGGTCGTTGGATTGAGCTGTGCTTAGTCGCTCAGTCATGTCTGACTCTTTGCAACTCCATGGACTATAGCTTGCCAGGCTCCTCTGTCCATGGGGATTCTCCAGGCAAGAAAACTGGAGTGGCTTGCCACGCCCTCCTCCAGGAGATCTTCCCAACCCAGGGATTAAACCCAGGTCTCCCATAGTGCAGGTGGATTCTTTACCATCTGAGCCACCAGAGAAACCCATTGGATTTAGGGCCTACCCTAAATCCAGGAGGATCTCATCTGAAGATCCTCAACTTTGTTACATCTGCACAGACCCATTTTCCACATAAGGGCTCATTCACAAGTTTGGAGGGTCAGGACTTCATGTATCTTTGGGGGGGCCACCATTCACCCCACTACGCACAGGGTGGGGCCTGGCCCAGGGGGGAGGTGGGCGACTCGGAGGAGGGGACCACACTGTTTCAGGTGTGTGATGTGGGGCCTTGGCCGTGCTGGTGAGATCGTCAGGCTCCAGCTAGTCTTCAATGGAGAAGGTAAATTGTTGTACCCAGCCTTGAGGACCTCCTGGGCACCACACCCCATCTGGGCTTTGGGATGCCGGGGTCACTGTGACGTGCTGTGAACACACCAGGCACTTTTGGTGTCCTCCAGAGCCCACAGCATAGAGAAGGACACTTGAGAAGGAATTAAGGAAATAATTTAAACATCAGAAAGTGACAGGAAGGGGACTTCTCTGGTGGCTCAGTGGTAGAAGAGCCAGGCTGCCTGTGCAGGAGACACAGGTTCATCCCTGAACTGGGAAGACCCCACGTGCTGTGGAGCGACTAAGCCCGTGCACCACAGCGACTTGAGCCGGTGCACCAGGGCCCATGAGCAGCGACTCCTGAGCCCGCCTGCTGCGACTGCTGAAACCCTGCCCCTAGAGCCTGTGTCTCCAAGAGAAGCTGCAGTGAGAAGCCTGTGCACCACCCCTGGAGTCGCCCCTGCTCACCACGGCTAGAGAAAAGCCCGAGCAGCAATGGATACCCAGCACAGCCCAAAATAAAAACAAATAAATAAAATTTATTTTTAAAAAAGAGCAAGTGACACGAAGAATACAGCATGAAGAGGGGAGTCAGGGTTCATGCTTGACTACTTCAGCCAGGGCGGTTGGCATGGGGCACCCTGCACAGGTGGTCAAAGAAGGAACCAAGCTTGCAAAGCCTAAGAATTCTGGAAGACCTGCTCCAGGCAGAGGGAACACCAGGTGCAAAGTCTGGAGGCAGGATCCTCCTGCGCAGAGTAATGGTAAATCCCTCTTACTCAGTTCTTTTACTTGGTCAGGCATTTAATACACTTGACAGGTATTAGGCCAAGAATCTTATTGTTTCCCCATGTACGGAGGCATTGCCACTCTGGGCCTTGCTTCCTGTTTGTAAACGGGGTGATGGCAGTACCTACACTTTGCTGAGCTGCAGAATACTTGAGAGGTTGTGACTTTTAGCCTTCTGATTCAAAGTAAGGAAACTGAGGCCCAGAGAGGGCAGGATCTGTGGCACACAGTGGGTAGGTGGTACCAAAGCTGTCAACTCCAGGCCACTTCTTTCCTCTGGGTTCTGCTGGAGCTCAGAGCTCTGGGACAGACACTTGAGGAATCAGTGTTTGTACAAGGCTCTCAGGTGATGTCTTGCCCCATCTCCTAGACTCCTTGGGGATTTTCTGTGCTGGCCCCCACTCTTGGAACTTGTTTGTTCCCCTTTCTTCCTTGCAGTGATAGTGAAGTTGCTCAGTCGTGTCTGACTCTTTGCAACCCCGTGAACTATAGCCTACCAGGCTCCTCCATGGGATTCTCCAGGCAAGAATACTGGAGTGGGTTGCTATTTCCTTCTCCAGAGGATCTTCCCGACCCAGGGATTGAACCCAGGTCTCCTGCATTGTGGGCAGACGCTTTACCCTCTGAGCCACCAGGGAAGCCCAATGCTGGGCTGGAGGAAGCACAAGTTGGAATCAAGATTGCCGGGAGAAATATCAATAACCTCAGATATGCAGATGACACCACCCTTATGGCAGAAAGTGAAGAAGAACTAAACAGCCTCTTGAGGAAAGTGAAAGAGGAGAGTGAAAAAGTTGGCTTAAAGCTTAACATTCAGAAAATGAAGATCATGGCATCTGGTCCCATCACTTCATGGGAAATAGATGAGGAAACAGTGGAAACAGTGGCTGACTTTATTTTTCTGGGCTCCAAAATCACTGCAGATGGTGATTGCAGTCATGAAATTAAAAGACGCTTACTCCTTGGAAGGCAAGTTATGACCAACCTAGACAGCATATTCAAAAGCAGAGATATTACTTTGCCAACAAAGGTCCATCTAGTCAAGGCTATGGTTTTCCAGTGGTCATGTATGGATGTGAGAGTTGGACTGTGAAGAAAGCTGAGTGCCGAAGAATTGATGCTTTTGAACTGTGGTGTTGGAGAAGACTCTTGAGAGTCCCTTGGACTGCAAGGAGATCCAACCAGTCCATCCTAAAGGAGATCAGTGCTGGGTGTTCAATGGAGGGACTGATGTTGAAGCTGAAACTCCAGTACTTCGGCTACCTGATGCAAAGAGCTGACTCGTTGGAAAAGACCCTGATGCTGGGAAGATTGAGAGCAGGAGAAGAAGGGGACGACCGAGGATGAGATGGTTGGATGGCATCACTGACACAATAGACAAGGGTTTGGGTGGACTCTGGGAGTTGGTGATGGACAGGGAGGCCTGGTGTGCTGTGGTTCATGGGGTCGCAAAGAGTCAGACACGACTGAGCGACTGAACTGAACTGAACTGAACTTCCTTTCAGGGTGGGTATGAGTCAAGTTTGGGAGCTTCCCTGGTGACTCATATGGTAAAGAATCTGCCTACAATGTGGGAGACCCGGATTTGAACCTTGGGTTGGGAAGATCCCTTGGCGAAGAAAGTGGCAATCCACTCCAGTATGCTTGCCTGGAGAATTCCATGGACAGAGGAGCCTTGAGGGCTACAGCCCATAGGGTCATAAAGAGTCAGATACGGCTGAAGCAACTGAGCATGAGTCAAGTTGCTGGGCAGACGAAATGCTAATTCAATTCTGATTTCTTATTGATAGTACATACCTCCCTGAGGACAGGACAGCAGCAGAGTTTATTTAGAATGTAAGACATGTCAGGCCCTGTCCTTAGAAGTCTCCATCCGTCTCTTTTACCCCCAGTGACCTGGAAGGCACAGAATCTTATTGCCTCCATTAACCAGGAGGCCCAGTGCAGGATGTACCCACCAGGGTCCTCTGTATGAGTGTCCTGGGGCTGCTGTAACAAAGCACCATAATCCTGGTAGCTTAAAACAAAAGGAACCTGTTGTCTCAAAGTCCTGGAGACCAGAAGCCAAAATCGGTTTCTGGGGACTCCAGGTGTCTTTAGCTTGTGGCTGCATCTCTCCGGTCTCTTCCTCTGTCTCCCCAGGGTTTCTCCCTTGGGCCTCTGTGTTCTCCCTTCTTCTTCTTTTTTAAGATCAATACTTCTTGGCCACTCACATCGCTAGCATGCAAGATCTTAGTTTCCCAACCAGGGATCGAACCCACATCCCCCGCAGTGGAAGTAAGTGCACTGTCTTCACCACTGGACCGCCAGGGACGTCCCCCTCTCTTCTTCTTTTTTTAAAAGCCATTCACTTTTATTAATAACCATGTATTACTTTCACACATAGTTGAAATAAAACCTTTTACAAGCCACGGTATGATCCGTGATTAAATACAGATCAAAAGTACGGAGAAATATATTCATTTTTTGATATAAGGATGTGAGATTTGTGATTTTTACAGCTTACCGAACAAAGCCTAGGAAGCACTTCGCAAGCATGGTATACACTAATTCCATGCCTTTTCCAGGAAGGGTTTCTTACGTTTCTAGATTATCGCTGTCTTTACTTCAACATTTTCAAGTAATAATCATGACTTGTGTTGATATTATAAGATAGATCAAGAGTGCAGTGACCTGTCATTGCGTTCTTCTTACAAACCAAGGATATTACTATTGAAACATTACAGCCAGCTTCTGTCTTACTTTAATACATGGAAAGATTAAATGATCACTGATATCATGGCAACCTGCAGATATTCCACGTCAGTGAGAAATACCTCCATTTAGATGCTCATTGTACACTTTACATTATGGTATCCTTCATCTTCTAATGGAGAATAGATAGAAATGGTTGCAACACAATGTAGAAAGGCTAATCTTTAGTAAACCATCAGAAACCTGTGTTTGCAAACCCTAGAAACAAAGCATGAACGTGAAAGTGAAGTCGCTCAGTTGTGTCCGACTCTTTGCGACCCTGTGGGTTGTAGCCCACCAGGCTCCTCTATCTGTGGGATTTTCCAGGCAAGAGTACTGGAGTGGGGTGCCATTGCCTTCTCCACCTCTCTCTTCTTATAAAGATACCTGTCAGTGGATTTAGGGCCCATCTAGGCAATCAGGAAGACCTCATCTCATATTTACTTTAGTTATATCTACAAAGACCCTGTTTGAAAATAAGGTCACAGTCTGAGGTTCCAGGTGTACATGAATCTGGGGGACACTCTTCCACAACTGCAGTCCCAGAGACGGGAGAGACTGGGTCGCAGTCAGGCCAGCCTGTGGGCCACCAGCATTGTCCTTACATTCCAGGCCCTATCTCTAGTGCTGGAATTACAGCTCTGGACACAACAGACAGACAGATGGGGTGCCTGCTGTCATGGAAACAGACAAAGAACTTAGGAAACCCACAAGGGAAGAACTGAAGCCCACAGCTTCAGGTTGTGATGATTGCTCTGAAGGAATAAAACCATATTGGGGTGGGAACTGGGACTGTATTTACCCACCGTTACACACTGCTGGCTAGCAAATTACCCTTGAGCCTCAGCGAGGGGCTAGGGCAGAGTACTCCAGGCAGTGGGAGCTGTGCAAAGGCCCTAGGGTAGGAACCTTTGACTTGCTGAAGATCAGGAAAGGAGGCAAGAGCAAGCTGGGGGAATGAAGGGTGAAGAGGTGGTCAGGTCAGATGCATGGGGCCGGTCCATGCTGGGCTTCCCGGGACACAGGGAAGGCATTTGATTAACAAAACAATGGGAGCCTTTGGAGAGTTAAAGTATTATTTTTTTAATTGATTTTTAATTTTTTTTTTAATTTTTTAAAATTTAGGGAATTCCCTGGGCAGTCAAGTGGTTAGGACTCCATGCTTCCATTGCAGGGCACCCAGGTTTGATCCTTAGTCAGTGATCTAAGATCCTGCAAGCCTCATAGTGTGGACAAAAAAAAAATTAAAAATTTTTAATTTTTAAAATTAAAACATTTTATTTCAAACTAACATTTATTTTATTTAATTTTAAAATTTTATCTTATTTTTTAAAATTCTGTATTAAAATTTTTACTCTGGAAAGTTCAAAGCTGCAGAAGTAGAAAGAATAATGTAATAAGCCCACGTGGCCAACCCCACAGCCTTCATGATCTTCATATGATTGTTTCCTCACCTCCGCCCACTTCCTTCTCTGTCTGAATCTCAGTGGCACATGTTTTCATCTGTTAGTTTTCCAGAGTATAGCTCTGGAAGGGAAGGACTCCCTTTTTTAACCTTGCCACAGGTAGGCGTCACAAGTTTCAGTAATTTTTGTTGTAGTAAAATGCATATAATTTACCATCCGCAACATCGAGTACATTCCCAATGTTGTGCAACCGTTAGCTCTAATTCCAGAACATGTCCATCACCCCAAAAGGAAACCCTGTCCCCACTAGCAGTCATTTCCCATTCCCCCTTCCGCAGCTCCTAGTAACCACCAACCTGCTCTGTCTTCATGGATTGCTTCTGAGGTGTAATTTACCTATAATAAAATGTACCCATTCTAAGTGGTCAAGTGGGGCTTGGGGTATCACACCCAGGTTACCACCACCATCAAGATATAGAACATTCCTGGGCTTCTCTGGTGGTCCAGGGGTTAAAAATCTGCCTGGCAGTGTAAAGGATGCCGGTTCAATCCCTGGTCAAGGAAGATCCCAGATGCCGAGGGGCCACATGCACAGCTTCTGAGCTTGCACTCTAGAGCCCTTGAGCTGCAACTCCTGAAGCCCACCTGCCCTGGAGCCAGTGCTCCACAACCAGAGAAGCCACTGGAATGAGAAGCCTGTATACTACAAATAGAGAGCAGCCCCCACTAGCCACAACCAGAGAAACCCCACACACAGCAACAAGACCCAGTGCAGCCACAAACAAATACATAAACATTTGTAAAAGTTGGATTAATCATTTCAGAAAGATATGGGACCTTCCCATCTCCCCAAGGACCTCTCCTGCCCGTTTGCTGTTGGTGTCCCTGCCCTCCGCCCCAGGCCCCCACTGATCTGCCTTCTTGCACTTGACCAGGTCACCTGTCCACAAGAGGTGCTCACTGCTTCTGGGTTGAATGATGGAAACTCTGCCTTTGGACTGGCTGCCAGGAGGGGACAGGATTCTGGGCTCCATGTTCAGGGATGTGAATACAACCATCCAACCTCTGTTTACAGAGCACAGACTATGTGCCAGGCTCCTAGTCAGATGCAGAGGGAGTTGCTTCCTCTGGGGCCCCTCACCAGGTTGCTGCAAACAGTGGCTTTGATGAAGGGAACCCTCCAACTGGAGATGTTCGCTTACAAGGATCCATTCAGCCACCAAGAGTAACAGGGCAGGAACCCAAAGGGACCTGGTGGACAGGAAGCTGCCCAGGACTCCTTGTCCTTGCTCTTCACATCTGTCCCCATTGCTGGCCCCTAGACAGACAGGCCTTGCCCCGAGACCCTATTCATGTGTGGCTGCTCCTGCCTTTGCCAAGGATCTGACCAGGGCCTGGCCAGCTGCTCCCTTTGGTTGCGAGGTTCAGGCCTGGCCTGGGAGCCCCAGATACTCCTCCCTTCCTCCAGGTGTCCCATGCAATTATTTGTGGCAGGCTCACTCTACTCCAAGAGGATGAACCTTGGTCTGTCTCCTCCACTGCCGTTTCTCGGGCTGAGAATGAAAAGACAGAAGTCCTGTCTACCAGGAGCAGGGAGAGACAACTCAGAGGCAGATGGTGAACGGGTAAACTGCATTTGGCATTTGTGTGTGTGTGTGTGTGTGTGTGTGTGTGTTTTAGTTGCTCAGTCATGTCTGACTCTGCTACCTCATGGACAGTAGCCTGCCAGGCTCCTCTATCCATGGAATTCTCCAGGCAAGAATACTGGAGTGGGTTCCCCTTCCCTTCTGCAGGGATCTTCCTGAGACCAGGGATTGAACCCAGGTCTCCTGCATTGCAGGCAGTTTCTTTATCATCTGAGCCACCAGGGAAGCCCTTTAAAGACTGTAAGTCCGTGTTAAAAAACAACAAAGCAGGGAGGGGACTTTCCTGGAGGCCCAGTGGTTAAGACTTCACACTTTTACTACAGAGGCTGTGAGTTTGAGCCCTGGTGGGGAACTAAGATCCCACATGCTTTGAGGTATAGCCAAAGAATAATAATTTTTTTTTTTTTTTAAATAGGAGGGAGTTCCCTGGTGGCCTAGTGATTAGGAGTCCATTCCTGCTTGGGAAAGTGACATCCCACAAACCATGCCCCGCAGCCAGGAAACAAGACAACAAAGCAGGGACCCGGGAGGGAAGAGGAGGGGGTGGTGCAGTAACAGGTGGGCGTCCAGGAATGGCCACCTGAGCCAAGACCGCACAGAGGTGGACGAGGAGCCACTTGGATGTTGGGAGGAGTGGTCCAGGCAGAGGGCAGAGCCTGTGCAAAGGCCCTGAGGTGGAAGCCCGCCAGGTGTGCTCAAGCAACAGCAAGGAGACTGGAGTGAGTGAGTGAGGGGGAAATCTGTGGGGAGGATGGAGGGGGAGGAGGGTTGGGTCTCTCTAGGCCTGGCACACAGCAGGTGCTCCCCATCTGGGGATGAATGGAGTAGTCTGTGCTCCTGTGCTGGCTGCTGGAGAGGGCAGGCACACCAGGTCCTAAGTTCAGGCAAGAACAGCCATTCAGTTTCTGTTTACTGAGCATCTGCTACATGCTAGGCTGCTTGGCTGGAGCAGAGGTAACTTCCCTGGTTGCTCAGAACCCTGGGGAAAATGGACTCACAACAGGGTGGCTTCAGGGGTTTTGATGGGAGGCCGTGGGTAAAGGGGGTTGGGGAGGGCTCTTGGGGTGGACAAGAGAACATTCCCTGAGCCCAGCCAGCACGCAGTCTGGACTGGCCCCCTTTGGGGACATGATGGGGGAGCAGTGGGCACAGCACAGGGCCCGAGGCCTGGATGGCTCCCTGGGGGAGGAGGTGAAAGGAGTCACCAGAGAATGAGCAGGTGTGTAGGGCTGTGCTTAGCTCAGTGTGCTGGCAGCAGACGTGTGTGCAGATGCTCTGGCTGAGCCAAGTCACAGCGGCCACAGGATCCCGGTCCCTTCCCAGGGGCAGCTAGAGGGGCCCTCCAGGGACGCTCAGGATGTGCAGCTTGACCCAAACAGGAAGTCTCATAAATCTCTCAGAACCCTGACCTCTTGTTTTTAGAAACTGCCATGCAGGTGGCTGTGTGGATCCAACCTCTCCTCTAACAGACCTTCCTGACCACCCAAGACCTTGTCTTCCTCCATTCCCCAGGTCCAGTCCGACCCCAGGACCTTTGCACTGGCTTTGAACCTGGCTTTACACTCACACCACTGCTTTTCACTTCTGAGGCCCTGCACAGGCCTTACCTACCTGGCTATCTCCGGGGCCATCACTGCCTCCATTCTGACCCATGTCACTCTGACAGCCTTGTCATCATCTAGCACTTTCCTCATGCTCATTCATTTATGTAGAGGGGGTTTCTCTCCTGGGAAAACTATGAGCCTCGAAGGGTTGGATCTAGTCATCTCTGAGCCAAGAATGCCCAGTGTGCAGTAGGTGCTGGTACCAAGAAAAAAAGAAATCCTGAAACAAAGCCAATTAGATCTTCTAATTAAAATATAAATAAAGCCAATTAGATCTTCAAACTGAAAAAAAACAAAACACAGTAGGCCCTGATACACATCAGCTGCCTTCATGAATTAAGGACAGAGGGGATGAATGAATGGATGAAAACGCTGAGGTCTGTTGTGAATCTGTTGAGTCTGAGGAAGCCATTGCAGGGAATTAAGGAATCAGCACAGAGGAAGCAGTAGGGACACAAAGGATGGTTCTGATAACCAATTTGATGCTAAAACTGGTGGGACACAATAGCCAGATGAAGCCTAAAGAGGCAGCAGAGTCAAGACCACTTGTATTGGTCAGGGCAGAGGAAGCTGCTGTAACAAACAGGTCCTCACTCATCAGTGGCTTAACCCAGCACCAAGTTACCTCTCAGAGCCAGGGGCTCTGCATGGTGGGCCAGGGAGCCTGATAAAGCCAGGAGACCACTTGTTTCTTGAGCTCCTGCACTAGGAAATTTTGGCTTTCTCGGTTCATGATCTAAAAGCCATCACTTTTGCTTTAAACAATACAAACAAGTTCAAGTCTCACTCATCTCAAATGGCCTGGTGTCAGCGATGGCTGCTCATCCCAACAGGGTCATTCAGGAGGCTGGCTCCTTCTCCTGGAGTTCTCCTTTCCCCTCTGACCTCTGATTGCCTTGTATCTGCTGTCAGGTGGGGACAGAGGAACAGGACACCTGCCACTGGGGCCTCTCACTAGCCTGTCTCCTGGCCCCACCTGGGGCAGAGGCAGCTCCCCGCCTTAGGTGGGGGCACCCGAGCTGGATGGCCCAGTCACCTCAGCCTAGTGCCATTCAGTGACTCGGGAGTGGGGCAGCCACGCAGCTCAGGGATGGACCCCAGGGCTCAGCTGAGGCAGGCAGGGCATAAGGAGTCCAGGCTGGAGGCAGTGTGGAGTCAGCATGGGGTACTCTGGATCCCCGGTAAGGAGAAAGGAGGACTGGGCCCTGGCTCCTGAGGGTTACCGGGCAAGCTGTGATGCGGGAGGACAGGGTGAGTCTGATTAACACTGCATAGCCAGCTTTGAGAATCCGCCTCCTTCTGGGCTGGTTGAGAAATAGCCCTTTGCCCTTAGTCCTTCGAGAGACCCGGCACCCCAAGCATCCTCTTTGAACCCTCGCCGCCCTTAGGGAACTGGGGTCTCTTCCTCTGCCCTCTCCGTGTGGGGATGCCGAGGCTTGGGGAGGTATCCTGGGGTGAGTGGGGCACCTAGTGACACCGGCTCCTCATCCCCCCTGCCAGCGGCCTCTCCGTGCTGATACGCGTGCGCCTGGAGCTGCGGCGGCACCAGCGCGCGCGCCACACCATCCCGCAGATCTTCCAGGCGGTGGTTCAGCGGCAGCCCGAGCGCCTGGCGCTAGTGGACGCGGGCAGCGGTGCGTGCTGGACCTTCGCGCAGCTGGATGCCTACTCCAACGCTGTGGCCAACTTGTTCCGCCGGCTGGGCTTCGCGCCGGGCGACGTGGTGGCCATCTTCATGGAGGGCCGGCCTGAGTTTGTGGGGCTTTGGCTGGGCCTGGCCAAGGCAGGTGTGGAGGCCGCGCTGCTCAACGTGAACCTGCGACGGGAGCCCCTGGCTTTCTGCCTGGGCACCTCGGGCGCCAAAGCCCTGGTCTTCGGAGGGGAGCTGGCGGCGGGTGAGGCCGGGTGTGGGTAGCATCTTGTCGGTGGGGGCCTGGGGCTGGTCAGGGCAGGGAGACAGTGCTTCCCCGGCCCTGGGAGGGGCACCTGTCCATCTTCAACCACGACATGTTTCGCGCCGCAGCGGTGGCGGAGGTGAGCGGGCAGTTGGGCAAGAGCCTGGTCAAGTTCTGTTCTGGAGACGTGGGGCCTGATGGCGTCTTACCGGACACCCAACTCCTGGATCCGCTGCTGAAGGAGACCTCCACAGCCCCCCTGGCGCAGCCCCCTGGCAAGGGCATGGATGGTGAGTTCAGGTGGGATCCCCCTGCCTGTGCCTATCCTGTCCCCTCGTCCCACCCAGCCCAGCCTCTGGTCCCCAACACCCGTGTCTCTCTCAGATCGACTCTTCTACATTTACACGTCGGGGACCACGGGGCTGCCCAAGGCTGCCATCATCGTGCACAGCAGGTGAGGGGCTCGTGGGTGTTGCCCACCCTGCTTCTGCCACCCCCCACCCCCACCCGCACTGGAGAGCCACTCCAGGTCGTCTCTAAGGCTTGATCCTCCTGCCTCCCTCCCCACCCCAACCACCCCCTGGCCCCCCCACCCCCCAGCTCTTGTTGAGGATATTGTGGGCATCTTGAACTCAACTGGGTAAAACCCACAGCCCATCTCAGGACCCAGTGCTGTCCTCTGCCCCTCCTCAGCCTCCGCCTGCCCCCAACAGCCCTCCTCTCCTCCACGACCGGAGGACAACCAACTCATGCCAAACCGCCCTGTTCTTACCTTGACCCTTGGATAAAAAGCCTCATTCGTGTTGTGCGCCAGCTGCCGCTTCTCTGATGCCATTTTCCTCCTCTGCCTCTTTGCTCGCTCTGTCCTCAATTCCTCCAACCTGCCAGGCTGCTTCTGACCTCAGGACCTTTGCATATGCTCTGCACTTCACCTGCTTGCCCTTCCCTAGCTCTCCCCACAGCTCCTTCTTACCAGGTCTCAGTCACCTCCCCAGCGAGGATACCCCAGCCTCCCTGGCTTTGTCCCCTTCAGCCTCTCTCTGTTGCTCTGTTATATTCCTCATGGCACCAAGCATCACTTCCTTTCTTTGTTGCATGTTCCTCACCCGCCAGCCTCTAAGGCCCCTAAGAGCTGGGCTGGCTCCGCCTGGGTCCCTACTGTGTCCCCAGTACCCAGCACGCTGCCCCCCCAACTCCCACGCTTTTCTCGGGGACGTGGGCCCCAGCCCCTGCACTCCCTGCTCCGCAGGTACTACCGCATCGCGGCATTTGGGCACTACTCCTACAGCATGCAGGCAGCAGATGTGCTCTACGACTGTCTGCCCCTGTACCACTCGGCAGGTACCACGGGGCGGCTCGGGTGGGGAAGGGGGCGGGGGACCGGGGACCCCTCACCGAGTCCACTCTCTGCAGGGAACATCATGGGCGTGGGTCAGTGTCTCATCTATGGGCTGACGGTGGTCCTGCGCAAGAAGTTTTCAGCCAGCCGCTTCTGGGATGATTGCGTCAAGTACAACTGCACGGTCAGGCCCCGCCCCTCTTTCACCCCTACCCTCCTCCCACCCGTCTGCCTTACTTCTCTGAAAGGCTGCCTTGCAGGGACGGGAGGGGGCTCGGAGGGGGTCATCGGTGCTTTATGCTTTCTGTCGGGCCAGAGACTAAACCTTCAACATGTAAGCTCCTTGTATCCTCATAGCTGCTTGGGAGCAGGCAAAGGCATCACACCCATTTTGCAGGTAGGGAAACTGAAGCTTCTAATGCCGTTAGGATTGGACGCAGACTGCCTGAGCTCCTTAAGATGCTACCTTCCACACACCCTGTGCCAGAAAGGTTTTCCCTGCTGGTAGCTGCAGGCAAATGGGTGGGTCATGCTTCCTGGTGGGGTAAGCATGAGGCAGAGGTGGAGGGCATCCACTGTCCTGCAGAGCAGGTAGGGGTTAAGACAAGTCGTTTCCTCCCCTCTGCCCTCCTCAGTGCGAGGAGACAGCCGAAAGGTTTCCGTGCCATGGTGGGGCTGGAAATACAGGTGCTAGTACCTTCCTCCAGGTGGAGGAAAGAGTGAGAAGGGGGTGTGTCCAGAGACTGACAAATTGGGAGGTACTGCCCTCACCTTGAACAGGCGGGGGCTGGGAGGGGTTCAGCCAGTTGCCTGAATCACACAGTAGGGCAGGGTGGGGGCTCTGGGCTGGTATCCTGTGGGGTCCCTCAGGGTGAGGGCTGTGCCATGCTCTGCTTCTGAGGATTTTATGTTCTACTTGGAGGTGTATGTGTGTGTGTGTGTGTGGGGGGGTCTTGGGAAAAATTGCTAATCTGAATCTTGACATGGAAAACAGTCCATTTGATTAACTTAATTATTGACAGTTGCAAATACAAATGCGGACAGAAACGTTTAGGAGCTTCCCAGGCACCCATCCTTCAGCTCCAGAGGAGTCAGATACCCTGTCCTCCCCTCTCCGCCTCCCCACCCATGTCCCTCCTCCAGTCTTATGAAGCAGCTCCAGACAGCAGCCTGTTTCCTGCATAGATACCTCAGTAAAACCTCCAAAAGATGATTGTTTTTTTTTCTAATTGAGGTGAAATTTACATAAGATTAGCCATTTGAAGTGGACACTTGAGTGGTGTTTAGTCTGTTTACAGTGTTGTGCCGCTAGCCCCTCTATACAATTCTGAAAACCTTTCCATCACCTGAAAAGGAGATCCTGTCCCCACTGGCAGCCACTCCCCATTCCCCCCTCGCAGCCCCGTGGCAACCAGGAAGCTTTCTGTCTCTGTGGGCTGGCCTGTTCTGGACATTTCTTGTAAATGGGACCTCTGTGTGGGCTTTTGTGTTTGGTGAGGGCTGTTCTTAAAACAAAAGATCTGAAAGCAGAGTCTCAAAGAGATTATTTGTCCATCCATGTTCATAGCAGATTATTCACAATAGATAAAACATGAAAGCAACCCGAGTGTCCATCCACAGATGAATGGATAAGCAAAATGGTGCATCCCTACAATGGAATATTATTCAGCCTCGAAAAGGAAGAGATTCTGACACAGGCTACAATGTGGATGAACGTTGCAGATATTATGCGAAATGAAATACGCCCATCAAAAAAAGACAAATACCGCCTGATTTCACTTACATTAGGTACTCACAGTAGCTAGAATCATAAACAGAAAATAGAGTGGTGGTTGCCAGGGGCTGGGAGGAGGGAAGAATGGGGAATTAGCATTTAATGGGGATACAGTTTTAGATTTACAAGATGAAAAGAGTTCTGGGATGGATGGTGGTGAAGGCTGCTCAATAATGTAAATGTGTTTAATACCCCTTTAAAATAGCTACCCAGGTGGCGCAGTGGTAAAGAATCTGCCTGCCAATTGGGATACAGACTTGATTCCTGGATTGGGAAGATCCCCTGGAGAAGGAAATGGCAATCCACTCCAGTATTCTTGCCTGGGAAATCCCAAGAACAGAGGAGCCTGGCGGGCTACAGTCCATAGAGTTGTTAAGAGTCAAACATGACTGAGGGACTAAGCATGCACACACAGAAAAATTACTAAGATGGAAAAAGAAAATGCTAAGGTGGTGAATTTTACGTTATGTGTATTTTACCACGATAAAATAAAGAGGAAAAAAAAAGGAGGAGAAAAACCCCACAGCCACATAGCTGCAGTATCATCACAGCCCCAAAGCGACAGGATCTCTCAACCGTCAGGAACCCGGACACTGATCCCCAGTGTTTTACCATGTCAAAAATATGGGTTTTCTTGTTTCTATATATTTTTTAAAATTTTTAATTAGATAAAACCTACACACAGCAACTAGTTGATGTTTCTTGTAAGATTCCTTGTCTCTCTCTCATTCTGTCTCCTTTTCCTCCCTCCCTCCCCTTATAATGTTTTTATTGAAGAAAGGGGGTTTGCCCTGTGGTGTGTTCCCAGTCTGGGGATTGCTGCGAGGTCCCTTGACATACTCCTGTCACTCGGGTATTCCCTGTACCTTGGGAGTAGGGTTAAGCCCAGCGATTTTTTTTTTTTCATCTATTTTTAAGAATTGAAGTGTAGTTAATTGACCATGCTGTGTTAGTGTCAGGTGTACAGCAAAGTGATTCCGTTATATACATCTATTCTTTTCCCGATTCTTTTCCATTACAGGTTATTGCAAGGTATTGAGTATAGTTCCCTGTGCTATACAGTGTGTCCTGCGGTTGTTTTATATATAGTCGTGTGTATCTGCTAATCCCAGAGTCCTAGTTCATCCCTTCCCACCCCTGATCCCCTTTCATAACTGTTAGTTTTCTATGTCTGTGAGTCTGTTTCTGTTTTGTAAATAAGTCCATTTGCATCGGTTTTTTTAGACACCGCACGTAAGTGATATACGATGCTTGTCTTTCTCTGCCTGACTTACTTCATTTTATCTGGTACTCTCTAGGTCCATCCACGGTGCTGCAAACGGCATCATTTCGTTCTTTTTTTATGGCTGAGTAGTGTGTCTGTTCCATTGTGTATGCGCACCACATCCTCTTTATCCATTCATCTGTCAGTGGACATTTGGGTCGCTTCCCTGTGAACACTGAGATGCATGTATCTTTTCAGATTAGAGTTTTGTCCAGATATATGCCTGGAAGTGGGATTGCTGGGTCATATGGTAGCTCTGTTTTTAGTTTTTTAAGGACTGTCCGCGCTGTTCTCCATAGTGGAAGCTCAGCATTTCTCAACTGCAGTGCTGTGGAGACTTGGCTGCCTCGTTCTCTGTGGTGGGGGCCACCTTGTGCACAGTAGGATCTTTAACAGCATTTCTGGCCTAAAATCGCTGGATGCCACCAGGACCCCACCTCCCAACTGTGATAATTAAAAATGTGTCCAGACATTGTCAAGTGTCTTGGCCATGGTTGAAAACCACTGCTCTAGACAGATATTTGATTGATTCAACGTCTACTTTTTTGTCTGGGGCTCCCTGTGGGTGGTGTCATGGCCTCCTACTGGGAGGCCCGCAGTGTCTGGTGGTCCCTCTCTTTGTCCTTGACATGCATATGGTGCATCGGGCTTTGCTCACTGTCTCCAGGCCCCTGAAAGGCTTCCGTTCTGTTTCCTTGAAGAGTTATTTCTGTGACCAAGAGAAAGCACTGGGGAGCTCTATAAAGATTAGATAGGGAGGAATCCTCAAGTGAAAGTCACTCAGTCATGTCCAATTCTCTATGACGCCATGGACTGTAGCCTGCCAGGCTCCTCTGTCCATGGAATTCTCCAGGCAAGAATACTGGAATGGGTAGTCGTTCCCTTCTCCAGGGATCTTTCCTACCCAGGGATCAAACCCAGGTCTCCCGCACTGCAGGAGGATTCTTTACCGTCTGAGCCACCAGGGATGCCACCAGGACTTAAGAAATGCTGCTGGGTTCAGAAATCCCATCTCATGGCTGTTGGGTGGGGGAAACTGCATGGCTGTTTTTTTACAGCAGTGGGTGCTGGCCCAGATCAACTGGCCAGCTGTCCTCATCAGAGGCTGTAATCTGCTTTCTTGGCTGCATAAAGCAGGTGGGCAGGCAATAGACAAGTCAACCCATCATCCATCCATGGGTATACAGTTCCTGTGTCTCCCTGTCCGTTTGGGTGTGTACATTTGCAGTTGTAGCGGGGGTCCCAGGTTGACAATTCACTCCTAGCTTCTGCCCAGATGCTGCCCCGCAGGCTGGAGGTCACAGCATGGGGCACCTGGTGTCTCCCTCTCTGAGCTGACCTGAGTTGCTTTCCCTTTAGCCCTGGGTCTGTCCGAAGGTCCAGGCCAGAGTAAAGATCAGCTGTTTGACTCTCAGTATGCAGAGCTGGCCTCAGAGCCACGGGGATGTCATTGTCACTTTCTGCTGCCTCCGTTGTGGTTGTGTTATCCCTTCCCCAGCCTAATTTCTGAAGAGGACAGTTGAAAGCTGCCTGGGACGACTTGTGATGGTCTGGAGGGCAGCTCTGTTCTTAGGCAGGACTTCGTCAGCTGACAGGTAAAACCAAAACCCTAACCCCAGCCCTAACCTAAACTCTCTTGATGAAAGAGATATAGCAACTTTTGGAACTGAGGAGGCCAAATAGTGGACAGCTTCAGGCACACCTTGATTGCAGTGGGGGGAAGTCTCTCTCTCTCTTGTTTTTCTCTTCCTCTTGATCTCTTCTTTCCTTAGTGGGTGGCTTCCTCTCCACTCTTCCTTCCCCAGGAGGGTTCCCAGCAGCTCCAGCTGACAAACAGCCTGTGTTCCCACCATCCATTAAAAGTCTCAGGGATGATTCTCATTGGCTGAGCTGTGGTCACATGCTTATCCTTGAACCAATCAGTGTCTGAGGATGGACTGGGCTGATTGGCCAGGCTGTATGACTTGCTCTGCCCTGGAAATAGGGTGGGCTGGGCCACCAAGACACGTGAAGGAGCGGAGGGCAGAGGGAGAGAAACCATCAGGGGTCTCTGATCTTGCCTTGCCCAGGCTTGCCTCCTGGTGATCTTCACCCAACTGTATCTCCTCTCTGGGTTCTTGGTGACTTCACCTTCAATAGAGAGTGTTGGGAAGATTAAACAGATGAGCTCTGTGTTCGACAGGCCTGTATTCATCAGATCCACACCAAGTCCTGCTCAGCCTTGGTGGCATTTGAACTGAGACCTGACTCTCAGTGCGTCAGAGGGAGGAGTGTCCTAGGCAAGGGGCACGGTATGTTCAAAGGCCCTGAGGAGAAGACCCATGTGACAAGGGCCAAGTAAGCACAGGATCTGGAGAGACACAAGGCAGTGAGGAAGGCAGGGCCAGATGGAGCTGACCACAGGTCCAATTCTATAATGCGTTTCGGTGTGAGCACTTTGAAGCTATGATTGCCACGATGCTTCATTCTGAACATGTAACCGTTTCATTGAGACTCTGGAGCCAGGAGGCCAGATTCCAATCAGATTTTACCACATTATCAGCCTTGGTGGGCGCGTACTGTCTGTGAGCATCTGTAAAGTGGGGAGGGTACATTCAGAAGCCCACCTGAAGATGAGGACTCAAGGGCAACTGGGGTATCTGGGAGACGACCCCAGAGGTGGAGCCACAGGAAAGAGAGAGAAGGAGCCGGCGGAGAGGGGTGATCAGTAGGTGACTCCCTGAGCCACTGGGGCTAGGTCTGTGCTGTGACTTCAGGGAAGCCACAAAGAACATGACCTGACAGTTATCCCACCCCTAGATCAGAGCTGTGGGCCGGCAGCCTGAGCTCAGACAGGGCTCTTTGCGAGTGCATAGGTATAAAGGGTCTGGACTGTTCTGCTGTCAATCTTTAAGGCCATTTTGCTTCTAGCCCCAGATGGGAGGAAGGAGGTTGTTGGGTCTGGGGGGCCTCCAGCCCGCGGCAGCCTCCGCTCCCAGTGGGCTCCTCTCGGCCCCAGCACAGGTGCCCACTGCTCGCTTCCCACCCCTCCCCCAGGTGGTCCAGTACATCGGGGAGATCTGCCGCTACCTGCTGAAGCAGCCGGTGCGCGAGGCGGAAGGACGGCACCGTGTGCGCCTGGCAGTGGGCAACGGGCTGCGGCCGTCCATCTGGGAGGAGTTCACGGAGCGCTTCGGCGTCCGCCAGATCGGCGAGTTCTACGGGGCCACCGAGTGTAACTGCAGCATAGCCAACATGGACGGGAAGGTGGGCGCGGGCGAGGCGGCCCGGGCAGGGCTGGGGGTTCCGCGAGCACCGCTCCCTCTGCCTCGCCGGCCTGGGTTCCCATAGAACAGCCTGGTTTGTGGTGGGCCTCCCGGCCAGGGTGCTGGGCAGCCTTCCTGCCAGCTTGCTCAGTCACCTGACTGTCACCCCTGAGTTCCGATTCACAGCGTGGCTCTGTGCCTCAGCTTTTCAGAGGCTCAATTTGTAGCAATAGAGGTGGAAGGGAGAGCAGGGTTCTGGGGGACCCAGGGCCAGGAATGGGGTGCTGATCTACTAGGCAAGTCACTCAGGCTTCTTGGGTCTCAGTTTCCTCATCAGTAAATGGGATTAACAATTTAGGTTTGTTCTGATCATGGAACATCCTGAACTCAGCATTAGCACTCTTTCCCCCTGCAGTAAGCTCTCTGAAAACACGCAGGCGTTTATGATTAGCAAGTATTATCTCTGATATATCCTTGCAGGACCCTCCTTCTCCCTTATCAAGCGTTTCCCACCCAATGTCAGGGACAGGAAAGGAGAATAAAGCAAGCGCCCTGGAGGCAGCATTCTTTTCTGTCTCTTGCTGCTGGGGCCCCAGCATTGGACTACAAGGCCTGGTCCGCACCATGCACATGAGTTGAAAGTGCAGCCCCAGAGTACACTCTTGTCCAACCAGCAGAGGTTGCTGCTGTAACAAACATGCCCAACCACGTGCGGCAGTGCAAACCCACTAGATGGGCATTTCTGCTCATAGAGCTGAGCCAGGCAGTGTGCCATGCACTGGGCAGCAGCTCTGCCAGGGTCCCTTCACGGCTTCAGAGTCACTCTGGGCATCCCCTTCCTGCCAGCCTGGAGGGTTTTAAGGAGCAAGAAGTGGTGGCCGGCTGGCAGGTCTCCTCACGTGACTGCAAGGGAGGCTGGGAACAGGGAGAGAGGGGGCGTGATTCCTGATGGGAGCCTGCACTTCATAACCCCCTCATTCGGATCATCGAAGGTCACAGAGTTAGTGCTAATTCTAGGCCCCGAGGCAGGAGAGGCAAGGTGTCGGGGGTGGGGGTCGGGGGAGGCCACGCCATATCACTGCAGGGCTCCTCGCTGACTGGGTTGGCCCCATCCCAGGTTGGTTCCTGTGGCTTCAACAGCCGCATCCTGCCCCACGTGTACCCCATCAGGCTGGTGAAGGTCAACGAGGACACCATGGAACTCCTGCGGGATGCCCAGGGCCTCTGCATCCCGTGCCAGACCGGTGAGCAGGGTCCTGTCCAGTGCCCCCCGGGGAGCTAGGGGGCGAACCTCCTGCCTGCCCGGCACAGCCTGAGTGCTGCCTCCTCCCCAGGGGAGCCCGGCCTCCTCGTGGGTCAGATCAACCAGCAGGACCCGCTGCGTCGCTTTGATGGCTACATCAGCGAGAGCGCCACGAACAAGAAGATCGCCCACAGCGTCTTCCGCAAGGGTGACAGCGCCTACCTGTCAGGTGTGCAGAGCCCGGGGGCCGGCTGTGGGGGTGGCGGGCCACCGTCTCACCTCCCGCTCTCCCCTCTGCCAGGTGACGTGCTGGTGATGGATGAGCTGGGCTACATGTACTTCCGGGACCGCAGCGGGGACACCTTCCGCTGGCGTGGGGAGAACGTCTCCACCACTGAGGTGGAAGGCGTGCTAAGTCGCCTGCTGGGCCAGACAGATGTGGCTGTGTATGGAGTGGCTGTGCCAGGCAAGCTGGGGCCCTGGGGGTGGTCCTGGGGACAGCCCCAGAGGAGCCCAGCCAAGAGGAACTTAGAGGTACAGGCGCCCTGGTAGGCAAGACCTAAAGCAGTGCACAGCCTGGACAACCGCTCAACAGGGTGGTGGCCTGGATCTGGAATTATTCCTCATGCCTGATGCTGCGCTTGTTTCCTCATCCAGGAAACGGGCTCATGAAATTAGCTGTGGCTCAAGGTTGCAGCGGAGAAGGCAATGGCACCCCACTCCAGTACTCTTGCCTGGAAGATCCCATGGATGGAACAGCCTGATAGGCTGCAGTCCATGAGGTTGCCAAGAGTCGGACACGACTGAGCGACATCACTTTGACTTTTCACTTTCATGCATTGGAGAAGGAAATGGCAACCCACTCCAGTGTTTTTGCCTGGAGAATCCCAGGGACAGGGGAGCCTGGTGGGCTGCTGTCTGTGGGGTCTCACGGAGTCAGACACGATTGAAGTGACTTAGCAGCAGCAGCAAGGTTGCAGGGAGTGCAGCAGGAGCTCAATAAAGTGTTCACTGCTTCAGCGAGCATTATCCCAGGTGGCTAGGGCTGGAGATCAGAAGCCAGAGGCCACCACTGGAGGATGGATCTGGTCTCATGGTGGGGCAAGGGTGGGGGTCTCAGCCAGATCTCTGTCTCTAGGAGTAGAGGGCAAAGCAGGCATGGCGGCCATCGCAGACCCCCTCGGCCAGCTGAGCCCGAACGCGCTGTACGACGAGCTGCAGAAGGTGCTGGCGCCCTACGCCCGGCCCCTCTTCCTGCGCCTCCTGCCCCAGGTGGACACTACAGGTGCGGCCCCTGCCTCTCCGTCCGTCCACTTGTCAGTTTCTCAACCATTTACTTACCCGTTCTGGTTCCGCCCCTGTGCCTGGTCTAACCTGCTGTCCACGGCCAGCTGGCACTATGAGCTGAGCTCTCCTCTCGTCGTATTTGCACGCTTCCTTCTTTCCGTTCCTCACTCCTACCCCACTGGCTGTCCTGCAGTGTTTGGTGCATCTCTTCCTTTTCGGCATTTTTCTGAGGACTAGGAAGTTTGAGCGAATCATCTCACACCTTTGAGGTTTCCTATTCTGTAAATCACCTGCTCGTATCTTTGACCGATCTTAGTATTGTCTCGTTTTTTCTTTGTGATTTACGGGAGTTCCTCCTAATAGTGCAGATGTTAATTCCTTAGCAATTTCAGACATTTAAAATCTCCTCTATTTTGGAATCTGTTAACTTTGTCCATGGTGCCCTTTATTGAAAAGAAGCTTTAATTTTGATACAAAGGTAAACACCACCATCATCACCTCCGCCCCTGCTTTTTTAATCTTGAGGTTTGTACTTTTCAAGTCTCCTTCCTTATTTTTTAATGGCCAAGCAGCATAACTTGCGGGATTTTAGGATCAAACCTGTATCCCCTGCAGTGAAAGTGCAGAGTCCCAAACACCAGGGAAGTCCCTGAAGTTTCATTAAAAAGGAAAAAAAAAGAAAACCAACCTTCCTAATTCTTGAGCACACAGGGATTCTCCCTTGATTTTCTACAAACCCAGATCTTTCACAAAACCCCTCTTTAATTGTCTACTGCAGGGAGTGCAAACTTTTTCTTTAAGGCCCAGTAGTAAATATTTTCAGTTTCGCGGGCCACAGCCTCTGCAGCAATGATTCATCTCCTCAGCTGTAGGGCAGAAACAGCAGTAAGTAGTGTGTGTGGGTCCAGGGGTGGCTTCCTCAGATGGGGGGTTGAATTTGGTCCGTGGGTGGATCATGGGCCTATAAGTTGCTGACCCCTGACCTCCTGTGTGACTGACCTAGCCCTTTCACCTTCTTGGTCTTGTGTGCGGTGGACATGTGACAGGCAGGGAGTATACATGGAGTTTGGGGTCACGCGGGGGGTGGTCAGGGAGGCCTCCCTGGTGGAGGGAGCATGAAGCTGAGATCCAAAGGCCAAGGAGGAATCAGGCGGGCAAAATGGGGAAGAATGCTTCTGGCAGAGGGGACAGCGCGTTCAGAGGCCTGGAGGTGCCGGAGAGAACAGTGAGCTGGGCCGTGGTGGGGTTCCTGGCAGCCCCCTGCCAAGTTCCCACCCCACCCCCGCCCCTACTGCCGCCCCCGTCCCCACAGGCACCTTCAAGATTCAGAAGACCCGGCTGCAGCACGAGGGCTTCGACCCACGCCAGACCTCGGACCGGCTCTTCTTCCTGGACCTGAAGCAAGGCCACTACCTGCCTCTGGATCAGGGTGTCTACACCCGCATCTGCTCAGGCGCCTTCGCCCTCTGACACTCCTATGTCGGCCCAAGACTCCGCACCAGGCCCAGCGAGCAAGGCGGGCTGGAGCCAGACGGACAGCCCTGGTCTGTCCTGGGGCAGAGAAGCCGGATGGCAGGAGGAGCCTTTGTTTCCCGGCTTCCTCCTCCTCCTCTCCACCAGCTGGCTGCCCCCGCCTGTCTTCCACTCCCGTGTCTGTGTGTCTGTGCTCCCCGCTGTCCCTGACTGCCCTCCCCTCTTCCTCCATCTCTCCTCTCCTGCCCACTTCCTGCCAAAAGTAGAACAGACGTTTCTGGGAGCTGCAGTCTGTGTGGGGGCCCACAGCTGTCCTGGGGGCCTCTGCGGGTCCTCCCTCGGAGGGTGGTAAACCCAGAGTGGGGCCACTCCACCTCCCTCTCAGCTGTGCCTTACTAACAAACCCCACCCAGCCCAGCCCTCCCTAAGCTGCTGGATGCCAGGACATTGTAGCCCTGTGGGAGTTCCAGGCAGCCCCTCTGCCTTCCTTGCTGAATGAGGAGCTAGGGATGGTCTGTCTGGACAACCTGGGTTCAAGGGGGCCTCGGCCCGGGGCCCTTCAGGTCAGCAGGGAATCTGCCCAGCTGGGCCAATTGCCTTTTGCACTTCCTGTCCCTGGTGGCTCTCCCCTCTCTTGCCTGCCTTTCCTGATGCCCCAGAAACTTCTGGAACTGACTGTGACCACTTGGATGTTGCTCCTGCCCAGTTGTCACCGTGGAGCTCCTGCTGGAGGGGACCTGAAGATGGCCCTGCGTGGCTGCTTGGCCCACTGCTCAGATGCTTACACTGGAGGAGGCCTCTTGGGGACCCCACCTGCCGTGGCTGCTGGCAGGACCCAGAGGAATGGCAGCAGTGGATTTGGGGGAGCTGCCAGGTCAGGGGTGGCCTCTGAGATGCCCTCAGGGGTTCCTGCCCCGTTGACTGTTCCCCTGACCTTGCTAGTGACAACTTGGACCCTTGGTTGGTGACATCCCAAGACCACCCCGCCAGGACAGCCCGGACCTTCCCATCAGCTTTGTCGGTGGCTCATCCCAGACACCCATCGGTGGGGCTGGCCACCCAGACTGCTCCCCGTCCCTCCCTCTGGCAGCACCGTCCGGCAGCTAGAACAGCAAGGCCAGTAGCAAGTGACCCCGTGCTGTTTCGCATGGGCCTTTTCAAGCACTGAGGTTTTGTTTCCTCGTTGAGTTTAAGAAATAAACCTGCAGAGCGTCTGGTGCCTGATAGGAGCTCAGTCACTCACCTTTTGTCCCTATGTGGCCCAGAACCCTGAGTTTCAGAGAGCAGGCCCCTCCCAGGGAACACATGGTTAGTCGCCAGACACGGGCAAAACACACTCGGCCTTTACTGACAGCTCCTGTTGCCTCTTCTCCAGCCTGCAAGGTCCAGGGTCTGGGGACTGGGTAGGGGTGGAGGGGCCACGGGTTAGAGTTCTTACCACCTCCCTACAGCCTCTGGGTTCTGGCAGGTGCACAGGATGGCCCGGGACAGACGGTATGTCTCGGCAGGTCTGGCCGCCCCTCTCTGGGGGGCCAGCATGTGTGGCTGTAGCTCTGAGTGAGAGCCACCAGGCCTGCAAGGGTAACTGTCTGAGCTGGGATTTGAACCCAGGACACTGAGCTCCAGAGTTCATCTTCTCAGCTTCCTCCTCCAGAATTACAATGTCTGTCTTATCTTGTCTCCAAAGGAGAGAGGAAGAAAATCTTATGAAAATTGCTAGGTGCTAGGTGGGGGCACCCAGGGGGTGACTCTAGGGATGGATGGGGGTTGGATGAGTCCTGGACCAGCCTAAGAATGGATGAACTATTGTTGTGGGGTGCTGGTCCTTCACTGCCCACAGTGCAAGGAAGGTGATGCCAGGTAGAGCCTTTGAGATGCCCAGTGAAGGTGAGAAAGGTATGTCGTGGTGGGGATGGAGGCCCCTGGTGTACTGATAAGCAAGTGCATTCCAGGTAACATCCCTTCAGACATCCGACCACCTCCAAAGGTGTCATCATGGTCCCTGTTGAACAAATGAGGAAACTGAAGACACAGGGAGGGGAATGAAGTCATTGTCAGGGGCTCTGGCGAGGAAGTGGTCTAGTGGGGACCTTTCTCATTGCAAAGTCAGTCACTCTAGCTGCAACAATGTAAGAGGTTCTCTCCAGACCAGCAAGAAAATAATCCCGAGGACTCTTCCGTTCCGGCTCTGTGTGTGTTTGCTCTTAAAGATTAATAGATTTTATTTATTACAGCAGTTTGAGGTTTACAGAAAAATGAGCAGAAAGTACAGAATTCTCTTATGCCCTTTGACCGCTGTTTCCACTAGAATTAACATCTGACATTCGTGGGTTACATTTGTTACACCTGATGAGTTAATGTTGATACATTATTATTAAGCCAAGTCCACAGTTTACATAAGGGTTCCACTCTGTTGTACATTCTATGGGTTTGAACAAATACATAATGGCTTGCAACCACCCTTAAGAGTATCACAAAGAATAGTTTCTCTTGCTCTAAAAATCCTATGTTCCATCTCTCATCACTCCTATCCCAACCTGTGGCAACGACTGTTCTTTTTACTGTCTCCCTAGTTTTTTTTTCCAGACTCATGGATGGATTTGGAATCAAACTGGGTGTCATCTTTTCAGTGACTTCTTTCATCAGAGGTTCCTCTATGCCTCCTTGTGGCTTGATAGATCTGTTTTTTTTTTTTCCATACCAAATTAGAAGCTCCATGACTTGCCCCTGGGGACCCTCAGTAAATCATGAAGAGAGGTGGGAGCTGATGGTGCTCCGCCACGAGCTGCTCCTTTCTGGATGGGCCCTGGAAGAATGTGCACAGAGAGGACACCTGTACCTGTGGGAAGAGAAACGGCCCAGCCTGGTGTTGGCACGTGTGCTGTGAGAGGCAGGGGCTGAGCCGTGCACAAGGGACCAGGAAGCAGCAGCAGCTGCTCAGGGGGGCATATGGAAGAGGAGAGTTCGCGCCAAGAGCTTCCTGAGGAGAGGGCTGCAGGCTGGGTCCCTGCCCCACTCTCCTGGAGTCCCCGTCACTTCAGGGGAGAGTCCAGGCGCTCTGGCTAGCACTGCTGTCTTGCAGGCTGCTTCCCTTGTACCACGGATAATTGTTTCCAGCCTGTGTCTGGCTTCAACGCCTTCATTCTGATTGTTCCTTGTGCCCAAATCACTATCTTTAATTGAGCTAATTATTTAGACCATAAATTCGCCCTTTTAAATATTGCAACATAGCGGCTTTTAGTATATTCACAAGGTTATGCAAGCATCCCCTATGTCTAATTCCAGAACATTTTCATCACCCAAAACCCCTCATATCCATTGTCCTCAACCTCTGGCAACTACTACTTTCTGTCTCTATGGATTTATCTATTCTGGACACTTCACAGAAATGGAATCACACAATCTGTGGCCTATGGTGTCTGACTTATTTCTCTCAGCACGTTTTTAGATTCATCCAAGTTGTAGCTCATTCCTTTTTATAGCCCAACAATATACCATTGTATGGGTTCAGTTCAGTTGCTCAGTTGTGTCCGACTCTTTGCGACCCCATGAATTGCAGCGTGCCAGGCCTCCCTGTCCATCATCAACTCCCGGAGTTCACTCAAACTCACGTCCCTCGAGTCGGTGATGCCACCCAGCCATCTCATCCTCGGTCGTCCCCTTCTCCTCCTGCCCCCAACCCCTCCCAGCATCAGAGTCTTTTCCAATGAGTCAACTCTTCGCATGAGGTGGCCAAAGTACTGGAGTTTCAGCTTTAGCATCAGTCCTTCCAAAGAACACCCAGGACTGATCTCCTTCAGAATGGACTGGCTAGATCTCCTTGCAGTCCAAGGGACTCTCAAGAGTCTTCTCCAACACCACAGTGCAAAAGCATCTATTTTTTTTAACCACCAGTTGATGGATGTTGATTTATTTCCTTTTGGGGGGGTGTGCTATTGTGAGTAATGCTGCTGTGATCATTTGTGTAGAAGTTTTTGTGTGAACATATGTCCTGAATTCTCGGGTGTAAACCTAGGTGTGGAAATGCTAGGTCACATGGTAACTATGTTTAACCTTTTGAGGAACTGCCAGACTGTTTTCCACAGTGACTGTATCACTTTATATTCCCCCCAACAGCAGTGTGTGAGTTCCAGTTCCCCATATCCTTGTCAGCACTTCTTTTTCTTTCTTTGGCCACACCGCTAGGCATGCAGGATCTTCGTTCCCCAACAAACGGCCGAAATTGCGCCCCCTGCAGTGCAATCTTGGAGTCTTAACCACTGGACTGCCAGGGAAGTTCTGTCTTTTTTATTGTGATCATTTTGGTGGGTATCCAGTGGTATCTCCTTATAGTTTTGATTTGCATTGTTTGAGGGCTAATAAGCAGAACATCTTTTCATGTGTTTGTTGTTGTCTAGTTGCTAAGTCCTGTCTGACTCTTTGCCACCCCATGGGCTGTAGCCCACCAGGATCCATGGAATTCTCCAAGCAAGAATACTGGAGTGGGTTACCATTTCCTTCTCCAGAGGGATCTTCCCAACCCAGGGATCAAACCTGCATCTCCTGCATTGGTAAGCAGTTTCTTTACCACTGAGCCACCTGGGAAGCCATCTGTATACCTCCTTTGAAAAGAAATGTCATTCAGATCCTTTGCCCAGTTTTTAACTGGGTTGTCTGTTTAGAGTTGGAAGAGTTCTTAATATAATTATGTATACTAAACCCTTATAAGATATGGTTTGCAAATTTCTCCCATCCTGTGGATTGTCTTTTCACTCTTTTGTTAGTATCCTTTGAAACATAAATATTTTTCATTTTGATGAAGCCCAGTTTTTCTTTTTTCTGGCCACACTATGCAGCATTTGGGAACTGAGTTCTCTAACCAGGGATTGAACCTGTGCCCCCTGCACTGGGAGCATGGAGTCTTAACTGCTAGACTGCCACGGAAGCCCCGCTCTTGCTTTTGGAATCATTTTCTAGCCCAAGCTCATAAAGATTGATGCATCTGTTTTCCAAGAATGTTTTCATTTTAGCCCTGACTTTTAAACTTTTGTATATGGTTTGAGGTGGGGATCTGTATTAGTTTTCTAGTGCTGAGGTGACAAACACCGCAAACTTGGTGGCTTAACGCCAGTTATTTTACAGTTCTGAACGTGAGAAGTCAGAACTGGATCTTACTTGGCTACAGTCAATGTTTGGCAGGGCTGCATTGCTTCTGGAGTTTCTGAGACAATCCACTTCCTTGCCTCTTCCAGCATTTAGAAACTGCCCACATTCCTTGACTCATGGCCTCTCCCTCCATCTTCAAAGCCATCAGCAGTGGGTCAGGTCTTTTTCATGCTCCTCCTCCTCCTCCTCCCATTTTCCGTGACCCTTGTGATGATATTGTGCTCATTCATGTAATCTCTTCTAAGGACAGGTGATTAGCAACCTAATTCAATCTGCAGTCTTCATTTCCCCCTGCCAAGTAACCTAACAAATTCAGATTTAGGGAACTAGGGTGTGGACACCATTGGGGGACTATTTTTCTGCCTACTACAGGGTTCAATTTCATTCTTTTGCATGTGACTGTCTAATTTTCCCAGCACCAGTTGTTGAAAAGACTATTCTTTTTGAACTGAATGCTTCTGGCACCCTTGTTGAAGAGTCACTGATCACAAATATATGGTTTGTTGTTCTAGCTCAGTTCTATTCCATTGATATATGTCTACTGTATGTCAATACCACAGTTTGATTACTATAGCTTTGTAGTAAGTTTGAAATCAAGAAGTGTGAGTCCTCCAATTTAGTTCTTCAAGACTGGTTGGCTATTTGGGGCCCCCTACAATTCCTCATGAATTTTAGGATGAGTTTGTTGATATCTCAGAAAAGGCTCTCAGAATATTTTGAAAGGGATTACATCGTGTCTATAGACCAATTTGGGGATTGTTGCTATCTTAACGGCTTTCCCACGTGGCTCAGTGGTAAAGAAAGTGCCTGCCCACGCAGAAGACACAGGAGTCACGGCTTTGATCCCTGGGTTGGGAAGATTTCCTGGAGGAGGAAATGGTAACCCACTGCAGTATTCCTGCCTGGAAAATCCCATGGACCGAGGAGCCTGGCGGGCTACAGTCCACGGGGTCAGACACAACTGAACACGAGCACACGTGCTATCTTAACAATATGAAGTTTTCCAATCCATGAATATAGGATGTTTTTCCATTTATTAAGATCACATTTTAAGTTACTCTTCGGCAAAGCTTTATAGTTCTCAGCGTATAAGTCTTGCACCTCTTTTGCTGAAATTATTAAGTATTTTATTCTCTTTGCTGCTATTATAAATGGAAGTTTTCTTAATTTGCTACTTCTTTGAAAGATGCACTGCCTATGCAAATCTCACTGCACTTACTACACTATCCTAAACTCTCAGGTTCTGAGGTGGTCCAGCTGCCCTGACCTACCAGACCTCCTGCCCCTTCCAATCCTCCCTGCTCATGTTATTCCCTGAATATTCTATCTTATCGGGCTTCCCTCATGGCTCAGTCGGTAAAGAATCTGCCTGCCTGGAATGCAGGGGAACCCGGTTCGATTCCTGGCTCAGGAAAATCCCCTGGAGAAGAAAATAACAACCCACTCCAGTATTCTTGCCTGGAGAATCCCATGAACAGAGGAGCCAGGCAGCCTTGTCTCCATGCCGGCCCGCGAGCTGCCCTCTGCCGCCGACCTCGCTGGCCTCGCGCGCTGGACGCTGGGCTTCTGCGACTAAACCACCACCATTCTATCATATCAGCCAAGGCCCACTAGTCTCAGTCTGGGAGCTTCTCCAGGAAAGACCCACGGGGGAGGAGATCTCCACAGAAACATACAGGAGAAATTCAACACAGCTCCTACACCGTGCCACAGTTCAGGTGCGTTGAGAGGACTCTGAACAAACCAAATACAATCGTCCTTATCAAGTATATACTTTAAAATACATAATTATACTTTAATTAAAGAGAGAAACAACAGATACAGAAATTTCAAAGTCCACCAAAATCCCCGCCCTCCAAGAAATCGGCTCCCTCCAACCCCACCCCAGGGCCCCCTCATTGCGAGCCTCGAAGCTCTGAGCTCCGGTCTCTAGCCCCGGCCTGATATCGGGAAGCAGAGCTCAGCTGCACCTACTCTGCCTGCTCCAGCCCAGGAAAAAGCTCCATGATCAGGCAAAAAAAAACCCGTGAGCGCGTCCGGACTCACCGCCCGGCCCCTCTGGGACGTCATCCGTGGGTCTGCGCATGTGCCACAGGCACCTGGGTAGCGGGGCGGGCGTTCACGCAGGCGCACTCGTGGCCGCCGGGAGGGCGTCCTCCTGCCTGCCGCCGCCACCGCCATGGCCGCGCCGGCCCCCCGCCTCATCTCTGTCTTCTCGAGCCCGCAGGAGCTGGGCGCCTCGCTGGCGCAACTGGTAGTGCAGCAGGCAGCATGCTGCCTGGCGGATGCCGGCGCCCGCTTCACGCTCGGCTTGTCCGGCGGCAGCCTCGTCTCCATGCTGGCCCGCGAGCTGCCCGCCGCCGCCGCCCCCGCTGGACCCGCTAGCCTCGCGCGCTGGACGCTGGGCTTCTGCGACGAGCGCCTCGTGCCCTTCGAGCACGCCGAGAGCACGTACGGCCTCTACCGGGTGAGAGCTACGGGGGCCGCCGGGGGTCACGCCGAGAGGGCCGCGCTCATCGCCTGGACCCGGCTACGGAGGCCACCGGGGGTCATTTCGAAAAGGCCGCGCCCACCGCCTGAACCAGGCGACGAGAGTTATGCAGGGTAGCACCGTGCCCTCTGCCTGGACTGGAGCTGGGAATGGTCTGCTGGGTGCCCTGGGGTTCCATCAGGGGGTGCACCTCCGCTGCCACCCGGGTGGACCGGTGATGCATTTTGTGTGTGCTCTGTCGCTAAGTCGTGTGCGATTCAGGTGGCCAGGTAGAGGGCATGACATGAGCAAACGCATAGAGGCGAAACGGAGTGGTCCATGCCAGGGACTTCGAGAAGCGCAGGCGCTGCAGGCTAGTAAGTGCAGAGGCCGAGTTAGGAAAGAGCCAGGTAGGCGGGATCTGGTGTGGAAACTGGGCCTCGGTTTCCCCTTCTTTAACCTGGAGAGTTCTCTTTGATCTCCACTCTGCTTGTGGCGCTGACAACTCCGTGGCTGGTTATCTTTGTCCTGGGGCCCCAGACTCCTATAGAATCAGGGCAACTCCCTACCCCCATTTTATAAGAAGGGAAACTGAGGCCTGGAGAAGCTATGGTCTGAGCTGCCCTCCACCACCCCCCACCCCACCACCCCCCCGCATCTGAGTCAACTCTTCCTGCCGTGGATGGAGAAGGAAAACCCACCCAGGGAAGTGTGGGAGGGATGGATTTGGCCAGAAGCCTCAGGTTGCTCAGGTCCTGGGTGTGTTGAGTTCTCTTCGCAAAGAAGCTTGAGCTGGGTTTTTTTGTTTGTTTGGTAATAAGGAAGGTTTACTAATTACCATAGCTTTATTCACATCATCTCATGAAACCCCACAAGCGCCTGTGAGGCGGGGACTGTTAGTACCTGCATTTCATAGATGGAGAAACTGAAGCCAGACAAGGAGAGTCACCTAGTGGCCAGGGAGGAAGCTGGGGTATGAACCTGCCTGGCGGAACCCCCCCAGAGAGTACCCGGGACACATTTCAGGGGCAGGGGCCACTCTCAAGTCTGCTGTCCTGCGTGTCTTCCCCTAGAGCTTAATTTAAAAGTGACCTCGTGCTTCTTTTTTACTTTGCCAGACTTTGAAAGACTTTATAAATTTTTTTTTATTTGTAAAGCTTTTTTTTCGGGGGGGGGGGGAATGTAAACCGTTTAAAAAGTCTTCATTGAATTTGTTACAGTACTGCTTCTCTTTTATGTTTTGGTTTTTTGGCGGTAAGGCATGTGTGATCTTAGCTCCCTGACCAGGGACGGAACCCATATCCCCTGCGTTGGAGGAGGAAGTCTTAACCACTGGACCATCAGGGAAGTCCCTGAAAGATTTTTAATTAGGAAAGCCATACTTGCTCACGTAACAGAATCCTAACAAAATAGTCAAAGAGAAATTTGCAAGGATATTCAGTGTGTGTGTGTGTGTGTGTGTGTGTGTGTGTGTCCTTGTCCTTTTCCTTGTATCCAGCACTAGGGACAGTTCCCTCGTAGGGCTCACAGTGGGGTGGGACACCAACACACAGGGCAGTAAGAGTGGAAATCCGCTCATAGCCGCGTGTAATGCAGTTTGGACAGAAGATAATAGTGTGAGCCCCGGTAGTCCAGTGGCTAAGACTCCACGCTCCCAGTGCAGGGGGGCTGGGTTTGCTCCCTGGTCAGGGAACTTAGATCCTGCATGCTACAATGAAGATCAGAGATCCCAAGTGCTGCAGTTAAGACCCAGTCCAGCCAAATAAGTATTTTTTAAAAACAGTGTGAGATGATAAGACGTGCCAAGGGAGGAGGGAGAGCATCCTTCAGCCAGGGCAGTGGGGCGCTCTGAGGAGGTGACATTTGGGCAGCGACCAGGAAGATACGAGGAGCTGGCCACAGGTGAGCTGGGGCAGAAGGCGCAGCAGAGGCAAGTGCTCTGCGGTGGGAACCTACGTGGGGCGAGGACTTGCTCCTGCCAGTTTGCCCCGGAAGGGAATCATATTAGTTTCCTGGGGCTGTGGTAGCAAAGTACTAACCAGTGGGTAGCTTAAAACAACAGGCATCGATTCACAGTTCTGGAGGCCAGAAGTTCAAAATCAAGGTGTCAGCAGTCCCGTGCTCCCTCCAAAGGCTCTCAGAGAGGAGGCTTCCTTGCCTCTTGCAGCTTCTGGGGGTTCCAGGTGTTTCTTGGCTTGTGGCCACATCACTGCAATCTCTGCCTCTGTTTCTACGTCACTTGTTCATCCGATTCTCTGTGTCCTCCTCTTGTAAGGACACAAATCTTTGAATTTAGGGCCTATCCTAATGCCCTGTGACCTCATCTACGCTAATGACAACTGCAAAGGCCCTCTTTCTAAATAAGGCCACATTCTTTTTTTTAATTAATTAGTTAATTATTTTTGGCTCTGCTAGGTCTCTGTTGCTGCAAGAGCTTTTGCAACGGGCTTTTCTCTAGTTGTGCTGAGCGGGGACCACTCTAGTCGCAGTGTGCGGGCTTCTCGTTTTGGTGGCTTCTCTTGTTGCCGAGTTCGGGCTTCAGTAGTTGTGGCTCCTAGGCTCTAAAGCACAGGCTCAGTTGCCCTGGGGCACGTGGGATCACCCCAGAGTAGAGATCAAAGCCGTGTCTCCTGCATTGGCAGGCGGATTCTTTACCACTGAGCCACCGGGGAAGTCCACATTCTGAGACTCCAGGTGGCTGTGAATACGGGGGCGGGGTCGCTAAGCAGCATGGTACAGGGATGCAGAGGCGTTCCTCTCCTGGAGGATGGACCCCGGGCAGTTGGGCTCACCCTGTACCATGGGCCTTCTGCTGTCCAGGCTGGGAGGAAGAGCTGGGGCCCACCTTCCTGGGCATGGTTCCTCAGCACCTGCAAAGTGTTTAGAGAGAACCCACCCAATCCATTTCTAGGAAACCTGCCGAACCGATGTCTAGCCTGAGGAGGAGGAAATGGCTCTGAGCCTCTAGGGGGAGGGCAGCTATGAAGGGGACTCAGGTGACAGAAATAAGGCACCTGTATTCCCCCCTGATTTCACTCAGCACGATCCCCAAGGGTGTGTGTAGATAGGGACCTTGGGCAGAGCTGGTCTTTCCCACGATGGATCTGTCTGATCGTGCTCCTTCCCAGCTCACACACCCTCCTTGGCTCCCTGTTACGCTCAACACAGAGCCTGCACTCCGCAGGTCAGCATTTGGTGGGGAGTCAGCACCATAAGCTCTGGCTGGCTTATCCCATGTCCTTGCTGCCTTCCCCCTCTGCTCCAAACACTATATTTTTGTTGTTTACCTACTTTTACTTTGTGGATCAGCCCGGCATTGACTTGGCTGAGCTAGGCCGTCCCCAAAAGGAGGCACCGAGGTGGGGGTTGCCAGCATCCATCCCAGAGATCAAAGACCATGCGGCTCCTCTCTGCAGGAAAGGGCTGGAACCTTCTGCCTTGCAGGACACCTGACTCCAGGTACTTCTGCATTAAATCCACCGATCATAGGCTGCGGTGCTTGCTATGGGCCAGGCATGCTCACCCTATAGCGCAACCCAGAAAAGAAATCAGTGCTTACCACAGTTAACATGTCACACCCCCAAGGAGCAGTTGGGGAAGGTGCAGGCAGAGGTAGCTGCTCGGAGGAGGCAGCTCGAGGGATGTATAAGAGTTTCCCAGGCAGATCAAGAGCTGGTGTACCTGCTGAGGGCTGAGAGGGGCTAGGTTTTATCTTGAAGCCCAAAGGACCCTGGGTGTTTAGAAACAGGATCCTGGTGTGGCCAGACAGGTGCAGGCCAGAGCCAGGAGACCTCCACTCACCAGGGACTTGAAAGACCTCTGGGGGAATGCCACTGGGATCCTCACTCACACAGGCGGTGGGTATAATGACAGTCGTGTCCTGACCTGGAGGGTCCAGGTAGTCCCTGGTGTAAGCCCCATGCCCCACTGACTGCATGTTGCTGTTGGTGACACTGTGCGTCTGTCCACTGCAGACCCACCTGCTCTCCAAGCTCCCTATCTTCGACAGTCAGGTGATCACCATCAACCCCGCGTTGCCTGTGGAGGCGGCGGCTGAGGACTACGCCAAGAAGCTGAGACAGGTGAGCCCCTTGGAGCTGCTGCAGGGAGGCCTCCTCCAGCCAGTGGGCTCTCCCAGAGTGATGGAGTAAGCCTGCTGGCGACACTGAGTGGTCTCCCTGGGGGTGGTCAGTAGACCCAGTCTCCCGCTGGGCAGACCCCTTTGAGAATCCCCCTCTCTCTGAGAGGCCACAGCCCTGCTCTGGGGGAACCCCCAAAGGCGGCCTCACTTCTGACACCCTGGCAGTAGGCCTGGGTATTCACGTCTTGGGCACAGCTGCATCCCCAGATTGTCAGGCCATTGAGACAGTGAAGTGTGGAGCCTTGTAGATTAATAGAGTTCCTTTTTTTTTGCAGGTAAGGCTGAACCTTGCTTACTGTGGTATAGCAACTTGTTTTTCTGACAACTGTTTCTTTGTGTCCTCTGAGCTCTTCCCTCGCAACTTCTTGGGGCTGTCTTCTCTCCCCACCCAGGCCTTCCAAGGGGACTCCATCCCGGTTTTCGACCTGCTGATTCTGGGTGTGGGTCCTGATGGCCACACTTGCTCACTCTTCCCAGACCACCCCCTCCTGCAGGTGAGCACACCCACGAAGGCCCTGCTCACGGCTGAGCCCCAGCCTCTGCCGTCTGGGGTTGGGAGGTGCCTGCAGCATGGTGTGAGTCAGCCTCAGCTGACAGGCGTGCCCACTGGGGCTTGACCCTTCTGAGCCTCAGTTCACCCATCAAAACAGGGGCCTTCAGTCAAGTACCACAGAATTAGCAGGGGGGGATGGAATGATGGCTGCACGGTGCCTGGCCTGTGTGAGTACTCAGGAAGTCAAATGATGTTTTTCTGTTTCCACCTTGGGCCTCCCTGCCTCCAGGAGCGGGAGAAAATTGTGGCCCCCATCCGTGACTCCCCGAAACCACCTCCGCAGCGCGTGACCCTCACTCTTCCCGTGCTGAATGCAGCTCGAACGGTCATCTTTGTGGCGACAGGAGAAGGCAAGGCAGCTATTCTGAAGGTAACAGTGAGGGCCCCCTTCCCTAGAAGGTTGTAGGCGGAAAATGCGATCCTAGACACTGCTGTGCTGAAAGCACCACATCCCAAGGCATTTCGGTAATTCTTGGGTTGAAGGAGAGATGAAAACTGCAGATACAGCCTAGTTAGGGGTTAAGAATTGGGAATTGAAATTGACAAGATACGGCCAAGACGGCTCAGAGGTAAATTCATAGCACTTAATATGTATGCATATATATTTCATTATTAACTAGAAAACAATTGAAATAAACCGGTCAAGCACTTTAGAATGAGAACAAAGGAAAATAACATAAATCTAAGAAAAGTCAGAGGAAGGAATAAGTGAGATTGAAATCCCTGAATTGGCTCATACTCTTAAAAGCTTAATGGTAAATAGATCCGTAACATAGAGCCATGACACAGACATAGATCCATAGCATAACAGCTACCCCTGGTGAAACTGGAGGAAAATCGTGTGTAGTAGGAATAAGAAAAAGGGTATAGTTATACATAATATATTAGGAAAGTATAAAATTAATAAATTTATATTTATATAAATAGAAATATTATATATATTTATAATTTATAAATTTATACATTAATAAATTTATATTGGCAAGAATCCTCCTGCCAGTGCAGGAGACATGGGGTTTGATCCCTGATCCAGGAAGATCCCACATGCCACGGGGCAGCTAAGCCCAGGCACCACGACTGCTGAGCCTGTGATCTAGAACCCCCAAGCCGCAACTCCTGAGCCCACGTACTGCAACTGTTGAGGCCCACGTGCCCCAGAGCCCACGCTCCACACCAAGACACGCCGCCGCAATGGAAGTGGGTGTCCCACAGCTAGAGAGTAGCCCCCACTCGCCACAACTAGAGAAAAAGCCCACGCAGCAGGGTAGACCCACCACAGCCCCAAATAAACAAACCAAACCACATTTTAAAAAACTCATGAAGTGGATATAAAAATAAACAGAAAAATACCTGAATTACCATCACTGAAAAGACCAACAACTATGGAAGAAACTAGACATATTTTTAAAGATAAATAAGCAACAATTCTTCCACCAACTGTTGGGCCCAGATGTCTCCATGAGGGTGGCTAATGTTAGGGTTCAGGGTGTAGACTCCAGCAGACCCAGTGGCCCTGCCAGTGATACCCAGCATGCCCTTAGATGGTCACTGAACCCCCCACCGCCCCACCAAGCCTCAACTTTCCCATCTGCAAGGTGCACTAGGAAGGTTCCTCCCCATGGACCTCCTGAGGGTCAGTTACGGCAGTTCCAACTCACAGTCCACTCACAGGAGGCTGCCCTCAGCCTCAGCTTCCCTGACTGTAAAAAGAGGGGTGAGAACAGAGGCAACCCTGCAGGGCTGTGGTCAGAAGTGAACAAGTTAATGATTCAGAGTGCTTGCCGCAGACCCAGCTGGCAGAGAGTACTATTTCCCATGCCTGCTGATCATGAAATCACATTAGGGGGTCAGCCCACCACACCTAGAGGGACCGAATCCTCCTGACAGCTAAGAAGGCTTTTGACCTTTTTAAGCGGTTGGGAGAAAAAGCAAAAGAGAAGGCATATTCTTTGGTGTGTGAAAATGTTACAGAATTCAGATTTCAATGTCCACGAATAAAGATTTGTTGGAACCTGGCCATACCCACTTGGCGACGGGTCTTCTGCTGGTACTTTTGCCCTGTAACAGCAGAGCTGAGTAGTTGTGACAGAGTTGGGCTGTGATCTACAGAGCTGAAATAGTGACTCTCTGGTCTTGGCAGAAAAGGTGTTCTGGAGACTTCCCTGGTGCTCTAGTGGCTAAGACTCCATGCTCCCAATGCAGGGGGCGTGAGTTTGATCCATGGTCAGGGAACTACATCCCGTGTGCCGCAATTAAAGATGCCCAGTGCTGTAGGTAAGACCTGGTGCAGTCAAATAAATATTTTTTTAAATGTGTTAGGAAAAAAAAAAAAGTGTGCTGACCCCACTGTTAAACAGTCACAGATGATAAAAAGGAAGAGACCGCCATCTCTGCTGGTTGCTTGAAGCCAGGACATCTAGGAAGGGTGATCTCAACTGCTGAGGGTTGGAGGGGTCTGAGGGGTGCTGGGGTGCAGGGAGGGGGGCCCACGCTCCTGCCCTCTCCACACAGCGCATTTTGGAGGACAAGGAGGAGAACCCACTCCCTGCCGCACTGGTCCAGCCCAGCACTGGGAAACTCTGCTGGTTTCTGGACGAGGCAGCAGCCCGACTCCTGACCGTGCCCTTCGAGAAGCATTCCACGTTGTAACCCGTGCTGAGAGGTGCTACCGCTGTGACTGTGTGCAGCCCCAGTGGCCTGGGACCTTCTGGGGCTGGGCCCCACTGCGAGCCCGCTCCAGGCTTCATTTTAGAGCAGCCGAGTGGTGCCACTGGAAGCTGAAGGGTCTAGCCACCAGGCCCGCCCAGGGGCTTAGCGCGTGGGCTGTGGCTCTGGGTGACTCAGATATTAAAAGGAGCATCTGTTTGAAGTTTCCACTGTCTCGTGGTCCTTGGTGGGTGGTGGGACCATCGGTCTCTAGGTGGCGCGCCTGACTTGTAACATTCATCCCAGCCTGTGGAGGGCAGGGATGGGCGTCTGGCATGAGTGTCGTGGGCCTGCCATAGCAAAGTACCACACATCAGGTGTCTTAAAATAAGTGCAGGTCGCTGTCTCACAGTTCACAAGGCCAGAAGCCTGAAACCTCAGTGTCAGGAAGGTTGGATCCTTCCAGAAGCTCTGCAGGCGAGGATGTCCCAGGTCTCTCTCGTGTATTCTGGTTGCTGCTGGCAGTTCTTGGCCTTTCCTGGCTTGGTGATGCCTCACTCCAGTGTCTGCCTCTCTTGTCTGGCAGACTCTCAGTGTCTGGCCTTCTCTCTGTGTGTCTTTCCGTACTTGTCCTTTTCTTTTTTTCTTTTGGTTTGTCTTGTTTTTTTCTTTGGCCATGCTCCTAGGTTTATGAGATCTCAGTTCCCAGACCAAGGATTGGACCTGGGCCCCAACAGGGAAAGCCCAGAATCCTAACCACTGGGCCGCCAGGGAACTCACTCCCATCCTCTTCTGAGAAGGACCCCTGTCCTTGGGCATAAGGCCACCCTAAGTCCTAAATTCTTGAGAGTTTGTCTTAAGATCCTTAATTCATTGTGTCTGAAAAATGCTTATTCCAAATAAGATCGCATTCTGGAGTTATCAAGGGTTAGGACATGGACTTAACATTTTTTTTTAACTGTATTAAAATAACACATAAAATTTACCCTCTTAACCACGTTTATACAATTCAGTGTTTTCAAATACGTTTGCATTTTTAAGCAGCCGTCACTGCCATCCATCCCCGAAACTCTTTTCATCTTCTAAATCTAAAACTCTGTACTTGGAACTTCCCTGGTGATCAAGTGGCTAAGACTCTGCTCCAGTGCGGGGGGCCCGGGTTCAATCACTAGTCAGGGAACTAGGTCCCACATGCCACAACTAAGACCCAGTGCAGCCAAATAATTAAATAAAAATAATAGATATGTATAAACATGTATATATTTATTTTAAAACTGTATACTTATTAAATGCTCACTTTCTATTCTCTCCTCTCCCTAGCCCTGGCAACCACCATTCTGTTTTCTGTCTTTATGAATTTTTTTTGGGGGGGGGGGAGTATAGTTGAGTTACAATGCTGTGTTGATTTCTGCTGTACAGTACATTATTCAGTCACACATGCATATACATTTTCTGTATTCTTTTCCATCCATGATTTATCATAGGATATTGAATGTTGTTCTCTGTGCTATACAGTAGGACCTTATTGCTTATCCTCTATGATTTTGACTCTAAGTGCTTCATATAATTAAAATCATACAGTATTTGTATTAATGTGATGGGCTTATTTCACTCTGCATAGTGTCCTCAGGATTCATCCATGTTGTAGTGTGTGTGACCTTCCTTCCTCTTTAAAATACAGTCATATCACATTTTAGTTATTTATTCATCAGTCGGCAGACACTTGGGTTACTTCTGTGTTTTGCTGTTCTGAATAATGCTGCTGTGAACAAGGGTCGACAGATATCTCTTCCAGAGCCTACTCTCAATTCTTTTCAACAGACATCCAGAAGTGGAATTGCTGGGTCATATGCACATGGTAATTCTATTTTTAGTTTTTGGAGGACCCTCCGTGTTATTTTCCATAGCACTTGTATCATTTTTATATTCCCGCCAACAGTACACGAGGATTCCAATTTCTCCACATCCTGGCTCACGCTTGCTTTCTGGTTTCTTGATAGTGGCCTGTAGACATCATCCTTTGGGGGGACACAGTTCAACCCTCTCTACACTCGCTTGGCCGAACTCCCGCTGCAAACCCAGGGCCAGGGTGACTGCTGCAGGCCTGCTCAGAACCTTGAGTGCGCCGAGGCACTGCTTCTTTGCCTCAGGGCTACAGCATTTCACCAGAGTGCTTATGGCCCACCTGGCTCCAGGAACGAGGGCAAGCAGAGTGGGCGAGGGCTGTGGGAACTGAAACCTCAAATCCGAAACCACAGAAAGTGAAGTTCCTTTTAACATCTTGTCTGGGTTGATCACTCAGATGTGAGAGTGAGGAAGTGGGACCGATTCTGAGCGGAAACCGAGGAAGGTGGAGGAGAGGTTTGGAAGGAAAGCAGCCCAGCCGTGACCTTGGGCAACAGCAGGTGTCATGACCCCTGAAGCCGCAGGCGGAGGCTGAGAAGGGGAGGGAAAGTGATGAGATGGAAAGACCCCGTGTGGAGGGCCCTGCCTGAGGCATGTCACTTCTCCTGTACCCCTCTCCTGGTAGCAGCAGCTGTTCCTGCTCCATACCTGCCTGTGGCTCCCCTTTGCCTTCATAGTGAAACCCATCCTCACTCGACCCGCAAGCCCCCATGTGTCCCCTGCAATCCCCACCCTCCTACCTAACATCTACTCCCCATTCAGTCTCCTCCAATCCATCCACCTTGTGTTCTTCCTGGAACCAGCCAAGTCCATTCCCACCTCAGGGCCTTTGCATGTGTTGAGCCCACTGCTCAGCATTCTTTTTCCTCCAGCTTTTTGCATGGCTTGGCCCTTGTTCCCTTCACATCTTGGTTCACCATAACCTCCCTGACCCTTCCTTGCACCTAGCATTTTCTGTTTTTTCCTATTCCATGTTTCTCCCTTATGTATACTGTCTGACAGTTTTGTTGCTGTGCTAACCAATGTTCCACTGGGGCTGGACCGTGTGGTCTGTTTTGCCCAGGTCTGCATCCCCTGCTCAGGGATGGCGCTCAGGCTATTATGGAGTGATGTTGAAAACAGAAATTCTGGGGAATTGGTGAAGATTACAGTCAGATGTTCCTGGTTTAAATGGAATGGAGATTTAGCTTTTCCTCTGGAGGGAGGCCACCCAGAACTGGTGGAGCAATGTCATGAACTCTCTGCGGACTCTGCAACTGACATCATAGTTGTGCCATTGTTATCATGTGAGTTTTACCTCGTGGTCCAGAGTGGCTGCTTATGCTCCAGCCATCACGTCCATGTGGCACCCACTGGAATTTGATGCTCTCTTCATCTGAAATCCTGTGAAAACCCCATCTGATCACATTTCAGTCTGAAATGTAGACCTTCCTTCCTTCCTGTCTGCCTTTCTGTCTTTCCTCCCTCCCTCTCTTCCTTCTGTTGCCAAACACTGAGGGCTGCTTTGTGCCAGGCAGTGGAAAAACAGGTGAAGGTGTAAGGAGACCCAGCTAATTCAACACAGTCCTCTGCTGTAGACGGGTAAAGCGGGATCTGAAGGGACATGTCCTACCTGTCTACAGCAAAACAGTGGCACTCTACCTACTCCTGCCCCAGCACGGACCCCAGGACTGGAGGTATCAGTTCAGTTCTGTCTTCCCAACCTGGGGCTGGACTAGGCCTGAATCCTCCTGGGCCCAGAATCACTGCCTGGGTACAGATGAGGGGATAGGAACATGATTTAGATGCATGCCCTATCCCTGCCTTCTCCCCGCTTCCCTGGCCTCCCCATACTAACAGTTGCTCTCATGTGCTGCCGGATGTCTGCCCTTCATCCACCCTCCAAGGCCAGCTAAGTCTTTTTTCTCTACCCGCACCCTGGGGCAGCCCCTGCAGAAACCACCCGTTCTGGGGAACTTGGCCCAGGGGAAGCGGGAGGACACAGATGCAGGGTGCGGCGGGCGGGGCAGGGGCAGGGCAGAGTGGGGAGCAGGTGTCCCACGTGCACACACCCCAGGACTGTGCTCTGGCTTTGGATCCCAGGCGGCTGGCCTTGCAGCACTCGGGCCCTGCAGGTCACCTTGCTCCCAGGGTGGCCCCTGAGCTGAGGAACCTGGGGGGTTGTGGGGAACAGAGGGTTGTTTACTTCACTCAGAGGAGCCCAGGAGACGGCAGCAGGATGGGCGGGCGCCCCTCGAGCCCCCTGGACAAACAGCAGCAGCAGCACCTCAAGGGTGAGTGAGGTGGGAAGAAGCCCAATGTTGGCAGGTGGGATTTAGGGCTAGGTTGTTAGCTACACATGATGTCCTGTTAATGTGAATTCTAGAAAAGCAATGAATACTTACTTTAGTATCAGTGTATCTCAAGTTTTGCATGAGGGCATATTTGTGCTGAAAAAAAGTATTCCTTAGTTACCTGAAATTCAGATTTAACTGGTGTCATGTACTTTTATTTGGGTAAATGTGGTAATCCTACTTGGGGCATGGGTTCAGTTGTGGCGGGCGGGGAGGGCGGGGGAGCTGCATGGGGCCAGGAGGGAGGTGCCCCAAACCTGGCCAGATGTGGAATGATCCTCTCAGGTGGGCAGGGACCAATAGGCCCCTCTGTGTGGATCTCAGGGACTGAGTCACAGTTCTTTTGAGACAAAGAAGGGCCAGTGTCCTTCACACTCCATACCTACAGCTGAGCACTCACTGTGTCACGCGCCCTGGGAATGTGGGGGGGCTCACAGAGAGACCAAGAAACAAGGTCAAGTTATCAGTACATGAATGGATTCAATAAGCTACTCTGCAGAGTTTTGACATTTTTTTCTGTAGTGGCTTACACAAGATATTTATTCTCCCTCTTATAGAGGGTTAGAATCCCTGAAGAAGGAAATGGCAATGCCTGGGAAATCCCATGGACAGAGGAGCCTGGCGGGCTCCAGTCCACAGGGTTGCAAAAGAGTTGAACATGACCGAGTGAACAAGAACATAGAGGGGGACAGAGGAAGGCAGGCTGATGATAGACAACCCAACTCCTCCCGTCTCATGGTTCCACCGTGCGTGGCTTCTGTGCCTGAGGTCACCGCCTGGCCCAGAGTTGCTGCTCAAGCTCCAGTCATTAGATCCACATTCCAGTCTGCTCGATGGATGTGTTATAGACACAGTCAAGTGCACACATCTTAGAACAGCTTGAAGAACTTTAACACGTGTGTAATCACCTCCTAGATCAGGCTACAGGACACGCCTATCAGCCCAGAAAGTCCCCTTGTGCTGGGTGAGGTTTTTAAAGATTTTGATAGTCTCCTCAGGTAAGGGGCACAAGGAAATTTTCGGATGCAATAATCTGTTCTTTATCTGTGATGATTTCATAGGTGTGCACATATATCAGACTCATTAACATTTGTGATTTATACAATTAAGCTGTGTTGTACATCGGTTATAAATTAAGCCCGAGTCCCTTAATTCCCCTGCCCCCCACCAACCCCCCTGTGGATAAAAACAGGTCATGGAGGGTTACCAATGAATGGAATTGGAGCCTGTCTTTCGGGGAGGCTTTGGGGTGTGGGTAGGAATCCATAAGTCACTTCTCTGCCTGTTTGGCCTCCACTTGGGCAGGTTGAGAGGACCTGATTCAGCCCCCTCACCATCCTCTCGTCCCTGCAGGCCAGGTGGACACTCTGCTGAGGAACTTCCTGCCTTGCTACCGTGGGCAGCTGGCGGCCTCGGTCCTGCGGCAAATCTCCAGAGAGCTGGGCCCCCAGGAGCCAGCCAGATGCCAACTGCTACATAGCAAAGTGGGTGCTGCAAGGGGGGAGGGGGCGCGGAGCAGGCAGGGCTGGGGAGGCCGTTTGTTTGAGGGTCCCTCTTCACATCTTTGCCCTTGCTGGAGCCACGACCTAGGGTGACTATTAAAAATTCATTCTTGGATTGCAATAATGACATTAGCAGCCACATAGATGAAGCTAGAGGTTGTCATACAGAGTGAAGTCAGAGAAGGAGAAATATCGTATGACATCCGTTATATGTGCAATCTAAAAAGAAATGATATAAGTGAACTTAGAAAACAGAAAGACTCATAGACTTAGAAAAGGAACTTATGGTTGCCAGGGGGAAGGATGGGGGGAAGGGATAGTTGGGGAGTTTGGGATGAACAGCTACACACTGCTTTGTTTAAAATGGAAAACCAACAAGGGCCTGCTATGTGTTATGTGGCAGACTGGATGGGAGAGGAGTTTGGGGGCAGAAAGGATACAAGTGTGAAAAAAAAAGATTCATCCTTTGAACAAACATTCACTAAGCATCAGCTGCCTGCCACGTCCCTGGTTGGATGCTGGGGTGCAGGGTGGTGCTAAGTTGCTTCAGTTATGTTCGACTCTTTGCAACCCCATGAACTGTAACCCACCAGGCCCCTCTGTCCATGGGATTCTCCAGGCAAGAGTACTGGAGTGGGTTGCCATGCTCTCTTGGGTATCTTCCCAACCCAGGGATCAAACCCACATCCCTTACGTCTCCTGCGTTGGCAGGCAGGTTCTTTACCACTAGTGCCCCCTGGGAAGCCCCGCCAGGGAGGCTGGGGACACAATAGTAACTGAGAGAGACTTCCCTCTGCCCTCCGGGGCTCACAGTCTAATTGGGAGAAATGACAAGTTAGTTATCAAGTTAATGTATCATGATGCAGGATAGCCCCTGATAGGTGCCAGGAAGACAGAATGAAAGGTGGTGTTGAGGGTGGGAAGCTGGGGTGTAGGAAGGCCCTTCTGAGCTGAGATGTAAAGGATAAGACAGAGCCAGAGTATTCTGGAGCCCACATTGGAAGGTCATTTGGGGAGAGGGCATAGCCAATACCAAAGCTCTGAAGTTGGAAAAGGTGTGGCCTGGCTGAGTGCAGTTCCCAAAGGCACAGCATGCCCGTTGGACCCCCAGGCCTCTTCATGTGCCACCCTCCCTATTCCATCCCATACTTTGGCTGCTACTTCTTCCAAGAAGCCTTCCTTGATTACCATCACCCTTGCCTGAGTTGGGCACCTCCTCTGGAACCCCTCATCTGTCTGCTTCTCCAGCACAGCTCCAGGGTCACAGGTCTGCCTCCTCCACTTGTCTGCTTTGTGGGACAGGGTTCAAGTCTTATTTCCCCTTACCACGTGGTGCCTGCTCCTAGTAGGGGCTCAGGAAGAGTATGTCGATGGAACGAAAGAGACTGGAGCTGCCCAGTCTCAGCTCCAAATGTCTTCTGAGCTGGACGATGGTGCCCAGGATCTCCATGTGCCCTGCCCAACTTACTACATCTTCACCAGCCTCAGAAGATGAGTCTTTGACTATTGAGGAAACCAAAGCACAGAGAGGTGAAGTGACCTGCCTGAGGTCACACTGCCAGCAAGAGGCAGAGGCGAGATTGGAACCCAGAGCCCACAGTCCTCATGACACTGGGTCATCTGTCCCAACTGGGGCTCCGAGATTTCCTCTTGGACACCCCATCTCCTAGCTGTGTCTGCCCTGGGATTGGCGCCCCGTGGTACTGTGGACACAGAGCCCACTCCCACCTGGGATGCCACCTGTCCCGCTTGGGGCACCACGGGGTCTGGGTGTTGCCCCCACCTGTACCTTCCACCACCTGTTGGTCCCAGCCACCTGGCCAGGGCACAGCTGATGTGGGGGTTCAAGCAGCATGGAGGAATCTCCTCTTGCTTCAGTTGGGACGTTTTCTTTAATATTTATTTTTATCTATTTGCATTAGGTATATCATTTCTATAATAACATTTTAACAATATTGTTGTGACAAATGTCAGACCTAGAAAGAGGAATGGAGAATCCTTTAACAAATATCTTAGTTCCCACTACTCTACCAAAGAATTAAAACATCACAAATGCTGGTCATTTAGTCATCAAATATTTACCGAGTGCCAACTATGCACCAGGCACCACTCTGGAGCCCAGTCGTGGGACAACACAATTCAGGTGGACAGGCAGTGAGATGAGCAATAAAGAAAACGAAACAAGTTAATGTCCCATCCTGCCTGAGGGAGGGGCCTGTGGACAGAGGCCTGGCCGTTTCTCATTAACTTAAACTAACACCTGTTCCATGATCTAGCAATCCCACCCGTATCAGTTAGCTATGCTGCGTAACAATACACTGCAGAATCACTCCTTCAAACAGCACACATTTATCAATTTATCTTTGGTTGTTCTGGGTCTTCGTTGCAATGTGCAGGCCTCCTCTGGTTGCAGCAAGCAAGCAGGAGCTGCTCTTCAGTTGCCCCGCATGGGCTTCTCATCGCAGTAGCTTTTCTTGTTGCAGGATGGGGGCTATTGGGTGTGCGGGCTCAGTAGTTGCGACTTATGGGCTCCAGAGCATGTGGGCTCAGAGTTGTCGTGCGCAGGCTTAGCTAGGCCATGGCATGGAATCTTCCCAGACCAGGGGTCAGACCCATGTCCCCTGCGTTGGCAGGCGGATTCTTTACCACTGGACCACCAGGGACATCCCAACACACATTCAGCATCTCAGTTATGGTGGGTCAGGAATCCAGACGGGGCTTCGCCAGGTCCTTTCTTTCAGTTTCTCAATCAAGATGTTGGTCAGGGCTGGGGTCTCATCTGAAGCTCAATTGGGGGGGATCCCCTTGCAAGTAAGTTGGAGATAACAAAAGTGTCTGCCTCGATTCATATTTGGAAGTGAATGCTGTGAGCATGTGTGATAAAGAATAAAACATCACAACAGCAGCTCCCAAGCACCTTGTACTTGGGGGCACCCAGCTCACAGCACGAGCTGTCCAGGGGATTTGGACACTGGGACACCATCAGATGCTTCTGATATCTGCCTGCCCATCCTCCCACAGAAGCTACCCCGCGTCCGTGAGCACCGAGGGCCCCTGGCCCAGCTGCGGGGCCACCCACCCCAGTGGCAGCCAAGCTTCTGTGTTCTGCGTGGGGATGGCCGCCTGGAGTGGTTCAGCCACAGGGAGGTGAGTGCGTGGCTTACAGTCCATCTACATCTCCATCCCACCCTCCCCAGTGTGGGTTTGGGGTCCAGTTCCTAGCATAGCCCCGCTCCTTTCTTCGGTCATCAAATATGAATCAAGGTCATCTGTGTGCTTGGCCCCTGGATGGGCAACCATCTCCTGCTGTGCCAGGCGGGTAAACTGAGGCCCAGGCCAGGGTAGGGACTCACTTGTGGTAATCAGCAGAGTGAGGTTGAAACCATGCGAGGCCTTTGCATATCCCACCGGCATCCTGCCTCCCAGCTGGGGAATTCTTATCTCCCTGGGACTCAGTTTTCACCTCTGTGAAATGGGATGATGATGGTCTATGCCACATGGGGCTGTGAGGATTCGATGAGATAGTCCTCATATAGCACTACAGACTGGCCTAACACACAGTGGGTACTGGGTGCTCCACTGTGGAGAAGGGCAGAGGGGTGGAGGCAGTGAGGTGGGTTAACCCCAAATCTTCCCCTGATCCCACACTTGGACATAGAAGCCACCATTTAGATCTGTCCCAAGACAGTTCTTTGGATGCCTTTTGCAGGAATATGAAAATGGGGACCATCCCCTGGGCTCCACGACCCTGACGGGGTACACAGTCCTGACTTCCCAACGTGAATATCTCTGCCTGTTGGATGCTCTCTGCCCAGACTCCTCAAGTAAGGCTCCTGGGGACCCCAAGAGCTGGCTTCTCTACTTTTGCACTGGTGATACTGGAGCCAGATCATTTTTTTCTGCAGTGAGGGCTGCCCACTGCACCACAGGGTGTTAAATAGCATCCCTGGCCTCACCCACCAGATGCCAATAGCACTCTGCATCCCAAATGTGACAATCAGATATAACTCCAGAAACTGCCAAGTGTCCTTAGGGGCAGCGTTGCCTCTGGGTGAACACTCTGTCTCTTGGAAGAGAAACACCCACTCTTGTCAGAGTGAAGGAGTTAGGTCACTAAACCAGAATCAAAGCAGCAAAGGGTAAAAATGATAAAAAATCTGGTGTCAGCAAGCATATGGAGAGATGGACAGTGGTGGGCAGGAAAACTACAGACTTCCATCTTCCTCCTCTTCCTGCCCCTCCAACCTCTCTTCCTATCACCTCCCCTTCCTCCCCACTCCTCCTCCTTCTCTCTCTGAATAGTGTAAGGAGCAACATAAGTGGCTGGCATGCATCTGACTGAGGGCCTGCATCATCTCATTGACTCTGTCCAGAAGGCAGTCCCATCACTAATCACCCCATTTCATAGAAGGGGAAACTGTGGCTTCGGACTACCATACCGTTAAGAGCCAGAGTTACACCCTTTGCTTCACTGCAGAGCTATTCTGCTGCTTAATGATGCAAAGATGTAGCAATGAAAACCATCTGCAGAAATGCTGATGATGTTGAAAAGATGGGAGTGCACCCAAATACTCATCCTTTGGGGCTGATTAAATAAACTATGGCCTGACCCTTAGGAAAGAAATCTGTGCAGCCTCTGAATGTATCCCAGACATACACAGGAGCCAAAAGGCCAGTTATACATCAGAAAACTCCACCCTGTTAAAAAATGCATCCCATATAGCTTTGTGCAGATTTAAAAATCTGGAGTAATGTCTCCCAAACTGTTAACAGTTATTATCATCTCTGGAGGCTGTGATTAAAGGGCTGCATGAGGAGGAATGTCCACTTCTTTCTGCATTATTGTATGTTACTGCAGTTTATATCTATCACTCTGAAAATCTGAACAAAACGCTTAAGGATTTACGAGATCTCAATTTAATTAATCTGGGCTTCCCTGGTGTCTCTGTTGGTAAAGAATGTGCCTGCAGTGCAAGAGACCACAGGCAGCCTAGGAGACCTGGGTTTGATCCCTGGGTAGGGAAGATCCCCTAGAGAAGGAAATGGCAACCCACTCCAGTATTCTTGCCTGGAAAATCCCATGCACGGAGGAACCTGGTGGGCTACAGTCCATAGGGTCACAAGAGTCCGACCCAATTTAGCAACTAAATCACTGCCAATTTAATTAATTGAAATAAATTCACTAATTTTTGTCCTCCCAATTATTCTAGGTCATTGGTATCACTTTTTAGCTCATTTTACAGACAAGAAAACTGAGGGATTTTTTAGGGTGATGGAAATCTGTGCGAAGAGCTAGAAAATGGTTTGGCCAGGTATGAATCTGGGCCTAGCTGACTCCAGCACCCTCCAGCAAGCAGGACTCAGATCACATGCCAATTCAGACGGTTGTTGGTGGCTCCCCAGGCCGCTGTGTTGAGGAGAATGCTGAGGCGGATTATTAATATCTGCCCTGGGCACACCTCTTCCTGGGACTGAGCTGGAATAAGGATCTTCTAAATATTTCAGTATTCTTGCGAAAATTCCATGGACAGGGGAGCCTGGTGGGCTACAGTCCATGGGGTCGCAAAGAGTCGGACACGACTTGAGCAGTTGAGCTCACACATGGAAGCATTTCATGGGGAATGAAGGGAAGGAATGAATGAAGAGTCGAGCTTCCCTGTCTGCTTTCAGGAGACCACACACAGGAAGAGCCTGATCCCCTCTTGGAAATGCCTGTTAGCTTCCCTCTGTTCCTGCAGCATCCCTTCCGCCAGCACCTCTGTTTCTCTGCAGCCACAGGGGAGGCGCAGCGTGCCTGGAGACTAGCCCTGCAGGGCGGCATACGGCTTCGAGGCACAGGTGGGTCCTGGCAAAGGGCAGGCAGTGGTGGGGTGCAGAATCTGGGGTCAGATGGCTCTGCTCGTGCTGGCTGTGGAATCCTCTCCAAGCCTCAGTTTCCTTATCTATAAAATGGATCGTGGGGAAGGACAGAGGGGAAACAGGCAATTATGCATGGCCAGGGCTGTGATGAGGACACAGGCCTGTGGGAGCTTAGCCTGGGGATCAGGGAGGGGAAGTCAGAGCTGGAGTCTCAAAAAGATGAGGGACCAGCCAGGTCAAGAAGAGGAACAGAACTGACACATACAGTTGGGCAGGTTGTTGACTGAACAAATGTACTTAACTGGAAAGGCAATTGGAGACTGCCTTGCGACCTGGGTGGTGACTGCCTGTAGGAGATGTCTCTTCCTAAATGGCATCGACATCGACGGGAATTTAAGCCAACTGCAGAAGATAGTGGAGGACAGAGGAATCTGGTGTGCTACAGTTCACAAGGTCACAAAGAATCAGACACGACTGAGCATCTGAACAAAAAAACATAAAGCTCGCTTATGGGCTGATGATGGTCTTAGGGAGGTGTGCTTCCTGCGGAGAGCAATTCTTTGTGCAAAGGTCTGGAAGTGGTTGACCTAGCTGTTTGAACCTGGCGGGGAGTCAGGCAGCCTGAGGAGAGTAGGGGAGGAATGCGTGGACACTTAGGAGTCGCCCCCTCAGTCCTGCAGCGAAGTCAAGCGCCGGCAGCCCGTGCCTTCCTAGATGCCATACGGCTCTACCGGCAACAACACGGCCAATTTAGCAACGATGACGTGACCCTAGGCTCCGACGCTGAGGTCAGTGCCGCACCAGGCCGCACCCGGGACCCCCAGATCCCCTCTCGGCCCACTGAAGTACCCATGGTCACCTCTCCCGCAGGTGCTGACCTCGGTACTGATGCGGGAGCTGCTGCCAGCGCTGCGAGCCCAGACCCTGCCCGGCCTGCGAGGAGACGGCCGCGCCCGGGCCTGGGCCTGGACCAAGGTAGGCACAGGGTCGAGGAGGTGGAGTAGGGACGCTCGGGAGGCCAGGAGGGGGATAGGAGTCGGACTTGAGTGCCCAGTTTCTCTGCGCGTCTCTCTATGCTTGTCTCTGTCTCTCCGTCCCTCTCATCCCCGCCCCGCTTGGCGGTCTACCGCGCCCCTGGCCCTTGTCGGGTCCCCTTGCTGGTCTGAGTAGCTCCTGGACGCCGTCCACGCTGCAGTCCTGGCTGGAGCCTCCGCGGGACTCCGCGCCTTCCAGCCCGAAAAGGACGAGCTGCTTGCGGCCCTGGAGAGGACAATCCGCCCAGATGTGGATCAGATGCTGCGGCTGCGGGCACGCGTGGCTTCCAGGCTGAAGGGTGCGGTTCGGGGGCGTGGCCTAGAGGGGCAGGGCTTGCGTGGGAGGGGCCGGGCTGGCAGCCGTAGAAAAAGAAGGGGAACTGGTTGGGTGTAAGGGTTGGGGGGCGATGATCTGGAACCCTGAGACCTAGCAGGGGCAGGGCCAGAAAAGGAAAGGGCGGGGCCGAAGTGGGAGAATGGACGTGGTTTTGAGGTTTAGGCTGAGGGTGGGGCGAGACAAGGGCCGAGTCAAGAGGAAGAGCTGGGCCGCGGGAAGGGGGAGAGCCAGGGACGCAGAGGGTGAGACTCCAGACCCTGACTGGGTGGGGAGATGGGCCGAGGCGTTGGCAGGAGCGGGTCTGACCCGGGATGAGGTTGTCCGGTCAAACAGCGGAGATGGCTCCTACTCAGCGCAGTAACAAAGAGAACTGGGTTTGAATCCGGACTCGGCCTCCTAGTGTGCGACTTTTGAGCTGATCCTCATCGCACTTGAAGCCTCAGTTTTCTCATTTGTAAAATAGGATAGAGGAGGATGCTCAGAGTCTGCGCTCCCATCTTCCTCACCCCGTTGAGCAAATAGTCGCACACCTCCCCCCTCCCCTCTCCTATTTGCTGAGCACCTGGAGGAGATCCAGGCCAGTGTCTTCCACTCGCAGCCGAGGTCCAGGGCCCCCTGGAGTCATGCTTGCGCGGGAAGGTGGATGCACAGCTGCCCCGGATCACACAGACGCTGCTGAGCACTGTGGAAGCCGAACTCGCGGCAGTGCGGACCCTCCTAACCCAGGGCATGGATCGCCTGTTCCGCCTCCTTCGTGGGAGTTCCTCCAGCACCCAGCTGCGGAAGGAGGTGAACCTCAGGGGCTCTGGTTCGTCGGGCCTATGGGCAGTGTCTTAACTTTATGGAAGAGTCACGTGAACCTTGCATCTTTCTTGTTTGAAAATCCTCTTTTGAAAATCTCCGAACTTTCTTCTAGGCTGCGTTTTACTCAGGGTGGGCCACGATGGGCGGGGAGGAGTGAGAGGCCAAGATTAGCGATTTAGCAACAGTTATCTGGAGTCACCGGACCCGGAAACTCTTCCTCCTCCCATTCACTTGTTTGGCCACAGCCCACCCCATCTCCTGAGACAGAATTCTGCTCTATGCAGGTCAGCTCAGTTCTTCTGCTATTGAAATGAGAGCATACTATATGCCAAGAAACATTCAACTCATTGTTGACCTTTAAAATGAAACAGCCAGTTATTTTACCAACAAAACATTTTAGGGAGAGAGAGACACAGCCTCCACATTGTAATTTGGGACATGCAAGCTAGGGCAAAACCATAGGCAAATCTCACAAAGGGGAGGAAGGTTACTTTATAGAGAAAAAGGAGGAAGTTGGGAGGGGTGACTTTGAAGGAAAGCAGGAGTTCAGAATGTTGACGCTTTCTCATTGGCTGAGTGGTGGTAGTTTCTCATTGGTTGGGGCTGTTACTGGGTAAGGAGAAAATCTTCCTCCTGTGGGACTGGTAAAGCAGTAATTTTCTTTTCCCTGTTTGGAGGGGAGGGCAGAGGGCAAGGAGTGACAGTGCATGAGAGCTCTCCCTTTAGGGCTTAATGGCTTCATTTTACTTATTTATTTGGCCCAGCCACTGGACTTGTGGGATCTCAGTTCCCTGACCAGGGATTGAACCTGGGCCATGGCGGTGAAAGTGCGAAATCCTAACCACTAGACTGCCAGGGAACTCCCACAATTTCATTTTAAATGAGGTTTCCAGTATTCTTGCCTGGAGAATCCCATTGACAGAGGAGCCTGGTGGGCTACAGTCCATAGGGTCTCAAAGAGTCAGACAGGACTGAGGGACTAACACTAACACTCCCTTCATGAATCTTCACATCTCCATTTCATAGTCATCTCCCCCAGAAATTTTCCCTGGTCCTTTCTGCAGCTGCAGCTGTTTATGCCTCCCTCCTCATATGAGCATTTACACACTGCTATGGTTGTTCGTCTAAACTCTGTCTCCTCCAACTTTTGCGTGGGCAATTTGAGGGAAAATACCACTTTGGATTATCCACTTCTGCAGCCCCTGGACCTAGCACAAAAAGGACATCAGGTGATGGCATTGGTGGGACAAGGGCTGGGTGTGCCCATTTCCCCTCCGTCACGCCATCACCACAGTATCATTTTTTTCAAGTTTCACCATTTTATGTCCATCACACCATACCTCACCTTTATTGTGGTGTTTTGGTATTTTTTTTTTTTTTGGTGACAGCTGAGTTGGGATGTGTTTCCAGTTGTGTTTCCCCTTCATTGAATTGGCCATGAGGCCCTTGGCCCTGCTTTTCCACTGGTGGTGTTTTTCTCACCTGTCATTGAAATGCAGGTGTACTCATTTGGGGAGATGCCATGGGACCCAGAGCTGATGCAGATTTGCTACCGGGAGGCCAAGAGGAGCCAGGGGCAGCTGGGGCAGCTGGCAGCGCTGTTTGGCTTCTTTGGAACACAGAGCCTAGTGTTTGGGGCCCAGGATCTCGCACAGCAGGTAAGGGTTAGTTGGAGGCTGGGAGGAGACGAGGCAAGGATGGCAGCCCCTACTTAACAGGTGCTACGTGTGTGCTGAGGAGACCACAATGACCCAGACAGACCTGAGCCTCCCTGGCCGGGCTCCCAGGGTCACACAGACCCGAACTCGTGAGCAGGCAGTAACCACATCTGATGGACAGGGCTGTGACAGGGACACCCGAGGTGCTATGGGAACCCTGAGGGGGCACCTGATCCATCTCCAGGATTGGGAGAGTTTCCAGGAGGAGAGGACTGCCAGGCTGGGGCAGCCATGGGGGGAATGGGAATAGGGTATATCCTGGGTATAATGAGCAGTGTGGTTAAGCCCTGGAAGGTGAGAGAGCTTGTCCACCTTTGGGAAAGTAAAGCAGTTTAGAGACATTGGGTTGTAGATTTCAAGAGTGGGCAACTATGTGAGAGATATGACAGAGAGGTGGGGAGGCAGATGAATCAGGGCCTTGAGTAATGGGGCTGCAGGGGCTGGGTTCTTTTCAAGGGCAGTGGGAACCACAGCAAGTGTGTGAGCAGGAGAGGGGCACGAGCAAATTGCAAGTTTTTTAGAAAGCCCTGCCTGCCATGGAGGGAGGGGGTGGGCAGGGCAGTGGCTGTCGGTGGCAGGAATGGAAGCAAGGAGGTCTGAACCAGAGCAGGTTGGTGGAGAGAAGCCAGGGGTTTTGAAGGCCAAGGGGATGGGACCTGCTAATGGACGTGGTAAGGGAGAGAGATAGAGACTGAGAAGACCCAGTTCTGCCTGGCCCGGTTGTTCGGTCTGCATACTGCACAAGAGAGCTCAGTCATGAAGCCTGGACTCTGGACAACTCTCTGCTCCCCATGCTGGGCCTCCTGGCACTGACTGGATGAGGCTTAGGTCCTGAGAGGAAGAGAGTGCTATATTTTTCCTTTTTAAAATTGTATTTTAAAATATTTATTTATTTGGCGGTTCCCAGTCTTCGGACGCAGGATCCTTAGTTGCAGCACATGGGAATCTTCAGTTGTGCCATGCCAACTCTTAGTTGCATCATTTGGGACCTAGTTCCCTGATCAGGGATCAAACCAGGCCTCCTGCATTGGGAGCTCGGAGTCTTAGCCACTGAACCACCAAGGGAAGTCTCAAGGGTACTGTATCTTGGGACAAGAAGGAGCCTGGGGGGAGGTAGCTGGTCAGGGCAGGCTGGATACTGAGAAGGGTTCAACTGAGCAGGCGCAGGGCCCAGAAAGAGCATGCATTTCCAAGGCTCATCTCAGCATCTCCTCCCACAGCTCATGGCTGACGCTGTGACCACCTTCCTACAGCTGGCTGACCAGTGTCTGACCACGACTCTGGACTGCGACCAGGCCACCCAGCAGCTGGAGAAAGTCAGGGGGCGCATGCTGAAGGTGAGGTCTGAGAGGAGGGCATGGCAATGGGCCTGATTGTTCAGGTGGTTGGGGGACCAGCTGCTGTGTGTGTCATGCAGAAATTCCAGTCGGATAGCAGCTCGGCACGGAGGAGGTTCATCCACAGCTGGCTGCTCTGCATCTTCCTGCCCTTTGTGTTGGGCCAGCTGGAGTCGAGCTGCAAAGCGGTGAGCTGATGGGGGACAGGCCCTACAGAACAACCAAGCATCATAGAGCCACCCTGATGCTTAAAGACTTCGGTTCCCTGAGCCCTGCGGCTGGGTCAGATGGCTCCTCTGGGCTTCCATAATGTTCTCTGCTTCTCCCATGACATGGGAGATGTCTGCTATTTGAGAGCTGGCATGGGGTCCCATGTATCACGTATCAGCAGGTGATACAGGCTTCAGAGCAAGGAGGAAGCAGAGAGGGAGTGTGTGTGTGGGGAGGGTTCTGAGTGGATAGGAGGCTCTCTTTGAGAAGATGATGCTTGAGAAGCAGTGAACTAAAGGCATGAGGCATATCAGGGGAAGGGTGTTTTTTGCACATGCATAGGTCCTGAGGTAGATCTGTTTCTGGTATGCTGGAAAACGGTGAAAAGGCCAGTGTGGTTGGAGCTTGGTGAGCGAGAAGGTGGGAAGTAGACAAGGGAAGAGGTCACAGGCACCTGGCTACACACGGCTTAGGGGCACTGGAAAGTGGTCTGCAGCAGGGGTCAGGCAGGAAGTGGCTGTGAGGGGACCCAGCAGGAAAACCTATCCTGTTCCCACTGAGATGTGATGTGCTTTGTTTCACCAATCCCCACAACAACCAAGGGAATAATGAGTCAAGGAATCCATTTTAAAGATGCGCAGACTGAGGCCCAAATTTCCCTGGCTAATCAATGGACATGAGTTTGAGTGAACTCTGGGAGTTGGTGATGGACAAGAGAAGCCTGGGGTGCTGCAGTCCATGGGGTCACAAAGAGTCAGACACGACTGAGCAACTGAACTGAACTGAATCAGTGACAAAGCTGGGGAAGGAGTCCATTTTAAAGATGAGGAGACTGAGGCCCAAATTTCACTGACTAATCAGTGACACAGCTGGGGCTGGAACCCATGTCACACACAGCCCACTCCTCTAGCTCAGCCCCTCACCTGCTTTGGTTCTAGAAGCTGCTTAAGTTTGAAGGGGACGTCCTTGCTGTGGGCAGCCCTGCCCTGACCATCGAGGGGATTTACGAGGATGTTGTCCGGGCTTTCCTGCTCCAGAGGATCAATCGAGGTAAGCCCCTCCCCCTATAGCTCAGGGGAGCCTGGTGACTCCTTGCTGCATCTACTGAGCCCTACCAGCGTCCCCATGCCTCTCACTTCCTGTGAACACTAGCCTTTTGACTCAGGGCCAGGACTGGGAAAGAAGGTATCTGGGGTGGGAGAGCCTATAAGGACAGTGATGGAAGTTCCCTGAAGGAGGGGGCACTGGTGCGGGGCTGTGAGGGATGTGTAGGAGTTCTTAGGCTGAAAGGAGGGAGGGAAAATTTAAAAACTTGGGATACATATTTACATTTATTCATTCGAATAACCTCTCCCTGTTTTATTCTGAGCTGGCATTGAGGCCCCAAGTGTACGTGGACTTGAGAGTAGGCCTCTCAGGATTTCCTGGGCTGGGAAGAGGCCTTTAAGAGGCAGCCTTTAAAAAAGACAAATACAATTCAATGCATATATATGAATATGTATTAAAAAAAAAAAAAGAGTAAGAAGGGATGCAGAAAGAGCAGTCAGAGTTAGCAAAATTCTGGGAGCCAGGAAGTAAGGGTGAGAAGAAACGCAGAGAATCTCAGAGGAGAAACTCAGAGATAGCAAAGTTCTGGGAGCCAGGAAGTAAGGGTGAGAAACTTCCTTGTTCTGTGCATGGCCAAACAAAAAGAACCCAGTTATCTCAGAATAGGGGACATTTTAAATGGAAAAAGTTTCTAGAAAACAAGTTTCTATTCCTAGAAGCTTTACATGTCATGTGGGTGGGGTATGGTGGGTGGCTGGGGGCGGGGTTTCCACCCTGAACTGATTTGTGAGGTCTGTTTGAGGTGCTGTGCTGAAAGGTGGAGTAGGTCGCCTTCAGGCTCAGTGAGGGTGTGAGGGTTGGCTAGCAGTGTCTGCCATGGGCACAGGTGTGGGCATAGGTTCGTCTGAGCCCTTCCCTTAGGGCTCCTGGTTGAGACACATCCCCCATCCTTTGCCCTCTTGTGGCCTCCCTGGGAAAATTCATGGAAGCCCTGGGATTCTGGGGTTTATCCACGTGGGCCCAGGGGTTTCTATTTTATTTTAGAATTGAAAAAGGCCCTTGGGGCCAGAAACATGTCCTGCATTCTGGATGACTGCTCAGAGGAGCCATGGGACCAGGCAGAAACAGGTGAGGCGCTCAGAGGTTCTTGGCTCATGCCAGTGAATTGCTGGGGGTCAGGCAGGGGGGTCTCCAGAGGGGTTGTGAGTGTGGGTTCTTGGATGGAGCAGCATGCACCTTGTCTGCTGACTTGGCCAGGTGGCCAGGCTCATAGTGAGCTAGGGCAATGGCAAGCCACAGAGTGTACCTAAGTGATAGAGGTATCCTCTGACATGCATATGAATTTGTGTCCCATTTCTTCTTGTCAGGACTCTATAGGGCCTCTCCCAGCAGCTACTGGTTCCCAACACTGGTGGGGAAGATAGTGGTGATGGGAGTTTTGAGTTCACTTCGAACAATGCAAGGAACTGTGTTCAGGGCTGGGGCAGCCTAGCCTCCTACTATAGGACCCGACAGCAAGCTCCTTGTTGGAACAGTAAATGCAGGTAGGGCAAGAATTCCCTGAAATGGGACAGAAAACAGCTGGTCCAACTGGAAGCTGACCAATGGGCAAGATGTTTATAATCTGGGTGCTCAGAGCCCAGGGTGGATGTAGGGATTCTGGAGTGGCTCACAGCTCCTCAACTCTCTTGGGTATCACTGTTTCGAGAGCTTTGTGAATCCACCCAGCTATGTGGCTCCCACATTCTTTACCCACAGAAACTCTGAAATAATAAATGTAGTTTTCAGTGGCTAACTTTTGGGGTCCTTTGTTATGTGGCAGTAGCTAAGACACATCCCAGCTGATCTGGGGTAGCATCTCAGAGTCAATCGAATTTCTCAGGTAGCTCAGTGGGTAAAGAATCTGTCTGCAATGCAGGAGATGCAGGAGATATGGGTTCAATCCCTGGGTCAGGAAGATCCTCTGGAGGAGGGCATGGCAACTCACTCCAGTATTCATGCCTGGGAAATCCCATGGACAGAGGAGCCTGACAAGCTATAGTCCATAGGGTTGCAAAGAGTTGGACATGACTGAAGTGACTGAGCTCAGGGTCATTTCTCAACAGATTTAAATGTCTACTAGTGGCATTTCTGAGTCAAAACATATATACCATTTCAAGGCTTATTATGACCCCCACACCTTCACCTTACTCCTCTCCGGAAAGGCTGTGCCTTTTAATGAACTGAGTCAATTGCAGCAGATAAACTGATGAATATTCACACTTGCTGGGATGGATGAAGATTGAACAATTTTTAAATGATTAAAATTATCCTGAAATGTCAGAATATTTGGGGATTTGCAACTAGGATGAGGAACTGTGTATGGGCTTCTTAACCTATTGTTGTTCAGTTGCTCAGTTGTGTCTGATTCTTTGCGACCTCATGGACTGCAGCACGCCAGGCTTCCCTGTCCTTCACCATCTCCCAGAGCTTGCTCAAACTCATGTCCATTGAGTCAGTGATGCCATCCAACCATCTTGTCCTCTGTTGTCCCCTTCTCTTCCTGCCTTCAACCTTTCCCAGCATCAATTTAACCAGAATCTAATTGATGATGGGATTTTGCTTCTAGTCTTTTGCACTGATAGCTAATGCCACTGTGAATGACCTTTCATGTACTTTTCATGCAAGTGGGTAAATCCCCCAAGGTGAAATCTCAGGGTTTAGAGCATATATGTTTGTCATTTTGGTAGCAGTTTCCAGAGTGCTCTCCATCAAGGTGGTCGCATCTGGTACCCCCTCACCTGGAGGTGGACTATTTCCCCACAGGCTGTTAGCTGACTTGGGATTTCTCAGATCTTCTGGGTGAAAAATGTCTCAGCATCATTTCAATGAACATATCTTATTGGGAATGAGGTGGAGAGTCTTTTCATGTGTTTAGGAGCCTCTCTGTGAAACTCTGTTTCTCTTGTTGGCCCACGTACGTATCTTCTGGGTGCTTTCACATTTCTGTTAAGCTTTTCTCACTAAGCTTCCATTTCCTAGGTATCTATTATATGCCAGGCACCTGATATGTCCAAATGTTTTGGCATCATTACGATACTTTTCCATTTTACAGATGTAGAAACTGAGGCTCCGAGAGGGACTTGCTCCAGGCAACCAGGCCCCAGCACCGAGGTCTAGCCACTATGCCCACGGCCTCCTCCGGGGACATTCCAGCGCTGAAGCTCTGCCCACACTTATCGTCATTCTCAGCAGATAAATGTCTACTTGTGGAATTTCTGAGTCAAAACATATGTACCATTTCAAGGCTTATTATGACCCCTACTCCTCTCCAAAAAGGCTGTGCCTTTTATTAACACTCCCACCAACAATATTTGTGCATATTCTCCTTTCCAAACACTGGAACTTTTCATAAAAGAAAGACTGCCAATCTGATAGACACACACAGATTGCATTGTTTAAATTTCTTTGATGACTATGTGCATGCATGCTAAGTCACTCGGTTGTGTCTGACTCTTTCTGACCCTTTGGACTGTAGCCCATCAGCCTCTTCTGTCCATGGGATTCTCCAGGCAGGAATCTTCGAGTGGGTTGCCATTTCCTTCTCCAGGGGATCCTCCCAACCAAGGGATGGAACCCTTATCTCTTACGTCTCCTGAAGTGGGAGGGGGGTTCTTTACCACTAGCTAGAAGGCACTAGCGACCCACTCCAATACTCTTGCCTGGAAAATCCCATGGATGGAGGAGCCTGGTAGGCTGCAGTCCACAGGGTCTCGAAGAGTCGGACACGACACTTTCACTTTTCACTTTCATGCATTGGAGAAGGAAATGGCAACCCACTCCAGTGTTCTTGCCTGGAGAATCCCAGGGATAGGAGCCTGGTGGGCTACCGTCTATGGGGTCGCACAGAGTCAGACACGACTGACGTGACTTTGCAGCAGCAGCAGGGTCACCTAAAAATATCTCTACTGACCATTTATATGTTTGTGTGTTTTTATGTTTTGCTTTGTTTTAGTGAGTTGCCTGTTCAGAGCTTTTACCTACTTTTATCTTCAGGAGAGTTTATCTTTTTCTTATTGATCTCTAATAACTCTTTATATATTAAGGATATTAACAGTTTTGTGATACAAGCTATAGATTTTTTTTTCCCCTCAGCTTGCTGTGTGCCTTTGGAATTGTTTACTTGCTCCAAATCTTAACTTAGATTCAAGTTTCCCAGCTGACAGTAGAGGTTTTACTGGTTTCCCCCTGCCTGCCAGAAGCCATCAGTCCACTGGAGGTTGGCAGCTTCTGCACATCACAAGCCTTCCAGCTGCTTCCGGCACCAGTCCCAAGAGGGATTTCCCCAATGTCTTTCTCAGTTCAGCTTTCAGAGGGAGGACATGCAGACTCCCTGGTTTTCTCCCATTCTGCCCTGGAATGTTCATCCTCCCCCAGGAGAATGAGCTTCTCCTTAGCTTTCCCTCCTAAACTTTTGCCTCATGTCCCTTGAGCATATCGAGGACACACAATCTGTGCTGTGAATTTTACTTCACAATATTGAGGCTCCCCCCACCGCTCACGTTAACAGATATCGGAGCATCTTTCTTAAAACAATTTTTTATAACAACACAAAAGCGATCAGGGAAGCCTGGTGTGATGCCGTTCATGGGGTCGCAAAGAGTGGGACACGACTTAGCAACTGAACAACAAAAAGTGATTAGAAACACATTAGATTATTGGGAAAATTAGATTATTGAAAAACAATCCCCTTGTAGCATTTCTAGGGAAACGCCCACGTTGTCTCCAGAGCGTGTGCTCAGCGAGTTCTATCTTCTGACAATCCTGCGGTCGTTATGACTCCATTTTACATATGGGCAAACTGAGGCTCACACAGCAACCCCAAGCGCGGGCTGGATTTATAGCCAGGTCTGGGGGCCCATGCTCTTAGTATCCAACAGCCCCTGAGGACATCTCTGGGAGACTGAAAACTAAGACGGTAAAACCATGTTGCAGCAGAGGAAACTGAGATTCAGACCTCAGGAGTCTCAACCCAGATCCTCACTATCCAGGTCTGCCTCGTGACACAATCGGTGTGTGTGTTAGTCGCTCAGTCGTGCCCAACTCTTTGCGACCCCATGGACTGCAATCCACCGGGTTCCTCTGTCCATGAGATTTTCCCGGCAAGGATACTGGAGTGGGTTGCTATTTCCTTCTCCAGGGGGATCTTCCCAACCCAGGGATAGACGCAAATTCTTTATCGACTGAGCTACAAATAGAAGTGGGACAGAGAATCGGGTTGATCCCGGCGGGGAGCAGTTTCTGAGGCAAGCCAGATTCTGAGCTCTGCACACTTTTACTGCACAGACCCAAGTTCAGAGCTCTCCAAGTCTATGAGGGGGCGGGGGATCCCAAGCCTGCCTATAAGTTGACGTCATTCCTCCTAGCCAGCTGCTGCTGAGGGTACGAGGCACTTGTGTCTTTAAGACCGTTTGGAGGCGGGCCCTAAAGCCTGATTCCGCCCGGAGCTCTCCTCCCCTTTAAGGCGCGGAGCAGGGGCGGAGTCCTCACGTCCCCTTTAAGGCGCGGTCCGCGTCCGCCGGCAGAAAAGCGGCTTAAAGGCGACTCGTGGCGCGATGGCGGCGGCCCCACGCGCGTGCAGGGGACACGGGCGGCCGCTCCCGGTACTGCTGCTGCTGCTGCTGCTGGCGCTGCTGCCTTTGGGGGGCCCGCCCGGCGCCGCCGCCTACTTCCCCGAGGAGCGCTGGAGCCCTGAGTCGCCGCTGCAGGCGCCGCGAGTGCTGATCGCGCTGCTGGCGCGCAACGCGGCCCACGCGCTGCCTGCCACTCTGGGCGCGCTCGAGCGGCTGCGGCATCCGCGGGAGCGCACGGCGCTGTGGTGAGCGCGGCGCCCACCGGCTCCGCATCAGGCCTGCTGTCCCCGTCCCGGCGGGTCCACGCCGCGCCCTGCCCTCTGTCTTCGCACTGGGCAGGGCGGACCAGACCCACGCGTGCCCTCTGCTTGCTGTCTCCTTCGGGCGGGTCAGACCCGCGCCGCGCGCGCGCCCTGCCTGCTGTCCCGCATCAGAGCGGACCAGAGCTGCGTGTGCCTTCCTGCCTGCTTTCCTCCGCCGCGTTAGCACCGGCAGAACCGCGCTGAGCCCGCTGGCCCCTTTAGGGTGGGGCGAGCCACTGTTCTGCCGCCTACTGGCTTCCCTGCCCCCACTCCCATTAGGACATATCCGGGATCACCCGTGCCGCGCAGCCCGAGACTAACCCCCTAACCCACTTGGGAGCATTCACAGCTTGAAAGATGGGAAGCCTGAGAACCGCCCCCCGCACTGGGGCGTTGCCGTGGCCCACACTGCACTTCTACTAACTGAACGTCTTTTCGCTCCTGCTGCTGTTTTGGTCCCTGAGCCCAGCCTGAATCAGACTTCCTGCCTCCTGACTACTGGAGTGGGTGGGTGGGGTGCCCGGCGGATGGCGGCGGGTAGGGGGGAGCAGGTCCTTCCTGGAAGCGGAATGGGGCAGGGCCAGGAACAAATCTGGCTGATGACTCATTGCTTCCTACCTCAGTTTTCTCATCTGAAAAGTGGGGATACTAAGATAACTCTGATTGAGTTGTTTTTGAAGATGAACCAGTTAATGAGTGTGAAGCCCTTGTGTCCGAGTTGTGAATATCATAATAATAATTTTGTCCGATTTTGTTGTTATTACTGTTATCAGTGTTATCGTTGTTGGCAGCTAAAGAACAATTCATTTGGGAGAATAGTTCTCAACTGATGGCTTATTCCTTTTCTCTCCAGTCCAGATAATCCAAGCACTTAGTTGGTGCTTAAGAAATGTTTCAACTCCACTGCTCACAGGAGAGAGTTGAAGAAGGCAGGACCGGACTGTGTGATATAAATGTATTTTTACTGAATTGTACATATTTAGTAACAAATATGGTTGTAAGATCCTAGATGCCCTAGAATACTGGCATCATATCTAATGTGTTTTTCCAAAATGATCTTGTGTAGTCCCCTCTACAGCTCAGGGAAGTGGGCCCAGTCCTCACCCCCTGTGTTACAGATGAGGAAACTGGGGCATGGTGGGGGCATGTCATGCCCAGGGCTGTGTAGCTGGTGTGAGGCCCAGCTGGTAGGTGGCAGCCCTGGTGGCCTCACTGCTGCCTGTCCTGCCTGCGTCTCCCTCACTTCACTCCCTGTCCTGCTCCGCCTACAGGGTGGCTACAGACCACAATGCAGACAACACGTCGGCAGTGCTTCGGGAGTGGCTGGTGGCTGTGAAGGGGTTGTACCACTCTGTGGAGTGGCGGCCATCGGAGGAGCCCAGGTGAGCGCCAGGCCTTGCCCTGGTCCCCTCCTCCAGTTGCACCTGGCTGTGTCCCTGCTCACACACCCTCCACAGCTCCCATTGTCCTGAGACAGACACGCCCGCCCCCTCCCTCCAGCCCCTGATGCTCCAGTCCAGCTCTTCAGCCTTTAGCACCGGCTCTGGCTACCTACCCACCTCGCCTCCAGCTTCCCCAGTGGGCCATAATCCTCCTGCTGGACTTTTACCCCCTCTTTTTATTCCACCTGGAATTCCTGCATTCCCTAGGCTTTGTGGTGGACGCCCGCTGCTTTATTCCTTGCCTCTCTTAGCTCAGCTGTTTACCTTTCCCACGAGCCCTTGGCCGACGTGGAAAGTTCCTTTCGTTCTTTCAGGCTTTAGTTCTGTACCCACCCACTGCCCAAGCCAGATTAGGAGTCTAGGAGGAGTCTAGGCTCCCAGTTTTCTTTGACTCCCCATCCCCTCAGAGATGGGGGCGTGTCCCTACAAGGCAGTAGAGGCCCCTTTGTCTCTCACCCCTCTCCAAGCGTTCTTCCCCTCTGGGTCTTTGCACACACTGTGTCCCCTACTTGGGACATACCGTACCTCCGTCCTCCTCTACTTTCTCCTTGCTTCTTCCCAGCCTTCAGATCTAGCTTACACATCCCCTCCTCCAGGAGGCCCTCTCTGACTACCCCACATTCAGCCAGCTCAAGGCCTCTCTGGGCTCCGACATGCCCTGTGCTTCTCCCCTCACAGCTGCCTCTCCGCAGGTCCTACCCAGATGAGGAGGGCCCCAAACACTGGTCTGACTCACGCTACGAGCATGTCATGAAGTTGCGCCAGGCGGCTCTGAAATCAGCCCGGGATATGTGGGCTGACTACATCCTGGTGAGTTTCTCGGCCACCCAACCCAGGGGTCCCCAGTAGAAGGTCTGAGGTCTCCAAGGGAAGGTGGAGCCGTGGGATTCAAAGATCAACCTTAACCCCATTTTACAGAGGGGGAAACTGAGACTCTAAGAGGGGAAGTGAGTTGTCAGAGGTGACACAGCTGGTTAGTGGAGGAGCTGGGTCTTGATCCCAGGCCACCTCGGTTCTTAATCATCAGAAGTGAGTGGGTTTTTATGTCCCCTGTGGTTGGACACTTGTTCATCTCCCCTTTTATCACCATCACCAGTGATCTGATATCTCTGCCCAGTTGCAGTGATGACCTCTGGGTGACTCCAAGAAGCAGGAGGGGGGCGCTGGGGGATGTTGGCGACACTGATCTGCTAACCCCTGACTTTCACTTCCTCCTCCTGGGCCCTTGGCAGGAAAGGGCTGGTTGAGGTTTGAGTGCAATATTAGGATACATGCCCACAGATCACGAGTCTTCTGTGAGCTCCTTCAGCCTGGCCCCTTGACCAGGCGTGGTCCCCTCACTTGGTGCGATGGGCAGGGGACACTGACCACTGAGCTTAACTCTGTGGAGGCTGAATGTAATAATGTCAGACTAACAGTAAGCCTATGGTGATTTCCCATCTATGCACCAGACCCCAAGCTTTGATCTTTTCCTTCTCTTAAAATAAATGTTTTTCGGCTGCGCTGCGTGCAGGCTACTCTCTGGTTGCGGTGCGCGAGCTCCTCGGTATAGTGGCTTCTCTTGTTGTGGAGCACGGCCTCTAGAACACGTGGGCTCCGGTAGTTGTGGTGCGTTGCCTTAGCGGCTCTGTGGCGTGTGGGATTGTCCTGGACCAGGGACCGAACCTGTGTCGAACCTGTGTCCCCTGCATTGGCAGGCAGATTCTTAGCCACTGGACCACCAGGAAAGTCCTGGTCTCTATCTTCTTATTTATTTATTTTTGGCTGCGCTGGGTCTTGGTTGCTGCTTGTAGGCTTTCTCTAGTTGTGGCGAGTGGGAGCTAGTTTTCTTTGAGGTGCACGGGCTTCTCATGGCGGTGGTGTCTCTCGTTGTGGGGCCCGGGCTCTGGGGCGCACAGGCTTCGGTAGTTGCAGTGAATGGGCTCCAGAGCTCGGGCTTAGTTGCATGTGGGATCTTCCTGGATCAGGGATCCAACCTGTGTCTCCTGCACTGGCCAGTGAATTCTTCACCGCTGAGCCACCAGGGAAGCTCTGGTCAGTACCTTCTTAATGTATCAATCAGCATGTGGCTCTCAGCCACTCCCCTTGCCTGCCCTCCTCGTGCCAGGCCTGGGGGACACAGTGAACATAAGCACAAGCTGAGCCCCACCTTCCTAGCTTCCCAGGAAAGGTGAAGGTGACCAGAAAGCAAACAAAACCGAACGAGGAAGTATCAGAAGGCGGCCAGTGCTCCGAAAGACACTGGACAGCGTGGTCAGAGCTCAGGGGCTCCTGTAACAAAGGGCCAGCACCGAGGGGCTTGACATGATGCAAGTTTCTTGTCTTACACTTCTGGAGGCCAGCAGTCTGAAACCTAGGGGAGGGGGCTTCCTTGCCGCTTCCAGCTTCTGGAGGCTTCAGGTGTTCTTGGCTTGCGGCAGCATCCCTGCAGGCGCGGCTTTTGTGATCACGAGATCTCTTCTTATAAAGTCACCAGTCACTGAATTTAAGGCCCACTCTAATCTAGCTTGGGGCTTCCCCTGTGGCTCAGCGGTGGAAAACCTGCCCGCGGTGCGGGAGATGCAGGGAGACAAAGGTTCGATCACTGCATCAGGAAGATCCCCTGGAGGAGGGTGTGGCAACCCACTCCAGTATTCTTGCCTGGAGACTCCCTGTGGACAGAGGAGCCTGGCCGGGTACAGTCCACGGGATCGCAGAGTCAGGACAGACTGGAGACGAACACCTTCACTTTCACTAATGTAGTATGAATCCCATCTCTTTTTTAAAGTGATTATTGTTTTATTTATTTTATATTCTTTTCCACTGTGGTTTATCACAGGATGTTGCATCTAGTTCCCTGTGCTATACAGTGGGACCTTTTTGTTTATCTGTCCTGTGTATAATAGCTGACACCTGCTAATCCCGTACCCCTAGCCCCTCCCACCCCCACCCCTCCTCCTGCTGCTCTCAAAGTCTGTGAGTCTGTTTCTGTTTTATAGGACAGGTTCGTCAGTATGATAGTGTAGCTTCTGCGTGTAAGTGATGTCATACGGTGTCTGCCCTTCACTTTCTGGCTTTCCTCGCTCAGTAGGAGCCTCTCTAGCTGCATGCCTATTGCTGCACACGGCACTGTCCCATTGTGTGTACGGATGTCTTCTTGACCCGCTCGTCTGCTGCTGGACATGCGGGCTGTTCGCGTGTCCCAGCTGTTGTGAACAGTGCTGCTGTGAACAGGGAGGTGCATGTGTCTTCTTGAATTAGAGTTTTGTCTGGATGTATGCCCGGACCTGGGATTGCTGGATCATACGGTCGTTCTATTTTTAGTTTTCTGAGTCGTCTCCATAGTTTTCCATAGTGGCTGCACTACATTCCCACCAACAGCGTAAGAGGGATGAACTCCACCTTAATCACATCTGCAGAGACCCAGCTTCCAAATAAGGTCGCAGTCACAGGTACCAGGGCTTGGGGACCTCCCTTAGGAGGGGGCCCTAGCGGAGACCTGAAGGAGCAGAGGAGCCAGCCTCAGTGGGAGCTGGGGGTCAGTGTCTGAGACAGTGAACAGAGCAGGGAGCAAGTTTGGGGCATTCCGGGACTGGCTAGGAAGCCAGTATAGCCAGAGTGGAGTGATGGAGGGAGGGGGTGGTGCTGAAGTGGTGGGTCGGGGCTGGACTGTACAGGCCAAGAGGGAGGGATGTGGCTTTTACTTTGAGGGTAATGGGGAGCCGTGGAGGATGTGTGAGCAGGGGAGGGCTAGCTTCTGATTTCTGATTTTTAGAAGTCCCTGTGGCTGCCGTGGGGGCAGAGCCGATTGGGCAGAAATAGGGCCATCGGGAGGCCAGGGTGGGCCCTGATATGGGGCTGTGGCTTTAGGATGTGTTCTGAGGCTGAGAGAACAGTCCCTGCTGGATGTTTGGATGCCAGAAGAACCTCACATCCTGGGCATGAGCCTTGTGGGGAGGACAGAGCCATCTCCTGGGAGGAGGAAGGAGGTAACAGGCTCGTCCTGGGATCCCTGTGACTTGGTGCCTTATCAGACCATTTTACAGATGGGAAAATAGAGGCTTAGAGAGGTGACAGCCTGCTGGGTGGCGTCTCAGAACCAGTGAGGGACAGAGGTGGGCTCAGGCCTTCTGGAACCATCCAGCCCAGGGCCGCCTTGTCTGCCTCCCTGGGTTTTGCTTTCATGGTTTGAGGTTGGCTGGTTTTCACTTTTTTCCCTCAGCAAACCTGGGTGGAACTCAGGGATCTGGTTCAGAACTCAAAGCAGCTTTTGACACACTGATGTATTTTTGTTAACTGAGGGCTTTGGTAATCCATCTGGGAATGTGAAATCATTTGTTGAGTGTTGTTGTTTTTTTTTTTTTTTTAATAATTTTATGTGTTTATTTGGGGCTTCCCAGATGGTGCCGTGGTAAAGAATCTGCCTGCCAATGCAGGAGACTTAAGAGATCCAGGTTCCATCTCTGGGTTGGGAAGACCCCCTGAAGGAGGAAATGGCAACACACTCCAGTATTCTTGTCTGGAAAATTCCGTGGACAGAGGAACCTAGCAGGCTTCTGTCTATGGGGTTGCAAAGAGTCGGGCACGACGGAGTACCTGAGTACATGCATTTATTTGTTTATTTTTGACTGCTCCGGGTCTCCATTGCTGCACGTGGGCTTTCTCTAGTTGTGGCCAGCAGGAGCTACTTGTCCTTGCGGAGCACGGGCTCAAGGGTGTGCAGGCTCTGTAGCTGTAGCATACAGGCCCAGTTACACCAGGCACATGGAATCTTCCTGGACCAGAGATCTAACCCCCTACCCCCTGCACTGACAGGCAAATCCACATCTATTGTCCTGCCGGGGAAGTCCCTAGTGTTTGAAAATTGTTATTAAAAAGCCCTCTTTCTCTATTTATGGATACTGTGAGTGTTACGTGTAAGAAAATACACAAGAAACAGTAAGAATTAGCTTAAGGGAAAAAAAAACACACCTTGTAATGTCACCTCCTAGAGAGACTCACTCTGGCTGTGTTTTTCTAATTGAGGTACAAGTCACGTCACATAAAATTAGCCCTTTTCTAGTGTACAGATCAGTGGCCTTTAGTACGTTCATCGTGTTTTGCAACCACAGCCTCTGTCTGGTTCCAAAACTAGCTTCCATCACCCCCAGGGGAAACCCAGTGCCCGTGAGCAGTCACCCCCGATTCTCCCAGTCCCTGGCGGCCACTGATCTGCTGAGTGTTTCTGTGTGTTGGCCTATTCAGGGCATTTCGTAAACTATGCGGTGTGACTTCACTCGGCCTGGTGTTTCCAGAGTTCGCCCGTGTTGCAGCGTGTGTCCCTGCTTCACGCCTCGTCACGGCTGAGTCATGTTCTGTGCGTGAAAGGGCCACATTCTGTTTTCCTTGGCTGATGGCCGCGTGGTTGTTCCCACTGTTTGGCTTCTGCGGATAATGCTGCTGAACATGGCGCGCAAATGTCCGTTAAGCCCACGTCTCCAGGTTCCTCATTCTGTGTCTCTGAGTGAACTCGCTGTAACTCGACGTTCCACTTCCTGAGAAACCACCAGACTGTCCTGACCGTTTTCACCGTGTGTATATCCCAAGGTCGCAGATTTGCATGTCCGCAGCGGCTGGGCGGGGGATGTCACAGCACTGCACGGTCTGCCCCAAGGGGCAGCCACCTCCCATCTCCAGCTGCGCCTCGCCTTGTGGGAATGCTATTCCCCTGTTGCTGGAGAAGCCTGGTGTACTAGTGTTTGCTGTTTGCAGCAAATGATTTGAGCATTCTGAAAACCCTGCGTGAGTAACGGAAAGCACGTTCTGTGGACTAGATGCATTAAAAAGAAAAAAAGAAAAACCAAGAATCCCACCTCCTGACAGCTCCCTAATATACTGTGATCTGTGTTTTCACATCCCGGTCGATAGAGAGATCCTTACTTGTGTTCTGTTGCTTGATTTTCACTTGTCTCGACTCTTGAGCCAGACAGTGCGACAGGGCCAGAGTTTCTGTAGCTGATTCTCCACGGCTAGACTCCTGAGTCGTTCCCAGCTTGTGTGATGAACAACTCTGCCGTGTGACTTACGGGGGGCACCAGCAGGCGCACACCCCTCCGTGATGACCCTGTCTGTGGGTTGGTGAATTTCCTTCCAGGTTGCCGCAAACGAGTGATCATCTTTTTACTCCGATGTTCAAAGTGTTAAAGGAAAAAAAGAACCTTACGTAAAGATCCCATTTTTACAGAATTTTTGGTTGGTGTTTAACTCACATAGAAGAAAGTGTCTTTCTCCCGGCCTCTCCCTGCAGAGGTGGCTTCTGCCCCAACCGTCCTTCTCGTCAACCAGCGCTGCCCATCTTGAAAGTTCCCATAAATGGAGCCACGTGGTACACCGGCTGTCACTTCCGGGGTCTCGCCAGCACTGTGCATGGGGCCCGTTTGTATTGCTTTGTGCCATGTGGCCCATCCCTTCTCTTGCCGTGTAGTGTATTTCATCATGTGATCGTAACTCTGATGGTGACTTAGGTCAGAGCTATCTGTTGAGAAGCACGGGGGATTCCAAGGCCGCATGTGCTACTCAGGGTACCCCAGGCCCCCGGGGCTCTGGCCTCGGCCCCAGCTGTTCCAAGCCGTGGTCTACCCCAGGTGTGTCTGCTGGCCCACGCTGATGTCAGCCCAGGTGACTCTGATGGCCCATGCTGATGCCACGTTGGGTGTTTTGCAGTTTGTGGATGCCGACAACCTGATCCTCAACCCTGACACGCTGACCCTGCTCATCGCAGAGAATAAGACGGTGGTGGCCCCCATGTTGGATTCCCGGGCTGCATACTCCAACTTCTGGTGTGGGATGACATCCCAGGTCAGGGGGCTGCTGGGGTAGGGCAGGGGCCTGGGGGTGGCGGGGGCTGGACAGAGCAAGTAGGGGCTGGGTTTGAAATCTAGCTTATTACCTTGCTGCCTCATCGTGAACATTTTATAAACACCATTGTGACAATCCTTAAATTAGGGGATGGTCTGAGATTGTTTCCACCCCACCCGCTGCCCCCAGCCACCAATACCCTGAGGCAGAAACAAATACTGAGAGGGGGAGTGACTTGCCTGTGCAAACATCACGAGGACGTGGTGACATGGTAGTGCCAGGGTAGGGCTTCAGGCATGATCCATGTGTTCAGCCAGTTCCTCCTTCCCTTGAGAGACTTCATTTTCAAACTCCTGGGGAATAATTCCAGCAGCATTCAGCTAGTTCACTCTGATTGAACCTTGTCCAGTCTCCTTCTCCACCTGAACCAGTTACTGAAGCCAGGAAAATGCCAGGCTCTGATCACCCCACCCCAGAGTTGAGGGTGGGGTTGTAGGGAAAGCCAGAGGGAGTGAGGGACAGCTGCTGGAGCAGGGCTGTGCCACCGGAACGGGGCCAGGTGGCTAGAGCCAGGATGCTGATCTATCCTATCTCTTCCTGTCTTTTTGTTTTGAATTGATACATAATTCATAGAATATAAAGTTCACCATTTTAAAAGTGAATAATTCAGTGGTGTCTATATTTTAAAGTATTCATAGAAGTCTAAATTTATATGCTAACAATTCCAATTTGTAAAGGGTACAAGGAAGAGAGAGAACAATTCCAGATTGTTCCAGAAGCTTTTAGAACTTCTAAAACATTCCCCCTGACTTTTTTGAAGTCTTGCTTCTGGTGTTTTAATTTTAAAATCAAAGAAGCTCAAGTATCTGGTCCCTTTTCAGGTTTTTAATTTCCCTTCCCAAATGCTGCCTTTCTGATCAGAAGTATTGATCTGGGTCTGTGAGTGACTATTTCCCTGTGTTCTCTGCCACTGCCCAGCGACTGAGGTTTGGGGGTTGGAGACTGCTTGGCCCTGCCCAGAGCTCTGCACTCAGGGAATGGCCACTGCAGCCAGGGGCTGACACCTGGTCTTACTCTCCAGGTGTTCTGGGCCTCCCATTGTTCTGGTCTCCAGCCTGCCCTTTAGGGACCCCCACGCAGAACTCTGCCTCCACTTCCCGCAGGGCTACTACAAGCGCACGCCTGCCTACATCCCCATCCGCAAGCGGGACCGCCGGGGCTGCTTTGCAGTCCCCATGGTGCACTCAACCTTCCTGATCGACCTGCGGAAGGCGGCATCCAGGAACTTGGCCTTCTACCCTCCGCACCCTGACTACACCTGGTCCTTTGATGACATCATTGTTTTTGCCTTCTCCTGCAAGCAGGCAGGTGAGCCCACAGGGGATTTGCCGTCATGGGATGTCTGTCTGGTTCTTGGGGACCCATTCTCAGCCCACAGAAGGTTCACAGAACCAGCGCTACAGAGTACAGCGATGACCTCAGGTGCAGCTGTATCCAGCCCTGGCTCTGCTGGGTGACTTCACTCCCCAGGTCTTTAAGTCTCTTATTGATATTTTCCTATATTCTTCCAATTATCTATAGTTGACCATAATTGCTCTCTAGTTGTATACTTAGGGCAAAAAAAAATTTTCTTAAGAGAAAGAGAACACTGAATGCTGACTTGTCATTTATTTTAAAGATGGGTCAGCAACTCATGGCCCATGGGCCAAATGCAGCCCACCATCTGTACTCACTCATATGGACCCAAGCTGGAATGTCTTTTGGGTTCTAGGATCCAACTCCCGTGTGTGTATGTTGGAGATGGGGTAATGTCCCATGCCAACCAGCAATTCTAGGACACCAGCAAGGTGTCTGATAATTCAGCTCAATTCTATTTCAATTTTGACTCTGTCCACCTGGAGATAGCATCCGATTCCACAGGTTAAGGTCTCAGGCCCACAATACTGACCCCTCTCCTGCTTCAGATGCTGGCCACAAGTTCAGGTTGTCACCTGTGTTTCTACTCCATACTCAGTCGCTCAGTTGTGTCTGACTGCGCAATGCTATGGACTGTAGCCCGCAAGGCTCCTCTGTCCGTGGGATTCTCCAGCAAGAATACTGGAGTGGGTTGCCATTTCCTCATCCAGGAGATCTTCCCCACCCAGGGATTGAACTCACATCTCCTGCATACATTGCAGGTAGATTCTTTACCACTGAGCCACCAGGGAAGCCCCCGTGCTTCTGACCAAATGGCTATAAATCAGAGGTTTCACAGCTCCTTCCTTGGGTTCTGCTGATTTGCAAGAGCAGCTCAGAACTCAGGAAACTCATTTACTCACTGCTGCTGCTGCTGCTGCTGCTGCTGCTGCGTCGCTTCAGTCGTGTCCGACTCTGTGCGACCCCATAGACAGCAGCCCACCAGGCTCCCCCGTCCCTGGGATTCTCCAGGCAAGAACACTGGAGTGGGTTGCCATTTCCTTCTCCAATGCATGAAAGTGAAAAGTGAAAGTGAAGTCGCTCAGGTTACTATTTATTATAAAAGTGTGTATAATCCCGGAACAACCTGCAGGAAGAGATGCATGGGGCAAGGTGTGGCGAGGGGCGCAGAGCTTCCATGCCCTTTCTGGGCACGTTCTGAAGGCAGACTTGAGTTGTTGAGATAGAGCAGTTTGCCCCACAGACCTAAACATTTACTATCTGGCCCTCTGATGAAGGGCTTCCCTGGTAGCTCAGCAATAAAGAAGGCATTTGCAATGCAGGATCCTCAGGAGATGTAGGTTTGATCCCTGGGTCGGGAAGATCCCCTCGAAGAGGGCGTGGCAACCACTCCGGTATTCTTGCCTGGAGAATCCCATGGACAGAGGAGCCTGATGGACTACAGTCCATGGGGTCACAAAGAGTGAGACACAACTGAAGCGACTTAGCACCCACACACCTTGAATGAAAATCATTTTCACTGGGATTATCACTTTAAAATATATATATATACTTGTTGTAAAGTTTTAAACCATTCAAAAAAATGTTTTGGCTATTCAGAGAAGGACAAACAGACAGAGGTAATGATATTCATGGTTTGTCCAACTGCATCTCATTTCTGTATGTAAATGTGAGTATTTGCTGTTCACCCACCATTCTGTGGTTTGCTTTGTCACGGAAGCCTGCAGGGACGGTCAGTACCCATGCAAGGTGGAGGTTTTTTTGTCTGCTCGCCTGGTACTGTGAACCCTTCTTCTGACTGCAGTTCCCAGATGGAGTGCTGGGGTGGTCTCTGCCAGTTGCTGGGAACAGCTGGACCCATTTATGCCCCGGCCCCACGCTGGGCAGTGAGGCTAATGCTGCTGCTAGGAGGCTGCCTCCGCGGCCTTACTGCTCTGTGTTCAGTTCTCATCGGTGTTGCCTTGGCCCCAGAGGTCCAGATGTACGTCTGCAACAGGGAAGTGTACGGCTTTCTGCCGGTGCCGCTGCGGTCACACAGCACCCTCCAGGACGAGGCCGAGAGCTTCATGCACGTGCAGCTGGAGGTCATGGGTGAGTCTGTCCGCACCACCCCGGGAGCGCCACGTTGCCTGCCTCTCCCCACCGTCTCGCGTCTATCTGTGAACGCTGATCGAGTGTCTGTTGGGCATCCGTCTCTTTGCCGGGCACTGAGAATCCAGTGTGAACAGTTGCCCCCGCTCTCATGGCTTGCAAGCGGCTATGCATGGCACGCTTGGGGAAATCAGGGTGAGCTTTCTGGTGGGGGTGGCATTAAGATGCAGGATGAGTTAGCTGGAATGGAGATTGCAGCTGGAGGGAGCAGCATGTGCAGGAGCTGGGCAGCTGGAGGGGCTGTGAGCTCAGAAAACAGGCAAGGTTGGTGGGGCAGAAGGGGGACAGAGCCAGCAGGCAGGGCCACCGTGGGGGCATCAGACATTGGACTTAGGAGCGGGTCTTGTCCCCAGGGGTAGGCAGGAGCCGTGGAAGGTAGGTTTCACTGATGACCCTGCACGTGTGTGGCTGAGTCAGCCATTTCATCACCCATGCCCCTGCCAGCCCCCAGACCCACTATTTGTTTAACGTTTATCTTATGGGACACTTTCTTTTTTTTTTATTTGAATACACTTTGAAAAGGAAACTTTAATATGTGTTTTTACTGTGGTTGCAAGCTGATGTCTTTCTAACACATATACAAATAAATCCATAGGCTATTATATTAGCACCTGTACCTCTGGTGAGGTGGGCTGAGTGCACAGGGCTGAGCCACCATTGAGGCTGCTTGAGGAAGGGGCCTCTGCCCCAGCTGGGGAGTCTCTGAAGCAACCAGACAATGGAGCAACATCCTCTCCTATGGGGGCCTGGCCCTGTGCTGAGCACCCACTTCCCTGTGAAGGCCTGTGAAGCAGCACAGCGATTCCTTCCACTGCACAGAGAGAGGATTGGAGGGCCAGGCCCCTGTCCTGGGGCTCAGTCCCCATCACCCCATCCATTTCTAGAAGGTTCTGTCTATGGCTCCCCCTTGTGGTTGAAGATGGAACGACACTCTGCTCTCTGTTTAGAGGGGGCTTTGGGGTCTTCCCTGGTGGTTCAGATTGTAAAGAATCTGCCTGCAATGCAGGAGACCTGGGTTTGATCCCTGGGTTGGGAAGATCCCCTGGAGAAAAGAATGGCTACCCACTCCAATATTCTTGCCTGGAGAATTCTGTGAACAGAGGAGCCTGGCGGGCCACAGTCCACAGGGGTCACAAAGAGTCAGACACAACTGAGCGACTAACACTTAACACTTTGGGTCTTTTGAGATAACACCTGGAGGCTGCAAGGTCACCAGGGCGAAGACCCCCCCCCTGCCCCCAACACCCAAGTGTCTGTCCCATGCGGTTGCCCAGGCCCAGCACGGCAAACCCGCCATAGTCACAAGAGGTGGGCCTCTGCTTATTGGCAACTCCTTTCGGTGATTGGACCCTGAGAAGCTTCTCTGTGGCTACTATTAATGGTCCTAGTTTAAATTTTCACGTATATTCTTGTTTCTGGTTAGGAAACTGTTCACTCCACTGTTATAAACTCAAACACAACAGAGACATGAATATTTTCCTGTTTTTTTGCAGGCTCAGGCAGTATCACCCAGGACAGATAGAAAGAGGGTCTGGAAGTTTCAGATATTTGGGCAAATCCTTCTTTACAGTTCTTCTGAAAACCTTCTTTTCTCTCTACCTGTATGTGGGTACCTGGTCCCAGGCCATGCATGTAATTTTACATGTGTTCAAAGATCTTTCTTACAATAAAATTTCAAGCTTACAGAAAACCTCGGAGAGATGCCCTCTGTTCATGGGGAATCCAGCAACTTGCTCCCTTCCCTGCCTGCTCATGGAGTGTCTTTCCCAGTTGGCCCCATACACTTGGCTCAGTGTAAGGCCTGTTCTTTGAGTCTTAGCACACAGAGCAGTGACGGGTCATGGGTGTGCAGTGATGATTGTTTTATATCCCTTTATATGCAGATGGAGACCAAGCCCTGACCCTCCCGTGTCCCCACTGCCCCGAATCCACCGGCTGACAGGCCTTCCCATTTTGTGTTTCGCATCAGCGGAATCACACCATGTGCTGCTCAAGTGCGGTATCTCCCCCTCAGCGCCCCTGTCCGTGCCGTCACTGGCTGCTGAGTGCGGCTGTGACTCATTCCCGTGCCTTGCTGTCTCGTATTCCATGTAGACGTTCAGCTACAGATCTATCTACTCTTAGCTGTGTTGTCGGTCACTTTACCCATCCTCTCTGGGGCATGCAGGGCATTTCTTGTTTGCCAGCATTGCAGAGAGTTCTAGACATGCCTCTGTAGGTGCAAAGTTAGGAGATATTTACCAGATTGCTCTCACTTCTTACGTCAGTTACATCAGGAGTCCCCAAGAACATGTTCAGGTTGGGTCATCTACTAGAAGTACTCAGAGCTCACTGCAAGCTATTAAACTCACAATTTATTACAGCAAAAAGACACAAGTTGCAGTCTTGGCAAAGGGAAAAGGCGCGTGGGGCAGCATCCAGGAGAGTTCCGAGCACAGGGATTCCTGTGTCCGTTCTCTGCGGAGTCGCATGGACAGTGCTTGCTTCTCCCAGCGCTAGCGCACGGCAACATGCATGGCATACTGCCAGCCCGGGCTGCTCCCCAAGCTTCTGCGTCACGGGCTTATGCTGGGGCTCATACAGATACAGCTGATGCCATGTGGCTGACCCCCGTCTCCAGTCGCTGTAGAGCCTGAGCCAAGACCCCAACCCTAAGTTACACTGTTGGCATAGATACCCATTATGGCCCAAGGCCTGAAATAAACAAAGACATTTCCAAGGTCTTCAACTACCCAGCAGCAGAGAGCAAAGGCCAGACCTCTCTGTGGTCAAGTTTAATCCTTCACCCTATGATAGGTCTATCAATGTTACAAATTTTTTTTTTTTTTGGTTAATTTGACTGTGTCTGGAGTTAGTTGCAGCCTCTGGGATTTTCCACTGTAGCTCACGGGCCCATGTGCCAGCTTAGTTGCCCAGAGCATGTGGGATCTTAGTTTCCCAACTAGGGATTGAACCTGCATCCCTTGCACAGGAAGGCGGATTCTTAGCTACTGGATGACGGGGAAAGTCCCAAGGGGTGTTGCATTTTTATATCACTGTGACATAGCTGCATTGCCTTGCTCTTTCTGGACCTTAATATGCTCCATTTCCCCAGAACTGATACTCCACTTCCCACAGGCAGATCCTTCCCACATGTACACCCCAAGGGGAGCAGGCAGAGACTGAGAAAGAGAGGGAGAGTAATTTGCAGCCGGATTCTCAGATCCCTAAGCCTTGCCCTTTTGGGTCCCAGGGTCCCCTGAGGATGGCAGCAGGTGGCAGGGAGCTGTGATGGGTCCCGAATAGGAAGAAGCCCCAGGGTGCAGTGTCCCTAGAGGAAGAGGCCCAGGCTTCGAGGTGGGAGGCTCCGGGTGGACTCTGGGCCTCACCCAGGCCTCTCCTAGACAGAGGGGCCTGTGTCTGCCCTGCTAGCTCACACGGGGCCTTTGTTCTTGGGGAGGTGGATGCCACGCTCACTGGCATGCTGGGCTTTTCTGGGCCTCAGCAGGCTCATAGTCCCCTGTGAATCTATTCCTTCTATGGGAAACCATCAGGGAAGGGCCAAGACAGGGCTCTGGGGATGTGGTCTGAGCACTGCCCACAGCAGCTAAAAGGGGAGCGCTCATGACCACCCTGAAATTCTTAGCATACCTGGGCTTGTAGACACCACTCCAGTCACACGGCCGCCAGCTCCCTGTGTGTCCTCACCCCGTCTACCCTCCGTGGGGGTCTCTGTGTCCAGATTTCCCATTTTTATAAGGACCCCAATCATACTGATTACATGCCAAGTGTATATGTGCTAGTGGCTCAGTTGTGTCTGACACTTTGTGACCCCATGGACTGCAGCTCTGTTCAGGGGATTCTCCAGGCAAGAATACTGGAGTGGGTAGCCATTCCCTTCCCCGGGGGATCTTCCTGACCTAAGGATCGAACCTGGGTCTCCTGCATTGCAGGCAGATTCTTTACCGTCTGGGCTACAGGGAAAGCCCATATTGATTAGAGCCCACCACCCTAATGACCTCATTAAAGATCCTATTTGTAAACAAAGTCACCTTCTGAGGTACTGGGGATCAAGATGCCAGTGTACCTTTTGGGGGGAGGACACAGTTTAACCCAAAATAACATGTGATTTCATGGCATCGCCTCATGATAGAAACCTCGAGAGGTTTTTTAGTCCATTTTCAAGATTGAGGGAAGGAGGAGAAGGGGGCGACAGAGGATGAGATGGTTGGATGGCATCCCCAACTCAATAGGCATGAGTTTGAGCAAACTCTGGGAGGTAGTGAAGGACAGGGAAGCCTGGCGTGCTGCAGTTCATGGGGTCGCAAAGAGTCGGACACAACTGAGCGACTGGACAACACAGATGAGGAATGTCATTCCTTTGCTTGATTTATGAGTTTGTGCCAAGCTCCTTGTTGGGTGCCAGGGAGCCAATGTGAGTGGGTGGACCTGGGGTCCGTCTGGTGGAGCTCACGGGAGATAATCAGAGAATTGGGACTTAAGGCAGCCGAATGAGGCTTTGACGGAAAGCTGGGTGCTGTGAGGGCCTCCAGAGAGGTACCTGACTCAGCCTGGGGAGGTCAGGAGACTGCTGTTGGTGCATCGCCCCCCTCCCCAAGACATCTTAGCTGATAACTCAGGGAAAGGAAGTGAGGAAGGAACAGGGTTTCAGCGAGGCCCAGCATGTGCAAAGGTCCAGAGGTAGGACTACGGGATGGATAAGTCTGGAGCAGTGCCAACAGCCAGAGTGTGTAAGAGGCAGAGGAGAGAGACTGGCACTGCTTCTGTGGGTGGGGCAGGGTCAGGCAGGGTCTCTAGCATCAGGCTGAGGAGCCTGGGGTGACACCGAGCCATGCAGAGGTTGGGGAGGGGGCATCAGGAGCGAGGCTGGAGCCCTCCGTCTCCATGACCCCCTGCTGACCCCTCGGCTTTGCTGCCCCCCAGTGAAGCACCCACCCTCGGAGCCCTCGCGGTTCATCTCAGTGCCCACCAAGACGCCAGACAAGATGGGCTTTGACGAGGTAGGCTGGGCCTTCCCTCAGGGTGGGGGCCGGGGGCCGGGGTCCAGCCCGGGTCCAACAGAGGCTGTGGGCCGCAGGTCTTCATGATCAACCTGAAGCGGCGGCAGGACCGGCGGGAACGCATGCTGCGGGCCCTGGAAGAGCAGGAGATAGCGTGCCGGCTGGTGGAGGCTGTGGACGGCAAGTGAGTTGAACCGTGCTGGGGGAGGAGCGGCGCCACGGGTGGGTATAGACCACCCTGATGGCCCCGCGGCGGGGGCGTGGGTCTGACGCTGGCCAGGTGCTCAGACCTGCGCATGGGTATAGACCACACCCAGGCAGGCCACATCCGGTCCGGGATGGGTTGGGGGAGGGTGGGGAAGGGAGGCTCACTAACTGGTGGGATTGTGGATAAATACAGTCTTCCTCTGCCTCCCACCCCTCCCCACTTGCAGAGCCATGAACACCAGCCAGGTGGAGGCTCTGGGCATCCAGATGCTGCCGGGCTACCGGGACCCCTACCACGGGCGGCCCCTCACCAAGGGCGAACTGGGCTGCTTCCTCAGCCACCACAACATCTGGAAGGAGGTACCTCTGGCAGAGGGGCGGGACCCTCCTCAGCCTTTTTTTTTTTTTAATGTTATGTATTATGATTTTTATTTATTTGGTTGCCTCCGGTCCTAACTGCAGCACTCAGAATCTTCCCTTCACACAGGGGCTTTTCGTCGCAGCTAGGGGATTCTCCAGTTGTGGCTCTCGGAGTCTCTAGTTGTGGCTCACAGGCTTAGTTGTCCCACGGCATGCTGTATCTTAGTTCCCCTACCAGGGATCAAACCCGTGTCCCCTGCGTTGGAAGGCAGATTCTTAACCACTGGACCACCAGGGAAGTCCCCTCCTTGGGCTTCTTAACAGCTCAGGAAGGGAATCCCCTGCACCCCAGGCAGGCTTCCAAAAACACTGCAGGACACTCAGCCTCTCTGCTTGGGTGAATATGGCACCTGGTGGGGCAGCTGCCATCTTCCCACTGTGCAGATGTGAGTCCTGAATCTGAGGAAGAGTGAGCCTGACTGTAGAAACAGGTGGGGTCTGAGGCCCGGGACCTCCAAGTGAAGCTTCTTCATACCCAGCCACTGTCAAGAATCTAGAGCCTGGGCACCATGCTCAGAGCTTACTAATAGGAGCACCAGCCACAGTGATGTTAACTAGTGCACAGCCCACACATTGGTGTCCCATCAGCCACAGAGGCTCATCAGACACCCTGGGAGGGAAAGGGTATGATGGGCGAGGATGCCAGATGGGGCTTCGAACCTGGAACCATCCAACTTGAGGCCACATTTGGTGTTTGAGGCAGTGCATTCTCACCCAGGTTGCTCTATTTTTCTGACATTCATCATGGAAGGTATGGGGCAAAGGTTGCGGTGTCCAGGAAGCTGTGGAGCCAGAGGGGATCCAGGTTCAAGTACAGCCCTGCCTCTGAGCGGGGTGAGCTTTGTGAGCAAGGAAGGCATTTCCCAATCTGAGCCTCATTTTCCCAGATGAAGAAGAGAGTCTTCAGCCATGAAGACTAGCAAGTTCATTCATTCAGGGAAGATTTGTCAAGTACCGACTGCGTGCCCAGCCTGGTGCTGGGCCAGGGGACACGACAGCCCCCAAGGCACACCCAGCCCCCCACAGGGGATTCACAGCCCTAGGAGCTGGGGAGACTGATGCTAAACCACAGAGAAATGACTAATGTTGAAATAAGTGAGAGGCACCTACAGGAGAGGTCCAGGGTTATGAATCGTCCTAAACTAGCAGTTTTGGGTGATAGTCATGAAGGATCTCTTTAGTTGACGTTGGAACTGAGGCCAGCAGGGTGAGAGGGATCCTGCCTGCTGCTGCATGGGAGAAGGGTGCTCTGTATCAAAGGCACAGGGCAGGCCCAGGCCCTGGGGTGGGAAGGGGCAGCCAGGCTGAGGCTGTGGAATCTGCTTCCAAGTTGTAAGGAGGTTTTGGCCAAGAGGTAGATCTGAACTTGTGGTGGTGTGTGTGTGCGTATTTTGCTTTTTTCCTGGTGCCCCAGACCTCTTAAGCAGAACTAGCTTTGGGGTCAGGCCCAGGCTTGATCTCTCCAAGATCTCAGCGGGGCCTCCTCCCTCAGGTTGTGGACCGCGGGCTGCAGAAATCCCTCGTGTTTGAGGATGACCTACGCTTCGAGATCTTCTTCAAGAGGCGACTGATGAACCTTATGCGGGATGTGGAGCGGGAGGGTCTGGACTGGGACCTCATGTGAGTCGGGCCTGGGTGGGGCCGGAACTTGGAGGTGTGGCCTGGAGACTAGCTCTGAGGGCCTTTGCAGGGTAATAGGTTGGGTTTTGTGGGAGGTTGGCAGGAGGACTCATACTTGACCTGGAAGTCGGGGGTCCTGGAAGCCTGCCAGCTCTTTCGGGGCCTGGAGACTTGCCTGGGGCCTTCCTCTTAGCCAGTGTGGCTGAGATTTGACTTGGAAGCCTGTGGGTGTGGCTAAAGAACTTGGGGGTGTGGCCTGGGTGGGTGTGGTCAAGGCTTGGAAGCAGGGCGGAGCCTTTGGTGCCGAGTGTGGGGGGTGGCCCAGGGAGCCTGGATCTTAGACCACTTCTAAGTGGAGGGTGGCCAACGTATTTCCAGAACAGTCTCATGTAGGTGGGTTGGTTCATCCCTCCCCTGTGCAGAGCCCTGATCCGGGTTCTGAGCCTCAGACTCACCAGCGTGTCATTAAAATGAGCAGTAATGGGTCCCCTTCACTCCTGACCGCTTTACCTGAACCCTCCACCTTGCCCACCCGTCCCACTGCCCTCTGAACCCAGAGCAGCTTCCTTCTCAGTCGCACTCTGCTCCTTGTGGGCCCTAGACATCTGTGGACCTGTTCTCACCCAGTCCAGTCACACCAGCCTCCGCAGTGCTCCCCAGTTCCCCCACCCCAGGGTCTGACAGCGGCTCAGTGGCTCCCTGGGTTAGCATTCTTGGGCAGGTAGACAGGCGGAGGGTGAGAGAGCCCCCATTCTGCACCCCAGCTACGTGGGCCGGAAGCGGATGCAGGTGGAGCACCCCGAGAAGGCTGTGCCCCGCGTGAGGAACCTGGTGGAGGCCGACTACTCGTACTGGACCCTGGCCTACGTGATCTCCCTGCAAGGCGCCCGCAAGCTGCTGGCTGCCCGGCCGCTCTCCAAAATGCTGCCCGTGGACGAGTTCTTGCCAGTCATGTTCGACAAGCACCCAGTGTGAGCGGGGGCGGCAGTGGGCAAGGGGAGCTGGGGTCTCGCTGTGCAGCTGGCCTGGTTAGGGGGTGTGAGGCTCGCGGGCCCCAGGAGGGGGCTTCTCCTCTGCCTTCTTCCTCTGCCGCTTCCTTCATGAGTCCCCTTCGCCACGCGCTTCTGTCTCCATCTGTCTCTGACCCCCACCCCGCTCCTCCCCTGCAGGTCTGAATACAAGGTCCACTTCTCCCCTCGGGACCTGCGCGCCTTCTCCGTGGAGCCCCTGCTCATCTACCCCACGCACTACACAGGGGATGACGGGTACGTGAGCGACACGGAGACCTCAGTCGTGTGGAACAACGAGCACGTCAAGACCGACTGGGACCGCGCCAAGTCCCAGAAGATGCGGGAACAGCAGGCCCTGAGCCGCGAGGCCAAGAACTCCGACGTGCTCCAGTCCCCGCTGGACAGTGCCGCCCGGGATGAGCTCTGAGAGCTCTGAGGGGCAGTGGCCGTGAAGCCAAAGCAGTGGTCGCTGGCCCGGCCCCCACACGCCCACCGGGGACCTGTGGCCCCTGGCAGGCCCCGGAGGGCTCCCCTCACTGGGCGGCGTCCAGCCGGCTCTTGCTCAGCAATCACGTGCACGCAGGCAGCATTAATGGAGTGCCTACTGTATGCCAGGCGGCCTGGGTGGGAACTGTTCATCTCTGGGTGCACCCAAACTTGGATTGGTTGCAGGGTGCCAGGTTCCCTTGCTGATGGAGTCAGTCATCAAGCGTTATAGATCCCCCATCAAGAATCAGGCCCTAGTGATACACATTCACTGTTTCAATTCCTGCGAGTATTTATTGAGTGCCTGCTGTATGTAAGGCACCATCCCAGGCTCTGGGACAAGTGAGGCATACTTTCATTTGTTTGAGCACATACTGAACACCAACTCTGTGCCCGGTACTTGTGACACAAAAGTTCTTACCGACTCAGTGCATTTATGGAGTGCCTGCTGTGTGCCGGGAGCTGAGCATGGTGCTAGGGCGGAAGATAATCAAGGTGCTTTTCACTCTAATTGGTTTCTTCTCCACACATCCAGAGAACATCTCCTGCGCTAGTGAAGCAGGAAACCGGACAACAGCTGTTCAGTCAGCATTCGAGCCCCCACAGAGGTGGGCGAGTCCTTCCATTTCTTCATGCAGCGAGCACTTACTGCGTGCCTGCTGTGTGCCTGACCTCGCGGACTCCCGGTGGGGCTGACTGAGTTTGATTCCTCTTCTGCACCACCCCCGTCACCTGAAATGTGTGTGCATAACATCCCCCCACCACTGCCCAGGAGCAGGGGTGACTTCCCTCAGCAGGGAGAGCCACGAGTTTCAGTGACCCCACGCCCTCATGCAAGGCTCCCCTAGACCCAGCCCCCCTGGAGGGGGCGAGGATCCCCCTGTCCTCGGTTGCTTGGCCGCCCTGCCCTGCATCTCAGGTGTGGTCTACCTGCTTGATGGCATTCTTTTGTCCAAGCCTCTGGTGGGATCATGTGTTTGGGGCCTCGGACGGGCTCCGCTGCACTGGGGCGCTATCCATGGCCCGGGCAGGAAGTCCCCCAGCACAGCCTGGAGGACTCACCGTGCCTTCAAGCCTGAAATGAATGTCAGAACCGGCCAGCGGTGCCTCGTCCTCTGAGGGGTAACTAACTGTTGTCCCGGTCGGGTTCTGGATAACTTGCTTATTTTTTTATTAAATGTTCCTGGTTGGGTTTTCACATACATCTGTGTTCCCTTCTTGGCCCGATGGTCTGCTCATCACCTACACACCACCCACACTCCCCACCCCCTGCTTCAGGCCAAGACATGGGAGGAGACCAGGTGCTGGCGGGGAGCCAGTGAGGCGGGTGAGGGCGGAATGAGAGCCTGGTGCCCCAAGCGCCCTGTGGAACTTATCCAGCATAGTGCAGGGACGACAGACGGCCAGCCGCACTCTACCCTCTAGGGTCAGCTACAGGACTGTCTCAGAGGACAGAATGAGGAGGGCGCGGTCATAGTTTGGAGTCTCAAAAAAATAGACCCTGAGATGAGGACTTGAGTTATCCAAGAGATGACCCCCAGATGGCCCCCAGGGTGACGCAAAGAAGAGCGGGAAGGAGTCCTGCAGGGGTCGCCAGTGGGCCATTCAGTTCAGTTCAGTCGCTCAGTTGTGTCCGACACTGCGACAGTGAGCCATTAACTACAGTAACTGGGGACCTTAGATGGGGCTGAGCAATATATAGCATCGACCTTAGAGTGGTCCCAGCCCCCAGATGAGGGAGGTGGGGCATTTATCCACCCTCAACAACATGTACATTTTCTGGGTCAAATACTTAAACGTTTTCAAGATTCTTAAGCCCTTAGGGCTTGGAGGCATATACCGGAGGCTTTTACAAAATAACAGATGGTGTGTGATTCTAGTGAAGAAATGAGAATTTACAGCTAAGCAAACTGAAAAAAGGCAAAATTAAATCATACCTCCTCAGAGACAACAACTTAACGTTCTGGTGACAAAACTTTCCAGTCTTACCCATGTGCATGGTGCAAATATATACATGTTTTGAAAAAGAAGTTTCATATTACATAAACTCTGTTACAGCCGGCTTGTATTTTCTCCCACACATTTTTATTTCAGAAACACAGGATCAAATTGTACCCTGGTTTTTTTTTTTTTTTTTTTTCACCCGCAGCAAGGTTCTTTATAACTTTAACAGCATATTGTGGACATTCTAATCAGCACAGGCACCTACCAGCTCTTTTTGGATTGTTACATACAATAAAAAATACCATAATCAGGATGGACCACCATTTACTCAATCATCCTGACCGAAGAATATCACAGTCCGGCAGTGAACGGCATTGTACAACACATCTTTCCTACTGGATTTTTTATTTCGGTTGGGTAAATTGATACAGATGAGATTGCTGGGTTAACAGAAATGAACGCTTGATGTTTCAGTAGAGACTACCATATTTACTCTTGTTAAATCCTAACTATTCATCTTTGTCTACCAGGGTGTCCAGTCCCCTCTCATCAGACACTGGAATCATTTCTCATGCATTACTGTTGCGAGTGATGGTTCCATATCTTAACTCTAAGCGGTTAAATTAGGATTTTAAAATTTGGTGGGTCACTATTGGGTTGTGTCTCTCCAGGATATCTGGTGATGTCTGGAGACATTTCTGGTTGTCATGACTGGGGGTGGGTGCTATTGGCATCGGGTGGACAGAAATTAACCATGCAGTGCATGGAGAAGGTCCATAACAGAGAATGATTGGGCCTTAAAAGTCCACAGTCACACCCAGTTCCATTCAGCCTCCTGAAGACATGAGCCTCTAGAAGAGACTTCTTCATGGCGTGAGTAAAATTTCCTTCGCTATGAAATGTCTCTGATTCAAATGTAGATTCTTAGGCTCTGTTTCCAAACTGAAGAGGTCAGAATCTTGGAGGTGATGCCTAGGAACCAGAGTTTTATTTAAAGGGCAGCAGAGGGTGAGATGGTTAGATAGCATCACCGACTGTGAATCGGGAAATTCTGGGAGATAGCGAAGGACAGGGAAGCCTGGCATGCTACAGTCCATGGGTTGCAAAGAGTCGGACATGACTTAGCCACTGAACAACAGCAACAGTCCAGTTGTCTATGGGGCATTCCAGGTGGCACAGTAGTAAAAAAAAAAAAAAAAAAACCCCACCTGCCAATGCAGGAGACGCAAGAGACTCAGGTTTGATCCTGGGTTGGGAAGATCCTGCTGGAGAAGGGAATAGCAACCCGCTCCGATATTCTTGCTTGGGAAATCCCATGAACAGAGGAGCCTGGCAGGCTATAGTCCATGGGGTCGCAAACAGTCGAACAAAACTGGGTGACTGCGCACACACGTGGGTATCTTGTTATCTAACTTGGATCTCTCCTTTGCTCTCTGAAACTGGGAGAACCACATCCTTCTAGAACATTCCAATAGAACTGGCTTACCAGGGGGAACTGAGGCTCCCCACCCTCACAGAAGGGGCAGTTGGGAGATTCTAGGAAGCTCCAACTTGGGGCACATACCTTGTATCTGTCTCCATCAGAACTGCCTTTCTTTTATTGTTGTTCTGAGTTTTGGCCATGTCGTGTGGCATACAAGATCCTTAGTTCCCCGACCAGGGATCAAACCTGTGCCTCTGCATGCAACCATGGAGTCTTAAGCCCTGGACTGGCAGGGAAGGCCCACAACTGCTTTTCACTGAACAAGGGAATTTGAATTCCAAAATATCAGATGTTTCCATGCCCCACTGCCGGCAGTGTGAAGTGAAAGCAAAACCAAGACATCTCCGATTGCTTCTGCCTTCCAACCCTCCACTCCCGCCCGAGGGCTCCTGTGGCCTGTGGACCTGAGCGCAGACACTGATGCAGGGACTTCTCGCAGTGTGGCTGCAGCTCTGCAGCCTCTTCCCAGAAAGGAGTTGGGTGGGGGCGGGTGCTGATGTCAGCCCAGCACTCCCTCTCATTTAGTGACTGTCCATTGTGATGGTGGGAAGAATGACTATGTAATTACAGACTGCATAATCATAGAAACTGTTCTGTGTAATTGCAGGATTAGGAACTGAATAATTATAATGCAGTGTAACAAATTACGGAATGAAATGTAATCTCTCGTAGACATCACAGTCATGTTACACCCTCCAGGGACTGAGTATGCATTTTGCTGACTTTCTCTGAGAGAGCCTGCTGTGTTGGCAGGTGTCATGACGAAGAGGTGTGGGGAGACAGTGGGGTTACGTAGTTTAAGGGGGAGCCGAGGGTTCAGGTGAGAGTGGAGGGTGGGGTGAGTATAAGGAAGGTGGTGATAGAGTTTAGCCTAAGGTTGGGAGAAGTGAGAAGAACCAGGAGGGGAAGTTGAAGAAAAACGGATTAAGTCCTGTACCATCCTCGTGGTCCAGTAGCTAAGACTCTGAGGTCCTAATCCAGGGGGCCTGTGTTCCCATCCCTGGTCAGGGAACTATATCCCACACGTTGCAACTGAGAGTTTGAATGCCACAACTAAAAAGCCCACATGCCTCAACTAAGACCCAACTCAGCCAAATAAATAAAAAATAAATATTTTTTTTAAAAATGGATTAAGTCAGGGGTTGGCAAACTATGGCCTGAGGGCCAAATCTGGCCAGCCATGTTTCATCGTTGTTGTTTTTTTTTTTAAACTGGGACTTCCCTGGTTGTCCAGTGGTTAAGAATCTGCCTTGTAGTACAGGGGACTCAGGTTCGATCCCTGGTCAGGGAACTAAGATCCCACATGCCCTGGGGATGCTACTGAACCTTTGAGCCACAGCAAGTGGCGCCAGAGGTAAAGAATCTGCCTGCCAATGCAGGAGACACGAGATATGGTCTTGATCCCTGGGTTGGGAAGATTCCTCTGGAGGAGGAAATAGCAACCCAATCCAGTATTCTTGACTGGAAAATCCCCAGTATGGTAATTCTGTTTAATTTTTTGAGGACCTCTCATCCAATGCTCCATAGTGGCTACACTAAAAAAAAATATTTTAAAGCGTTTATTTATTTATCAGGTCCCAGTTGGGTGGAGGAGCCTGGTGGGCTGTAGTCCGTGGGGTCGCTAAGAGTCGGACACGACTGAGCAACTTGACTTTCACTTTTCACTTTCATGCATTGGAGAAGGAAATGGCAACCCACTCCAGTGTTCTTGCCTGGAGAATCCCAGGGACGGGGGAGCCTGGTGGGCTGCCGTCTGTGGGGTCGCACAGAGTCAGACACGACTGAAGCAACTTAGCAGCAGCAGCAGCAGCAGGCAGGATCCTTGTTGCAGAGTCAGTAGTTGTGGCACACAGGGTTCATTGCCCCATGGCATGTGGGATCTTAGTTCCCCAACCAGGGACCAAATGACTGTCTCCTACATTGGAAGGTGGATTCTCAACCACTGGACCACGAGGGAAGTCCGCGTTTCCTTCTTTCCCTCCCCATTTCTTTTTAAAAATTTACTTATTTTATTTTTGGCTGTGCTGAGTCTTCCTTGCTTCGAGGGCTTTTTTCCCAGTTGCCGTGAGCGGGAGCTCCTCTCTAGCTGCGGTGTGCGGGCTTCTCATTGTGGTGGCCTCTCCTGTTGCAGAGCGCAGGTTCCGGGCCCGAGGGCTTCAGTAGTCGCAGTACACAGGCTCAGTAGTTGTGGCTCACAGGCTTAGTTACTCTGCAGCATGTGGGAGCTCCTGAGATGAGGGATCCAACCTGTATCTCCTGCACTGGCAGGCAGATTCTTTACCACTGAGCCAGCAGGGAAGCCCCCGATTTCTTTTTTAAAAATTATTTACTGTTCATTTTGGTGAAACTCACATAATATCAAAGTAACCAATGAAAGTGTACAATTTAATGCCATTTGATACATTCGCCAAGTTATGCGAACATTTTCATCACCCCAGTGGAAACCCAGTACTCTTGAGCAGGCACTCCCCAATGTCCCCTCCCTGCAGCCCCTGGCAATCTGCTTTCTGTCTCCTCCTCTGGACATTTCATATGAATGGAATCATATCTGTGCAGTCTCTTCCGTCTTATTTCTTTCATCACCATGCTTTTTAGGGTCATCCACATTGTTCATGCATCAGTGCTTCTTTCCTTTTTAAAGCCAAGTAACACTCCACCGGATGGATGGACTGCACTTCATCCACTCATCTGTTGATGGACACCTGGGGTTGTTTCCAGCCCCTGACCAGTGTGAGCAGTGCTCCCCTGAACTAGAGCAGCTTGTTTTTCCGAGCAAAGTTCTATCGTCACTGAACCCTGCCATCATTCACATGTGGCTGCTTTCATGCTACAGTGGCAAAGTTGAAGAGTGGTGTCAGAAACGGTGTGGCCTAAGATATGTACTAGTTGACTCTTTACAGAAAAAAATTTGTTGACTCCTGAGTGAATGAGTTTGGGAGCTGGGTCACCTGGGAGAAACTGCTAGGTTTTTTTTTTTTTTACTCAATATGTATTTTTTATTGTTGGTGACAACGTGTTAATTTCTGCTGTACAGCAAAGTGATTCAATTATACATATATATGTATATTCTTTTTTAAAAATATCCTTTGCACGATGGTTTATCGTGTTATATGTGTGTTAGTTGCTCAGTCGTGTCCATGTGACCCCATGGACTGTAGCCTGCCAGGCTTCTCTGAGAAAGAGGTTTCCCAGGCAAGAATACTGAGTAGATTGCTATTTCCTGCTCCAGGGGAACGTCCCACATCCAAGGACTGAACCCTGGTCCCCCACACTGCTGCAGATTCTTTACCATCTGAGCCACCAGGGATGCTCTTATGGTTTATCATAGGATATTGAATATAGTTCTCTGTGCTTGTAGAAACTTCTGGTTTTGCCCCAGTAACATTCTTAACTATAACTATGGTTGAGAAAATGGCCGCAAAGAGCACACTTCCCAGCATCCTTTGCAACTAGGTACACGCCAGAGGGAGGTTCTGGTCGGAGGACTCCTAATGGAAGCAATGGTCACAGCCTCTTGGTCTTGCCTGAAGGGATGACATTTGACCTCCTCAGGCCTTCCCCCTTTACCACCAGCTGGAGCAGACATCTTGGACCCTGAGGGAGAAGAAGCAAGATGAAAAGATGGTTCTGCATGGCCATATCAGCCCTGGTAATATAATATAATTGTTATGCTCCGAGCCCATATCTCCGAACCGACGGAGAGAGCAAGTCCACCACAGTAATGCAAAAACAAGAAGGGAGTTTATCTCTAGCGTGCTAGGGCTCAAGTCTCATCCCACACAAGGGAATCCGACAAGAGCAGCGAACAAAGGAGTATGGCGGCTTATATACAGGCAGTTCTTTGTCTCAGTTACAGGAGTAGCTGGCGTTACATGATTGGCCAGGCAGGATGAGCGCATATCCTGTCTCTTTCTGGTAAACATGACTCAGGTCCTAGAGACCGTCGTTTGGTCCCTAACATTCCCCCCTGTCCTTAGATCATATAGAGGAATCTTCCTCTCGGTCCTGAGACACAGTTTGATATTGTTGTTGAAGCACAAACAGCTGTACGGTATTTATGCGTTCCTTCACAAAGGCTACAGGTCTATTGATAATGCATGGGCCAAAGGTAAGCATTAGTAAAATACTAGCAGGGGTCCCAGCAAGGTGGAGATTAAGGTAGTCAGCCAAGGGGATTGTTGAAACCAAGATTCAAACCATCCCTGTTGAGCCTCACGTTCTCGTTTACATTGGGCTAGTCCTTCTCTCACTTTGGCCATAGATTGTCTAACTATTCCTGTATGATCCACATAGAAACAGCACTCTTCTCCTAGCGCAGCACAGAGTCCCCCTTGTTGCAGAAAGAGCAGATCTAATCCCCTCCTGTTTGCTTTTTTCTGGATTGAACCTTATTCTGATTTGTGCATAATTGCAACTTTCACAGCTAAAAGTTGGATCTCCAAGGACCCTAGGGAGGGGCTTGGCAAATGAAAAATTAAGTAAATCTCGATTTTTTACTTCCCAGGGCCGAGGTCCATCATTAGAAGTAACACAATCCCAAGTTTTACAATAAGAGTCTTGTGCCCCCCCACAGAACCCTTGTTCTCAGAGATAACCCCTAGCCCAAGGCACATTTACCATCGGCTTAAGGTCAAAGTATAAGTCTGGCCACCATGTGTTTGGTGGATGTATTGCGGTAGTGGAGTTTAGCACCTCTCGTGTTAGTCCGTTTTGCAGCTTCCAGGTGATTTTGACGGGTTGATGCAGGTTCACGCTGGCAACTCCAGAGCAGAGTAACTGGGTCATCTACAAGAGGGCCCAGCCGAGTTGTCCTGGTCCTTTTGGCGCCTTCGAAGCTTTAGCCTCAAGGGGTTGGACGGGTGCAGAGATGCTTTCCATTCTTTTTTAGCGTCTTCTTGCTCTGCTGAAGCAGCTGGGCGTACGTGGTTGCAATGCACCCAAGGCCCGATACTGTCAACCTTTAGGGCAGTTGGGGTGGTAAGAAGAACAACATAAGGACCCTTCCATTTGGGTTCTAGTGCCTTGGTTTGGTGTCTTTTGACCCACACCCAGTCTCCTGGGCCAATGTCATGTGAGGGAATAGTTCCCTTATTTTGACCCACATGTATTTCCCGGAGCAGTTTCCAGACACAAGAGTGCACCTTGCTTAAGGCCATCAAGGCCTCTTGGAGTTGCCCCAACGTGGGAGGCGGCAGTTTTTTCCCTTCAAATATTGGACATACAGGGGGAGGTCTCCCATACAGAATCTCAAATGGGGTCAGATTAAGTTGATAAGGAGTATTACGCACACGGAAGAGGGTGAAGGGAAGGAGGGTCACCCAGTCCCCGCCAGTCTCTATAGCCAATTTAGTTAAAGTTCCTTTTAGAGTCCGATTTATTTTTTCTACTTGCCCTGAGCTCTGTGGACTGTATTCACAATGTAACTTCCATTTGGTCCCCAGGGCTAGGGCAAGGCTCTGAACTATTTGACTCACAAAGGCAGGTCCATTATCAGAGCCGATGGTCACTGGCAGGCCAAACCTGGGAACTATTTCTTCTAAAATCTTTTTTGCCACTATCATCGCGGTTTTTCCCATTGTAGGAAAAATTCTACCCACCCTGAGAAGGTATCCACCAACACTAACAAGTACCGGTAACCATACTTGCCTGGCCTTACCTCGGTGAAATCTATTTCCCAGTGTTGCCCTGGTCCTTTTCCCCGATACCTCAGTCCTGCATGTTGTCCTTTTCCTGGCCTCATCTGTTGACACGCCTTACAAGCATGCACTATGTTCTTTACAGTTGTCTGGTGCCGGGGAAATCGCAGGCGCGCAGTTTGAAAGAGCATCAGAGTCTTCTTTTCTCCCAGATGAGTAGACAAGTGCAAATGCTCACATAGTTGCTGTCCCAACTGAGCAGGGAGTATCAAGTAGCCGTCTGAGTCTCGGTACCATCCATCTTTATCTTTTTGAAGGTTGGTGTGTTTTGGATCTAAGCAAAGTCTGTGGATGAATACTCAGGGGTTGGGGGCAAAGTTCCCATACCTGGAGGTGGAAGTCCGATCGCCAACACAGGGGTGATGAAATCTTTATCAGCTACTTTTTGAGCTGCCAGGTCTGCGGCACGATTCCCTCGTGCCGTGGGGCTGTCACCCTTCTGATGTCCAGGTACGTGTACTATTGACACAGCCCGAGGCATCTGTACAGCCTCTAAAAGTCTACGGATTTTAGGCAAGTTTTTAATTTTTTTTTTTTTTTTAGCTGTCAAAAGCCCCCATTCCCGATATATCGGGCCCTGGATGTGTACCATGCCAAAAGCATAGCGACTGTCAGTGAAAATAGTTATTCTTTTTTTTTTTTTTTTTTGGCTCTCTCTAATGCTTGAATCAGGGCAATTAACTCTGCCTTTTGTGCTGAGGTATCCGGGGGAAGGGCCTCTGCCCATATCGTCCGTCCAGAGTCATCTACTACTGCAGCTCCCGCCCGTCTCTGTCCATCTTTTACGTAACTGTTGCCGTCTGTGAACCATCTTAGCTCACTGTTATCCGGTGGAGTATCGGTTAAGTCCTTTCGCATTGCTGTTACCCCGGCCAGTATCTCATCACAATCATGGAGGGGGCTATTTTCCCCCGGATTGGGCAAAAGAGTGGCCAGATTTAGAGTGCAGGGCGTTTGGAAATGAATCCGTGGGGTGTCAAGTAGCAAGGCCTGGTAGCGCGTCAAGTGGGCATTAGAAATCCATTTACCTGGGGGTTGCTTTAAAACTCTCTCTATGGCATGAGGAGTGTAGACCAAGAGTCTCTGTCCATAAGTCAGTTTATCAGCATCGTGGACTAAGAGCGTGGTGGCCGCGATGATATGGAGGCAAGGTGGCCATCCGGCTGCCACTGGGTCCAGTCTCTTGGAAAGGTAAGCTACAGGTCGCTTCCATGGTCCCCATCTCTGTGTTAGTACCCCTTTTCCTATCCCCCGCTTTCATCTACAAATGATTGGAAAAGCTTAGATGGATCAGGGAGGGCAAGGGCAGGAGCCTCTAGCAAGGCTCGCCTGAGCTCTTGGAAGGCCTCTTTCATTGGCTCAGTCCATTTCCAGTCCTTGTTTTTTTGGTCCCCTCATATAGGGGCCTGGCCTTTTCTGCAAACCCCAAGATCCATAACCGGCAATATCCCACCGTTTACAGAAATTTTTTCACTTGTCTAGGGTTAGCCGGCTCAGGGATCTGGAGGATGGTTTCTTTCATAGCCTGTGTTAGCCGCCTCTGGCCCTGTTTTATCTTATAACCAAGGTATGTAACCTCTTGCTTGGCAATCTGGGCCTTTTTGGCACTAGCCCGGTAACCTAAAGTCCCCAAGGTTTGGAGAAGGTCACCTGTTGCCTCTTGGCACTCTTTTTCTGTAGCCGCCGCCAGCATAAGGTCATCAACATATTGTAATAAAACAATGGTAGGGTGTTCAACCCGATACTCACGGAGGTCTTCGTCCAGGGCCTCATTAAATAACGTGGGCGAGTTTTTGAAACCCTGTGGTAAGCGAGTCCATGTCAGCTGCACAGGGGTCTGACTACCGTCTTCCTGCCATTCGAAGGCAAAGATCTCTTGGCTTGCGGGGGCAAGAGGCAAACTAAAAAAGGCATCTTTTAAATCTAAAACAGTGTACCAAATGTAGTTTGGAGGCAAGTTGCTTAGCAATGTATAAGGGTTAGGAACCATAGGATGAATATCATTTACCCTTTTGTTGACTTCTCGTAGATCTTGAACCGGTCTAAAATCAGTTCCCCCAGGCTTTTTCACAGGCAACAGGGGAGTGTTCCATGGGGACTGGCACCTTTTCAGGACCCCAGCGTCTATGAGGCATTGTATATGAGGAGTAATTCCTTGTCGAGCCTCCTGACTCATGGGATACTGTCGTACCCTCACCAGGGAAGCACTGGCTTTCAGTTCCACAATGATAGGGGGCCTCTGTTTGGCTAGTCCCATTCCTGCAGTTTCAGCCCAGGCCTGAGGGTATCTTTGAACCCATGGTTGTACTTCGGGGCTTATTGTCGCTGGGGCCTCTGGCAAGTAGAGTCTGTATTTATCTTTTAATGCCAGAGACAGGACCTGAAGAGGATGCCGGGTCCCATCTAGAACTGACACTTGTCCGTGGTCGAAATGAATTTGGGCATTTACTTTAGACAGTAAATCTCTTCCCAACAAGGACGCTGGACACTCAGGTATCACCAGAAAAGAATGGGTTACCTGGTGGGCCCCCAAGTTCACATGCCGTTTTATAGTCCATCCATATCGTTTAGTCCTGGTTGCTCTCTGCACCTAGCTACTTTTTTAGACATGGGTCCATCTTTTTGGTTTAAGACTGAGTATTGGGCTCCCATGTCTACCATGAAGCCAACCGGTTTCTCCTCCACATTTATAGTTACCCAGGACTCGAGGAGGGGCTTCAAACCCTGACCCCCCTAGTCGCTATCCTCACCCGCATAGAGAATATGACTGTCTGGAGAGGGAGTCTCGTTTTTGGGGTTTTTGGGCCCCTCTTTTTGATTTTTACGGTTTTCTTCAGCTCTAAATTTTCTTTTTTTTCTTCTAATGCGGTCCTCTCTCTCTTCTGGGGTCTCTCTATGATTAAAAACTCTCTCGGCTGCCCTCACTAGATCTTGCAAGGATTGTTCATTTAACCTCTCTATCTTTTGTAACTTTTTTTTAATATCGGGGCTGCTTGATTTACAAATGCTAACATAACTGCCGCTCGTGACTCATCTGCCTGTGGGTCCATAGGGGTATACTGTCTAAAAGCTTCTATTATCCTTTTCAGGAAGGCTGCTGGGCTCTCATTTGGCTCTTGTCTCACTGGATTTATTTTGGCCAAATTAGTTGGCTTTCTGGCGGCCCCTCTAAGGCCAGCCATGAGAGTCTGACGGTACACTCGGAGGCGCTCCTTACCTTCAGCGCGTTTGAAGTCCCAGTTGGGTTGCACCAAGGGGAACCCTTTCTCAATGAGGTTAGGCTGTATTGTGGGCCTCCCATCCACCCCTGGCACATTTTTCCGGGCTTCTGACAGGATCCGTTCGCGCTCCTCTGTAGTAAAAAGTACCTGTAACAGTTGCTGACAGTCATCCCAAGTGGGATTGTGAGTAAACAGGATAGACTCTAAAAGATCAATAAGACCCTGCGGTTTTTCAGAGAAGGAGGGAGTCTGGGTTTTCCAATCGTACAAATCACTAGTGGAGAAGGGCCAATACTGATATGTCCGTTTTCTACCCTCTCTGGCTGGCCCCGCCCAGACCGGAAACGCATGAATGGTGGAGGAGGGAACCTCGGGGTCTTTTTCTGCTACGCCGGCCATTTTTTTTTTTTTTTTTTTTTTTTGCCTTTTTCCGAGTTTCCTAGGTGGGGCCCCTTTTTCTGGGAGGAGCTGAAGGCTTGGTTTTCTTTTTGGCTTCTCCCGATGAAACCTGTGGAACCTGTGGAAGCAAGGGCGGGGAAGAGGGAAGGGAAGTGAGGGGCTGAAAAACAAAAGGTTTTAGCCAGGCCAGGGGTTTTTTACCAGGTCCTGTCAGACTAAAATGTATGGAGTTTGGTCTGGCTGGGTGTCCTGAAGGGTAGGGGGTGAGCACCTTCTCTCTGACCGCTTGAATAGTAGGCAGGCTGAAGGTGCCTTCTTGCGGCCAGCTGACATCAAAAGCAGGCCACTCGGCAGAACAAAAAGTTACTAACTTGCTTTTTTTCACCAGCAATGATAGATTCTGTGCTCTAGACTTGAAATCAGAGAAGTGGTTAATCATAAGAGATAAAGGAGTAGAAGTTGTTTGTCCCATGATCACAGGAAAGTACACTGGGAGCCAACAGAGCTCACAAAGAGCAACGCAGACACCATGAATAGACAAACAGATAACAAACGCAAGGTGGCCACCGACAATGCACTCAATCTTACCTGCAGGGTGTTCACAGAGCCAGCCGCCTCCCCAGCACAAAACCAGGCCCCGGCCTTACGCTGACTTAATCCAGTAACCAGAGCCAGCTGCCTCCCCAGCACGAAACTAGGCCCCGGCCTTACGCTGACTTGCCTCTGCGCTTTACAGCCAGATGCCTCCCCAGTAAGATACTAGGCCTCGGACTTAATCTGGGCTTCTGCAACGTTAGCACCGGTGCTCAGAGCTCTTATCTCCTAACGAGGTTACTCCCTTCTACCAGGAGAGTTGTCCTCCCCGGCGGGACGGAGATCCCGGACGAGCCCCCAAATGTTATGCTCCGAGCCCGTATCTCCAAACCGACCGAGAGAGCAAGTCCACCACAGTAATGCAAAAACAAGAAGGGAGTTTATCTCTAGCGCGCTAGGGCTCAAGTCTCATCCCACACAAGGGAATCCGACAAGAGCAGCGAACAAAGGAGTATGGCGGCTTATATACAGGCAGTTCTTTGTCTCAGTTACAGGAGTAGCTGGCGTTACATGATTGGCCAGGCAGGATGAGCGCATATCCTGTCTCTTTCTGGTAAATATGACTCAGGTCCTAGAGACCGTCGTTTGGTCCCTAACAATAATATAATATGATATGAGAGCTCACTGTGGCTCTCATTTTCATTCTATGGTTACCAGAAGTGTGTGCCTTTCCATGTGTGTATCAGCCATCAGGTTTTCCATTCAGGAAATTCCTATACATGCTTTAATGTATGTTCTATAGGGTGTGATCTGTCCCTTACTAATTCAGGGTTCTTTACAGATCCTATTCTTTTCTTTTTCCTTCTGGCCGCACTGGGTCTTTGTTGTGGCATGAGGGCTGTTTGTTGTGGGGCTCTGGCTTTCTCTAGCTGCAACACTCAGACTTAGTTGCTCCACATCATATGGGAGCTTAACTTCCCAGCCAGGGATGAAACCCAAGTGGTCTGCATTGGAAGGTGGATTCTTAACCCCTGGACCACTAGAGAAGTCCTGATACTATTCTCTTTTTGGTCAGGTGCGGTGCACACATATGCTCCCAATATTTGTTTGCCATTTCACGCTCTTCACAGTGTCTTTGATGAACTGAAATACTTCATTTTAATGAAGTTGAGCTGATCATCTTTTCCTGTATCTTCCTTTCATGCTTGTTCTGTCTCTTTGAAAAAGTTTTCCTGGCGCCAACGTCACAAAGCTATTCTCTTACACTGACTCCTAAAATCTTCTATCATTTGGCTTTTCACAGTGTTTAATACGCCCAGAGTTGGGTTTTGCATATAATTTCATGTAGGGACTTCCCAAGTGGCTCAGTGGAAAGAATCTGCCTGCCAAGCAGGAGACACAGATTTAATTCTTAGGTTGGGAAGATCCCCTGAAGAAGGAAATGGCAACCTACTCCAGTATTCTTGCCTGGCAGGCTTCAGTCCATGGGGTCACCAAGAGTTGGACATGACTTAGAAGTTCAACAAGAGGAGTTTCATGTTGGGTAAACCAGGGCCCTCAAATGCTTTGCTTTTAATTTTTGACATAGAAACCCCATTTCTGTTTTTATGAAAATCATCAGTGGAGCCTCTGTGAACTTCTGGCAGGATTATCTTCCATTTATTTCTGATGTTGGATTATACTCTATTGTCATTCAGTTCCAATGCATTTTTTCCAGAAGAAAAAAAGGCAGACCCAAATGCCCAAACTCCTGTAAGCCTCAGGATTAGGGTGGGAATTTAAAACCAAAGGGAGTGTGGTCATAGTTGGGGAACCCCCAAGATGTCCCCCAGTGATCTCTGCCTGGTCTTCAAGCCCTTGTGTCATCTTCTCCCCTTGATGCAGGCTGGACATAGTGACTCCCTCCTAAATAATAGATTATAACAAAAGTAATGGGGTGTCACATCTGAGATTAGGTTACAAAGGACTGGGACGTCTATGTCTCTCTCTGATAAAGCCAGCTGCTATGTTGTGAGCTGTCCTGTGCAGAGGCCCCTGTTATAGAACTGAGGGGAGCCCCCAGCTAATGGCCAGCAAGGAGCCATCAACCTGCTAACAACCACATGAGTGAATTGGGAATTAGCTCCTCCCACAGCTGAGCTTTCACATGAAACCACAGGTTTGGCCAACATCTTGATTGTGGCCTGTGTGAGACTTTGAGGAAGAGGTGTATCCCTGACCCAGAGAAACAGTGAGATGATAAATACTGGTTGGTCTTTTTTTTCTAAAAGTATGTATATTTACTTATTTTGCTGTGCCAGGTCTTGGCTGCAGCATGCTGGATCTCTTTTAGCTGTGACTTGTGGTATCTTTAGTTACAGCACAGGAACCCTTAGTTGCAGCATGTGGGATCTTGTTCCCTGACCAGGGATCAAATCTGGGCTCTCTGCATCGGGAACTCAGAGTCTTAGCCACTGGACCATAAGGGAAGTGCCAGTATTTGTTGTTCTAAGTTGGTGCATTTGAAGGCGACTGTTACATAGTGTTAGGTTACTAATACAGAGGCCATCCCAGAGTGGAGCAAGGACAGTGAATGTGGCTGATTCTGGGGGCTGTTTACCTGGAAGCCACCATTTGCTTCATGGACTGGGTAACCTGGTGGGAGGTAGGAACCAGAACTAAAGGTCTCATTGGTCTACACCAACCCTGGAGATCCATCTCTCTTGTCAGCTTAGGTGTAGGCTTGTGACCCATTTCTGGCCAATGGTGTGCAAAAGGAGATTTCCAGAAATTTTTAACTGCCTGAGAAAAAGAGATATACACAAATGGAGTTTTGGAGCTCTGACAGCCATCCGGGGATTGAGAAAAAGGCCATTAAAGGCAGAGAAAAGACAGCAAACACTGTCCAACACAGGACCTGTCTAGCCTTCTTTTTAAGGATATGACCTAGTTTTGTCCATGTGGCTTCTGCTCATACCTCATTGGCCAGAAATGGTCACATGACCACGAGCTACACGGGAGACTGGTAACTGTAGCCTTTGGTTAGCTATGTCCACAAATGATGCTTCTATTATTGTCCTAAAGGAGGGAAGAAAGTGCTGGGGGAGGGGTAACCATCTACCTCTACCACAAAAATATATGTTGTACATTATAAAATAAACCCCTACAAAGCCGCTGCCCACTAAAGGACCAGGTTTTTATTGATATCATCTCGCCCACTCTTCCCTGCTCCCTGCTCCCAACTCCCTGCCTTCCCCACTCCGCAAGGCAACCACTGCCCTTGGTTTTTATGTTTCCTTTTTTAATCCTTGATTTTTAAAAATTCTGTTAAAATACATATAACCTAAATTTTACCATTTTAACCATTTTTAAGTGTACAGTTCAGTGGTATTAAATACATTCAGTGTTGGGCACCATCACCACCATTCATCCCCATAATTATTTCATTTGTAAAACGGATGTTCTGTACCTGTTAAACACCAACTCTTCATTCCCCCTTCCCCAGTCCCTGGAAACCACCGCTGTATTTTCTGTCTCTGTGATTTTGCTTAGTCTTGAGTACCTCATATAATGAGACTCCTACAGTATTTGTCTTTTTGTAGCTGGGTTATTTCACTCACTATAATGTCCTCTCGGTTTACCCAGTTGCAGCATACTGCAGAATGGCTTTCTTTTTAAGGCTGAATAATATTCCATTGACTGGATGGATCCCATTTTGCTGATCCATTCTTCTGATGAGGGACGCTTGAGTTTCTTCCATGTTTTAGCTATTGTGAATAATGCTGCTATGAACATGGGTGTACAAATAGCTTTCTGAGAGCCTGATTTCTATTCTTCTGGGCACATACCAAGAGGTGGAATTGCTGGATCATTTGGTAATTCTATTTTTGACTTTTAATTTAAGTATAGGTGATTTAGAATGTTTCAGGTATACAGCAAAGTGATCCAGTTATATGTATATTCTGAAGGAGATCAGCCCTGGGGTTTCTTTGGAAGGAATGATGCTAAAGCTGGAACTCCAGTACTTTGGCCACCTCATGCGAAGAGTTGACTCACTGGAAAAGACTCTGATGCTGGGAGGGATTGGGGGCAGGAGGAGAAGGGGACGACAGAGGGTGAGATGGCTGGATGGCACCACTGACTCAATGGACGTGCGTCTGAGTGAACTCCGGGAGTTGGTGATGGACAGGGAGGCCTGGCGTGCTGCGATTCATGGGGTTGCAAAGAGTCGGACACGACTGAGCGACTGAACTGAAACATATATATTCCTTTTTCAGATTCTTTTCAATTATTACAAGATATTGAATATAGTTCTCTGTGTCATACAGTAGGTCCTTGTTATTTATCTTTTTTATATATAGTAGTATGTATCTTTCAATCCCAAATTATCAATTTATACCCTCCTTTCCCCTTTGTTATCCAAAAATTTGTTTTCTATATCTGAGTCTATTTCTCTTTTGTAAATAAATTCAATTCTTCACATCAGGTGGCTAACCTATTGGAGCTTCAGCTTCAGCACCAGTACCAGTCCTTTCAATGAATATTCAGGGTTGATTTCCTTTTGGATTGACTGGTTTGATGTCCTTGCAATCCAAGGGACTCTCAAAAGTCTTCTCCAACACCGCAGTTCAAAGCAGTAATTCTTTGGCGCCTAGACTTCTTTATGGTCTAACTCTCGCATCCATACATGACTATTGAAAAAAACATAGCTTTGACTAGATGGACCTTTGTCTGCAAAATGATGTCTCTGCTTTTTAATGTGCTGTCTAGCTCTGTCATAGCTTTTCTTCCAAGGAGCAAGTGTCTTCTAATTTCATGACTCTGTCGCCATCTGCACTGATTTTGGAACCCAAGAAAATGCAATCTGAGACTGTTTCTACTTTTTTCCCCATCTATTTTCCATAAAGTGATGGGACTGGATGGTATGATCTTCATTTTTTGAGTGCTGAGTTTTAAGCCAGCTCTTTCACTCTCCGCTTTCATCTTCATCAACAGGCTCCTTGGTTCTTCTTCGCTTTCTGCCATTAGGGTGGTGTCATCTGCATATCTGAGATTGTTGCTGCTTCTCCATGTCTTGACATTTGTAAATAGTGCTGCTGTGAAGACTGGGATGCAGGTATCTTCTTGAATTAGAGTTTTGTTTTTCCAGATATATGCCCAGAAGTAGGATTGCAGGATCATACGGTAACTCTGTGTTTAGTTTTTTAAAAGAATCTCTATGCTCTTCTCCATAATGGCTACACCAATTTACATTTCACGTTTAATCTTTTGAGGAACCTATGTACTGTCTTCTACAACAGGTATATCATTTTGCATTCCCGCCTACAGTGCACCAAGGTTCCAATTTCACCACATATTCACCAATGCTTGTTTCCTGTTTTGTTTTGCTTTTTGGTAACAGCCAATGTATATAAGGTAGAATTCCCAATGTTTTAACCTTGCTATGTGTGCTATGCTTAGTTGCTCAGTTGTGTCCAACTCTTTGCGACCCTATGGATTGTAGCCCGCCAGGCTCCTCTGTCCATGTGATTTTTCAGGCAAGAATACTGGAGTGGGTTGGCATTTCCTTCTCTAGGGGATCTTCCCAGCTCATGGATCAAACGCATGTCTCCTGCTTTGCTGACGGATTCTTTATCTACTGAGCCATCGGGGAAGTTTTGTGCTTATCATATTTTATTAATCACCCTTAATTATCCCTAAACAAAATCTCTGTGGGTGTACCTGGTTAGGTCTTTTGAGCTTTATAAATGTAGTATCATGCTCTTTGAAGCCTTCTAGGACTTTTTTTTCTTTCGGAGAAGGCAACGGCACCTCATTCCAGTAATCTTGCCTGGAAAATCCCATGGATGGAGGAGCCTGGTAGGCTGCAGTCCATGGGATCGCTAAGAGTCGGACACGACTGAGCAACTTGACTTTCACTTTTCACTCTCATGCATTGGAGAAGGAAATGGCAACCCACTCCAGTGTTCTTGCCTGGAGAATCCCAGGGATGGGGGAGCCTGGTGGGCTGCCGTCTATGGGGTCGCACAGAGTCAGACACGACTGAAGCGACTTAGCAGCAGCAGCAGGACTCTTTTTTTCATTCATCATCACACTTCATTCATTTGTCAGAATGAAGAAGCTCACTTCCTAGAGAATGGCAGAAAAAAGCTTGTCATTGAGCCATTGGTGTGGAGTTAACTGTGGGACTCACTGCATCGGAGCAAGAAAGTTTCTCACAGTTCAGCAAGCATGAGCCTCAGTCCCCAAGCCACATGGGTGACACAATGGACTTCACATGCTGCGAGGCAGAGGGCCAAGGGCTCAACACCTTTTGTAGAAAGCAGTAAACAAGCCAGCTTCCCTCTGTCGGGAACAAAACAGTTACACAGAAGTCATGCTGCGGGGTGGTGGGGTGGGGTTCCTGGCAGTCCAATGGTTAAGACTCTGTGCTTCCACTGCAGGGGCACGAGTTCAATCCCTAGTCTGGGAACTAAGATTTCACATGCCTTGTGGCCCAGCTAAAAAGAAAAGAAAGTCATGTTGCGTAGCCTACGTGCTTAGCTATGGAAACTGCTTGGTCTTGGGAGAAGTATGGATCTGCACTCTGGCACAGTCAGCAAAAGCCTGCAGGTGGACTTCCCTGGTGGTCCAGTGGCTAAGACTCCAAGCTCCCAGTGCAGGGGGCCTGGGTTCGATCCCTACTCAGGGAACTACATCCCGCATGCCACAGGAGTTTGAGTGCCACAACTAAAAGATCCTGCCTGCCACAACTAAGGAACCAGCATGATGTATCAAAGACCAAAAATCCCTCATGTCATCACAATAGCTACAGATGGAATTCAGCTTGGAAATTTGCACTCCACTCAAACAAGTGGAATAGGTCAGCCCATCATTGTGACGGACAACAAGTATTAACAGTACCAGCAAAGGACATTGCTGAAGAAACTGTTATAAGTGAAGAAGCGCAAAAGACAATGGATCAAAACAATTGAAAGCCAGGTGGAGTCTCCAGAAATAGAAGTAAGGAGTCTTTTACCCAAACAGATAAATACTTTTAAAAAAGCATTAATTAAAAAAAAAAAGAATTTCAAAAAAGAACTTGCAGGGTGCTCAGGACCTGCAGGCTGCCTGCAGAGGTCACGTAGACACATGTGCCTTATCCATTTCATAGCTGAATAATATTCCTCCACTGTGTGAAAATACCATGTCAGTGACACTGCTTCCAATCTTGCCCACATGCAAGACTCTCTTGAGGATAGAGTTACTGAGCTATGGGTTCCCTGTGGTTTAGCCACTTTTATATTTTACCCCCCCCCCCCCCCCCCTTTTTTTTTTGGCATGCAGCATGCGGGATGCTAGTTCCCCATTCAGGGATCAAACTCACACCTCCTGCAGTGGAAGCATAAGAGTCTTAACTGCTGGGCCACAGGGAAGTCCCTTACTTTTAGCCTTTCTGACTGTTACTTGCAGCCAAATGCACTTATCAAACTCGCTTCCAGGGGTGGATCCCACAGCCCCTGCCCTGGCCACTCAAATGTACAAACAACTCCAGGTCTTAGGAGGAAACCTATAGAAGAAACCTCAAGAGGAATCTCTGGACTTTACTGAGGAAACCCTGAGTTGAGTAAGATCCCACTTTTACTCCCTGGTGGTATGGGGGATCAACAAAGTCAAACTCAGATATATAGAAAAATGAAGTTTCATTCTTTGCCCATCCAAGTTGATAACATGAGATTTTCACCTGCTACATCAAAAAACAAAACAAAAAAACTTCCAAACAAGGGTGAGTGGGTAGAATTTGAGTGCGTCCCTGGCATTTGTGTCTTAACTTGTTTGAGCAAAGAGCGACAGTTGCCCAATATCTTGGGTTCAGATCCTGGCTCCATCCCTTCCAAAGTATCTCCCTTCCCTGGACCTGCTTTCTTCTCTGTGAAATGGGACCATGGTAATTGTAATGATTTGCATTCATGGGCGGGAAGTATATTGAACAGTGGCTGCTCACAGTAGGTGCTTTGTGATTTTTTGGCCAATTTAGGAAGACAAGGAAGTCACCATGCATCGAGGCTGTGTGCTTTTTCTTCTTTTAATGTCTGCTGTTAATAAAATATTTTTACAGAGACCAAAAAGTCAGAATAGTGCAAAACATCTCAACACCATGCATTCATGACCACTTCTCGTTGGTTTTAAACATTTGTTCCAATATTTACAGAGAAATGGGGACATCTGTGCAGATGCCAGACTGACGGGATGGAATTAAAACAGACAAACAGCATTTTGAGTTCACATTTGCAATCACATGCTAAGAGAAGGTGTGTGGAGGAAGAACCTCCCTGGACTGCGTGGCCAGGTTTCAGGGTCTCAAGGGGCCGGGGCCAGAGGTGGGGTCTGAGTTTCCCTGACAGTGTAGCCAGGGATGCCTAGGGACCATCCGCCAGTGACCTGTGCCTTGCACAAGAGTCACTATGGCTGGGCGGGGGGCGGGGGGCAGATGGAGGGGGTCCTACTTGACACTGTCAGCTTGATTTGTCTCTTAAAAAAAAAAAAAAGGCAAAGAGAAAAGCAACACGTGTCAGCGAAAATGACTTTGGTCCTTGACAATTATTAGGAAAGGATGTTCAAGGGGACGGCAGGGGTCATGATGGAGAGCAGCTCCGCAGCGAGTTCCCCTCCCTCTCTGCCTGAGCAGCAGAATTGGGGCAACTCTGCACTGCCTCCCCTCTACCCCTGTGTCTCAGTGTTCCCACCTGTAAGATGGACATTGCTGGGGGTGAAGGACAGAAAGGTCTCTGAGGTCCCAGCCGGAGAGGTCCCAAGGATTTCTAGTTGGCTAAGTCTTTTTTTTTTTTTTTTTGCATCTCTGATGGGGGCATGGTGAGGTTTCAGGATGTAGTGCCGGAGAATCAGGACTGGGGGATGCCCCTGGGCACCTCCTTATTTTAGGTAAATCTTTTGAGGACAGACTGGAGAGAGCAAGGAGGTCCCTCTTCCTTCTAGTTCTGTTTTTGCCCTTTCTCTCCTGTCTCTGCAGCCTCATCTCTGAATTGCTCTCTCTTCATTTCAAAGTTCGGGCTGTTCCCATCCAGGCACGATCTGATGCTCTGACTTCTTCCTCTGTCCGTCTGCCCACCCCTCTTTTCTCTCCTTCCCTCCCTTCTCTTCTTTGGGTCCTTACTGTCTCCTCCCTTTTGAGAGGGGATTGGCTATGTCCCTCAAGGTCACCCCCACCCCACCCGGATCCCATTACGAGCCTATTTTATCCTTTTCCTGATCCATGAAAATCTGGGGCGAGTTCCCCGCATGGAGCAAGGTCCCAATGCAATGCCAGGACCCCACTTGTGCTCAGAACCCCAGGCACCCCAGGTGAAATGGTGGAAGCCCAAAGGTATCGTCCAATGCTGGGTGGCCCTCTGCTCCTCTCTGAGCCTTGTCGTTCCCATAGAGGGACGTTCTGATTTCAAACACTTCCAGTCCCCTCTGTCCTCTCTTTACTCTTTGCCCTGTGGCTCAGCCAGTCTGCTGGAAATACCTCCTGGGTGCCTAGATCTGTGTGGGAGGGGAAGGTTGGTATGGACAGACACCTGTGAATGTGTGGGCACACACAGAACTCCCTGCCTGAGACAAAATTCAGTTAGAACCCCCTCCCCAACATCCCGCTCCCCGGGCCCAGCCTTTGCTCACTGAAATTGGGGCTCTTGAGGGGCTTCAGAGCCCCTCTTGGGGGGAAAGAGTGCCTTTCACAGATACCCTCAGCTCCATGGCATCAGAGACAGAGGCTGCGGGAGGGGCAGACAGAGGAGAGACACTGGCTGGGGAAGTCCTGAGGGGGTTGGAGGTTTTCCACAGAAGGGAGTATTTGTGATGAGTTTGAGGAATGACTATGAATGCTCTGGGGGAAAGAAGCGAGAGAAAATTTCCCGAACAGTTTTAGCCTGGGAGTCAGAAAACGTCATTTGACAAATACTCCCTGAGGCTCCCTCCATGTGCCTGGGCCGGTGCTGGGGAACCCTGTACACACACACACACACACACACACACACACACACACACACACTCTCACTCACTCACACCCTTAGACCAGAGCACCTCCCAATAAAGTGTTTGGGAAACATCTTGGCTTTGTCTGGCAGAAGCTCAGCTCCCCCTGCCCTTTTCTGCCAGTCATTCGAAAAGTCTTTCAGAGCCTACTCCAAATCACAGATTAACTCCCCTTCGGACGTTGTTCCTCTCCTCATCTCCAAGTCAGCCATCCAGCCCACCTCCACCTCTTGGATGGTCTGAAGTTCAAATTTCCCTTTTGGGCCTCATGATGGAGACTTCAAGTTCCCCGCAAGACACCTCCAGCCTGTCTGTTGTCCCTGGGGTGGAGGGGCCCTCCTGCCCCACCATCCTGAATGAGAACTTTCATCCTAATCTGTAATTCCAAACCATTAGTCACCTGAAACTGCCTGGATTTACACACGCTCAAAACGCTTAGTCATGTCCGACTCACTGTGACCCCATGGACAGAGGAGCCTCTTGGGCTACAGTCCATGGGATTTCCCAGGCAAGAATACTAGACTGGGTAGCCATTCCCTTCTCCAGGGGATTTTCCCAACCCAGGGATCGAGCCCGGGTCTCCCGCATTGTAGGTGGTTTCTTTATAGTCTGAGCCACCAGGGAATTTATGGGACACAAAAATACTTCCAGGTAAATTAGAAATAACAGCGGCTTCATCCAAACTCTTGTTCACAGATGGGGAAACCATTACCATAAATATACAACCCTTAGTTTGCACATGGCCTCCTTAGAGATGCTCAACCCCTGGGCAGTGCCCAATCAGGACATCTGTACCAAGGGGCCCTGGGACTCATCTAAGGCATAGTTTTTAATATATCCTCCAAAATCTTTCCAAGAATTAATTTCAGTGTCCTGAAAGCATCTTGTCCTCCCTCCCACCCCCAACACCACATCAGTCTATTCTTCATGAGGTAGCCAGAGGGAGAGTCAAAACCTGAAATCCAGACTCTTCCCAGATTTAAAATCTCCTGGGGCCTCCCAAGCCTCTAGGGTAAAATCAAAACTCCTCAGGGCTTTATACCAGATCCCACCTGGTCTGAGACCTCAGCAGGCCTTCCCAACCTCATCAGCATCCCCTACCACCCCATTGGTTGACTCAGCTCCAGCCACCTGACCTGGCTATGCTTCAAGTCAGCCCACTTCCAAGCCTTTGCATCCGAAGTTCCCTCTGCCTGGAGCTCTTTTCTCTCCAATGGGTGGTTCCTTTACACTTTTCACCTCCACAGAAAGCCCTTCCCCCTCTGAGGTAGCCCCCATCACTCCAGGAGCCCAGTTAACTCTCTTCTCATCCCTCTGTTTAAAATTTTCCCTAGTACAGCACAATCCTGTATTTATCAGTCTGGTGGGAAAAAACCCACAGCATACACATACTGGTCCAATGTGAAAAAGCAGATCCTGAGCAAAGACAAGCCATGCCAAACTTTCCCAAAACAGCTCCCAAAATGCCTGTGTGAACTAAAATGGAGAAACTTGGCCAAACTGCCCCAAAATCCCTGGTGGAGGAAGTGTTTCAGGCAGCTAGAGGCGCCACCTGAGGTATCCTGTGGCCTGTGTGTTTAAATGAATGAATGAAATTTGGGGGGAGTAAGCTCCCCAGCAAATCTGTATATTCACTCACACACACACATACACACACACCCCTCAAGTTTCTGGTCCCTTTCCATTCTTTCCTGACTCGAGCATTCTAGGGGAGGAAGAAGTGGTTGGTCCAGGAAATCCCAAACCTTCACTCTATTTTGGTGGGAGATCAAGAGTTCTCAGGTATCTAACCCCGGTGTCCCAATGGAAAGCAGTGAAGGCAGGGGTTTTGCTTGGCAGCCAGAGGTGGAAGGGGGCACTGGGGGACTTGGCCCTGAACCCCCACCTCTTTAAGGATTGGGGGCAGTCCCCTGAGGGGGGTTAGCAGCAATGGGGAGCTGTATCGGCTTATGCGATCTCAGCTCACCCTTCAAAGGGGCACACAGGCCAAAGAGAATGGGGAGGGGATGTGGTACTGGAACCCTCGGCATTATCTTAAGCAGCTCTCTGGGCCCCGGCTTTACCATCTGTCAAATGAGTGGGTTGAACTCTATGATATAAGGATTGGATATGTGGTGGGGAACGGGGGAGGCAAAACCCCGTAGGGAAGCTGGGGCAGCGTGGATGTCCCAGAGCAGACCCCTTGGCCGGGTCTGGGCGCCCAAGAGCGCATGTGCTTTTGAAATCCCATCCTCTCCCCTTCCCTGTTTATTTTTTGCACAAACATCAAAAGGGACTCTGGTCCACCTTGGTGGGGGGGCTCTCTAACCACCACCCTAGCCCCTCCAGTCCCCACACCACCCCAGGGGGCGCGCCAGGAAACCCTGCCCCTTGCCCAAGGCCCGCCCCTCAAGGGAGCTGAGAGTTCCATACTTGGCAAATTGGTCTTGGGCCCCAAAGGTTGGGACCCATCTTATGGCTTTTCCAGGGGGCAGGAGGCAGGGAGTCCAGGTAACACAGCTCTGGGACCTGGCCTCCTCTATAGGGGCTGGTTTTCCTCCCATTACAGCTCGAAAAGCCCCTAGACGCTGGGGAGTGGCCTCAAGTAGGGGGGATGTGGCTTCTTCCTTCCTCTTGCCCTGGCGCAAGGCCTCCTGAGGGGGCGGGGCGCTGCCATTCACCTTTCCCCAGAATGGGAAACTAAATCAAAGGCGCAAAGGCGGGATGCCTTCCGTTCAGAGCCCGGAGACTCGCGCTCAGGGAGGTCCAAGCGCGCAGGCACCGCCCCGCCCTGCGCGCTCTGCGCAGGCGCAATGGTGCCTGCCTGCGTGCACCGCATTAGGGGGCAGGCCCGGCACCGCCTTCCTCGGCGGAGCGCGTGTCCGACTTGAGCTTGACGAATTCCTTAGCCACCTCGTCATTGCTGCGTTGCGACAGGATGCGCAGCACCGTGAGGCCCGTGTCGTCCATGTGGATGCGGCGGCCAAGCGGCAGCCAGCAGGCGGCGCTCCCGCGCTGGACCAGCTCGCGCAGCTGCAGCACGGCCAGCCCCACCGTACGGTCCTCGCGCGCGAAGCAGTAGTCCTTGACGCACACCTGCAGCTCGTAGCACTCAGGGCCTGTGTCAGCGCTCAGCGTGCTGCGGGAGGGCGGAGAGTGAGGACAGGTCTCGCCTTCCTGGCCAACCAACCCCACCGGCGACTCCTCCTCCCTCACCGGGCCACGCCCACACCCGGGCATTCCGAGGCTGGGCCACGCCCACATTGAGTGATCTATTTTCATAACCTGGTGCGAAGAACTGACTCATTGGAAAAGACCCTGAGGCTGGGAAAGATTGAGGACAGGAGGAGAAGGGGACAACAGAAGATGAGATGGTTGGATGGCATCATCAACTCGATGGACATGAGTTTGAGTAAGCTCCAGGAGTTGGTGATGGACAGGGAAGCCTGGCGTGCTGCAGTCCATGGGTCGCAGAGTCCGACACGACTGGGTGACTGAACTGAACTGATTTTCATAGCCTTCCAAGAGAATAAGCCTGGCTCTGCCCCTGCCCCAGGTGTCTTGCCCCACAACCCCATGCTGGGCCACGGCCACATCAGCTGACAACTCCTCTCCCTAGCATGATCCTTGCCCATTCTCTCCACCCTTCCTTCTCTCACTTCTCACTCAACGACACCCCCATGAAACTACTCCCAGCCCCCAGCCAAGCCACATCCTCACCCCAAGAGCGCCGTGTTCCCACCCCATGATACCAGCGCCCACACCCACAGCCTGCTGAACCGCTGCCTCCACCACCTTGACCCAGAGGTGGCACCCAGAAGACCCTTTACCAGGCTCCCATCTGAACCCAAGTTCTCCCCTTGACGTGGCCCCTCCCCCACGCTCCCTAGCCTACTCTTCTTACCCCCAAGATGCCCTCTCCATATAACCCTGCCCTGATGTCTCACCATGAGTGACTACCCACTCTAGCACTCTTCCCCCTCCTCCAGGTTACAGAGTTCCTGCAGCTGGGTCCTGCCCTGATGCTGGCTAGTCAAGAACTCTCTTCTTTCCGGCTACACTGGCACTGATCCCTTGCATCTCCTTCCCAGGCCGCATTCCTAGCCCTCAACTACTTGGGCCCACCCCCAGGAGATATCTGCCCCTACTTATGGTGGTGCTCTTGTTCCCAGGTATTGCTTTAGGTGACCTACATTTCCAAAGTCCTCTGACCAGGAGCTCTTCTCTGATATGATTGGCCAGGTTCCTGTCCCTCCAGGGCCCCTCCCTTCAGCTCTGATGCCCCCTTACCCTGCTGCACTCTGTCCCCCAAGAACACCTCCCCAGTGTTACCCTGGCCCAGTGGGGCTCACATATGATCCAAAGATCTGCCAACCCTCACCCTCACCCCAGGTATACCTTGATCAGACTTATTTATGTTCCCTATAAATCATCCACCCCTCTAGGTCCCTGACGCCCCTGACCAAGATTACTCTTGCTTGTTGCGAAGCCCCATCTAGATGTGATCTCAGCCCAACCCACATGACATATATCCCCATGCCCTGGACCAAGCCACATTCCAATCTTGTCCCCCAGAGCAGACTTCTCCAGATGACCTATCCCAATAGCACCAACAAAGCTCATTGCTGACTCCAGGAGGTCCACCCCTATGCCCCTCAGTCCCTCAGCCCCAAGTTTCTTGCCTCATCATGACCACCCATGCCTCTTAGACCAGAAGTTTTAGCCCCAGAAATGCCCCAGGTCAACATGTTCCTTCTGGCCAGACATCTTCTCCCCTTCATGAGCCTTCGCTATGCTATCATATCATACTCACTGTCCCCGACCCTGACCTGTGTGTCCCCCAAGGTGCTGACCCCCATCCTGGTGTCACTCCTGCACTAAGGTACCTCCTTTCCCACCATCCCCACTTACGATGTGATCCCTCCTGTTCCTGATCCCAGAAACCATGGTGCACCAGACATCCCTCCCACCTACTGGCCCCTGAGGTTCATACCGGGTCATGTCCCCTAGCCACGCTCCCCAAAGCATCCCAGACTTACAACTGAAAGCTCTCATTGTACTTGGGGGCCCAGCTGTTGTTCTTGGATTTGGTCGCAAACTTGCGTTTCTTGTCACTGAGCTGGGGCCCAATGATGTTGACCTCGATGAATGGCCGGAAAATGCCAGAAGTCTGCCACTTGAGATCATTGGCAGCCACCACTGTTGGGGGAATTAAAAGGTAAGACTGCTTAGGGTTCCCCAGTACAGAGCTGCGGTTTTCGAAGCCTGGCTGAAAGATTACATTTCCCAGCATGCTTCTGTAGCTAAATATGACCACGCCAATTAGATGTATGAGGAAGTGACGCAAACAGCTTTCAGCAGGGGAATGCCCCAAAGGCAGGGAGAATGCCCTACATTTTCTCTTTCCCCTAGCTGCAGACTGAGAAGCTGATGGGGGCTGAGTTCTTTGGGACCCTATAGAGGAAGAAAACACATTAGGGATAAAAATACGGCAAAAGATGTTTGGAGACTGGATCCCCAACACTGTGAAGCCTCCACGTCAGTTCTGGGCTGATTGTTCTTGGAGTTACCCCAGAGTAAGACTCATTCCATCTAATAATATCTTGTTTAAGCCATTGTTATTTTAGGTCTTGGATAAAACAGACCAATCTGTGTTCTAACTAGAAAATTAAAGCCCACAGCAGGAAAGCAGAGCTGGGAGAGAAAGTGGAATGAGTCCTGTAACACTCTTTGTACCTCTTGATCCAGCTGTGCCTGAAGGTGGATACTTCTGAACATTTCAGTTTTATGAAGGCATTTTTTTAAATTAAAAAAAAAATTCTTCCTTAAGCCTGTTTGAGTTTGGTTTCAGTCTTAGAATCTAGTGCATCTTGGCTGAGGCACTCTCTCTCCCACCTCAGGCTACTCACCTTTCACTGTGACCTTGTGTTCCCCGGTTCCTGGATGAGTGAAGAGCTCTACGTGGACGGAGACTTCACCCACAGGGTCTTCCACCCCCGAGCCTGGGCGGGGCAGGGGAGAATACTTGGCATGAGCTTCATTCTTTCCCACCCACCAGAAAGGACATGGACTGCCTCCCACCCACCATATGCTGGCGGCATCAGGTCATCAGCCATGACAGGTTGGCACTGAGGGCAGGCTGGGAAGATGGGTGCTCATAAGGAGGCCGGGAATCCTTGGCCTTTCACTGCTTTGTTGTGTGATCTCAGGCACATCTCTTAACTTCTCTGAGCCTGATGTCCTCTTCTTCATTCCCTGTCATCAGACTCAGTCTTCATCGTTCACACCATCTTGGCAGCATCTGACACATCTGGCTTACGGTGCCTCAGTTTCTCCTCTTGGCTGCAACAAGGCTACACGTTTCAAGTTCTCGTCTTACAGTTAGTCTCTCCTTCTTCCTCTCTTTTTCCATTTCCCATTCCTCTGTTGACCTTCAAACTGTAGCAGCACCTATACCTCAGTCCTTAGCCCCTTTTTTTGTTTTCACTTCCTCGCTAAGTACTGATATGGTGGAAGATACTGCCAGGTCTGCCTTCAGAATACATCCAGACTCTGGCCCATCTCCACAGCCTCCATCCTGGTTCAGTCCCCATCAACCATGTGGCTCCATCTCACACTTCGGGTATGGCTAAATGAACCACAGGTGCCCAATCAGAGCATTCTCCGGCCATGGCTGCAGTGATTGGCTCAGGGATGGTCATGTGACCGGAGCTCGGCCAACAGTTGTCGTCCCAGGGCCAACTAGGCCACTCTAAACTGTTGTAGTAGTCTCTACTGTGTCTCCCGACACTTTCCGCTCAGCTTCTTTCAGTACACAGCCAGAGAAATCCTAAGTCAGACTGTATCCCTCCTCTGCTCAAAACCCTTCCAAGGCTCTCATTTCACTCCGAAATAATCAGAGTCCTTTCTGTGACCTGCAGTCACTCCTGATACATCCTCACTATTACCTCTCCTCACCTCCCTCCATTCTCATCCTCCTCTAACACTCTGTGACAACATGACCCAGAATTCTCAATTCTGCTGAAGTGACATCTTGTAGAGATATTTTTTATTTTCTCTCCCATTCCTTTTCCAATGGACCATCTCAAGTTTCCACTGAGGCATGTCCCTACCTCACCTCAGACATTGTAGCTCCATCTCGCACTTTAGGAATGGCTAAATGACCCAGGGCTGCCCAATCAGAGCTGTCCCTGGCCATGGCTTCAGTGATTGGCTCAGGGATGGCCATGTGACCCAATCTGGGCCAATAGGAACTGGCCCCAGGACTTTTGTTGTAACTCTTAGAAGAGTCTGGTTAAGCTGCTCCAAGGCCCAGTGAGGGGACAGCTCATCCCACAGAGGTCTCAACAGAGACCAATGACCAATGGCATTGTTGGAGGCTCTAGATCCAGATGGCAAATCAATCCTTAGGCTTTCAGTTACAGGCTCACAAATTCTCTAGTCTGCCTGAATCAAGGTAAGGAACTTTTCAGTTTCAGCCATGACAAGCATCGTGATTGATTGATTCTGATGGGGATCATTGAATGAGCAGTTTAGAAGCTTCTGTCCCCAACCCTCCGTGACTCTTGGGAAGGGCATCCTGTGGGGCCTGGGGACCTGTGACCGCCAGCACCTCCACCAGGCCCCTCCCCTGCCCCTCAGGAAGCTTACCACGCCTGGAGCACCCCATGCATGGGGGGAGGAACAGGGGGAAAGTTGGGTGGGGTGGGGTAGGAGAATGGGTCAGTCCAAGGTTGATCAGGTTACCTGGCTCTGTGCGGTTAGTGACCAAGGCTCAGGGGGCAGAAGTCCCCCATTGCCCCAGTATTGGGGTGTGCACCCCCTTATCTTTGCCACCCACCCCAGGCTGCCTTCCTTGTCATCTCAGGCTCCCACCCCACTTCCCCCAACCAGTCACATGCTCAGCCTCACCCCCCCCAACCCCCACCCCAGGCTGATGCTTCATAGCAAGCTCAATCCCGGCCAGACTGAGAGGTGCCAGGGGAGAGTCGGACAGTGGTGGGTGGGGTGAGGGGTCAGATCATGGCCAAAGCTAGTAAGAAGGGGGAGGGGGGCAGTGCTGGGCGCCCCCATCCCATGGTTTGCTGGCTCCAAGGGGAAGTGTCTTTCCAGGCCTCTCTGTGCTTGTCCCAACCCCACCCCCACTCCCCCAATCCCAGGCCCCCTTGAGGGGAAGGTTCCTTGGGCAAGGGGCTTAATCTCCTTTGAGACAGCTTCCTCATCTATGGAATAACGGATCACCCTGAGGGGCAACCTAAAGGAATGTCTTCTAGAATACCGAGAAATGCTTGGCACAAAGGCTAGCTCAGAGTTAGAGCCTGAAAAATGCTCGTTTTCTTTGCTCATAAAAGTGACATAAATAAAAATAACAATAATAATACAACTAACAATTGCTGCCAGCTAGTACATGTCAAGAACTGTTCTAAATTTAATTCATCTAGTGCTAAAAATAATCTTATGAATTAGGGTCCTTGACTGTTCTCATTTTACAGATGAGAAAACTGAGGCTCAAGGAGGCAGCCGGTTGCGGGAGGCGCCCACCCACGGAGTGGCACAGCTGGAATCTGAGATGGGCAAGCACCTGTCTGGGGGACCCGGGATCTGGGTTAAGAGCAGCACCTAGGGAGAAACGGATTCCAACTCGAATCGCTACTCCTTCCCCACGTGGAACCAGCAAGCCGTCCTTCCCCCTGGTCCGCCTAGGCACCCCTGAAGCCAGTCGGGCCTGGGCGAGGCCCCGCAGGCCTGGGAGGCGGAAGGACGGGCCTTTTACTAGCCGGGCCAGGAGGGGTGCAGGCACCGGGCACCGGGCGCGGGCGGGCGGGCGGCGGAAGCACGTACCCTTCTCAGGATAAATGTCTTCACTAAGGGTAAACCTAGTCCCTTTTCCACCATGGACTAATCACGGGAGTGGGGAGGTGGAGAAAGGAGGGGAGGGAAGAGGGAGGGGAAAGACGAGCGAGCGAGAGAGAGGCGAGGATGGAGGGCGAGTGTGCGGGCGAGGAGCAGGGTAGGCGCGGAGAGGGGGCGGCGAGTGAGAGGGAGGAGAAACAAGAGAGAGAAACGTCAGCTGCAGACGGACAGACAGACAGCCTCCCGCTCCGGGGGGGACACCAGGAACACTAAAAGCAGCAGCGTGGGCTGGGCACGAAGCTGAGCGCAGAGGCCCGACGCCCAGGGAGGGCCCTAAGCCCTGGGCTGACTCGGGGGGAAGGGGGCAGCTGGTGGCCGCAGGATTTAGCTCCCCTCACCCCAGCCTCCTCTTCCACTGCCGGTACTAAGCCTGGGTTAGCGGCCAACCTTCTCGCCCGTGTCTGCACTCTTAGGGCCAATTTTGAAAAGGAGGGTCCCCAGGGAGGGGAACTAGGACCCTGGAGTCCTGCCCCCCAGCCCCAGCTGCTGTGTGCGAACTCAGAGATGGACAGGAGACAGAGGCAAGAGAAGAAAGAGAAAGAGAGAATTTGAGAAATAAGAACTCCCTCTCCGTCCGCCCCCTCCAGGTCGGCGTCCCTCCCATCTCTGGTGTTGTCACTTCTTAGCCCCCGACAGTACAGAGGTCCCTCCCAGGGTACTTTCAACCATTCTTCCAGAGGTCCCTCCCCCGGAACTGCCAATCATTCCTTGGCCACGTGATGTCAGAGATCCCGCCCCTGCCAGGGATGTCAATCACTGTCTCCGCCGTCACAAGCCCCTCCCCTAAAGCTATCAACCACTCTCTGGAACCAAGGAGTCGAGGTCCCGCCCCTAACAGCTGTCAATCACTCCTTGGTCCTTGCGGACAGAGGTCCCTCTCTACAGATTTCAATTACATCCTGACCCCCTGACGTCATGGGTTTTCCCAGGAGATGCATTCCCTCCTGGCCCATTGACGTCAGAGGTCCCGCTCCTACAAGCTGTAGATCATTCATTGGCCCGGTGACATCATGGAGCTCACGTGCGCCCCGGAGCTGTCAATTCTTCCCGGGATCGTGACGTCACAGAGGTGAGTCCAAGGCGACCGCCACGCAGGGGCTTGGGGCTGGGTTGCCCCCAGGGAAGGCGGGATTTTCTTCGCGCTAACCAGCGGCTCCTTACCCTGGGCCGACTGCGTCTGCACGAATGTCTTGATGAGCAGGTCGGTGGCCTGAGTGTAGAGGGACAGGGCATAGCGCAGGGACTGCAGGTCTGGGCTCTTCTCCAGGAAAGTTTTCTTGAGGCCCACGCCACCTGCATGGAAGTATTGCTGTGGGGAGCAGGGTAGAGAGAGGTCAGGCTGACCTTCGACCTGCCTTTCGGGCTGGGCAGCCCCAACGCCCCGCCCCTACTCTGCTGCCCTCTTCTGTGATGGGTGGGTCGACAGGGCGGGTCTTCAGAACACCCAGGGCCCAGGACTTCCCTGGTGGTCCAGTGGCCAAGACCCTGCGCTCCCAATGCAAGGGGTATGGTTTTAATCCCTGGTCAGGGAACTAGATCCTACATGCTGCAACTGAGAGTTCACTGCTGTAACTGAAGATCCCACATGCTGCCCTGAAGATCTCAGACCCCGCGAGCCGCAAGGAAGACCCAACACACCCAAATAAATAAATAAAAATAAATAAATATTCAAACTAACAAAAAAAAACAGGTCCTGCTACTCCCACCCTTACCCTGCCCCAAACCCACAGGTGGGCTACCAGCACCCTCAATAACACCCATGTCTTGCACCCCCTCCCAGGCCCTTTGCAGCTCTAACCTGCAGTCTCCTAACCTTCTTTCCCAAAGTCTTCTCTCACCTCAGGGCCTTTGCACTTTCTCTGTTTGCTGGTGAGAAGGTCCTCCCAGTCCCCACCCCTAATTTTCCATTTTGCCATGGCTGGCTCCCTGTCTTTCTTTAAGTTTTCAAAGGGTTTTCCTTAACCACCCCTCCTTAATATGTCGCCAACCACATTTTGCTGTAATTCTCCATTTCAACAAAACATTTCCTACTACAAGAGTAGTCTTCACACTTTTTATTTCATGGAAACCACAGCTCCCTTTCATGTCTCCATGTTCTTGGAAGGGCTGGTTCCCTGTCTAAGAGTGCTCTATTTGTTTTGCCTTGTGAATTTCTATTCCTCAAACTCCACCTCCCATGTGCTGTCTTCCAGAAAGCCCTCCATGGACTCTCCCATCCTTTCCAAAACCCTGTCCTGACCCAACAGAGCTGGGGATGTCCACAGGGGTCTGCCCTCAGCCAGCTGGGAACTGACAAAGAAAGGTGATCAGGGAGTGTTTATAAATGGAATGGATTAAAGTGGGTTGCAGCCTAGATTCATGTCCACACTAGCCACATCCTCTGCTTGCCCCACCTGGGATGGGCAGGGGAGGGGCCTCTCACCTTGATAGTGTCCAGGGCCAGCTCAACAACTGCACACTGCTTCGGGGTCAAGCTCTTGGCTTCTTCTCGTACCATGTGGTCCTGGATGGATGAAGAGAGGGGCCAGGTGGGCAGTGCAAACTCTTCCCTGGAGATCTGCCTATGTATGGGTCTCATCTTCGCTAAACTCCAAGAAGCTGGACAAGTGGGTCTTTCATCACTGTGCTCTCAGTGCCTAGCATGTGGCTGACACATGATTCGTGCTCAACACACATTTGCTGAATAATTATTTTCCGCGATCAAGCTGTATCTGAAGCTGAACCTTACAATACACTGAGGAAATAAATTGTGCTTAAGCCATTCTGAATAGGGCTTCTGTCCTTTGAGCCTGCAAAGCACGCCACTATTCTCAGACCTCTTCCCCAGGAAGCCCCCCACCCCTGGCCTCACCTTGAGTTTAGATAGCTGACCCAGCTCCTTGGCTGCATTGAAGATCATCTGGGTTCCCTGTGGGTAATAACCGACATAACCCCGGTGAGGGTGGAGCCCTCCTGCCCAGTGCCCAAGCCCCCACTGACACCCTAGCCCTGGACGCCACCTTGGTTCTTGTCCAAAGGCTCTGGACAACCTTGTTCCCAGGTTGCGCCCTGGGGACAGACGTTTGGAACCCCCAGAAAGTGCTGAGGAGGAGATGGTGACCTTGTCCCCAGAAATCTCAGTCCTGTGGGGGGCACTACCCATCCTCCCACCTCCACCATGGCCCCAGGTTTATGGCACAGAGAAGGAAACGGGGCAGCGGGAGGGCAACTTGATGTTTTTGGGTATGAGTGGGACTTGCCAGCCCCGGGGCCACGGAGCCTTGAGGAAACCACAGGACGGACTCTGGTGAAACCTACCACCCACCATGGGCCCGCTCCCTCTGTGGGAGAACTTCCCCAGTAATCAGAGGGGGTGGGTAGGGGAATGTTAACCTGAACTTTTAAAGAAAGAATCCTCCCCCTTAACACCCACCTCTGGACCCATCTCCCATTCCTCCCCAAAACAGACATCAGCAAGATAACATCCTGGTTATGGCTCCGATGGGCCAGGTGGGCCTGGGTTCAAATCCCAGCTCTGCTGTGTGGTCCTGGGCAAGTCATTGAACCTCTCTGAGCCTCAGTTTTCCCATCTCCGATGGAGGAAATCCTATTCCATTTGTGGCTTAGCTGGGACTAAACATGTCTTTGTTCAGTGTTCACAGTTATTACTACTCGGTTATCAAGGTCATGGGCAGCGCTAGGGGAGACGGGGCCCTGGCCTGGAAGCTATATATCCTGCCTCTCACCCCCCATCATGATGCCGAGTGAACTGGGACACGTCTCAAGCCCTCTCTGGGCCTCAGTTTCCTCCCCGGGCCGCTAGGGGCACCTACACTAGCTTAGGGGGTGGTGGGGGGTGGGGCTGAGTATCATTGAGGTTAGAGTCCTGGGGTGGCCTGGGAGTCCTGGGCAAGGCTAAGCAGGGAGGAGGGCCATTTTCAGCTGGGATATTTGGAATCACACTGATGCTTTTCCAAGCTGGCCAGTGGGATCCAGTCACCCTGCCGCTAGTGGTATCAGCACTATCGTCCTGGCTGCAGCTGCTCTTTTCAGTCCTTGCCTGTGATTCCCCGAGGCTGTCACAAGGCACAGTTACTCGGGAGCCCAGGCTGGGCCTCGGTTTCCCCTGCCACACCCTCCTCCCCACTTGCCACCCACCCCTGCCACCCCTCACGAGCAAGCCAGACAGACAGAGGAAGAAGAGACCGACAGACAGGGTCACAGTACACCCCAGACGGCACGGATCACAGAAGTGGAAAGAGGCACGGGTGGGGTTGGGGGGCAAGGGGTGAGGGTGGGAGCCAGACAGACAGTGAGAGGCCGGTCTTACATCTGAGTGGCTTGGCAATTTCACCCTGCCCTGTGGAGAGAATCAGGTGAGGGTCAGAGTTTGGGTTGCTGCTGAGAAGATATTCAGTGGGGTTTCCTGCCCCCCTCATCACACAGCCCACAGGCTCCCTCCCAGGTTCTGGGTCCAATGTTGGACCCCCTCCCCAGCTAGGCACCTCCCCTCAGCCCCTGGTGGGGATTCAGGGTCAGATTCTGAACTGCCAGGAGACTAGAATCAGCCTGGGGACAGGTACCCAATCCCATAGTCAGCCTGCCCCAAGATGGGGTGCCTTGGGGAGGAGGGGAAAAAAGAGACAGAGCTTGGGGTCTCTCCTTCCTCAGCTCCCAAGGCCTTACCCCAGCAGGCCTGACTCTAAAAGAAACATACTAACACAAGTATCACAAGTTCACACAAAACACAGACACACACCCAGGCATATCCGCGGGTATGAAAGTTTACGTACACACACACCTGGACCAACGTACAAAGATACATACACATGCAGAACTCAAGAGCTAAGATACACACATGTACTACTAAACACTTGCCCACGTGTGTACAATCACACACAGAAACCCACACACTCTCCACCCCCAGAGGGATGCACATACATGCACAGAGTGCCTGAACATACTGAACACATATGCCCTCCAAAGGGCTGGGTGGGTGAGTTGGAAGCCCTACAACCTCTCTTCATGAAGTGGAGACACACCTTGTGTGCACAGAGGCACGATAGCTCCTGTATGAGTGCACAGCAAGGGAAACTGCTCATGTATTACCACAGCTCCCATCTCCTTACAACAAACACCCATTAGAATGAACAAAACATGTCTCAGTCCAGGGCAGTCCAGTGTCTGGGCCGTTCCAGAGGCCAAAGAATTTCAGCTGAGCCCAGGACTGGGGTTAGCCCTTTGGGCACTGTTGTGAGAGGACAGGGGCTGTGTGTGCACACACACACACACGCGTTCCAAGCCGTGTCCCTGGGGATCCACTTTGTTTCTGACTCCTAGTTTTGTGGGACTTGGTTAGGGAGCCCACCTCCTACCCATGAACCCCCAGCTGGCCTCCCTGCCCATGCAAATGGACACACACACACACACGCGCAGCCACAGCAGAGTCTGGGCCTCAGCACAGGCGAGGCCCTCATTACCTTTTCTAATCCCTTGCCATGCTTTCTCAAGAGGGTGCCCTGCAGAGACAATGTCACAGGGTGATCAGCCTAGCAAGCTGTGTGGGGTGGGAACCCAGGGTGAGAAAACACACTCATGGGGATAGGAAGTAAAGGGCATCTTCACTGCACAGTGGGCTGGTGACAGAGTTGCTGGGGGATAATGTGTGTGCCTTAATGACTGACTCAAAAGGTGTGAGAGCCAGAGAGGCAGGGAAGAGAGAGAGGAGAAATAGAAATACAGAGCCAGAGAGAGAGAGAAGTCACTGCCAAAATATAATCCATTTATATTTACTGTATATATGAGGCTCTTGGGTTTTTTTTTTTTTTTTTTTGAGGCTCTTGGTTTTTGAGTCAACAGGAAAGTAAATGGCTCCATGTTCAGACAGACCTGAATTTGAATCCTGGCATATATTCGCTATGTGGTTTTAACCAGGTGACTCTTCCTCTCTGAGCCTCAACTTTCCTCATCTGTAAAATGGAATAATATCTATCTCACTCAAACACGTGTCATGAAGGTGAGCTGAAACAATAGCCGTGAGGTCTGGAATTCAGGAAATCCTCAACAAATGTACATTCCCTTAGCCCTCTACCCACAGACACACTGTCTGTAGTTGGATAGGCTGCCACCGCGTGGGTACAGTCGGACTGCAGCCACAAGAAGTGAGATGAGCCCGAGCAAGTTTTCGACAAAACTTTGAACTTTATAAGAGCCTTGTCTTGCCCAAAAAGAGGACTCCAGAGTGGTTCTAACTGATCTCTGCCCTTTTATGCGTCTACACACTACCACCACCACCAATAATATTAGCTCTAACGTAGCGAGCTCTGCTTCAGTCGCTGAGTTGAGCACTTGAACACATCATCCTACTTGGTTCTGAAAACAACACTCAGAGAGCTGCTACAATTAACCTCTTTCCCCCGCCCCCCCCCCCCGCCCCCCAGACAAGGAAATGGAGGTTGGGAGGTGAAGTGACTGCCCAAGGTCACAGAGAAAACGGCTGGGCTGAGATTTGATGCCAAGTCTGCCTGACACCAAGAAGTCACAACATTGTCCCCACCTGGGTGCCTGTCTGGGATTCCTGTGTGTTAGCACGTGTGGCGGGAGTCGGGTGGGCAGCGGTGATGGTGCGGTCTGCCTGATCCGCTAGCTTTGGGAACCGGGGTGGTGAGGGTGTAGTTCGTACGGTTACTACCAGTTCAGAGTGGAAAAGGGAGGTCAGAGAAGTTCCACTGACTTTGAACATTCTTTTAGCTTCAGGGAGAGACCCAGATATCCTGGCGGCGTCTCAGCATGGCAGTAAGGGTGGATTCTAACTAAATCATATGAGCAGATGTGAAGGCGGTGGACCCCGCTTTTGGAAGGCGGAAGGCCCCTCCTCCGTACTTCTAATTGGGCGGGGTGGGGCGTGGCCTCCCTCCCTCCCGGCCCCGCCCCTCCCCATGCCCCGCCCCAGACAGACACAGGCACATCTAGGCGGAAGGTGGGACAGTGGGTGGGGGGCCAGTAGGTGAGGAGGGGGCTCTGGGGGCGGGGTGCAGCCACGCGGTGGGCCGAGTCCAGACACAGAGCGGACGGACAGACAGACGGACAGAGGGGCCTCTACTTACGATCATCTGTCAGCCGTGATGGGGGCGGGGCGGTGGGGGAGGGGGGAATAAGTCACCGTGAGTCTCCCGGAAAAGCCAGGGAGGGGGCGGAGACGGCACCAAAGGGCTGACCCCGTGTCCCAGCCCAGCCCAGTCCAGGGGAGGAGGGGGGCGGGCGGGCAGCTAGAGGTCCCCAGCTTCCCCCACCATCACTGCCTCTCGGTTGCCCCCGCCGCCCCTCCCAAGCCTCCCTCATCCACCCAGAAACTTCCTCCCGCTCTAAGCTGTGCCATTAACCACATGCCCTCACTGTCCTTAGGCTCTGACACCTCCCCAGGGGAAGCCACACCCAGCCACACCCCTCTGAAGATGACAATCCCTCTACCCCTACCCAGCAGCCTGACTGATCACTATCCCTGGGCTGTGCCCAGAAGAGTCCCAGAAGCACGGTCCTGGTCTCCAGATGACCACGGACCTCTGCTTGACCTCTGTTAACTTCCGTGCTCTCTATAACCTCTGGTTGACCTCCTGGAACTCTGTTCTATTGGCCTCTGAGCTTTGAAATCTGGGTATCTCCTTGCCTCTTGACCTCCACAGTCCTCTGATGAACCCACTGACCCCTATAACCTCTGTGACCCATGGATGGCCTGATGCCCAAGCTGATCTATTTTCTGGGTAATCTCTGACCTTTAAATAATCACTTGTTCCTCCTATGACCCCATATCCCCTAGACTTGACCTCTCTGACCCTTAAATGACCCCTGAATGACCTTTTGACCCTTTTATGACTTTTCACCCATGTGTGACCTCTCTGATTTCTGAAAGGTCCCACTGACCTTCTGGTGGACCCTCAAATGGCCTTGTGCCTGGATGACCTCTAAGCCCCCAGTGCCTTTGACATCAAGCTCTCTGGGCTCTCCCAGAGGAGGTGGCCCAGGTGTCCCCTCTGGCCCCCTGCAGGCCTCACCGTCTGGTCAGTGAGGGGTGGCAGGACGATGGTCTTCTCCATAGTGTTCATGACCAGCTTCCATAACTCCTTCAGCACCCGCTTCAGCACCGTCTTCTCACAGATTTTGGCAAAGAGAGTCAGGCTGGGGGCAAGGGATAGATAGGTCTGAGAAAGGGCCTAGATGGTCCCAAGCTGAGGAACCCCTTCCCCTCACTACATGGGCAAGGTGGGAAGGCATGCCATGGACATGCAAGACGGTCTGATGGGGTTACAGTGTGTGATGCACGGGGGGAAGAGTGAATGATAGCTGGACAGAGCAGCAGGAGCGAGACTGGGACGGAGCCTCAAAATCTAGAAGGAAGGCCTGGGCCTTAGCATGAGGGCAATGGGGGAGCTGTGGAGTGTTCAAGAGAGAGAGCCAGGTTTTTCTATTTGAACGAATAGAGTGGGGGATGAACTAGAACAGGAAGGTTGGAGACAAGGGGCTATGATGGGGCTGGGGCCATGCTCAGGAGAAGAAGGGAATGCTAGGGAAGAGGACAACCTTGAGAGGGAAAACGACAGAGTTCATGACTGGCTATATGGGGTTGACAGAGGGCAATCCATCACGATCCTTCCAACAACTTAGCCACCCTCCACCAAATCATCCTTCCCCCAACCCTAATGCTTCCTCTATCAATTTTTTGGAAAAAAAAATGAAGTGAAAGTGAAATGACTCAATGGACGTGAATTTGTGCAAACTCCGGGAGATGGTAAAGGACAGGGAGGCCTGGCATGCTGCAGTCCATGAGGTCGCGAAGAGTTGGACATGACTTAGTGACTGAACAACAGCAAGCATCACTTTTCCCTACCTCCCTGCTTTCCTTTCTTCCATCCTCCCACCCATACATCCATATACCTATCCTCCAAACAGTTATTCATCCAAATATTTACCCAGCTCTCCATCTTATCCATCTACCCATCCACCCTTTTATCCATATACTCTCCATACAGCTTTCTAAGCATTTTTCTTTTAATCTACTCATCCATCCACCCATCCATCCCTCGTGTCTTTTACCATCCCTTCATCCATACAAATATTGACCCACTGATCCTTCCAATCATTAACCCATTAACCCAATCTTTCCATCTCTTCATGCCTCTGCTCACCCGCCCGTCCAAACCATTCAACCACCACCCAGCAAGCATGCCCTGAGTATCCTCTCCAGGCCAGCCCCAAGGTTAATGAGGCCCCACTCGAGAGCCCTCCCTGTGGCCCCAGGCCACCCAGCCTGGCTCACTTGCTATCCAGCAGGTCCATGATGGGTTGTAGCACATTGTCAGCATCCTGGGCCACGCTGCTGCAGGCACTGGCTGGCACATTGCCTGTGCCTTTCACCTGGCTGAGGATGTCACCCATCTGCTTGACACAGTCTTCAATGTGCGGCTGGAAGCTGGGGACACAGAGAGGAGGACCTCAGATTAGACTTTCCTGGCCTCTGGAAGAAGGGCAGGATGAGGCCGATCTGTGGACCTTTTATCACCAGCATCAGAGAGCCACGGCATATAACAGGAGTGGGGTTTAATAGCAGAATTGGGCATCAGGCTAAGATATTTACTTGTGTTGTGTATTTCATCACATGGTCCTACTCAGGTACTACTGTTAATCATCTTTACCATCTGAGCTGCCCTGGTGGCTCAGACAGTAAAGAATCTGCTCGCAATGCAGGAGACCTGGGTTCAATCCCTTGGTCAGGAAGAGCCCCTAGAGAAGGGAATGGCAACCCACTCCAGTATTCCTGCCTGGAGAATTCCGTGGACAGAGGAGCCTGGCGGGCTACAGTCCATGGGGTCACAAAGAGTCGGACACAACTGAGTGATCAACACTTTCACATTGTTATCATCATCCCCACTTTATAGATGGGTAAACTGACATTCAGAGAAATTAAACAACTCACCCAAGGCCACACAGTAGTAAGCAGGGAATCTAGGCTTGAACTCAGCTTTGTATAGCTCCTAAGGGCCTGAGGTCTTCGCCACTACATCTGCTGAGTCTCCAGATGCCCCAGGCTGGGGGCTGTCCCCTCCCTTCTGCTCCCAGCTCTGAAGATGCCCCCACCTGGTAGCAAACACCCGGCTGAGCTCATCCAAGACGTTGTTGAGTTTCACCTGTAGCTCCTTCAAGATGTCACTGGCCTCGGCATCCAGCTGAGGAGGGAGAAGGAACATCAGGTCAGGCTCATAGGGCATCCACACGGAAGGGGCATTTTCCCATCCAATTCAGGGGAAAGGAGCTGGAGAGGAAACTGAGGCTCAGACAGTTAAACTGCTTGTTTGGGTCTGATGAAGTCGCTGAGCTGGAATTCATCAGGTACGAACTCTGGGGCCTGTGGGGACATGGGGATGATAGTGACCCTGCCCAGACCCTGGCTCACCTCCTTCCCTCCCATGGCTTCGAACATCTTCTCCAGCTGAACTCTCAGCTGCTGAGTGTTGTTCATGAGGATGCAGGGCTGCAGATGGGAAAAGAGGAGGGAGTCAGGGCTCAGGACCTCTCCCCAGGGCCTCCCCCACCCTGCCATGGCCAGGGACCTCAGATGGTTACAGGGTCTGTGTCTGGAGGAAGCTGGGGTCCCATAAGGTCATCTGAGCATGGAAGACAGCATTTGGGATCAGGTCCCCGGGAGTCCTGGGGGAATCTCTAGAGATGAAGATGGGGAAGGAGAACTTCCCCTCTGGGTAGGCTGGACCTGGTGAGTCCAGAAGGGCTGGACCTCTGGGAGTAGCAGAAAGGGGAGCTCCAGTCACACACCAGCATTCTTCTACACGGGGTCAAAACTTTGTAAGCTCACATACATACTTCATTCACAACAGCCAGACGATGGCACATTGAAGACGTGTCCCCTCCCCTGCAGATCGCCCTGGACTCACACAGCCAGACACAGAGACACGCACACACAGTCGGACATACATGCAGACACAGGTATCAGAGCCCGGGGAAGGATGCTCTGGGGGTACAGAATGGGGTTGGGGGGAAGAGGACAGGGGCCCCCGCAGGTCACCACTTTCTCCTTCTCCTTGGAGCAGTAGGAAGCGAAGTCCTTGGAGATGATGTCTGCATACTGGAGGAGCACATTACTGATGGTCTGGGGGGAACACAGAGGGTGGGTGAGACAAGGGGCTGGGCTTAGATGGGCCCAGCAAGAACCATGAGTGAGATCAGGGATGAACCTGAATCCCTACGAGCACCTAAGACGGACCACCGGGCTGGGCGAATTCTCCACCCAGGATGACCATCATGACGAAGGGGAGACATCACCAATGAAGATGATTGTTTCACACAGACATAGCTCCTCTTCAGAGCAACCCAACAGTCATATTAACCTAACCCCAAGCACAAGCATAACTCAGTCCCAAATTGAATCCCAATTCCTATCTGCAATCCTCAACTTTACCCCAGGTTAAAGTCAATCCAACTGAACTTCAACCCCAGGTCAATGGCCCCAACCTTCAAACTCACCTCAACACCTGCTCACATTCTATATAAATCCCAGTACTCACTCCAAACTCAATGTTTGATTGAGTCCCAGTCCTAATAGTAACCCCAAAACTAACCCAAATCTCAATCTCACCCCTAACCCTGACCCCAGGTCCGAATTCATCTCCAACATTAACTATGACCCTGACCTCAACCCCAACCTCAAACTCTCAACCCAAACCCTGATCCCAACTTAAATCTCAATGACCTCAACCCTAACCTCAACCCAACCTCCAACCTCGAAACCCAACCCTAAACTCCAACCATAACTCCAATGTCTATGGCATGACCAATCCTAACATGGGCATCAACCCCTACCTTAATACCAGTGATTTCAACAACCCCAACCTTGACCTCAATCCCACCTCAACACCAACGCCAACTTTGACCCTATTCCATCCCCCACCTGGACCCCATCCACACCCCAAACCTTGGCAAAGCGCCTCATGTAGTGCCCCACAATCTGGGGGTCAGGACACTCGAGTTTCTTGATGATCTCAAAGCTCTGGTTGAGCTGGGAGAAGACATCCACCACGGAGCAGGAGAACAGGGCATGCTCTGAAGTCTGCTGGAACTACATCGGAAGGGAGGATGGAAGGAGGAGAGAGGTCAGAGCCAGACAGTCTCTGCAGTCCAACCCTCCTGCTTTACAGGGAGAACCAGAATGCCCTGGGATGACAGTGAGATGGAGAGTGGGCAAGGTGAACTCAGAGCCAGGGCTCAGAGGTGGACGCAGGGGGATAGGTCAGGCTTGATAACCTCTCATTCATTTGACAGAGGAACAAAAGACCCATCAACACTGTGAACAAGACAGCGATGGACATGTTTTCCAGAGACTGGCCTCATCCCAAGGGCAGTTTTGCCCCCAGATTGGATCTCAATGGACCCCAGAAGTCGTGAGGCCACTGTGGGCAGACTGGAAGCTTGGTGGTGGATCACTTTTCTTACCCCATCCTTCTTATCTCTCTCCAGGGCTCCATGCAAGAAATCTCGGGACACTTCCTCATTCTCATCCAGCCACTGGATGACAAAGGGCTCAAACCACCTGGAATGGACAGCCAAGATGGGGCCCTACCATCTCTTGTCTCCCTAATCCTCTGCTCAGACTCACCTATGGCCTGGGTGGCCACTCCCCAGCTCCCCTCCTACTTCACCCTTGAAATGGACTGAATGACCATTGTCAGAGCCAGGCCCAGACATGTGGATCCTGGTGGGTAAACTGCCTTTGGGCAGGTGGGTTTATTCTCTGAGATCCTGATACAGCACACAGTAGGTCCTGGTAAATGGTGACCATCCCACTCTCCAACACAGCCCAAGAGTCAAACGTCCCGAGGTCAAATCCTGGCTCTGTTACTAACTGGGCATCACCTTGGGCAAATCTTTCAGTATTTTATCCTCTACTTTTTAATCCACAAAGTAGAAATGACAATACTCCTATCTCATAGAATTGGCGAAGGGATTGAAGGAGAAAGGACAAGTGGGACTGCTCAGCATGGCTCCTGGATCTTCTGATCATTAACTGTCTGGCTAGAGAAGTCCATAGTTCAACAGCTGAGAATGGAGAACACTGGGATTGTACCCCACCTGTGCCCCCCTGATGCCCAGGGAGCTCTGAAGAGGTCAACTCTCCTGCCCGGGACCTCAGTCTCGCTGTCTGATGCCCAGGGAACTCAGAGGACGTCAACTCTCCCATCTGGGACTTCAGCCTAGCTGTCAGCACTACAGTTCTGGCTTGGGCTCAGGACAGGGGACTTACGCAGGATACTCGGGCACTCGGTCCTTAAAGGCAGGCAGCTCAGCCACATACTCATTGTAGAGCCATTTGACCTTGAAGTGGAGGTTCATGTAGTCGGCACTCTTGCACAGGCGATGCTTATCGTGCTCTGGTGGGGAAAGCAAGGGGGCAACTTAGCCGGAGGTGTCTACCGCTCTCTGCTTTGGCAGTGCCCACTCAGGCCACCACTGAGGTCAGACCTCCAATACAAGGGACCAGGGAACTCACCACCTTAGGGGGGGACACTGAGGCACAGCTAACCGCTGCTTCCAGGCTGGGAGATGTGGGGGTGGGGGGCACTCACCCTCCATTGCATACTTCATATCCTGGGCAAACAGATTCCACATCACTTCAGCGCTGATTTTACCCACGTTCAGCTCCTGGGGAAACCTAGTGAAGGTCATGAAGTATGAAACCTTGGCAGACAGAAGCAGACAGGCTGCTTGGCCGTCCCAGTCCTACAGGGTAGTGGGGGACAGGCAAGGGGTCTGGATTCAAGTTCACGCATAGCCACTGACTTGCTAAGTGACTCTGCACTGAGGCCTGCTTCTGTCTGAGCCTCCAGCTATCCATCCCTCCGTGCATTCGCTACCCCACTCACCCATCTGTCTCTTCACCCATCCCCCGTCTCACCACTCATCTCTTCCTGCCTTCATTCTTTTACTCACCCAACTGCCGTCCGCCAATCTATTCATCCATCCACCTATTAATCCATCTGCTTATCCATCCAGCCATCTGTCCATCCATCTATTCATCCACCCATCCATGCATCCACCTGTCTGTATATCCATCTGTTCATCTATCCATCTCCATTCACCTGTCCATACATCCCTTCATCTGTCCACCCTTTGGTCCATTCATCCAAAATCCCTGCTCTGAACTTAATATTGGAGTAACCAAGAGATGCTGGCACTCCAGAGCCAGGAGCCCTTCTAGCATTCACCTCAGGGAGCAAGAAAACACCATAGCTCACTCAGTTAACACAGATGAAAATTCTACAGACACGTAAAGCCACAAACCAAAACTGTACACACATTCACACATAATTACCCAATTCACATCACATACTAAAGTATACAACTGTACACAAATAACAACTAAACCCGCGGACCACAACTACACACAAAATTACATTCACTCATATAAGAGATAATGCAATGTACATGCAAAAGATTTAGCAGAGTATAACACACAGGGAATACTCGAGCAACACTACTGTTATTTATGAGCCTACAGACACATAAAACTATATATACATGTACACACTGTTACGTACATCAACACATAGAAAATACATGTCTGACTAGACCAGTGGTTGTGTACATATGCACAATTCTGTGTGCAAATTACGCTGTATTTCATCCAGGCACAACCACACGCACAGCTGCCCCCATATACACATTTCATATATAATTAGATAGGGTTGCCTTTACACACAAGACACAAAATCGTGACACACACTCATGATGACCTCCAGGTAATTAATTACACAGACACAGAACTCACTGGTTGAGGCAGGGAGTGTACGAATTTTTGTCTTCCTCAATGATGGACACTATGAGGGTGATCAGCTTGGACCAGAAGTCGAGGTTCTTGATGCTGGGGCCCTGTTCCTCTGGGGGAACTTCCCCCTTCTTGGCCTGGAAAGAACAGTGGGGATGTTGGTCACAAGGGTTCAGGGGTAGGCAGCTCAGATAGTTCATTATTGAGGGGCAGGAGGTTAGGGAGGAAGGGCCCAGTTAACATGTTTATGACTCAGGTGGGAGGTCTTCTTGAAAAGGAATTAAACTCATGTAAACTGGCCTCAATGGACTTGAGTTTGAGCAAACTCTGGAAGACAGCGGAGGATGGGGAACCCTGGCATGCAGCAGTCCGTGGGGTCAAAAAGAGTCAAACACGACTTAGCAACTGAACAACAAGGATAAAACAGGCCCCGAGAGAGCTCATGTCCACACAGCTCACGAAGCTTAATTAGACTCATAAAAACAAGTGGAACTGAATTTAGCTGAACAAACTCAAGCCCACTAAACCGAACAGAATCAAAATAAATGCAAATCAGGACTACTCAGCTTAACAGATGGCAGTTCTCAGAGTTAATTCAGTGGAACAGGGCCAATTACACCGAATGAATAGAATTAAACTTAACAGGATTGAATTAAACTCAGATTAATCCAATTGGATTGAACCTAACCAATGTGCCCAAGATCAACATCAATCTAAATCAAAATAATGGAAATACATCAACTTGAACTCAATCCAACCTAAAGTAATCTAATTCAATTCAACCCAAGTCAACCCAATCCAACTTCACCTACTTATCTCAGCCGAACATACTCAGGCCAACTCAATCCAACTTTGGTCAATCAATGGAAATGAGAATATTGGTAGTTAAACTCAACTGAAATAAGTCCAACTCAACTGAACTCAACTATACCTAATCCAACAGTCAAGCTCATCCTAACTCAAGCCAATTCAACCCAGTCAAGAACAATTTCAAATAAACTAAATGGAAATGAATAAATTTTCACTCAACTCCAACTTGGTGATGCTCACTTAATTAGCCCAGAACAATTTTTTTTAGCCTAGAGCAATTTTAACTTAAGTCAAGTGAATAGAAATAAACAGACCTAAACTGATTATTATATTAATAATTGAACTAAACCAAACTCAGTTTAATCTACTTCATCCCAACCCAGTTAAGAGCTACTTGATTTCAACTCTAGTCATCTCAATGTAAATAAACAGAATAAAAGAAAATTGAGCAGAATTCAGCTTATGTGTTCTCTCTTATCAGAAGCCCAAGCTGATGCAAGGGCTCAGCTCCCACAGCCTCTTGTGATTTCTCCATCCCAGCGCTAATAACTCCGGTTGTAAATTTCCAATTTATACACTTTACCCCCAATAGAGTATAAACTCCTTGACCGCATTGACAATCCTGGGATATTATATGTGTAAACAATGTGTTGAAAGATCTCAAATAAATAAATAAATACTCAAATAAATCGAGTTCAAGACTGAACTGAAGAAATTCAATTCAACTCAACATTTCTTGAACAGGGACTCTACAGCAGGCACACTGTACTATGCCAGGCTCAACTAAGTTTGTGCTCAGATGCTTCAGTCCTATCGGGTTCTTTGTGATCCCATGGACTGTAGCCTGCCAGGCTCCTCTGTCCATGGGATTTCCCAGGTCAGAATACTGGAGTGGTTCGCCATTTTCTCCTCCAGGGGATCTTCCTAACCCAGGGTTTGAACTTTTGACTCCTGCGGCTCCTGCGTTGGCAGGCAGATTCTTTACCACTGAGCTACCTGGGAAGCCCCTAAAACCAAACTGATTGAGCTCCTACTGTGTACCAGATGCTAAGTACTTAACTATACTTTATCTAAAGCTTGCATCTCATTGAATTTCCTCCTCAATCCTGAGGTGTGGGTTTATGACTCCATTTTACAGGGGAAGATACGGCGGTTGAGAAGAGTTAAATCACTTGGGAAGTAAGACTCAGACCAGGGTCTAGTTAGAGCCCCCTGGTCCCTTCTGCCTCATCCGGGGTCCTCACCGGGTCAGTCTGGTACTCTCGACTGTACAGTTCATGACAATTGTTGAAGATGTACTCATAAGTAGAGTTGAGGCAGGCTTTCACACAGTCCTTCACCACCTGGCTGGCTCGGGGTGGGCTCTGGAGTTCTTGTACCTGGAGGGAGGAAGGGAGAAGGGCATGGTTGTGCAAAACTGGGGACAGGAGGTACCCAGAAAGTTGCTACAGGTGGATCTGTGTTTAAGGAAATGACATAGGAACATGAAAGCACAGGGTCACTGAGAAAGGGCCCTGCTTTCCAGACAAAATGTTACTTATTTAGGACCTAAGAGTCCTGGAGTATCCTTCTCAGAGACCTAATGGAACTAGGTCCCCTTACCTACCTTCATCCGAAAGAAGGTGATGCTGGTGAGAAGGTCCACAGTGGATTTGAGGTCCTGGAGTCTCTCTGGACTGCTGGCTGGGAAGTTATTCTATGGGAGGGAGGTGGGGTTATGGCAGAAGGCTAGGGGTTGATGGGCGATTGTGTTTTAGGGGAGACACAAGAGCCTCCAAGTTTCAAGAGGTGTGTTAGAGGCAACTGAGAACACCTTGAAGTATCTGGGGGTATCTTCTTGGAGGTACTAAACGTGCTGAGCAGGTGCTGCCCACACCTGTGCACGTGTGTTGGAGGAACACATTCCACATGTTAGGACGGGTTCTCCGATATACATGCTTGCTGGTAGCAGTCCCCTTCAGGCACACACATGCATGTGCTGAGTGAACCGTCATACATGCACTTCTCACCCGATACATGGAGAGGTCAATCCGCAGGGAGTTATGCAGCTGGTCCAGGAGCTTCACAAAGCGCTCTTTCTGAGGAGGTAGAGGTGGAGGAGGAGGTTGGGCAAAAGCAGGGACTTGGGGATCAAGCGCACCGGCCAAAGTTGGCTGACATACTGGCTAAGAGGTTGGTAAACACCTCGCACACCCCATCCACTGTTGAACTGACCCCTCATAACATCCATTTCCATTCAGCACAGGGGCAAAATTAGGCTCCGAGAGGGGAACGGAATGGTGCAAATCACACAGCAAGTGAGGTCCAGACTGGGGATCTGGGAGTCACATGAGGTCTGACCAGCACAGGGTCAAGCTCTCCCTTATCTCTAGGCCTCTGCTCCTGGAACTGACCCCAAAGTTGGAGGCGGCGAAGCGGTCGGAGGCAGACACGTTGGTGGAGGCGGTGGTGTGAGCATAATAGGCGTTGATGTTGGCAAGCAGGGTGCTCATGACGGCAGGCACCCCAGGACACATGTACTTGGAAGAGAGGCAGGCAAAGTGGCTGGTAGGAGGGAATGGGAAGCACTGGGTCTGGTGTCCAGACCCCAGAATGCCTCTAAGACAGCCCGCCAACCCGTCAAACCATACCCTTACCCTCTGCTCGATTCTGCCCTCTGAGTTCTCTGAATTGCCCTATCTGTCTCCATCTCCAGCTCTCATCCTTGTCACTCAGGTTCCCACCAATGACACTTCCCTAGCCTCCAGGAAAATTACAGAACCCCGACCACACTCATCTTCTCTCTGGATTCCCCTCCCAAGAGCCCCTTCCACCCCAGATCTGCCAGTGTCCGCTTGGCAGCCACCCCTCCCCCCCCAGTTTCCTGCACCTCATGTCCACCCCAGCCTGCAGCCTTACGTCATGGCTTGGTAGATGGACTCGACGCCGTAGCGCATGGCAAATTCGTCTACAATCTCCTGCGCTGTCTCATCATAGTAAACTTTCCAGGCGTCATCACCTTTGGCATCTGGGATCTTCACGACCCCATTGTTCTGCACGTCTGTCACGAAGTGGAACAGGTTCTGCCACCACAAGGGAGAAGGTGTCATCGAGAGTATAAGGGGACACAAAGGGCCAGAGATCCCAGGTAGAGGGCAGCTTACCTCATTCACCGATCTGTTTACTCACTAATTCATTCATCTCTTTGGTCCATCCACCACCCATCCATCCATCCAACTACCCCAAATTTCAGTTATCCCTCATCCATCCTTCCAACAGTTCAGCTACACACCCATCCATCTGTACGTCTGCCCATCCACCCATCTACCCACCTATCCATCTCGCTATCCATCTATTCATTTACCCATCAATACAACTGCCCCAAAACCCACCTGTTCACTTATCCACTCTTTCAAAAATTCAACCGCACATCCATCCATCCCATACATTTACCCACAACTTCACTGTCCATCCAATAATTCATCCTTCTGGCCATCAGCCATCAATCCACCCATCTATCACCCACCTGTCTGTGCACGTACACATCCACCCACCGACTCCAAAATTCTCCCATCCACACACCTATACTTCCAGTAGCTGAACCACACATGTGTCCACCCACCCTTCCTTCCATCCATTCATCTATCCACTCACCTACCTACCCACAACCCCAAATTCACCTGTCTACACAAACTTCCCTCTAACTAATTCAACCACACACCCTTCTCTCCCATCTAACTACCCACAGCTTAATCTCTCCACTTAATAATTTATCAACCCATTCAACCACCCATCACCCTCCTATCCACCCATCAAGTTATTCATCCATCCATCTTTCCACCCATTATCTATCTATCCATCCATCTGCTCACCCATCTATCTATCCAACTATCTCCGATTCACCAATTCAACTCATCTGTACTTCCAACAATTCAACCACACATCCACCCACCCATCCTTTCATCTTTTCACACACTTTTTATCCACTCAGCACGCCTTCATCCATTCAACCAACAAACTGAGTTCTCTCCAGGAACCCCGAGGCAGTTAGAAGAGATGAACGTTGGCACAAAGAACCTAACTGTGAGTGTTCAGGGCTGAGACAGATGGAAGACCTGGAGTTTGCTGGTGGGAGTCCATTCCCCTTCCCAGAGGAGGGGGGCCTGCAGATGGAACTTGATTGATGGGGAGGAGTTTTCGGAGCAGAAAGAATGGCATGGGGGACGGTCTCAGAGGCCCAGAGGAGTGTGGATGGTGTGGTCAGAAAGAGGAAGAAGAAGCTGGGGCAGGTAGGAGTGGTGAGCGGAGGGAACGTGGGGGATGAAGCTGGACTTCAAAGGCAAGGTGGAGCAGCGGGCCTCACCTCGTGCAAACAGGTGTACTGGACGTGGTACGGGGCCACCTTCTCTTCGCCTTTGATCTCCACACTGATGTGCAGCCGGATGGCCCCCGACACAGCAGATTTATCAGTCCGCTTGTCTGCAGAGCAGAGATGATGGCAGTGTCAGAACTTCCCCGTATAGCCCCCGGCTACTTTCACATGTCATGACTGCAGGCCTCCCAGACTCCTTGACAAGGCCTAGGAGTTTCTCCTTAGATTGGCTCCCTGGACTTGTGTCTCTCCCATTAGACTAGAATTCTTAAGCCCTGTGTCTGCCTTCTAACTAGGATCCCAGATCCCTCTCCCAGATTAAATGCTTTGGTTTGCATCTCCTTCTTTACACTCAGAGCCTTGCTTCTTCCTGAGGCTGAGCTCTCAGACTCTGTCTTCCTCATCAGATCAAGCTCCCCAGCATCTACTTGATTGATTCTCTTAGACAGGATTCCTGGATCTGTGCCTCGGTCCTCAGACTAGTATCCTCAGGTCTTGCTTCCTGCCTCCCCCATCAGAATGGGAGATCTAGATTTCCTCTAACCAAACTAAGAAGTTCCGAGACTCTGCTCACCCCTCTCAGACTGGGGTTCTTCCTCTGCCCTTGGTGTGGGCTCACAGGTCCTACTCATCTTCTTAGAGTTCTTGGGTCTATGGCCCCGGCTCTCAGATTAGGAATCTACCTCTTCCCTCTTCCCTTAGGCTGGATTCTCAAAGTTCAGTTCCCCTTCTTAGCTTAGATGCCTGGCTCTGTGCCTCTCTCCTAGAAGGACCCTCTGATCTTCTTTCTGCCTCCGGCATCAGAATGGGATATGGAGATTCTGTCCCTCCCTCACTCTGCCAAACTGAACTAAGAGATGCCTAGGTTCTGCTCACCCTCTCAGCCTGGGGGCTTCCTGCTCCTGTCAGACTGGGCTCACAGTCTCTGCCTTCCTCATCAGATGGGGCCCCACAGACCCTGCCTCCTGATTAGACTGGGCTCCTAGACTAACTCCTCTGGACACACTCTCTTCCCTCCAGCCGGGCTCCCCACTTCGGCTGGTCCTCCCCCTCCCTGCCCCCCCCCGAACCCCACCCTTGCTCACCCAGGTTGTACCACACGTCCATCTCGCCACTGAGGGTCCGCACCTCGATGATCGTCTGACCCAGGAAGTCATCGGATTCCCTCTTGAACCGCTGCTTCACGCGAGATTTGATATCGTCGTCCTCATCCCAGACGCGCACCTTGATTCGGTCTGAGGAGTTGTGGCATTCACTGCAGAGGGGAGGAGGAGGTCGGGGCAGGGCTCTTGAAGCCGCCCCCCTCCACCCCCGCCGCCTTCAGCTGCCCCCACAGGAAGCTCCGCATGGGGGGCCGCAGCCAGACACTTACAAGTGAAAGTTCTCCTCCCACACGGGATTCAAGTTTCCATAGATGGTTTTTGTCCGTTTCTTGGTCTTCCCAACCTGGACGGTGACATAGGGGTCACTGGATCCCGTCTTGTCCTTTGCCTGCAAGCCCTGGGCACAGACCACTGGAAGACACACAAAACAGATACACATGTGGGCTCCAGGAGGAGGCAGGCCAAGAACAGTCACTCCCGCAGGCCCCACAGGCAACCCCTGTGCCGAGGACGGAGGGCTTTGCCCTGGCCACAGGAGCCGTGGGCATACCCACTGCGCATGCAACGCGGGGAAACCTCACCCAGTGAAGAAGGTGAAGGTGCCCCAGGGTCACCCCTGGGGCGGGTCACTCTCAGGCCCATGCTCTACACTGCCCCCATAAGGTCCCCAGAAGAACTGAGCCGCCACTTGCCCGCAGTATGACCTGACTGGCACCCTCCTCTGAGCTTCTTACCTCGCTGCTCCCAAATTCAGGGAGGGTCTGGAAGCCCTGCTTAACTACTTGTTTAAATCCTTCCTGCTGGCATCTCCCACTCCATCCAAGTCTCCATCTCCCACTGGGACTTTCTGGGACAACATCCTGGATACCCATCTGCCCTGAAATCCTCATCTTGTCATCTGTTTCCAGGGAAATCCCAAGGAGGGTGAGGGAAGACCTCTCAGGTCTGGGAGCTCAATACTGTCCCCTAGTGGTTGCAGGTGTCCACTACATCGCTTGCTAGGTGGCGCCCTGCGCGCATGCTAAATCGCTTGTCGTGTCTGACTCTGCGACCCTATGGACTGTAGCCCTCCAGGACTGTAGCCCTACATCCCCTCTGTCCATGGGATTCTCCAGGCAAGAATACTGGAGTGGGTTGCCATGCCCTCCTCTAGGGGGTGTTCCCGACCCAGGAATCAAACTTGCATCTCTTATGCCTCCTGCATTGGCAGGCAGGTTCTTTACTAGAGCCAGTTAGTAGTCCTTATTCCCTCCTGGTGTCATTTCCCAATATTCCTGGGTGCTTCCTGGGTTCACCTCCCAGATAAACTGCTTGCCCTCATCTCTTCTTCAGGTCTGGTTCTAGCGTCTACGAACCGAGCGTTTGGGGACATATGTGCCCAACTGTGGGCGCAAATGCGTACACCCAGCCATGAGAAAGTCACGGAAACCCTCAGATATGTGTAGCAAAGGGAAGGAAGGAGCTTGGGAGGGAGCGCAGGAGGCTCAGATGGGACCCCGTGGCAGCCCCTCCCCCACTCCGCGGCCTCACCAGTGATGCTGATCTTGGCCGACCACTTGGACGTCCCGTCCAGCACGCTCTGCTTGACCGCCTTCATCTGCTGCGTGTGTGCAGTCTTGGTCACCGCGAAGATCTCCTGGATGAGCTCGAAGATCTCGGGCTTGTTGCGCTCCCGGATCTTCATGCGGTCCTTGAGCACCATGATGATGTTCTGCGTCCGGTCCTCCGCCCCGTGCTTGGAGCTCTTCTCCGCCGCCCCTGTGGATGGACGCAGACAGGCGTCACCTTACACAGTGCACCCCGTCCCAGAAGCGACAGCCCTGATTCTTACTCCAGGGCTTCCTCGTCCGCTGCGGCAGATACGGGGTTCAGGTGAGATAGCAGTGGGTGCTCAGCTGTGGCTGACTCTTTGAGACCCTATGAACTGTGGCCCGCCAGGCTCCTCTGTCCATGGGATTTCCCAGGCAAGAATACTGGAGCGGGTGGCAACCTACATTTTCCTCCTCCAGCGGATCTTCCAGACACGGGGATCGAACCCGAGTCTCTTGCATTGGCAGGCGGATTTTTTTTTTTTTTTTAACCACTGAGCTACTTGGGAAGCACTAGAGATATCAGAGCTCCTACCAGCTCTCTGAATCCTCCCCGAAACAGGCCTTTCCCTCTAAAGTTCCCACCCTCTGTCAGCCCCTCCTGTCCTCGTGAGTCCCCTCCTGCTCTGACCCCAGCCTTCGCCCAGTCCCTCCCCTTCTCTTACTCCTCTGCCCAACTTAAGTCCTCTCTGTCCTTTGAGTTAACCCTAACCATAATCCATTTTTCTCCGTGGAAAACCTCTACCTCCCATTAAGCCCTCCCCTTGTACAGTTTATTTGCTTCCCAGGTGGCGCTAGCGGTAAAGAACCCTCCTGCCAAACGTGGAGAAGGGCATGGCAGCCTACACCAGTGTTCTTGCCTGGAGAATCTTCATGGACAGAGGAACCTGGCGGGCTGCAGTTCGTGGGGTCGCCGAGTCGGACACGACCGAGCATGCACGCGCATCCTTCCATAGTGTACAGTTTAGCTCCTCCCTGAGTCCTGCCGCACCCCTCTAGGACCTCCCGCACTTCTCCCTTCCCAATACTCCCCAGCAGCATAGCTCCGCCCCGCCCCGCCCCTCACCAGAGCCCCGCCCCCATCATTAACAGTCCCACCCCTTGGCCTCCGCTGGGCTCCCGCCAGCGTCCAGCACTCACGCTGCAGACAGTCTGCATTGAGCAGGTCCTGGCACTTCTCGTGGCACTTGACGCCGCACTCGGTACAGCGCATGCCCTGCCGCGCGATGCCCCACAGCAGCCCCTCACACTCGTAGCAATAGGTGGGTGTGGTGGCCGTCCACACCTCGAAGTTGTGTGGCGTCGTGCACGAGATGGGGTAGATTAAGGCTTGCAGGGTCTTCTTGTAAACGTGATTTTTCTGCAGGGGAAGCAGGGCATGTCACATAGAGCCCTCACCTGGGGCACTGGCTTCTTCCCTCTCCCTCTCCCCCTTCCACTTGCTGAGGATGGGAAAGTCCCCGTCCCTCCCCCACCTCCACACTGTCGGAATCCATAGACGATGCGCTGTGTTGTCGAATTCTGTAAAGTGAGGAGTGCCTGTCTCTGCCACACCCCACTTCCTTTCCTCCAGGAGCCCCCAGCCCCAGTCCACCCTCCAACCTGGGGAAAAGAGCCCCACGCACCAGCTCTTCGTTGTTCAAAGTGCTGGATGCCAAGGCAGAGGTGATGCCTGCTTTTCTGGACTGGACAAGGGACTGGAAACAGGGAAGTCCCCAAGGGAGTCAGAAGGGTCCATTGACACCCAGGGGTTATCGCCGCAAGCAGAATCCGCGGTTTGAGGCCACCAACCACCGATTCAGGTCACAGCCACAAACAGGAAACAGGTCACAGCAGTGAGAGCATAATGGCAAAAAAAAAAAAAAAAAATTGGGAAGTAACAGAAGCTCCAGGTTAGAAGAGACCCTGGAAGGGGAGCAGCTCCACGTCTCTGACTCAGCCCTCCCTCACCACCATGGACCAGACTCGGGAACTAGGCCGTGGTCACCAGCCTCAGAACAAACCCAGCAGCCACAGCATGAACCAAAGTGGGGAGTCAGCTGCTTTCCTCCCCACCAGTGAGCTGCAGCACATGCCAAGGCTCCCTCCCCAGAACCCATGTGCTGGGGGCCAGCTGGAGGACCCCAGTGCGGGGCGGGGGCCTGGGGAGGACAGTCAAGGGCCTGGGTCGCCATCACTCACCATGGCCTGAAGTGTCCAGGCAGCATGCAGAATAGAAATCAGATCACATTAGTTTCCGAGAATGCCTGGCCAGCCCCTAGCCCCAGGTCTGCCATGGGCAGTTGTACAGGCTGAGCACTGCCTGAGGCAGGGCTGCTCTGCTGGGGGAGGGGAGGGCACAGGCGCTCACCAGGTCGCTCACGAGTGGGATCGGCTTCCTCTTGCGGATGTCCGGCATGCTATCAATGATGATGAGACCACCGCCAGGGCTGCAAGACATCCAGGGACGTCAAGGGCCCAGGGAAGTCCCCCTTCCTTCAACGGACATTATCTTAGCCCTGGGGAGGATACCTATCTCCCCAGGTATTAAGGATTGAATTATGTCTCCTCAAAAGATACACTGAAGACCTAGCCCCCCGTATCTCAGAATGGAACCTTATTTGGAAATAGAGTCATTGCAGGAGCAATTAGTTAAGGCAAGATCATACTGGAGTAGGATTCACTCCTAATTCAATATAAGTGGTATCTTTATAAGAAGAGAGACTCACAAGGAGAAGATGGTGGTGTGATAATAGGGGCAGAGATTGGAGTGACTCATTTATCACCCAAGGAATACCGGGGACTTCCAACAACTACCTACCAGAAGCTAGAAAAGCAAGGATTCTCCCCTACAGATGTCAGTATGACCCTTGCCAACACTTCGGTTTTGGAATTCTGGCCTCCAAGAACCACAAGAGGATAAATGCTGTTGCTTTAAGGGCCCCGTTTGTGGCAGTTTGTTTCTGCAGCTCTAAGAAACGAAGACACTGGGCCTCAACTTCCTGGTCTGAGAAATGGGGAGATGATGCAGTTGCCCACATTTAATGAAAGTTCAAATTAAGGCAAATCTAAATAAAAATATATTTAAGAAATCAATGAAAACTTTATGCTCAAAACTGGAAATATATGTGCATATTTAAAGTCTAGCCTGGAAGAAGGGACTTCAAAGCCCATGGGAAGGAGGAAACAGGAAATGGTATACGTGCTATTTTCTCTCTGCTGCTTTGGCGTAGCTGGTGAATTGGAATGAGGGCTGTGGCAGATGCCCGCCGGCCTGTCCAAATCCACTTTACTGAGAGACTAATCAGTTCAGGTATGGTTACTGTCCTGAATGTTCCCATTGGCCAATGAGAGTGATGCCTGTGGGCAATGACCCTGGACAAGCCCTGGGGTGGTATTCATGCACCAGCACTCCCTAAAGGATCAGACAGAGGCTTGGGGACAGCTGAACTCTGTCTCTGCTTGGCTGCTTCCCTGGCCTGGCCCTGCCTGTGAGGGAAGCACTCTTGAGAGCGCTTCCTGCATAAATCATGCGCACAGGAGCCCCACTTTCAGACACTGCTTCCAGGGCTGCTCACCTGGGACACTTGCCCACCTGGGAGTCACAGCTTCAAAGAATGTACAAGGGAAAGTAGTAACCCTCCAGCTGCCATTTAAAATATTAGTGCAATTTACAGACATCTTTCGCATCCCCTAACCACACTTAATCTCCCTGTATCAGGGATTAAGGGTTGCATTGTGCTGGAATGCACAAATGCTGAAAAAGCACCCCGGAAAATCGGTAACTTAAGAAACTAGACATGGAAAATGTTCCATGTAAGAACAGCTAGTATCATGAAACAGCCAGGAATGGGAGCAAAATTCTGAGAAATGCGGAACTGAAGCAAAAAATTCACTCCAAGGTTGCAGCTGTATCATGCAGGAAGTGGGTTTCTTCTTTACCTTACATTTTGTCTAGGGGGAAATGGCCGTGAATTATATGAGTGGCTTGGGCACGACCTTTCTGGACCCAGTTTTATCATCTGTAAAATAGGGGCAGTGGGCCCCCCGTGGGTTCATTGTGAGGATATCATGTGTTACTATCTTCGGCTCATGCTGGTCACGAGTTTCTTTCACTCTTGCTCAATCTGTCTCCTGTCTAAATGGAATCTCTCCCTGCTCTGGTTGGGCTGAGGCTATGGTGTGAACCAGTCTCAGGCTCTGGATTCAAAACTTCCTGTTTCTCCCCACCAAGATCCATTACTCACCCGCCTTTGAACCACAGGGACTTGGACATTTCTCCTTCTCCCCGGGCCTGCAGGACAGATAGATAGATTCAGTATGGTTGCCCTTTCCCAGGTCAGCACAGGTATCACACCCACAACCATCTCCCCTTTGTGCTGAGAGTCAGAAAGCCTGGGTCCTAGTCCTCACTGTGTATCCTTAGGGAGCTCACTGACTTTTTCTGGGCCTCAGTTTATCCATCTGTAAAATGAGAAGAATGGAGATACTCTCTTCCACCAACTTCAGTGAACTTTAGTCCCCTTGAAAATGGAGGACTTTTTTGAGCATCATCTCAAGCAACAGCTCATGCTCTATAGTCCTGGAATTCTTAGAGGCTGGCTCATAAGATCCTATTATTTAATTATCTCACCTGATTATCTGATCTCATGCCCCAGGGCCTCTGCCCAAGCTGCACCACCTGTCTGTATGCTTTCCCACCTTCATTCTCAACCAGCCTCCATCTATCATTTAGGTCTCATCTAGACCCAAAGTCAACACCTCCCACCATGCAACTAAAGGGTGGCATCATGGGGGCGGGGACGGGGTGGGGGTGGTGGCGGGCAGGGAGAATGGTCTGGCACTTTCTCCTGAAATACTGTTCCAGTATTTTGAATATCACTTCACTTTCAGTATCACCTCCTTCAGTGAGTTTTCCTGATTGCCAGATTAGCTTTACGCCCCTTCTATGGAACCCAGAGGTCCCACTTATGTTTACTTTTTCTTGTCATTTTATTAGTTTCATTACAAGGGTAGCTGCTGCATTTTTCATTTAATTTGTTGACTTAGGGAAAGTTAGTCAACAGCCTTTCCACAGTATATTCTTTGCTACTCTTTGAATCTAGAGCCATGGGAATGTATAGTAAAAGAAAATCCTACTGCACAACTGAGAAGAAATTTGACTTGAAACTTTTGTAGCTCCGATAATTGATGGTCTGAGACCTTGGGAGTCTGTTTAGGATCTCCTCCTCCTGCCAGCCTCACCCCAGTTTGGGAGGTCGCTCTGGATAACAACACTGCTCTGTCCCCAGCCCAGAGAAGGCTGAATGAATAAAGGCCTCATTCCTGCTGCCCATTAGAACAGTTATCCTGACCCTGACATTAATTCTATTTTTCACCTAATTCCTTTTCCAATACTGACCAGACTTCAGACTTTTCCCTAATCCCAACACTGACACCCAGTGTGACCCCAAGCACTGACCTCTTCCCCTAACACCAAGTCTAACCCTGAACACTAATGTTTGGCTGCTGCCCTGACCCTGATGCCCATTCCTATCTCTGGCCTGTATCCCTGTCCATGAACCTGGCCTCTGACCTTGGCCGTAGCCATGCTCTCAGCTTAATTTCAGCTCCAGGTTCTACTTCACTTCTCCTTCTTTCCCACTTAGAAATCCAGGGCTGCCCTGGGGAGGTTGGACGTGACTTGGTGGAGCCAGCAGGTTGCACCGGAGAGTAGGTAGGCATGGGTAGGGCTAGGGAGGAGTCAGATTGGGCAGGCGCTGAGCTGAGAATGGTGGGGCTGGAGCCAGGGTAGGTGTGGGTGGGGCTAAGGAAGGGGGAAGTTGGTGGCATGGGCTAGCATGGGCAGGGCCAGGGAAAGGACCACAGTGGTAGACTGGGGCTTGGAAGGAGTGGGGAAATGGGCGTGGCCAGCCTGGTCACGGGTGTGGGTGGGGCGTGGGCGTGGCCAGGCTCCTGCTGCCGCTCACCTGCTGCAGCTGCAGCCGCACTTTGTTGAAGGCTCGCAGCCAGTTGGCCTTGGCTCTAGACATGGAGTCCTGACCCTCTTGGCCTTCCTCATCTTCTCGTGGCCTGAAACTGAGGCAAGGGGTTTCGCGATGCTTCAGGGCCGGCGCTCTCTCCACCCTCCACTGTCTAAGTGATGCTGGGCCCTCCACGGCCTCCCTGGCGCTTCAGAGATACAATGGCCCACCCACGAGCCTCCAGCCGTCCTCAGTTTCCCTCCCCACTTCCCACATGCCCATCACCTCTCTGACACCTTCGGGTCCCCCGTGTCCCCTTGCCACCTTCCTGGACCTTCTGCAACTTTGTAATCCTATCTGCCCAAGATTCTTCTGATGCTTTTGCGACCTCTCCAACCCTGGAAAGCCCTCCAGCCCCTCACAACCCCCAAGATGCCTTCATGACCCTGTTTGACCCACTCTGACCCCACTGAGCCCTTTCTGACTGCCAAGACCCTCCTATCCCATCCTAGACCCATGACTCTGTGAGAGCCCTCCTCCCCATTCCCCGGGTCTACACTGACCCTACCATGACGCCACTGACCCTGTGACCTTGTGACACCCTCAGCCCCTTTCCATTACCTCTCCTCAGCCTTGGGGGCTTCAGGCTCCTGCTCAGATGCAGGCACTTCCTCAGGCACGGCTGGCTCAGGGGCCACCTTGGCTACGTCGGGGGCTTCAGTGGGCATGGCTGGGGCCTGGTCCTCTTTCTCGGGGGCGGCAGGTGGAAGGCTGACACGCTTGAAGTCCTTGGGCTCGGCCACGGCCACCTCCTCTCGCATGGCATAGCCTCGGACGTCATCTGGCACCTCCTCCTCCTCCTCCAGCTCTTCCTCGTCTTCAGGGAGCTCCTCCTCTTCCTCCAGGAAGTCCTCCAGGTCCTCATCCAGCTCCTCATCCAGCTCGTCCTCATCCTGGTCCCAGCGTGGCGAGTCCTTGTGGTAGCTGACCGAGCTGTGGCAGGAGTGGTAGGAGTCCCGGTCCCGCTCATCCTCTAGCTCAGAGCCCTGCAGGCTCTGCTCATCCGGGTCGAAGTCCTCGCTCAGCTGTGAACTGCCTTGGCTCAGCTCCCCTGAGGAGGCATAGCGGCTGCTGCCTGTGGGGCTACAGGGTCGGGCCAGGGCTCAGGGGCTGGAGCACAGAGCTGCTGCCCGTCCCAGCCCTGGTCACACAGGTTCCCTCACCCAGTCATTCCCTGGGTTGGTCATTCCCTTTATTCCCAGCATTGGTGAAGCACCTCTGGGCACCAGGGAAACACAGCCGTGAACCAAAGAGACAAAACACCTGTTCTTAGGTCACTGACTATCTTGGGGGGCAGGCAATAAAATCAGATTGATGACAAAATCAGTGCCCTACTGCACGCCTATCTAGGCACTGTGGAAGCTGTAAAGCATTCACCCACATGTTGAGGACCCCGAATGAGTGTCCCTGCCACAGCCCCCTTGGAGACCTAGCCCTCCTGCACCAAACATAGTTGCCCCTGTCCCCTGATGTCTCCCCTACCCCCGCCTCAGCCTGGTTCTCCACCTGTTGAGCCCCCTCCATTCACCAGGACTCCCCCTCAGCTCCACCTCAAAGACATATGTGTAATGCGTCCACTTCCTTGCATCCTGGGCCCCACGTTAGGCCAGGCTCTGCCATCTCCATTAGATGCTGTCTTACTCAATGTCCACTTCTCTCCTGGACATTAACATTTTCCATGAAAGCCACAAAGGGGTTTATCGGAATCATAAACCCAATCCCAGACCTCCTCTGTTCCAAACTCGACCATAAAAGTAAAGTTAGGTGCTCAGTCATGTCTGACTCTTTGTGACCCTATGGACTGTAGCCCACCAGGCTCCTGGGTCCATGGGATTCTCCAGGCAAGAATACTGGAGTGGGTTGCCATTTCTTCCTCCTGGGGATCTTCCCGACCCAGGGATCGAACCCAGGCCTCCCACATCACAGGCAGATTCTCTAAAACCCCATGCCATGCTCTGCACCTCTGTGTGGCCCAGGCCCTCCAACTTCCCTACCCTCAGCTGCCTCCATCCTCCCTTCTCTCCCCCTGCTCCAGCCACACTGACCTCCTGACTGTCCCTCCAACACCCTAAACTGCTCCCACCTCTGGACCAGTGGTAAACAATCTGCCTGCCAATGCAGGAGATGCAAGAGACGCAGGCTTGATCCCTGGGTCAGGAAGGTCCCTTATAGAAAGAAATGGCAACCCACTCCAGTATTCTAGCCCGGGAATACCATGGACAGAGGAGCCTGGCGGATTACAGTCCACAGGGTGGCAAAAAGAGCAGAAGGCAACTAAACAACTGGGCCCTAGCTCTTGCTGTGCTCCCCCAGGAGCCTCCTTCCTTGCCTGCTTTACCTGGGAAATTCCTTTGGTGCCCACTGAAACAGCACTTCTTTGGGTGAGTTGAGTCTCCTTCAACCTCTAGTCAGGTCAAACCTACCCCCATCCACATTATATGCTCTTTATATGCACCCTGGATCACACTCAGCATAACCAGGAAAAAATATCTGCATGAGGGCAGACACACAGGCCATCTCTCAGCCCCTTCTAACCACTCATTCAGACACTTAATAAACAGCGTTCCTTGTCTTAAACACTTCCTCCACTCTCAGTGAAGAGGATCCTCTTTCTCAACCAGCCCCTGGGATGCCTTAGCTATCAAACAGGGCTTCCCCTGCCCCGCCCCGCCCCATCCTTATTTGCTCAGCTATGTGTGTGATTGACTGCTTTTCATTGCCTGTTCTTGTAGACAGCAAGGATGGGGGAATCCTTAGGTATTATAGGGCTGGAACAGACTCCCAGCTCCCTCTGCTGGTGAATACTCCCAAAGATCACTCCCACACATTCTGGGTTCCCAAGTAAGGAGCACGCCTAGGACTCGGGTCCCCACACAGATCCCACCTGTGACACCAGGCAGCATGTAAATCGCTCCAGGCCACAAGACGGTGGGACCGATGGTCCCAAGACACCTCCCACCCCAGCTCTGACATTCGGGAGCCAACACAATTCTGATCCTAGACGCTTCTCCTGGATCCCATTGAGTTAGCCACCAAGTACCTCCCTGTGTGATCTGGCCACGTCTACCTTTAGCTGAGCTGTTTTCTCTGCCTGGAATTCTTCTCCTCAGACTCCTCATTTATCCTTCAAGGGCTAGCTCCGGGGCACCTTCCTCCAGGAAGCCCACCTTGCCCTTTCCCACCACCAGGGCATCCAGTTGTGTCCCTCCCTTAAGCCAAGCCCTGACCTGCAGGATGGGATGTCTGTTCCTCTGGGGACACGCAGTGCCCACACTGGGCAGCAGGACCAGGGTGGCACGGGATGGTTTCTGCCTGTGCACCCGCTCTCTGCTGTGTGACCTGTTCATGGGAAGAGTGGACAGGGCTCCCCCTTTTCCATTCCCACCCCTCATTCCATCCCAGGATTGCTTACAATAAACAGACTCTCCCTGGGACATACAGACACACCCAGGGCTAGAGAAGGACAAGACCAGCCCATGCACACAGAATGGGAGCGAGTCCGGGACCAGCTCTGTGCACACCCTGCTTTGAGACCCGGGCAACTCGCTCCTACCCTTTGAGCCTCAGTTTCCCTATCTGTAAGATGGGCACTCTTCTGCTTTTTTCCTCCAAGAGAAGACTTTTCCACCTACTAAAAGAGCTCATATTTTCTTTATATTTGGTATCTTAACTCTCCTTTCAGCTGTTTCCCGTATGTTGAAACTTTGTTCCAATAATCGCATGAGTCTGAGCCAGCTTGAATATGCAAGTGATGATGCTTTACAAATGATAGTGGTTGCAAAAATGGTAGGAGAGACTGTTAGGGAGACAGGAATGCTTCTGAAGATATTTGGAATAAGGAAGTCACTAATACAAACAGAAAGGGATCTAATTCTTTGTTTTCAGGATTGCTCACACACAAAGGAGTTAAATGAAGGATGCTAGGGTAAATCCAGGGTAAGACTAATTCTACTCCCTCTTACATCACTAAGTGGTTTACCTTGAGTATGTCATTTCATTTCCTTGGACCTAAAAAATAAAGAGGCTGGACTAAATGCTCGATTTTATTTTCTCTTTTTTGAAGCCCAGTTGATTTACAAAGTTGTGTTAATTTCTGCTGGACAGCAAAGTGATTCAGTTATATATATACATTCTTTTTATATCCTTTTTCATTATGGTTTATCAGAAGATATTGAATATGTTTCTCTGTGCTGTACAGTAGGACCTTGTTATTTGTTCATTCGATATATAATAACTTACCTCTGCTAAGCCAAACTCCCATCCCATCCCTTTCCCAAACCCTCCCCTTAGGCAACTACAGGTCTCTTCTCTATGCCTGCAATTCTCTTTCTGTTGCGTAGACAAGCTCATCATGTCATGTTTTAGATTTCACGTATAAGTGATGCCATATCTTAAATATTTGTCTTTCTCTTTCCGAGTTACTTTACTTCTTATGATCATCTCTACTGCTGCTGCTGCTAAGTCGCCTCGGTCGTGTCCGACTCTGTGCGACCCCATAGACGGCAGCCTACCAGGCTCCCCCGTCCCTGGGATCCTCCAGGCAAGAACACTGGAGTGGGTTGCCATTTCCTTCTCCAATGCATGAAAGTGAAAAGTGAAAGGGAAGTCGCTCAGTCGTGTCCGACTCTTAGCGACCCCATGGACTGCAGCCCACCAGGCTCCTCCGCCCATGGGATTTTCCAGGCAAGAGTTCTGGAGTGGGGCGCCATTGCCTTCTCCGATGACAATCTCTAGTTGTATCCAAAAGTGCTCCGGAAAAAGTTCCTTCTAACACATGTCATCTATAAACTATCTGAACTTTCTATGGTATGTGCAAAACATAGGCAAGTTTAACATACAACTTGTTTAAATACCTGCAAAAAAAATATTGTACTGGATGGTGCTAAAGAGTGAGTAGGGAGGACTTCCCTGGTGGTGCAGTGGGTAAGAACCCACCTGCCAAGGCGGGAGACACAGGTTGGATCCCTGGTCTGGGAAGATTCCACATGTAGTGCAGCAACCAAGCCCTTGCGCCACAACTGCTGAGCCCGCGCTCTAGAGCCCAGATACTGCAACTACTGAAGCCCTTGCGCCTACAGCCTGTGCTCCGTGACAAGAGAGACCAACGTGATGAGAAGCCAGAGAAGCTACAAAAGAGTAGCCCCTACTCGCTGCAAACTAGAGAAACCCTATGCAAAGCAAATCTACAAATAAGAAAATAAAAGTAAAGAAAAAAGACTGAGTAGGGAGCTTATCAAGGTTTTCTCCAACTTATGTTTTCCCCAAACTCTCTAGAGTGTTGTCCAGTGGAAATGTTTCCTGTCCATACTATCCAACAGAGTAGCCATCCGTGCATGGCTGTTGAGCACTTGAAAAGCTTCCAGTATGCTGGAGGGACTGAAATTCTATTTTACTTACTATTTAAAATTTGAGCTTCCCTGGTGGCTCAGATGGTAAAGAATCCACCCTCAATGCAGGAGACCTGGGTTCAGTCCCTGGCTTGGGAAGATTCCCTGGAGGAGGGCATGGCAACCCACTCCAGTATTCTTGCCTTGAGAAACCCATGGACAGAGGTACCTGGCGGGCTACAGTCCATGGGGTCACAGAGAGTTGGACACAACTGAGTGATAGAGCACAGTGCTCAGCGTTTAAAATTTAACTTTAAAAAGCCACTTGGGGCTGCCATGTTGGATGGCAGAACTCTGAAAGCTCATTTACTTTGATGGCACAAAGAGAAACCATTTAAGATTTCTTTTCTTACTGCTTTATTCAAAATAAAGTGATTCTGAGGATTTCTCCAAATCTCAACACTTGTTTACATCATTAACGTTTTTGTCAAAAGTTGGAGAAGGCTTGCCATTCAGGAGGCTGGATGGTTATGTTTAATACCAGATTTGCCCCTGAATTGTTAATTGGAGAATAATTGCTTTACAGAATTTTGTGTTCTGTTAAACATCAACATGAATCAGCCAGAATGTGGTCAACCCAGGGGTGGTTCTAAGCGCTGCTGGGAGCAGAGAGAACGGACCATCTCCTTGGTGGGTGTCCTTGCTGATGCTGTAGAAAGAACACCACTTCTGTCCAGCTGTAGGATCTTGGGAGGCTAACTTTGCAGCATGTGGGTTCCCAGGTGTCTTTTTAGGGCTGATAGGCAGTGTGGCATCGTGTCTGTGATCATAGACTCAGAAGTCTGCTTGACAGGGTTTAAATTCTGGCTCAGTCACTTAATAGCTGTGTGATCTTAAGAAAGTCACTTAATCTCTCTGCTTCTTTTTTTTTTTTTTTCTCTGCTTCATTTTTCACAGCTGCCCCAAGGCATGTGGGATCTTAGTTCCCCGACCAGGGATTGAACTTGCATTCCCTGCACTGCAAGGCGAATTCTTAACCACTGGACCACCAGGGAAGTCTCGTAAAACAAAACAAAACAAAACAAAAAAACCTAGCACGTAATAAATGTTCAATTAACCAGCATTATTTTTCTTGCTTATAGACATGGCAGAACCAAGATCAGGATGAGGCAGGTGCAGCCGAGTCTTGCAAGCGCAGGTTCAGGTCCTGCTTTTACTTAAACTGTGTATTTTCCTCATCATGGATTTTTTAGAAAATTCACTGAAGTGCAACTTAAATACGACAAAATTCACTCTTACGAAGACACATTTTGGTGAATTTTTTTGTCATGGGCTATTTTGGTGCTCATTCTGATTTTTTTTTTAAATATTGCACTGGCATATTGATCTTGATGCCTGAGATTTTTGGCACCCTCTAAATTTTGTACTTGAGGCAACCTCAAGTGTACCACACTTGGCCCAGCCTAGTCCTGGACCTATGTTACAGGGTTTACCTCCAACTCTGTTATATCAGAGGCCCCGGTGTATGTGTGAACTGAGCCTAATATCTTATTTATTTACTTACTTACATGTTCTATTTTTAATTTTCTTGGCCACATGCCGTGAAACATTTGGGAACTTAGTTCCCTGACCAGGGATAGAACCCACAACCCTGCATTGGAAGTGTGGAGTCCTAACTGCTGGATCACCAGGGAAGCCCCTGATCTAATATCCTGCAGAGATTTGAGGGGTCATATTAATAGAATTGGGTTTCCCAGGTGGTGATAGTGGTAAAGAACCCACCTGCCAACGCAGGACTTGTAAGAGACGTGTGTTTGAACCGTGGGTCAGGAAGATCCCCTGGAGGAGGGCATGGCAACCCACTCCAGTCTTCTTGTCTGGAGAATCCCATGGACAGAGGTCTCAAAGAGCCAGACTCAAACTGAAGCCACTTGGCACGCACATGCATTAATCGAAGTATAGGTTCAACAAGAGAGTAGAGAACACTCAAAAATTTTCATCCTGCCCATCTTTTAATGAAGGAAATGCATTCTTTGGGGAGCAAACATTTCAGAAGAAGACCCATGACCAGTAATTCACCAAGCCACTGCTTGCCACCCAGTGGGTTCACCACAAACACCTGTCCTCATGATGATTTACCAACTGCGTGACCTCAGGCAAGTGACTTAACCCCTCTGGGCCTTGATTTCCCATCTGTGAAATGGAGTCAATAATATTCCCACCCAGAGAATGAAATAAGATGATGAAGGAAAAATGTTGGACCAGAGCTGGGCACCCAGTTAGCTCCAAATACTATTATTTGTGTTATTTACCTAACTACACAGCACTTTCAGAAACCGCCCAAAGTGCTTTACAAATATCCAAGCTGTTTAATATCATGTTTGCTGCTGTTAAGAAACCAGGACTGGGGAGATCAAGTCAGTGAAGAGGGGAGCAGCAGGCACACATTTCAGTGTCCTGGGCTCAAGGGCCAACACACTGCGCCCATGTAAGCCAGGGGACTGACCCTGAGGTAGGTCTGGGGACAGCCTCCTTTGAAAGGAGTAGTGATGGTGGCTGGGCTGGGAAGGGGTAGCTCCTATGTCACTGTGCCCTGGTGGCAGTGGTAAAGAGCCTGCCTGCCAATGCAGGGTTTGTAAGAGATGCGTGTTCGTCAGGACGATTCCCTGGAGGAGGGCGTGGCAACGCACTCCAGTCTTCTTGTATGGACAGAGGAGCTTGGCAGGCTACGGTCCATAAGCTCTCAAAGAGTCGCACACACACCCGTGCCTGACTAGCAGTGCCCGTGGCTGCTGGTCAGGAACACAGAGTCGGGGGCCACCAGGAAGGCTGAGCGGGACCACGAGCCACCCACGTGCTGGGAGTCTTTCCAGCATTACTATGTTTCACACTACCCTCATCCCCTCCCCATCCCTGGTAATGCCCATCTCTTCATCCACCTCCTCGCCTAAGCAGTTAGAGAGTACACAGGGACCAGAGGCCTTTAGCTGGAGTGCCAAGGAGCCCCCATTTTGCAGGGGAAACTCTTAGGGGCTTTGTGACTTCCTTCTCCTCCTTCAACCAAAGCAAACCCCTTTTTATCAGGTTTGAGGAGTTTTCTTGGTAAGATTTTGGGTAAAGAAAATTTCTACTGCCTACAAGAAAGCATGGATGCTGCTTCCTTACACCACTTGCCTCCAGCTCCCTCCAGCCTCCTATTCCTCTCTCCACTCCAGGAGTAGAGTGGGACACACACACACACACACCCTCCACCCCACAGTGACTACCTGAGGGCCCGCGGCTCGGAGAACTCCTCATAGCTGTGCATGGAGTCGCTGTAGGATTCCCGGGAACCCAGGGGCGGCGGGCGGACAGAATATTGGTGGACCGAGGCGTTGGGCTGGGACGTGGTGTAGTAGGGCGGCGGGATGCTGTTGCTTGTCTCACTGCGGTAGTCACTGTCACGGTCGTCCACAGCACTATCAGGGTCGTCATCTGGAAGAGAGAGGAGGTGAGGGGACAGAGTGAGCAGGGGAGGCAGAGAGAGAGTGAGCACGCAGTGGAGGCCAGCACAGTCTCTCAGACTTAGGAGGGTCTTCACTGACTGCTAACCCAAGAAGAGGAATCTACCAAAATGAATAAAGGATCTTGGGTCATGTTAATAGAGGTATAAGTTTTAGAATAAAGGAGGTGAAAACCCTGCTACAGAAAGTATGTGGGTCAAATGGGACCTAGAGTCTGGGGACGAGGGTAGGTCCTACAATGTGAAGAGGACAGGAACAAATTGGAAGGTGTCTTTCAGCTCAGATGTGAGAATGGACCAGTCCAGGCTCTCTGGAAACAATATGGGTTTTTCCATCAGGTAATGAGTTTCCCATAATGAGAGTCACCCAAACACTTAGGGGGAAGTTGGATGGAGACCAGGAAGACAAGGTAGAGGATAAATGCTCTTTAACCTTCAGAGATTTCTTGATATCCTAGAAAGGTGACCCAGCCCTGAACTCACATGTATAGGAAAGGGCTCTGACAAGGTATTGTCTCCCTCAGAAAGATTAGATTATTGGGTTGGCAACACCATCACAAGCCCAGAATCTATCGCTCAAGCGGAACAAGGTAGGGTTGCCAAACTCCAGGTGTTTATTACGAATCAAAGGATACTTTAGTTCACTTTGCTTTCCTTAGTAAACAGAAAACAGATTTTCTTTCTCAGTAAAAAGAAAACAGTCTCAAAGGATGTTAAATTGTGGTGGGAACAGGAGAGACTCAATTTATTTGGAAAGCAATACTTGAGCTGAAAAGAACTGAGCTGCCTGCCCCAGATTACCTTCCTGATTGGGTCCCCCATGGTACGCTAGGCTGTGGTACCAACTTACTGGTGATTTTAAACACCAAGAGGGTGGGTTATACTTTTTATTTAAAGATTTTTTTAACGTGGACCATTTTTCAAGTCTTTATTGAATTTGATACAATGTTGCTTTTTTTTTTTTTTTTCCCAATCTGTTATCTTAGCTCCCCAACTGAACCTGTACTCCCTGCATTGAAAGTGCAGAGTCTTAACCACGGGGCCACCAGGGAAGTCCCTGGCTGATATTTTTTTTGATGCCTTTAAGCATTTTTGCTCATCTCCTAGATTTTTTTTTTTGCTTTATTATTTTAACTTTCTAATTCCTTTTCCCTCTGATAGAATCTATCTCTTTATATTTAAAAAAAAGGTTGAATTTTTTTAATATGGTAAACAGTTAAAATATTAGTTCCATCCTTCACCTAGAACTAGCTATCTGATTCAGCCTCTATTTTGCCTCCAGAAAAACCTTAAGCTCTTTTTTGGCCTCAGTGCTGGCTGTAGCAGCGTAGCCCTGGCTGTCCTTAGCGTAGCTCTGGCTTTCCGATTTCTCACTTAACGTGAGCCACTGTGACCTGCGAGCTTTTCATCCTGTCCCTGCCGTACGACCACCACCATCTGATGCGCTGTGTGCTGACAGCGCTGGCGTCAGAGGCAGAAACAGATGTGAATTTCCACAACTTAGATGTATGAGCTTCAGGGTGAAACTGATGGGCCTTCAGGCCTGCAGTGGGGCATCTGAGACTGCGGACAACGAGGCAGGGCTACCAAACTGCCCCCTCACCAACTTGTCTTCTACAGTTATTTGGGTTTGGAGTCTACCAAATTGCCCCTGAGCAGGCTGAAATATTTCCATGCACATGAGACTGCATGTTCACCAAACTGACTTTTTTTCGGACAGATTATCAGTTTTTAAGGGGAAGATTGCTCTCTGTTGGATTCTTTCTGCTTTTGCCCAGACTCTGCTCTTTACCAAATTGTTTTTGACCAAATTGCCTGCTTCTGGATAAGACATTTTCAGCCACTTTTGTTTTGACAAAATGATCTGCTTTGGGCCCCATTGTCTTTGCTCTTCTTGACCCAATTATTGGTACAGGCTTTTGCTAAATTGGTTTTAATCCAGAATGTCTTTTTTTTTTTTTTTTTAACTGTATTGCTTGTTTGTGTGAAACTGCCTGTGACCAAGCCTTCTTGTCTGCCAAATGTCTATTTTGGCTAAGCTGGCTTCTGATCAACTTGCTTTGACAAATTCTTTTGGGTCAAAATACAGCTGACCCTTGAACAATACAACGGCTAGGGACGCCAACCCTCTGGGCAGTTGAAAATCCATGTGTGATTTTATAATTGGCCCTCCATAGTCACACTTCTGCATCCGTGGATTCAACCTACTGGGATTGTGTAGCACTGTAGTAGTATCTACTGAAAAAAATCTGCATATAAGTGGGCCTGTGCAGCTCAAAGCCATGTTGTTCAAGGGTCAGCTGTATCTGTAAACAGTTTTCCTGATTCTGGGGTCAGGAAGGTCCCTTGGAAAAGGGAATGGCAGCCTACTCTAGTATTCTTGCCTGCAGAATTCCGTGGACAGAGGAACCTGGCAGGCTACGGTCCATGGGGTTGCAAAGAGTCGGACACAACTGAGCAACTTATACTTTCCTGATCCTGAAGGGAGGGTGCGGTGGAACTTGTCCATCAGGATGTGGGGATGGGGTGGAGGAGCCTCCAGTTGATGGAGTAGAAATCAGGAGGTAGATACATGCTCAGACTAGAGGACTGGATTTCTTGGGAAAAGGTATGGGGAAAAGGGAGCTATTCCTTAGAGAGAACATAGTCCTCTAATCTGGGGAGAGGTGGCTTGTTTCCTTTCCCTGGAGGCAACTTGGAGGAAGCTGTGTGTGTTGGGGGTGGGGGGTGGGGGTGCTTTGGGAGCTGAGCTCTCCAGGGCGCTATCTGCCTGGTGGGTTCTCTGCCCAGCTGCTCTGTTTGAGACCCTCTCCCCTCCGCACCCACCAGCCTCTGAGTGACACTGGGGCTGGAGGAGGGCTCCAGGTGGAGGAGGAAGATGGGGAGACAAAAAAGAGGGAGGAATCATAGGAGAGGAAATGAGGTCATACATGGGGAGTGAGGTGGTAGGGGGGCCACAGTGCCCAGCTGGGGACAGGCAGGTCTCCTGTCTAAATGCCCACTCCTCCCCGCTGAATCCCCCAACCCGAGTGACGGGACCCACTCCCCGTGAGACAGATCATGACCCTCAAGCAGATGTTAGTGATGGGGGCGCGGAGGGCACAAGAGTGGTCTTGCCGGTCCTCTGGCCTCAATGCGTCAGCCACAGGCTCCCCGCTTCCCTGATCGAAGGGGCGGGGGCCTCATAGTCTCCGAGGTGCCTACCTCCCCGTGGCCTCCCAGAACATCAAGCTGAGTACTTACTCTGCTGCTCACCCCAGCCAAAATAATTCCAGTTGCCTACAAAGAGAAGGGGCAGAGACAATAAAAGGGAGCAGACAGAGGGGGAGGCATGGGGAGGGGGGCTCCCCCATCCTCCTCATTCTCCCCATCTCCTCCTCCCACCCGGGACCCCATGCCCTTTTGCCCTGAGGAGCTTTCCCGAGTACACTTTAACCACTGACTTCTGTTATACCTTCACTCACCATCTTGGGAAGAAGGCAGGATATCCTCATTGTTTGACAAGACTGCAAGCTCAGCCAGGAAGTGATAAAGAGGCCATTTGGACCCAGGGTTTTCCATCTCTGAAATCTGGGGTCAGCACGCCTCATTCCTCTCCCCCCACCTCCCCATCCTCCAGATAATGAAGGAAACACTGAACTGGAGGTCTTCAGCTTTGAAACATCCCTGTTGTGTGAGTTTTTAACTATTCTTATTTTATAAGTGAGGACACAAGGCTCAGAAAGGTTGAGTGAATAGCCTAAAGTCACACAGCCCGAGCGTCAGAACCAGGGAGAGAATGACACCTTCACTACCTCAGCCCACCTTCTGGCATCTCAGAAACACAGCTTGGACCGGAATTCTGACTCCTCTGACATTCAGCTGCCCCCTTTGTGAACTAAGGGTGAAAAAACAGTCCCAGGAGAACTTGGAGGTAAATGCTGGGTGGTAGGTCCCTTCTTAAACTAAACCCACCTCTGGCTTCAGGTCACCGGCCCAGGTGCCCTTTGTCATCTGCTCCTGCCCGCACCTTGCCTGGCCCTGCTCCCAACACAATCCTTCAGTGACCCCATTCACCAGAGAGGGGGTTTATAATTTCTACAGAGCAGTGGTGATCCCTTCCCTGGTGTGGAAATCAAGGGACTTTCTCCATCTCACACCCACAAGTGAGTGTAGGAACGGGGTCCTTCACTTGCAGTGGCTCAGCTCCTCCCTCCACCAATCTCCATCATCACATATCCTGGGCATATATACGGTGGGCGGGGTGGACGACGGATACAGGAGAGACCATGAGAGGGGAGGAGAGAAGGACGGGGAAGCAGATGGAAGAGGAGAAAGAGGTTGAAGGGTGGGGTGGGGGCCAAGTGTGGTGGGTATGGGTTTTGCCCAGAGACTATAATTTTCACTTCCCCATCTCAGAGGACTTGGAGGGCGCTTTAAGGAGAAAGACACCTCCTAGATCTTTGAAATGCTGGTCTGGGGGCATCCGAGTGTCTACAGGGCCAACCAAGGAGGATGAACACTCTTGAGAAGTCCAGCCTTTGGTGAAGGAGCCGTGTACAGAGGAATGCAGTGACCATCACCATTAAGAGATACAGCACAGCGGAAAGATAAGACAGCTCGGAGTCCCTGGGACCTGGGTTCAAACCCCGGCTCTGCCTCCTGCCACATGTGTGACCTTGGCAAGTCAACCCTCCTCTTGGACCTCCACTTCTTTATCTAAGAAAATAGGAGCCTGTCATACATGTGTTGGCAGGATCGTCTGTCTGCACCGTCTGACTGTGGGCTGCTTGGGGGTCTGTGCTGGCCTCAAGAAAGTTTGTTGAATGAGTTATGGGTCCTCATCCAGGACCTAAGGAATGGAATTGAAGACTCTGCAAAGTGCTTTTCAACCCTCTAGAGGTCCTGCATTCCTCCAAAGAAGATCAGAATGCGGGGGGCTATCAGATGCCCCTGTTTCAAAGAGAGGAACTCTAAGGATCAGAAAAAGACCCTGGCATGCCAGTGGCCGCGTGGCAAGGCAATATTCAAACCGAAGTGCCAGATCTTTCCTTCTTTCCACTACACTGTGACTGGATTCTGTTCACTCTTAGGACCCGTATCATTGGAGGGGAGTGACCCATTCATTACAGAGGACAGTCATGGGGTAGAGGAAGGAGGAGAGTTTCAACTGGTGCCCAGGAAGGAGCTGAGAAGTACTTACAACACTGATTGCTGGGAACAGGAAGAGGCTTGTCTTGCTCATCCTGGAATGAATACTGAGGGGGAGGGAAGGAGAGAGGGTTTATCTCAGTGGGCTGCCAGAAGCCATGGCCCTCTGTTCTCTTCCCTCTTGACTTTCCCTGCCTCCTAAGTTCCCTCCCTCTGGAGGAGGATACAGCTGTCCCCAGAGGAAGAGGGAGAGAGATACACAAAGAGAGTGAGAAACAGATATAGAAAAAAAAAAACAGAAAAAGGAACACAGACGAGGGGAAAAACCAGAGGGGAAAAAGAGAAGAGAGAACACTGAGGCAGGGAGCTAAAGAAAGAAGAAGGTGAGAGCTGAGTTTGGATAAAAATTACTAACAAGTGAGTGATACTCCCTCTGTCCCCTGCCTCCAACTAAAGAATGGTCTAAACTTGCCTGCTCTTTCTTCCCTGCCCTTACCTTCTGAAGACTGTTTTCTGGGCCACACTGGGTTTTTGAACGGTGAGAATACAGAGCCCAGAAGAAGGGGGATGGCAGGGAAGAACAGGTACGGGGCAAGGGCTGGTGGGGAAGGCAAATTTTTAAGAAACCCTGAAAGTGTGACTTGAGAAGTTGAGGGCTGAGGGGCAGAAAGGGGGTTTTAAGAGCTGTAACGGGGCCTCTGCATCTCCTTGAGAGTATTTAGCAAACGCAGAACCTGAGTCCATTGATATCACGTCCTTGGGCGGGCTCTCTGTTCCTTGACACCATCATTGGTTTGAGACTGGACCACGTGAGTCACAGAATTTAGTCAGGTTACAAAGAGTTAGAGACACAGACACAGGGGAGGACAAGTGGAGAGAGAAATAGAGGGTGGAGGACAGGGGGAGACAAGGAGAGAGAGGAAGGTGATGCCAACGCTCACCTCATCCTGGTCCCGCATGGCGTTCAGCTGCTCCAGCTTCTTGGCCCAGTAACGGGCCTCCTCTTCAGGGATGTCTGGAGGCAGAGGCCTGGCCGTGAGCCTGGGAGCCCCTCCATGCCCCTCAGCCTCCATCCAGTGCGTCCTGCCTGCCTATGGGGCTGGTCTCCAGTGAGTGGGGAGAGAGGACAGGAGAACAGAAACACCCCTCCACCACACCACCCAGAGCTGCCCTGGCAATGAATGGAAGACAGGAGAGGAGGCGCCTGCTAGCATTACCAGGAGGGGATGCCACAGGTTCTTGGAAGGATGACGTGGGGGAACTGAGCTGCTTCCAGGAAAGGTAGAGAGGCTTCTGTGTGTCTCTGCCTTTGCTTATCTCTACATCTGTCTCTCTCTCTCTGATCCTCTGTCTGTCTTTGTCTTTCTGCCTCTGTTTGTATCTTCTCCGTATCCAGCTCACTTCTGCAGCCTAAGACCTCACCAAGGGCCAGCCAGGACAGCTCAGATCTGAACCCCAGAGGTTGAAAAGCACTGGCAGCCCACTGGTGACCTGCAGGAGCTGGAGTGACCCAGCAGGCACCCCTCTCTGCTGACTGTGATCTGGGAGACTCTCTTCTGGGGAGGGGGAGCCTCATCCTCAGAATGAAGGGTCGTCTGATGAGATCGGGCGCGTTCAGGATGGTAGGGCTATAGACACGAAGGGTTATCTGGATCCACCCAGGCCTGGTCATTCTCCTGGGGCTGGGCAAAGGCTCCTCCCCACGCCTCCCCAACCACACTCACCTAAGGGCAGCTCAAAGCGGGTGTCAAGGAGGATGCGGTGGAAGGTGGGGTCCTTAGTGCCGCAGATCTCGCTGTCCGCCATGATGACCTGAGAGTCCAGGGTCAGCCACTCTCCAGGGCCCTCCTGGGGGTGGTGGGGTGACAGGGGGTGGTGGGGTAACAGGGGGGAGGGTCCCGCGTGAGGCCAGGTGAGTCACACGTCTGCTGTGCTTGGGCCAGCAGGCCTCTGCTCTCACGTGACATGTCTCTCTCCCTTCATCTCTCCCTTATGCCAAGAACAAGGGCCACATCTTCACTTCAGATAAGGAAACCGAGAAGAAGGGTCACAAATTCAACGCATCATGGTGGGTCTGGGGAACCCAGAGAGAGGGACCTGCAGGGTCAGGTAGGGGTGGTCCCAGCCTTGCACAGCACTCTTCATCCCTACCGAGGGCTCAGCTTCAGATAGAGGACCTGATCTTACCACCATCCTGGGAGGAAACCCCCCGAGTGAATGAACCAGTCCCCCTTGGTTCAGGAAAACAAGCTCTTGAGCAGTGGGGTCCACTCTGAACCTCAGTTCTCTTCATCTCTCAAAGGAGACTGATGCTCTGTAGCCCCAGGGAGAGGCTGGCAGGGGTCAGGGGAGCCGTCTGGGGTCCCCGGCCATAGGTCATGGTTGTCCCAGATGACCAGGCCCTCCTCACGCTTGGGGGAGGGGTCACTGAGGACATTGTGGTTCAGCCACAAGGCTTCCTTTTGGAATCACCTGCCTGGACTATTGCACCCCTTTCTTCCCTTTCCATTCACTCATTAAAAAATAAACCTGGGCTTATTGGCCTGGGCCCCAATAAGCCTGGGCCTTGCTGGGCAATCCCTGAGAAGCCCACAGTCGCAGAGTCTGACACAGACACTCCCAGCACCACGAAGTCAAGGGAAAGCCAGAAGGGGGAGGGGACCTGAGGGATTCAGGGGGTGCTTCCTGGAGGAAAGGACATTGGAGCTGGGCCTAAGGGTGATGGAAAGGAGGACACTTGAAACCCAGAGAACAGCGTATGTGAAAGAAAACTCAAAGGCCATCTGTGGGGCCTGTGAGGAGTGTAGGTTGCCGTGTGGGGGAAATAAGGCTGGCAAAGTTGGTGGATGCTATCTGGAAGGCCTCCCAGGGTGATAGGCAGGGAGGGCAGGATAGGATTCTAGGGGCCAAGTGGAGGGGGTGAGATTTAAGGCCAGGAGCCTAGAGAAGGAGGCCAAGGTTATTTGCTAGTACTTCTTTGGGACTGCTGCAGCCTCCCTCCCTGATGCCCATCTGGGCACAAAGTGCTAGCTGCTCACAATATCCCTTCTCCTCTCTTCCATAGGGATACATTTCTAGTGGGGCTGTGCAGCTAAAGACTGTATTTTCCAGATTCCCTTGTAGGTAGGTGGGGCCACAGGACAGTTCTGGCCAATAACATGTGAGTGAAGCATCTTGAGCAGTTTCCAGGTTGGGCCCTTAATTGGGAGCGCAAACCCTCTCCCTTGCCACCTTTCCCTCCCCCGACTGGAATGCAGATGTAATGGTGATCCTTGACCTGCCATCTTGGGCTATGAGATGGAAGCCACGTGGGGAGAAAGCCACGTAAGGAGACAGCCTGGTGACTGGAGCTGCCACAGCCACCCTGAACGTCTGTGTGAAATTGTCAGGAGATGGAGAGAGAGGCCTGTCTCGTTTAGACCACTGGCCTCTGGACCCCTCCCAGGCTCTCCTATCCAACCTTCCTCCTACCACTCACTTCATTGGACTGGCGGATGGTCCTCAGGGGGATCCACACAGTGCCCACCATCGTGTCCCAGATGAGACCCTTGTTCCACACCTCCACCGTCAGCCCCAAATCCAGGCGATTAATCTCACTGTTGAGAAAGGACAGAAAAGTCAGTTCAATAGTGTTTGGACACACGACCAACTGGAATGCAAACCCAGGTCTGAAAGAGTGCCAGCCGGGAAGGTGACACGGTAGTTCTTGTTTTACAGAGGGGAAACTGAGGCCAGAGGGCTAAGCTACATGCTCGGGGTGTCACAGCAGAATCAGGATTCCAAGTTGGGAAAGAAGGAGTGGGGACAAGTATTACATGTACCTTCAATTCACCTGGCCCTTCCTCTAGCCCTCAGACCCTGAGAATGCTGGTTAAGTGAGGAAGAGGCTCCAACACTCTCCATGGCTCCCTATTACTCCCACGATAAGGGCAGTTCATCCTTCCCAGTGTCATCCCTCTCCAATCATACGGGAACACCCTTAAGCACAGGAATGATCCCACCTCTAAGCACTTTCCCTGCAGGAAATGTGCAGATTTGGGGGGGAAATCTTCATGAAAGTCCAATTCACTGAATCTACCGATTTACCAAAGATTCATCTTAAGGAATGTTCTCCTTGAATATACCTGGTCATTCGGTAACTGGCATTAGGGGAAGTTGAGGACTATTGTTTCCCCCTCCCTTCACCTTTTCCCTAGATTGTAGGACTGCATCTTCCTTCCCTTCTCTAGGTGCCCCTTTGCTCCAGAATCCCAACTCCGGATTCTCCCATGGCCTCCCACAGTCTCCAGCCAGCCTCTGCTCAGGGGTTGAGGGCTGCCTGGGTCCCCACTCCAGCTCTGCCAGATAGAGGCTATATGACACTGAGCAGGTGGCTTTGCCCCTCCGGTCCTCTGTTCCCTCATCTGTAACATGAGGATTGTGTTAGCACACCCTCCCAGGGCTATAAGGCAAAACGGATTTAATCAAAGCCTTGGAAGAGGTCACGGCAGATGTTGGCCATCATCAGAGTAGGTAGGATGTAATAGGAGGGCTTCCTAGAGACTCCCCTGGTGGCTCAGACGGTAAAGCGTCCACCTACAATTCGGGAGACCTGGGTTCGATCCCTGGGTCGGGAAGATGCTCTGGAGAAGGAAATGGCCACCCACTCCAGTACTCTCGCCTGGAAAATCCCATGGATGGAGGAGCGTGGTACGCTACAGTCCATGGGGTCGCAAAGAGCTGGACACGACTGAGCGACTTCACTTCACTTAATAGGAGGTCTTGAGTAGCTCCAGGTTGAGAAGAAGGTCCAGGTCATGAATTCATTCAGCTTTTAGACAAATATTTTTTGAGCACCTATTGGGTGTCAGCCTCTGTGCTTGGCATGGAGGTCACAAGGGCAGAGACCAATAGGGCCTTACCCTCTTGGAGCTCATAGTCCAGGGGAAGGGGCCAAAAATGCGTCAAATGTCACACAAACGAATAAAATTACAATTGATGGCGAGGCATGACACTACTCTTCAATTAGTTTGAGGGTGATGATCAGAGGGGACTGCCCTGAGGAGGTGACACAGTTGAGACCCAAAGGACCAGAAGGAGCCAGCTGGGATGGGGAGAGGACAAGAGCAAAGGTCCTGCGGGCAGACACAAGCTGGACATGTTGGCAGAACAGTGCAGAGGTGGGTGTATCTGGGGCAGGCTAGCCAGGAGAAATGGAGCAGGTACTGGTGTGAGGTCACAGGGACCGGGTCTAGGGGGGCTGCAGGGAGGGATATGGGCTTTGTTTTGAGGTTGATGAGCCACAAGCCAGGGGCAAGTTTGGAGAGTGGCAGGATGTGATTTGCAGTTTTAAAAATATCCCCCTGGCTGCCTGGAGGAGAACAGATTGCGGGAGGCGGATGGCAGCAGGGGGCCAGGGTGGAGGCTGGCGGGCAGCGGGGACTTGGCTGCTGGCCTCGGAGACAAAAGCAAGTGACTGGACTCGAGAAGCGCTCTGGAGGCAAAGCTGATGACTGGACAAGGGGCTGAAGGAGGAGGGAGGGGAGTCCCAGACGACACCCGAGTGTCCGGCTGTGCCCTGCGGGGCCAGCGACAGGCCTGACTGTGCCGGGGGCGAGGCCATGCAGGTTCCAGTCACTGCAAACTCACAACATGAAATCCTGCTCCCAGCTGGGCTGGCTGCCTCGGACAGCGATAGTCGTGCTTTTGACATTCTGCACCTTCAGGGTCACGTAGGTGTTGAATTTCTCTGTGGCAGTGAAAGCAGATGTCAGGGCAGGGCTCAGGGACCCCCCCCCCCCATCCCGTGTCCCTTCCCAAGCTCTCCATGCCCCCACTATGATCCCCAAGGGTCTGTGAGTTCTTGGGGCCACCCCAGGTCCAATACACTGGGGTGATTCTGTGCCTCCCACCCCCAGGTCAGCGCCCAGAAACCCACCCCAGTGCCTCAGAGCACACCAAGGAGATGGGGAATTTGGGGATGCCTAATCTTTATACTTAGAAATGAAGATGTCCAATATCCACGGACATAAGAAATTTCCTTTGCCTCTCTGAGCCCCAGTTTTGTTCCCTGTAGCCTAATCTAAGAGTCCCTGCCCTATCTCTTAGGATCCTGGGAAGCACCACTGGCTCAGGGAGAGCCCTATTCCCATTAGCGTTTTCAGGGGATGGTAGAGAAGACTGCTGGGGGACCCCGGACCAATTCCAATGCTCTCTGTGACGCTCGCAGACATACAGCCCAAGTTCCCCATCACTGGCTCAGACACCCTCCCTCATCTCTCTGAGACAGACAGGCAACACAGGACAGGACAGGAATAGAGGGCACTTACCTTGGGCACCATCAAACTTCGCTTTTTTGACTGTGGAGAGAGACAGAAATAGGGAAGGGAGACGGGGAGAGTGGTGGGGAGGAGAGAGACAGAGAGACACAGGAAAATAGAGACATAAGGAGAGAGATAGAGAGGAGAGAGACGCAGAAAGAGAGAGAAGAGAGGCGAAAAACACAGAGCGAAAGAGGCAGGTAAAGAGACCAGATTAAAAAAAAGATAATAAGAAAGACAGAGGCAGAGATGAGAGGAAGAGAAATAAGGAGAGGAGGGAGGCAGGGATGAGTGGGAGAGAGAGAAGCCATCAGACAGATGAGCACAGGCAGACCTGTGATGGAAGGAAGTTTGGACCTTGGGAATATTCTCTGTCCCACCCTCCTCCCCATCAAATTTCCCCAAAGCTGCCTCCCTCCCTCCAGTGGTGACTTTACTCACAATTGAACAAAAATTCAAAAGAAGAGACCTCCTACAGGAAGCCCTCCATGATTTCTTTAGAAGGAGTCAGGGAGTCAGGGAGAAGGAGGTAGAGGAGGAAGGAGAATCAGTCTCCAATGATTCCCATCCCCCAGTTAGATTAGTGAGACTCCTCCCCTACCTGTCCAGCTAAATGCTCCCAGGGTTTAGAGTCCAATATTCAAAAGGGATTGGGAGAGGTGAGAAAAATCAACCCAGAGAGCTGAATCTGCAGTCTACATAGAGACATCCCAGTCCTGTCCAGGTAAGTTGTCAGTTTGTCCAGCCCTACTTGACTGTGAAAGGTGCAAGTCAGATATACCTCAGGGTCCCAGGTGGTCCAGTCTCTTCATATTTTACATAACCCCACAGCCCCAAGTGATTCAAAGCCATTTCATTCATTACTGGACTTTCTTACAGGGTATCAAACTTTTACTTTTAATATCTCCCAAATTCTATATCTGCCTTCAATGTATTTCTCTACCATCACTCTCTACTCCCACCCAAAAGCTGCTGCCAAACTGAGGCCCCGCTCCTGCTTTCTATATTTCCTTTTCCCTTTAAACTTTTCAAGAGACTATTTTCGTTTGAGCAAGCAATCATGCATATTTTACAAAACCCAAAGCAACCCAAAGATTATACGATGAAAATGAGGCTCTTTCTACCCCAGCTCTCACTCTCCCTCCAGGATGCAATCAACATTAGCAGTTCCCCGTGGGACTGCAGACAGATAGTCCATGCATCAGCAATCGTGTGCACGTGTGCGCTATTTCCTACACAAATGGTAACATTTTATACCCTCTGCATGTCTTGAAGAGTGCGTGCCAGTAAGTTAAAGGATAATTCCTAGAATCAGAACTGCATTTCTATTCTTTCTCCTTTTTTTTTCTCTTTTTTTGAGAGTCAAGTTCAGCCTTTTTCCCTGCAAGTGCAATGGCCTCCCATCTGGGATTCAGTCTCCCATAGGGATTTCATTTCTCTGTCCTCATCACTTGAATTTCTTTCTCAAAGAAGTACCTGAATGGAGCCAGTGAAAAGAAAATTCCCATCAAGGGCTGGGGAAGTAGAGTGGCTCTAAATACTAGTCAGTAAATACTACTTGCTCCCATTGCAGACAGACTGTGGGGGTGGGAACTGATGCCCAGAAGCACTGAGTGAGCTCCCCAGAGTTGCAGAGCAGAAGAGGGAATGAACGCCTTCCTATACCAACACCACCATCACCCTAAGACCCAGATTTTAAATGCAAATACCCACTCTATCTGGATTTGGTTTTGGAAAGCAGAAGGCAGATAGAGCCCTTGACTGGGCATTAGGAAAGTTGAGCCCTGATTCAGCATGGAGTCAGGTGGAGCTGGATTCAGACTATGGTGCTGTGTGACTCTGGGCAAGTGAACCCCCCCCTCTCTGGGCTTCCATCTCTCTCTCTCTGTGTCTCTTTCTTCCACATCCAAAATCTTCCCGCTTGAGGCACATAACTGCATATGCAAAGTTCTCTCTCCCACAAGGTCACTCTCCCTGTCCCACACGCCCCTCTCTCATGCCTTTGGCCCCACCCAGACTACAGAGAGCCCACCCACCTAGCCCCTCACCCCTGGGACTGAGTGAAGCTTAGGGGCACTTAGGACAGTGCCCAGCAGGAGCTCCAGGCCTCCCTCCTGGGAGAGCTTCAGTGGGCAAACCTAATGACTCTGTAAAGGGGGAGGAGGGTGCATGGGGAGGATGCGGAGGGAGAAGGATGGGAGAGACACAGAGGCTTAGAAAGGCACACAGGGGGCCATCAACAGGAGAGAAAGGAAAACGAGGGGGGAGAAGTGAGGGGCGATAAGACATGAGAGTTAGACAGACAGACACAGAGAGACAGAAAGACACACAGATTTCCACTAGAGAGGGTGGGCAGGGGAGATGCTGCAGGAAGGAGAGGCAGGGTTGGGAAAGAAAAGTTGGGAGCAGGTACCAGAGGCAGATAGGTGCCTGGCCCTGGGGGATCAGAGGGGCTCACTGGTGTCTGACCCAACCTGGGCCCCTGCAGTTCTATGAGGGGCAGGTCTCAGAGGGGAAGGAAGCGAGTTGTCCAAGCTCTGTCCTTCCTCCTCTCCTCCAGGAAGAAGGTCTCTCCCTGTCTCCCTCCTTCCAGTTCTGTGTCTCTCCACTCCTGTTATCTTTCTGTCTTCTTCCCTTTCTCCCTCTGTCTCTGTCTCTCTGGTTCCTAGTCCCTCAGTCTCTCTCCCTTCCCTCCTCCCTAATCCTTTCTCGGCCAGAGGGTAAAGGGCTCAGTTGGGGCCCACTGGCAGTGGGAGATTGTCAGAGAGCTCTAGCTCTAACAGCAGGGTCCCAGGGCCCTTCAGAAAATCCAGGGTGAGGACATCACTGTTTGTTCATCATGGGGCCTCAGAGGGAGGAGGGTCAGACTCAGGGTGGGAGATGGAGTTCAGAGAAGAATGGAGAATCAGAGAAGGGGGTTCAAAGTAGGAAGCTCATGGCGGGGGAATAGGGTATGAGGTAAGGAGGAGTAAGGTAGGGGACTAAGGGATGGGGGCTCAGAGAGCAGGAGGCTCAAGATGGGGGAGGGGACACAGGCAGAGGGAAGGGAATGGAGGGGCGAGTAGCCTGGGGGAGGGGCTCTGTAGGAAGAGAGGGCTTGGAGGCAGGGGCTCGGAGAAAGAGTCACGGCTCTCTCCCCATCTCTCTTTCCCGTCAGCAAGCATTGTCATCACATCTCCACCCTGCCGCCTTCCTCCTGCCCGCGGTATCGGGGTCACCAGGGCGGAAGCGCCGCCCTTCCTTCCCGAGCTCCTGGTCACAAGCACCGGGCTATTTATAACGTGGGCGCCGAGGGCGTGAGCTACGCGACCGCGGGGAGTGCTGAGTGGGGGAGGTGCCCACTGGGCTGGAGATACCGCGTCACGACCTGGTCAGCAGCCTGCGGACTTCTCGGTCCCTGCCCACCCCACCCCGCAGCAGCCCATCGGCGCTGGCTGATTAATGTGGTTGCACAGGCAGTTGTTGGCGGGGGCAGAGCCGGTGGAGGTGGGAGCAAGGCATTGGCACTGCCAGGCTCTGGGCCTCAGTTTCTGTATCTAGAAAATGGCCCTACTTAGTCTCAGTTTCTCCTCCTCCTCTTCCCTTCTTCCTTCCTCTTCTGCCTTCTCCCCTTTCTTCTTAATTATTAGCATTAGCATTATTATACTGTTGTTCCTATTATTATTACCAGCACTAGTATCTTTATTATTTGGTTGAATTTTAAGTGTACCCCCTGGCCTGGACGACTCTGGATTCTAATTGAGATAGACTCCAGTCCTTGGGGTCCATTAACCTGCCAGGACTGGTGGTGGGAGTGGAGGAATAGAGAGTTCCAGCCATCAATGGAAGCAGCTAAAAGCCCACCCACAGGAGGTTCTTCCCTGATAGCTTAGTTGGTAAAGAATCCACCTGCAATGCAGGGGACCCTGGTTTGATCCCTAAGTTGGGATGATCCCCTGGGGAAGGGAAAGGCTACCCACTCCAGTATTCTAGCCAGGGGAATTCCATGGACTGTATAGTCCATGGGGTCACAAAGAGTCAGACACAACTGAGCGACTTTCACTTTCCAAAAGCCCACCCACAGGAGGTGCTTATGGGGTGTCAGAAGACACTACATGTGGTAGAAAGGAAGCATAGAGAATTCAAAACTGGATTCTAGGAAGTCTGGTATTTAATATGCGATGTCTGTACTAGACATGGACTTTGTGATGAGGACATTGGTCCCTCTGACTTGGCATCTGGGAGAGAATAAATGAGGACTCACATCATCCATGGACAGAAATAAGCCAGAACCCAATTGAAGCCATAGGTGAAAAAAACACACCAAGAACCTTGACAGATAGTCAGTGTTGTTTACCAAGCACCACTTAGAACCATGTCTGGCACATGCTGCTGCTAAGTTGCTTCAGTCGTGTCCGACTCTGTGCGACCCCATAGACGGCAGCCCACCAGGCTCCGCCATCCCTGGAATTCTCCAGGCAAGAATGCTGGAGTCGGGTGCCATTTCCTTCTCCAATGCATGAAAGTGAAAAATCAAAGTGAAGTTGCTCAGTCGTGCCCGATTCAGCGACCCCATGGACTGCAACCCACCAGGCTCCTCCGTCCATGGGATTTTCCAGGCAAGAGTACTGGAGTGGGGTGCCATTGCCTTCACCATGTCTGGCATATAGTAGATGCTTATTAAATACTGGTCATTGAAAGAATGACATCATTGCCTCCTCCAGCAGTCCCCCACTGAGAGCGGGTCCCGCCACCCGGAACCGTGCTGTCCACGGTGCTGAAATCTATGCCTCCTCTCTGAGCTGTCCGCGGTGCTGAACTTTTCATCCCTACCCAAGTACCTGTAAAGAATTGGTACTTCTTTTGCCCCCTGTGTATCACTGAGCCATCCTCAGTCCTGAGAACGCAGTGAGCTCTCAGGAAATGCCCTACACTCACGGAGCTTTTAGTCCCCATTAATAAAAACACCATCATTGATTTTTCCTGCCTTTGGCTCACACTTATTGAAACTTTCCACAAGCCATGCATCATGCCAGTATCTCTGCATGCCTCATCTGACCGGAGAGTTCCAGTAGATCTAGGCAGTGGACACTATTAGTGTGCCCATTCTACAGACAGACACACTGAGGAATGAAAAAGATGTGGGACTTTCCAGGAAGTGGTGGATTTGGGGATTCAAACCCAGGCCTTCTGGACTCAGGATGTCCTGGTCAGCACCTCAACAGGTAAGCTGATAAATCTAAAAATAAAATAAATTCACAGAGGAAACCCATTGTATGCAGGAGGAAAGTGAGGTGCAAGATAGGCAGATAGCTAAGATTGCAGCCCTGAAGATGAATCAGAGCCAAAACCAGAGGCATTCTAAAAGGGTGGTAAAAGCAAATACCCAGATGCAGTTCCCTCACCCCCTGGCTGGATGGTATCAGAAACAGGGCAGCAAGAGGCAGAGGGATTTGTGAAGGTTTCCTGGGAGAGAGGCAGAAGAACAGCCATGATGAATGGGGAAATCATGGTGTGTTTGTTTACTGAGTGGATGAAGGAAAAGGATGAACCTGAGACAGATTCTCACCCCATGACAAGGACTTAGGTGTCTCCAGGTCCTGAAGGCTGAGTAGCCGAGACCTTCACCCTTCACTCCTAGTAGACTGTGGAGTCAGGCAGCTACACCTCTGACTCTGTGGCACCAGGCAAGTTGTTGAACTTCCATGAGCCTCAGTTTTCCTCATCTGTAAAGTGGGTTGCTCTGAGGATTAAAGTGGGCAATGGGCATAAAAATCCTCAAAACTATGCCTGTGGAAGGCTGGACAGATGGAACTTGTTGTAGATATCATTATTAGTTGTGAGGCAAACTCACCTTCAAATGCATTGCTAATTTATATGGCACATTCAGTCATCAAATATTTATGAAGCCTTTTAAACATTGAGTGGCCTAGCAAAATGCCACAAAGCATATAGGGTGGTCTGGAACCAAAGAACTACCATCATGTTTTTGCATATGCCCTCCACCTAGAGCAAGATCTCTCTTCTGCTCAGTTTCCCCTCATCTTCTGAGACACAGGCAAATGGTGATGATAGGAATGGGGTAGGCTTGCCAGAGCAAAGGGGCCATGGAAACCCTTCTCCTTAGCTTCCCACCTCTCCCAATCTGACTCCCCCAGCATGAGGCCAGGGGTAAGGTTGAGTTCCAAGAGCCAGGATCAGTGCCTGGCGTATAGTGGGTACTCAATGCTTGCTGAGTAAATATATGAGTAAATTCACAAAGGAGTTAAGTGGCACTTGCTATTAGCAGCCTCAGGACTCTGCCAAGACTAAGAAAGTAAATTAAGGTTGGCAAGGGGCAATGGGGCTCTACATAAAGAAATGAGAGGGGGCAGAGGCCAGGTCTACACAGTGTAGTCTCCCATATGTACGTTCAGGATATGCACACAAGAATTGCATTGTGTGTGCCTGAACGTGTATTTGCTCATGTTACCGGGGTAGGCAAGTGAGTGTCCATGAGTGTCTGTGTGTACATGTGTGGTGTGATGGGATAATTACACATGTGTACCATCTGAGTGCAGGTGAGGGTCTGCACATATGTGCTGGGGAGTGGGGTGTGACTGTATGTGGGACATGCTGGTGTGAGCTTAGGTATGTGCAGGCTTTTGAGTGATATGTATGTTAAATACAAACACATGTGTGTGTGTGTGTGTGCACTATGCAGTTGTATAGCATGTATATTTTTGCTCACTTGCATACACGTGCAGACTCCTCTGAAGCTACATATATCAGTGTGTGTGTGAGTGCATCATCTGCCACCTGTTCAAAGTGACAGCTTTGGAAGACCAGGGAAGGGTTATCATGTGTGTACCTATATGGCCTTGGCATGTACTCTTGTGGACATACGTGTCTCTTGTGATTTGGGGCCCTAACAGGTATACATAGGTACAAGCCTGAGTGTTAGGGCACGGGTTGATATTTAGATGACATGGATGCTGTAAACATGCTTCAAACGTGTGGATATATCTGTGTGTGTGTGTATATGTGTGCAGATACACATGCCTGTATCATGGGGGCCGTGTCTGTGGCACAGACTGTGTCCAGTGTACATGTATGTGTGTGTCAATGGGCGTGTGAATCTGCACGTGTCCATGAATGCGCAGTCACAGGCACATGGTCTTCATAGAGACTTGGTGAATCCTAAGCACTTCTGTTCACACAAGGCAGGCAAGCTTGAGTGTGAATGTATGGGCCCCAGTGTACGCCGGTGTGGGCAAACGTGGGTGGGTCCCTGGGTCAGGGGCAGGTATTTCCTCAACTCTGAGGATGAACTCAGATCCAAGGAAAGCCCTGATCCTTCCCCCCTCCCCCTCAGCCTTCAAGACCTCCCACTCTGGGCATCACCCCCACTGCCTTCAGCAATTCTTTCTCTCCCTGCTTCTCCCAGTCACCACCCCCCCCCCCCCCCCCAACACACACACACAGAGCCTCTCCCAGCATCAACTGTTCTCTCTACACCTCAGGGCTCTACTTCCCACCTCATCCCCTTTCTTACTCCTCCCAGCGAGCCCCCTCTACTCTGCTGATGACTCCTTCCCTGTAAGTCCCACAAAGTCATCCAATACAATTCTTTCTCACCCCTCTTACTGCCTCCGCTTCAAACCACCCCTGTAGCCAAGACTCCAGTTTGCATCAGAGTTAAGGGTGAGATTTCAGAGAAGAGATGGGGCTAGGGGGCAGAGGAGAGTGAGCTTGGAGGAGTCAGCCAGGAACCCATATAGACCCCCTCCTCCAGGGCTATCCCCTCTCAAGTGTTAGGCAGTTCAGAGAAGGGGGGAGGGGCCAGTAGGGGGTTTGGATGTTCACCTCCCCCTCCCCTTGGGCCTAGACTGTGAGGGATGCATGGGGGTCTGCTCTCCTAACTCCGTAGGCTAAGGGCTGAACGAGATGACTTTTGATTTTACTGGCCCTTCGCCCACCACCAGCCCCGCCCGTCAGGAATGAGTTCAAGGAAAGGAGGCACCTGTCCCTTTAAGAACACCCGCGTCCACGCCAGCACAGCCCCGCGCTAGCAGCACACGGGAAGCCACCGCGGCGGGGAGCGGGCGGGCGGGGTTGGGTTTGTGAATGGAGAGTCACAGCACAGGGGGAGGGGAGAAAGGGGGAGGGGCAGCGGGGGCGGTTCCCGGCTCCCGAGCCTTCCCACCAGGGTCCAGGAGAAGGCCGGGGTTCACCATCCTTCTCTCTCTCTCTCTCTCCCCCTCTCTAGATTTCTCTCTCTCATTCTCTTTCACACACACACACACACACGCACACATCACACACACACATCACACGCACACATCACACACACACATCACACACACACATCAGGCTGCCTAAGGTGTCCTGAAGCCTGCCGGCTCAGGCTTGGCCGATACACCTCTTCTTCCACCTCAGCCTTCTGGAAGGGAGTAGAAGTGAGGGGAGGCGGACCTCGGTACTTAAAACCCAAGGTTGAGACCTCTATAAGTCTTGAACCCTGGTTGGGCTACCACCCCTGCCCGCAAAGGTCCCCTGCTGAGAACTCAGGAGTGCCCCAGGCGCCTTGGTCCAGGTGTGCTGGCTTCTCCCCTACCCTGCCTCAGGGGTGCGGCGGCGGCTTGAGGGGGGAAGGAAGGAGTCATGCCCCTCCGGAATCTCTCACTCCACCCACCCAAACGCAGAGCGTGGGCCTGGGCGTGGGCCTCGGTGCAGATGGCGTTCTGGCCCCAAAATAGCTCCACCCCACCTCTCCCTCCCTCCCTCCCTCCAGCGCAAAGTGGGTGAGGTGAGGATGGGCCGTGAGGGGTGCAGGGGGTACTGCACTTCCAAGGGGTCGGCTCCCTGCGGAGAAGGTCGGATAGGTGTTTGTTCGGTGGGGCCAAAGAGGCGGAGAGGGTGAGGCCCTCAGGCGACTCCCCCAGCCCCCATTAGGGAAACCAAAGAGTTAACTGGAAAAGCACCTCCAGACCCCTCCATCACAGCTCTCTTAGGATGCTGGAAGGGGTCTCCCCGGCCTCCTCCTCCAGTCCTTTCCACTCCCAGGGTGAGGAGTACCTAGAGCTCACCGGTAGTCCTAATAGTCAAGCCCCTCTACTCAAATCTTACACGCCCAGGGCTTGGAGACCGCTCCCCCTGCACCCCTCTCCGAATTCCGAGGCGGGTCCGCAGCCCAGCCCACAGGACAAGACTCTTTCCAAGGACCCTGCAGGATTCATTCGAACTACCCCGCTCCTTCCACACGAAGCCGCTAATAACTTATTCAGCACAGACAACCCAGACTAGACCGTTTCCAGATGGAGCCCCAAACCCTCGCCCGCGTCCACACGGGCCTCCGCGTTCAGCCGTGTCCACACGACCCCAGCAGCGGCAACCAGGACCCCCTGAGAGCCCAGCTGTGTCTACACGGATCACCTTCTCAGGCACCCTGACTCGTCTACAAGGGCCACCCCCTCAGAAGTCAAGCCGCGTGTACGCGGGTCACCCCCTCAGGAGCCCAGCCGCATCCACACGGACCCCGAGCCCAGTTCGGGTCCACATCGGCTCCCCGTCCCGCAGCCTCGCCTCCTACCTCCAACGCAAAGCAGAGACATGTCTCCAGAGTCGCCGGCGGGCCGGCTCTGTCAGGTCAGGTTTAGCTGCCGCTGGGGTGGGGCATGGCGGGGGCTGCAGCCCGCGCTCGCTCAGCTCACGCCGGGGCCCGGCCTCCGCCGCCGGCCATCTTGGTTCAGCACCGGGGGCGCGGACAGCTCCTGACGTGGTGCTGATGAGAGCCTGGCGGGCGGAGCCCACGGACGCCTGATGGGGCGCGGGCGCAGCGAGCTCGAGCGGTGGGGGTGGGGTTTAAAGGGCCGGAGCGGGGTGGGGGCTGAGGGCGGCCACCACGCAGATTCCCTTCTGATTCTACGTGTTTTCGTTTCTCCTTTAGCTCTCAACCTCGAGATCTTGGCTGTCTCTCTGCTCTTTCTGAGTATCTCTATTTCTCTGTCTCTTTGCCTCTGTCTCTCTGTCTCCCTCTCTGGGTCTCTCTGTTCTCCTCTCTTGACTCCCGGTCTCTCTCGGTAATGTGTCTCCCTCTGTGCTTCTCTCTCTCCAGTCTCTCTGTGTCTTTGCCACGTCCTGTTTAGGTCTCTCTGCGTCCCTGTTTTGCTCAGCCTGTGGATCTTTGCACACACTTGGACTGGATTCCATCCTTCACTCCCTTGTGTAACTGGCAACTCCTATTCATCCATCAATGCCCAGTTTGAATATACCCTTCTCCAGAAAGCCTTACCTACTTCCCCCAAACTGAGCCCTGACTCCACCTTTCTGGACTCCCCTGGATTCCAACTCTTCCTCTGGTTGGGCCCTGACCCCAGCATAGCTCTGCTCACCATCTCTCTCCACACATCTGACCCGCCAGTTCCAAGTGAGCTGGTGGCCAGCAAACCTGTTCAGTCTGTACTGCCAGTACCTAGAACAGTCCCAGAGGCTGAGCCCCAGAGAGTCCCCAGCCCCCAATATATATGAAGGAACTTCATCAACACAAGATGTATATGGAGTTAGTGAAGCCTGTGTTCAAAACCCAACTCTGCCTGTAATCACCAGCATGACCTCAGACAAGTCATGTGACCATTCTGCCTCAGTTTCCCTGCCTGTAAAAGAGGTAACAGGAACTCCTTCATAGAGTTGCAGGATATACTGTATAAATTAACACCTGAAAGCACTTGAAATAGTAATGTATAACACTAACCATTGTTGTGATTCTCATTGCTTTAACATTTTTTATTCCATATCCATTAACCATAGGTAAGGAATTTGTTGTTCAGCCACTCAGCCGTGTCTGACTCTTTGTGACCCCATGGACTGCAGCACGCCAGGCTTCCTTGTCCTTCACCATCTCTCAGAGCATGCTCAAACTCATGTCCATTGAGTCAGTGATGCCATCCAACCATCTTGTCATATCATCCCCTTCTCCTGCCTTCAATCTTTCCCAGCATCAGGGTCTTTTCTAATGAGTCAGTGCTTCAAATCAGGTGGGCAAAGTATTGGAGCTTCAGCTTCAGTCCTTCCAATAAATATTCAGAGTTGATTTCCTTTAAGATTGACTGGTTTGATCCCCTTGCAGTCCAAGGGACTCTCAAAAGTCTCCTCCAACACCAGAGCCCCAAAGCATCAATTCTTCAACATTCAGCCTTCTTTATGGTCCAACTCTCACATCAATACAACTTGAAAAACCAAAGCTTTGGCTCTATGGACTTTTGTTGGTAAAGTGATGTCTCTGCTTTTTAACACGCTGTCTAGGTTTGTCACAGCTTTTCTTCCAAGGAGCAAGCATAAGGAATAAGGAGCAGCGATGACAGGTGCTTGAGTACAGAACAGTATCCTCACAGTGGAAGCTCCTGTGGGCTGCTGCCCCTCCCCAATCTATTGTCTCATCTCTGAAGGATGAACTATGTTGAATTTTGCTTTTCATTCTCCTACTTTTCCTCATAGTTTTACCACATATTTATCATGGTTTGTATATTTTTTACTTGACACAACTAGAAAACTCACATTCTTTTAACTTTGAGTGTGTGTGTGTGCAACACAATTTTACTGATATTCATCTGAGTTTCCGTGGTTAGCTGTAGCGCATGCATTTTCACTGCTGTATAGTATTCCTCTGGCCTATTACATTTTATTAAAGTATTTGTTTATTTAATTATGTGGAATGCAGGACCTTAGTTCTCCAACCAGGGATTGAACCCATTCCCTCTGCAGTGGAAGCGAGGAGTCTTAATCCTGGATTGCCAGAGAAGTTCCTGATTAGTACATCTTTATCTATTTTCCAGTTGGTGAACTTTAAGGTTGTTTGCCCACTGGGATTATCACAAACACAGCTTTTATAACCATTCTCAGAAATGTAGGCTGGTACATGTGAGTAGTGATAGCTTGATCATAAAACACCTACATACTTGGCTTCATGAAATAATATTCAACTTGTTTTGATGTGGCTTCAGCAATTTACATTGCAATAGCATCATATAAGCATCTGACTGTTCCACATCCTTGCCAACACTTTGAGTTGTCTGGGTTTTTGAATTGTTCCAAAACAGAAAGGGTGAAATGGTGCCTCATTTTGGTCTTGATTAGCTTTTCGATTGCTCATAAAGTAGAACACTTTATGCAATTTTTTGGTTTCTTATTAGGGTGAAATGCCTGTTGAAGTCTTTTATTTTAAAAAAATATGATGGTCTTTTCCTATTGATTTGTAGTTATGAATCTTTTGTTGGTTTCATGTGTTGTAAAAATCTCCAATTTTGTGGCTTGTTTCTATTCTATTCATGGTGTCATTTTCTCAACAGAAGCTCTTAATTTTTAAAATAACCTTTTTATTTTGGAAAGATGTTGGATGTATAAAAAAGCTGCAGAAGCACAGAGCTCTAAAAAGCACGGAGCATTTCTGCACACCCTTCATCCAGCCTCCACTAATATTAACATCTTACATATGGTTACAAGGTACATCACACTCAGTTGCTCAGTCGTGTCTGACTCTCCGTACCTCATGTACTGTGGCTTACCAGGCTCCTCCGTCCATGGGATTTTCCGGGCAAGAATACTGGAGTGGGTTGCTGTTTCCTACTCCAGGGGATCTTCCCAACCCAGGGATTGAACTTGCATCTCCTGCTGTGGCAGGCAGATTCTTTACCACTGTACCACCTGGAAAGCCCTACAAGATACATATGTCAAAACTAAAACATCAACATTGGCATTTATTATTCACTTATTGTTAACTAAATTGCAAACTTTATATTTCACTAGTCTTTCCACTAATAGTCTCTTTCTGGTCCAGGATCCAATCCAGGCTCCTGTGCTGCATTTAGTCATCTGATCTCCTTGGTCTCCTCCTCTCTGTGAGTTTCTTTAGTCTTGCCTCATTTTTCACGGCCTTGACAATTTTGAAGAGCACTGGTCAGGTATTTTGTTGAAAGCCCCCTGATCTGGGTTCATCTGATATTTTCTCATGATTAGACTGGGGTTATTGGGTTCGGGAGGAAGACCGCAGAGCTGGGGTTCCCTCCGCATCATTTCATACCGGAGGTCCATGATGGCCAATGACGTCACAGAGCATGTTAATTTTGATCACCTGGGTAAGGTGTTATCTGCCAAGTTTATCCACTCTCAAGCTATCATTTTCATCTTTCCCTGCTCTGTCATTTGTAAGCAAATCACTAAGCCCAGCCCACACTCATGGGAGAGGGAATTCACCATGAGTGAAGTAGTGAATGGAAGTGGTGAGTGGAAGTTTCTAAGAAGCTCTTAATTTTAATTTCCTTTATCTTACTGTCATAAAATAAACATCACAAAATTTACCATTTTCATACATTAAAGTGGACAGTTCAGCGGCATTTAGCATGTTCACAATGCTGGGCAAGCACTACTTGGTTCAGTGCAGTTCAGTCACTCAGTCATGTCCGACTCTTTGCGATGCCATGGACTGCAGCACGCCAGGCCTCCCTGTCCATCACCAACTCCCGGAGTTCACTCAAACCCATGCCCATTGAGTCAGTGATGCCATCCAACCATCTCATCCTCTGTCATCCCCTTCTCCTCCTGCCTTCAATCTTTCCCAGCATCAGGGTCTTTTCAAATGAGTCAGTTCTTTGTATCAGGTGGCCAAAGTATTGGAGTTTCAGCTTCAGCATCAATCCTTCCAATGAATATTCAGGACTGATTTCCTATAGGATGGACTGGTTGGATCTCCTTGCAGTCCAAGAGACTCTCAAGAGCCTTCTCCAACACCACAGTTCAAAAGCATCAACTCTTTGGTGCTCAGCTTTCTTTATAGTCCAACTCTCACATCCATACATGACCGCTGGAAAAACCAGTACTGCTTCTATCTAGAACTGAAACATTCCATCCCCACCAGCAGGCACTCCCTGTGCCCCTCTCCCCTGAGGCCCTGGCAACCATTAATCCATTTTCTGTCTCTATGGATTTACTTTTAAATTCTTCCACTTGATCAATATTTACCTTTACAGTAAGCACACTTTTTTTCCTTTGAGGCATAATCAACATGTAACATTATATTAGTTTCAGATGTACAACATAATGATTTGATATTTGCACACATTTTGAAATGCTCATCATGTGGAGTCTAGTTAACATCCATCACTATACATAGTGACGGATTTCTTTTCTTGTGATGAACAGACATTATGTTTTGTTTAGGGAATCCTTTCCTGTCCCAGGATCAGAAAGATATTTTCATAGCATCGTCTATATCCTAAGCCTTGTCATTACAGTCAAGTCTTGATCTCTCTCAGAGGAGGCGATGGCACTCCACTCCAGTACTCTTGCCTGGAAAATCCCATGGACGGAGGAGCCTGGCAGGCTGCAGTCCATGGGGTCACTAAGACTCGGACACGACTGAGCAACTTCACTTTCACTTTTCGCTTTCACGCATTGGAGAAAGAAATGGCAGCCCACTCCAGTGTTCTTGCCTGGAGAATCCCAGAGATGGGGGATCCTGGTGGGCTGCCATCTATGGGGTCACACAGAGTCAGACACGACTGAAGTGACTTAGCAGCAGCAGCAGCAGCTTGATCTCTCTTGGAACTGATTTGGGAGTGTGGCGTGAAATAAAGTCCAATTGTATATATTTTTCCCAATGTGGATAATCAATTGTCCCAACACTCTTTAATGAAACGGTCACAAAGCAAGTTTTTGTACAAGTGTGGACTTCATAGTGGACACAGAGCGACCAGCGTACACAGTGCTGCAGGGTATCTGTCCCACCTGGGGTCTGTTCTGGCTCTTTCTTCTGTCCTGGGACCATCTATCCCTGTTACAGAACTTTATACCTGTCCTTGATATCTGCTAATAATGCCATTCTTTCATCCTCAGAGCATCTGGATTGTTCTTATTTTTCTCTCAGCTTGTTGGGTTCTGTGGAGAAATCCAATTAGGACTTTGATTGAAATTGCATGGAATCTAGAAACCAAATAAGGGAAGAATCTTTTCTCATATTGACTCATCTGAAGCGTGAATACAAGTCTTTCCATTTGTCTTTCAGTAAAGCTGACAACTTCCTCCATAAATCTTCCATGTCTTCGTTTTTCAGATTTATTTCTAGGTAATTTGTATATTTGAGGCCATGAATAAGTAGCCTTTTTAGGTTACATTTTTTTTTTAACCTGTTAGTCACAGGAGTTTAAAATGCAATTGGCTCAAGTATCTAAGAAATTTGATTAACCTTCTGTAAATCCAAGAAATAGATCTGCAGATTCTTTGAGATTTTCATTGTACACAAAGATGTCATCTGTAAATGAAGACATTTTCCTTTCCTTCCCAGTCCTTTGGCCTTTCTTTTTTTTTTCCTAGCCTACCATACAGGTCAGGTACTTTAGTACAATCTCAGACACCATGGTAACAGGCATCCTTCCCTTGTTCTGCATTTGAAAGAAAACATTTCAACATTTACCATTAAATATGATATCTGCTATGGGTTTTTAATAGAAAATCAAATAAAGGAGATCTACTTCCATTTACAGTGTGTTAAAGTGTTTTTCTTTAAAAAAATTTTTTTTCTTTATCATGAACAGGTGGTGAATTTTAGCAACTGTATTTCCTACATCAGCCAGGATAACTATGTAACTCTTCACCTTTAATTTGTTAGTGTGAATTATGTTCTCTTAATATGTTTGATACCCATTGGTCTCTCTTATTCTCTCTCTCTCACCCATCCCTCATCTCTGTCCTTTTGCCAAAGACCCTGATAAATTGATCGCTCAACTCCAATTAATTTTTAAGCCCAGGTGTCCCATTTCACTCCCAGCAACAACTTGGCTCATTCCAAAGCTATTTATCTGAGCTATCTCATCTCCCCACTTAATTATGCCCTGCTGTCTTTCTCTTGCTCTCTCTTCTCTGTGGCTCCTTCCTTCCCTGACTCTCCTCACTGCGCATCTACAGTCATGAATTTTGCAAACTCCCTTGCACTCTCTATCTCTCTCTCCTTCCATCTCTCACGTAGCTTCCGATGTCTCACTTTCTCTCCACCATCCTATGAAATCCACAGATAAAAATTGTTGAAAGAGAGATGATGGGAGATAGCTCACAGACTGGTAAAAAGTGCAACACACACATATAGACACACATATCCGTGAAGAGTGCACCCGCCCCCTTCCCCACTCCACCAAATGCACACACACACATCCCTCCCAGCCATCCAAGCTCCTGGCCATCCCCAGAGACTCTGCTCTTATTAAAACTTTCCAATCCCTGGTGCCAAGAGAAGCTGTGGAGACGTTTGGGCTTTGGATAAGAAAATTCCTCCTCCACAGCATCTGCTGAGCTCAGCTTTCTAGTGGGGAATGAACAGAGCTGCTTCTAGAATCCCCACACAGGGCAACACTGTTTGGTCTTCAGATAAATTTCCAGTCCTTATTGGGTACACGTGATGTTTCTGGCACTGAGCGAAGCTCCACGAAGGAGACAGATATGAGTCAGACGTCAACCAGTTTGTCCAGCAAACATTTCTTGGCACCATCTGGATGCTGGGAACCACTTTCGTCAACAGGATCCAACAAGTGCCATGGTCCCTAGCATGAGAGTTGGAAACAAAAATAAGCAGAGAAAATCAAGGAAAATTAGGAGGAAAACAGGGAGGGTCCCATGATAGAAATGGTGGAGGAGAAGGTAACCGCCTCCTCCTGGTGGAGGCAACACAGGAGCTGAGACCCAAGGAAGGAGAAGGAGACAGGCATGGGGAGAGTTGGAGGAGCGGGGTTCTAGACAGAGGGCAGAGCAGACGCAAAGGCCCTGAAGTGTGACTATGGCTGGTGTGTTGGAGGAATACCAAGGAGGCTGGTGTGGCTGGAGCAGAATGAGACAGGTAGGAGATGAGCAAGGGTTATAAAGAGTCTAGGGGATATGGGGAGGAGTCTGGGATGCAGAGAGACAGACAGACAGGAGGAAACTGACAGGGAGAGATAAGGCCTCAGCCCGGGGGGCAGAACATAGACTCAGCAGGACCAGAGACTCCATGGGCACTTTGTGACCACCAAGGCCTCATCTTCACCCACAAACCCCATGCCAGACCTCTCTCTGATGCCCCAACTGCCCAGGTTGGGGGCAGGGAGGGGTGACTGCACTGTGCTGAGCTCAGCGTCATTTTAAGAATCTCTGATTGATCATTTTAAGGATCTCTCTGAGGCTGCTCAGGGGAGCAGGGACGTTCAGGGTGGGAATGTAAGTGGTGGAAGGCCAGGGAAGGATCCAGGAAGGGGCTGGCAGGACCCACAGGAGTGCTGGGCAGGTTTGGGTCATTCTGAAGTCTGAGCCTAGAGGACAACTGGGTGGACTGGACATGCGGGGTGAAGGAAGAGAAGTGATGAGAATGAGTCCAGGCTTTGGGACCTGGGGAGCGGAACGATGGTGTAGCCATTCACCTGCCATGCTGATGAAGAAGTTGATCTCAGGGTGAGAAACTGGGACCTGTGCTTCAGACTGGCTGAATGTGAGATGCTTACAAGGCACCCAGTGAGAATACCCAGTACAGTTGGATATTTGAGTCTGAAGTTCAGGGGAGAGGTTGGGCTGCTGATGCAAATGGGAGAGACATCAACATGAGGTGGGGTGTAGCCACTTGGGGCCAGAGTGCAGACAGAGGGTAAAGGGCTGCCTGGCTTCTAGGACCAAAATCAAGACATCAAACTCAGGCTTCCACCGTCCAGCTGTTTGCCTGTCTGTGACTCCAGTCCCTGTAATCAGGGTAGCAAGCAATGTTATGTGTGGGGGACATGGAATTCAGCGCCCTTGGGACTGTCCTGTGGAACAAATCCTCCTCTTCCTCTGACAGTTCTGTTATCAATGGCCTTGTCCTGGGGCAGGTCGGGAACGGGGGGGGGGGGTACTGCAATAGATGAGGTAGGACATGAGTCCTGAGGCCAAGTTTCTCATAATTATTTCTCATAATTGGAGAGGACAAGAGAGCTCACGTGGTTCCTGAAGGCCCACTGTGTGCTTGTCAATGTGCTGGGTGCCTGACATACCCTATTTCCCTTAATCCTCTGCAACCTGAGGTGGGTGCAGTTCTGTGCTCATTTCACAAATAGGAAGACTGAGTTCCTGAGATATTGGGGAGACAAGGCTCGGATATAAAGTAAGATTGGACCAACTCTCGGAATAGGCTGTTTATGCAACACAGATGTTCATGTAATCACTCATTCATTCAAAAAACACAGCCTGGATCCACACCCATGTCCACACCATGTCCAAGGCCTGGGGAGGGGATAGATCCTGCCTGGGGTCCGGGAGAAGGATGTGGGGCCGAAGAACCCGATCTCTGCAGTCCGTGCTGAGAGATGACTAAGGAGGAAGGAGGCTCTGATTGGTACACTGGGAAAGGTGTCCTGGAAGAGAGGAAGAAGAGGTCTCCCTAGGCACTGAAGAATTGGAGGAAGGGCATTCCTAGCAGAGAGCATAGCAAATATTATATCAATAACCTCAGATACACAGATGACACCATCCTTATGGCAGAAAGCAAAGAAAAACTAAAGAGCCTCTTGATGAAAGTTCAGTCACTCAATCGTGTCCAACTCTTTGCAGTCCCATGGACTGCAGCACACCAGGCTTCCCTGTCCATCACCAACTCCCGGAGCTTGCTCAAACTCATGTCCATCGAGTCAGTGATACCATCCAATCATCTCATCCTCTGTCATTGCCTTCTCCTCCTGCTCTCGATCTTTCCCAGCACCAGGGTCTTTCCCAGTGAGTCAGTTCTTTGCATCAGGTGGCCAAAGTATTGGAGCTTCAGCTTCAGCATCAGTTCTTAAATGAGTATTCAGGACTGATTTCCTTTAGGATTAACTGATTTGATCTTCTTGCTCTCAAGGAACTCTCAAGAGTCTTCTCCAACACCACAGTTCAAAAGCAACTTAAACTTTCAAAAGGAAGTGAAAGAGGAGAGTGAACAAGTTTGCTTAAAACTCAATTCAAAAAATGAAGATCATGGCATCTGGTCCCGTCACTTCATGGCAAATAGATGGGGAAATAATGGAAACAGTGAGAGACTATTTTATTGGGCTCCAAAATCACTGCAGATGGTGACTGCAGCCATGAAATTAAAAGTCACTTGCTCCTTGGAAGAAAAGCTATGACCAACCTAGACAGCATATTGAAAAGCAGAGACATTGAGGACAAAGGTCCTAACCAAAGCGTTAGGCAAAGGGAGGACGCGCTCCCTCATAGCTCACCCCATTACTCCTTTATGCCTCGGTTATGAGCTATGATGGATTGGCCTAAGGAGGCTAATAATACAAGACAGCGATTGAGGCCAAGAGCGTGAGGCCTCGAAAGGGGCAAAGTCATGGGACTGGCCAGGCGGGGCTCCGGCCTCAGAGGCGGGGCTCAGTCTAGAGTCCCCAGAGTGACCAGCAGGGGGCAGCACTGGGCCAACGGCTGATGCCCACGCTTGGGGGTCACCTGGAGTGAGGTACCAGCTCAAGAGGAGTTATTTATTTAGCAAGTTCCTTCAGTGTGCCAGGTGCTGGGCAAAACTCTACAAATGTTCACTCCTTTAATCTCCAAATTGATTATGTGGACAGGGATACAGAACAAAAATTTTAAGTCACATACCCAAATTCACACAGCTAGGAAGTGGCAGAATTGGGGTTTAAACCCAGGGAATTCAGCTGCAGCCCTTAACACCTACATTCCCAAATCCTCTAAAATGACAGTTTTCGTTCGTGTGTTTTTTAAAGCAAGGGCTCCCTCTCAACAATTACTGAGTTCTTGCTTACCTTTCTTATGCGCCATCTTCCCGGGTGCATACAACCATTTCCATTCCGCAGGTATGTACAATCATTCCATTACTCGTTTATGCTTCGGTTCCATTAAATCAAGGCGTAAAGGAGTGACTCTTGGAGTCGAGATGCTTTTTATGTCCAAAGCGAAAATCTCAAGAGTTTGGGAGGCTCATCCACCCTCGGGCCTGGATCCAGCTCAGGGAAGGAACCAGCAGGAACCCAAAGCCTCTGCCTTTTCCAGTCTCCAGGCCCCTGCTGCCCCCACTGCCCCAGGCAGGGCCCTCGACACTCCCCAACTCAGATGTGCACCCTCATTCATGCCACCCTTCCGAGACCTGCTTGCCCGCCCCAGACTGGCTGAAGACGCCATGGACTCCCGCCCAGCCAAGGGAGAGGGCTGAGAACACTCGACAAAGGGGCTTCAGCGATGTTATCTTTGACAGGTGAGAAACTGATCAGAAATGCCAAAACATGTGCCCACACTGCTGACAGTAAGAGGTACAGCTGGACCCGAAGCCACGCCTCTAAGACTACCATTAAGGCACTGCCAGGCAGGTCTGTATGAGTCCGGGTGCCCTGCAGAGAGTCCTTTGAAAATGTTTGAGACCCAGATGCATAAACACTTGGGCTCTAGAATGCAAAAGGAGAACGCCAAGCCCAAATGAACCCATGTTTTATTATGTTTAAGAACAGGATGCCACCTTTATTGTGGTTAAAATCGATCCATCTGGAAAGAGGCCTGGGTTGGGAGTGCTCTCCCTGAGAAGACCCCAAGCAGATCGCCGGCAGTTGTCTACTTGAGAGAGCTGCCTGTGGCCAGTAGATTTCCAAAGCAAAAGGATAAATTACAAGAATAATTAACCCGATGCGCATTTAGCACGTGGAGCTTCTGCTTCGAGCTGGGAGTGTTTTAACTCCTTTAATCCCAACAGCGCCTCTACTGGGTGCGGCTGTTTTGATATAGGTTCAAGCGACGGAGAAACTGAGGCACAGGGAAGTCAAAGAGCTGAGGAGGGACACAGCTGGAGTTTGCACCTCACCAGACCCCCTCATGCGGTCGGCACCCTTGACCCCTGAGTCGTCTTCAGCCTTGGGTTCCACGGCGGCGTCTTCAGTGGAACGGGAGATGCGGATACCATGGCGACCATTTGATTTGGAAAGGGTATGGATGTCGGGTACGGCGCAGTTTGGGGTTCCAGATCTGGACGATGGTGGGAAACTAGGTCAGGACTCCTCTATGTCCCCTCCAATCCCCGTTCTCCTCCCCGGATTGCAATCCACAAGGCAGGTCGCCTCCCGCCCTGGACCTGCAGGCCAGCCAGGAGGCAGCCCCGCCCCTGACCACGCCCTGGTGGCCGGCGCTGATTGGATCCGCGGGGTGTAACCGCTAGAGCAGTACTTCATACAGCAGCTGGTAGCGAATTGGAGGACGTACTTCGAAAGCTCCGCCCGCAAGGCTCTCCTTGCGCGGTGATTGGCTTCCAATCTTCCCTTCTCCTCTAGCATCTGCCTCCAAACCGTGCCTCAGTAAGATGTCTTTAATTCCTCTGACACATCCTTTGTGCAGGCTTCTGTTCGCACTGTTCCCATTGCCAGAAACACCTCTTCCTCTCTCCTGTATAGGCTGCTTTCTCTAACCTTCCCAGCTGAAATGTCCCCTCGTCTGGGAAAGCCCTGATGCCCAAGGCTGGTTGGAGAACACCCCTGGGGCCTTCAGCATCTTCTGTTCTTATACCAGTTTTCTTGTCTGTTTCCCAACCAGGCAGCAAGTTCTTTAGAAGCTAGGGCTGGGGCTCAGAAAACATTGTCTCCCCATTGCCCAGTAGCATACAGAAGAAGCTCAAGCAATATATGTCGGACTTCCCTGGTGGACCAGTGGTTAAGAATCCGCATGCTAATAGAAGAGACACGGATTTGATCCCTGGTCTGGGAAGATTCCACATGCCAGCGGAGCAACCAAGCCCAGTGCACCTCAGCTACTGAAGCCTGAGGGATCTCGAGCCCGCGTTTCGGCAGCTACTGAAGCCTGTGGTGGCCTAGAACCCATGCTCCGCAACAAGACAAGCCAACACAATGACAAGCCAGCACACCACGACTAGAGAGTAGCCCCGTTTTCACAACTAAAGAAAGGCTGCGTGCAGCAACAAAGATCCCGCGCAGCCGAAGATAAAATAAAATTTAAAAAGAAATAAATATCGACTGGTATAATTAATGAATTAATCTGGTACCAGAGATTCGGGAGCTCTCCACCCTCTGAAATAGAAACAGGCCCTGTGGGGCCTTCCCAGTGACAGACATCTGTGTTCCCCACTTCTTGCTTGTAGAAGAAAGCTTTTAGCTTCTTAGGCCTTCCGCGAGAGCAGACTCAAGCAATTGATGATTGGAGAAGTGGAAAATCAGGGACAAAAATGAAGCAGTCAAGCGGGAAAGTAATAGCAAATTAAATAATAGGTCCACCAGAAAAAAGAGTCACAAAACCCCTAGTTTCTCCTTGAGGTTACCCCTCAAGGCTATGTGCCTTCTGATACATATTCTTATACTGTTTTTGCAAAACCCAGGACCCCACCAGATGGACACTGCTGACCTCAAACATATAGAGCCTAAACTGGTTGGAGGCAGAAGATTGATTACCCTGTTAACTCATCACCAACCAATCAGAAAAATGTCCATGACATGGTCATACACCCTGTGACCCTCACCACCCTTTCCTGGAAGCCATCAGAGGTTGGACACCTTTGGCACCTTAGCTACCTTCTCTCCGTGCTTGGCACCGTGCAAAGGAATGCTGCACTTCCCTTCACCGCAACTGGTATCAGTTGACTGGCTTTGCAGCGCATTGGGTGAGAGGACCTGAGTCCAGTTTGGTAACACTTTTGGGAGCCCTGAGCTAGAAGCTCCTGAGGTCGGGACCAAGACTCCCTCGCTACCGGTCTGGCATTCAATATATGTGTGTGGAATGGGGCAGGGAAGGGGCACTGGTCTTTTGTGAGGATGACGTTGAGGATGTGCTCCACAGTGACTCATGGTTCCCCTACACGATCCTCTGCAGCCCCCAGGGATCCAAGCCACTCCAGCCTGGCACCTCCCTCCCTACTCATCCTCTATCTAGGGCCCACACTGAGGTAGGATTTGGAGTGGCCCGAGGGAGAGGAAGGGATGGGCATTCATGTCTGCGAGCCTCTGGTAAGTGTCCAAAGTGGGCTGTCTTGTCCAATCCCCCATGGAGGCGGAGCTTGGTGGGACCCTGAGCTGCTAAGAGGAGAAAGGAGGGAATCACCATTTCTGGGGGCATCTTTGCACTAATTGGGGAGTTTGGGGGAGTGGCTGAGAGATCACCCACCCAGAGAGGACTGGGATTATAAATAAGAGGCAGCCTTCCTCCCCCATTCCACCCACCCCCACCCCACATCCTGGTGATTTTATGACATAAACTCATTGCAAGCAAGTGCCTATCCCTGTCAGGTCACTCCTAGATGCCTCTTTCCTTTTTGCTCCATAGTATGGGGTTTAAGAGGGCTTCCTTGGTAGCTCAGATAGTAAAGAATTCTGCTGCTATGCAGGAGACCCAGGTTCGATCCTTGGGTCAGGAAGATCTGCTGGAGAAGGGAATAGTGACCCACTTCAGTGTTCTTGCCTGCAGAATCCTATGAACAGAGGAGCCATGGGCTACAGTCCAAAGGATCGCAAAGAGTCAGGCATGACTGGGAGACTCAGCGCATGCACACACATACACACACACACACACACGTTGTCTTGGTCTCATTTAACCCATGCAATATATTTCAAAACAAAAACATTTAGCATCAACTCTCTGCTCTGCAGGAGCGAACTGAAGCCACATCCTTCTCTCAAGAGACCCCTGAAGAACTTCTATGTTCCTCCATTTGGAGCAATACCAGCCCCTCCTTCCCCTTCCATCCCATCCATGACTCTTTGGGGAGTCCATGTCTGGTTCTGTCTCTCCTAGCTCCTTGCAACCAGGCTGAGGTGAGGTTTGCACAGAGGATTTGGCTGAGTGTGTTTGCTGAATTAATGAATGCAAGATCTGCCTGATGAACTCAAGCGCATTCTTCAAAAGCCCAGCTTCAATGTCCCTTTGCCCAGGATACCTTCCCTGTCTCCCCATACAGAGCCTTCACTGCCCCACTCTGGACTCCTCCAGCTCCAGGTCCACCCTCTAGCCCAGCCCTGGCTCCACAGTTAGGGGGCATCTGTGGCCAGCTCTTCCTCCTGCAGACTGGGGTCTCCTTGGGGACCTCTTGGAGGCATAGGAGATTTGTCAGAAAGTGTTTACTGAATGGATGAATGAATGCCTCTTGCAGGGCCTGGAGTTACATAGCCTGGGTTCACATCCCCCGCTGGGGTGCTAGATATTGGATCTGCCCCTTAACTCTCCGAATCCTTTTTTCTCCTTTATTAAATGCGTTTACTCAGAGCTTGGGGCCAAGTTGTTGCAAGAATGAAACGAACTGACATATAAGCATACAAGCCTCAGGCTCCCTCCATTCCAGATTCAGAGTGATTTGCACCAAGGACCAGTAATTTTGTTCCCTTCTCAGCACCCAGAGCTAGAGTGTTGTCAACGCAAGCGCTTAATGAATGTTGATGAACAGGGTTGGTGATAGGCATGGGGGAAGAAGGAGGAAAAGGCAAATATTAAAAAAACTGTTATAAAAAATAATGACATTTGCAATAACATGGATAGAAATAGAATGATCATACTAACTGAAGTAAGGCAGAAAGAGAAGGATAAATACCATATGATCCTAGTTGTGTGTGGAATCTAAAATATGACATGAATGAGCTTATCTAAGAAACAGAAACAGACTCACAGTCTTGGGGAACAGACTTGTGGTTGCCAAGCGGGAGGAGGGGTGGGGGAGGGATGGATTGGGAGTTTGGGGATTAGCAGATGTAAGCTATTATCTATAGAATGAATAAACAAAGTCTTACTGTATAGCACAGGGAATAATCTTAAATATCCTATGATAAACCATAATGGAAAAAGAACATGAAAAAGGACGTGTGTGTGTGTGTGTGTGTGTGTGTGTGTGTGCGCGCACGCGTGTGTAACTGGATCACTTTGCTGCAGACCAGAAACTAACAAAATATTGTAAATAAACTTATGATATACATTTATAAAAGTATAAACTTTTATACTTCAAAAAACAAAGTATAAACAAAACAAAAAGGCTGAAATCTAAGTGTTGGTAGGACATGGGGGACATTTCCTCCCTCACAGCCTACCTGAGAAAACAACCTGACCGTTTCTTACCCTATGACTCAGCCATTCCACCCCCAGGCATTCACCGGGGGAGAAAAGAGTATAGTCACCAAGAGACGCGTACAAGTATGCTCAAAACAGCTTTATCCACAATTGCTCCAGACTGGAAGCAACCCAAACGCTCACCAATGAGGAAAATGGATGAATCGTGAAAAATGGGTACCCAGTGGTTACAATAAGAAAGGAAAAAAATCTAATTGTTTGCAAGGATGTGGAGCCTTTGGAACCCTTGTACACTGCCAGTAGGAATGTACAATTTAACAGCTGCTGTGGAAAACAGCCTGGCAGTTCTTCAAAAGCTAAATATAGACTTACCATACGACCCAGCAATTCCACTCCTAGGTACAGACCCAAGAGAACTGAAAGCAAGTTCAAGAAAAACTTGGACAGGAATCTCTACAGCAGCACTGTTTGCACGAGCGGAAAGGTAGTAACAACCCAAATGTCCATCAACAGGTGAACGGACAAGCTGAATGTGCTGGGTCCACAGGAAGGAATAAAGTGGTCACATATGATACAACACGGATGCACCTTGAAAACAATATGCTGAGTGAAGAAAGCCAGAGAGAAATGGTTTCGTGTTGTACGACATAGGTTCAGAACAGGGCAATCGACAGGGACAGAAAGCAGATTAGTGGTTGCCCGTGGCTGGGAGGGAGGGGGTTGGGGAAGACTGCTAAAGAGTATGGGGTCTTTTAAGTATTTTGGAGCTAGATGCTAGTGAGGGTCATCCTACATTGTGAGTGTCCTAAATACCCTGAATTATACACTTTAAATGGTTAAATAATAAGTGCATGCTTAATCACTCAGTTGTGTCTGACTCTTTTTGACCCTTTGAACTGTAGCCCACAAAGCTCTTCTGTCCATGGGATTTTTCAGGCAAGAAAACTGGAATGGGTTGCCATTTTCTTCCTCTAGGGGATATTCCTGACCCAGGGATTGAAGCTGCATCTCCTGTGTTTCCTGCATCGCAGGCAGATTCTTTATCTGCTGAGCCATCAGGGAAGCCCCTAAAATGGTAAGTAATATGTTATATTTATTTGATCACAATATGAAAAGAAAGAAAAGATACTTGGGAATACTACATAACCACGAAAAGGGACAAATGCCTGTTCCACACACATGAGGAGCAAGAGAAGCCAGAACCAAGAGTGGATACCCTGTGCAATCCCATCTCTGGGAAGTTCAAACTCAGGTAAATTCACCAAAGTGATGACAGTCAGATAAGCGGTCATCTTGAGGGAGGGGAGAATGAACTGGAGTATCCAAGGTGGTGCAGCAGGGGCTGGAAATGTCCTAAACCCTGACCTCCATCAACCTCCACTCCTGACATTCATGAACTTGACCATGTCTATGTTCAACCTCAATAAAAATGTTAAAAAGAGAAAAGAATTGCCAGGGGAAGGAGATTAAAGCATCCAGCAGTCCTGACGGATGAGGGTTTTCCATTTACCCCACAATCTCATCACTTGATCCCTCTGAAAAGAGGCATGGAGCTGGGTGGGGACAAAAGCAGGAGGGCAGTGATGGGAGTCTGTTGCCTGGGATTTCAGAAATGGTCCCCAGATGCTTCTTTCATCTCTTGGGAGATGCTCCCCCTACTCTTCACATTAGGGTCTCCAGACTGAGGGACATTCTGGGACAGGAAAACCTCAGGACTCCAGAACACTCAGAACATCAGGTCCCAGATGCCTTGGCAACTCAGAGCCCTTGAAGACCCACTAGAATGAACACTAGGGCTTCCCTGGTAGCGCAGCTGGTAAAGAATCCACCTGCAATGCAGGAGACCCCAGTTTGATTCCTAGATAGGGAATATCCACTGGAGAAGGGATAGGCTATCCACTCAGGGATTCTTGGGCTTCCCTGGTGCCTCAGCTGGTAAAGAATCTGCCTGCAATGCAGTAGACCTGAGTTTGATCCCTGGGTTAGGAAGATCCCCTGGAAAAGGGAATGGCTACCCACTCCAATATTCTGGCCTGGAGAATTCTATGGATTATTCCATGGGGTCACAAAGAGTCAGACATGACTTTGCCTCTTTCACTTTCAGAATGAACACTACCCATCATAATTCACAGCCTTGGGCAGAAGAGAGAGCATAGACTTCCCGCAGAAGGTCCCAGGTTCCAGTCCTGACCTGATCCAATCAATACACATGAGTGAATGGTGGATGAAGGAGCTTTTCCCTCCCGTTTCACACCATTTATCATGCACTTCCCAGATGCTCAGCTTTGTCCTGCAAAAAAACTGGGATCCCAGAGAAATCTCAGCCTGGTCTGGGCTCCAACAATCTCCTATCCTGCTGGGGGAGATAGACCCTGACACAGACGCTCCCACTGTCTTTACTGTTGAGAGCAATAATAGAAGAAATCACAAGCAGTTAGCAAACAGGGAAGGGAGCCAAGGGGGAGGGACTGGGATAGAGGAAGGATGCCAGGGCCATAAAGAGAGAGGAAGTGGAGCACTCAAACCTTAGACAGACGGCGCGTGGCCAGCGACTGTTATACACTGACCAGGGAGGAAGCTGGACTGAATAGATAACGAAGGGCAGTGGGAGGTTAATCCTTCTTGGCAGATCTTTTCATTCGTCTTGGTTGGTTTTGTATACCTCCAAAGATGGGGAGCTAACTCCTGAGGGATGCAACCCAGCCCTTCCTAGGCATGATCACGTGTCAAGAAGTGTGATGCAACATGATTTTTCAAGAGGTGGTCACCATGGGTAAAAAGGCTGAATGCAATGGACCGGGGAAGGAGGGTTACCCATGTGAACCAGGCAGCCAGTCCCTGTCGCAGGCTGGATCTGGAATCAGACCCACCTGAATCTCTCCTCTACCTCTTATGGGCCTGGTGACTTCATCTCTCCAAGTCTATTTCCTCTCCATTCCTGCGAAATGACTGTGCCCACAGCCTACTTCATAACTACCAACTTCATAGATTTATGCATATCTTCAATGAGCAAAATGCCCTGCAAACTGTGGATGCAGAATAACTGTGGTGCCCTGCTACAGATCCAGAGTGCTCTAGAATCTGTTTCAACTTCCTATGTACTTTCCTAATCTCTAAACTCTGCACAGGCTCTAACTTATGCCTCACATGTCATTATCCCATAACCCACACCTGGCAAACTCCTACGCATCCCTCAAAGTTTCCCTTCTTTTCTCTGTTTAAGCCCTGACCTAGGGAACCGGGACCATCTGGGACCTGGTTCAGATTGGACCCACTGAGATGTGCTGTGAGTTTCTGGAGGGCAGAGATTCCAATTGGCAAGTAGTAGGCACGCAGTAGTAGTGCCTTCTTGGACGAGGAAATGGCAATCCACTCCAGTGTTCTTGCCTGGAGAATCCCAGGGACGGGTGAGCCTCGTGGGCTTCCGTCTATAGGGTCGCACAGAGTCGGACACGACTGAAGCGACTTAGCAGCAGTAGCAGCAGCAGCAGGCACTTGCTGGATAAATGAGTCAGAGTGAATGAACGAATGAAACAGTAGTCATTTGAGAGAGGTGCCCAGAGCCGAGATTCAAGACTCTGCTAGCGCTTCCGAGCCTGTATCCGCAGGTCCCACAACCGCAGAGGGCGCAAGGGGGCAGACAACGAGCGAGGAGGGGCTTCCGGGAGGGGTCTTCAGCCCTTCCGGTCCGGCCCCTTTAAGGGGCGGGGACAGCAGGGCGGGCGCTCGGAGCGTCAGGGCGGCGCTAAGATGGCGGCGGCGGTCGCAGGGTCCGTGGCGGCCGAGGTCCCCAGCTCGCTGCTGCTCGTAGTAGGCGGCGAGTGCGGGTGCCGGGGGCTGCTTGCCTACGTGCTGGAGGAGCTTGAACGAGGTCGGACCGGCCCGGGAACGCGGTGCCGGGGAGGCGGGAGCGGCCGCGCATCTCGGCCTGAGAGCCGGAGGATGGGGCGGTCGGGGCGGGGGCCGGCCGGATCGGGGGGCGGGGGTGGCCCGGGCCCCTACCCTCTTACCGTTAGACGCAGGGCGCAGGCAGAGGCTATGGGCGCCCGCGGAGGAAGCAGCGTTCGGGGTCGGGCTCAGCTGCTCCGCCTCGAGCCTGGTGCAGACCGGGGAGGCGACACGGGCCCCGGCTTTGGGGGCGCACGCGATTGGGCGGCATGGGCAACGGCTCCGCTTCCCGCCCTCCGGGCGCGCCTCGATTCCCCGGCTCTTAGTAGCCTGGACGTCCCGGAGGGCGGAGCAGGGATAGGGAGGTTGGGCCCGGAGCCCCGGGGGCCACTTTCCGTAGCTCCATGAGGAACTGCTAATTGGGGTGTGGGCGGGTGCGGCCTGCTTAGGGGATTTGGCACCTGAATATGTGAGTCATAGACGCACCTGCAAGATTCACCTGCAAGCACTTGGCACGGTGGGACCGGCGGGCGTGGTGCACCCCACACCGTGCTGCTTGGAGGGCATTCATCCGTCATCCTCCATCTCTCAGATCGTCAGCGCCTGTCCTCCGCGGCCAGTAAAATGAGATGGCAACACACAGCTCATGGGTTTGGGGAGTATCACCCCGCAGGGCATCGAGGGTAGGGCCGGGACCTCTGGCAGGTTCAGACCTGCCCTCTCAGGACTAATGGTCTGTTGGGGTGGGGGTGGGGCAGGGAGATGGATCAAGGTTTAAGCTCAGATGGTTTCAGGACTGTTCGGGGGAAGATGCCAAGGGCTGAGAGGACCTGAAGGATGGGAAGGCAGGGAGAGGGGCTTCTGGGCAGTGGGAACAGTTCCTGCAAAAGCTTAGAGGTGGAACCTGTGCGTGGCAGGGCTGCAGATCAGTGAAACCAGTGGTGCGGGTGGGAGGATACTGAAGGGGACAAGATGACTGTCTAGGAGGTGGGGACTTTCTTGCTGAGGTCCTAAGTCTTTGTAAAGTGCCCAAGTTTGGGGGTTCCTTGATGGTGGATGCAGTGAGATCCAAAGGCACACTGGATGGTTCTGAATTTCCTGGCCTTCATGTGCGGGGGCAGGTTGGGAGAAGAGGGGGCTGTGGTGGCCCTTGCCTGCCCTCTGCTAGTTATTGAAATATTCTGGGAGCTGGGGAGCCCAGCTGATTTCCTATCTTCCTTTCCCGCCCACCCCACCAGGCATCCGGTCTTGGGACATTGACCCTGGCGTCTGCAGCCTTGATGAGCAGCTCAAGGTCTTCGTGTCCCGGCACTCAGCCACCTTCTCCAGCATAGTGAAAGGTGAGGCTGTGAAAGGTGACCCTGAGCCCGCTAGCTGCTCCCCTTCTGTTCATTCAGTGGGCGGATGTTCGAGTGCTAGCTGTGTGCGTCAGGGATGGCTGTAAACAACAACAGTAATAGTACAGCTGATATCCACTGAGTAAGAGCAGGGGCAGGCCCTGAGCCAGCACTCACTCCCTCAGTCATCAACTCATGAGGTCAGAACTTGCATTTTTGTTCCCATGTGACAAATGAGGCTGTGTGGTATGGGGGACAGGGAGACCTTTGAGGAGGCTCTTTTTAGATGAGAAGCAGCTGGTGGGGAGGGTGGAGGGAAACACCCAAGCAAAGGGACAAGACATTTGGAAAGTGAGGGGCTGGTGCGTGTGGGCGGGGCCTGGCAGGGACTGGGTGTGGTTTATGGCTGTGATTCTTGCACAGGGTACAAGTAAGTGCTCAGTAGATGGGGAGCTGAGAAAGCAAGATCGAGGAGGGGGTTGGGACTCTCGGGCAGCCCTACATGGCCCGTGCTCCCTGGGGATTCTGGAATGACTGGGGTGAGCAGAGTAGCTGCTGGGGGGGGCCTGGGTGTTGCCTAGCTACCCCCTGCTCAGCTGGCCTGTTGAGTCACCTCCAGGCTGCTTCAGGAGGGGAAGGAAGTGTCCGTCACCTCATTGTCCCAGCGGTTCCTGGTGGCTTCCTGACCCTCACTGTATCGGATTGGGGAGGGGTGGAAATCTCATCTGTGCTGTGTGACCTTGGCAGCCACTTCCCCTCTCTGAGCCTTACTTTCCCTGCCTGAATGGGGCAGTATCCGCACATGATAAGAAACCTGTGATAAGCTGATAGAGGATAAGGGTTCAGATCCCAGAATCAACCCCACTCCCCTCTCCATGACCCATGAGGCCTCCTGCCCTCAACTCCCTCTTGCCGCCCCTTGCTCTAGCCCCTTCCTGATCCTTGGACACCGAGAGCTCAGTCCTGCCTCAAGGCCTTTGCCCATGTTGTACCTTTTTCCTAGTGTACCCCCCTTGGCCTTCCCTGGGCTCAGGCTCCTTGATTATAAAATGGGGTGACGATGCTGTCCCCCACAGGGCTGACAGCTGCAGTTGGGTCCTGCCAGCAGCGGAGGCCTTGTCCCTGCTGTCTCCAGCATGTGGCCTGCCAAGGCGGTTTCCTGTTCTTGCCTCATCCTGACCTGCAGCTCTATCTCATGTCTGTTAATCTCTGGATGACCCCCTGGCTGGAGGTCCTGGGAAACAAGAGTCCTGAAGGGACTCCCGGCCACCTAGGATCACCCAGTGAGGTGGGATTTGACCCTGGCGCATGTGGCTCAGCCCTAAACTCAAAGGGCCTGGTTCTCCCACAGGCCAGCGGAGCCTGCACCACCGTGGTGACACCCTGGAGACACTGGTCCTCCTGAATCCGTCAGACAAATCCCTGTGTGATGAGGTAGGAAAGGGAAGGCTTCTGGGGGGAACTGGGCTGCTGGGACCGGCGCCATCCCCTGGCCCCAATCTCCAGGGGCCCCTGACTTCGTCTGCCTGAAATTCTCTTCCTGCCACCCAGCAGCAACAAAATCTCCCCTGATGACTCCAGCCTCGATTTAGTCCCTCCTCAGAGCTGCTGATGGGAGTAGGGGGAGTCAGAAAAGGCTGGAGCATGGGCAGATTGAATGGGATAGGGAAGGGCTGGAGTGTGGGAGGGCAGAACCCAACCGGTGTTTTTGGGTCTCGTGTGTTCCCTTGGGCTGGGCCCTGCTAGTTGTCTGAACTGACTTTTTAATAATTTTAGCTGTGGACATCGGCACTCTTCTTTCAGTTTCCTATGAGATAGAGCCCTCTAGAGATCCTTGTACAGGTTGATGCCTTTGATCAAAAATGCCCTGTTTTGCTCCCTGAGGAGGCTCTGGTGGAAACAGCCAGACACAGTCCCCTCTTCCCTATGGCACCTGGGCTGGGCCAGAGGGAAATGTGGGCTTGGGGGCCCAGACAGACTTGGAGGGGGCACTGGAGCTGGGCTTTGAATGGGCAGGAGTGGGCAGGGAGGGTGGGGGCCAGCTCCAGCCGGAGGCCCACAGGCTACCATCCTGGCTTCCAGTCTAGTACTAGCCAGGCCACTTGGGGGACAGATTGTTGTGTTTTGGTCACTCAGTTGTGTCCAACTCTTTGGTGACCCCATGGACTGTAGCCCACCAGGCTCCTCTGTCCATGGGTTTTCCCAGGCGAGAATATTGGAGTGGGTTACCCTGTCCTTCCGCAGGGGATCTTCCCGACCCAGGGATCAAACCTGTGTCTCCTGCATTGGCAGGCCGCCAGCCCTGGTAGGGGTGGTTATACATGGATCTGGGGCTGGGGACCACCCCAAAGAGGGGTGCTGGCCATCTCACTGCCTGGAGTAGGGCTTTGAACACTCTCCCCGTCCCTCAGCTCCGGAACCTTCTGCTAGACCCTGCCTCTCACAAGCTGCTGGTGCTGGCGGGGCCCTGCCTGGAGGAGACAGGGGAGCTGCTGCTCCAGACCGGGGGCTTCTCACCCCGCCACTTCCTCCAGGTCCTGGGGGACAAAGAGGTGAGCTGCACCCTCGCCACCCTGGGTCTGAAGCCTGGCTCATCCCCACTGGGCTGAGCCGCCCAGGTGACCTACTGCCCCCCTCCCCGAGCTCTGTCCCTTCTTGCTGTGTAGGGTGATGGTGACAGCGTGTACTGTCAGGCTCAGCCCCACGGCCCACTGCAAGGTGAGGGCCTTTAGATCAGATGGTGCAAAGGCTCCAAGTGGCACCCCAGATTTTAGGTCCTGTCTGGGACACAACTGGATGGGGCCCGTTCTGACCCCTTGTCTGAGCAGGGCAAATGAGCAGAAAACCCTGGGAAACCATGTTTTCGTACTGTAGTGAGTGATGTAGTGATGGTAAGATAAGGCCAGTAGACGGAGGTGGGGGTGGGGGTGTGTATAGAAAGTCTCCCTGGAGGGAAGTGTGCTCTAGGGTGTGAGAACAGCATGTGCAAAGGCCCAGGGGCAGGGAGCGTGAGGAGGTGGGGGAGGGCAGGAGGGGAGCAGGTGGTGAGACAGGACCATGGGCCCTGCTGGGCTGTGGGGAGAGCTTGGTTTTGTCCCGAGGGTGACAAGGGCAGGCAAAGGGGCTTAGCTTTCCCAAGGGGCTGGGTGTTTCCTGGCTCTGGGTAACCCCTTAACCATTTCCCCTTGTTCAGATCCGGGATCTCCTGGCCTCCACACCCCTGCCTGCAGAGCCGCCCAAGCTCACCATCACCTGCCCGACCTTCGGTGACTGGGCCCGGCTGGCCCCCGAAGTGCCCGGCCTGCAGGGCGTGCTCCAGCTGCGGTTGAACCCTCCGGTGCAGCTGCCGGCTTCTGAGGGCCTGCGCGAGTTCCTGGAGTACGTGGCCGAGTCATTGGAGCCGCCCTCCCCCTTCGAGCTGCTTGAGCCTCCGGCCTCTGTGGGCTTCCTCAGGCTCGCCCGGCCCTGCTGCTACATCTTCCCCGGTGGCCTCGGTGATGCCGCCTTCTTCGCTGTCAATGGCTTCACCGTGCTGGTCAACGGCGGCTCCAACCCCAAGTCGAGCTTCTGGAAGCTGGTGCGGCACCTGGACCGGGTGGATGCTGTGCTGGTGACCCACGCGGGCGCCGACAGCCTCCCAGGCCTCAACAGTCTGCTGCGGCGCAAGCTGGCGGAGCGCGACGAGGCCGCTGCTGGCGGGGGCTCCGGGGATGACCGGCTTCGCCGGCTGATCTCCCCCAACCTGGGCGTCGTGTTTCTCAATGCCCGCGCGGCTGCCTCGCGGCTGGTGCGTGGTGAGGATGAGGCTGAACTGGCCCTGAGCCTCCTGAGCCGGCTGGGCATCGCCCCTATGCCCCTGAACCGAGGGCCGCTGCCTGCCGAGCCCACCGTGCTCTTCCAGAAGATGGGCGTGGGCCGGCTGGACATGTACGTGCTGCACCCGCCCTCCGCCACCACCACCGACCACACCCTGGCCTCCGTGTGTGCCCTGCTGGTGTGGCACCCTGCGGGCCCCTCCGAGAAGGTGGTGCGTGTGCTGTTCCCTGGCTGCACACCCCCTGCCCGCCTCCTGGATGGCCTGGTCCGCCTGCAGCACCTGGGGTTCCTGCGGGAGCCGGTGGTGACGCCCCAGGACCTGGCGGGGCCTCGGCGAGCTGAGAGCAAGGAGAGCGTGGCCTCCCGGGACAGCTTGAGGAGAGAGGGCCGCGTGACAGTGCCCTCCAGGCCCACCCAGGAGCGCCCTGGGGTGGCCCGGAAGGACTCCCCACGGACTGAGGCCCCTCGGAGGGCTGAGAAAGAAGCCAGGCCCTCCCGGGAGGTGAAGAAGGACCCCAGACCCAGTGCCCCTCGCACCCAACCCCGGGAGGTGCGCCGGGCATCCTCCGCCGCCGTTAGTGGCAAGAATGTGGGTGCCCAGGTGGCTCCCAAGCCCCGCAGAGCACCCAACACACCCCGCCCAGGGGTCCCACCAGCTGAGAATGGGCCCCGCAGCCCCCCCAGCTTCCGGAGCGGAGAGGCCAGCCCCCCGACAGAGGCCTGCAGCTCCCCGGCCCCCCAGCTCGTGGCCACGCCCAGCCAAGAGAGCAGCCTGGATCTGGGGCTCAGCCCGGCAGGGGAGGAAGGTGGCAGCCTAGAGGAGAAAACCCTGGAGCTGCTGTTGGCCGCCAGCACCCCCCAGCCATGCACACCCTCGCCCGCTGGGACCCAGCAGGGCCCAACAGAGAGCAGTGGGCCTCTGTCGCTGAGCCCCCTGCGGGGTGGGGAGCCTGGGCCGGACGCCTCCCCTACAGTGACCACGCCCTCGCTGCCCGCGGAGGTGGGCTCCCCGCACTCCACGGAGGTGGACGAGTCCCTGTCCGTCTCCTTTGAGCAGGTGCTCCCGCCGCCAGCTGCAGCCGCAAGTGAAGCTGGGCTCAGCCTCCCGCTCTGCGGCCCTCGGGTGCGGCGCTCGGCCTCCCCGCATGACGTGGACCTGTGCCTGGTGTCGCCCTGTGAGTTCGAGCACCGCAAGGCCGTGCCCATGGCGCCGGCCCCTGTGTCCCCCGGCAGCTCCAATGACAGCAGCGCCCGGTCGCAGGAGCGGGCGGGCGCTCCGGGAGGTGCCGAGGAGACACCGCCCACATCCGTCAGCGAGTCCCTGCCCACCCTGTCTGACTCGGACCCCCTGCCAGCTGCCCCTGGCACTGCTGACTCAGACGAGGACACGGAGGGCTTCGGGGTCCCCCGCCGTGACCCGCTGCCTGACCCCCTCAAGATCCCCCCACCGCTGCCCACCCCACCTAGTATCTGCATGGTGGACCCGGAGATGCTGCCTCCTGAGCAGGCCCGGCTGAAAAGAGGTGGCAGCCGTACCGGGAAGCCCCTTACCCGCCCCAGCTCTGGCACTACTACCCCCAAAGCCACTCCAGTGACTGCTGCCAAAACCAAGGGACTGGCCGGTGGGGACAGGGCCAGTCGGCCACTCAGTGCCCGCAGCGAGCCCAGTGATAAAGGAAATCGGGCACCCCTGTCCAGAAAGCCCTCGGTCCCCAAGACAACCACTCGAGGTCCATCCGGTAAGTACCTGTGGGCCAGAATCCTGCAGTGGGTTTCCTGTTTGCAGTGTGGTCTCAGCCACACCCACCACCCTCTCTGGCCTCTGTTTCTCCTATAAAATGGAAGCTTTGCCCTAGCTGTCTTAAGCACTTACAGCTCTAAGGTGCTTGAGCAGTATCGTCAGTGGAAACATCATCCCAGTGAGTACATCTGTGGTGGTGATGTTTCCAGTAGCCACTTGAAACAGAGAGAAACCAGTGAAATTAATTTTAATGATACATTTTTATGAAACTCCTTTGTGTCCAGGGTCCCAAAACCACCTCCAGGTTTGATGATTGGGTAGGAAGATTCAGTATGTGGTCATACTTGTAAATGTATCACAACAAAAGGATACAGAGGAGGACCAGCAAAGGGATGCGGCCTGGGGAAGTCTGGGAAACCAGGCATAAGCTTCTAAGTTCAGTTGCTAAGCCATGTCTGACTCTTTGCAGGAGCTTAGGAACTGCAGCACGCCAGGCTTCTCTGTCCTTCACTATCGTGGAATTTGCTCAAACTTAAGTCCATTTTGTCGGTGATGCCATCCAGCCATCTCACCCTCTGTCGCCCTCTTCTCCTCTCAATCTTTCCCAGCATCAAGGTCTTTTCTAATGAGTAGGCTCTTCATATCCAGTGGCCAAAGTATTGGAGCTTTAGTTTCAGCATCAGTCCTTCCAATGAATATTCAGGACTGATTTCCTTTAGAGTTGACTGGTTTGATCTCCTTATTATCCAAGGGACTCTCAAGAGTCTTCTCCAGCACATAGTTCGAACCCTGGTGGAATTACGCATCACGTGCTGGAGTCCCTGATCTCCGAGCTGGGACGGCACGTGTGATGTGCCGCCTTCCAGGGCAGCTTAGAGACTTGAGGGCCCGGGGTTTCTACTGGCGCTGGCCGTGCAGGCACCTGCCTCACACACTGAAAGGGCTTCCTGGGTCCAAATCTTGGACACCAGCTGGGGGGCCCCAACATTCCCCTGCGTGTTGACACCTCTGCCTGGAGAGAGAATCCCATTCCACAGGCAAAAGGCTCAGTCCCACAAGCACCCTCCACTCCAGGCGCCAGGCCCAGTGCAGACTGTTGCCTGTGCTTCTCACTGGCTGCAAATCAGGGGCTCCCGCGGCCCCTTTCTTCCATTTGTTAATATGCCAGAGCAGCTGACAGAACTCAGGAAAACCCGTGTACTTACTGCTGCTGCCGCTAAGTTGCGTCAGTCGTGTCCGACTCTGTGCGACCCCATAGATGGCAGCCCACCAGGCTCCCCCGTCCCTGGGATTCTCCAGGCAAGAACACTGGAGTGGGTTGCCATTTCCTTCTCCAATGTATGAAAGTGAAAAGTGAAAGTGAAGTCTCTCAGTCGTGTCCGACTCTTAGCGACCCCATGGACTGTAGCCTACGAGGTTCCTCTGTCCATGGGATTTCCCGGGCAAGAGTATTGGAGTGGGGTGCCATTGCCTTCTCCAGTGTACTTACTAGATGACCATTTTATTATAAAAGGCTCCTAAAGAATACAGATCAACAAGCGGATGAAGAGATACCTAGGGGGAGATACCGCACAAGGGATTCTCTTTTCGCACAAGCCTTGGGGCCCTGTGTGGTTCTGGTTCCCTGAGGTGGGAAGCTCTGAAAAAGGGCTAGAAAACTTGAGGGTTTTATGGAGGCTTTATTACATAGTAACGATTGACTGAATCATTGGTCAGTGGCTGTTGGTTCAGCCTCCAGCCATGCCCCTCCTCAAAAATCAGGGGCAGGACTGAAAGTTCTGACCCTCCAATCAAGTGATTGGTTCTCCTAACAACCAGCCCCACCCTGGGCTGGGGTCCAAAGTCATCTTCCTTAGCCAGACCCGGTTGTGATGGAAGAGAGCTTCTGAGAAATAACAAGACACCCATTTTACCTCTCCGGCCCGAAAATATTTTTTGGAACTGAAGACCAGAGAGGAAATATAGCAAAAGATGCTCCCATTGCTCTTATTGATCAGAAAATTCCAAGAGTTTGAGAGCTGTGAGTTAGGAACTGTGGATAAAGACCGAGTGTATCTGAGCAAGCTCCAGGAGTTGGTGATGGACAGGGAAGCCTGGAGTGCTGCAGTCCATGGGGTTGCAAAGAGTCAGACATGACAGCAACTGTACTGATGCCTGAGAATGACCAAATGTATGTATTTCTCATAAATCACAGTATTGCAGTCTACCCCCTGGTGGAACAGATCCCTTAAGGCAAATGACACTCTGTTTTTGTGGATGGAAAATGATTAATCAAAAGTAGCGGAAAACCGTGGGTCCCTGTTACAGACTTAGATTTGGGGTCACATTTATAGAACAGATACAACAATAGTACCAACACCAATAGGCCTGACATTTGCAGAAATCAGTGTGGGATAAGGGTTGATTTAAAGAAACGTCATTGCTGCTTGTACCTTACAGTCAATTTGTACAGAACTATTTGGCACAGAAATAAGCTGGTGATTAGCTAAATCCTCTTCCTCCTCAGCCCAGTCGTTTTCCACAACTGTTGCATCCTCAGGAGACTTAACTCAGGCCCTCAATACGTTTGATCAATACGTTACTGGGGAAGCCGCTGGCTCCCACGCTGGCTCAGCGGTAAAGAATCTGCCTGAAGTGCAGGGGGCACAGGAGGTAAGGGTTCTGTCCCTGCTTTGGGAAGACCCCCTGGAGGAGGAAATGGCAACCTGCTCCAGTATTCTTGCCCGGACAATCCTGTGGACAGAGGAGCCTGGGGGGCTACAGTCTGTCTGTGCATAGAGGTGAAAAGAGTCAGACGTGCTGAGTGAACACACACACATGCAGGGCACTGAGGCAGTTGAAACTTACCAATGCCAGGGTTATACCATATCAAAATATGGCCAGGGTACAATTCCGTTTCATTACAGAACAGATCAGTGAGAACTATGGAGGTATTCACTTTGCCTTCCCAGCAACATCTGCCTTTGCCCGTGTACCAAATGTTATTAAGGATAGAGGTGGTAGCATTTGACCATGATTCACTTAGCTCTGAATTCCAAGGTAACCAGGGACAAACTCGCAGGCTTGTACTGAGTCTGTGTTTTACAGCAGGGCCCACCTCTCCTATAAGGAGAACATAAGTGGCATTTAGGTTATTCCTGTCCCTACTGGCTGTGCCGCGGGGTGTATTTTATTTCTAGCTTTCCTGGAGGCGAGAGCAGCCTGGGTGCATCTGTGTAGATCGTTAATGCCTCTAGAGAGCTTCTCTAAGCTTGAAGAGCCGTAGCATTGCCATAAGTGTGTGTACCCCAAGCCTCAGTAGCTAGAACAGAGGGCCACTTGCCCACTGGCCACTTCAGCCTCTGTTCGTATTAAAACAGTTAAGAGGCCTTGGGCTTGTTAGATCAGGATACAGCCCCCTTCCCAGCGCTGGGTTCTAGCATATCCAGCATTACTGGCTGAATCTGCCTGACCCACTTTGCTTCTGCCTTATTCTCTTTCCCTGGTCCAGAAAGATCCCCTGGAGTAGAAAATGGCAACCTGCTCTGGTAGTCTTGCCTGGAAAATCCCATGGACAGAGGAGCCTGGCGGGCCACAGTCCACGGGATCACAAAGCATTGAATACAGCTGAGCAAACACAGACTGACTCTCTCTCCCCCCAGGCTGGCTCCCATCCTTCGCCTTCCACCTGGAAGAGAACTCCCCTTGATCTGCCTATTCTAGTTTATCTTTTTCCTCTGAATGCTGCTCCTCATTAAAAGCAAATTCCACTTGTCCTCAGATCCCCATTAGCACCTGTTCACCCTCAGACTCTGGCTTGTGGGCCAGCATTATTGAATCCACCAGGGACATTGATGCCACTGCATATTAGTGGCCTAGGTGCGCTTAGGATGCGTGTTTTGCACCCCAAAATTTTGGATCCCCCAGACTAGAGTTAGATGCATGGTAAGCACACCTAGAAAGAAAGAAAGTGAAGTCGCTCAGTCATGTCCGACTCTTTGCAACCCCATGGACTGTAGCCTACCAGGTTTCTCTGTCCGTGGGATTTCCCAGGCAAGAATACTGGAGCAGGTTGCCATTTCCTTCTCCAGGGGATCTTCCCAATCCAGGGATTGAACCCAGGTCTCCCACATTGTAGGCAGATGCTTTACCATCTGAGCCACCAGGGAAGTCACCTAAATGTGGTTTAATCTAGCTGGAGCCTGCCACAAGACTTCGCACAGCCTGCCTTGTCTCTGGTGGGATCGTTCCCCCAAGGAACTTGAGCCACCAAGTGATGCCCTCTGCTTTAATCCCATCAGGGACCCACTGTTTTTCCCTCTTTTTGATGAGTAGTTTTCTGTCTGCGGAAACAGGATGCCACGTGCTTGGGCATGGCACACCCTCAGGTGTGCGTGCGTGCTACGTCATTTCAGTTGTATCCGAGTCTGTGACCCCATGGACTGTGTAGCGCACCAGACTCCTCTGTCCATGGGATTCTCCGGGCAAGAATGCTGGAGTGGGTTGCCATGCCCTCCCCCAGGCGGTCTTCCCGACTCGGGATGGAACCCGTGTCTCCTAAGTCTGCTGCACTGGCAGGCAGGCCTTTACCGCTGGTGCCACCTGGGGAAGCCCCGTGTTGGGCATGCTGCCGTTGTATTTTGACCATCATAACCAGGGACTTTTCTAAGCAGTTGATCAAGATTTGCAGTTACACAGTGACTACATAGACCAGCCTGCTGGGAGCCATACACCACACGGTTTGCAGTCCCAGAGGAAATGGTTCCCAAGTGTTGTCCTTTGTGTAATAGATGCAGCCTAAAAATAGGAGTCCGAGATACAGGAACATCGCTTGAATTCCATTTAGTCATGAACAGTTTTCCTGTTCATTAATGTATCTTAGGATCAGAATGTCTCCCAGAGTGACACCATTCAGGTTTGCCGGCTGCTGCTCCATCTTGTCAGGTCCCCAGATCAGGGCTGGTCTCAGCAAACTAGCTTCTGCCTGCCAGGCATCTGGCATGCTTCTGCTAAGAGAGATTATTCTGCTCTAAGCCTCCCTCCAGGTATTAATAAAATGTTGGGCTTCCCTCATTGCATAGCCAGCTTATTCATCCCTTTACCCTCAGAGGTTATTTTTCCTTTCTCCTTCCCATTCGTCATTTCTCTTTCGCTCACACTTCTGCACCCTTGGAAGGGACATTAGTTTGGCCACTGCACTGGTCCATCTTGCTGCCAGGAAGCAAACCCAAACCTCCTCCCCGCCTCCTCCCCACCCCCAGGGTTGCACAGTACAGAACTGGCGGGCTTTCACAACCTCTAGACAGCAGCATTCACTGTCAGCCCCAACGTTGCCAGAGGGGATGAGGGCACATTTCACCCCCGTCGGGCCCTTAGAAATTCTGACAAAGACTTAAAGGTGTAGTTACAGTTGCCTGTTTGGGACTTGGCTGCGCTGCTGGCGCCCGTAGTTTGCATGCCTGGTTCTGGGGCCACTGCAGCAAGTAGCTGGGGGCGGGGCAGGGGTGGGCTGCTACTGGTGTGGGGAGGATGACCAGCATCCACGCCTGCTTCCCCGTACCCTCCAGAAAAGCAGAGGGAGCTGTTCAGTGGGGACCCTCCCTTAGCCCCCTCTTTCTGAGTGTGAGCACACACTCAGGAAGGCGGGTAAGCCAGCCTCTCAAGCCTTTATCATCTCCCCTGGTTATAGACAGCAAATGTTCAGCCACTCAGGTGAATTTTCAATTAAACCATTACTCAGAGGATGATACGCAACACCTCTGATGTGAAATCTCTTGCCCCACTGTTGGACAATATGGGCTGAAAAAGTACATCTCTTTGTCTGTCTGAAGGAATGTAACTCGGTTGCTCAAACTGTTACAGTATTTTCTGTTCCAGTCCTTCAGTAGTATTTTGAGCATTTGCGTTGGACCTTCAGGTATGCAAACCTAGAGGGTCTGTTCCTGTTGGGGCTCATTTATACCCCCAGGGTTACTGGCCTTGGTCCACTGTAACCCGCTGGCCAGCTCCATCCCCCGGGGCATTTCCCCCGGAGCCACCTGCAGTTTCTCTTGCTGACAGTGTTCTCACCTGCATTGTTGTGCCTCGAAGGGCAAGGGCGCCAGACGGCTAGATCTAGGTCTGGATTTGGCTCCTTCCTCCTCATTGCTGAGAGTCTGCCTGCAGTGAGGGGGACCTGAGTTCGATCCCTGGGTCAGGAAGATCCCCTGGAGAAAGGAACAGCTACCCACTCCAGTATTCTTGCCTGGAGAATCCCATGGATAGAGGAGCCTGGCAGGCTACAGTCCTTGGGTCACAGAGTCGGACACAGTTGAACAGCTAACACTTTCACTACTGAACTGCTGCAGCGCACCCCCCACGCTGACTCATTCTTGGACCCCCAAAACATCTGCTTTATGGTTCAGCGACCTTCCAGATCTGGAAGGGGTTCTTCTGTTGGACGTTGACATGTCCTGCTTGACCACATCCTTTAAATTCTCAGAGTGCTTTCCACAGGGCTGTGCCCCTTGCAGACATCCCTTTTATAGCCCAGGTTTCCATTGCCCATCTGCCTGACCACACGGCCAGGAGTCAGTAAAAACACGAAGGGGCTTTCACCATTGCTCAAGTCTTCCTCCACCGCTGGGAAAGCAGCATGCGCTTCAGCCCGTGGAGCCAATTTGTTCTTGCTGCCTTCAATCACAGTCTCGCCATCTCCTGGTCTTAATCCAGTCACTTGCCAAACAGGGCATTATCCATTCATCTTAAAACTGCCATCCATAAAGCAAGCGCGCTCTGTGGTTCATTGGAGAGCTGTCCACCGGGCTTGTCCTCGTGCCAGTTGGTTCCAGCAGCTCCTCGGTTGGCTCCAAAGTCAGTCCTGGAGGAAAAGAGGCTGTGTGCTCAGGATACAGTGGGTGCCTCCCTGCTTGCCCCTAGCAGCCTGCAGCCCTCTGAACCAGTTGCGTGTTATGATGGAGCTCTAGGACTTGCCTGGTGGTCCAGTGGTTAGGACTTTGCAGTTCTACTGCAGGGGACCCGGGTTTGCTCTCTGGTCAAGAAACTAAGATCCTGCAGGCTGTGCGGTGTGGCAAAAAAATAAAGTGTTCTGGAACTCTTCTGGGCACTGTCCTCCTCCTCAGTGTTTCTCTGACATCGCCCGAGACGTGATGGGCACCTCGGGTTTCATGATTTTTTTATGTCTGTCAATCATCAAGGCTATCTCAGTGAATGCCCAATCACAGGTTACTAACTGTCTCTCAAGTACCTTGTTCAGACAGCAGCATCTGGGAATTTTGTGGTCCAAAATCCAAACGGTCTTTGCTGGAAGGCACTTGTGGCCTTTTGCCCAAAGCGCCGGCCTTCAGAGTATGGTGGCAGAGATTCCCCAAATCATATCTGAGTTGGGGGGTCAGCAGGGCCCAAAGGCCAAGTTGAGAGGGCTGCCACCATTTGTAATTCAGACACAACCTGCTCTTGTTTGGGTCCCCAATTCAGATAGACCTGCCTTTCAGGTGGTCTTACAGATGAGAGCTAGCACGGTTCCCAAATGAAAACCCAAAGCAACCGGCCAGATGCTGGGATTCTTGTGCAGTCCCGGGGACGGTAGTGACGCAGTCTGTTTTTAGTCTTTGGGGGCCTATCCAGGCAGCTCCTGCCCAGGTTCTCCCTGAAAATTTGACTGTTTGGGCCGGCCTGGGGACTGGTGTTGGGTTTATTAACACACCCTAGTTGGTCAGTGGACATGAGTTTGAGCAAACTCCAGGAGATGGTGAAGGACAGGGAAGCCTGGTGTGCTGCAGTCCATGGGGTCGCAGGGAGTCAGACACGGCTGAGCGACTGCACAGGTTGGTCACGTGTGTCCCGTTGCATTCAGATCAGCCCTCGCCTGCTGTTTGGTTTCCATGGCCACCAAGCGCCGTCAGCAGCGTGCGTGAGTACACCGGGGATCTGCCTCGAGGCCACGCCACCTCTGAGCAGATCCTGACTGAGTCCCGGGATCCCTTAGCAGTGCCGAGAAAGAATGGTGGGATCCTTCCCACATGACGGCCAGTTGCTGCTGGCCCTCTTCTGAGATCAAGACAGAGAAGAGCATCCGCAGCATGAGTTGCTGAGTAGCAGCCTCCTGGCGTTTTCTGTGTGGTTGAGACCGTGTCCAAACCACTGAGCCGGTGGGCAGCACAGCTTGCTTTAAGCCTCAATAGTCTGCAGTTTGCTTCCATCTGCCTTTTTCAGGCCACACAGGGCTGTATGGTACAATGAATTCTGTGGTACCGGCACTCCAGCTTCTAGTCTGTGATAAATTAAAGTAGCCAACTCTTCTTGCTTCCCAGGCACTTTAGATCATTCTGCGTTAGCCACCTGTGTGCACTCCTCAGGTTCCCATCTAGTGTCCCCGGTTAAAACTGGCCAGAGGGCAGACTTAACAGGCCTCTGCTGTACAGTGTTAACTAGGGAAGACAACCCCGAGTCAGACGTAATCTCCATTGTAGTTACATAGTCATGTAAAGGCAATGTGGCCACCTCACACAAAATCTGTTCATACACCCTAGTTGTCATTCAAATGTTCACCTTCATCCCATCAATGTTTCACCTCCATTCATCTGCATTCATCCGAGTCTAAGCTAAGCTGCCCGCTAAGACTTCACCAACAAGGGTTGGAATCACAGTGTGCTGGGCTCCTGTGCCTAGGGGTCCTGGGGAAGGCCTCTCTCCTCTCCTGGAATCACAGTGTGCTGGGCTCCTGGGGAAGGCCTCTCTCCTCTCCTGGAATCACAGTGTGCTGGGCTCCTGGGGAAGCCTCTCCTCTCCTGGCCGTTTCATCCACCCCTGCCTATGCATGCGGGCTCCCCAGGGAGCACTAGTGGTGAAGACCCCGCCTGCCAGTGCAGCAGGCCTGAGACACCTGGGTTCAGCCCCTGGGCGGGGAGGGTCCCCTGGAGGAGGAAATGGCAACCCACTCCAGTGTTGTCTTCCTGGAGAATCCTGTGGACAGAGGAGCCTGACGGACTACAGTCCGTGGGGTCTCAAGGAGTCGGACACGACCGGGTGACACAGCACACACGCATTTGCATGAGGCCTTGGGTTCCTGCCCAGGCGTGGGACCGGGAGACCCTGGCCCCGGCTTCAGTCTTGATCTTGATTAATCAGTGAACACCCACGGATCCCTAGTCAGGTTTCTTATTTAATTTTTTGTTTCCAGCTTTTGAAACTCTTCCAAACTGGAGTAAATCACGGGCTTCCTTGGGGCCCTTTAGTGTCGGGGCCCACGCTGGGCCACTCCGTCTGGGAGTGCTGCAGCAGTTGCTGAAAACTCGGCCTCTGGGCCCCGGTGCCAAATTGAATCTTGGAGTCAGAGTCTTGGATGAAGTAGGCAAGAGGACTGTTACTGCTTTGCCAGGCCAAAGGGGATGTGTGGGTTTGTGCCCCTGAAAAACTGTCCCCCAACCCGGGGGGATGTGATGAGTTTTATAGCCGAGGTTCCAGGGCACAGTTGCTGATAAGATTAGGGTGTGTGCCGGGCCTGCACACCTGTAATCTGGTCTCAGGTAGCCTCTCTCTCCTTTTCTTTGAAATTTATGTTTCTGGCTGTGCCGGGTCTTGGTTGCTGCGCGCGGGCTTCTTTCCGTGCACAGGCTTCTGATTGCAGTGGCTTCTCTGGGTGGGGAGCACGGGCGCTAGGCTTGTGGGCTTCAGCAGCTGCCACACTCGGGCTCAGTAGCTGTGGCTTGCAGGCCCTGGGGTGTGTGGGCTTTAGTGGTTGCGGTGCATGAACATAGTAGTTGGAGCTGGCGAGCTCTAGAGCGCAGGCTCCACAGTGGTGACGCAGGGGCTTCGTTGCTCTGGGGCATGCGGAGTCTTCCCGGAGCAGGAATCAATCCTGTGTCCCTGCGTTGGCAGGCAGATTCTTAACCACTGGACCGCCAGGGAAGTCCTTCAGGTGATCTCCTGATGAGCATCCTTTAATTCCTTTAATCGGGTGGTGGTCTCTGGAGTGAAGAATGCTGGCGTCTTCCGTTTGTTGGTTTTCGTTTTGTAAAGAGCTCCGAGTAGCCCGTGAGGTAGAACCAGGTTTCTTGGCTGCTCCTCTTTTCCTCTGCCTCCCCTCCCATCCTTGATTTAGCACCTGCTTGAATCTGCCCTTTGGACCTCAGGGAGCGTCTGCCTTGGAGGATGGAGTCTGTTCCCTACAAATAAGGAGGGACGCAGAGTGGCTTCTGTACCCAGGAGCCCCAAGGGTCCCGCTTGGTTTCACATAGACCCCTGTTTCAGCTCCATCCGTGCTTCATTGACTCCTCGTTTCAGTAGCCATCTGAAGACTCCCACTCCGCCTGGTTGAGTCCCTCGACTCTCCTTTGTCTCTCCCTGTTTTCTAAATTACTTGAATATTCTTGGTGCCATAGGGGAAGCTGAGACAGCAGATCTGATAAGGCTTCTAGAACAGTTTTGTAAACTGGGAAGTATTGTTCCATGGGGTGCCCATGCAGTAAGGGTCCCTTAATCACAGCATTGACCAAAACTGGGTAACAGGCATCGTCAGTGGGTGAATGTCCCAGTTCTAAAACCAGTCCTATGTGGCTTTCACAGGAAGCATCTCAGCTGCTTCATCTGGAGTGTCCCACTCGGCATTTATAGGGCCAGTTGGGCAGTCCCGGTTCTCAGGATAAACACCCTCTTCAGTGTCTTTTATTCAGTTGACCAGGCTGGCTGTTCCTTCGGGAATAGCCTCCGGTGTGTCTGGGGTAGTCTCTGACTGTTGAGCAGTGAGCTGCGGGTCCTGCATCCACCCACATGTGTTCTTCCACTCTGAAGCCTTCAAAACCAAAGACACAGCTGCTCCGGGAAACCGGCGATACCAGTCCGCAAAGTGAGTCAGTTTCTTCACACTCCATCCCTTGATTTTAGCTGTTTCTTGGTTTTGCCCGCTCCCCCCGCCACCCCCGCCTCCGACATTAACTACCTTCTTGGTGACCAGAGAGAGACCTTAGAGGTACTTCCTGTTGCCCCTGCATAATTTGGGGCAGCTTTGAGGCTGATGGCCAAAGCTTGGCTCTGTGCAAATCTGAACTTGGTGCAGGATCAAGGCCTGAGTGAGCACTTATAAAAAATTTCATTTAGGCTATTACAGATAATGTTGCTGTTAAAATCTTGGCTTTTTCTGCCCACTGAAGCCAAATTAAAAAAAAAAAAAATTCAGAGACAGGGTTTGGAGGAAATAGAAAGGTGGTTTACTCCTCGGCCTGCTGAGTGGGAGAGTGCAGTAGGCTCGTGCCTCCAGCTGCTGCCCCCGTTCCGTGAGGAATCTGGGGGGTTATACAAGATGAGAGCGCGCAGTCGGGTGGGTGACGAGGAACAAAGGTGCAAGGATCTTGTCTTCTTTCTCTTGCATTGTTTCAAAAACAGCCGTAGGCTGGCGTCAGGTAACCCGGTAGCTGGGTCGTTGTCTTCTGTGTATCGTGCTGCGGCCTTCTTTCTGTAATGCAGAAAGAGAAGCAGCACAAGGGGTAGTCTGTGAAGAGGGCGCTGTAAAGGCGAGCACTGGATACAAGATGTGATTAGCAGAGAGTCAAAGGATGACAAGGTGCAAAATGTAGCTCACGCCAAGTGAGGGGGCAGAAAAGCCAACTTACACACTGCAGACGAGGAGCAGTTACAGTGAAAACTAGGAGTGGTCAAGCCTGCTCACTGATCTTCTTATCGTCTGTGTTCTCAAGAAGGAAGACTGCATTCCTCTTTTGCCCCTTCCACTGCAGCAGTCGTCGGGGACACTGTATATTGTGTGTGCTGCTTGTAATTTTGCATCTCTTCATATATTCTATGAGCCACCTGCTTGGAAGCTGGCTCCGCTGTCGTGTCTAGGTTCCACTGGTAACAGTCACCTTCAGTGACTGACTGCAGTGCAGCTGCAGTTTCATTGTGGTTGCCTAGGTAGCCATCCAGGGACCAGAGTTTCTTCATTCCCCATCTTTTTATCCTTACTCTTGAAAAAACACGTTTCGGTCAGCCGGGGCCATTCTAGTGAATCCCACTGCTGACACCAACCAAAGAGGGTTGCTGTACCCAGGTCCAGTGTGTAGGTTTCCCCACACTAACAAGCTTGGGTGCCAGCAGGCTGTCCAGGAATTCGACTCAATCCTGCCACCATCTCCCCAGAGATGGAACCGCATTCCGTTCAGTCTCGCAAGGCCACTCTCCATTTTGGATGCCAGTCCCAAGCCCAGGTTTCTACGTGTGCTTCGACCAGCTGGTGCCGACTGGAGGTTCTGATGACCCTGTGCAGTTCAAGATGCAGTTGCAAGTCTGGTTTGTTACGTGTGCTTCTGACTGACTAGCTATAAGAGGTTCCCATGGCCCCTCCTTGGGGTTGGTTAATTCGGTAGCACAGCTCACAGAACACAGGGAAAGACAGGTTTACCCACTAGATTACCAAATTATTATATATATGAGGCTATTAAAGGGTACAAATCAACCACCAGATGAAGAGATACGTAGAATGAGGTCCCAGACAAGGGATCTGATGTCCTTGTGGAGCTTGGGGCTCACACAGCAGCCTGCAGAAGCCTTCGGGTTCCCTGATGTGGGAAAGGGCCAGAAAGCTGTCCTTTGGAGCTTTTATGGAGGCTTCATTACACACAGTTGTGAGTGACGAAATCACTGGCCAATGGCATTGATTCAACCTCAAGTCCCTCTCCCTTCCATCGAAATCAAAGGGCAAGACTGAAAGTTTCAGCTTCTTAGTCACACGCTTGGCTCTCCTGGGAGCCAGCCCCAACCCTGGGGTGGGGCCCGAAGTCACCTTCATCAGCAGAAACCCAGTTGTGATGGAGAGGGTTTGTTTTGAATAACAAGACACTCACTTCACTGTTATGACCCTGAAGTGGTTTCAGGGACTGAGGACAAGAAACCAACTATTGTGACAGATAACTGACATTGCTCTTACAAATCAGAAAATTTCAAGGGCTTTAAGAGGCAGAACTGTGGATAAAGACCAGATACATCTGCAAATGATCAAATTATATATATATAATAAATCACAACATTGTATGCACCAAAGTTTCAGACACCCCGCGCACACACACCAGGAGGGAGCGAGCAGGTGTGCAGCATAGACTGCCTTGCTGTACAAGCAGTGGAGGCAGTGAGCCACCTTCACCATGTGGGAAGCGGTGGGAACCCTTCCGAAATTCAAGTTCCCAAAAGGTAGCCAAGGGCCCTCTTGTCAGCTCTCTAAGGACAGCAGTCTCAGGCTTCGTGTACTAACTTTTTCTTTTCAGTTTTTGAAAACTGTGATAAAATTAACATAGAATTAACCACCGTAAGCCATTTTTAAGCGCACAGCTCAGTAGCATGAAGTGTAGTAGACTCCTGTTGTTGTGTGACCATCGCCACCATCCGTCTCCAGTGAAACCGGAAGCTCTGTCCCCACGAGATACTAACCCCCCGCTCCCCCTTGCCCCCAGCCCACGGCAACTGCCCCTCTACTCTGCGCCTCAGGGGACCTCGTGCAAGGGGGTCATATAGTATCGGAGTTCTTCGGTGACTGGTTTCTTCCACTTGGCATATTGTCCTCATGCTTTATCCATGTTGTGGCGTATGTCAGAACTTTTCTTTTTCAGACGGAAAAATATTCCATCATGTGGATGGGCCACATATCCGTTCATCCATTGATGGGCCCTCGAGTTGCTCTGCCTTTTGGCTGCTGTGAAGCTGGATGCACAGATGCCTCTCTGGGACCCCTGGTTTCGATCCTTTGGAGTACATACTCGGAAGTGGGGCTGCTGGATCTTATGGAGAGTCGATTTTTGTGTTCTCGAGGAACTGCCATCCTGGTTTTCCACAGCGGCTGTACCGGTTTAGAATCCGCCAACAACGCACCAGGGTTCCAGTCTCTCCACGTCCTCGCTGTGGCTCCTTGTTTCACAGCTTCTTGATGGTAGCCGTCCTAATGGGTGTGAGGTGGTTTCTGGTGGTGGTTTTGATTTGCATTTCACTAATGATTAGCGATGTTTTATGTGCCTGGGGGACATGTGTATATCTTTGTGGAAACATCCTTTGCCCATTTTTGGGTCAGGTTGTCTTTTTGTGGTTAGGTTGTGAGTTCTCTGTGTATTCTGATATTCATCCCTTATCAGATACATGATTTGTGAATATTTTCTTCCATTCTGTGGGTGGCCTTTTTACTCTGTTGCTAGTGTTCTTTGATGCACAAAATTTTTAATTTTCATAAAGCCCAGTTTTTCTGTTCTCTCTTTTGTTATCGGTGCCGTAGGTATCATTGCCAAGCCCAGTGTCATGAAGCTTTTGCCTTGTGTTTTCGTCTAAGAATTTTATAGTTTCAACTCTTATATTTTGCTGTTGGATCAGTTTTGAGTTAATTTTTGGATACACGTGTGTGTGTGTGTGTTAATCACTCAGTCGTGTCCAACGCTGCAACCCCACAGACTGTAGCCTGCTAGGCTTCTCTGTCCATGGGATTCTCCAGGCAGGAGGACTGGAATGGATTGCCATTCCCTTCTCCAGAGGCTATTCCTCACCCAGAGAGAGACCACGGGTCCCCTGCACGGCAGGCAGGTTTTTTACCGTTTGAGCTACAGGGAAGTCCCAGTTTTTAGATACAGTGCTAAATAAACAGTGAACTGCATTCTTCTGCATGTTGATATCCAGTTTCCCAGGACCATTTGCTGAAAAGACTGTCCTTTCCCACTGAACATTCTTGGCACCCCTGTCACAAATCATTTGAGCATATATGTGACAGTTCATCATCTATTCTGTTCCATTTATCTATAGGTCTGTCTTAATAGTCTTACCATATTGCCTTGATTACTATAGCTTCATAGTAATTTTAGAAATCATGAAATGTGAGTCCTCCAATTTTGTTCTTCCTTTTCAAGGTTATCTTGCCTATTTGGGATCCTATGAGAGTCCATCTGAATTTTAGAATGTAAATTTTTATGTCTACAAAAAAAAAAAAAAAATCCTGTAGTGTCGGCATCCTAACAGTATTATCGTCCAGTCCGTGAACATGGGGCGTCTTTCCGTTAATTCATGTTCTCTTTAGTTTCTTTCAGTACCGTCTTGTAGTTTTCGTGTACAAATATTTTACCTTCTTTTTAAGTTAATTCCCAATTATTTCATTCTTTTTATGCTATCTATCGTCAGGGTTACTGTTCTCTTCATGTTCTTTTTGAATTGTTCATTGGTAGTGTATGGAAATGCAGTTGCTTTTTGTGTGTTAATTTTGTATCCAGCTATTTTCTACAGTCATCTAACAGGAATCTTCTTTGTTAAAACTGTTTGTTTCTCTTTGACTATGCTAGGTAGTCGTTGCTGCGCGGGCTTTTCTCTGGTGGCGCTGTGGCAAGCAGGGGCTGCCTCCGTTTGTGGCGGACACGCTCCTCATTGCAGTGGCGTCTCTTGTTTCGGATGCCCAGACTTCAGTGGCTGTGGCACCTGGGCTCAGCACTTGCATGTCTGGGACCTAGAGCACAGGATCAGCAGTTGTGGCACACGGGCTTAGTTGCTCCAAGGCATGTGGGATCTTCCCGGATCAGGGATTGAATTCATGTCTCCTGCATTGGCGCGCTAACAGGTTTCTTTTTTGTGTGTGAAATCTTTAGGATTTTCTACCCATAGCATTATATCACATGTGAACAGAGACAACTTTATTTTTTCCATTCTAATGTGGTTACCTTTTAATTCTTTTTCTAGCCTGACTCTTCTGGCTAGAATTCCTAGCACTGTGTTGACTCGGAGTGGCTTGCTGTCGTTCAGTCGCTCAGTCGTGTCCGACTCCTGGCGACCCCATGGACTGCAACACACCAGGCTTCCCTGTCCTTCACCATCTCGGAGCTTGGTCAAACACATGTCCATAGAGTTGGTGATGCCATCCTACCATCTCGCCCTCTGTCATCTCCTTCTCCTGCCCTCAATCTTTCCCAGCATGAGGGTCTTTTCTAATGAGTCAGCTCTTCAGGTGGCCAAAGTATTGGAGTTTCAGCTTCAGCATCAGTCCTTCTGATGAATAGCCAGGATTGATTTCCTTTAGGATGGACTGGTTTGATCTCCTTGCAGTCCAAGGGACTCAAGAGTCTTCATCAACACCACAGCTCAGGAGCATCAATTCAGCCTACTTTATGGTCCAGCTCTCACATCCATACACTACTACTGGAAAAACCATAGCGTTGACTGTACAGACCTTTGTTGGCAAAGTAATGTCTTTGCTTTTTAATATGCTGCCTAGGTCGGTCAAGGAGCAAACATATTTTAGTTTCATGGCTGCAGTCACCATCTGCAGTGATTTTGGAGCCCCCCAAAAATAAAGTCTGTCACTATTTTCATTGTTTCTCCACCTGTTTGCCATGAAATGATGGGACTGGGTGCCATGATCTTCATCTTTTGAATGTTGAGCTTTAAGCCAGTGTTTTCACTCTCCTCTTTCACCTTCATCAAGATGCTGTTTAGTTCCTCTTCACTTTCTGCCATAAGGGTGGTGTCATCTGCATCTCCGAGGTTATTGGTATTTCTCCCAGCAATCTTGATTCCAGTTGTGCTTCATGCAGCCCAGCATTTCATATGATATACCCTTCATCTAAGTTTAAATAAGCACGGTGACAGTATACAACCTTGATGTACTTCTCTCCCAATTTAGAACCAGTCTGTTGTTCCAAGTCTGGTTCTAACTCTTGCTTCTTGACCTGCACAGAGATTTCTCAGGAGGCAGATAAGGTGGTCTGGTATTCCCATCTCTGTAAAAAAATTTCCACAGTTTGTTGTGATCCATACATTCAAAGGCTTAGCGTAGAAGTAGATGTTTTTCTGGAACTCTCTTGCTTTTTCTATGATCCAACGGATGCTGGCAATTTGATCTCTGGTTCCTCTGCCTTTTTCTAAATCCAGCTTGAACATCTGGAAGTTCTTGGTTCACATACTATTCTCCAAGCCTGGCTTGGAGAATTTTGAGCATTACTTTGGTAGCATGTGAAATGAGTACAATTGTTCGGTAGTTTGAACATTCTTTGGCATTGCCCTTCTTTGGGATTGGAATGAAAACTGACCTTTTTTCAGTCCTGCAGCCACTGCTGAGTTTTCCAAATTGCTGGCATATTGAGTGCAGCACTTTCACAGCATCATCTTCTAGGATTTGGAATAGCTCAACTGGAATTCCATCACCTCCACTAGCTTTGTAGTAGTGATGCTTCTTAAGGCCCACTTGACTTCACACTCCAGAATGTCTGGCTCTAGGTGAGTGATCATACCATCATGATTATCTGGGTCGTGAAGATCTTTTTGTACAGTTCCTCTGTGTATTCTTGTCACCTCTTAATATCTTCTGCTTCTGTTAGGTCTGTACCATTTCTGTCCTTTATCGAGCCCATCTTTGCATGAAATGTTCCCTTGGTGTCTCTAATTTTCTTGAAGAAATCTCTAGTCTTTCCCATTCTGTTGTTTTCCTCTATTTCTTTGCATTGAACGCTGAGGAAGGCTTTCTTATCTCTTCTTGCTCTTCTTTGGAACTCCGCATTCAAATGGGTATATCTTTCCTTTTCTCCTTTGCCTTTCACTTCTTTTCTCAGCTATTTATAAGACCCCCTCAGACGACCACTTTGCCTTTTTGCATTTCTTTTTCTTAGGGATGGTTTTGATCACCGCCTCCTGTACAGTATTACAAACCTCCTTGCATAGTTTTTCAGGCACTCTATCAGATTGAATCCCTTGAATCTATTTGTCACTTCCACTGTATAATCATAAGAGATTTGATTTCGGTCATAACTTGAATGGCCTGGTGGTTTTCCGTACTTTTCTTCAATTTAAATCTCCATTTGGCAATAAGGAGTTCATGTCTGAGCCATAGTCAGCTCCTGGTCTTGTTTTTGCCGGCTGTATGAAGCAAAAGTGGCGAAAGCAGACGTTCTGGCCTTGTTCCTGATCTTAAAGGAAAACCTTTCAGTCTTTCTGTGCTGAGTATCTGTGAACTGTGGGGTTTTCATTATGTGGCTTTTATTATGTTAAGATGGTTTCCTTTTAATCCTAGTTAGTCGAACATGTTTATCATGAAAGTGTTGGATTTTGTCCGATACCTGTTCTGCACTAACTGCGATGATCGTGCGGGTTCTTTCCTTCCTTCCGTTGATGTGTTAGGCTGACTTTTATGTGTCAGGCTAGTTATTCCTGCATCCCAGGAATAGCTCCCCCTTGGTCATGGTGTATAATCCTTTTAATATGCTGCTGAATTCCACTTGCTAGTGTCTTATTGAGGGGCTTTGCATCGGTGTTTATGAGAGGTGTTGGTCAGCAGTTTCCTTTCCTCATAATATCTTTGTGTGACCTTGGTATCAGGGCAGTGTTGGCCTCCGAATGTTGTCAGAATGAATTGGAAAGTATTTCCTGCTCTTCAGTGTTTGGGGAAAGTTGGAAGATTGGTTCGTCTTTGAATGTTTGGTAGAAACTCAGTGAAGCCCAGGAGGTTTTTGGTTACTGATCCAGTTTCTTTACTAGTTTTAATTCTGTTCACATTTTGTGAGTCCGTCTAGGCAGGTTTTGTGTTTCTAGGAATTTATGCATCTCTTCTAAGTTATGCAGTTTCTTGGTATATAATTGTTCATAGTTTTCTCAAACAATGCTTTTTATTTCTTTACCTTTTTTTTTTTTATATACTGTTTATTTCTATAGGATTGGCAGAAACGTCCCCTTTCATATCTGGTGTTACTAATTTGAGTCTTCTTTTCCTTTCTTAGTCAGTGGAGCTGAAGATTTGTCAATTTTGTTGATCTTTTCAAAGAACCAACTTTTGGTTTTGCTTTTTTTCTTCTGTGATGTTTTCCTATTCCCTGTTCTTAAAATCTCTGCTCTAATCTTTATTATTTCCTTCCTTTGCTGGCTTTGGGTTCAGTCGTAAAGTTAGGTTGTTAATCTGAGATATTAATAACAGCATTTATACCTGTAAACATCCCTTAATCTCTGTACCACTGTATCTTTGTTGCTGGGCAGTTTGATTATGTTGTGTCTCAGTGTGGTTCTCTTTGAGTTTATCCTATTTGGAGTTCATCGAGTTTCTCAGATGTTCCTATTCATGTCTTTCATTAGATATGGGAAGATTTTGGCCATTATCTCTTGAAATAATCTCTCTGCCCCTTTCTCTTTCTTTTTCTTCTGAGATTTCCATAAGGTGTATGTTGGTCGTCTTGAGAGTATCTGATAGGTCCCTTAGACTCTGTTCACTGACTTTGATTATTTTTCTTTCTGTTCCTCGGACCCGATCATTTCCATTGTTCTGTTATCAAGTCCACTGATTCTTCTGCTTGTCTGAGCCTTGAGTGGCTCTCTGGTGGCCTTTCCGTTTCAGCTGCCACACTCCCAGCTCTGGACTCTCTTCGCTCACTCTCATGCTTTCTGTCTCCTTATTGGCGTTTGTGCTCTGTCCGTACATTGTTTTTCTTGATTTTTTTCCACATCTTCCTTTAGTCCTTTGAGTATCTTTCGGACAGTTTTTTAAAGTCTTGTCTGGTGATCTGCCGTTTCGTCTTCCTTGAGGACGGTTTCTGTTCATTTTTTCTCCCTTTGACTGGGCCATACTTTCCTGCTTCTTTGTGTGGCTTGTGGTTTTTTATAATTGAAAACTGTACACTTGAATGTAACAAATGTGATGACTCGAGAGAGCCAAAGTTTCCTCTTCCCCAGGGTTTGCTGTGGCTCTTTTGTTTGGTTATTGTGGGCTGTCTCTGTGCTGGAGATCAGTCTGAGGTATAAACTCAAGGTGTTCTTATGCCTTTTCTTGGAGAAGGAAATGGCAACCCACTGCAGTGTTCTTGCCTGGAGAATCCCAGGGACAGCGGAGCCTGGTGGGCTGCCGTCCCTGGGGTCGCACAGAGTCGGACATGGCTGAAGCGACTCAGAAGCAGCAGCAGCAGCAGCAGCAGCAGCAGCCTTTTCTGATCCTGTACCTCTCCCTGAGTGTCTGGTTCCTTTTTAAATTCCCCTGTATCTGCTTTTGAGTGTCCTAGTCCTTGACTGTCTGGCTCCCAAAAGGGGAAAAAGAGAAAAAAAAAAAAAATGAAGGGGGAAGAAAAGAAGAATTTAAAATTTGCAGTTCTTAAATCCCATATAAGTAGCTCCAGGGGCTTTCCTGGTAGCTTGGGCGGTAAAGTGTCTGCCTATAATGCAGGAGACCCAGCTTCAATCCCTGGGTCTGGAAGATCCCCTGGAGCAGGAAATGGCAACCCACTCCGGTATTCATGCCTGGAAAATCCCATGGACCAAGGAGCCCGGTGGGCTACAGTCCATGGGGTTGCAAAGAGTCGGACATGACTGAGCGACTTCTCGTTGTCTTCTTCAAGTAGCTCCAAACCTACAGGGCGAGGCTGCCAGAACAGCTGCCTAGAAGGGGAGACAGATTCCTGGAGCTTCCTGCTCCGCCATCATCCCAGAATCCTGCTGTGTTCATCCTTGCCTGCATACTGCTGTTTCACAGTGATGGTGCAGCGTATAACCAGCATCGAGCATCACTAGGCAGTTCCCCTCTCCATGCTGCATCTTGGGCGCCTAGTGTGCGCTTTGCACCCCCAGCGTAGCTCAGGGCACACCGTGCTCCAGTGCTCAGTGGCCGATGCGTCAGTCAGAGCAGGCCTGCAGCTACCCGGAAGGCTGGCGAGAAAGCAGCCGCAGCAATGGCAGAAACAGTAGCTCCAGCTCATCTCACCGAGTGCTTTCTCTGTTGTTATTTAGTCCCTAAGCCGTGTCCAGCTCTCTGCGACCCCCTGGACTGCAGCACGCCAGGCTTCCCTGTCCTTCACTCTATCCCAGAGTTAGTCCAGACTCATGTTCCTTGAGTCAGTGATGCTGCCCAACCATCTGATCCCCTGTTCCCCACCTCTCCCCCTGCCCTTAGTCTTTCCAGCATCAGGGTCTAAAGTATTGCAGTGTCAGCTTTAGCATCAGTCCTTCCCACGAATATTCAGGGTTGATTTCCTTTAGGATTGTCTTGTTTGACCTCCTTGATGTCCAAGGGATTCTCAAAGAGTCTTCTCCAGCACCATAATTTGAAAGCATTACTTCCTCGATGTTTCCTTATGGTCCAGCTGTCTCATCTATGTATGACTACTGGAGAAGCCATGGCTTTGAGTATATGGACCTTTGTCAGCAAAGTGATGTCTCTGCTTTTTAATATGCTGTCTAGGTTTGTCGTAGCTTTCCTTCCAAGGAGCAGGCGTCTTTTAATTTCATGGCTGCAGTCCTCGTCCGCAGTGATTTTCGAGCCCAAGAAAATAGTCTGTCACTGTTTCCGCTTTTTCACTTCTACTTGCCATTAAGTGATGGGACCAGACGCCATGATCTTAGCTTTTTGGATGTTGAGTTGCAAGCCAGCTTTTTCACTCTCCTCTTTTATCCTCATCAAGAAGCTTTTTATTTCGCTTTCTGTCATTAGAATGGTATCATCTGCATACCTGAGGTTATTGATATTTCTCCTGGCAGTCTTGATTCCTGCTTGTGCTTCATCCAGCCTGGCGTTTCACAAGATGTACTCTGCATAGAAATTAAATAAGCAGGGTGACAGTATACAGCCCTGATGTACTTCTTTCCCAATTTTAAACCAGTCTGTTGTTCCATGTCCAGCTCTAACTGTTGCTTCTTGACCTGCATACAGATTTCTCAGGAAGCAGATAAGGTGGTCTGGTATTCCCATCTCTTTTAAGTATTTTCCACGGTTTGTTGTGATCCACACAGTCAAAGGCTTTAGTGTAGTCTATGAAGCAAAAATTGTTTTCTGAAATTCCCTTGCCCTCTCTATGATCTAACAATTGTTGGTAGTTTGATCTCTGGTTCCTCTGACTTTTCTGAATCCAGCTTGCTGTGGGCTGGGCAGTGTGCTAGTTGCTTGGGGGTGGCCCTGCCCTCCAGGAGCTGAGAAACATCTCCAGCTTCTCTCCCCATATGGCCTGCCCTGGGTTCCTGGCCACCTTGGTCTCTTGATTTGCCTCTAGCCTCACTGCCTCGCTGAGCCACCACCTCATGTCTTTCGTGGGTAGATTACAAGAGAAGCACCTGGTGGGCTCCTGTGACCTTTGGCAAGTCAAGAGTACAGTGGCAAGAGGAGAGAGGGTGGCCCTCAGGGTATGAACAAGGCTGGCACCAGAGACTGGGGGTCATCTGAGGTCCTCTCTGCTGGGGTATTTGGCCTCTTTCAGAGACCACACGTCTCAGCCACTTGGGGGCTCCTGCTCCCACTGCTTCTAACAAACCAGCAGCCCACACCAGCACCAGCCAAGCCTGTCTTAAAGGGCCAGAGGGTTCTTACCTTCGCAGGCCAGAGGGTCTCTTCCCAGCAGCTCAACTAGGTGTTATAGCACAGAAGCAGCTCAGTGAGTACCCAGACGGGTGTTCTAGTAGAACTGTTTGCCGAAGCAGGCAGTTGCTGTATTGGGCCCCAGGCTGTAGCTTGCTGGCCTCTGCCCTACCCTCGCCCTCCTGCCCCCTGGCTTCTGTCCTCATTCCCCTTGTCTTCTCTTTGCCATTCTGCCTTTCCTGTTCCCGTCTGCCTCTCGCCTTCCACAGCTCTGGTGGCTTTCCCTTCCTGGCGCCCCACTGTCCCCAGTCATAAGTGAGGGATGCTACTTACTTAAAGCTGGGGGATTTCATTCATCCTGCAAATGCTCCCCCACCTCACCCCCACACCGTGCAGCAGCCCTCTGGTTGCACGCCCTGGTCTGGGCAGTGTTTAGGATCTTCAGATGATCAGACATCTGGCAGACTTCCTGCCCAAGAGCCGGCCACATGCTCAAGCAGCTGACGGGTTCACTGGCCCAGGAGTGGTGGCCCTGTCCCCCTCGCACCGGGCTCTGGGTCCAGGGTGCAGACAAGGCCCTGGTGCAGCTGCCCCAGCCTGCATCTCCCTTTCTCGACTCTCTCCTGCCCACACCCACTCTGGCTCCCCATCAACCCTGAACGCAGGGACTGTTATTTGTTCTGGTCACTGCTCTGTCCCTAGGATGGCTGCAGTGCCCAGGAGTAATTGAAAAACAACAGATAAACTCCCCATGAATAATTAAAAACAGATGGATGCTGCTGCAGAGCGTTCCAGATACTGCTGCTTCAGGGGCTCAAGCTCCAAAACCCCCTCTTTCAGGAACTCCCTGAATACCCCTCCCCTCAGGTGCTGGGGACGTTTATGCCCAGGGAGTGTTCTTGAGGGGTTGACTGGGGTGTATGCAGGATTCATCCAGTTACTAAACCTGCCAGGAAGGACTTGTCTACCATGAAATGGTGAGATCAGGCCTCCTGCCAGGGAGGGAGCCACTCTGAGAGGTGCAGATAGAGCTGGGAGGCTCGTCCTGGGCCCTGGGTCTCCTTGTTCCCCGGAGCTCACCACTGATCTCATCCCTCTTACCCACAGGGTCAGCTGGCAGTCGGTCAGGAGGGTCAGTGGCCCCACCGGGCTCCCCTGTCTACCTTGACCTGGCTTACCTGCCCAGCGGGGGCAGTGCCCGCCTGGTGGATGAGGAGTTCTTCCGGCGGGTGCGTGCGCTCTGCTACGTCATCAGCGGCCAGGACCAGCACAAGGAAGAGGGCATGCGGGCCGTCCTGGATGCGCTTCTGGCTGGCAAGCAGCAGTGGGACCGGCCGCTGCAGGTGTGTGATGACCGGGGCATCGGCTCCTGGTGCTGGGCGGGGCAGCACTTCCCGGTGTCTTCCTGCCAAACCCACACAGTCCTATGAGGCTGGTGTGACCTTCACCCACATCCAAAGAGGGAGTGGGGCTCAGAGGAGCTAATCCCTGTCCCCAAGGCTGTGCAGCTATGAGGGCAAGTGCAGGACTCACCCCGCTCGCGGGCTCTGTTCCTGTTACGCCACTTCTTTTCTACAGCGCCCCTGGGTGAGGTTGCAGGGTGGGGCTGGTTTGATCACCTCACCTGAGCCCTGGCATTGAGTCTCCCCAGTATTATGAGGATCAGCCAGGAGGAAGGGGTGGGGTGTATGGTGTCCACGCATGCTGACAATTGACCCTTGAAGGCTGGGGTTGTCCCCATGAGAACCCTTGAAATACAGCCTCGAAGCACAAGGTAAATTTGGGTAGAAGGAGCCTCCAGTACCTGGCCAGCCACACAGTCCGAGTGTGCTGACACCTGGTCAGGCACACAGGTTAGAGAGCGGCTGGGAGGGAGTGTTCCGAGCAGAGGCAGGAGCACGCCGTATTCAGGGAGCTGGCGGGAGGTCTGGGCGAGGGAAGCGGGGACATAGCAGGGGAGTAGTTGGGGAGGGAAGAATGGAGAGGAATTGGCAGAGGAGTGATCTGGTCTCCGGGCTGTGAAAGGGCGCTCAGGGTGCCATGGGAAAGAAAAGGCACTTCAGGGACAGGCCGGCCGCCGGCTGCAGACACCTCGGCTGGAGAACGGAGGCAGCGCAGATGTGGTCAGAGAAGGGGCCTCCTATGCCTTGGGGCTGGGCCGGGAGGGCAGAGGGTGCGCCCCTCACCACCGGTCCGTCTGTCCCCCCCGCAGGTGACCCTGATCCCCACCTTTGATTCGGCGGCGATGCACGAGTGGTACGAGGAGACACACACCCGGCACCAGGCTCTGGGCATCACCGTGCTGGGCAGCAACAGCACCGTGTCTATGCAGGACGAGGCCTTCCCCGCCTGCAAGGTGGAGTTCTAGCCCCCCGCCCCGGCACCCCCGGCGCCTGCCGCTGTCCTGGGATGCGCCGCGTCAGAAATAAACCGGGTGCAACTCAGCTGTGGCCTCAGTTCCTTCTGCCGGCAGGAGACGCGGCCGCACTCCAGACGTCACTGCTGCCATGGGGTGGTCCCCAGTGTGGGGAGGGACAGCCTCTGCGGAATCCCCAGCAGCCTCCAGGTCAGATGTGCTCTGGCCCCCGTGTCACAGGTGGAAAACGCAGGCCTGGGGAGGCAGTACCTTCCAGGCCAGTGGAGCTGGCTGCCTACATCAGCCCTCCAGCCCAGCACCTGTGCCCGTGGGTCCCCCAGTTTATAGACAGGAAAGCAGCTGCCAAACCCCAGCCGCACAAACCAAGGTGAGATCTGAGCCCTGACTCTGCTCCCGAGCCATTTCAACAGAAATGACCCTCTGTTCCTAGAGATAATTGACGCTCATGGCAGGACAGTCTTACACTCTACAGCAAGCTCTCAACTCATTATCGTCCGGGAAATTTTTGCAGACACTAATGCCCGTGGCCAGCGTTTTTATTTTGGCCGGCCAAGATTTTATTCTGTTATTTCACTAACACTGTGTGGGTTATTACATTCAATAGTTGCACCTGACACACCTGTGAAGTCTTCTCCAGCGCCGTGAGTTTCATTTTCACTTCTGTGTCAGAATCAGTCACTAAAGTTTCTTGTCTTCCCGTTGGTCTAACATTCACATTGTCTGAACCGGAACTATCTTCTGAAGAACTGCCACCTTTGGAGACACTACTGTGTATTTCACTCGGACAGTCGGAGCAGGTATCTGCGATAAAATTCACTGAAAAGTTCTCCCCTCAAAATTTAGCAATGCATCATTTTTGAGGAATGTATGGTAACTTGTGTTTATAAAATACACAAGGTTGGAACTGACGGAGGGAAACGTGAATGATAGCGACAATCGAGAATTGTGTGGAGAACCGTTGATCAGTTTTAAGCTCTGACAACTTTGCCTGGTGTTGTCAGCTGTGTTACTGTCTAAATATTGATGCGTCTTTGGTCAATACTGTTCAGGTAACAAAAGATGCATTCGTATGTCTTCCGTCGGCAATGTGTTTAAAACGCAGTCTGAAACCTACAAGCTACAAAACACAATCTCCTGATGGACCCACTCCCTGATCTCTCTGTTCTGCATGTATAGGAACAGCTAGATGTAATTTTCAGTAAGATGCCATCTCACTGGATTGGATGGCGACCTAAAAAATGTGACAAGTGCTAGCCCCTCAGTACCTTCCTCGTTTTCCTGTAAGGAGAGACTCCTTAGTCTGGGGTCTGAAGAAGGGTTACTGTTTATCCACGAGGCCGTGTCACCCTGATTTTTCATCTTGAGTGCAGGTGCTGCCTCCTGTTCTCATTTCATTTCTTTCCAGGGACATTTTCTTATATTTATTTTTAATTAGTTCAATTTTTTTATTTAGACATTTGTCTTTGTCTCATCCACATATCATAATCTTTTTTTCTAAATAGGCACAATAAACTTGTTAAAATTTTTAATTGTAAAAAAGTGCATAACATAAAATCTGCCGTTTTAACCACTAATAAACTCTTGCATTGTAAATTTTTTTTTCCCAAATTTGCCTTTCAGTTTTGTTTAGGAGCAGTTTTGCTGTAAACATTTTATTTTTATGATTTTCAAACCTCAGTTCTTTAAATGTCTCTCCTTTGTGCTTTTAGAGGTCCTTTCACAGTTGGCACAAATTCTCCCAAGCTTGGTGTGTGTTTGTTTTCTTTTTCCTGTCTATTTTTACCCACGTAGGGCTTATTTTGGGATGAAGGGAGAGGTAGGGATTGCCCCAACCTGGACAGTTCCATTTTCAATGCGATGTACAGATTCAAAACACGCCTTCCTCCCTGAAAAAGATCCCAAATGTGTTACTGTTTATTTTCCAAATCTATACTAATCCATCGCCAACTTTTCTGGCCATCTCCTTGCTTTCTCTGGTATAGATTTCTGTGCCTCAATAGGTCATCAGGCAGGTTCTTTCTCCTCAGTTTTACTTTTTCCCTTCATAAAAGGTTGTTTTTACATTCTCATTCCTCTTGGAGCTCTAGAATCTCCACAGAGGGGGCCCAAACATATGCTTCAGAAAAGCTGTCAACTTCTGCTTCTGACCAGATCGTGGGCTAGAGTCCCAATAACAACAACTAAAATTGCTGGGTGAAAATGAGTTAAGTGTTGGTTAATGTATCAGTGAGCACCCAAAAAATGAGGAACAGTCAGAGGCCAGAACGGTGCAGACAGAAACCCCAGGAAGGAAAAAGGAAGCAGCTTTTCTGTTACACAAGGCACTCTTCATCTTCTTTTCATGGACCTTCAAGATGGTGTGTCTGATAAGTAGAGACCTCAAAGCATGAAGCAGACATCAAAATAAGATCTTCCCAAAGGTGGAAAGCAACCTTAGGTGAATGACATGGTTTAAAGCAGTCCAGGACGCTGGAGACCCTGGGGGAACTTTCAACTAATCTTAAAGAGTGAGCCAGCACCAAAATTCACAGCCTGTCAATGCCAGTGGCGAAGACCTGGTGTGTGTAATCCTGGTGTTTTGGCTATGTTTAATCCTGAAAATGAACAAAGTGCAAGAGACAGTAATATTTGTAAAAGAGCCAAATAGGACCAAGAGAAATGAAAAAGCAAATAATTGGGTTGGATCAACAGTGAACTGTAGGTAGCTGAAGAGAAAATAGGTGAACTGAAAGATGGAACTGAATGAGTTTCCTAAACAGGGGAAGGGAAAAGGGGGATGAGGAGGCAGAGGCAAAGTCTGAAGGGGATAACGGTGGAGAACTTTTCAGAAGTAACGAGAGGTGTCAATTCCCTTGCATTCAGAAAGCCAGCCAAATCCCAAGCAGGATATATAAAAAGACAGCTTGGCAAACCTAGACAGCGTATTAAAAAGCAGAGACAGCACTTTGTTGACAAAGGCCCATCTAATCAAAGCTATGGTTTTTCCAGTAGTCATGTACGGATGTGAGAGTTGGACCATAAGGAAAGCTGAGCGCCAAAGAATTGATGATTTCGAATTGTGGTGTTGGGGAAGACTCTGGAGAGTCCCTTGGACTGTAAGGACATCAAACCAGTCAATACTAAAGGAAATCAACCCTGAATATTCATTGGAAGGACGGATGCTGAAGCTGAAGCTCCTATACTTTGGCCGCCCGATGTGAAGAGCGGATTCATTGGAGAAAGACTCTGATGCTGGGAAAGATTGAGGGCAGGAGGAGAAGGGGATGACAGAGGATGAGATGGTTGGATGGCATCATCGACTCAATGGACATGAGTTCACGCAAACTCAGGGAGATAGTGAAGGACAGGGGAGCCTGGGGTGCTGCAGTCCGCGGGGTCGCAGAGTCAGACACGACTGAGCAACTGAAGAACAGTGCAGAAAACCAAAGTCAACAAGGAAAGCAAGAATAGTAGACGCGGAGAGCTCCTCAGCCCCACACATGAAACTCAGGACACAGCCGGGCACCGTCTTAAGCAACCCAGAAGTTCTCATTCAACAGAAGCATCTTTGGAGGGTGAGAGAAATGAAGACCCTTGTTGAGTGAAATCCTGAGGGAATTTTTTTAGGTAGAAAATGATCCAAGTGGAAGAGCTGACTTGCCCAAGGAAACAGCAAAGAAGTTTGAATAACAGCTGAAGTGTCACCCTAGTTAACGAGAATTATAGTATCCAATATGTAGGATGAAAAATTGCATTAGGCAACAGTGGCAAATAAGTAAAAACTTAGTGGAGTAAGCTTTTAAAATCTTGACATTGAAAAGAAAAAAAAATAAAATCTTGACATTGTTTGAGGGGAGAGTAACATAACTGCTTAGTTGAGCAGAGTAGCAGTATTAATAGTTACAGTAAATACTGGGTGAACAGAACTAGTCTATAACTTCCAGATTAGTAGAGGGGAGAAATCAGACTGAAAAAGAAAATCCCAAATTCTTCCATAAGGAAACAGGTACAAATAGAAAGCACAAGATAATGAAAATACATACATAAAAATTTGCCAGTTATTAAGTAAATGCAGACAGGCAGAAAACTCCAGTTAAAAGATAGATTTTTTTTTCAAACTGTATTTTTTAGTCTAGTTTTTGTGCTGCTTGCAAGAAACATCCAAACTTGAAGATGCTGAACTTTTGAAAGTAAATGATGGGGGAAAAAGAAAAGAATAAACCTGGGAAATACTAAAGAAAAAAATTAAAGCTGACATATCCACACTAATAAAGTTTTATTTTTGGTGTATTACATAGAAATAAGGGATTTCCTGGGTGGCTCAGTGGGTAAAGAACACGCTTGCCAATGCAGGAGACATGGGCTGGATCCCCTGGGTTGGGAAGATCCCCTGGAGGAGGGCGTGGCAACCCACTCCAGTATTCTTTCCTGGAGAATCCTCATGGACGGAGGAGCCTGGCAGGCCACAGTCCGTAGGGTCACAAAGAGTTGGACGTGACTGAAGCGACAGCACAGACACCCTAGAAATAAGAACTATCAAATGAAAGCTTTTAACTCACCAAAAAGATGTAACAGTTCCAAATTTGTATGCGTCTAATAACAGGGCCTCAAAGTTATGAACCACCAGAGGGAGTAAGTTTATCTTTAAAAGGAAAATCTAGGGGCTTCTCTGGGTCCAGTGGTTAAAACTGTTTAAGACTTCAAGCTTGCACCATTAGGGGGTGCAGGTTCAATCCCTGGTTGGGGAACTAAGATCCCACATGCCACGCAGCAGGGCCAAAAAAAATTTTTTTTTAATCTATTAGTAGGTTTTCTAATATTGATCTGTCTTTACGTTCCTAGAAGAACACCTGGATTATATTTCTTTTATTATATTTTTATTTCAGTAAGTTGTGTGTGTGTTGTGGGGAGCAGGGAGGGTGCTGGGCTTTTGCCCTCAACACTTGGCGGATCTTTCCCTGCCCTTCAGATTTCCCATGCTGCTGTATTTCACCCTCACCCAGCAGCCCAGCATGACAGAGCGTCCACCACCTAGAACATCGGGTGGCCAGACAGGAAGGGGACGTGACAAACCAGGCACCAGCGCCTAAGGATTTCCAGCAGGAAGCCATGTGGCACCTGCACTCACGTCTCATTGGCCAAAGCAAGCCACATGACTCTGCCCAATACAGGAGCTGGAAGGTAGATACTCCTCTCTTGTACCCAGAAGGAAGAGAATCAAATAGTGATGGAAATCAATGAATAGCCACTGACAAGTCCCCCCAAAGAGATAGTTTCATTCTGGCAAGCAGGAGGTTTGGCAAGCTTGTTCTAATAAATAATTTTTTCTTTTTTTTTTTTGGTGTTGCGGGCCATAGAGTCTGTCCAGACCTCAATTCTGCTGTTATAGCTGAACAAATGGAAATAAATAGCTGCATTCCAATAAAATCTTGTTTACAGAAAGAAACCAGTGGGCTGGATTACAAAGGGCTGTGGTTTACCAACACCTGGTGTCAGGCATTACTCTGACTTCCCATCTTACCTCTTAGAGCAGTTAGGGACCTGGAGTTCCCCACCCCCTTTCTCCTCTCTCTCCTCTCTGCTTCTTCCCTCCCCACCCCAGTCTCTGCTGACAGCTGTCTGGCCCAGCTTCTACAGAGCATGCACTAAAAATACCCCAGCAGCAGCCTGAGCACCAGGGGCCCTGGAGCCCTGGCAGGAGCCAGATGTGTGACCCACGTGTGACCTTGTCCTGGGCACCCACTGTGGGCGCCACCTGCTCATCAGCAGCCCCTCCCCGATACTTGCCCAGAGCCTGAGCAACAACCACCCCCTGATTTCTTGGTGTTGCTCCAACGTCTGGATCACGCCTCCAGGCCTTTGCACCCAAGGTGTCCCCTCCCTGGAATGCCACCGTCCAGCCTTGCATCAGTCAACACATACTGGCTGCTGCCCTGTCGGGGAGCAGTGTCAAGTAGGGGAGCCAGACATATAGGAGGGGCCAACACCCCGCGAGGCTGGGCATGTTGGGTGCCACTGGGTGCCAGAGGAGTCCACCACACCTGGGGGTGGGGAAAAACTGAGGATGCAAAGGATTAAGCCAGAATTAGGGGACGGCCGAGAGCAAGGGTGGCAGCGGGACCTGCAGAAGCAGAGGCTTGGTCTTTTTGAGGAACCGAGAGGAGACATAAAATTGAAGCCTCAAGAACACTGGGAGGCTGGGGGTGGAGCCATCCCTACAGCTTCATGGACACCCCACTGAGCAGATGGAACTTGCCCTTCAAAGGACCGGGTGTTGGAAGAGACCAGCTAAGCTGAGGAGCCGTGAGCACACCAGGATTGGCATGTAGAGTTGGCAGTCTTTCCAGAGGGGCTTGGGGCGGGGCCAAGGGGACCTGGTCCCTGGTGGGGCGTGGCCAGGGCACTTATCTGGAAAGATGTGGACTCTTGGAAGGCCAAGATGGAAGGGGGAGGGGTAGCCTTTCTCCGAGAGAGCGACATAAAACCTCTCATCTTCCAAACCCACCACCTAGGGATCCTTCTCCAGGAAGCCCTCCCTGCTCTCTTTCTGGTCCCCACCCCCAGCCCAGGGCCTCCTCTGGCTGTTCCTGACCCACTCCCTTTTAAACGCCACCCTGGATTTCCCCGGCGCTCCAGTAGTTAAGAGTCTGTCTGCCAATGCAAGGGACATGGGTGCGATCCCTGGTCTGGGAAGATCCCACATGGCAAGGGGCAGCTAAGCCCAGGCCACAACTACTGGAGCCCTCTCTCTGCCCCAAGAGAAGCCACAGCAGTGAGAAACCCTCGCACCTCAACCAGAGAGAGCCCCCGCCCACCTCAACCACAGAGAGAGCCCCCGCCCACCTCAACCACAGAGAGCCCCCCACCTCAACCAGAGAGAGAGCCCCCGCCCACCTCAACCACAGAGAGAGCCCCCGCCCACCTCAACCAGAGAGAGCCCCCGCCCACCTCAACCAGAGAGAGCCCCCCTCACCTCAACCAGATAGAGACCCCCCACCTCAACCAGAGAGAGCCCCCCCACCTCAACCACAGAGAGCCCCCCCACCTCAACCAGAGAGAGCCCCCCCACCTCAACCACAGAGAGCCCCCCCTCACCTCAACCACAGAGAGCGCCCCCCCGCCCGCTCACCTCAACCAGAGAGAGCCCCCCTCACCTCAACCAGAGAGAAACCCCCCACCTCAACCAGAGAGAGACCCCCCACCTCAACCAGAGAGAGACCCCCCACCTCAACCAGAGAGAGACCCCCCCACCTCAACCAGAGAGAGCCCCCCTCACCTCAACCAGAGAGAGCCCCCCTCACCTCAACCAGAGAGAGCCCCCCACCTCAACCAGAGAGAGCCCCCCTCACCTCAACCAGAGAGAGCCCCCCCACCTCAACCAGAGAGAGCCCCCCCACCTCAACCACAGAGAGCCCCCCCTCACCTCAACCACAGAGAGCGCCCCCCCGCCCGCTCACCTCAACCAGAGAGAGCCCCCGCCCACCTCAACCAGAGAGAGAGCCCCCGCCCAGCTCAACGAGAGAGAGCCCGTGCACAGCAATGCAGAGCCAGCACGATCAAAACCAGATCACTTTAAAACACCACCCTGTCCACCAGCAAGTCACTCTTGTGCTGCCTTCTGGGCTGCAACCAGCGTTGCTGCTGGGACAGGACATGGCTGGCACCCTACCTGTATAGCATGTGCCTTTTCCCTTCCTGACTTACAGTAGGTGCTCGGGCAACGTTGGTTGTGTTCCAGCTTGGCGGCACTGGGACCGTGGCCTGGGGAATATTACTTAAGCTCTCTGGACCCCACACCTTCATCCCACACCCAGTCACAGAAGATTGGCATGAACCTCCGGGTACCCTCGAACTGTATTGGTGGTGACCAGACACCTGAGATCCCTTCCCTATCCCCAGACAGGCCTGTTCTGCATCCTGTCCCCATGCTCACATCTTCTGCGATCCAAGGTCAGGACCGGTGAGAGCTCAGGCCTCAGTGCACCTGGGCCAAGCCCTGCCTCTGACATGTCTTCGTGTGTGACTTCAGAGAGCGGCCTCTTGTCTATCAGCCTTAGTCCCTGCACCTGTAAGACAAGAATCAAAGCCCTCTCCCCACCTTGCCCCTGGCCCAGGCTTGAGGAAGCCACGTATGGGGGTATGAATGAAGTTCAGACACCACCTAGCTAGCGTGGGTGGTGCCAGAGCCCCCACGGACCTCCCAGCTTCTGATGGGGAGGGCGCCAAGCCTAACTGCCCCAGCCCTGAGGGGTTATCTCTGAGCTGAAAGAAAGCCAGACCAGAGCTACCACGCAGGAACTGAGAGCCAAGTTACCAGTCAGATGGGGAACTGAGAGAACTCCCGGAGGAGGGGACAGCAGAAGCAAAGGCTCTGAGGTGAGACCAACTTTGCGGAACTGCCATGAGAGGAGCAAGGCCAGACTGTGCGGGCCTGGAGGGCTTAGGGATGGGGAGGCCCGGGGTGTAGGGTCTTTACTGAGGGTCCTGGGCACTGGGGCAGGGTTTGGAGCTAGAGAGGCAGGTGATCACTTTCTATTTGAAACCTGCTCCCTGTGGGTACAAGTTAACATCCTGAGCCTCTATATCTGTAGCCCTGAATGGAATAATTCAGCAAATGGAGAGGGGATGGTAGGAGCCAGGTTTCTCCCTATTGGAGCAGGAGATTTATAGACAGGCAAAGTAGAAGTTTAGGAGGATCAGTTTAGTAAATGTAAAGGTATCTGTATGAATTCATGTTTAATTCCTATAGATACAGTTACGTATGGGAATATATATAGATCTGGGTATATATACAAGTTAATATACACACATATATGTCCTTGCTCTGTCCACTGAGAGGGCCTAGAAGCAACTATACTCCAGTAGTGATGAGCACACTTACTGCCCAAATGCTGGTTTTCTAAAAGTATTTTCCAATGAAGGATACCAGGGCTGCTCCTTGGAGAAAGGCTGATTTTAGGACTAGGGGAGGAAGTATATCAGATGAGCTTGAAGCATGTTGTAGTGACAAAGAAAGGGAAGTGCTAAAAGAGAAAAAAAGACAAGACAAAAAGACAAAAAAAGCAAAAGACGGGGGTGTGCCAAAGCAACATGAGAGTCAATTGAATGAGCTTCCAATGGCCAAAGCTGGAACAATTTGAACAAGAAAATCAATAAAGTAGTATTGGGTTATAACCCAAAGTATAGAATAAATATCCATGATTCCATACCGATATGGGAGAAGAAACTTATTTCCCATCAGAGGAATTCCAAGTAATTTTTTGCCCTTGAGGTAGGAGAGAGTGATTCCTTATCCCTTGGATGTGGACTGTAAATAGTGACTTCCTTCCTAAGGGTAGAGCTTGGAAAGGCGGCAGAGACTAACCTGATAATGGAAACCCCTGCCAGACTCTGCCTTAGCCAGGCAATCTGAACATCACTGAAATTTCATGTTGAAGGCGTGTGCCCCGGACACAGTGTGATGAGGGGAGGTTTCACCTCTGTGATCTTCTAATCCACCACCCCAGTCAAACCCAGAGAAAAACATCAGGCAAATTTCCATTGTGGCAATCATATAACAGTATATAAACATATCAAATCAACATGTACTACACAGGAGATTCACACAATATTATATGTCAAACACAAATTTAAAAAAAATTTTTTTAATCCCCATTGAGGGACATCCTACAAAATACCTAACCAGTTCTCAAAACTGTCAAGGTCATTTATATCAAAAATGTCTGAGAAAACTGCTTAATTCAGAAAAGCCTAAGACATATGATGACTTTATTTCCCGGGGTCCTGGGACGGAAAAAGAAAATTAGGGAAAACTGAGGAAATCTGAATAATGTATGCATTTTAGTTAATAATAACAACTCATGTGATAAATGTACCATATTATGTCAAGTGTTAATACTGAGTGTTAACAGGAGAAATTGGATGTGGGATATACAGGAACTCTCTGTAATATCTTCATAGGAATTCTGTAAATTGAAAACTGCTCCAAAATTTAAAATGTATTTTTAAAAACCTCTATAGGGTTTCTCCGGTGGTCCAGTGGTTAAGAATCTGCCTTGCAATGCAGGGGACACAGGTTCAATCCCTGGTCTGGGAAGAGCCTACATGCCACATGGCAGCTAGACCTGTGTGCCACGACGACTGAGGCTACACACTGCAACCAGTGAAGCCTGTGCTCCAGAACATGAGAAGCCGCCGCAATGAGAAGCCCATGTGCCATCGCTAGAGAGTAATCCCTGCTCGCTGCAACTAGAGAAAGGCTTTGTACAGCAACAAAGACCCAGAGCAGCCAAAAACAAGGTAAGTAAATCTTTGCTGGGGGGGAGCCCTATAGTTGCCATGTGGAACAGCGATTGTCAGGAGGAAGGGGTAAAGGCAAGAAGAGGCACACGTACCAATAGGGAGCCGAGGCAGCATCCAGGCTGCACCCTGGGCCCAGGCCACTGCAGGGTACAGGAAACGAGCAAACTGTGACCAGTGTGGATGATGAAGGGAAGAGAAGGATCTCAGAGACTCCCAGGCCTCTGGCCAGGTTCCTGGGCGGCCTTTCTAAGCTGGGGAGCCTGGTGGAGGAGTAGGCCTGGAGGCAAGCAGATCAGCCAGGAACAGAGATTTGAATCTCTGTGGGAGGACCTACAGGCACTGTATGAATCTCATTTTAAGAGCACTCACTTGAGGGCGACTGGAGCCTCTCAGGTTTATGACATGACAACATTCTGAAGGATGGCTCTCCCCAACCCCTGGGACCAGATCCTGAGGTTGCCTGCATCAGGCTGTAGACCTGCTGTGTAGCCTGCAGGAGCCTTCTCTGAGCCTCAGTTTTCCCATCTGTAAAATGAGAATCAATATGTGCCGCTCACAGGCTTGTAGGGGAGGAATCAGAAGAGTCCTTCTCAGTGCTTGTCACACATTTGGAGACTCTTCCCACCGAGTCTCAGGTAGAAGGAACCGGATCTATTGCTTTAAATTATGCAAATAAATGCGGGTAGCGGGGCGGGGAGATTAAAAAATGGAGCCGCACCCCCCAGACAATCAGCGCGCAGGGCTGGTGGAACTGGCCGCCTAAATTGCCCAATGGCTGGCCGCGCGCGCTCGCAGCCCGCCCCTGCCTCGCAGCCCGCCCCTGCCTCCCAGGCCGCCGCGGAGGTGGGGACTCTCCCGGCCACGCCCCGGAGGCGGGGCCATCCGGCGGCAGCGCCGCAGCCGCCGAGGGAGGGGACGGGAGGGGAGGAGAGGGGAGGGGCGGGGCGGAGCGGGGCGGGCTCGGGTATCAGCTACCGAGCCGCAGGTGGCGGCGGGCGCGGGGCTCGGCCCGAGCTCGGGAGGTGAGTGCTGTTCCCTGAAACACCCCGAACCCCCCTGGCCCGCGCAGCACCCCGTGCGCACCGCGCGTGGCAGCCCGGAGGCTCCAGGGTCGAAGGCGCGGCGGGATGTGAGGGACAGAGAACAGAGGGTGGGGGGCTGCGCGGTGGGTACCCGGTCCTTCCTCCTCCTCCCGCGTGATAACCGGGGATCCGCGGAGGGAGATAGAGACCCCTCCTAAATCCTCCATCTCCTGGCCTAGAACTGGAGCGTGCAGCGGGGCTGCTATGAATCGAGACCCCTCCCCAAAATCCCTTTATTCTAAGCCTGGATCTGGGTCTAGGTTCCAGAGCTGCAAAGATGAGCTTGTCGCTCTCCCTCGAGCCTGGGACCCAAGACAGATGAAATGGAGACCACCCCCAATTTCCCTCTTCCCAGCTCTGGCCTGTAGGTCGCCCCACCCCACCCCACCCCCGGCCCTGAGACCAACATGAGGAACCCCTTCCTCTGTGAACCCCTCCTCTGTGAACCCCTATCTAGGCCTGGCTAAGGAGCTGGGGGTCCCCTGGTCCCTCCTCTAGAGTGTCTTTTTCTAGCTCCCTACCACAAGGATGGGATAATGGAGGGACATTTCACTGGCATCCTCTGCAGGGACCCCAAGATTGGAATTCTGGGGAGGGTCAGATGGAGTCCCTTGCCTGGAAGGTCCAGGCCTGGCCAGGCTTGGAAAGACCTGGAGCATGGACTCAGTGGTGGTCCCTGCTTCAGTGGGAGATGGGCAGTGAGCATCTGTTCCCAGGGATTAAAATAAATCGAGGTAAATTAGGATCTTGCTGGAGGCTGACTGAAAGTGGGGTGCGGAGGAGGGTTGGGGGTGGGCGGCCCCTCCATCTGCTTCAGATCCCGGAATTCGCCTGCCTCATCTGCAGTAGGTACCAGCAGGTAGCTTCGGATGGACCTGCCTCACTGGTGACCTTGGACAGATGACAGACCTCCCTGAGCCTGTATTATTATTATTATTTTTAATTTGAAAGTGGGATTGAGGCTTCAAAGCTTGTACTCTACTGATTCTGAAATCCACCCACTCCATCTTTTGCTAAATTGTGACTCCACCCTTTTGCTAAAGATGATGGTCAGAGGAGAGAGAGAGATAGGTTTGGAGATCCCTCCATATGCCTTGCTGGCCTCAGAGCCTCAGTTTACTGCACTGTAAAATGGGCTGATGGTCACACTCTGGCATTGCCAGAAGAGTTGCTTTGCCAGACAATAAAACGTATTACCAAGCTGCTATCATCAGAACAGGGGCTCCTCCACCCTCGTCACACTGGCGGGACTGCCCGGGGCATATCCTGACCCACATACCTTCACCCACGCCAGGGGCAAGCCAGTACCTAGATAGGATATCCTGGGCAGGACGAGGTGGGAGGTGCTGGGGCAGTCTATCCCCTGTCCCTTGGGGCTCTGTCCCTGTGGTGGGGGTGCAAGTCCAGAGTTCCCAGGTTCAAATCCAGCTTTCCTGTGAGTGGCTTTGCCCCTTTGCACCTTGGTGTGTCCCTCTATGAAATGGGCTGAATTCCCCTTGGAAGATCAGAGCAGACTGGCAGAACGGGAGTGCTGTAAATGTAGACATTGTAATACTATAGTCATTATCGTATTATAATCATTACCATATTGTAATTATAATACTAATTGCAATATTAGTGAGTATAAACAGGGTCAACAGCTGATTCAGGTCAGGGCAGGATAGGAAAGGAGGAAACCTGCAAGGGTATTGCCTGCTGTGTCTCCAGAGCTCAGTAGTCAGTTGGTGCTCAATAGGTGTTGGCCAAGGAAAGTGATGGAGAGAGAGGAGACAGCAGGGAAGACTGAAAAACTCCTGAGCAGAAGCTCAGAGGCTGTTCACCACCCAGTTACTGTATGACATGGGGCCACTGCCTCAGTTGCCTCACTGGGGGTGATGGCTGAGTTGAGACCCCGCCTGCAAGTGCTACTGTGAGAATCAAGCCAGACTGTGTAAATGGGCACAACCCTGGTGGCCAGCCCTAGAGGGGAGCAAGTGCATGACAGAGTTGGTCCTTGAAGCAGCATAGCCAAGAGGCCGGTCACAGGAAAAGAAGAAAAGGACCCCAAACTGGAGTCCGAGGGAGAGCAAAATGATAGATCCTGTTTTGCAGAAGCCTAGAGGCCCAGAGAGGTCAGGGGCAGCCCAAGGCCACCTACTGAGAGGTCAGGAGTTCCAGACAACCCGACAGGAACAGGAGCCCTGCCTTCTTTGCTGACTTGGTTCCTGTCTTGTTTTATCTGCTCCCAGACCTGCTCAAATGCTGAACTGGCGAGAAACCCCAGGGTTTTGGGAATTGATGCTGGGGAGGCTGGATCTCCAGGCAGCGCCCAGAGCTTATGTCAGCCATCTCTGGGAAGGACTCTGTTCCCCACTTCCGGCAGCCAGAGGATGGGGGCATCCGGGTCAGCTGACAGCCTGCTTTGTGACCTTGGGCAAGGACCTGTCCATCTCTGGGCTTTGCCCTGGCACTGAGGAGGCTGGGAGACCTGGGTTCACACAGGGCTGACTTCTCCATCAGACACAGTGACCACCATGTCTCAGGCACAACCTTGGAGTCCGTAAAGATGTTTTTAACTTCTTTTAAAATCAGAAGGGGGAAAAAACCCCAGGCTTTGGGGTCAAAGAAAACATTTAATATATGGTATTAATATATTTGTCTCTATGTCAAATGTAGTTGTAAAAATAGGGTAAACTCTTTTTTTAGTGGAGGAAGGGACTCTGAAAGCAAAAGCGCCTCAGGCCTATGGAAGGCCTCATGCCACCCTGGGTTTGAGTCTTGGTGCTCCCATTCACAGGCTGTGCAACCTTGGGCACATCGACTCCCCTCTCTGAGTCTTGGGTTTCCCACCCCTACCCACTGAAGCAGGCATCACTGGCCCACCTAAGAATGGTGAGATGTGGAATGTTTCATCTACATGGTTGGTGCTCAAATTTGTGGGTACTATTATTTGACAATTGTTATCAAGATTGTATTTGCTCGCTAATGATAGCCCCAAGGTGGGGGCCTCAGCTTTCCCACCCAGCACCTGCTCAGTTCTAGGGAGGTCCCAGGGGTGCTGGTCTGGCGGGGGAGGTGAGCTGGCGGTTGGGCCATGGGCGGGGCGGGGTGAGCTTCCTGTCCCCCAGGCACAGGGGCCTCAGCTAACGGAAGCGGCAGGAGCCACGTGGTTATCTCCTGGTACCCGCCCTGTCTCAGGGGCTCTGTTCCCACTCGCTGTCTGGTGAGTTTGAGCTCAGGCCAGGAGGCCCCCGTTGCTCCTCCTTTCCCGTCTCAGGGACAGAAGGGAGACCCTCCTACCTGGCCCGGGTTTCGAGAGAAACAGTAGGTGTCACTTCCTGGGCCTACTCAGGGTCACCCTTTGCTCTGCCGCTGTGCTCCCCGACTTTACAACCCTGAGCGGCAGGATGGATGGCAGGGCGGTCGCGGAAATATGGCGAACCAGAGCCACATGTGGTAGTTTCGAACAGGGGTTCTTCAGCAGACAGGTCAGGGACAAAGCCATAGTGACCTGGGGACAGTCGGTGACCTCTCTGTGGTTCAGTTTCCTCATCTGTAAAGTTGATATTGAGCCCCGCGTTGTGCTTGTGAAGGTTGAATGAGTGTGCATTGCCTGAAAGGAGCTGGACCCAGTGTCGCACTCACACTGGTGTTCAGTGTGTGTGTAACGGGGAGGGGCAATCTAATGGGAGCTGTGAAAACAGTAGCAAAGATTCTTGGTTTGGGGGGAACTTAGGCCCTCTGGCTCCTAGGATCTTCTAGACCTGTGCTGTCTAGCAGGACTTCATCTGTGCTGTCTAGTACAGTGGCCACCAGCCTTGTGTGGTTACTGAGCCCTGGAAATGAGGCTGGCACAACTGAAGAAGTAGGAGGTTAATTGTATTTAATTTTATTTAGTTTAAAATTAAGTTGCCACATGGGGGCTAGCGGTTCCCATTATCAGTTAGCATAGCTCCAAGGGATTTGGAAATGCTCAGGGTCTAGGTCACGGCCAAAATCTAAGAAACGAGATGGGAATTTAGGGCTTTTCCCTCTTTGGATGTCAGCTTTGTATGTCCCCAGTTAGACTAGGTTTCCTTATGGGCTGCACTGGGGGCTGGAGTTTCTCAGGGGTCCCAGTGCCACCCAACACAGGGTGGTGGTTGGGAATATTTGTTGAATAAAATAATTGTTTGCTTGGTGAACTCCTATTCATGCTTTAAAACCCCAAATCCCATGCCCTCTTCTTTAGTTCAAGTCCCCCAGCCGAATCATCTCATGGACCCTGGTATTGTCCTGGCCAGGTAGGCACATGGTGAGTGCTAGGTGACTTATGGAAGTCATGTAACCGGAGGATAGCTGATAATGGGTCAAATTAAACTCAAGATTAGAAAACTGTGGCTTAGAGAGGAGCAGCCTTGCCCAAGGTCCTTGCTCAGTCCTTTCTAGTGAGGCCCAGGTAGCTTTCCCATCCCTGCGGTCATCAGCCCCGTCTCTGCTGCTACTGTGCCTCTTGGGCTCCCAGCTGCTGCTGAACTGCCCTCGGGGTCATGAATTATGGATGAGGCTTGTGGGCTCCAGTGACAAGCCCAACCTCGACAACATGCCAAGGACACCAAGTGTCCCTTCCTCGCCTGGTGGCTTGGCTCATCCCCTTCTCCTGGGAGGCCTGGGGTCCTCCAGTAAGACCCCGTCTAGGCATTTCCTCATGTTTTGCAGATGGGGAAACTGAGGCACGGAGCTGGACAGTGACTCAGATACCGACCAGGTGAACACACTGGCTTCCAGGGGGCAGGGTCAGGACTCATGGACGCACCAGTGTCAGCTGGGTCACCGTGGCGAGGGTTGAACTTTCCATCCCAGGAGTGTGCATGGCATGGGGACTGTTGTAAAGGGATTCAGGAGACCCTGAGGGAACCTTAGGGCCACTTGAAGGACCCCAACTCCCATGTGGCCAATCACAGTCCCAGTGTCCACCTCTTACCAGACAGGAGCTGGTAAGAGCTTACCTCTTCCGACAGGAGCTGCCAGTGCAGAGCTGAGCGCTCACGGGACTCAGCTGACCCAAGTACAAATCTGCTGTCATTTCCTGGCTTTGTTACCTTGGCAAGTAGCTTGAAGGGACTCAGTTTTTCTGTCTCTGAAATGGCCCAGAGCTTTTCTACCCATCCCCCACCCTGAACTCCTCTTCATGCTTAAAAACCCCACCCCCAAGCCCCCTCCTCTAGTCTAGGCTCCCCCAGCCCCTATCCCTTCATTTAGTTTAGCTCTGACCCCACAGGGCTGGGGGTATCTGTATCCAACTCTGTCCCCCTAGGCTGGGAGCTATTTGGGGACCATGCCCCAAGCTGAATCACTCCAGGGGCCCTGGCATACTCCCAACTTTGGGGCTTTTGGTTCCTCCTCCATCCTCTTTCTCCTTCCTCCACAAGGAGAGAAGTTGGAATTTCCCCTCCTTAGGCCCGAGCTGGCTGTGACTACAACTCAAATTTGCCTCTCTCTTTGTACAGGCACAAGATAGGAACCTTCAGGGGTCTCCACAGAGGCCATCAAAATGTCGTATTTTGGGGAGTATTTTTGGGTAAGTAAGATTCACTCTTACTTTGGTGGGGTGTCCTGGAAGGGCTGCGGGGGCTTTTACGGAGATGGAGAAACCTGGTGGCTTGTGGGCAGAGTCTTGGGCAGATGGACGGTTTGCAGGGGGTAGAAGTTAAAGTGGGAGGAGTCAGGCTGGGTTTGAATCTATAGCCGCAGATGTCATAGGCCTTGTGGCCTTGGGCACATCACAGCTTGAACAGGGTGACTGAGGCCCAAAGTAGGAATCTCTTACCTGAAGTTGCCCAGTGAGAAAGTACACAGTCAGATCTCAAACCCAGGGCCAGACCAAGCTTCCAGGATCATTCCAGCCAGGGAATTTCCTCGTCTTCCCCATGCTGGAGAGTTGGGGGGTTTTCTTGACTTGACCCCCAGGGACCTGCTCACCTGTCTGCTCTCCAGACTGGGGACCACACAGTGTGACTCAAGGAGCCAAGTGAGACAGATTTGTTTTTACCCATTCACTCTCTTCCTCCCTGTCACCACCACCACCCACCCAGCCCACTCTGGGAGATGTTGGAGCCCCCAGGAGACTGCCTCCCAACCCTGACCCTGAGGAACCCTCAGTCTGGGGGACACAGAGCTAGTAAGACACCTCTAGTCCTACTGAGTCAGGACAGAGCCCAGCCTTGGGTGTGCCAGAGAAGGAGCAGGATGCAGAGCTGTGTTTGCCATGGGCTTTGAAGGATGCCAGAAAGGCATTCTGGGCAGGGGGAGCCACCTGGGCAAAAGTAAAGAGGTGTGACACGGGGTGGCCAGTGGAGGGCACAAGGACTCCTCTTGCAGAGCTAGGCTAATGGGGAGACACAGAGGAGATGTGAACAGGAGAATAGGGTAGGACCCAGGGCAGAAAGCCCCTTCCTTGGTTGCAGGCTCAGAGCTTGCAGAGAGGAAGCCCGTTGCTAGGCAACTAGTTACCCCTGGCAACAGGCCCTTCTCCCTCCCCAGCTGGGGCTCCTCTTACTAGCATTTGCTTTCTTAAAGGGGCAGCACCCCCTTGCCACCTGCGGGCGGTGGGTAGAGGGGTGGGAGGGATGGGAGGGCTGGACCTCCACCTTCTTTCCAAGGGTCACAATCCCTGGATTTGCCTTTGAATGGCTGTGTGACCTCATCCAAGGGCTGCCCCTCTCTGAGACCCCGGTGGCACTTTGTGTAAGGGGGTTTGACCTTTTGAGGATCAGTTGTTTCCCACATTTTGCAGTCCTGACAGGGGCATCTACATGTATTTTAAATTCTTTCTAATTGTGTGAGGCAGGCAAGTTCACTGCAGAAAATTGAGACTAGCAAAGAGAAAATAGTAGCCACCCCCTAACCCCTCCCTCCAAAGATACCCTGGTACAGAGCGGATAAGAGCTTTGAGTTTGGGATTTGAATTGGGCTCTTCTGGGAGCGCTTGGGCAAGTGACTTTGCATCCTGAAGACTAAGTTTCTCCATCTGGGAAAGGGGAATGAAGCTCCTACCTCCCCAGGGCTCGGGGAGCACCCCAGAATGTCCGTCTCTCTTTTATTTGCTTATTTATTTATCTGTTTATCGGCTGTGTCTGATCTTAGTTGCAGCGTGTGGGATCTTCCACTGTTTCGCACGGCCTGTCTGGCTGTCGGCTCAGTAATTGCACCGCACAGGCTCCAGGATGTGCAGGCTTTAGTAGTTGTGGCAGCCTTATTTGCTCAGACACATGTGGGATCTTAGTTCCCTGCCCAGGAATCGAATCTGCGTCCCCCGCACTGCAAGGCAGATTCTTAACCACTGTGAGGGAAGTCCCCTGTCTATTTCTTTTACTTAATGTTTCTTTTCATCTATTGTTAGTATTGCTGGCTCTTTGCTGGATGATGCTGGGGCCCTGACTGATCTGAAGGAGGCTCCACGTGGGAGAGATCAAGCCAGACAAGGATGCCCCAGTCTTGTTGGGCCAAGGCAGGGCTGGAGGCAGGGAGGGCACTCGGGGGAAGTGTGAGCAGGAGAAGGACATGATCAAGCTGTATTAGAAAGATCTCTTGGGTTTCCTTGGCGGCTCAGTGGTAAAGAATCCGCCTGCCAATACGGGAGACACACGTTCGATCCCTGATTCAGGAAAGGCCCACATACTGCAGAGCAACTAAGCCCATGCACCGCAGCTATTGAGCCTGTGCTCCAGAGCCCGGGAGCCGCAGCTTCTGGGCCTGTGCTCCAGGGCCCGGGAGCCGCAGCTTCTGGGCCTGTGCTCCAGAGCCCGGGAGCCGCAGCTGTTGAGACCATATCCTGCAACAGTCAGAGCCCTCACGCCCTAAAGCCCGTTCTTCCCGACAAGAGAAGCTGCTGCAGTGAGCAGCCTGCACACTGCAACTAGCGAGGAGCTTGCACACGAACGATGCAGCACAGCCCGAAACAAACAAGTAAATCTGGAAAGAGAGAGAGAGAGACATCTCTCTGGGCCTGGCTGGAGAGCAAGACTGGTGTCCAGAGGTTCTGATAGGAGACATAGGCTCAAGACAGCCCCTGCCAGGACCCTCGGCTGCCAGCCCAGCCCGAGGGGGTCAGACACTGCTGGGGGTTTGCCAGGTCTGGGAAACAGGCCAGCAGTTGGCTCTGAGTCAGCTCCAGATGCTGGCCTGGGCAGCAGTGCCTGGTGCAGCCTTACCCGAGGATCCCCTGGGTGGGGTAGGCAGGGGGCTGCTGGGGTTGTTTGCTGAGGCCTCCCCACTGTACTTCCCAGGTGGCGCTAGGCGCAAGAGATGTGGGTTCGATCCCTGGGTCCGGAAGATCCCCTGGAGGAGGGCATGGCAACCCACTCCAGTATTCTTGCCTGGAGAATCCCATGGACAGAGGAGCCTGGTGGACTACAGTCCATGGGGTTGCAAAGAGTGGGACATGATAGTGACTAACCTAGTGGCTTATTCAATGAGGAGTGCTGCCTTTGGGACTTTAGAGGACCATGATGTGGATCAGCGCATATGAGAGGTAGATGACTCCCTGGCCCATCTTAATGAGGAGTCACTGTAGGCTCGGCGAGAGACATGACTGGTCTGGATCACACAGTGTAGCCCTAGCCCCGCCTCAAACCGTGGTGACCCCAGAGGTGGGAGAAAAGGGGTTCTGTGCAAGACATCAGCAGACACCAGGGTAGAGGCTCTGTCCCCACCAGCACCAGGCAACAGAAAAATAGCTTGTCCCTCTATTCAACAAACTCAAATGCCCCTTCTGCGCCCCGCCCTGCACTGCACTCCTGAGAGAGTATCAGGCTCACATCTTGCTTTGTGGAGTCCTCAGAGGGGATTTTCATGTTGAAGATAACAAAAAATAAGGCTACGGCGACTTAAGCAACAGGGGTTGTATTAATTCATAAACTTGAAGAGTTGTGCAATAGTGTGGCTTTCAGGGTTGGTTTGGTCCAGCACCTCTCTGCTCAAGATGCTTTTTTTTTAAAGACTTCATAACCAAGACCTTTGTTGCAGCACACAGGCTCAAGAGTGCCTGGGCTCTGTAGCTGTGGCTCGTGGGCTTCGTTTCGCCACGACATGTGGGATCTTAGGTCCCTGACCAGGGATCGAACCCTTATCCGTTGCATTGGAAGGTGGATTCTTAACCATTGGACCCCCAGGAAAGTCCCTCAACACGCTCTTAATTCAGACCCTCAAGTTCAGCATCTTTCCAAAATTCATGGTTTCCATTTGGTTTCCAGGATCTCCTGTGACCACATAATCTCTCATTTATGGAAAGATACAAAGAGAAAAACAGAGGGGAAGAGACCAAAGAGAAAGGAGCAAACAGAGGTAGAGAGATACGTACACATTCGCACAGAAAGACAGAAAGATAGCGAGAGAGGAAGATAAGAGTGAATGAGACTGCCTCTCAGCTATGGTACAAGAATCCCGGCGTCTTTTCTAATTAGACCAAATTAAGGTCCGTAAGCCAATCCTTAGGACCAGGGGAAATGCAACAGGTGACTGGCTCAGGCCAGAACCAATGCCTATGCCAAGAGTATGGACTTCTGCCAGTTAGCTCTTCAGCCCGGGCCCCTGTTGCTAGGCATCCTTGACGTCCTCTCCATCCCCTTTCTCAATCTCCATCCTCACCCCCTGCAGGGAGAGAAAAACCATGGCTTTGAGGTCCTGTACCACAGCGTGAAGCAGGGGCCCATCTCCACCAAGGAGCTGGCAGACTTCATCCGGGAGAGGTGAGGTTCCCCAAGCCCTATCCATCCTCGTGGCCAGGGATGAAGTCCGCACTGCCATGCCCATCTTGTACTTCCACCCAGGCTCTGCCCCCTTTTTCCCGTGCCCATCCCACCCTGACAGGGCACCACATTCTGCCAGAAAGGGTCCTGATCCCTGGGGTCTCCAGGAACCAAATGAGCTTGAAGATCCTCCTGACTGACAGTTCTCAACACTGTCAGCCCTATGCCCCATTTTAAACAATAATCACCAGACTTCTAAGGCCTCCTCTTGTAGAGATGATAATATGACCTACTTACAAGGAGAAATTTGAAAACTCAATCTCGGGCCCTGAGTACGATAAAAGAAAATACATGTTCTATGAAATAATCTACATTTCAGCTTGTAAATGCTCCAACGTCCCAGAAAACACAATAAACTCAAATTGCAAGGCAATCTCTGCTCCCCAGCCCCTCAGCAGCCGAATGCCCGTTAAATCCGGGCAGAGAGTCCAGAGGATTATTAACCAGGTTTTTCCTCTCTGAGGCTGTCACACAGGAACTGTCACAGCCATGCTCCGTTTCATGAGGCTTCAGACCCTGGATCCATCCACTATTGTCTGTGGCACCCCATGGGTGCCTCTGTCAAAAAATACCCCAGTGGGAAAAAAAAATACCCCAGTGGGTAACTAGTTTAAACTGGGCACATGGCTACCCCAAATAAAACTGAAATTCTATCAGGATGAAAATGTGAGTGGATATTAGGTAAGCATTTAGCAGTGTCTGTCTAGAGGGAATAAAGAAATCTGAGTTTATCTTCTGCAATTAAATGAGACAAAGCACATGAAACATACTATGTGCTCAAAATTTTGTTTACTTGCTCTTGCTGCTGCTGCTGCTGCTACTGCTGTTAGTAAAATTTTATTTAAGGATGAAAACCTCTCCCGTGAATTTCCCAAACATCTTCCCCTGCCAGGGGGCTGTATCATTCTTTTGGAGGCCCCTGCTCAGATGTTTGAGATGGGGAAACTGAGGCCCAGGGGTATGGGGCCTGTCCCAAGGTGCCCAGGACCTTCCCCATCCTTTCCCTGTCCTCCTATCCAGGGCCACCATCGAGGAGACCTACTCGAAGGCGATGGCAAAACTTTCCAAGCTGGCCAGCAACGGGACCCCCATGGGGTGAGTGGGCTGTGGGTGAGGCAGGAGTCGCCAAGGGTATGGGGGTCCCTGGGGGCAGCAGGAGGCTGCCCTTGGCTGTACATGCCTTCACACTTGTGATATGTGGGGTGTGGAGTCATCCCCCTGCTTATGGGCTAATTGGACAGAGGAATATAAATGTATATATAGGTGGCTCAGTGATAAAGAGGCTTCCCAGCTGTCACTAGTGGTAAAGAATCTGCCTGCAGTGCAGGAAACTTGGGTTCAGTCCCTGGGTGGGGAAGATCCCCTGAAGAAGGAAATGGCAACCCATTCCAATGTTCTTGCCTGGGAAATCCCATGGACAGAGGAGCCTGGTGGACTGCAGTCTATGGGATCACAAGAGCTGGACACAACTGAGCCCGCACGTACAGTGGTAAAGAACCTGCCTGCCAATGCAGGAGACACAGGTTTGATCCCTAGGTCAGGAAGATCCCCTGGAGAAGGGAATGGCTACCCACTGCAGTATTCTTGCCTGGGAAATCCCACGGACAGAGGAGCCTGGCGGGCTATAATTCATTCATTCATTCAGTGGATATTTACTGAACCCATACAGTGTGCCAGACATTGTTAGAGGCACCAGGGACCCCAGGGGCAATCAAAACAGATCAAGCCTCCAGCCACCTACATGCCCTGTTTGTAGGGTGTGCGTCTGGGATCTGTGACAGATGTTAACCACAAACACGAACAAAGTCCTTTCCCAGAGAGAACAGTGCTAGGAAGGGGATGAAATAGGAGCATTAGAAGGTGGGCACTATATCTGGAGCTGAGATCTCAGTAATGAGAAAGAATCAGGCGTGGGGGTATCCGAGGGGCAGAGACCCAGGGAGGTGGCTCAGCTAGTGCAAAGGCCCTGAGGCAGCCGCACACTTGTGCATTTCAGGGAGGAGCAAAGAGGCAGGTGTGGCTGCAGGGCCTGGGCACAGTGGAGATGAGGTGGGGGAAAGAGGTGGGAAGGGGAGTATCGGGCTGGGCCTGGAGTCCAGACAGAGGACGGCGGGCGTCAGCCTAGGTTGAAACTCCTGCTTGGACGTTCATTTGCTGAGGGGCCTTGGGTGAGGGACGGGGCCTCCCATGCCTCAGTTTCCCTGTCTGCTGCGGGCCCACCTTATGTGATTGCAATGAGGATTAAGTGAGTTCATGTATGTTCATGTTTAGCAGGGCCCAGAACACATGAGGTGTCTGAGCCAAAGCCGGCCGTGCTGGGTGAGGGGTCCCTTGCCGAGGGGTTGGGGTTGGGCCTGCTGGGCCCTGGGTGTGACCCCCACATCTCTGTTTCCAGGACCTTTGCCCCGCTCTGGGAGGTCTTCCGAGTCTCCTCAGACAAGCTGGCGCTCTGCCACCTGGAGCTGACGCGGAAGCTTCAGGATCTCATCAAGGATGTGCTCCGCCACGGGGAGGAACAGCTCAAGGCACACAAGAAGGTCTCTGCCTTGGTTGCCGCTGGGCCGGTGGGTGGGGAACGGCTGTGGCTCCTAGGATCCCAGGACTTCTGGGCCTTGGAACCCCAGCTCCTGGTGTGTGCCCCTGAGGGTTCTGTTAATTCCATGACATCAAACTCAGAATCTCACAGACCTGAGCATTGTTGAATTTCAGACTCTCAAAATTCTAAGAGCACAGGGTCTGCAAACTACAGCCAGCAGACCATGGCTAGACCATCACCTCGAGCTATGAGTAATTTTTCTACTTTTAAGGGATTGGGGGAAAAAATTTTAAAAAAAAGGATATATTATGGTGTGTGACTATTATGGGACATTTAGATTTTAATGCCAGTAAATAATGTTGTGCTGGCCACAACCATGCCCATTCACGTTCAGATCTTCTGCGGCTGGCTTATGAACTGCAGTGGCTGAGTTCAATGTCAGATTTACCACCTAATCCTTCACAGCAAGTCTGCTGACCCCTGAGCTAGAGTGTTAGAAACTACAGCTCTTGTTATTTGACATTTCTAGACTCTTTTTTTTTTTTGGCATAAACTTTATTTTTTAGATGAAGTTGTTTCAGATTTAAATTGGAGGGTAATTGCTTTGCAATGTCATTTTGGTTTCTCCCATACAATAACATGGGGCTTCCCAGGTGGCTCAGATGGTAAAAAATCCACCTACAATGCAGGAGACTGGGTTCCATCCCTGGGTCAGGAAGATCCCCTGGAGAAGAGAATGGCTACCCACTCCAGTATTCTCATCTGGAGAATTCCATGGACAGAGGACCCTAACTCCATGGGATCACAAAGAGTCAGACACAACTGAGTGACTAACACACATACATATATTCCCTCCTTCTTGGACCTCCCTCCCTCGCCCATCCCATCCCGCTCCTCTATGTCATCACAGAGTGCCAGGCTTCTAGACTCTTGACAAAACTAAAATCCTGGAAGAACCAGACCTTAGACTCACAAGATTCCAAAATATTTGAAGCTTACCTAGAGTCATAGAGGGTTTGCATTTACAGAGCCCTAGAATCTGCAGTTTTTAACCCCCATTAAGGAAGAGAGTTGTAGTACTTCATACACTTAAAAATGGTTCAGGTGGCAAATTTTACGTTACGTGTATTTTACCACAACTTTCTTTAAAAAATTAAAGAACAAGGAAGTTTTCTCTGGACTGATATGGAACAATCTTGAGAATGAATTATTAAGTGGAAAAAGCAGTCAGTTAAACAGTATGGCCTGTCACCATTTGTCATAAAAAATGGGCATATTCACTGATCTGCATGCCAGTTATTTCAGGAAATGTATCATGGTAATAATAGGAGGTTTGGGATTTCCTTGGTGGTCCAGTGGTTAAGACTCCGTGTTTCTACTGCAGGGGGTGTGGGTTCGATCCCTGGTCAGGGAACTAAGATCCCACATATCTGCCTTGCAGTGGGGCTAAAGGAAAAAAAAAAAAAGACTTCGTAGTAAAAAAAAAAAGGTTGGGGGGGGGTGAGGTTTACCTGAGCTCACTCCTTAAAACTTTCTGAAATGTGGAATATGTGTAAATATTACCTACTTAAAGAGTTAAAATTTTTGAAATTCATAGAATTCTCAGGAAAAAAGTATTCTGTAGGACTGGAACCCCACAGATTTGGGAGGCTGGGAATTTCATGGTGTGTACCAGGGTCTGCTCAGGTCCTGCACCCCAGCAGGGCCTTCAGGGGGTCCTCATGCTCTTCCCCACCCCCACAGTGCAAAGAGGAAGCGGTGGGCACCCTAGATGCCATACAGGTCCTCACGGGGGTCAGCCAGCTCCTGCCCAAGTCTCGCGAGAACTACCTGAACCGTTGCATGGACCAGGAGCGGCTGCGGAGGGAGAGCACCAGCCAGAAGGAGATGGACAAGGTGGGCGCTCAGCTGCGGGTCCCCAGCCACCACTGGCCCACACAGACCCGAGGGGTTTGCCGAGAGGTGGCGGGGCTGCCTGATGGGAGCGTGAAAGCGTAGCACAGAGCCATGGTCGTTGAACCTGCATGACCACACCCTGGGCACCCTGGGAGTCTACGTGCTGGGGATGGGGCCAGGGAGAGTGCCCCGAGTGTCCCTTTCCCAACCCCGTCCCCTCCCTGTGTCTCCTAGGCAGAGACCAAGACCAGGAAGGCAGCAGAGAGCCTGCGGCGTTTGGTGGAGAAATACAACTCAGCCCGTTCTGACTTTGAGCAGAAAATGCTGGACTCAGCTCTGGTAGGAGCCTTGGAGATCTACACATTTCTGGGCCCAGGATGCTATGGGCCTCAGAAGTCCAGAGCCTTCCAAACCCTCGACTCCCAGAAGCCTTAGAATCACAGGCCCAAACTGAGCCAGTTAGCTCTTGTTGTTGTTGTCGATGTTATTATTATTTCAAAGACCAAATCAGTTCTGTGCCTTAATTTCACCATTTGTAAAATGGGGACAGTAATACTACCTGCCTCATAGACTTGTGAAGATTAAATGAGTCACCATATATGAAATTTTCAGACTAGTACCAGGTGCATAGAAACCACTCTATATGATGTATTATTATTATTATTGATGAGGTGTTTCAACAAGATGGGGCAGGATTTAGAAGCCAAGAGTCTCCTGACGTCATGGTGACTGAAAAGCCTGGATTCCTGGTCTAGCCTCTGTCCATCACCAGCTGTGCAACCTTTGGCCAGGCACTGCACCTCTCTGGGTCTCTGTCTACTCAAAGGTTTAAAAAGCAGATTGGGAGCTCAGGATTAAGAATTAGATTTTTTTTTCCTTCGATTTTGTAGTGATAGAAAGTTGCAAGCAATAGAAATCTTTGTTCAAACTGACAAGGAGACTTACAGGCTCAGGGAACTGAAAAGTTCAGGGTGGGGCAGAGCTTCAGGCCTGGCTGGATCCAGGTGCCCAAATGGTGTTGGCAGGAAGTTGTGCCTCTTTGCTTCTCAAATCTGGTTTTCTCCCTGAGGGCTTCATTCCCAGGCAGACATACCCTCCTCAGTGTCTCAGTGTGTGTGTGTGTGTGTGTGTGTGTAACAAAGTAGCCACCAGCAGCGGCCCCATTTACCTACCAGCTCATTGAGTCAGGATAAGTGTTTTTTCTATGATTCCAGCAAAAGTCCCAGAGCTCTTACCCAAATCAATCACTGAGGCCAGGGGGTTGGAACATTCTGATTGGTCAGGTGGGGTCACTAGCCACACCTTCCCATTTTGCTCCTCCCCTCCTGCCTCAGCGCTTCCAAGCCATGGAAGAGACCCACCTGCAGCAAATGAAGGCACTAATGGGCTCTTATGCCCACTCAGTGGAGGACACCCATGTGCAGATTGGGCAGGTGAGTGGGGCTGGGAGTGGGGAATGAGGTTGGGGTGCTGGGCAAGAAGGCCCTGCCTGGTTACAGACTCCGTCCTCCTGGCCCAGGTGCATGAGGAGTTTAAGCAGAACGTAGAAAACGTCAGCGTGGAGATGCTGCTGAGGAAGTTTGCAGAGAGCAAAGGCACAGGCCAGGAGAAGCCTGGTGAGTCCGGGGCATCCATGGGAGTTGGGCTGTGGAGCCACAGCTATGGGGAAGGAACAGGATTCAAGAGCCTAGAGAATGAACCTCCCTGGGCTTCATTTTCCTCACCAGAAAAATGGGGTTAAAAAAAGGAAAAGCAAAATGGATGGATGAAACTTCCCTGGTGGTCCAGGGGTTGGCTTCTTCCCGTGAAGGGGGTGCAGATTCAGTTCCTGGTCAGGGAACTCCCACATGCCTTGCAGCCAAAAAACCAAAACAGAAAACAGAAACAGTATTGTAACAAATTCAATAAAAGACTGTTAAAGTAGTCCACATTTTTAAAAATAATCTTTTTAAAAAACGGACTGAAGACAAATCTAACTCAGCAACCTACAGAGGACGAGAACTTGATGCCTAATCTTACAGATAAATCTCTTACCACTAGATACCAGAGAGGTCTTGAATGCCAGGGTCAGCCTTTCAACTGTTTCCCTGAGGGCTCAAGGGAGCCACTGAGGATTATTGAGCAAAAGGCCCATTTGAAAATGTCCCAGATTACAGGGTCAAGGAAGCATTGAGAGCCCAAGTTTTAGGGTCACGTCTGGGTTTGCATCTTTCCCTTGTTACTCATTGTATCACCTTGGGCATCTGTCTCGCCTTCTCTGAGTTTTAGTTTCCTTTTCTGTAAAGTAGGGATGATAGCGCCCAACTAATGGTGTTGTGAAAGTTCACTGTTGCTGTTGTTTAGTCAGTAAGTTTTGCCTGACTCTTTGCAACCCAGTGAACTGCAGCACGCCAGGCTTCCCTGTCCTTCACTGAGTTTGCTCAAACTCAATGGACATCATTGAGTCAGAGATGCCATCCAACCATCTCATCCTCTGTTGGCTCCTTCGCTTGCCCTCAGTCTTTCCCAGCATCAGGGTCTATTCCAGTGGGTCAGCTCTTTGCATCAGGGGGCCAAAGTATTGGAGCTTCAGCACAAGTCCTTCCAATGAATATTCAGGGTTCACTAATTTGATGCAAATAAAGGACAAAATGTGTGCTTGGCACACAGTAGGTACTTTAGTAAATGCTATTTACATCCTTAGGTCTAGACAACCACTAGGGTCTGTCTTTTCTCCCTCCCGTCTCTATAGCTCAGCACCAGCTCAGGGTACCTCTCATTGTGTGAACCTCCATTCTTGTTTTTCACTGGCTCCGGATTTCTCATGCCCTGCTCCTGCTCACATAACCTCTGTGGTTTCCCATCACCCTTGGGAGAGAGTCCCAGGTCCTCATCCTGGGACTTAAGGCTCAGCCCATTGTACTGACATTTATGATCCATCCTCTGACCCACCCAAGTTCTACCCAGAAATTCTGGAAGTAGAAGTAACTCAGGCAGTCCCTCCAGTCCATCCCAAGGTGGCAGCATCCAAGGCAAGACCAAGAACCCTTGGCCCATCCCACGCATGACTATCTCCGAGACTGGTTCAGCATCTTGGCTCACGCCTTGGACCCTGACTCACCTTAAGCTCAGACCCAGGTGCCATTGTGTGACCAAAGGTATATTGCTACCCTTCCCAGGCCCAGTCCCCCTGCCTGGCTGAGTTTCTCAATTTTTTCTGTCCCAGGGCCTTTGGACTTTGAGGCGTACAGAGCGGCTACCCTGCAGGAAGGCAAGTACGTCTGGGCCTGGATGCCCAGGCTGGACCATGGGGATGAGGGAGGCAGATCTGAATGGGAAGGGGACCCCCACCCAGGGCTCATCTGCACCCCCTCATCTGTTTTCAGCAATGAAACGTTTGCGTGGAGCCAAGGCCTTTCGCCTCCCGGGACTGAGCCGGCGGGAGCGGGAGCCACCTACAGCTGTGTGAGGAAGCACCCCAGCCCCAGCCCTGGCCCAGGCTAACCCAGGATCCCTCCTCATTCCTTGGCTCTCCTGGAAGTCCCCTGCTTAGGGTAGCCCAAGAGAATTTCCATTCCAGGCTAGCCCAGGATCCCTTCTACCCAGGCGAGCCCAGAAGCACTTCTGTCCAGGCTAGCTCAGTATTACCAGTGCCCAAACTAGTCCTGGGGGCAACCCAGATGGTACTAGTGGCAAAGAACCCACCTGCCAATGCAGGAGACCTAAGAGATATGGGCTCAACCCCTGGGTGGGGAAGATCCCCTGGAGGAAGGCATGGCAACCCACTCTAGTGTTCTTGCCTGGAGAATCCCATGGACAGAGGAGCCTGGCAGGCTACAGTCCATAGGGCCACACAGAGTTGGACACGAGTGAAGTGACTTAGCACACACACAAGGTCATCCAGAATTCTCCTTTTGCCAAGACTAGACCAGGGGCGGCCTGTTGCAGACCCATCCAGGATTACCCCTGCCCTGGCTGGCCTGGGATTTCTCCCTGGCAGTGCTAGACTTGCTGTTTCCCTCATCTCATCTAGCCTGGTAATTCTACCATTGTCAAGATGAGCCCACGAGTCTCTCTGCCCAAACTAGTACCAAATTCTTCCCTATACCCGTGGTCTCCCTGGCTAGACCAGGGTTAGCCTTGCCCAGGCTAGCCCAGAATTCTTCTCTTTGCCAAGGCTGGCCCTGTTATTTTCCTGCCAAGGTGAGCCCTACATTCAAACTGATTTCCAAGTCCCTCCCCTTCCAAGCTGTTTGAGAATGCCCCATACTCAGCTAGCTCAGACTCACTGGCCCCAGCCCCAAGCTAGCCCCAAGGTTGCCCCACCTGCAGGGCTGGCCCAGGACCACAGAGCCGCCCAGGGGACTGCCTGCAGATTCTGCATCTGGTGTTGGGGGTGGAGGGGAGGGCCAGTAGAGGTGGCAGAGCAGACACTGACATCTGCTTCTCCATCCGCAGAGATTCCCTGGAACCTGATTTAGGGGTAAGTGCCATGGGAGGGGCCCAGTCCTGCCTTGCTCCACACTCCCATGTCTGGAAATCACGCCTGGAGCTCAAGGGGCTAGAGGTCACACGGCTTAGGGACCAGGTTCCAGTCCCACATTGGCTGCAAACCCCCATGGATGATGTGGGAGGGACCAATATCCTCCTTTCGCTTCAGTTTGCCCCTCAGGACAGGTAGTGGCGTGTTCTCTTCCTTTAAGAACCTGCCCACACACCGCGGGAAGATAGTTATTGCCATTGGGATTCTTTTTTGATCTGAGTCAGGGCCCAGAGGTGGGAGGCGGGCATGGCAGGGTGAGATGGGAGGTTTGGTACTGGAGAGCCTAACGCACTGCTTGCTTGTCCCTCCCCAGACTTGTCCAGAGGTGGATGAGGAAGGTTTCACCGTCAGGCCTGATGTCACCCAGAACAATATCCTCCTGGTGCCCTCTGGGGGCAGTTGTTGGCACAGCAAGGACAAAGCTCCATCCACAGGGATCCACCCACCATTAGCAACCCTCTCTGCCTACACGCTTGGTGGAGCCTCCAGTTGTGAAGCAAGCAGATTCAAATACAGACACTCACCCTGTAGGGTCAGAGCTGAGCAACAGAGAGAGAGGAGGGCTTGGTTATCCCAGAGGGGGGAGCAAAAGGGGCTTCCTGGAAGAGGTGGTCACGTGTTGGGGTTTAGCAGCTGAATAGTTTACTGATTAGGTCAGGGAATGCTTATATAAGGGGCTTCCCAGGTGGCACTAGTGGTAAAGAAATGCCTGCCAATGGAGAAGACACGGGTTTGATCCCTGGATCAGGAAGGTCCCCTGGAGGAGGAAATGGCTACCCACTCCAGTATTTTTACCTGGGAAATCCCATGGGCAGAGGAGCCTGGTGGGCTGCAGTCCGTGGGGCTGTGAAGAGTCAGACACGGCTGAGTGAGCATACACGCATTCTTGTATGAAGGCTTGTGGGGAGAGGAGCATGGTGGCAGATGCGTGGTGTCAAGGCGAGGGGGGCAAGTGATGAGAGCGGAGATGGGGCTGCACCCCAAAGGGGTATGAGCAGGAAGGGACGGGTGTGAGGGCTGACTGGGGGGAGCCAGTGTTGGTGCCTTGACTGCAGTGCACGCACAGCAGAGTCCACCCACTTCTCATCCAGCGACTCCGATTTTGATGATGAGGAACCCCGCAAAATCTACGTGCACATCAAGCCTGCCTCAGCCCGGGCCCCACCCTGCAGTCCCAAGGCAGCTGCGGCCCAGCTCAAGGCCACAGCGGGCAGCCTCATTCTTCCTCCCGGCCCCGGGGTGAGGCGCCTGGCCCCGGGGTGAGGCATGGGGAGATGCCCTGCGTGGGGCGGGGGCTCCAGCCAAACGCCCCCCCAACCTGATGCCACCCTTTTGTCCGCAGGGCACCATGAAACGCCATTCTTCACGTGAGTAGTCTGTTGAGGGCTCTTCAGTTGACAAGAGGCCCGTGAAAGGGAGACTGGGCCTGGAATGCGGGTGTGGGTTTGAATGTCAGCTCTGCTGTGTGACTTGGGGCAAGCTGCTTGCCCACTCTGATCTGTCTCCTTTAATGACATGGGGTCATTCCTTATGAGAATTAAATGAGAGCCAAAAGGGATCACTGAGGCCGGGAGAGAAGCCAAAAGCTGGAGACAAGTTGGCTCAGGTTCAGATCGCTCTCTGCCTGATTTGCTGGTCACTTTGGGTGGCTGACTGGACAGCCCCAAGCCTCGGTCTCCTGGTCTGTGGACTGGGAAGCCGTGCAGGCCTGGCGACGGGAAGGCTCAGGAGGTCCATCTCTCACAGGGGACACTGTCGGGAGACCACAGAGGCCTCAATCCGCCCCAAGGGCCAGCAGGTGGGTTCCATGGGGGTGGGGCATTGGGCCCACATGAGTGGGCAGGTGGGTGGCCGGTCCCCGACACCACCTCTTCCTCCTCCTCCCCTGCTGCCTCCCCGAGTCTCTGACTCCCCTTCTTTTACCCTGGCAGGGAGTTAAGGACATGCCATTTTTGAGGGACCACTTAGTCATTCATTTGATGAACATTTATTGAGTGCTTTGTGTGTACTCTTGCGGTTCTGGGTTCCAAAGATAAATGATCTAGATAGATCCTCCTTCTCAGAGTCACATTCTAGTGGCTCGGATTTGTTAAATAGTAAGTAGATTAGAGCATATTTGATGCTTCTAAGTGCTGTGAAGAAATGAAAGCAGGGACCACGATGGAAAATAGGAGTGAGTGACTTTAGGTGGGGCCGTGGTGGAGGGGTCGCAGATGTGGGGAGGGCCTGGAGCTGACTCCTGAAGAGAAGCAGGACGTGGCCATAGGGAGATTTGCGGGGAACAGAGCTCAAGACCAAAAACAGAGTATGCCAAGGTCCTGAAGTGGAAGGGAGGAAGCGTGGAAGGAATAGAACGCACCCCGCCTGTCCAATCCGTGTCCCCAGCTGTGCGGAGAAGCTGCAATCGGATGAGCAGGTTTCCAAGAACCTCTTTGGGCCTACCCTAGAGTCCGCCTTGGACCACGAAGATTTTACAGGTGATGGGGGTGGGGCCTCGGGGCATGGGCGTGGCTACAGGAGGGTGGGTGGGGCCACTACCAGAATAGGAGGCTCGGATAGGCGGGATGAGTTGGAGGGAGGAGATGGGGATCCTTTGTGGGTCAAAGTGAGGGTGGGCGAGGCCACAGCAGGAATGGGCGGAGCTGGAGAGAAGGTACGGCGTTTGTGGGAGTGGGATGACAGTAGCGGGTGGGCGGGGCATCAGTAGAGATGGACAAGGCCTGCTGAGGAGGGCAAGACATTGAATGGGGGCGGACCATCCTCAGCATGGGCGTGGCCTGCGAGAGGATTGACAGGACTCCGTAGGAGTGGCGTCTGGAGCTGGCTGCCCCCCTTCCCTCCCCCAGGCTCTAGCAGCCTCGGCTTCACCTCCAGCCCCTCGCCTTTCTCCTCCTCGTCTCCCGAGAACGTGGAGGACTCCGGACTGGACTCACCATCCCACGCGGCACCGGGTCCCTCCCCGGATTCCTGGGTCCCACGCCCCGGCACCCCACAGAGCCCACCTACTTGTAGGGTGTCACCCCCGGAGTCGAGGGGCACACAGTCCCTGCTGCCATCAGATTCGCCACAGCCCCTTGCAGCATCCCCGAGCCCCTGGGGGCCGGAGGCTGTGGCTGGAGGAGGTGAGTCCCTCTACCCCTGGTCTGAGAGTTTTCTGAGCCCTGGGCGATGAGAGAGTTCCTAATGTGGCCAGGGCCTGAACAGGGTGTTGAGGGACACAGCTGGGACCCAGGCAGGCAGAAACCCTAATCCTTGCAGGGACATTAATGAGATGAATGTTTAACAAGGCAGGAGGTGACAGGTGCCTGGTGACGGCTCCGAAGCGTAGGGCCTCCTGAAGAGGCGGAACTGAGATTTGATGGAGGTGAGGATGAAGCCAGGTGGACTCCAGGAATGGAATTCTCAGCAGAGGAATGTGCAAAGGCCCTGGGGTAGAAGGGGGCTAGGCCCTTTGAAGAACAACGAGCAAGGAGGCCAGCGTGACTGAAACAGAATAATGACAGGGAGAAGAAGGGAGTGGAGGGGCAGATGTGGACAGGGAGATGGGACCAGATGGGGCCCAGGGATCCCAGGGAGAATCGTGAGTTTTACCCCTAACAAGGTCAGAGCCACAGCAGGGAGGGGCTGTGAGCAGAGAGGGGTAAAACCTGCTGGGGTTACCGGCTCTCTGACCACTTGATCGGTGAGGATAGGAGCTGGAGACTAGGGAAGTGAGTCCAGGTAAGTGGTGATGGGGTGACAGTCGGGAGAAGCCGCTGGTAGACATGGGGCCCAGCGAAAAGAGGAGTCAGGGCGGAGGGTCTGAGAGCAACTGAGAGGAGAGGGAGGGGCAGAAAGAGCAGGAAGGATGGGGCGGAAGAAGCTGGGGTGGGCGTGTGCAAGGCCGGGAGGGAGGAGGGGATTGGGTGTGGGCTGGCTTCTGGGCCCTGAGTTAGAGGGGCTGCAGGCTGTGGCCACGTGAGATCCCCAGCACTGGGGGCAGAGGGTACCATCCTTGGTGTAAAGAAAGAGCCTGGTTGGAACTGGTTCAAGGGAGGGCTCAGGGCTCAGAGGAGTGAGTGCAGACCGCAAGTGTAGACAGATGAAGTTACCAGAGGTGTATCGCAGAATTAAGGTTCTCAACTGGGCCGGTTCTGCCCCTTTATTCTCCGGCACACTTGGCAACAGGATCACTGGTACTTGACTGTCACCACTTGGGGGCAGGGTACACCTGATGTTTGCGGAATGGAGGCCAGGGAGGAAGACAGCCCCACCACAGCAAGGGATCTGACCCGGCTGAGAACCTTGGGACAGACAGCATTGTGTGGGGTGTAGGTGGGCAAGTAAGCGCTTGTAGATGGAGCAAAGCAGGAATACCAGGGAAGCAGGAGAGCAAGGGGAACTGAGGTGTTAACACCGAGATTAGTTAAATTAGAAGGGTGTGACTCGGACACTGGCCAGGGTGGGAAACCCTCTCAGAGAGGATGAAGGTCGTAGAATTGCCAAATGTTGGATAAAAGGTCTCTGCCAAATCCACCCCCCTGCAACAATGTGCCTGCCTTCTGAACATCCAGCCCTTGTTTGCGTACCTCCAGCGATCGGGAGCTCACCCCTTACTGAGCCACCAGTCTAGTGTCTGGGAGACTCAAGGTTGCATGTGGTGTCTCCAGTCCTGTCCAGCACCTTCTCTGCAGCCCGAGGACTTCTGACCATCAGGCGGTTTCCCCCTGTGAGCCCGATTCTCGGATTGGGGCTGAATTCTTCCCCGAGAGGCCCAGACAGCAGCTGAGCCATGTCTGTGCTTACGCTTGTTCCCCAGACTTGATGCCTGTACCTGCTGACTTTGCTGTCAGGGAGGGTCTGGCAGCCCCATCCCGGAGACCGCGCTCCAGGAAGGCATCCTGTCCCCTCATGCGCAGCAATGGAGACCTGGTAGGGTCGGGGGCAGCAGGAGCTGGGCTGGGGGGGTCGCCTCCAGGATCAGCCTCGGGGCACTTCTGCCAGGGTGTTCACAGGCCGGCTTCTCTTCCCTTCCAGTCTCGTTCCCTGAGCCCCTCTCCACTGGGCTCTTCAGCTCCCAGCTCCATCCCTGAACGGCCCAGCTTCACATCCCAGACCGGACATGGTATGTGGGTCCTCTCTGGGCTTCAGGGTCACCTTCTCCAGTCCGGGTGGGTGGCCAAGATACAACAGAGGCTTTGTCGCAGAGGGCGGGGGTTCGGGAGCCTGGGATCTGTGCTCACTCTGTCTGTCCCCCATTCCCTCCCTGCCACCCCCAGGAGTCTCTCGGGGTCCCAGCCCTGTGGTCCTGGGCTCCCAGGATGCCCTGCCCGTGGCCACGGCCTTCACTGAGTACGTCCATGCCTACTTCCGTGGCCACAGCCCCAGGTACACAGTGGTGGGGCAGATGGGGACAAGCAGACAGGGCTTCCTGGGAGCTGTGCATCTGGGTTCCAGCAGGGCCAGCGTTCAGGGGGGTTTCCTGATCTGCTTTACCACGGAACGGCCTCTAGGCCCATCCTGAGAGCAATAGGAGCCATAAGGGGCATTTGAACAGGCTAAGGCAGTGAGGTGGGCTTCCCAGGGGGCTCAGTGGCAGAGAATCTGCCTGCCACGCAGGAGATTCAGGTTCCCCGTGTCGGGAAGATCCCCTGGAGAAGGAAATGGCAGCTCGCTCCAGTATTCTTGCCTGGAAAATCCCATGAACAGAGGTGCCTGGCAGGCTACAGTCCACGGGGAGGCAAAGAGTCGGACATGACTTAGTGACTGAGCGGGTGTGCACACACACACAGGCAGGCAGGCAGGGCACTGATGTTTCCATGGTGGAGCGGAGCTCCTCCGAGGCTGCTGTGGGCATCACACTGCAGGAGCAAGACCAGAGGCCAGCCCACAGAGCGGGAAAGGGAAAGGTGACTCGAGGGACCAGGAATAATCTGGGGGCAGCGCCCAGCCGAAAGACACTGTAAGATGAAGCCACAAAGAGTATCAGACCCAAAACCCAAGCTGAGGACTGAATGGTTTGCTTTGAGCTTCCTGGTGGCCTAGGGGAAAAGAGAAGGGGGAAGGGAGTGTCCCTGTCTCCTTCAGCTCATTGTGGATTCTTCCTGGTGTCTAGATTGCTGTCCAGGCAGGGAGACAAGGGGAGGTAGCTGGGGCTGGGATGCTGCCTGGGTCAGGGCCTTGCTGATTCTGATGGACCTGGTGAGCCACAGGCTACAGTGGAGCTAGTAGCGAGGGGAGGAAGAGGAGCTTGGTAGAGCCCTAAGCCAATGCCCAGTTTCTTCAACTCCCCCCACCAGCTGCCTGGCTCGAGTAACTGGGGAGCTGACCATGACCTTCCCTGCCGGCATCGTACGCGTGTTCAGCGGGACCCCACCCCCTCCCGTCCTCAGCTTCCGCCTCGTGCATACGGCCCCCATTGAGCACTTCCAGCCCAACGCTGACCTGCTCTTCAGGTACCATTAGAAGAAGGGGTGCATAGTTGGGTGGTACCAGGGGCTGGAGGAGGCCAGGCGCTCCCCGGCCCTGAATTTCTGTTCTGCCTCCTGGGATTTGCTGTGTGACCTTGGGCAAGTCACTCTCCCTCTCTGAAACTCACTTTCCTTCCCTCTTTTGCTTCCCACCACCCTCCTTTCCTGGGAGTTACACTTTCCTGGTCCCAGGGTTAGCCTGGGAATCTGCATCTTCAGGAGGCCTTTGGTGTAGGCATCTCCCAAGGGTTGGGGTGACTCTTCTTGGTCTCTGCAGTGACCCTTCCCAGAGTGACCCAGAGACCAAAGACTTCTGGCTCAACATGACGACTCTGACTGAGACTCTGCAGCGCCAGGCAGAGCAGAATCCAGCTGCCTCCTACTACAACGTAGTGCTCCTGCGGTACCAGGTGGGCCGGGTGGATGGGGTGGGGCAGAGCGGGCATGGAGGATGGTGGGCAGGGGCAGGGTGAGCAGGCAGCTCTCACTGGGAAGAGCAGTGGGAGTGGGGGGAGCTGTGGGAGGTAGGCAGGGTGGGCAGTGTAAGGGGGCCAGGACTCTGCTGGGGCAGACGGCTGCATTATGCAAATTAGAAGGGGCCTTTTCCCAGGGCCTGTCCCCAAGACTGTGTTAGAATGAGGCACTCTATTGCCCTCTGCTGGACATGTCATGTAGTACAATCTCTCATCAACAAAGAGCTCCCTTGGGGTATCAGGAGCCCCTCGGGTGTCACAGGCAGTGCAGAATCAGGCCATTTGAATGCTGGGTGACATGGCAGGGGCAGCATGGCTGGACAGTGTGTGGTGTGGCAGGACAGGGCAGCTCAAGCCACATCCTCTCTCCTGTTCTTGCTCCCCCTAGTTCTCCCGCCCCGGTCCCCAGTCCATGCCTCTGCAGCTGAGCGCCCACTGGCAGTGTGGGCCGACCCTCACTCAGGTCTCGGTGGAGTACAGCTACCAACCCGGTGCCACAGTCGTGCCCACGCCACTCACCAATGTCCAGATCCTGCTCCCCGTGGGGGAACCTGTGACCAATGTCCGCCTGCAGCCGGCTGCCACCTGGTGAGGGCGAGCGGGAGGCCGGGAGAGGCTCAGATCCTAGTAGACCGCCCTCCGATGCAGCAGCTGATGGGTCCACTGTAGGCCTGACCATTCACTGTGGGCTCACCTTGCTCAGAGGCTTCCCAAAGAAGCTTGGTGTTAAAGAACCCATCCACCAGTGCAAGGAGACGCAGGAGATGTGGATTCAGTCCCTGGGTCAGGAAGGTCCCTGGGAGGAGGAGATGGCAGCCCACTCCAATATTCTTGCCTGGAGAATCCCCACGGACAGAGCAGCCTGCGGGCTACAGTCCAGGGGGCCGCAAACAGTCAGAGAGGACTGGAGTGACTGAGCGCGCTTGCACGTGCCTTGCTTGGAGCTAAGGGCAATATCATTAACAAAAGTAATGTCTGACACCAAAAGCTTCCTACCTGTTAGGCGTGTCCTACATCTCTGCATACACTGACTGGCTCGGGGCTTTTAGCAATCCCTTGAGGGGTGGATCACCATCATCCCCACTTACCGAGGGGGAGCTGAGGTATACAGAAGCAAAGTCGTTGACCGGAGGTCACACCAGGATGTGAACCAGCCACCCACTCGTGGCCCCGGGCTTTTAGTCACTGCACAACTTTGTTTTGTGCAGAAGGTAGAACCAACAACCAAGAAACCGAATTTATAGGACCAAATGCATCACCTACAAGTGCTATGAGGCTGAGGAGCCTTCAGGAAACAGCTGCTCCACACCCCCGCCCCCATTTTCACACATGGGGAAACTGAGGCCAGGGAGGGGACATGGCTTTCTTGGGTCATGTAGCCAAGAGGCAACTGAGCTGGGACCCTGGGCTCCGAATATCTTTTCTGGGAAAGACCTGACCTGATCTCTTGATGCCAGGAACCTGGAGGAGAAGCGGCTCCTATGGAAGCTTCCAGATGTGTCTGAGGCAGGGGGTGAGTTATGGTCGTACATAAGGGCTTGGAGGTCTCAAATGGGATAGGCTTATTTAAACTACGGAAGAGGGAATTCCCTGGCAGACTAGTGGCTAGACTCCACGCTTTCACTGCAGAGGGCGGGGATTCGATTCCTGGGCAGGGAACTAAGATCCAGTAAGCCATGGGACGTGGCTAAAAATGTTTTGTAAATAAACTAGGGGAGAACTAGGGATGTGCTGGAGCAGGGAAATGTAGGCATCAAGGAAAGCTTAAAAGGGCTTTGACAATGCGGAAGAGAGGGCATCCCAGGGGGTGGGCGCAGGAGATGCACACAGGAGGTGCAAAGGCCCTGAGGCAGAATTCCTTTGGAAACCACACACAACCCCAGCAAGACCAAAGGAAAAGGGTGCAGGACAAAAGAAGTCGTCAAAGGGAACAGAGCCACAGGTCAAAGGGCTTGGGTGCAGGGCTGAGGAGGAGCCCAGGTCACTGGAGGGCTGGGGTGAGGAAAAGGGCACGGCTGACCTCAGACCTCCCCAGGCTCTGGCCGCCTGTCTGCCAGCTGGGAGCCATGCTCTGGGCCCAGCACGCCCAGCCCTGTGGCTGCTCAGTTCACCAGTGAGGGGGCCACTCTGTCCGGCGTGGACGTGGAGCTGGTGGGGAGTGGCTACCGCATGTCGCTGGTAAAGAGGAGGTTCGCCACAGGTACGCCCTTGCCCTGCCACTGCACATCCCCGGAGCCAAGACCAGGCCGGGCTCTGAGTCCCACTCATTGCTTCTTCTAGGATGCAGGGGGAGGGGAGACATTTAGGGTGTTTGGAAGAGATAGGTGGGTGTTGGGGCCTGGAGACCCAAGGTGGCGGGTACGGGTGGAGAGATGGGTGGTCAGAGCCCCAGTGAAAGGGATCAAGACGTATCCTCTATGGGACTTCCCTGACCAGCCAGTGGTTAAGACACCATGCTTCCACTACAAGGGGCATGGATTCAAGCCCTAGTCCGAGAACACATGCACAGTGCAGCCAAAAAAGAAAGAAAAAAAGAAGTGTCCCCTGGCTGGCTGGCGTCCTTGCGAGAACCCAAGGCAGGGAGCCGGAGGCCCCACTGGTGCATCCACCCCCACCCCCATCCCATGCTTCTGTCCTCATGAGCGGCTGCTGGGGTCCATGGGACAGTGGAACAGTGAGTTACAGGGGTGTTTGGGAGAGCTTAGGGGATCCCTTCTCCCCTCACCACCCTGTCTCCACAGGGAAGTACCTGGTGAGCTGTTAAGCCCACAGAAGCTGACCAGCATTGCTGGCCCCAGCTCCGCTCTGCATCGTGGTGCTCGCTGACTGCTTCCTGCCCTCCTGCTGGACCCGGGGGCTCCCCACCTGGCCTCCCCTGAGGCCCTGATTCCATGGAGAGGATCCCCGTACTCAATTTGGCTGAGCCTGAGATCACTCCTGCTCACGCCGACTCCCGTGCAGGTCCTCGACCTTTTGATGTTCTTTACATAAACACTCTATTTTCTAATAAAATAAATAACAAGACTTTTCCTGCACCAGGAAGTTTCCTTCACGTTTCCAGAGAGGAGAGGAAGAAAAGACGGATGGGTAGGAGAGAGCTAAAATTCCTAATGATCTTACCTCCACCCCTCCACCCTTACCTAGCCAGTGCAGGGTGATATTGAGGCAAAAAAAGCCAAATATGAACACCCCCAACCCCATGAATACCTCCAGTCCCGTGGGCTGGTGAAAGAGAACACGGACTAGAGGAACCTAGAGGGGGATGCCAGAAAGACTTCCTAAGCAGAGGGCATTATAAATGGGGCTTTGAGGTTTGAGTAGAAGTTTTCAGGCTGGCGTGGACATGCCAAGCAGAATAATATCAGTTGGCATCCCAGGCAGTGGGCACAGGAGGTGCAAAGACCTTGAGGCAGGATTCCTTTGCAAACCACACACAGCCCTGTGGGACCAAAGGAAATGGTGCAAAAAGCAACTAGTGTAAGAAAGCGAATAGCTCACAAACACTGACTGAGGACTTGCAGCCACCTACAGCTGTGAGCAAGACAGAGCTCTTGGAAGCCGTGAGGCTGTGAAGCTGAAAAGACAGGGTTTAGAGCCAGCGGCTGTGTGACTGAGCCAGTAACTTGAGCTCCCCAGGCCTCATCTGTAAGCCAGCTCACTAGGTGCTTGTGAGGAGGTCACATACTTTGAAGAATGCCTGGCACAGAGTAAGCACTCCAGAAGTCCTGGTATTCTCTTATTTACTGGGGGTCCCCGGGCGGAAGGTGGGGACCTAAGTGCAGGTGGGCATGGGGTGGCCTGAGGGAGGGCCAGGACAAGTGAGGTAGCCAGCATACTGCGGTGGGGAGCAGGTCTGAGCTTGATGGAAAGTCCTGGGTCCTGGTGGACATGTGGGGATCCTGGGTGCCTGACCCTGAAGGCCATGGAGATCCCAGGGACGGCACCAGCGCACATACTTTGCTGCCTCCAACAGGACTTTAGAGCCAGCGCAGGTGGGTGCTTCGCCTCACAGGCCCTCGGCTCCTCAGCTGCAGGTTCATAGCCCACACTCACCCCAGGTTCCCTGAGTTCATGAGCCCCAAAAAGATGCTAGAATCAAATGTCAGAGCCTACGGGATTGTCCCCGCCCTCCAAGTTTTCGCACACGTGCGTACATGCGTAGGCGTATTCTCAGTGGCTTTGACCCCTCCAAAACCGTCCCTTTGCTAGTCCTGTATGGCTGAAAGGCTGGAGTGCCACGTCCACACTGTGGACCAGAGCATGAGGAGACACTGACGTTTATCACAGCTCTGAGCATTATCTGGGTTTGGGTTCTGGCCCATCTGATAAGAAGCAGGAAAATGCTACCTCCTGGTGGCTTTCATTTGCTTTCCTGGGTCACAAGTGAGGCTGGGCAACCTTTAAATCACATCAGGCATTTCTGGGTGCGGCCTCTTAAGTGCTCGGTCATCCAGAACTGGTGTGACAGGTGTCTATGTGGGAGGGTGAGTCCCAGGGGGAAGGTGAGATCCCCGTTGAACTGGCCAACCCCAGGCAGGCAGCCCTGTCTGGTGGTTTTTACAATGCCCTGCTCTCCTACACCTTGGAGGCCTCCAAACACAAAGCTATTAGGTGATCAGCCAGAAGCCACCCCTGGTAGGTGAATGGCCTGAGAAATTTTTTTTTTAATTGAAGTGACATTCACATAATAGAAAATTAATGATTTAAACAATTCAGGGACTTTCCTGGTGGTCCAGTGGCTAAAACACAGCGCTCCCAATGCAGGGGCCTGGGTCAGAGAACTAGATCCCACATGCCACAGTGAAAAGATCCCTCCTGCAGCCAAATAAGTAAAACATATTTTTTTAAATACAAAAGAATTTAGTGCCATATAGCACAACCACAATGTTGTCCCCTCTAGTTCTAGAACATTCTGATCACCCCAAAAGGAAATCCATTCCCATTAGCTGCCACTCCCCATTCCCTCCAGGCCCTGGTACCTACTAATCTGCTGTCTGACTCTAGAGATGTGCCTGTTCTGGACATCTCACACACGAGGTGGTCTTTCTAGCCTGGCTTCTTTCACTCAGCATAGCATTCATTGCAGCGTGCGTCACTGCTTTCTTTGTCGTGGCTGAATAATATTCCAGGTTGTTTCCATCCACTCATCCTTTGATGGACACGGATTGTCTCCACCTTTTGGTGATTGCCTTGTTCTACTATAAACATGGAGCACACCTGTTTGAACACCTGTTTTTTATTTTTAGCGGGGTGGATACCTAGGAGTGGAATTAAATTCCTGGGTCATATGATAATTCCAGTCTGTATTTGAACCCAAGCCCTCCAGCCCCCCGGTTCTACCCTGAAAGCTTTTGAAGCCACCCTGGCTGTAATAGGAGACTCCAGCTTCCTACCCGGCGGGCCAGCCGGGCTGGGCGAGCCTGGTCAGCTCCCAGGCCCACACATTCGAGGAGGGTGGGTTGCGGGGAGGGATGACACAGGAAGGGGGCCCTTGCCTGATACCGAGAGGGATGGGCAGAGGCACACCCCCCGGATCTGTTGTCTGATTAAGCTCTCCTACCGGGCTCTTGTGCAGAAGGAAATGGCAACCCACTCTAGTATTCTTGCCTGGACAGTCTCATGGACTGAGGGGCATGGGGGACTACTGTCCAGGGGGTCGCAGAGTCGGACAGAACTAAAGCTAAAGCGACGGAGCACGCGCGTGCACACACACATGGGGCTTGTGAACGCAGGAAACCCGAGGGGGCCCCATTCTTTAGAGGAACTTTAAACCAGGAAACCTCAACGGGTTCCATAGTTTAAAGGTTTGTCATCGCGAGAAAGTGCAAGAGCCAGGGTCTCTGTGGCCCAAAAGTGTTAGTCACTCAGTCGTGTCCTACTCTCTGCGACCCCAGGGACCGAAGCCCTTCAGGCTCCTCTGTCCAAGGACTTCTCCAGGCAAGAATACCGGAGTAGGTAGCCTTTCCCTTCTGCAGGAGATCTTCCCGACCCGGGGATCTGAGGCCTGAAATGCCCCCATTTGAGGCAGACATTTAATGTCATCGCTCTTCAACACCCGCAGAGTAGCTCATGCGGTTGCTCTGTGCTGACCTTGCTCCCCAGACCCGTCCCAGCTGGACGAGCCCGGGTGTAGCTCCTCCACTTTACAGATGAGAAAACTGAAGTGCAGCCAGGACCGGTTCCTCTTCCTCCTAGGGAGGAAATCGCGATGGGGCAGGAAGTAGAGGATGGCTTGAATCACCACCTGGCTTACACCTGTGGACTGGAGCTCTCCTCCACAACCCAACCCATCTAATGTGCCAACACCAGAAAGTTCTAGACACTCAAACGCAGCACAGGTAGGGTTCGCATCTTGGCTAGCCCCAACCTCAAGAATCTTCCAATCTGACTTGCAGCTTTGCGAATGCCAGCCCGCGGCACCCGGACGTCTGGGAGCTCCGGATAGATTATGGGGTTCTGAAATATTGTAACCCCTTGAAGAGCCACTGGGATCAACTCGCCTCCTTGCTCCCCCCCACCCCCTGGACACACACACACCCTCTTAATAATTTCTTATCGAACACACGCTGGACCAATCCTGGGGCCCTTTGCCAGAGGTAGGAAGGCGCCTCTCGCACATCTCCGGCCTCGGAGTGCTCACTCTCTGGCTCCAGACTCCCCCAGATGGGGTCTGGAGCCGGGGTAGGGTCGGAGGAGGCGAGAAGCCGCTGGATTGGGCGATCCGGCCAGTGGAGGGGCAGGGGCGCGGCCGGGGAGGGAAGGAAGGGCGGGGCCGGCCAGAAAACTTAGACCCGGCCCTCCAGGAAAGCGGCTCAGCTAGGGTGTGGGGTCCCGCCAGAGGCTGGCAGGAAGGCTTGAAGCCTGGAAGGGCGGGGCCTCGGCGTAAATGAAACTCCTCCTCCTGCTCCGGAGCAGGAGAAGGGGTCGGAGGCTGGACGGTTGTCTGGGGGTAAGTACTGGGGCCCCTGAGGATCTGGTGGAACTCTGGTGGAGGGGGGGAGTCGGGGCTCTAGGGAACCTGGACTGGTCCCTGGGGTCGCGGTATCCTGCTGCGTGTACCCTGAAGTTTGGTGGTGGTTTAGTCGCTAAGTCGTGACCAACTCTTGCGATCCCGTGGGGGCGGATCCCGTGGGGGGAGATCTGGAGCCCCGGGTCCCTCACCCATCGGTAATAGTAGTCGCCTGCCTCCCACGGCAGACTCAGTCCTGACCCCGAAGGAAGCCTCACTCACGCCTGGGGAATAGGGGGACACCGAGGCTCCTGATCCTGTAACTGTCCCGTTGCAGCCGTGGTGCACACCCCCGCCTCCAGCCTTCCTCCTAGGATAGAGTGGGAACCGAACGAAGAGTGGAGTGCGCTTTGTACCCGCTGACCATTACTATTACTGTTATCGTTACTGTTGAGATTGTTAGCACGCTGATTGGGAGGGTCTGGGCAGGAACAGCAACAGCCTTGCCAGGCGCTGCACCAGGTTCCCGCGCGGGACCCCAGCTCACAGTTGCCTTTGGGAGTCATTCAGGCCTGATTCATTCAGGTCAGCCAGTGCCTGGCTATATAGCTTGCTTCTGATTGCTCCTGCTCTCCGAATGCACCTCAGTGTCCCCTCTGTGGGGGCAGCAAAATGACCCAGCTTCCACGAGGATGCCTGAGCAGTTAGCCTGCAAAAACTTTTATGGTGGGGGTGCTTCTGGCCACTGAAAGACCTCAAGCAAGTGACTGTATGTCTCTGAGCCTTGGCTTCCCTTTCTGTCAAGTGGGGCTCATGATGTGGAACTGTGGCGAAGGTGAAATAAGTGCGACAGCCGAACTGTGGGGCCACAGAAAGCCAGCCGTCCCCATGAGCATATTAGTAATTATAGTTATTATATTGCACCATTAGCCATCTTTATGGCTTCTCCACCAACTTTCCCTCTGGGCCAGAATTTTTGTTTTTTTAATGGCCACTTTGCAGATACAGGAACTGAGGACCTGTTCCCCTTCCCCCTAGCCCTCTACCCCGACCTCTCCTGCCCCCTCTCCCTACCCCTCCCCTTATCCCCTATCCCTTGGGCCAGGGCCTCCTTGTCCAAATCTGGAATTCAGGACCCAGGGGAAGGTTGCTGGATTTGGGACTGGCCCTGGGGCCACAAGGGCTTCCCCTGGTGGCTCGGATGGTCAAGGATCCGTCTGCAATGTAGGAGACTTGTTTTGATCCCTGGGTCGGGAAGATCCCCTGGAGAAGGGAATGGCTACCCACTCCAGGATTCTTGCCTGGAGAATCCCATGGACAGAGGAGCCTGGGTGGGCTACAGTCCATGGGGTCGCAAAGAGTCGGACACTGAGCGATTAGCCACACACTTCCAACTGGGGCCGCAGCTTTCCCCCACAGCCCCGTCTGTCCCCAAGGTGGCGACCAGCACTGGTGGTATAATGGTGAGTATAGCTGTCTTCCCAGGTGGCCGCCATGCCAGACAGGTCCGAAGAGTCCAGAGGAAGAGGTGTGGCCCTGCGTGAGGCTACTGGGCCCCCACCTCTTAGCTGCCTGTGTGAGCAGCTCATGTTTGCACAGCCCAGCCCAGACACCCTCCCTTCCCCTCTCCCTCACCCCAGAGTGTGAAGATTGATCCCTAACAACAGAGTGTGAAGATTGATCCTCTGGGTGTGGGGGAGGGGCCGCACACCTCTGAGGAGGGGCCTTGGAGCTTCTCTCCTCCAAGCCAGACCTTGGGGAATCCAGACAAGCCGGCTTGGCCCAGGGACCCTCGGGCTGGGCTGGGTTAGCCCAAGGGGAGGAGATAAGATGTCCTGAGTCTTCTTTTCCTGCCAATGGCCTCTGAGGCTCAGAGTGGGACAATAGCTTGCCCTCCAACCCCCATGACCCCAGGAGGGTGCACACTGTGGTCCCTCCACCTGATGGGAATCTGGTTCAGCTTGATTGACCCCCATGATAGGGAAACTCACTACCAACATCGCAAACTAAAGGAGATCCCACCAGGTGGCGGTTAAAGGCAGGAAATGGGCTACCACTTAACCTCCCTTGAATGAGTTCCTTGACCCCTCTGTGTTTCAGTTCCCCTAGGAAACAAAAGGAGGCTAACATAGCCCTACCCCAGTGCAAGTACGCAATGTAGGTGGAAAGGCTGCCTACAAGGCCTGCAGGTTAACTCTATCTTTGATTATGTTCTCACTCATGACATTTATTGATCGTTGCTTGTGAGAAATTAACAAGGCCTGGAAAAGGGCCCTGACCTAGTTTGGGGGTCATTCAGAAGGTTCCCAGGAGTTCAATTTCCACATTCCTCTTCCCTGGATCATGGGAAGAGTTGAAGCCTTGATCTGCGATGCATGGCCTGCCTCCCCCAGCCTCAGTTTCCCCATTGAAGAAATGAGCCCAGAGATGCCCTTTGTGGCTCATCCGGGGGCAGGGCTGGCATTTAATCAGGGGCCTATGACCAGCCTCAGAATCCTTCCTGCACTGATCCCAGATACCCCGGGCAATTCCTGCAGTAGGTGAGGGCTGGCTCATTCAATGAGTCATCCATTAGGAGCCCTGGGACCTAGAAACAGGACTCAAGGGTCTAAAGGGCGAGTGTCGCCCAGCCCCCTCCCACCCTTTCATCCACACCCAGGGGTTCACCAGAGTGAATGTTGGGCGTATATTTGCATAAAACCCACTCATACACCTGGTAAGCAATGTCAGCTCATAATGAGCCATTCTTAGAAATTATCTTTACTGGGCTTTTGCTCCTTTTTATTCCTGTTTACAAAAGCAACCCATGGTTCTTGTAAAAAGGAACCAGCCTATCATTGCTGGAAGGGCAAACTGGTATGAACCAGTGAGGGGTCACCCACAGTCCAGGTGGTCAGTGTTCAAATTCCAGCAGCCTGGCCTCTGGTAGGTGGGTGCCCTCTCTGTGCCCACCTGACCCCCACCCCCAGGAATTGGGACCTGGGACCTCCTCGGGAGGCTCATTGAGAGCTACAGAGGCCCATCCACAGGCCAATGAGTCACACCCTTTCCTGCAAGCACCCCCGACTCCCATCCTTGGGCTTTCCTAGAAAACTGTCTCATTCGCTACTTCTGTCCCCTATTAGCCCATCGCCTCCCTGATAACAGTAACGGTGGTTTGTCTCCCAGAACCTAGAGCAGGGCGTGGTATACACTGGGTGTTCAGCTCAGAGCACTGACCAGTGTGCAAGTCATATCAACAGCTGGTGCTGCTACTAACGTTGTTCCTGTTGGCATTATGCTGACACTTCATAAATGTGTGTGTGACTTGGAGGAAAACTCACCGCTTGGTCCTCTAGCCTCTCCCAGGGCTTGAGGGGTTATATATACAAATGAGGTTCTCCTGTCACCCCAGAATGTTTCAGGTCCCCATCCCCATCCAGATGCCAGCTGAGGGTCAGTGGGGAGAAGAGAAGCAAGGAAAGCCCCAGTGGCTGGTATTTAGCACATGCTGAGGGTAACCTGTGAGTGGTCAGCTGACACCAGGCAGCTTTGGAGAGGGGATGCTGAGGCCTGGAGTGGGAAGGGACAGCTACTTGCCCCGAGCCTGCAGATGGCCAGTAGCAGCTGGGGCAGACCTTCCTACCCCCAGGGGCCACCATGGCAGCTTCAGAAGCATCAGCTTTCTTGGTCCTCACAGCTGCTGGGTGAGAGGGAAACAAGCCCTCATGTTCCTGACTTAAAAACCGAGCTGAGGGAATGGTCTGTTTGGGAGCACCCTGGACTGGAGGGTAGGAAGTGGGGCAGGTGGCTGTGTGTCTGACAGGTCTGGAGAAGGACCCAGGATTCACCCTCTGGAAGCTAGGAGTCTCATGTGGGAAATCCCCTTGACATGACCTCCAAGCTGGCATCAGGCATGCCCTCACCATGTGTGAAATAGTGCCAGGTGGGGATGCGGGGCTGGCCCAGATCCCCAAGGGTGCTAACTAACTGTGTGGCATTCTCACTTCCCCACGTGTCTCTGGGCTTCGCTGGTGGCTCAGAAGGTTAAGGATCTGCCTGCAGTGTGGGATACCTGGTTTCAATCCCTGGGTGGGGAAGATCCTCTGGAGCAGGGCATGGCTACCCACTCCAGTATTCTTACCTGGAGAATCTTCATGGACAGAGGAGCCTGGCAGGCCACAGTCCATGGGGTGGCAAAGAGTCAGACCCAACTGAGCGACTAAGCACACATGTCTCAGCCTCTCTGTCTTCCTGGCCTCCCAAGGGACAGTGACAAGAACAGGTGAGGAGAATAGAGGTGCCTGGACCCACACAGGCCCGGACCTTGCCAGACCTTGGCTGTTGCTTGAGGGTGTAGACAGAGGATGGGGGACTATAGCACTGCTCCCAGTGAGAGGGTAACAGGCAGGAAGGCCAGGGGTCTCCAAAATATGGAGGAAATAGGCTGCACATGTCAGACATTTTTGTCTCTCTTAAGTGGCAGCAGGAAACAAAGTAGCGATATTTTTTTCCTTCTCTATACAAATTTAATGGCAGCCCACTCCAGTACTCTTGCCTGGAAAATCCCATGGATGGAGGAGCCTGGTAGGCTGCAGTCCATGGGGTCGCTAAGTCAGACGTGACTGAGCCACTTCACTTTCACTTTTCACTTTCATGCATTGGAGAAGGAAATGGCAACCCACTCCAGTGTTCTTGCCTGGAGAATCCCAGGGATGGGGGAGCCTGGTGGGCTGCCGTCTCTGGGGTCGCACAGAGTCGGACACGACTGAAGTGACTTAGCAGTCTCTTAAAATACTGTGTTGCCATAATGACACCTGGTTTCACCCGAAGTTAACTATTTTCAAGCCTTGAGATAACCAATGCATAAAATGTTTTTCTTAAGCTATGTTAATGTACTATGCATTTACCCCAGACTCTCAAGCCGGTTCGCCTAATGGCTCAAAACCTACTTGACAAACCAGTATGTTAGACATTGTTCCCCTAATCTATGTAAAGGAAACTATTTGTATGGTAATCTACCCTTCTACAAGGTTCAAGTCAATCGTTTTATGGCCCGATGACTCGTCTGTTGCCAAGATTATCCCAAAATACATCTTGTGGATGAGGGGCCTGGTGCCATTCTGAGTTTTAAGACTTTCTTTTATTAACAGACTGCTAGTAACTATATAACATCCAGCTGAAGACTAGCAGGGGGGTACTCTTTCTGCCCCCTTCTGATGCCTATGTCAGAGGCTTTCTCTATCTCCTTTATACTTTAATAAAACTTTATTACACAAAAGCTCTGAGCAATCAAGCCTCTCTCTGGCCCCGGATTAAATTCTCCTCCGGAGGCCAAAAATCCCAGCGTCTTTTCATGGTTCAACAACAAACCTTTCACCAGTGGGGGTTCCTAATTAATTCTGCTGAGTGATTAGCCTCTTCTGCACATCTAGTATCTCATGAATATTCAGTGAGTTATTAACAAGAAGTACTGTGTGTATATATGCAATGAATCAAGACTGTTCAGTGAACATGTCTCTTGGTGCCTCGGGGCTGTTTAGTGGCTGGTCCATATTATATTCATTATGATAACATGCATATTCCACAACCTCTGGTGACTCAGTTGGTAAAGAACCCACCGGCAATGCAGGAGACCCAAGGTTTGGTCCCTGGGTAGGAAAGATCCCCTGGAGAAGGAAATGGCAGCCCACTCCAGTATTCTTGCTTGGAGAATCCCATGGACAGAGGAGCCTGATGGGCTGCAGTCCTTAGGATCGCAAACAGTCGAATACGATTGTGATAATATGCATATTCATTAATGCATCACAAATGCACCTTGCAACTCTTAATTGTTGCCTTATAACTATTTCATGTATTATAAGTACTGAGTGTCTGTATAGTTAGCGGGTCATTCATATTTAGCACTTCTTGCTCATTAAATACATCGTGAATATATTTCAGTGCCAGGAATATTTGGCCCTTTCACATATTAAGAAGGAGTCAGGGACATTCAGTGCTTCTTGGTCCTGCCCCCTTGGCTCCACGGTTGGGCTTGCTGATTTACCAGGACTGAATCACCTGCATCCTCTAGGGTCCCGAGTAGGGAATGGTGACAGCTGTTGTCTGCCATGGGGTTAGGCTGAAATGACACGCAAGGAAATAGCCAATACGAGAATTATCGTTAGTATTTTTGCCCGTACAACAAACAGCAGCGAGTGTCACCTGGGGACTGAGCTGCGAGTGCCAAGACGCTGGGCCCCATTTCTGGGGCTCCATGTTGGCTGGGGAAATAAACAGGGAAGAAGCGAGTAGATTTGTCCAGTGGTGGAGAGAGGAGCAGAGGAAGGTGGGGCCGAGGTGGGGTGGTTTGGTTGGGAGGCCGGGGCCTCTCCTTATCTCTAAGGAGATAATGTTGGACGGAGGCCTGAAGATCAAGGAGAACGAGGGGGAAGAGCAGGAGGGAAGGGCGTCTGAAGTGGAAGGTGCAAAGGCCCTGTGGCAGGGTCCAGCCTGGGTGTGTGAGTGTGTGTGTGCTTAGTCGCTCAGTTGTGTCCCGCTCTTTGTGACCCCATGGACTGTAGCCCACCAGGCTCCTCTGTCCATGGAACCTCTAGGCAAGAATACTGGAGTGGGTTGCCATTTCCTTCTCCAGGGCATCTTCCCAAGCAGGGATCGAACCTCCGTCTCCTGCACAGCAGGCAGATTCTTTACCATCTGAGCCACCAGAGGTTGTGTATAGCTGGAATGGAGGAGAAGGGGCAGAGGTCATGGGGCGGGGGGAGAAGGGGATTGAGAGCACCCAAAGTGGGGAGCGTTATCGATTCAGTGGACGTGAATTTGAGCAAACTCCGGGAGATGGTGAAGGACAGGGAACCCTGGTGTGCTGCAGTCCATGGGGTCACAAGGATCTAGACATGGCTGAGCGACTGCACAGCAAGAGGCAGAGGCTGTGGGTCTCAGTCAGTGGAAACAAGAGGCTTTGCTGTGTGCAGTGGAAGAAGCAGGCTCTGGGTGATGGTGAACTTGCAGTGGTGCATGGAAGGCAAACAGCCCCCAGCAGGATTGGCTGGTATTGCGGTGGGGAGTTGGGTGATGGGCCTTGAGAGTCAGTCTGGACATCACTGCAATCCCTCTCTACATAGTGGCACTATGAGCTAGCGGGAGGAGGCCCTGCCAAGTGCGGGCAGTAGACTGATGGGTTCATCCATCAGATACCTGATGGGTCTTCCTGGTGTACCTGCCATCGCGTGCCAAATGCTCTTGCCCAGACACTGCGCCTGGGCCACCTGCTGCCCCATAATATCCCCTTGTGAAAGGCTCAGAGACTTCTCACATTTTCTTCTGCCTGGCCCATCCTTCTCTTTCCCCCACATCCAGGTTTCAATTTGTTTTCTTTTTTTGGCTATGCTGCGCTGCATACAGGATCTTAATTCCCTGACCAGGGATTGAACCCAGGCCCCCTGCCGTGGAAGCGCAGCCTCTGAACCGCTACATCTCGCGGGAAGACTCAGGTTCCAAATTTTGAGTACTCCCTTCATCCTGTTTGCTGAGCTCACCCACATCCCTGTACCCCACCAGCCAGCTCCTATCCAGGCCCCCAAATTCTTGCTGCCCTGACCTCTAACTCGGGCCCTGATTGCACTTCCCCGCTCAGCAGCCACAGGGAACATCTTCAAAGTATAACTCAGTCTCGTCCCTCCCCTGCTCACACACCCTCCAGGCCCCATTTCCTGCTCCTCCCCCGGCTGTCCTCGGCAACCCTGCCTTCATCTCCCTCCTCCTCCTCCTTGGCTTCAGCCACACCACTTCCTGCCTCTTCCTTCAACAACCTAAAGTTGTGCCTACCGCAGGGCCTTGGCACTTGCTGTGCCCTCTGCCTAGGACGCCCTTCTCCCAGGGCTCTGCCCACGTGATTTCCCTTCATCCTTAAGGGGATCCGCAGGCGGGTCAGGTCCCTTCCCTGCCACGGATCCCTTTGTCTTTGACAGCATTTAACACGGTTGCAACTAAAAGAACCACCTCGTGTGTGGATATCGTAAGAGACGGGCTGACTTGGGCATGGCTGTGGCCCCAGCACCTTGCGCATAGTAGGTACACAGTCAATACTCTGTGGCCCACAAGTCAGTGCAACAAGTAAAGCAGCTGGATTACTGCCTGTTCCTAGGTTCACTCACCAGCCCCCCCGCCCCCTGCTCCCTTCTCCCTCCCCCCAGCATGGCCCATCTGCTCACCAGGTTCTCAGTCCTACATCAGATGTTTAGCACATGGGTTCCTTGTGACAGATTCTGGAGGGACGTCCAGGTGGGAACTGCAGGGTTCCCACCCATCCAGATTCTGTGTTCCAATCCTGCATTGTGCTGAGCCTCATTATCCCCATCTGTAAGTAGGGGTTCTGGGGGCATTAAAGGACCCAGGACCATGAGGCAAGGTCACTGAGGTTGTCACGACATAGTCAGTGTATGCCAAGCCCTCTGCTACTTAATATGGAAAGTGACCCTTGTGTGTTTATAGGGCAATGAGTGTTCTCAGAACTTCCATATGCTAACAAGGAAATAGATGCCCCAGAGGAAGTGCCTCACCAAGGTCAACTCTGAGCAAAGAGGGACCCTTCAACAAGGAATCGGGCCTCTCTGCTCACATACCTTTCATGACTCTCCCATACCCCCAGGAAAGAACCCCACTACTCAGCTTGGCATTCAAGGTCTTTATGGGGTCTGGCCCCACCTCTTAGCCTCAGAAATCAACCCTTCTCCAAATTCTGCTTTTCAACAAAATAAACCACGTGATTCCTTGAATAGTCTTTGTTTTCTTTCTCTTCTTCGCTTTTGCATTCAGCCTCCGGTCTGAATGCCCTTGGTGAACTCATATGCATCCTTCAAAACCTCAGCCTCAATACCCCAATCCATTCTTCTGGCCCAGACCTGAAGCCACAGGTGCCTGGATTTGTCTCCCCAAGTCTGAGAGCTTCTGGAGGGCCAGGCCCAGGGCTGAGGCTTCTTAGTTCCTCTAGAATCTGTTTGTTGAATGAATGAATGTTTCATAAGTGTGCTTTGGGGTAAGAGACTACAACACCCTTCTTGGGACTGAAGAACTTGGAGACAAAGTGGGTTGCTGTGGCAATGCAAGTCACCCACTGGGCCACCTTAGGATGACTGAGCTGCACTTCCCCAGCTATGGAGTGAGGGTGGGGATTCTCCCAGAGTTATTCAGACCCCACAGACTTCAGAGTGAGCAGCAATTTCAGTTTCCACAAGTCCAGTCCTTGCCAGTCTGGAGGGGGTACACAGCAGAATTTGGGGGTGGGTGGGGTGGAGGGTCAGAGAATTGAAAGCAGGCCTGAGAGGAACTTCTCACCAACCACCCAGCCTACCAACAAAGGTCCCAGAGTTGCTGCATAGCTGCTTGGAGGAAGTAATACTAAGGGCTTCCCCAACTTTGACAACACTGGGCCCCTAAGACCCAGTCTTTCCAATGGTAGGTGTGAGGTCATTACCTCTTTAGAAAGTAAGGCCTATAAGGGGAGACTGGGGACCACCTGGGGTATCGCCCAGTGAGTCACCCAGCAGGGTATTCTGGATCAGTGAATCCCCAACGCTCTCAGCCTGACTGAAAGGGAGCCCCAGGGATTCTTTTTTACGCCAATCTGGATGCGGGATGTTGTGAGTTTGGAAGTACTTCCTGCTTGAAGTTTCAAGGGGCCATGAGTTATTTGAGGGTGACCTTGGTGGATGGAAAAGGGAAGTGGAACTGAGGTGCATTCATAGAGGTCTAGTGCAGGGAGAAGGGGAATGAAGCTCCATCCCCTCCACTGACCCCAGCTTGAACTTTCAGATCCCAGTCAGGAGACTCACAGAGCCTGGGAGGATGGAGTCTCTGTAAGCTCCCTCCATTTTAAGAAGATACCTGGCAAGAAAAAGTTGGGAATGCAGGTAGCCAGCAAAGAGTGAATGTTTCATATGCAAAGAAGGAAAGTGCAAGGAAAAGAACACGCATTAATGGAATTAATTAGAAGCAAATGACCACCTTCAAGAGGGTCTCTTTTGCCCAGACACTGATCCCTGTAATATGAGCCATTTAGTCATTTGATCCCTTCTCCTTCCCCCTTCCCAATGCCCAGGTTTGGCTGAATTGTTGTTTTGTGGCTAACTTTGTTGTTTTGTGTCTGACTCTTTTCTGACCCCATAGACAGTAGCCTGTCAGGCTCTTCTGTCCATGCAATTTCCCAGGCAAGAATACTGGACTGGGTTGCCATTTTCTTCTCCAGGGGCTCTTCCTGACCCAAGGGTTGAACCCCTTTCTCCTGCATTGGCAGGTGGAGTCTTTATCATTGAGCCACCAGGGAAGCCTGCTGAGTTGTAGGTATTCCTATTTTGCTGAATTATTTTTTTTTGTTATGGGAACTAAACACATTCCCAGCTAAGGGACCCTTGGCCATTTAGGTTTGATTTTCTATTTAAATAGAAATAAACACTGCTGCTGCTGCTGCTAAGTCGCTTCAGTTGTATCCGACTCTGTGTGACCCCATAGACGGGGGCCCACTGTCTCTGGGATTCTCCAAGCAAGAACACCGGAGTGGGTTGCCATTTCCTTCTGCAATGCGTGAAAGTGAAGTCGCTCAGTCGTGCCCAACTCTTAGCGACCCCATGGACTGCAGCCTACCAGGCTCCTCCATCCATGGGATTTTCCAGGCAAGAGTAACTGGAGTGGGGTGCCATTGCCTTCTCCAGAAATAAACACTAATAAATCCCAAATACTCCATCCAGGGAATTTATCTAAACCTATTTCAAGGTTCTGTGTCCAGCCCTCATTCCCCTCTTTGAATCCTTCCTCCTTTTCAATTCTCTATTCCATTTCTATGTTTATTTAAATAAGACCAGGATTTCTCAATCCTGACAATGTTGACATTTGGAACTGGACCATTCTCTGTCATGGGGGCTGTCCTGTGACCTGTAGGATGTTCATTTAAGCAGCATCTCTGGCCTCCACCCACTCCATGCTATTAGCAGCCCCGTATCTCTACCCTCCCCCAATCATGACAACCAGAAATGTCCCCAGACGTTGCCCAGTAAGTATCCCCTGGGAGCAGAATAATCCCTGGTTGAAAACTGATTTAGACTGTAAGTGAATCCACCCTCTGAATGAGGGTGTCTGAGTTAGAAGTTGGGGTCCCATGTCTTCCAGCATCTGTGGGTCTCTGCCCACCAGTGTCGCCAAAGAGAACGCTGTGACATCTCTCCCCTGACTTTTGGTGACTTGGGCTTTCTACGGCAGCTCCGGAGGTTTTTTCCCCATCCTTGGAGCTCAGGCATCTGCCAGGTTTGCCTGAAACACTCCTTCCTCGTGGTCCACTCTGAACTCAGGCTCCTCTTCAGCTCAGGAAAACGTCCTTCTTGGATTTGTTCATTCTTGCGTCACATCTGTTGGTTAACAAGATTGTGATATGTCCTTTTAGGGCTCACAGACCTGCCCTCCAGATGGTGAAACCACCCCTTCTCAGGCTGGCAGCCAAGCCGGGGGCACACAGCAATAAGACAGGCTCTGTGCCACGAGCAGACAGGGTCCCTAGCTACTCAGACTCCACTGACTCATCCCCTCCTCCGGGCCTTTGCACTTGCTGTTGCCTTCCCTGGTATCCTCTCCCCCTACCCTCCCCTCCGCACACAGCGACATCAGCCATGCTGGCTCCTCTGTGCCATTCACATCCCGCTTAAATGTCATCTAGACCTCGAGAGCCACACTCCCACACACACTAGACCCCTTTTCCTCCCATATCATTTCACTGACGTTTTTAGTTAGTGTTTATTCCCCCTGGAGAGTGTGGGTCCCAGAGTGGCAGAGATGTTGAGGCATCCCATGCCTGTTCATCACTGGGTCCTCAGCTCCCAGGAGGTGCCTGGCACAGAGGAGAAGCACAGTAAATATTGGCTTGAATGAATTTATAAAGTCATTCTGAGAGTCTGTATATACGTTTGTATGTTTGGCCACACTGTGGGACTTCCAGGATCTTAGTTCTCCAGCTGGGCTTGTGCGCTTTACAGTGGAAGCGAGTAGTCCCAACCACTGGACCACCAGGGAAGTCCCAAGAGTCCATGTTTTTTCAGAATCTCCGGCATTTGAGCATTCATTCATTCATTCATCCAATACTCATTTACCGAACACCCACTGTGCACGAAGCACAGTTCTGGGGGCTGGGGATAAAGTGGTGAATAAGACATTTCACGGAGCTCGTGTTCTGGTGGAGAAGATGGATGAAAAGCAGTACCTTTTTAAAGTTTTATCATGTATTTTAAGAGATGAAAGGGGCTTCCCTGGTGGCTCAGCTGGTGAAGAATCTGCCTGCAATACGGGAAACCTGGGTTTGATCCCTGGGTTGGGAAGATCCCCTGGACAAGGGAATGGCTACCCACTCCAGTATTCTGGCCTGGAGAATTCCACAGACTGTATAATCCATGGGGTCGCAAAGAACGGGACACGACTGAGCAACTTTCACTTCACTTCAGAAGACGAAAAGTGCTATGAAAGACAGAAAAAGTGGGCTAAGGTGGAGGATCAGGGCTGCCAGTGAGATGATGTTTCCTGAGGAGGTGTTCCTGAGATGGGGACATCTGAGCAAAGATGGGAAGGGGGTGAAGGAGGGAATGTGTGGAAATCTGGGGAATCAGGCAGAGGAGACAGCCTGCGCAGAGGTCCTGAGGCAGGACCATTTTTGAGGTCCTCAGCATGTTTGAGGTTAAAATCCCAATCACATTCTTACATAGGGTTAATTCCCATTTAACGCTGAAGCTCAGAGAGGTCAAGCTTCTTTCCCAGAGTCACACAGTAGAACCTGTAGAGTGGAGTCTGAGCCCTTTCTTGGGGACATACCTGGTCAGACAGTCCTTGGCTAGGCAGTGTGCAGAGATGATGACGGGCACACTGGGGAACGACCTCATGGATCAGGGAAGGAAGCCCTGTGCCCAGCACCAGCGCCCTTTTGTAGCTCTAGATAAAATGGGAGACTCTTGCTCTTAGGGAAGAGCTGGTTGAGGTTGCTTAGAGCTGGAGGGGCCTAGGAGAATCCACTGACTGCCCTACGATGTTTCAGGTGCCAAAGGGGAGAAGGAGGAGACCCCAGAGCAGCACGGACTTCCTGAAGCAATCTGAGGTAAACGTTGAGGTTCACTTATTCATTCAACAAACACTGGTCAAATGGCCACTAGGTACCAGGTGCCAGGAACTCCCTTCACACCTGCACAACCCAGTGACTTGGGGGTTGCTGACATGTCCCCTTTATCGCTGAGGATACTAAGGCCCTAGGTATGAAGGGCACGCAGCCAGGGAGTGATGGAATTGGGGTTGAAACCCAGGAATGTGGCTCCAGGGGGCACCTTTCTGAGATAAGCCAGGAAGCGTTTAATGGATCGGTAGGTCCTGCCTTGGGTCTAATTTAGCATTTTCATGCTGTTCATCTTCACGTTGAGGGCTGGGACACAGCACAGATACCACCTTTTCAGACAAAAGGACACCAAGGGAGTCCAGGGAAGCCTGGGAAAAGGATCTGAACAGGAAACCAAGGGCTCTGCATAGATATGGGAAAGGAAATCCTCTAGGAGGAGGGGTTTTGCCAGAGAGAAACTAAGTGAACTTTTATTCATAAATTATTCATTCAGACACTCCTTGCTTCCCCTGTGCATCTGCCTCATGCTGGGCAATGCCAGGACCCTCAAGAAGCCCTCAGCCTTAAGAAATCAAAGTCGGATACAGACATCCTCATGGGACCATGACCGAGCCAGAGAGTGCCATGGGACTAGAGGTGGTGAATAGGGAACCAGGACTCTTCCTGAGGGGTCAAAGGGGGCTTCCTGGAGAATGGATCATTTGAGATGGGCTTTAGAGCAGAAACAGGAGTTTGCCAAAGCAGAGAGCATTGTTTGAGACATGCTGAGCTTGAGCAGTCTGTGAAGAGCCAGGGCCCATGTTCAGCTCAGTGTGTGTTTGTCCCTCAGTCGTGTCTAACTCTTTGTGACCCCATGAACTGCAGCCCACCAGGCTCCGCTGATCATGAGATTCTCCAGGCAAGAATGCTGGAGTGGATTGCCATTCCGTTCTCCAGGAGATCTCCCTGACCCAGGGATCGAACCTGGGTTTCCTGCTTTGCAGGAGATTCCTTATCAACTGCGCCATCAAGAAAGGCCATGCTCAGCTCACAGGACCATTAAAAATAGTCATGGGACTTCCCTGGTGGGCCAGGAGCTAAGACTCTGTGCTTCCACCACAGTGGGGCGCAGGTTCAACCCCTGGTGGGGGAACTAAGATCCCACATACAGTGCCCTGCCACCAAAATGTAGAGTGAGTGATAGTTATATCAGAAGCTCAGAGCTTCCTGGAGGGGCAAGTGAAAAGGGAAGCAGGAAGGATCCCAGCAGCTCTCAACTACTAAAAGGGGAGTTCTCTGTCTCTTTCTCTGGGAGGCTCCTGAGCCATCTCTGAGGCTGGAACATAAAGAGGTCCAGGTTGGATGTCGAGGATTCTGGGCACACTGAATCTGGGAGGCTCCCCTTGGCATCTCCATGCCTGTTTTCTCTGTAAATATTGATCCCCAGTAGGCCCTGGGCAAGAGTCAGAGCCAAATGAGGTACTGGAAGGGGTGGGGACAGGGGAATCTCTGGGGGTAGGTTTCAGCATTTTAGGGACGTGAGCAACTGTAACGCTGCAACCAGGCGCTGGGGTCCACAGGCAGGGCGGGGAAAGCGCTTGGCCCATCTGGCACCTTCAGCGAGTGTTACTGTCAGCAGGGGCTGCCCAGGGGCCTCCTCCGGCCACTCCGGAACTCCGGTGGACCACAATGAGGTGCTCCCATCCCCTGCGGAAAGAGGCGGGCCTGGCTCTGCTTCTAGCCACCTTCACCCTCCTCCTCTTAAGTCTGCACCGGTCACCGCCCACCTGCCCCCACCTGAAGGAGCAGCCGCGCGCCCCCAAGGCTCCGGACTGGCCCTCACCGCACTTCCGCCCCCCGCCGGCCCCTTGCCGGCCCAACACCTCCATGACGACCCTGCCTGACTTCGCAGGGCAGCCGCGGCACATCCGCGACTTCCTGCTGTACAAACACTGCCGCGACTTCGCGTTGCTCCAGGAAGTGCCGCCCGACAAGTGTGCGGACCCTGTCTTCCTGCTGTTGGTGATCAAGTCCTCGCCCAGCAATTACGAGCGCCGGGAGCTGGTGCGGCGCACGTGGGGTCGTGAGCGCCAGATTCTCGGCGTCCAGCTGCGCCGCCTCTTCCTGGTGGGCACCGACTCCAAACCGCTGGAGGCACGCAAGGTCAACCGGCTGTTGGCCATGGAGGCGCAGACGCACGGGGACATCCTGCAGTGGGATTTCTACGACACATTCTTCAACCTCACCCTCAAGCAGGTTGCCTGGGGGTGGGGCGGGGGAAGGGGCGGCGCGGGGTGGGGGGTGGGCGGGGTGCCACCTGCTTGGAGCCACCGTCCTTCCTGCCCAAAGTTGCTACCATCTCCTCTTAGGGGTCCTGGAGACCAGAAGCCCCCTCACCCCACCCCCGCTACTGTCCTCATAGTGATCTGAAGTCTTCTTCATCCAGGAAAGGCAGGGAGAAAGGACAGGGTGGTGTGAGCTTGCAAGCCTGCCTCTCCAAGCCTTGATGACCTGGGTTCAAACGTCTTATTTGCTATTTGCCCTAATGATCATTCATTTCTCTCTGCCTCAGTTTCTTCATCAAGGAAATGGGATATTCATTGAACTCATTCACCTCTGAGGGCTACAGTGAAGATTATATGAGGTTTTATTTATATTCAGTGGTACAGCATGCAGGATCTTAATTTCCTCCATCTGGGATCAAACCTGTGCCCCTCAGAGTCTTAACCACTGGACTGCCAGGGAAGTCCCTGAGATGATATTATATTTATAAAGTACCTGGGCCAGTGACAGGCAGGGTTTCCCAGATGGAGCTAGTGGTAAAGAACTCGCCTGCCAATGCAGGAAATGTAAGAGACCTGGCTTCGATCCCTGGGTCAGGAAGATCCCTTGGAGGAGGGCATGGCAACCCACTCCAGTATTCTTGCCAGAGAAATCCCATGGACTAAGGAGCCTGGTGGGCTGTAGTCCATGGGGTCACAAAGAGTTGGACACGACTGAAGTGACTTCGCATGGTGGGAAACACTGGACAGAGCACGTTTTATTTCTTTGTTCAGGTCTGTCTCCCTCTGAGGCTTAGGTCTGTGCAGTAGATACTCAGCAAAAACCTTTCTGATGAAGAGAAACGGTGAGAAGTAGAGGCTATCTTGCCCATGCTCCGAGGAGGAATTGAAGGCTCCAGGGACCCAACCAGCTTGAGGGGTGGGAGGGGTGGAGCAAGCTGAGTAGAGAACCAAGTTGAAAGGGGCCCCCTGCTCATAGTAAGCACAGAAAGGCCTGGGTTCAAGACCTTGAACAATAGACCATCTCTGTTGTGTGACCTTACTCAAGGCACTTTCTCGGGAGAGCCTCTATTTTCTCATCTGTAAATGGGGTTGAAGACCACACCTGCTTCCTAAAATTGTGTTAAGAATTCAAGGTAGGGCAGACACTGAGCAAGCACTGGCATGTAGCAATAGTTGTTATGAAGATAACTAAAGCCAAGGTGGGCAGAGGACCCGGAACTTCTTAATATGCCACATTCTTAATGCAAAACATAAAAGCCTGTGATGAGCAGCAACTTGACAAACATGAATCCGGTGTCTACGAAGTGTTGACCCCATCCTGGGTGCTGATGGCATATAGGAGAGACACTGCTCCCACCCAGGGGGAGTCCAGAGCCTGGTGGGGGAAGTACTGAAGTGTTAGTTATTCGGTCATGTCTGACTCTTTGCAACTCCATGGACTGAAGCCTGCCAGGCTCCTCTGTCCATGGAATTCTCCATGCAAGGTTACTGAGGTAGGTAGTCATTAACTTCTCCAGGGGATCTTCCAGACCCAGGGATTGAACCTAGGGTCTTCTGCATTGCAGGCAGATTCTTTACCGTCTGAGCCATGGTAGGGGAAGTAGATGTTATATAAGAATCATACGAGTAATTCTGTGATGGCAGTGCTTGGCAAGGCAGAGTCAGAAAGAATAGCAATAAGCATAAATGAGACGATTTTCAAGCACTTCTTGTACATTACAGAGCATCGTCCCTGAAGATCCCCAGCACTCCAGGAGGTAGGTCCTATGACAAGTCCTGTCTGGGAAGTTGGAAACTGAGGCAGCGAGAGGGGCTCTTGGTTGCAAAGATCACCCCACAGAGTGAATTACTGAACCCAGGTTAGCCTGACTGGGGGTTACTGGGGTGGCCAATAGGGACCCAAAGCCGATGGCCCAGGCATCAAGCCTGCATGCCCTGTCTACCCACCGGCCCGCCCTTGCAGGTGCTCTTCCTACAGTGGCAGAAGACGCGGTGCACCAATGCCAGCTTTTTGCTCAACGGGGATGATGACGTCTTCGCCCACACAGACAACATGGTCGCCTACCTGCAGAGCCACAACCCTGACCAGCACCTCTTTGTGGGCCACCTGATCCACAATGTGGGCCCCATCCGGATTCCGTGGAGCAAGTACTACGTGCCGAAGGTGGTCATGGAGGAGGAACACTACCCGCCCTACTGCGGAGGCGGTGGCTTCCTACTGTCCCGATTCACGGCCGCCGCCCTGCGCCACGCCTCCCACGCCCTGGACCTCTTCCCCATCGATGATGTCTTCCTGGGCATGTGCCTGAAGCAGGAGGGCCTGGAGCCCGCCTCACACAGTGGTATCCGCACGGCTGGCGTTCAGTCCCCTTCCAGCCGCCTGTCCTCCTTTGACCCCTGCTTCTACCGAGAGCTGCTGCTGGTGCATCGCTTCTTGCCCTATGAGATGCTGCTCATGTGGGATGCACTGAACCAGCCCAACCTCACCTGTGGCAGGCAGAGTCAGGTCTACTGAGGCGGTGTCAATGCCCCTAGCCTTGAGGCTACTATCTCCATCCCTATGGAAAAGGCAGCAGCTTCCATCCAGGAAGCTGAGACCTTTGTCCTCCTAAGTAGGCAGAGCTAGGAGGGTACCAGGGAGGGCTTGATGAGTGAATCATCTGCCCAGTGAACTCCTACACATCCTTCAAAACCTGCCTGGTACCGCCTAGACCACGTTCCATCTTCCTCCCTAGATTCTCAGCTGTAGGGACCGTCTCTCTCCATGGCTGCTAAGGGCAGAAGCACTTCTGCTCAGGTCCCAGCTACCGCTGCTACACCCATTCGTTTTCAGTGTCCCGCCTCCTAGCCCTGACTTTCATCATGGGCTGAACCCTAAGCAGTGGCCAGCCGCTTCTCGGTCATGAGCCTGCTGTGGTAGGTGAGTTCTGGCCATGGTTCAAGGCCAACTGAGAACTTCTGGGTCCACACATAGCTGAAGGGAGAAGGATTTTTCAGCTGGGGAGAGAGGGTTACCGTTCTCCATCCCTCTCAGATCTTGGACCCCTCAGATGGTGGGAGGGGCCAGAAACGCTGTGAATGTGTGTGACTGCCTCCTCCCTGCTCCTGGCGTCAATCGCTCTAAAGGTGGGAACACTGAGCAGAGGAGGGAGGCGGCTATCTGTCTCAGGCTATGGGAGCTCAGAGTTTCTGGTGTCCCTGGCAGGGCCCAGCACCCACATCTGTGCTCCCCAAGATTTCAGGGAAGAATAATGGGGCCAGAGGCGTTCTCACTGGGTCCAGGTCCTGCATACACACTCTTTTGTGCCCAGAGAAGGGGGATATTCAGGTATTTTGGGTGCCTAAGTTCTCAGACTGGCCCTCACCCCGGTGTGTCTCTCCCATTGGGGAGATCCAAGTGAACTGGTGACCTCCCCCCACGCCCTGCTACCCTCAAACAGGTGTCTGAAATGGGCTTCGCAGGGATTGGGACGGTGGCAAGGGGGGTGGGGTCTCACTACAGAGAGCAGATCCTCAGGGAATAAAATGTTTTGCAGAAGAATTTGAGGTCTTTTTTTTTTCCACAGTGATTTACAAGTTTTAAATCAGATCAGTCGACATTCATGCTTAAAATCTTATTTCCAGAAGCAAATATACACAGTAAAAATAGGGCATGGATAAAGAAGAAGCTATAGAGCTTCCATCAGGTAGATCTCACATCATCCCCCCACCTGCTCACACACCCTCCATGGCTCCCTATTGGCTTCAGCTCATATTGTTGCAGGAAGAGGGACGCCTTCCAGGGCCTGAGAGTGCGCTCTTGTCTAACATTTGGAAATGAACTGTCTGAGGAGACACACGTGCTGATAAAGCAAAAGACTTTATTGGGAAAGGGCACCCGGGTGGAGAGCAGCAGGGTAAGGGAATGCTGGGGAACTGCTGTGCCGCGTGGCTCACAGTCTCAAGTCTGATGGTGAGGGGGTTAGTTCCCCATGAGTTGAGGCTGTCTTTGACCAGTCATTCTGACTCAGAGTCCTTCCTGGTGGTGCACGCATTGCTCAGCCAAGGTGGATGCCAGCGAGGATTCTGGGAGGTGGTTGGACACGTGATGTCTTCTTATGACCTTTTCCAAATTCTTCTGGTTGGTGGTGGCTTATTAGTTCTGCATTCCTTACCAGGACCTCCTGTCATAAAATAACTCACGCAAATGGTTACTATGGTGCCTGGCTAGGGTGGGCTGCTTCAGTCAGTGCGCTTTCCCCTAACAATATTACCTCCCCAGCCTGATTCTCACTGCCAGTTTAGTGGCAGGCTCGGGAAAGAGACACAATGGAGAGACTGCTCCTGGCTGCATGGGACACTGGACCCACCCAGGCTCCTTGGGAATTCCACCACCCACCCTCCCTCTCTTCACTGGGTTCACCTCCTCCCACTGGGACTACAGTCCTGTCCCCTTCCTCTGTTCCTTCCTTGTGTCTCTTTTTTTTTTTTCCAATTTCATTTATTTTTGGCTGCACTGGGTCTTTGTTACTGCACAAGAGCTTTCTCTAGTGGTGGCGAGCAGGGGCTCCTCTTCATTGTGGAGCCCAGGCTTTAGGCGCTCGGGCTTCAGTCGTTGCCCTGCAAGGGCTCGGTAGTGACGGCGTGCATGCTCAGTAGTTGGCGCACACAGGCTCAGTTGCTCCACGGCATGTGAGATCTTCCTGGACCAGGGATCAAACCCATGTCCACTGCACTGGCAGGCAGGTTCATAACCACTGGACCACCCAGGAGGTTCCCCTCCTGTCAGACTGTATCCTGAGCACCTTGCCCTGTACTCCTCCTCCGGCCCCCTGGGAAAGGTCAATGGGCACTGACCCACTTTATAATGAGAAAACAAACCTCTGAACAATGAAACAGGAACTTACCAGAAGTGGTAAGAACTTTGAGGAGAATTAAAATGAGGCAAAGGAAATCAGTCCTGAATATTCTTTGGAAGGACTGATGCTGAAGCTGAAACTCCAATACTTTGGCCACCTGATGCAAAGAACTGTCATTGGGAAAGACCCTGAAGCTGGGAAAGATTGAGGGCAGAGGAGAAGAGGAAAACAGAATAAGATGGTTGGGTGGCATCACCAACTCAATGGACATGAGTTTGAGTGAGCTCTGGGAGTTGGTGATGGACAGGGAAGCCTGGCGTGCTTCAGTCCATGAGGTCGCAGAGTCGGACACGACCAAGCGACTGAACTGAACTGAACTCCCAAAAATAGTTGGAATAATACTCCCACTGATTAGCATATGAAATTACCCAGCCTGCAAAAACCAAACACACCAAATTTCGGGGCTGCCCTCACCCTTTGCAACAGCCCACTCTCTGGAGTGTGCTTCTTTCTGCATACGATTAAATCCACTTCTTAAAATCCCTTTGTCTCTCACTGAATTCTTTCTGTGATGAGATATTAAGAACCTGAGCTTCATTAGGTTCTGAAACCAGGTACTGTGGGTTTTGGCTGTGTTTAAGTGCCAGTCACATGGGTCCAAGTCCCAAGCAGGGTTTTGACTGGGTTTGAGTCTCAGCAGACAGAATGATCTCTGTTTGTTTCCAAGGCAAACCATTCAATATCACAGTTATCCAAGTCTATGCCCCAACCACTAATACAGAAGAAGCTGAAGTTAAATGGTTTTATGAAGACCTACAAGACCTTCTAGAATTAACATCCAAAAAAAGAGTCCTTTTCATGATAGGGGACTGGAATGCAAAAGTAGGAAGTCAAGAAACACCTGGAGTAACAGGCAAATTTGGCCTTGGAATACGGAATGAAGCAGGGCAAAGGCTAATAGAGTTCTGCCAAGAGAACGCACTGGTCATAGCAATCACCCTCTTCCAACAACACAAGAGAAGACTCTACACATGGACATCACCAGAAGGTCAACACCGAAATCAGATTGATTAGATTCTTTGCAGCCAAAGATGGAGAAGCTCTATACAGTCAACAAAAACAAGACCAGGAGCTGACTGTGGCTCAGATCATGAATTCCTTTTTGCCAAATTCAGACTCAAATTGAACAAAGTAGGGAAAACCACTAGACCATTCAGGTATGACCTAAACCAAATCCCTAATGATTATACAGTGGAAGTGAGAAATAGGTTTAAGGGTCTAGATCTGATAGATAGAGTGCCTGATGAACTATGGATGGAGGTTCGTGACATTGTACAGGAGACAGGGAGCAAGACCATCCCCAAGAAAAAGAAATGAAAAATGCAATAAAGCAAAATGGCTGTTGGGGAGGCCTTACAAATAGCTGTGAAGAGAAGGCAAGTGAAAAACAGAGGAGAAAAGGAAAGATATAAGCATCTGAGTGCAGAGCTCCAAAGAATGGCAAGAAGAGATAAGCCTTCCTCAGCGATCAATGCAAAGAAATAGAGGAAAACACAGAATGGGAAAGACTAGAGATCTCTTCAAGAAAATTAGAGATACCAAGGGAACATTTTATGCAAAGATGGGCTCAATAAAGGACAGAAATGGTATGGACCTAGCAGAAGCAGAAGATATTAAGAAGAGGTGGCAAGAATACGCAGAACTGTACAAAAAAGATCTTCACAGCCAAGATAATCACGATGGTGTGATCACTCACCTAGAGCCAGACATCCTGAAGTGTGAAGTCAAGTGGGCCTTAGAAAATATCACTAGGAACAAAGCTAGTGGAGGTGATGGAATTCCAGTTGAGCTATTTCAAATCCTGAAAGATGATGCTGTGAAAGTGCTGCACTCAATATGCCAGCAAATTTGGAATACTCAGCAGTGGCCACAGGACTGGAAAAGGTCAGTTTTCATTCCAATCCCAAAGAAAGGCAATGCCAAAGAATGCTCAAACTACCGCACAATTGCACTCATCTCACATGCTAGTAAAGTAATGCTCAAAATTCTCCAAACCAGGCTTCAGAAATATGTGAACTGTGAACTCCCAGATGTTCAAGCTGGTTTTAGAAAAGGCAGAGGAACCAGAGATCAAATTGCCAACATCTGCTGGATCATGGAGAATGCAAGAGAATTCCAGAAAAGCATCTATTTCTGCTTATTGACTATGCCAAAGCCTTTGACTGTGTGGATCACAATAAACTGTGGAAAATTCTGAAAGAGATGGGAATATCAAACCACCTGACCTGCCTCTTGAGAAATCTGTATGCAGGTCAGGAAGCAACAGTTAGAACGGCACATGGAACAACAGACTGGTTCTAAATAGGAAAAGGAGTACATCAAGGCTGTATATTGTCACCCTGCTTATTTAACTTCTATGCAGAGTACATCATGAGAAACTCTGGGCCGGAAGAAGCACAAGCTGGAATCAAGATTGCTGGGAGAAATATCAATAACCTCAGATATGCTGATGACACCGCCCTTAAGGCAGAAAGTGAAGAACTAAAGAACCTCTTGATGAAAGCGAAAGAGGAGAGTGAAAAAGTTGGCTTAAAGCTCAACATTCAGAAAACGAAGATCATGGCATCTGGTCCCATCACTTCATGGCACATAGATGGGGAAAAAGTGTCAGACTTTATTTTTCGGGGCTCCAAAATCACTGCAGATGGTGATTGCAGCCATGAAATTAAAAGACGTTTACTCCTTGGAAAGAAAGTTATGACCAACCTAGACAGCATATTAAAAAGCAGAGACATTGCTTTGTCAACAAAGGTCCGTCTAGTCAAGGCTATGGTTTTCCAGTGGTCATGTATGGATGTGAGAGTTGGACTATAAAGAAAGCTGAGCACTGAAGAATTAATGCTTTTGCACTGTGGTGTTGGAGAAGACTCTTGAGAGTCCCTTGGACTGCAAGGAGATCCAACCAGTCCATCGTAAAGGAGATCAGTCCTGGGTGTTCATTGGTAGGACTGATGGTAAAGCTGAAACTCCAATACTTTGGCCACCTGATGCGAAGAGCTGACTCATTTGAAAAGACTCTAATGCTGGGAAACATTGAAGGCAGAGAAGAAGGGGTCGACAGAGGATGAAATGGTTGGATGGCATCACCAACTCAGTGGACTTGAGTTTGAGTGAGCTCCGGGAGTTGGTGATGGACAGGGAGGCCTGGCGTGCTGCAGTCCCTGGGGTTACAAAGAGTCGGACACAACTGAGCGACTGAACTGACTGAGTCCCAACCATGTGGGTCCAAGTCCCAAGCAGGGTTATGTTGGGTTTGAGTCCCAGCCATGTGGGTTTGAGTCCAAACCTGGGTTTTGGCTGGGTCTGAGTCCCAGCACATGGGTTCAAGGCCCAATCTGTGGTTAACGGTTTCAGCTAGCACTCTAGATAGGACGGTGATAATGTAAGAAAAGGTTTAGAGTCAGGTCTTGGTCCTAAAGAGGTCCCAGGATACCAAGCCCGGCCAGGTATACTGAGGAAAGCGCTCTGCTGTTGTCTGCTTATTTGCGACTGGCAGGTCAGTCCTGTATGCTTATGCATATCCAGCAGCAGGTCCAAAACAGAATCACACTGTTTTCTCTGAGGTTTTTCTCCTATATTTTTTTGTTCCTGCTCATTTCTGCTCTGTTTCTTCTGTTAACCCCAGATTGCATTTATTCCCCTCCCTCTAACCCTTACAAGTGTTGACCCTTTATTCCCAACTTATAGCTAAAGCACCTCCAGCTCATCATCAACACCCCTGGGGAGGTCTTCATGCCATTTCTTTGCGACAACTTTTGGGCTAACAACCGGTTGGGAGACTCCTTTGGAAGGGATAGCATCTGAAATTGTAAGTGCAAATCTTGACCAAACTGTGTGGTGGATTTTGACTTAAGGGTAAAATTTTGGATAGAATGGGAGTTAGAGACATCATCTCTGGTTTGGGTGTGAAAATGGGTCAGGCAGCATCTATCCCAACCAATAACCCTCTGGGTCTTATCTTCCAGGATTGGGAAAGATTCAGGCTACTGAGATTAAAAACAAAGAAACTCATTAGGCTGTGTAATCATGTTTGGCCAGGGTATGAGCTAGGAAGCCAAGCAAAATGGCCATTAAATGGGTCCTTGAGTTATACTACATTGCAGTTAGATTTATATTGTAGAAGGAAATTTAAATGGAGTGAGCTTCCATATGTTCAAAAAAAATTTTTTTCCATATATTCAAATTTTCATGGCCTTGTATTTAGACAATGAGACCCAAAAGGAATTTAAGATGTGTCTAGCTCCGAGGGATAATTCTAGTAAGGAGACAAAAGACACTTTAACTGACCTACCCTATGGAGCCATCCAAAGGTTAAATCATCTGCAAGAGAGTGCCAGAGCTACTCCCCACCTACAGAGAGGAACCACTGTCTCAGGGGAAGACACAGCTAGGGAAGAACAGAGGCCCCACCCATATTCTGAAACCTCTTCTTGGAACCCTGAGTTACCCACGGGGGCCCATCCTTAGCTCAGCTAGCCTGGCAATGATATAAGTTACCAACCAGCTGTCCCTACAGTTTTGCCTCTGAAAGAAGTTCCTGGCGGAAATTGAGAAACAATGAGTCTACATACTTTTCTCAATGTCTGGTCTAAGTATGGCAGAGGACAAGTTGGGAAGCTTTTCCGAGGATCCAAAACATTTGACAAAAGAGTATGCTCGACTAGTGAGATCTTTTGATCTCACCTGGGAGGACTTAGAGATTTTACTATCCCATTGCTGCACCCCTGAGGAAATCAGTTCAGTTCAGTCGCTCAGTCATGTCCGACTCTTTGCGACCCCTTGGACTGCAGCACGCCAGGCCTTCTTGTCCATCACCAACTCCCGGAGCTCACTCAAACTCATGTCCATCGAGTTGGTGATGCCATCCAGCCATCTCATCCTCTGTTGTCCCCTTCTCCTCTGCCTTCAGTCTTTCCCAGCATCAGGGTCTTTTCAACTTGAAGGAGGAAACAGACAGAGCTGGACTCCATTTTAGGCCAGGCTGCGAACAGTAGGCTACATGTATGGTCACCCTCCCAATGGACTCTGAGCTTTGGGCCCAGTGTCTATAGAGATGGCATACCAATGGGAAACCAGACCCCCTGGATAAAAGAGCCTCAGGATTTGTACTTGGGCTCTCAGTTGCCTAAAAGAATATGCCAATTATCTCTGTAACGGAACAAAGTCGTAAATTCCATTATGTTTATCGGGATATGACCACAATCCTATTGATAAATGTCCACTGTTTATCTAGTCTTGAGACACATGAATCATGGGTTAACTTTGATCGTATCTCTCTTTCACCTGGTCCAGACTAGTTTCAAGGAATTTGGGGAGGTGGGTTTGAGCAAGTATACTTAGGGTACATAAGGTTTTCACAAAAATTGGTCGGGGTCCTTGGCTAAGAGGAGACTCTGCCTTGGGCCCGCCGGTGTAATAAACTGCACTCCGCTATCTGCATTGTCCTTCTGAGTGAGTTTGTTTTCCAGAACGCGTGGCTACAACAAAATGAGTCAGCTCTTCGCATCAGGTGGCCAAAGTATTAGAGTTTCAGCTTCAGCATCAGTCCTTCCAATGAATATTCAGGACTGATTTCCTTTAGGATTGACTGGTTGGATCTCCTTGCAGTCCAAGGGACTCTCAAGAGTCTTCTCCAACACCACAGTTCAAAAACATCAGTCCTTCGGCACTCAGCTTTCTTTACAGTCCAACTCTCACATCCATACATGACTACTGGAAAAATCACAGCTTTGAGAAAAAGCAGGGTATAATATTGGCAGGCAGAGCCCGTGCAGACCAGCTGGCAGCCCGAGCCCGACAGAGCCACGCAGTGCACAGGTGGGAAATGATGCTGTCCTAGAGGCAAGCTGGGATTGCAAGCTGAAGCCTATGGATAGAGATAGACAGGATCACATGATTAACTGTTTAATAGAGGGTCAGTTCAGTTCAGTTCAGTCACTCAGTCATGTCTGAGTCTTTGCGACTCCGTGAATTGCAGCACGCCAGTCCTCCCTGTCCATCACCAACTCCCGGAGTTCACCCAAACTCTTGTCCATCGAGTCGGTGATGCAATCCAGCCATCTCATCCTCTGTCATCCCCTTCTCCTCCTGCCCCCAATTTCTCCCAGCATCAGACTTTTTTCCAATGTGTCAACTCTTCACATGAGGTGGCCAGAGTATTGGAGTTTCAGCTTTACCATCATTCCTTCCAAAGAACACCCAGGATTGATCTCCTTTACGATGGACTGGTTGGATCTCCTTGCAGTTCAAGGGACTCTCAAGAGTCTTCTCCAACACCACAGTGCAAAAGCATCAATTCTTCAGTGCTCAGCTTTCTTTATAGTCCAACTCTCACATCCATACATGACCACAGGAAAACCATAGCCTTGACTAGTCGGCAAAGTAATGTCTCTGCTTTTGAATATACTATCTAGGTTGGTCATCACTTTTCTTCCAAGGCGTAAGTGTCTTTTAATTTCATGGCTGCAGTCACCATCTGCAGTGATTTTGGAGCCCCAAAAAATAAAGTCTGACACTGTTTCTGCTGTTTCCCATCTATTTCCCATGAAGTGATGGGACCAGATGCCATGATCTTCGTTTTCTGAATGTTGAGCTTTAAGCCAACTTTTTCACTCTCCTCTTTCACTTTCATCAAGAGGCTTTTTTGTTCCTCTTCACTTTCTGCCATAAGGGTGGTGTCTTTTTGTTCCTCTTCACTTTCTGCCATAAGGGTGGTGTCATCAGCATATCTGAGGTTATTGATATTTCTCCCAGCAATCTTGATTCCAGCTTGTGCTTCTTCCAGCCCAGAGTTTCTCATGATGTACTCTGCATAGAAGTTAATGGTGATGTAGGGTGACAATATACAGCCTTGATGTATTCTTTTTCCTATTTGGAACCAGTCTGTTGTTCTATGTCCAGTTCTAACTGTTGCTTCCTGACCTGCATACAGATTTCTCAAGAGGCAGGTCAGGTGGTCTGGAATTCCCATCTCTTTCAGAATTTTCCACAGTTTATTGTAATCCACCCAGACAAAGGCTTTGGCATAGTCAATAAAGCAGAAATAGATGATTTTCTGGAACTCTCTTGCTTTTTCTATGATCCAGTGGATGTTGGCAATTTGATCTCTGGTTCCTCTGCCTTTTCTAAAACCAGCTTGAACATCTGGAAGTTCATGGTTCACGTATTGCTGAAGCCTGGTTTGGAGAATTTTGAGCATTACTTTACTAGCATGTGAGATGAGTGCAATTGTGCGGTAGTTTGAGCATTCTTTGGCATTGCCTTTCTTTGGGATTGGAATGAAAGCTGACCTTTTCCAGTCCTGTGGCCACTGCTGAGTATTCCAAATGGGCTGGCATATTGAGTGCAGCACTTTCACAGCATCATCTTTCAGGATTTGAAACAGCTCAACTGGGATTCCATCACCTCCACTAGCTTTGTTCCTAGTGATACTTTCTAAGGCCCACTTGACTTCACATTCCAAGATGTCTGGCTCTAGATTAGTGATCACATCATCATGACTATCTGGGTCATGAAGATCTTCTTTGTACAGTTCTTCTGTGTATTCTTGCCACCTCTTCTTAATATCTTCTGCTTCTGCTAGGTCCATACCATTTCTGTCCTTTATTGAGCCCATCTTTGCATAAAATGTTCCCTATGTATCTCTAATTTTCTTGAAGAGATCTCTAGTCTTTCCCATTCTGTTCTTTCCCTCTATTTCTTTGCATTGATCTCTGAGGAAGGCTTTCTTATCTTTTCTTGCTATTCTCTGGAACTCTGCATTCAGATGCTTATATCTTTCCTTTTCTCCTTTGCTTTTTGGTTGCCTTCTTTTCACAGCTATTTGTAAGGCCTCCCCAGACAGCTATTTTGCTTTTTTGCATTTCTTTTCCATGGGGACTGTCTTGATCCCTGTCTCCTGTACAATGTCACGAACCTCATTCCATAGTTCATCAAGCACTCTATCTATCAGATCTAGTCCCTTAAATCTATTTCTCACTTCCACTGTATAATCATAAGGGATTTGATTTAGGTCATACCTGAATGGTCTAGCGGTTTTCCCTACTTTCTTCAATTTAAGTCTGAATTTGGCAATAGGGAGTTCATGATCTGAGCCACAAGCCAGTCTTGTTTTTGCTGACTGTATAGAGCTTCTCCATCTTTGGCTACAAAGAATATAATCAATCTGATTTCAGTGTTGACCATCTGATGATGTCCATGTGTAGAGTCTTCTCTTGTGTTGTTGGAAGAGGGTGTTTGCTATGACCAGTGCATTTTCTTGGCAAAACTCTATTAGTCTTTGCCCTGCTTCATTCCGCATTCTAAGGCCAAATTAGCCTGTTACTCCAGGTGTTTCTTGACTTCCTACTTTTGCATTCCAGTCCCCTGTAATGAAAAGGACATCTTTTTTGAGTGTTAGTTCTAAAAGGTCTTGTAGGTCTTCATAAAACCATTCAACTTCAGCTTCTTCAGCATTACTGGTTGGGGCATAGACTTGGATCACCGTGATATTGAATGGTTTTCCTTGGAAACGAACAGAGATCATTCTGTCATTTTGAGATTGTATCCAAGTACTGCATTTCAGACTCTTTTGTTGACCATGATGGCTACTCCATTTCTTCTAAAGGATTCCTGCCCACAGTAGTAGATATAATGGTCATCTGCATTAAATTCACCCATTCCAGTCCATTTTAGTTCACTGATTCCTAGAATGTCGATGTTCACTCTTGCCATCTCTTGTCTGACCACTTCCAATTTGCCTTGATTCATGGACCTGACATTCCAGGTTCCTATGCAATATTGCTCTTTGCAGCATCGGACCTTGCTTCTATCACCAGTCACATCCACAACTGGGTATTTCTTTGGCTTCATCCCTTCATTCTTTCTGGAGTTATTTCTCCACTGATCTCCAGTAGCATATTGGGCACCTACTGACCTGGGGAGTTCTTCTTTCAGTATCCTATCATTTTGCCTTTCATACTGTTCCACGGCACTGTTAAAAGACCAAGGAGTGGGAGGTGGCTGAAATCCTGGAAATCTCCACCCCTTCCCCAAAATAGTTGGAATAATCCTCCCACTGATTAGCATATGAAATTACCCAGCCTATAAAAACCACCCACGCCAAATTTCAGGGCTGTGCTCGCCCTCTGCAATGGCCCACACTCCAGAGTGTGCCTCCCTCTATCTGAATAAACCCACTTCTTACCTTTCACTTTGTCTCTCATTGGATTCTTTCTGCTATGAGACATCAAGACCCTGAACTTCATTAGGTACTGAAACCAGGTACCATGGGTTTGGGCTGGGTTGAACCATGTGGGTTCAAGTATCAAGCAGGATTTTGGCTATGTTTGAGTCCCAGCCACGTGAGTTCAAGTCCTAAACTGGTTTTTGGCTGGGTTTGAGTCCCAGAGAATGGGAAAGACCAGAGATCTCTTCAAGAAAATTAGAGATACCAAGGGAACATTTCATGCAAAGATGGGCTTGATAAAGGACAGAAATGGTCTGAACCTAACAGAAGCAGAAGATACTAAGAAGAGGTGGCAAGAATACATGGAAGAACTGTACGAAAAAGACCTTCATGACCCAGATAATCATGATGATTTGATCACTAATCTAGAGCCAGACATCTTGGAATGTGAAATCAAGTGGGCCTCAGAAAGCATCACTACGAACAAAGCTAGTGGAGGTGATGGAATCCCAGTGGAGCTATTTTAAACCCTGAAAGATGACGCTGTGAAAGTGCTGCACTCAATATGCCAACAAATTTGGAAAACTCAGCAGTGGCCACAGGACTGGAAAAGGTCAGCTTTCATTCCAATTCCAAAGAAAGGCAATGCCAAAGAATGCTCAAACTACCACACAATTGCACTCATCTCACATGCTAGTAAAGTAATGCTCAAAATTCTCCAAGCCAGACTTCAGCAATACGTGAACTGTGAACTCCCTGATGTTCAAGCTGGTTTTAGAAAAGGCAGAGGAACCAGAGATCAAATTGCCAACATCCGCTGGATCATAGAAAAAGCAAGAGAGTTCCAGAAAAACATCTATTTCTGCTTCATTGACTATGCCAAAGCCTTTGACTGTGTGGATCACAAGAAACTGTGGAAAATTCTGAAAGAGATGGGAATTCCAGACCACCTAACCTGCCTCTTGAGAAATCTGTATGCAGGTCAGGAAGCAACAGTTAGAACTGGACATGGAACAACAGACTGGTTCTAAATAGGAAAAGGAGTACATCAAGGCTGTATATTGTCACCCTGCTTATTTAACTTATATGCAGAGTACATCATGAGAAATGCTGGACTGGAAGAAATACAAGCTGGAATCAAGATTGCCAGGAGAAATATCAATAATCTCGGATATGCAGATGACACCACCCTTATTGCAGAAAGTGAAGAGGAACTAAAAAGCCTCTTGATGAAAGTGAAAGAGGAGAGTGAAAAAGTTGGCTTAAAGCTCAACATTCAGAAAACGAAGATCATGGCATCTGGTCCCATCACTTCATGGGAAATAGATGGGAAACAGTAGAAACAGTGTCAGACTTTATTTTTTGGGGCTCCAAAATCACTGCAGATGGTGACTGCAGCCATGAAATTAAAAGACGCTTACTCCTTGGAAGAAAAGTGATGACCAACCTAGATAGTGTATTCAAAAGCAGAGACATTACTTTGCCGACTAAGGTCCATCTAGTCAAGGCTATGGTTTTTCCTGTGGTCATGTATGGATGTGAGAGTTGGACTGTGAAGAAGGCTGAGTGCCGAAGAATTGATGCGTTTGCACTGTGGTGTTGGAGAAGACTCTTGAGGGTCCCTTGGACTGCAAGGAGATCCAACGAGTCCATTCTGAAGGAGATCAGCCCTGGGATTTCTTTGGAAGGAATGATGCTAAAGCTGAAGCTGCAGTACTTTGGCCACCTCATGCGAAGAGTTGACTCACTGGAAAAGACTCTGATGCTGGGAGGGATTTGGGGCAGAAGGAGAAGGGGATGACCGAGGATGAGATGGCTGGATGGCATCACGGACTCGATGGAGGTGAGTCTGAGTGAACTCCAGGAGATAGTGATGGACAGGGAGGCCTGGTGTGCTGCGATTCATGGGGTCGCAAAGAGTTGGACACAACTGAGCAACTGAACTGAACTGAACGTGAGTTCAAGTCCCAATCTGTGTTTAATGGTTTCAACTGGACACACAGTAATGGGTCAGGAGGTCAGAGGGCTGCATCTGCAAAGATAGGGCCTGGAGGGGGACGTTATGGGGAGAATTGGGAGGATGGATGTTCCAGGCAGAAGGCACAGCGTATACCAAGGCCCCAAAGTGAGATGATCTTGGAGTGAAGGAGGAAACAGAGCAGGCTCTGTCTTGAAAGCAGGACTCCATCTTGGGCCGGACTGTGGACTTTGAGCTATATGCCCAGTATCTAGGGAAATGACATACCAGCTGGAAAACCAGGCCCAACTGGAAAACCAGGTTCCCAGAAGGAAGAGTCCTAGGGCTCTCCATCACCTAAAAGAATGCCTTAATTATCTGTGTAACCGAACAGAATCATACATTCTATTATGCGTATTGGGGTATGACCACAGGCCTATTAATAATTGTTGACTGTTAACTACGTAGGCTTAACATATATGAATCACAGGTTAACTTTGATTGTGTCTTTCTTTTTCCTTTGTTCAGACTAGTTTCAGGGAACCTTATACACTTAGGGTATATAAGGTTTTCACAAAAACTGGTCGGGGTCCTGGGCTAAGAGGAGACTCTGCCTTGGGCCCACCGGCGTAATAAACTGCACTCCACTATATGCATTGTCCTTCTGAGTGAGTTTGTTTCCCGGAATGCATGGCTACAACAGGAGCATTTGAATTGCAGCCAGGAAGCTGTGGTTTGAGCTGGGTGAGTAAGGAGGAGATGGAATAGATCATAGAGACAAGCCACATGGGACCTTGTGGGCTGAGGAGAGGATAGTTTTGAGGGTTATGGTGCCTTTGGAGCAAGGAAATTACACAACTGAGGTTTTTTTGCAGGGAGTGGGCTGTGTTAGGTCTTTGTTGCTGCGCATGGCCTTTCTCTAGTTGCGGTGTGCAGACTTCTTGTGGCCATGGCCTCTCTTGTTTTGGAGCACGGGCTCTACATCACATGCGCTCAGTAGTTGCAGTGCACGGGCTTAGTTGCCCCACTTGGTTCCTTCCCAGAGCAAGGATCAAACTCGTGTCCCCTGCATTGGCAGGCGGATTCTTAACCATTGGACCACCAGGGAAGCTTGTGGCATGATTGGCTTTAAGTTTTAAGAAGCACTGTGGCCGCTGTGGAGACTGTTGAAGGCGGAGGCCGAGACAGCATCCAAGCCAGAGGAGGTAAGTCAGGGGTTGCAGGGGTTTCTACCAGCTAGATCTGACCTCATCCTGCCACTGCTCAAACACCTTCTGTGGTTCCCCACTGCCCTTGGGAAAGCCACAAAATCCTGCTACATTGGATTGAACAGTGTCTCACAAAATTTCCCATCCACCTAGAAACTCAGAATATGGTCTTATCTGAACATAGTCTTTGCAGGTGTCATTAAGGTAAGGCTCAGATAAGACTGAGGTAGGAGATAGACTCCAGGTTGAGCATTTACAATCAGCCATCTTTCTGTTTGCATTTCCTGAGGCAAGAGACAGATGCACTCCAGCTGAAGAATTTACAATCAGCCGCCTGTTTGCTCTCCAAAATAGAAGTAACAACAGAAACAGAGCCAGTCTTTGTCTCTTGTAAACATCTCAAGTAAATAATCATGGCAAGGACAATAACCTTGACAATAACCAACAGGTTATATCAATAACCTCAGATAAGCAGATGACGTCACCTTAATGGCAGAAAGTGAAGAGGAATTAAAGAGCCTCTTGATGAAAGTGAAAGAGGAGAGTGAAAAATTTGGCTTAAAGTCAACATTCAATAAACTATGATCATGGCATCTGGTCCCATCACTTTATGGCAAATAGATGGGGAAACAATGGAAACAGTGACAGACTTTATTTTCTTGGGCTCCAAAATCACTGTGGACGGTGACTGTAGCCATGAAATTAAAAGACGCTTGCTCCTTGGAAGAAAAGCTATGACAAACCTAGACAGCATATTAAAAAGCAGAAATATTACTTTGTCTACGGAAGTATGAATAGTCAAAGCTATTGTGTTTCCAGTAGTCATGTACAGATGTGAGAACTGGACAATCAAAAAGACTGATGCTGAAGAATTGATGCCTTTGAACTGTGGTGCTGAAGAAGACTCGAGAGTCCCTTGGACTGCAGGGAGATCAAACTAGACCATCCTAAAGGAAATCAACCGTGAATATTCATTGGAAGACTCCGGGAGTTGGTGATGGACAGGGAGGCCTGGCGTGCTGCAATTCATGGGGTCGCAAAGAGTCGGACACGACTGAGCGACTGAACTGAACTCAACTGAACAATAATGTACCCTGCTCGAGGACATGTTTCTCCTTCCTGAAAACCTTCTGACTAATCCTGTTATCTTAAAATGTATTTTATGGGAGCGGGTCTAGTAAGATCTTCACAGTCTTGAGACATTCTTTTGACTTATTGTAATAACCAATTAAAAAGTATATAGTTCCCTTGCTAAGACTAGGGAACGGAGTACTCTTCATCCCCCTTCTGATGTCTGTGTCGGAAGCTTTCTCTGTCCCTTTTTCACTTTAATAAAACTATTGCTACACAAAAGCTCTGGAGTGATCAAGCCTGGTCCCTGGTCCCGAAGCTAAATCTTTTTCTTCAGAGATCACGAATCCGACATTGTTCACCATAAGCTATCGATCAATGCCAAGAGCCAACTCATTGGAAAAGACTGTGATGCTGGGAAAGATTGAAGGCAGGAGAAGGGGACGGCAGAGGATGAGATGGTTGGATGGCATCACCGACTCGATGGACATGGGTTTGAGCAAACTCTGGGAGATGGTGAAGGACAGGGAAGCCTGCTGCACTGCAGTCCATGGGGTCGCAAAGAGCCGGAGACACTGAACTGCAACAGCAAAGGACAGAGAGAGGCAAAAGCCTGCCTCTCTTTGTAAAGAGATTGAGGGATAAGGGAGTAAAGGATTAAGGAATCTCCACCTCCTTTTTAGGATAAGGGAGACACTACGCATGCACAGAAGGGCTCCTTGGGGTCAAAAGTCAGAGGATAATTCCAAGTTGTAATGAATCTTGCTCCTCCCAGAAGCATTCACTTAGACATCCATCTTGGCTAAGGGGTGCATGCTCATCCCGGGGGGGGGGGGGGAGGGCGGGTGGCGGCAGGCGGGGAGGGGTGGGGCGGGGGAGGTCCTGAGACAAATAACCAGGGGAGGGACAAAGCAAGAGACTGGCCTGACCGAAGACAAAGAGCCTAATAACTTCCTCCTTATTAAGGATTTAAACTTCCCGAAAGTGCAACTCTCTCTGAACTCACTGTGTGCCTTTTCGCATGTACTTTTCAATAAATTTCTTACTTTACCTTCCGCCTCCTCGCCTGAACCCGTTCTGACTAGCAGGCAAGGACTAGGGATTCTAGCCCTAACTGCTGGCTCCTGTGGCCCAGTGGTTAGGACTCCCGGTCTGGGGAACTAAGACCTTGCTTCCAGTTACACCTCGCTGCTGTTTGCTGCAAGCTGCTGTTGAGTGCTGTGCACGTCTGAAATCAAGATTGTGTGGGATTAGGGTGAGCTCTGAATCCAACGAGAGCATTTTTATAAGAGACTAGATTAAAAACCCAGAGGGTCACGGGGAAGAAGGATGAAGTGAAGATGGGAGCAGAGCTTGGTGAGATGCACCTACAAGCCAAGATTGCCAGTAGCTGGGATTGACTTCCCTGATGGTCCAGTGGCTAAGACTTCAAGCTCCCAATGCAGGGGGCCTGGGTGTTTGATCCCTGGTCAGGGAACTAGATCCCATATGCTGCAACTAAGGCCTGGTGCAGCCAAAAAAAAAAAAAAAAAATTAGCCAGTAGCCACCAAAAATTGAGAGAGGCAGGGGACAGAATCTTCCTGAGGGCCTTTCAAAAAGAACCAACCTTGCCAATACCTTGATTTCTGGCCTCTAGAACTGGCAGGACATATATCTACTATTTTAAGCCATCCAATCTGCGGCCATTACAGCAGCCTTAGGAAACGAATATACATGTGAACAGATCACATAGTCAAATACCATATTTTTTTTCCCAAGAGAGTCAAATCATATTATAATTTCCATCTCAGGATTAAGGGAGGAGGCAAGTGAAAAGAATGGTGAGGGCTGGACCAATAAGTACCCACTGTGATACATGGAGAAAACCATAAATCGAAAAGATACAGGCACCCCAATGTTCATTGTAGAACTGTTTACAATACTCAGGATACGAAAGCAACCTAAATGTCCATCAACAGGAGAATGGATAAAGAAGCTGTGCTACATATATGCAATGGAATATTACTGAGCTACACAAAGAAATGAAATTGTGCAATTCGTAGAGAAGTGGATGGACCTAGAGACTGTCATACAGAGTTAAGTAAGTCAGAGAGAGAAAAACAAATATTGTATAATATCGCTTATATGTGGAATCTAGAAAAATGACGCCGATGAACTTCTCCGCAAAACAGAAATAGAGACACAGATGTAGACACCAAATGTATGGGTACCAAAGAGGGAAGAGTGGGTAGGATGAACTGGGAAGTTGGGATCGACATATACATACAGTTATGTATAAAATAGATAACTAATGAGAACCTACTGAATAGCGCAGGGAACTCTACTCGGTGCTCGGGGGTGACCTAAAGGGGAAGGAAATCCAAAAAGGAGGGGATATACATATAGCTGAGTCACTTGGCTGTTCAACCGAAATTAACACAACATCGTAAAGCGACTACACCCTGAATTTTTTTTTAATATATCCACCGTGAGGGGACTTCCCTGGTAGTCCAGTGCCTAAGACTCCATGCTTCCACTGCGGGGGCACAGTTTCAATCCCTAGTTGGGGAGTTAAGGTCCCATGTGCCATGCAGCATGGCCAAAAAAAAAAAAAAATCCACTGCGACTCATTCACACACTCATGCGTTGTGTTCACTGATAAGTGGACCTTACATGAGTTTAAGGCTTGAGACATGACACAGACCTGGATTTGAATCTTGAGCTTGGCTGCTCCCTCCCTGTCTGAACTAGGCAAGCAGCCAGCTCCCTTGGCCTTAGTTTCCCCACTGTGTATTGTGGTGACTGTCCAACTGGTATTAAGTTTCTAGAAGTGTTGGTGTGTCTGCAGCTGTCAGGGGAAAATTCCAAATGAGGATTGACCTTGGCTTGCCCCTTTTTCTTGTGAGAAAATGCAACGTTGCTTCAGATTCTGCAGGCGTCTTATTTATTTACTATTGAGGAGACAACAAGAAGGGTGTCAAAGGCAGGGAGCGGGGTACCTGGGGCTCCTCTGAGGTGAGCACATTTGAGAAGAGTGTCTGGCATCTCTGCGAAACCAAGGATCCTCCAAGCCAGATTTGGGGTCTGGGGTTTTCCCTAGTTGGTGCCCTAGAGGACAGGTGGCCTGGGTGAGGTGGTGAGCACCTTGTCCTAGAAGGTAATCAACAACATCCCCCTAGATGTGCGGTTTCATGGTGCTGTGTGGCATCAGGAGTTCACCAGACTGGACTCCTGTGGGTCTCAGGCTCCCCCAAGGCCACGCCCCAGGAGGATTCAGTGGGGACAGAGGGTCAGCAGGTCTTGCCGGGTGCAGCCGCTGAGGCAGCAGTGGCGGGCAGGGTTGACGGCAGTTGCACGGCGGTGGTGGTGATGGCGAGAAGCCTGGGGCAGGGGCTGTGGGGCCAGTACCAGCACGGGGTCCCCACTGGCCATCAGCCCATGGAGGAGATGTTGTCCTTCCAGCCACCGTAGGAGCTCACCTGGGAACAGGGAGGAATTCAGCAAAGAGGGAGGAACGCCAGAGGACCCCACCCACACTGTGGGCATGGCAGCCAGACATGCATCATGCACGCAAATAGAAAGTAAGCATTTATTAAGTGCCTACTCTATACCAGGCCCAGACTGAATCACCCCGTCCAGACATGTACACTCTCGACCCACGCCCACACTCAAGTCCCCAGCCGTGCACACTCCCATGTGCCACCTACAGTAAGAAGGCACAGAGGCTTCACAGAGCAGAAGACAGTAAGGGTGGCCTGTGATATGTGCATGTATGTACACACCGGACCCAGCCACTGGCCCTTGTAGCCCCTCCAGTTCCCCGACCCCACCACGTGCATCTCGGCACACCCCTCTGGACCCAGGTCACACAGATTCACACTCATAGGACACCTGTGACAGATGTTGTGCATAATACCCTCTGCCCCAGGGTCGGGTCTGCGGTGAAGAGAGCTAGGCGCTGACCCAGAGCAAGCAATTTAAGGGGCGCCAGGAACACTCAACAGTCAAGATCACTCCTATTATAACTGAATATTTTACTAGTAAAATTAACGCAAAAATTCCTGAAGATCAAAATATTGAAGTTGTAAATAAAGATAGGATCAGATCTGATCTTGCACTTTTTAAGACTCTACCTCGCTTCGCACTGATTCCCTTGCCAGGCAGGGGCTCCTCCCCGCAGACTCGCGCAGGCCAGAGCAGGAAGCCAGAACATGCATGCAAATCCGTCTGCAGACACCTGCACCCCTACCCCGCCCCAGAGACCCCAGCGCACAGTCCTCGCCCGCCCCCACTCACGGTCGCCGCCAGCCGCAGGTCGCCCGTCCTCGGAAGACCAGCGCGGGCCGCCGCACAGCCGCACGAGCGCGCGCACGAAGTGGTGGCCACACAGTTTCTCCGGCGCCTCCTGCGCGGCTGCAGGACCGAGGGCGATCGCAAGGGCCGGGCCCAGCAGCACCAGAGCCCAGGTGAGCGGACGACGGTCCATGGCGGTGAGAGGCACCGGGCCCCAGCGGGGATCCCCCTTATAGGCGCCCGGCCTGCCCCAGCTGGGAGCCTTGGAGCGGGGACAGAGCCTTCCCAACAGACGGCCCAGGGAGGTCAAGGGCAGGGTCAGGGCAAGCCTCGTGGAACCTCTGATAGTTGAGTTTTCTTATTTTTATGATGTGAGTGCCTGACATCCTTTGATTGCCCAGGCATCAGCTTCAACCATGGCTGTCTGATAAATGTGACTCCAGAGCCCGACCACCTCTTCCCACATCTGTTATGGACATCTTGACTTCAATATCTTACCTTTGGGGCCACTTGAGCTTTTTTGCTTTGTTTTTGTTTCATTTGTTCTTCTCTTATGCTTCAAACTCCAACCCATGTTAAATTCACCAATAAGAGTGAGCCCACGAACCTCCAGGCTCCCATGCTTGACCCCAATAAAAGCAGGAACCCAGGCCAACCCTGCTTCCTCTACAAGAGCCCGGCCCTGGGTGTGCTGTGTCATTTCCAGCTGTGCCGTGTAATTTATAGGTAATAAACCTTTATTTTTGCAAACTTTCCTGATGGTTATTGCTGAAAGGAATCTTGGAATCGTAGTAAGAACTCCCCGGGCCAGTCTAACCACAACATTGATTATTGATAGGCTGTGTGTGTGCATGCTACGTCGCTTCAGTCGTGACCAACTCTTTGTGATCCCATGGACTATAGCCCACCAGGCTCCTCTGTCTACGGGATTCTTCAGGCAAGAATACTGGAGTGGGTTGCCATGCCCTTCTCCAAGGGATCTTCCTGACCCAGGGATGGAACCCATGTCTCATATCTCCTGCATTGGCAGGTGGGTTCTTTACCACTAGCATCACCTGGGAAACCCATTGATAGGCTGAGACCCACACAAAATGGCCATGGTCTGTCTTCCTGGGTATATCTTTCCCAGGGGGACCACTGAAGAGTCTTTATTTTTTTTAAACTCTTTTAAAGAGGAGAAATAAACTTAGATATAATAATTCCCTGGGATGGTGCCGGTGAGCATCCAATCAACTGAGACCAAGGACATTCAGAATCTTGTTATCCTTGTTACTGTACAGATAAGGAAACTGAGGCTCAGAGAGGGGACCCCATACTTGCCCAAGGTCACAAGAGGCCGGGCCCCAGGGCTGGGGGTGTTTGTTGGTTCTGCCTCCATATCAGGGTCTCTTTGGGTTGGACAGGGGCTCGAGGCCTCTACTGGGTGTCAGTTTTACCCAGGAGGGAAATTAAGGCATAAAGGATACTCAATCCAGTGCAAGGGAGACCCTGAGCTGAAAACCCTGTGTTGCAGCCCTCTACCACTTTTCACCAAAGCAGCCTATGACAGTAGGTACAGAGATCTCTGTCTGTCTCTCCCATGCTCTCTGTGTCCTTCTCTGAGTCTCTTTCTATGTCTCTCTGTCTCCGTCCCTCTCCAAATCTTTCCATCAGTCCTGAGGAGCAAACAGAGGGCTGCCTTGGCCCCCAGTAATGTGGGACCCATCTCCATAGCCTAGCCCTCCCAAGAGGGCCTTGCCCTCTGATCTCCCCTAGAGCAGCCTGTTCCCTCCACCCCCAAGAGCCTGTAATCAGCTCCCCAGGACAGAGCCAAGGCCAGCAGCTGGGGTTTGGGGGAGGGCTTCTGGCCTTGAGGGCCTCACCCTCCTGTCCGTGCGCCCCCAGCATGTCCTAAGCCTCCCACTGTAGGCCCCAGGGGTCCCTATCCCCGAACTCTGATCACATTCCTCCCTGGATCACACATCCCCAAGAATTCCCATTGCCCAAGTCCAGCAACAAACCATCCTTTCCACTGAACGTCTTTATTCATTCAATGAACACTCCCAGAGTCCTCTTTGTGCCCACCCCAGCCCAGCTCCCTAAGGAGCCTCCAGGTCAGAGGAGACAGAGCTGGATATAGACGTACCCCAGCCCTAGAGCTGGAAGTATAGGGCTGAATGGGAGTAGTGGGAAAATCCCGGGGAAGGCTGCAAGGAGGTGATAGCTGGGCTTTTGAGAGTTGAGTAAGAGTTTTCCAGGGAGGAAAAGTGGCAGAAAAACCTTGCAGGCAGGTATGAAGGAGTGGCGGGGGCTGGCCTGCACTAGATGCCTTCCCACTAACTTCCAGAAGTTGACTTTGTGGAGCCCAAGGGCCAACACTATTGCCCATTATACAGAGGGTGGCACTGAAGCCAGAGAAAGGAAGCAACTCGCCCACCATCACACAGCAAGTAAGTGGCAGAACCGTGGGCTCCAACCCCCGTGCTCCTAACCCCTGTACTCTGAGCCTTTTCCTCTCACCATGCCGTTTCCTCTGCCAAGAATGCCTTTCCTCCCTTCAATTAATGAAAAGCTCCTGTTAGGCTCCATTGTCATCAATTGTATGATCCTCTTGTCCAGACAGAAAGGGCCCCAGTGTACAAAAGCCCTGGGACACTCAGGTTCAGAGGCTGGGGACCTCAGCCTCTCCTGGTCTCTTACACAGTTCCAAACAGTCCCACAGTCTCCCCCTCAAAGAGTGGATTTTCAGCCTGGACAGTTGCTCTTGTCCTTGGCTTCCTCCAGCTAAAGAGGGAGCAGCCTGAGATGACATATTTAAAGCTACATAAAGTCTCCTCTGAAAATAAGAACAGGAAGCTGCAGGCCAGACCCTGAGAGGTTGGGAAGATGGAAGGGTCTTAAATGTGGTCCCTTGATTCTGGGGAGTGGATGGAGCTCATTAGACCCCATCATGACATCTGCCTTGAATCTTTCCAAGTTCAAAGAGCCCCAAGGCTGCTGTTGCCCTGCAAGGCAGGGTTGCTCCCCCAAGTGCAATGTCAGTTACCCTATGAGGGGTCTCTGTGAAGCAGGAGGACCAGAGAGGAGCAGGTTCCTGCTCAAGGTCACACAGCAAGTCCATGGAGACCAGAACCTAGAGGTCTGTGTGCAGGAGATATGAAAAATGACAGAAAATGGTGTTCTCCCTCTGGGCAAGCAGGGAAGGTGAGAGTCTCATGCCTGTGGACACTATCCCCGGCTTCCACTCCACAGTGCATCCAGCTGGGGGCCCAGGGCACTGAACGATGGCCGGTCTTGAGGGTTAGGGGCCCAGCACAGCTTCATGAGCTCATGAACCTGAGGGGTGGAGAAGAGACAACAGGGTCACATGGGAGTGGTAGAAAGGACATGACTCTTGTTTGCAATTTTAAAGTATAAACTAGACTCCATCCCTCTTGCTCCAAAGCTTCCCATGGCTCCCTATGGGTCTTAGAAAAAAATCTCATCCCCTCCCATCTCTCTCCCTCCACCACCCCCTCCATCACCTCCTCTCGTGTTCCATGCAGCCACATCTGCCCCCATCTCATTTTTCAAATACACTAAACTCATTTCCACCTCAGGGCCTTTGCATCTGTTTTGCGCTCCACTGAAAATGCTCTCTCCCAGCTTTCCCCTTGGATGGTATCCTCTTCCTCCCTCAGGCACCACCCCCTCTAGGAAGCTGCTCCTGACTATACCTCCCTCAACTCTTTCTAGATATTGATCACCACCAGAATGTTCTTGTTAGCTTCTGGTGGTTATAAGAAGGAGGGGTATTATCTGTTCTGTCCTCCACTGGGTCCCCAGCACCCAACACAAAGCCCAGCACACAGAGCTCAATAAATGTCTGTGGCCTGAGCCATTCACAATGTCTGTGAATGACCAACCATATGTCAGACACTTCTACAAAAGCTCTAATGAGAAACTGTAAGAATCATCATTTACTGAGCACCGACTGTATGCTAGACTCTGAGATGAGCACTGGAGAGGTGTTAGCAAATTGGTCCTCCCCCACCCTATAAGGCATTGTTATTCCCATTTTGGAGACAGGTAAACTGAGGCTCTGAAAGTGTTTGTGCTTTACCATACAGTGAGAGAGCAGCAAAGCAGAGGCCAGAAATCTCCTACAGCCTCATTCCCTTGATCCCTGCTCTCAACCAAGAGATATCTTCGGTGGAGAGTAATTCAGAGGGATCAGCAGGCTTGCCCAAGAGACACCATGGTGAATCTACAAAGTGGGAAACTGAGGCAGGCCCTCCAGAGCTCACCTCACTAGGACAGGCAGGAGGTGCGGGCAGCCTCTGGCCCTCGGCCAACAGCTCCAGGAGGCGGCAGAGGGCTGGAACATCTCTCTCACATCCCATCATCCGCAGGAACTCCTGGAGCCAAGGGGGAGGGTCCGAGGTGGGGGAGGAGCCATCCGGCAGGGAGAGGGGTGGGGCCGCCCGTTATCGTGCGGGTCAGCCACAGTGAAGGCAGGAAGGGAAGGGGGCCCTCCTACTGGGGAGGAGGAGCTGTCTGTGATGGATGGGGAAGGGGGCTGCCTGTGATTGGAGGGGAGGAGCGGGCGGTATCGGTCATAGTAAAAAGAGGTCCTCCCGGAGCATCTAAGGCTGGGACCAGGTGACCCTCAGCACAGAGGACAGGGGTTGACCTGAGGGGGAAGAGGGTATGGGGAAACCAGGGGTGCCAACTCACGGCTGAGGGGCTACAGTTCTTGTCACTGTAGGTGAAGAGCTCGTACAGGACGACCCCGAAGCTCCAGACATCCGACTGGCGCGAGAAGATGTTGTCCGAGAGGGACTCTGGGGCATACCTGGAGGGGGCCAGGGAGGTCTTGGGATGCGACAGTAAGGCAGAGGACAGGAAAGGGCGCAGCCCTGGACTAGGGTAGGTGGTCCAGGTAGGTGACTATGAGAAAGTCAGTCCCAGCCAGTTCTGAGGTCTCAGTTTCCCTGGCTGTGGGATGGGAGGTGCTCCAAAGCTGTGAGGTGCCGGGACGGGGCCGGGCCGGGGCGGGCCGAGCCGGGATGGGGAGCAGGGCCAGGGAGGGGTGGAGCCAGAAGAAGAAAAGGAGCGTGATGGGGAGGAGCCAGGGCTATGGGGGCGTGGCCACAGCAGGCCCCCATCCCCGCGGGAGGCAGGGCGGAACCGAAAAGCGCGAGAGGCGGAGCTGCCTGGGTAGCACGCAGGAAGGGTGGGGCTGGGAGGAGGCCCCTACCAGAAGATGGGGCTCTGGCCTGGCTCGCGGACCACGTAGTAGTCTTTGTCGAGAGGCAGCAGCTTGGCGAGGCCGAAGTCGGCGATCTTGACGTGCGTCTCGCTTTCCACCAGGATGTTCCGGGCTGCCAGGTCGCGGTGCAGGCAGCGGCAGGAGCCCAGGTACTCCATGCCCTATGGGCGGGCGTGGGGTGTGGACCCCCAGGATGACTCCGCAGGGGCCCCAAGTCTGACATGGAATCCAGCAGCAGCCCCAACCCAGACCCCAAGCCTAACCCTACCGCTGACCCATCTTGCACTCCAGTCCTCACCTTCTTATTGTTTTGGACCTACTAGAAGAGTTAGTCGCTCAGTCGTGTCCGACTCTGCGACACCATGGACTGTAGCCCACCAGGCTCCTCTGTCTATGGGGTTCTCCAGGCAAGAATCCTGGAGTGGATGGCCATGCCCTCCTCCAGGGGATCTTCCCAATCCAGGGATGGAACCCAGGTTTCCCGCACTGCAGGCAGATTCTTTACCGTTTGAGCCACAAGCGAAGTCCCTGACCTTAGCCCTGACTCAACCGCATTTCCAACCTAACCTGGACCCCAAACTTCAACCCTCAGCCTTCCTGGCGAATCCATGCAGACCCCGCCCATCAAGCCAGCTCTGTGGACGGCAGGTCCACGGTCGCCCCGCTCTCCTCCGCCCCGCACCTTGCAGATCTGTGAGGCGTAGAGGAGCAGGCGGCCAGCGTCGAGGCGGGCGCGGTGCCGCTGCAGGAAGTCGCGCAGGCAGCCACTGGGCAGATACTCCATGACCAACCGCAGGCTCTGGCGGCCTAGGGGTGGCGGGGGAGGCAGGGAGGAGTCACCACAGGGCCTAACTTCGTCTCCTTCCCTTCCCCATTCTTCTTCCCCGATCAGAGTGGGACCTTGTGTCCCCTCCGGGCCTCAATATTGCTTTCTATAAAATGGGAACGGCCACAGTGACACGTATCGCTAATCTATTTGAGTACTTTCTATAATATACATTAATTCTTTTTAACCTCATAACGACCCGTTTTTTTCAGGTGGGAAAACTGACGATGCCGAGGTAGTCTTAGGCATCCCCAGTGGCTCCGCAGTAAAGAATCAGCCTGCAATGCAGGAGACTTGCAGGAGATATCGGTTTGATCCCTGAATGGGGAGGATCCCCTGGAGTAGGAAATGGCAACCCACTCCGGTATTGCTGCCTGGAGAATCCCACGGACAGAGGAGCCTGGTGGGCTACAGTCTAGGAGGGGGGTCACAGATGAGTCGGACAAGACTGAGTGACTGAACAACAAGGCAGATCTGGATAAACAAGATCAGTCAGTAGCGCCCCTGCTGGTGTTCTCAGACCACCTAAAATGGTCGTGCAGAAGGGTGAGGGTGTGTAATTTGAAGAGGGGTTCACCTGGGCCATAGCTGACACCCCGGTACTTGACAATGAAGTCGCTGTGGAGCGCTTTGAGGATCTGGATCTCCCGCTGGAAGTCCCGCTGCTGTTCTGGCCCACTATGCTGCAACTGCTTCACGGCCACCAGGGCCCCTGTGTTGTCGCCCAGCGGGTCATAGCGGCACAGCTCCACGCTGCCAAAGTTGCCCTGGGGGACAGCGGGGCTGGTGTTCACATGCGTGAGTGCCACCCCACCCACCCCAGCCTCACCCACCTCACCTTGCCCAGCTGTGAGATGTACTTGAGGTGTCTCTCTTCAAAGATGGTAGGGTCCTGGCAGGCGTAGAGCTGGGTGCCATTCCAGAGCCCATCACGGGGCGCCAGGGTGCCAGGTGTGGGGTCTGAGAGGAGCTCATAATCTGGGGGGCACAGGCAGTGAGTGAGCAGTGTCCTGGGCCCCCGCTCCTAAGCTAACTTGCTGTGTGACCTCCATCTGAATGCTTACCCTCTCTGTCCATTATGGCAGGGCCACTGCAAGCCAAGAAGTATTTGTAGGGCTGGGAAAAGCTGCCTCTTGGCAAAGGCAGCCCTCTTATGCAGTGCACATGCTGCACACAGACAGAAAGGCCTTTCCCAGACCTCACTGCCAGGGGGTGGCAGGGGAGAGAGATGCACTGGAAGCTCCTTTAGGCCTGGCCCATGAAAACCTAGAGTGGGACCCTCGATACTCTCTCTCCTGCTTGCAGAGGACCCAGCAGGGGCCTAAGGCCATAGGATGGGTAGAACCACAAAGGGAGAGTTTCTTGCGACTTGGACACCCTCACAGAATGAGAGCTAAACATCCATTGTGTGTGGCCTTGAACTGAGGGGCTTGTTTGTTACAATAGCTGTCGAAACTCATACTGACTGTTACAGTCATCAATCATTCCAACCTTGCCTGGCACGCAGGGCAGGCTCCATATACAAATCTCACTCTTCTACTGGGTCCAATATGACATCCCAGCCCTGCCCACCCTGCCTGGCCCAGGTGGGCACCTGAAGTGATGAGACTGTTCAGGTCACGGATGACAGCGCGGAAAGAGGGCCTCTGGCCTGGCTCATAGGCCATGCACTGTTGGATCAGCAGGGCCAGCTCCGTCCACTTGGGGGCAGGCAACTGCTGCCGTTCCTGGTAAAACTGGAGCTTCTAAAGGCAGGATGAAGGGCTGGTGACCCCCAGTGAACCCTCAGAGGTACCCCCTAGACCCGTCCATCCTCCCCAAGCTGGACTTCATTCCATCCTTGTGTCAAATGAGAGCTCTAGAAGCCAGTGCTGGTGCTCTGACCTTGGCAGGCTCCAGGGTGCTGATGGGCACTGTGATACCACTGAACACCTCCCAGACTGTGGCTCCAAAGCCCCACTTGTCAGCTTCCAAGCCAAGTGTTCGGGCCTCCTGGAGACATTCAGGGGCCACCCAGGGGATCCTGTCAGTGAGCACTGGTGCAGGAGGCAAGGATGGGATCAGGGATCCGCTTCCTTGCCCCACTAGGTTCCTCCCTCCTTCACCCCTCAGCACTTACTCTCCAGGCTTAGCACAGTGGGGCTGACACCCGGGTCACTCAGCTTGATGAAAGGGAGGTTCCCATCAGTCCCCTCACGAGCCAAGAGCACCTTCCGGGCTGAGACATTGCCATGAGGGAGACCTTTGTCTTCCTAAGTGGACCAAGCACAGGGAAATGCCAGGGGTGGTGGTGGGGATGAATGAATATGCTGGTTGGCGAACTCCTACACATCCTTCAAAGCCCACCTGGTACTGCTCAGACCATACTTCAACATCTTTCCTAGACAATACACCTAGGCAATACACCTCCTGTGTCCCTCCTCTTCTTAAACATTGCTCCTTCATCCCATGGCTCCTTAATCCCTTCAGGATAAAGTCAAAGGTCCTCAGACTGGCACTCAAGGCCCTTTGAAATCCAACTCTTGGTCACTCTTCCCATGGGCTTCTCTCTCCCACATCTCCACTCTGGTCTCCTGCCAGGCGGACAGACCTGATACACTCCTGGACAAGCAACACATCTAAGCTGCAGCCTTTGCCCAGGCTTTTCTCTCAGCCTAACATGCCCTCCTTCCTTTTTTTTCTTAATGAACTTCTACTCAATCTCCAAGACCCCAACTGTAATGTTCTTTCTTCTGGGGAAGCCTCTCCCGGGGCCAGCCTTGTGGCTCACCAGTCCCCTCAACTTCCATGAATGATCAGCTGTCTCCTTCTGCTCGTACACCTCTGAGCTTGTATGTATGCTGTTCCCTCAGTCTCAAATGCCCTCCACCCTTGCCAAACTCCTATTCATACGACAGAGCCCACTCTCAAAGCCCCATCCACTCTTGAATGGAGGATGGAGCAGGCAGAGGAGCACTCACCAGATAGTTGAGGGCATAGGCCAGCTGTTTGATCACCTGTAGCTTCCAGCTGGCTGGCACTAGGTGGCCACACTTGCGTAGATATGTGTCCAGTGCTCCCAGGCGTACAAATTCCTGAACCATGATACCTGGTGGAAGTAGGAAGGGGCAGGGTTGGGAGGTGGGACTATATTGTATTCAACAGGCTCTGCCCCCAACCCCACCTTCAAGGGCGGCTTGAACTCTCAGCTCTGACTTTTCTCTCCCCTATTCCTCCATCCTTACCCTATTCACCTCTCTGCTTCCCCATTTCCCATCTCAGAACCATTTGCCTGTAATGCCTGGAAGGTGTCCGCTCTCTCCATGACTCACTCCCTACCCTTTGCAAGTTCTGTGTTTCTGATTGGAACGCCCCTCTTCTCTCACTTCCCTAGTGTCTATTTATTCTTGCCTTTCCAGCTTAGAATGTATCCTTACCTACTCAGAATCACTGCTTGACCTCCAAGCTGGGTTAGCAGCCTCTGATCACCACAATGACCTGTGCTGCCCCACCACACACAATCACTTATCATCCTGCTCAGCCTGTCATGTTCTATGCCATGCACCCAGCTCTTGGCACATGTTGGGCTCCCAATAAACAGCTGCTGAGCTGAACTGATGGAAACAAGGCTTGGAGAGGCAGCCTGGACCTTGCAAAGCTGCGGAGATGGTACACAATAGATCAGAACCCAGGTCTGCCTGACTTGAGATAATTCTGGGGGCTTAAGTATTGGGGGGAGCCTGGAGCTGCTTATTCAAAGAGTGATGATGGAAGGACATGAGTACAAGATGATAGACCCTGGTGGAATGGAGCCCCAGCCAGGGCAGGCTCTGAGTGTATGCTGCTATTGCTGCTGTAGGTGGGCCCAGTGAGGCAGGGCAGAGATGGGGAATGTCTCTCACTGTCTCCAGCCATGCACACGCCGTGGAGCAATACGAGATGCTGGTATGACACTTGGCTCATCAAGCTCGCTGCTTCCAGGAATGACTGGGGAGGAAAGAATGGAGAGAACATGTATGGGTTTCTTCCACTCCTGGGTCAGACCAATGAACCCCAAACTTGCTGCTCACAAACTTGCCTCAGGAGACCTGGCCGCCAGCTTCCCTTGGCCTTGGAGTCCACCATTAATGCACACAGCACTCTGTATTGTGATTTTTTTTAATGGAGGCAGGAAGTCCCTGCTGTAGTCTACCTTGAGTCACTCACCTTTTGGCTCAAACCTTCCTCTGTGTTGCCCAGCCCCTGAAGATGCCTCCATCCACATCATTCCTCTCTTCTCCTTTGCTCATCCTCTCTGACCCGCTGTTCTTGCTATTAGACTTGGCCCTGCCTCAGGACTTTTGCGCTGGCTGTTCCCTCTGTCTGGTATACTCTGCCTGTTCGCATCTAAATTCTCCACCCTTCTGTATTTCATGGAGATGCTGTGGCTACCTTTCTGCTATTTTAAGACCCTGTGTGTATTCTCTTTGTTTTGGTTTTGGGTTTCTTTTCTGGTTGTTGTTTTTTTTTTTTTTTTTTTTGGCTGCATTGCAGGGTGCAGCATCTTCTCCAACCAGGGATCAAACCTGCACCTGCTGCTGTGGGAGCATGGAGTCTTAGCCACTGGACCAGCAGGGAAGTCCGACCCTGTGTGTTTTTAAATTTCTCTGAATCCACAACCCCCTCTCCAGCTAGGCCCTAACCCAGAAGGTCTGGTCCCACCTTGCTCACCTCCATGCAATTCTTGTGCTTGGCGTCCATCACTTTGAGCAGCACCTCTGTCTCTCGGGCCTCCCCATCCACAATCTCATGGTGACAGCCCCGATAAATCTTGGTGAAGGACCCGTGACCTAGGTTCTCATGCTGGAAAGTGAGGAGGCAACATGAAAGGCCAGTAACAGGGCTCCCATGGGATCCTGTCCCTTAGCTCTGGCCCAAGCAAGGCACAGGTAATGGATCGATTTTACAGATGATGAAACAGAGGCACAAAGAGGTTGTATCACATGACTGAGGCCACACAGCAGAGATGGATGCAGACCTGGTCTCTGGATCCCACCTGAAGTATGTTTCCCCCATTTCCTGGGGCCCCTTACCCACTGCAGGCTGTCAGCAGGGATCTTATGAAACGTCATCTGACTCAGCTGGCACTGGAATTGGGGCTGAACAGGGGATGATGTGGGTGGGTTGCAGCCTCTCCGGACCACAATCAGATTGGACTTTTCTATGGGGAGTGGAAGGAGAAAGAAAACTAGAGGTCAAAGGTGAAAGGTCCTCAAAGGATTGCTCACTCCCTGTCTCAGTGTGGGGTTGTCCTTGGTGGCTCAGATGACAAAGAATCTGCCTGCAGTGAGGGAGATCTTGGTTTGATCCCTGGGTCAGAAAGATCCTCTGGAGAAGGGAATGGCAACGCATTCTGGTATTCTTGCCTGGAAAATGGACAGAGGAGCCTGGTGGGCTACAGTCCGTGGAGTCACAAAGAGCCGGACACAGCTGAGTGGCAAACACTAAACTGTCTCAGCGTGGGGTCTTCTGCAGAAGCCAGGACTAAGATGAGGGTTCCAGGGCACATGGCTTATTTGAAAGGAAACTCCAGGAAGTCCCAGTGAGGGGAGGGAGAGAGAATGAGATGGCAGGAACCCCGCAGGTGGTACAAATGAGCAGGTGATGCTGTGGTCAGTTTGGTCTCAAGTCCTACTAGGGATTCTGGAAAAATCTGGAGAGCTCACACCTCAAAGCTGTCCCATCCCAGGGGTCTGTCTGAGAGCAAAATTCACCCAGAGCAAGAGGCAAGCGATGAACAGAGGCTAAGTGCTAGTGACCTCACTCAGATCCAGCTATGCCTGGATTCAGCCATCCCTGGAAGCAGCCTCTATCCCACAAGCCCTAGATCACCTTTTTTCCCTCCTAGACTACTTTGACCAGCAGACTTTGTCACTTGCCACTGAAGAGCTGGAACAGACACAGAAAGGCAGGGTCCCAGATTGCCTATTCAGCTTGGGGGAGAAGGCAGGCTCACCTTTAGGTCTGGGGTTGCAGCAGAAGGTGAGGTATAGCTCAACCCCATCCACATGCAACCCACCATTCCAACAGGCTGCCAGGAGCTCTCGAAGACTGCTGTGGGAACGGCCAAGGCCAGCCAGGGAAAAGGTTCCTGTGGGGTCGCACCGGATGAGGCAGCCCTTATAATCCGGGCCCAGCGGGGTCTGCAAAGAGGAGTGAGTGGTCTCTGAGTGGAAGTGGGAGGCACTCTCCCCCTCAAATCTCCAAGTCTCTGCATATTCTATTCCCTCCACTGGGAATGCCTTTTTCCTCCCCTTCTTCAGGAAGCCATGCTGATTCATATTTCAGTGCTCAGCTCAAATACCATCTCCTCCAGGAAGCCCTCCTTGCCCTCCTGGCCCCTGGAGGTAGACTGACCAGGACACAAACAGTTAGGAGGTAGCTGTCGAAATCCTGGGGACTGCGGCGGAGGACATAGGAGCCGGGACGTGAGCCCTCAGTCTTGAGTTTGTTGATGGCAAAATCCAGGCTGTGGGGAAAGGTGGAAGAGAACTGAGAGTCAAAGATGGTGAGAAGCAGATGGAGGCAGAGAATGCAAACTGAACTGGAGCTCTAATCTTGGTCTCTCTGAAGCCCTGGGAACCTCACCAGGTAACATTCCCTCACTCCCTCCCATTTGTAAAATGAACCAAAAGCTGGGCTTCTGCCTAGGGGATCAAAGAGGAAACCGCAGGTGAAGCTCCACACCTGGGCACCTCGAGAATCCCAGGAAATGGCTCTGGGACCTCAAGGAGCCAAAGGGAGGGAAGCGGCTGCAGAAGTGAGACTGCAGATTCACTGAGCGCCAGCTATGCATCTGGTGCTGTTGAAGGGCTCCTGAGAAGCAAGGACACCGAGGCACAGAGAAAGGGCGTGCCAGAGATTTGGTCCCCAGTGAGTCCTTACGTGATGGGGCCATGGCACTGCTCAGCCACCTCCTCCAGCAGCCGCGGCGGCGCCACCTCCTTGCAGAAGTAGTGCCGCGAGTCCGTGGTCAGCCGGAAGTAGCCATCCACGAGCGCCACGAAGGACAACGCTGCGGGAAGCCCCGGGAACTCGGCCTCCTGTGAGGACCGGTGTCAGGGCCCGCCGCGGTCCGAGGGTGACAATCCCGCGTCCCCGCCGTCAGGGATAGGGAAGGTAGGAGGGGAGGGGGTTCCAGCACCCACCAGGATCTGATTGTCTGTCCTGGTGATGGTAACCAGGCGATGCTCCGCAGCCGGGCCAATGCACGGCGCCTGCTTGATGCTGATATCCACGATTTCTGGAAAGTCGCAGAAGGGCTGGAGGACCTGTGAAGGCGGAGGGCTGAAGCTGGGGATCCCGCTCCCTCCGCGCCCCCAGTCCTGTTTTGGAAGCCGGGACCCCACCAGTCCCCACTCACGACACCCGCTCCTCCCAGCCTCACCGAGTCCCATCCCTCTCCCGTCAAGCCCCGCCTCCTTCTGTCCACACCGCCCCTCTCAACTCTCTCCCCTGCTCATCCCAAATATCCGCCCCCTCACCTCTGCCAACCCCGGAGTCCTTCTCTCGGCCGGTCCCCCACCCCGCCCCGAGCCCCTCCCTCACTTAACTCCACTTTATCTCCTGGCGTCTCTTAGTCCAGTCGGGAGCCTCACCCACCCCGAGTCCTGCCTCTTCGCTCCACCTGCTGTTAGCCCCATTCTGAGCCCCGCACACCCTACTAGCCCCTCCCTCTACGTCCCACCCTTTTCATCTCCGCTTCCTCGCTCAGCCCCACCCACACCTCACTCAGCCGGGAGCGAGCCCCTCCGTCCCAAGCCCCCTCACTGCCCCGCCTCTCCTTCGGCCCCGCCCCAGTCCCCGCCCACGACCCTGCCCCTCCCCTTGGCCCCGCCCCTGGCCCCGCTCAGCGCCCCCCGCCACACACCTCGTGTTCTCCTGGGCTCCAGGCGATGCCACTGCCACCAGCCACACGGAGCAGCCCCGGCGTATCCTGACCACCAGCAGCGCCGGGGAGACCCACGCGGAAAGTCTCGGCGGCCCTGTCTGGATCCAGCCGCTCGAGGTCCATGATGTACTTGACCATGAGCGAGTGCCTGTCAGCCTGGCAGGCCGCCACGCGGCGCAAGGCCCGGCGCACTGTCCTTCGGATGCGCCTCCGAGTCACGAAGCTCAAACCCTGGATCAGGTCGCGTAGGCCAGGGGGCAGGCAGACCTTGTAGCTGCAAGTGCGCGGAGTGGGGCCCTCAGTATGGGGCGGGGTCTCCGCCAGGGAGGACCGAGGCTGCACATCAACCGAGCCTCTAGGTGAGGGGTTGGAGTGTGGCCTCAGTAGGGGGCCACACAGCACACACAGAAACACACTCGGAGACCGGCATGGGGGTAGGGAGGGCCTCCATGGGAAGGGCCGTTGCGGTCCATGAGACAGAGACATAGTCCTTTTAGCTGCCTGAGGTCTGGCTATGGAGTCTCAGGGCGGCTGGGTTCAAGGGGAGGGCTTGGGTCCCATGAACACATTGTAGGCTTGTAGGTGGGGAGCCGGGCTCGTGATCCCCTGGTGGAGTCATGTTGGCTCGCTCCCAGGTAGAGGCTGGGCGCCACAGCCTGGAAGCCCTCACCTGACCGTCTTCAGCAACTCCTCGGGCCGCTGAGCCTCCTCGAGGGCCATCCGGGCCAGGTCCAGAACAGCCAAGCTGAGACACTCACCCTGTTCCTTGAGGCTGAGGCCTACCCGGAGGCGGCCGCTCACCAGGTCATGGCGGTGCTAGGAGCCAGTCACAGCCCAACCATGAGCCCTGATATCGTCAATACACCCCCACCCCTGGCCGACCTTCACCCTGGGGCTGCCACTCTGAGCCCCGCCCACCCTACTAGCCCCTCCTTCTTCATAACGCCCAATTCATTCCCACCTCCGCTCAGCCCTCCTCATAGGAGAGTCAGCCAAGGCTGCCCAAACATGAGCCCTGACATTGCCCTGGGTACCCCCACCCCCGAGCTGATCCCCGTGCAGACACCTACCTGAGCAAAGAGGTGCTCCAGGACTGGCAGATCCAAGATGGCGCTGGCCAAGTCCTTTCGTAGCCCAAACCGGTGGCACCTCTCTAGTCCAAACCAGTTGGGGAAGTAAAAGCTGTGGGGGAGGGGAGAACCCTGGAGTAGGGGATATGATGAGGGGGGGACTGTGCCAAGACCTCACAGAGCCCAGGTTATACCCTTGACTCGCTGTGTGATGTTGGACAAGTGAACCACCCTCTCTGACATTAGTTTTCTCATCTGTGAAATGAGCAGTGCTCATGCCCTCCCTCGGGGCACCCACCAGGAGGTGCAGGGAAATGATAATCCAAGGGTTACTGTGGTTTTAAACTCCCATTTCCCAAGCCCTCAGCAAAAGGCATGCCCTCCCGGTATTATTTAACCCACATTTGGGGGTGAGGTTGGGGGGGAGACACTTCCTACCGGAGCCTGTAGACGAGAACCTGGGTACCCGTGTCCTCCACGGAGAAGATGTGGCTCGGGGGGAACCAGCAAGACAGGTCTTCCAAAGCCAGAGCAAAGAGGGAGTGGTACACGGGCAGGATGCCTGAGGGGGCGGTCGCATCAGTTCCCTCTCAAATCTCCCCATCTGCCCTCTGCGGGGCTGCCATGTTATCCTCATGCAGCCCCACAGGCTCTTTCTCACCTTCAGCTCTGACATCATGTCCCACCCCTGCTTGCACCCATTCCAGGGCTCCTCAGTGCCCTGAGGAGAAAAGTCATGGACTCAGCCTGCTTCTCAGGGCTCCCTGCCTCTCTCCAGAGCATCTCTTTCCACTTAACAGCTTACCTCGAGGGATGACCATCTGTTTCTTCTAACAGTCTATCATGCCTCTGAGTCTATGGACATGCCATTCCCTGTGCACCCTCCTCCCTTACCAAACTCCTACTCATCCCTCAAAGCCCCAGATCCAGTGCTGACTCTGCTTGACAGCTATTCCAGCTCCCAATCTGTGTTCCACACAACCCTAACCCTCCTTCTGACCAAGCCTTCTAGGGACGCACTTACCACTGGCCTTAGCAGCGTAAACACACAGGTCTTCAGCTGAGTGGTCCCCAAAAGAGAAGGACAGGCACTGTGGGGGTCCAGGGCCCCGAGGGGGCAGCAGCACGTGCAGCGCACCAGCCTCTGAAGAGGAGAGGCTGCAGGACCGCTGAGAAATCAGGGGTGTCTCCTCACTTGGAGGTGCCATGAATGCAGCCTGCCTGAATACAGAAAAAGGTAGCCCCTCAGCTGTGATCATAGGACAAGGTTGCAGATCTTCTGAGGTAGGAGTGGGGAGGTGAAAGAAATATGACTGAGTGAGGTAGGGATGAAACCAGAGAAATAAGGAGGAGAGAGCAACAGAAAGAGGACAGATATGGGCAAAGGCAGAGAGAGGGAGCTGAGTGTGCAAGGTGGGTGAGGAGCCATACCACCCCTGGTGAGGGCTGTGCTGGGAAGCTGGAAGACATTCACAACAAATTTGTGTGAACTCACACTTCAGACTCTTGGTGCCCAGGGCAAACATCTCTAACCAACCTCCAGCCTCCACATATACCCACTCTCCAACCCCTTCTCCAGACAGGCATGATCAATCAATCACAGATATAGGGATTTGCTAACCAGCAAGCAGATAGTTATCTGCCTGTGCAAGGGCACATACTCAGTTGTTTCTGACTCTTTGCAACCCCATGAACTGTAGCCCTCCAGGCTCTTCTGTCCATCGGATTCTTCAGGCAAGAATACTGGAGTGGGTTGCCATTCCCTCCTCCAGGGGATATTCCTGGCCTGTGGATCCAACTCAGGACTACTGAGGCTCCTGCACTGGCCAGCGCCACCTATGAAGCCCATTGGCCTGTGCACATGGGTGTTTGAGGAGATAGAAGTGGCCACCCCTCCTTGTGAAGCTGGAGGATTCTAGCACTTCTGAGGCTGGGAAAAGAAGCTTTAGCAGCTGGTTTAATGCATGCCTCGGGGGCTGACCCAGACATCAGACTCAGTCATCGTCAGATTCAATCAACAGAGATCTCTGCCTCTGTCTCCCCTGATCCCTGCATCTCTGTTCCATTAGTTCCCCAGAGTAGGAAGTCCTCCCTGGGTTAGGGGAGGAAACCAGCCACATTATTTCTACACCAGCCACCTTACAGATCTCTCTCGCCCTGGGGGACCTAGAGCTCAGGACTCTGGGTTAGGTAGAGGAGGGAATTGGGTTTCACATGCCAGAGGAAAAGGAGGAAGATGAAGAAGATTTACTTCAATTGACCCAAATGAAGACGATACAAAGAGAATATTGGATAAAAACTATGTTCCAGGGACTTCCCTGGCAGTCCAGTGGTGAAGACTGCGCTTCCGATGCAGGGGATGTGGGTTTGATCCCTGGTGGGAAAACTAAGATTCCACGTGCTGCTGGATGTGGCCAAAAAGTGTAAAAGAACAACAAAAACTACGTTCCAAAATAATAGTGGGGGCGGGGGGCGGAGAGTGTAAATGAGATTTTAACACACTCAGAATATAAGCCTGGGACCGAGGATCAGTGAAAACTTCAGGCTGTGGGTTCAAATCCCAGCCCCACCGTATCCTGGCTTTGTGACTCCAGCAGGGTTCCCACAGCTGGGACACAGTTTTCTCAGCTGTGAAATGCACTGACTCCCACCTGCTTCAGTGAGGTAGTTTACGGAGTCCAGTCCGACCTGTCAACACGTTCAAAAGTGAGAGTGTTGGCCGTTCAGTTGGGTCTGACTCTCACGACCCCATGGACTGTAACCCACCAGGCTCCTCAGTCCATGGAATTCTCCAGCAAAAATACTGGAGTGGGTAGCCATTCCCTTCTCCAAGGGAATCTTCCGAACTCAGGGATTGAACCCAGGTCTCCTGCACTGCAGGCAGATTCTTTACCTTCTGAATTCTTTACCTTCAAAGCCCATCAACACCAGAAAAGCCCATCAACACATTTAATCCCCACTAAATGATACAAACACTTGGTGACATGCTCAGCAAGCATTTGACAAATGTCAGCCAAACCAAACGGGAAGGTCCCTTAGGACAGTGGTTTGAGGCTTACCGTCAGGGAGGTAGGACGTAGGGGAGAGAGAACTTTCCCCTAGGGACACTCCAGTGTTACCAGCTCCCAGACCGGGAATTGGAACTTTCCCCACCCCACCCGGCTGTGCCACTTCTCACAGAGATGCCCCAAACCTTATTTCAAACAGTTGCCCTGATCTTTGCATGTTTATGTAAATGTTACCACAAAGCAGTGTCTTTTGTCTAAAATAAATCTTAAAAAAAAACAACCATGATTTTTAAAATATCGAAAGTAAAAATAGAAAGTCTGTTTGGCGCCCAGAGAAACGTCCCGGTTTTAGCATCAAAAGTTCCACATGCCCAGAAGGGAGGGTTGATTGGTCACCCAGTGCTCGGGCCTGGGACCTGGGAGTGTGGGAGACGTGAAGTGTGTCCCCAGAGAGTGGAGCCCCGGGCGCATACTCAAGGATTCCTTCAGGTCAGGCAGCTGGGAATTCGCAGCCTCGTGTGCGGGACAAAGTTAAGGCTCAGAGGGGAAGCGCTTTGCCAGAGGCCGCGCCGCCAGCTGTCCCAGCTTATGTCAGAAGGTTTTTCTCTGAGATCTAGAAGGCAAACTTGCCTTTGTCACCAGCGGCGGCCTTCCTGTCCCCAGCGGCGGCCGTCCACACAGTGTTCCCCCACCCCCGCCTCCGACCCGACGAGCCAAGTGGCTCCACCAGCTCTTACCTGGAGGTGAGGGCCCTGGGCCAGCGACAGGAGGGCAGAGCCGGGCAGCAGCCGGAGGAAAGTCCCACTTGCTCTTTCCTGTGTGGGCCCCTCGGCTTCCTGAGCTGCTGTCACTTACCGAAAGTCATGGCCATGTGAGGGCCGGGGACGGGGAGGGGCAGAAAGTTCCGGAAGCCTCTGCAGCAGCAGTCCTGCTCAAGCTGCTGAAGACCCTGGACCTCAGGGAAGGAGTGACAGCAGAGAGAAGGGCCCAGGTCACCCCAAGGGGGTCTCAGCAGGCTCCGGGACTCAGTCTCCGTGGGGCCCTGGCAACACTGTGGCTTCTTCTGGCCTCAGTTTACCCATTTGTGGCATGTGTGCATGCGTTGGGCACCTAAGGAACTGATTTCACACCTAAGGAAGAGAACTGGGCTGGATCTGCCCAGGAAGGAGGCAGGGAAGTTGCCCCCAAACAAAAGTGAAGTTCTCCTTTACAGTATTTTTCCAGTGAGACCCTGGAAGGTATGGTGGTCCCTTTTTGTGCTCCATGCCCCAAGCCCAGACCTAGAATCTGTGAAAACCAGACAGACTGGGTCACCTCACTGTCTGGTCTGGCAGGGAGGCAATTAATCATTATGGATAACCAAGAAAACCAAGATGATGGGACAGGCACAGGCTGAAGCTGAAGGGAGGGGATGAGGGGCAGGGAGCTTGAGGGATGGGAGGGGGCGGGTTCTGTGTAAAGGACAAGATGGATCAAGCAGGGATGTGAAGCAAGAACACCATAGGGGCAAAGACCCAGAGGTAAGAGTGAACAGAGCTATTTAAGGCTCAGAGGGCTTGACTGGATGCAGTGGGGAGGGAGGGGGATGGTTTGGCAGTCATCAGGAGCCAGCTCACAGAGCCAGGTCTGATTGAGGTTTTTTAACACACTTGAGGCTGTCATGAGTGGAGAAGGCAGGAGGCCAGGGCAGTGCCCTTAGTAGGATACAAACCCCAGAAAGTAGAGCTTTGGGATAAATTTTTTTTTATTAATTTATTTTTTATTGAAGGATATGGGATAAATTTTAGAGCACCTTTTCATCTCTGTGCTTCCCTGGTGGCTCAGATGGTAAAGAATCTGCCTGCAATACAGGAGACCAGGGTTTGATCCCTGGATCTGGAAGCTCTTCTGGAGAAGGGAATGGCTACCCACTCCAGTATTCTTGCCTGGAGAATTCCATGGAAAGAGGAGCCTGGTGGGCTACTGTCCCAAAGAGTCAGACACGACTGAGTAACCGACACTTCACTTTCATCTCTGTAATCCCATCACAAGCTGTGGCACAAATGTGGCTTTGGTACATATTTTGTTGACTTCAGTTCAGTCACCCACAGACACTGGGCACTTCTGGTGTACAGGGCATTGGGCCACACAGCAGGGTACAGCACAGATCCAGTCTCGTCTCTGCCTGGTGGAGCCAACAGGGAAGGTGAAAATAAATTAGTACCCAGTCAGGGTTTCAGTGGCCCTTGGTGCCAGGCTTCTAGGAGAGACACTAAGTCTGGGAGGGTTTCCTGGAGGAAGTGACTTTGATATACTGAAACCCGAGGACAAGTAGGATTAACCAGTGATCCGGAGGCGTGGGGAGTTCTGGCAGAACAACCCAGGCAAAGGCTGAGAAGCTGGGTAAGGTCACAGTGTTCCTGAGGGCAGGGTGGCAGGGGAAAAGTGTACTGAGCCTTGTTTGGAGGCATCAGTGGGGCCTTTGTGGGCTTTGTGGGTGGAGAGGGAAGAGACATGAGTTTCGTCCTCAGTGCAGCGGGAGCCAGAGCAGGCTTGTGGCAGGAAGTGCTGCATGGGGGCTTAGCCAGAGTATTTTTCTTTCACTTCCGGGGTGGCTTCAGTAGAGAAGAATGCAAAGAGTGAGTTTCTAGGCCACTGACAACTCTAGCGGGGTGGTCACTGTGGTATACTGAGAATGAGCAGAAGGGTAGCAGAGTGAGGGCAAAGGCACCCTCAGTCCCAGAGAGGGGTGTGGGAGGTCTCCATGAGGCGATTCCAAGGGGCACAACCCAGAATTTGCCCATGAATAAGTTGGAAATTTTGTTGATGCAAACATCCTAAATTTTCTCCTGGCATAAAGCCCACAAATGCAAAGAATAAACAAATGGAACTGGAGACAAAGGTAAACTCATGTCATGGATAAAATATCTTTCCTGCATACATGAGTGCTAAGTCGCATTCAGTTCAGTTCAGTTCAGTCGCTCAGTCGTGTCCGACTCTGCGACCCCATGAATCGCAGCACGCCAGGCCTCCCTGTCCATCACCAACTCCCGGAGTTCACTCAAACTCATGTCCATCGAGTCGGTGATACCATCCAGCCATCTCATCCTCTGTCGCCCCCTTCTCCTCCTGCCCTCAATCCCTCCCAGCATCAGGGTCTTTTCCAGTGAGTCAACTCTTCGCATGAGATGGCCAAAGTACTGAAGTCTCAGCTTTACCATCAGTCCTTCCAGTGAACACCCAGGACTGATCTCCTTTAGGAAGTCGCATTAGGCATGGTCAGTTCTTTGCAACCTTGTAACCCACTAGGCTCACTGGTCCATGGGATTCTCCAGGCAAGAATACTGGAGTCGGTTGCCATGCCCTCCTCCAGGGTATCTTCCCAATCCAGGGGTCAAATCCACGTCTCTTTGTCTCCTCCATTGGCAGGAAGGTTCTTTACCACTTGCGTCACCTGGGAAGCACAAGTAACAATTAGAAGACAACATTCTGCAGTTGGTTGAATCAGTGGGACCTCGGATATGGAGGGCTGTATATAACGTTATCCATGGATTTTTGACTGCACAGAGGTCAGCACTCCCAACCCCTAAGAGTTGTTCAAGGATCAACAGTATAGTGAAACCATGCTTATTTTAATGGACTCAGGAAATGATGAAATTCAACACCTACTCATGATTAAAAAAAAAAAAGTCTTAGCAAACTATGTGCAAATGGGAATTTCCTCAATCTGATAAGGAGTACCCGCCAAAAAAGTCTACAAGCAATATTATACTTAATATAAAAGACTAAATTGTGTCCTTCTGAGATTGGGAACAGGACAAGAATGTCCATTCTCACCTTTTCTATTCAGCATTGTTCTAGAGTTCATAACCATTGCGATGAGGCAAGAAAAATAAATAAAAGGCTTAAAGGCTGAAAACAAGAAGGCAAGTTTTTCCCTCTTTGCAGATGATATGATTGTGTATATTGAAAATCCAAGGAAATCTATGACAACTACTGGAATTATTAATGAATTTATTAGTTCAAAGTTCACAGTTTAAAAAATTAATGTATGAAATTCAGTTGAATTTTTATATACCAGTAAGAAACAATTGAAAATGAAAAAAATTTTTTTAATATTATTTGCAACAGCACCAAAAAAGATAAAATACCTAGGAATAAATCTAACAAAGGAAGTCTAAGACTGTTATACTAAAAGTTACTAAAAGATATACTAAAAGATATCGCTGAGAGAAACTCATGAATACATAAACAAATGTGAAGAAATACCATATTCATGGATTGGAAGACTCAGTGTTATTAAGATATCAGTTCTCCCCAAACTGGTCTATGTGAAAGTCACTCAGTCGTGTCCAACTCTTTGCAACCCCATGGATATACAGTCCAAGGAATTCTTCAGGCCAGAATACTGGAGTGGGTATCCTTTCCCTTCTCCAGGGTATCTTCCCAACCCAGGGATTGAACCCATGTCTCCCTCATTGCAGGTGGATTCTTTACCAGCTGAGCCACAAGGGAAGCCCAAGAATACTGGAGTAGGTATCCTATCCCTTCTCCAGGGGATCTTTCAGACCCAGTAGTCGAACCAGGGACTCCTGCATTGCAGTCAGATTCTTTACCAACTGAGCTATCAGGGAAACTGGTCTATAGAGTCATGTAATTCCAATCTAAATTCAGCAGAATTTTTTTTTTTTTTAGAAACTGGCACTGACTTTAAAATTCATATAGAATTACAAAGGGTCAAGCTGATTTTTTAAAATAAGATAAAATCAGAGTAATTATTCTGTCTAACTTCTAGGCTTATTATAGAGCTAGAATAATGAGACAGTTTGGTATTGGTGAAAAGATAGATAGATCAATAAAACAGAATAGACTAGAGCAACAGACCCGTACGAATATAGCCAGTTGACTGTTGACACAGATATTAAGGCAATTAAAGGAGAAAGGGAAATTCTTTTCAACAAATAGTATCAGAACAACTAGACATCGTGTGAAAAATAACATTAACTCTTACCTTATATCATACACAAAATGAACTCAATATGGATCGCAGAGACTTGAATGTGTAACCGAAAACTCTTAAGACATCCAGAAAAAAAAAAACAGAAGAAAAAAATTTTGCAAACTGGTAAGCAAAGTTGTCTTAGCTAGAAAATTTATAAGTTAGACTGCATCATTTTCCTCTTCAAAAGACACCATCAAGAAAACAGAAAGGCAGTACGCAGATCAGGAGAAAATATTTGCAATGTATGTATTAAATAAACAGAATACCTGCATACAGAATATATAAATAATTCTTACAACTCAGTAATAAAAGACACAACTCAATAAGAAATTGGGCGACAGATTTGAGTAGACACTTCACCAAAGAGGATATATGAGTGGCCAAGAAACGTGTGAAACTAGCCTGGGAAGTGCAAATCCAAACGACATGAAGATGCCATCTCACACCCACACAATGGGAAAAATTAAAAAGACAGTAACAGGTGTTGACAGCGCACTTCTGGTGAAAACGCAAGGTGATGCAGCCACCTTGGAAAACAGTTTGGCAGTTTCTTAAAGCTAAACGTAGAATTACAATCTGACCCAGTCACTCCACTCCTAGGTATTTAGCAAAAATAGAATGGATGTCCCTGCAAGGCCTTGTATACCAGCATTCGTTGCAACTTTATTTGCCATAGTCCTAAATGGAAAACATCCAAAACCTTCATCAGCAGGTGAATGAATGAACAAGCTGGTCCAGCCATCCAGGGCAATATGAGTCAGCAATAAAAGGGAATCAACTATGATAAACACAACACCATGGAACAATCGCTGAATTATCATGCTGAGTGAAAGAAGCCGAGCACGAAGCTTCCATATAAAATTCTGAACCTTGCAAACTCATCTTAGTGACGGAAAGCAGATCAGGGTTACCTGGGAATGAAAGCCTGGCATTGCAAGTATTTTCTCTCAATCTATGTCTTGCCTTTCTGTTTTCTCAGTGGTGTCTTTTGAAGAGCAAAACGGAGAAGTCTAATTTATCGATGTTTTCTAGCTAAGACAACTTTGCAAAACTTTTTCTTCTGTTTTTCTCTAGACGTCTTATAGTTTTAGGCTGTATATTCAGGGATCAAACTCACGCTCTTGGCGATGAAATTGTGGCATCCTAACCACTGGACCACCATGGAATCCCCTCATTTCCCTTGTTGGGAACTAAGATCCCACAAGCCATGTGGTGTGGCCAAAAAGGAAAAAGTGGAAATGGCTTAGCCCTATGGAAGGGAGCAGACAAAGGTGAAGAAATTGCCCTGAGACCCAGCAAGTCTCCTTCTAGCAAATGAGACTTCCAAGAATGATACCTTTACAGTATTATTTAGTCATCAAAGCACTCTTATAACAGCAACCGGTTGGAAACCGCCTAGATGTCCAGCCACAGGGGATTCACTGAATAACCTATTGCCATTCTCAGCACTGGATATTATGCAGCTATGCAAACGAATAAGGTAGCTTAATGCTGACTGTGTGGGAAGACCTCCCAGATGCAGCAGCCAGTGCAGCAGGTAGGGATCTAAAGTGGTCAACACACAGTTTGGGAAAAAGAAACTAGAGACAGAATTAAAGTTTTAAAGATGGGACCAGGAGACTCAAGACCTCTAGGATCAAGAGCCCTGTTCCTCAGAGTGACAACACTTTTATTTAGTGTCTTGGCAAACAGAAAGTATCTGTTGTGCTATGATAAAATCAGCCTCCTGTGTCCCCAGTCACGTCTCCCATTCTATTGATTACTTTGAACTATCTTTGTTATTTTCTTGTACAAGGGGTATCACCCAGCTGGAGGTCATAGACCCACATATGCCTTGGGAAAACATCTTGGTGGGTGCACAGGCAGCATTCTGAATTTGTGCTGACCCGTTGTTCCAAGGTCCACACTATGTTTATCCTTAACTTAGCAGGGCATGCGGAGAAAGCAGTGGCACCCCACTCCAGTACTCCTGCCTGGAAAATCCCATGGACGGAGGAGCCTGGTGGGATGCAGTCCATGGGGTTGCTAAGAGCTGGACACGACTGAGCGACTTCATTTTCACTTTTCACTTTCATGCATTGGAGAAGGAAATGGCAACCCACTCCAGTATTCTTGCCTGGAGAATCCCAGGGACAGGGGAGCCTGGTGGGCTGCTGTCTATGGGGTCACAGAGTTGGACACGACTGAAGCGACTTAGCAGCAGCAGCAGCAGGGTATGACAACCCCAGCTAATCAACCTGATGTACTTTTGTTTAGATTATACTGTATTGCTATATTTTGCTTTTGTTCTTTTCCCATGGCTTAGCCAGAGCAACAGGCAGCTGACTGTTAACCCCTGCATTTCCCTCTTTCTGTTTTTGTGGCAGAAAATGTGTCTATCTCGCAAATTCTTTCTTCATGAGTTTTCAGAGGGCTTTTCACGTGCATCTGAGGACTAAACAGAAGATTATATTGAAACAGCAAAACATAGCTAGTGTTCCGATGAGAACACCTCCAATACCTTTGATCCACTCAAGAGGATTTAATGAGTTAAGGCCTTCTGCCGTCCCTTGAAGTGTATCTGTACCTGGTAATAGCCTAAGAGAAGCATGCTGTATGCCAATAATCCTTGCTTATAGCTGTTTAGTATCTAGAGTAAGGTTGTCGGCTGTGTGACCTTGCAAGCGCCGTCTACCATTTTCCCAGGTGTGTTCAGATTGGTTATATTCCTGAGGGGTTACACAGAAAGTAGTAATGTTCCAGTGACACTTTAAATGCATTTTTAATTTAAGAGTTTGTACTTCTTCTCCTAAGAGTAGCACTGCATTTTCTAAATCCACCAACTTGTTGTTAATCTCCTCATCTATATGAATTTGGGCTCCCCAAGTGGAACTGGCATTTTTATGCCACTCCTGCACAGAAGTGGTAGTTTGTACCGTCTGGTGGAGAGCTGCGCCTCCCACTGCCGCTGCGGTGGTGATGGCAATAATACCCATTATGGCCAGTGAAACGCTCGGATCTTTTCAGAATGGTATTTAGTGCCGCACGGCAGGGGAGAGTTCCCAAGGCCTACTTTGAGTTACTGATAGCCAAACTCCTAAACGTCTGCGCAAAATCACATAGGAATGATTAGAGTTAAATAATGAACTGTTCAAGCAGGTATATGGCTTACAATCCTGGCAGGTCAGATTCCTTTCTGTCTGATTAATAGTTATAGTGCCAATCATAATTACATATGGATTCCTAACGCCAGCTTGAGTATAAAATGTCCAATTTGTTGATGTATTGAATGACAGAGTATGATTCATGGAATGAGAATAATTTCCATCCCAAATTTTATATTTTTTTCAGGCTTATGGCCAACTTCCATATTTCCCTTTGAGCCCTACCTAATTTGAGCTGTGGCTATGGCGGAGACATGCCAGATAATGGGATATTCTGAATGTGCAGTAATATTAGTGTGATTGTATTCAGACACACACCAATGCAACTTCTTTAAGGATTGCAGGATGAGTTATGGTGTGAGCAATTAAAGACTGCATACTCCTTAGGGGACCAATCCCAGACACTTCCATAGGAGCCATTAAGTCAGATCACCCCCTCCGTCCCGCGACAATTATCCCTGCGTATTTGGTCTTGTCTGTTGGCCCATATGCTGTTCTCACACAGGGGTCTATCTGGCTTGGTCAGATTAATTTATTAGTCTCTTGATAGGCAAAGATCAACCCAGAAAGTAAATGCAGTTGAACCTTGGTGTGATTTCTGTTTAAAGAATTTACAGAAAGCCAAGCCTGCGTTGATAGATTAAAACAGCCCTGGCCAACACCCAAGCAAATAGGCCAAGTGTCAAAACCCAAAGTACTGTTTAAGGGAGTCTCCTCTTCCTCTTTATGAGTGGGCAAATGCTCGTCTTCTGGAACAGGGATCCAGGAAGAGTCACTGACATACACAGGGATGGATCCCTCACCCCAGTTAACAGGCGTTGGCAGTGGGGGATTTGGTACATAGATAGGCCCAATAGGTATAAGTCTTTGCTTCTGCCAAAGCCAGGGGTATACTCACTGTGATATCAGGGCAAACATAGCCATGGGCAGGTTGCCCGGAGTCACTGGTTGTTTCTGCTCAGTTTTACTCCATGAGCTGGAATCCACACAGGTTCTAGACCTTCTCCTGGGGAGATATAAGCAAGCCTTCTTCCCCAGGTAATCAACTTCCCCGGTGACCAAGCATTCGTTAGTGGATCTTGCTACCAAATCACAGGCTTAGTTGTATTTGTAGATGTAGCCGAAAATGTTTCAGGCTGCAGTTTCCATAGTTTGTGCTGAAATATTCAAAAAATTGAGGGTGAATAAAGCTTGATTCAATATTGTTTGTTGTCCTATGACATCTCCCCCCCTTTTTTTGTATCATATGTTTAAGTGATTGATTAGCCCTATCCTCTATAGCCTGTCCTTGTGGATTATAGGGAATGCCAGTAGAATGTTTTATAGACCACATTTTAAGAAACTGTTGGAATGTTCCACTGGCATAAACAGGGCCATTATCAGTTTTTATAGTTTTTGGTAGTTTTATAACAGCAAAACAAGCGTGTCAATGTCTTTGTACATGTTTTGTAGTCTCACTGGATTGAGTAGTGGTCCATCTATTACTAATAGTCACATGTACAGAAGACAGCTTACCAAAGGAAGATATACGAGTTCTATCCATTATAACTATGGATTTTATATGGAACTGTATACCATCATTATATCAGTGTCTCAGTCACACATCTGTGACTACACACACATGATGTAGGGGACGACACCTTTTGAAACAGGCAGTATAGAATACGATACAGTTAGCATAATAGTCAAATCATAAGTGGATTTCCCTGGTGGCTCAGACGGTAAAGCGTCTGTCTACAATGCGGGAGAGCTGGGTTCGATCCCTGGGTGGGGAAGATCCCCTGGAGAAGGAAATGGCAACCCACTCCAGGACTATTGCCTACAGAATCCCATGGATGGAGGAGCCTATCCTTCAATATAGTCCAGTGACATCTTTACGTCATCTGACTTAGTTTGTTAAAGGACTATAGCTTGTTGTTAATTTCCTGGTTGTAGATCCTGGAGCATCTGATCTTTACTTAAAGACTGGTTACTGAGATAAGCTTTAGAAACAAACTTAAGAGTGTCCTTTTTAATAACTTAATTAAACCTCCTAGCCATGTAACGTAACCACAAGGAACTATATTAGAAGTGAGTCTTAGTAAATACAGACCTTAATTAACAAAGCTAGAACTTAATATTCAGTGAAACATAATAGATACCCTAGGCCTGACAACAGTTGGGTGGATTTTTCTTTTAGAGCTCCCCACTATACTCTTGAGATGTTTGTATATGTCTGGAAATAGCCTTTTTTACTTGGATGAGGCTGGTCAAAACCCAAATGTCTCCAATTTCTGAGTGATGAGGCAGAGAGAAAAGAAAAATGTTTTAATTTTACCCACAGGTATAAATCACTGAATTGTTTTAAACCACCAGTGACTTGAGGAGAAGAGCTTTTTTATATTTGAAAATAAAGATTAGAAGCCAGTAATATGTCAGATAAAAAGTCATGAAAATTGTAGTCATATTTAGCAGTCTGTTCAATCTCACGTAACCAGTCCCTCTGGTTTGTGGTCCTTGCCCGATGACCAAGGACGTCCGTAAAAAACAATAGTCTCTGAGAAGTTTGTGAAATTTTTGTCTGTAGGCCCTGTCCAGCAAAGTGGGTGCCCCAATCAACTGGAGATCGTAGAAAACACATTTTAACCATTTTTTCTCTATTGTGAGATATTAACCCTGAAGTCAGGAAAGGCTTTATCCTATCAGATAAAGCCGAGGTTTGTCAGGGAGCTGGGAAAAGCCGAGAAGTCTTGGACCTCCCATAGCCCTGACTGGTTTACAGCCGTTGTTTATCCACTCTAAATCTCCTGACGAGGGGTTAATTTTGCAGAAGCAGAACGAGCTTTGTCTATGTCTGCCATAGTCTCCATAGATCATTGTGAAATGACGCTCATTCATTTTATCAAAGTAACAAAAGATTTTAAAAGCAAGTATGAATCACTTAAAGACAAAGAACTTTACAAAGTCTATTATCAAAAGCATATTCCAAAAAAGCTTTGTTCTTTTAACAGGAAGAGAAAACCAATTCCACATTGGTGCCAGCTTATATTCACTGTGAAAAAATAGTTATTTACTTAGTCAAAGCAACAATAAGACTTCAAAAGCAGTTTAATGTCGTTAAGAAACTTGTACCATGCACAAAACACTTCTTTCATTTGCCACAAACCTTTTCTTACACTTTTTGTATTCATCACTTCATTTATTTCCTTAGAGAATAGCCACCTGTAAATTTAGACTTACTTTTTTTTAATAGACAGTAATTTCATTTTTAATACCTTGGCAAGAATACATGGAAGAACTGTACAAAAAAGATCTTCACGACCCAGATAATCATGATGATGTGGTCACTAATCTAGAGCCAGACATCTTGGAATGTGAAGTCAAGTGGGCCTTAGAAAGCATCACTACGAACAAAGCTAGTGGAGGTGATGGAATTCCAATCGAGCTGTTTCAAATCCTGAAAGATGATGCTGTGAAAGTGCTGCACTCAATATGCCAGCAAGTTTGGAAAAGTCAGCAGTGGCCACAGGACTGGAAAAGGTCAGTTTTCATTCCAATCCCAAAGAAAGTCAATGCAAAAGAATGCTCAAACTACCACACAATTGCACTCATTTCACATGCTAGTAAAGTAATGCTCAAAATTCTCCAAGCCAGACTTCAGCAATACATGAACCCTGAACTCCCTGACGTTCAAGCTGGTTTTAGAAAAGGCAGAGGAACCAGAGATCAAATTACCAACATCCGCTGGATCATGGAAAAAGCAAGAGAGTTCCAGAAAAACATCTATTTCTGCTTCATTGACTATGCCAAAGCCTTTGACTGTGTGGATCACAATAAACTGTGGAAAATTCTGAAAGAGATGGGAATCCCAGACCACCTGACCTGCCTCTTGAGAAATCTGTATGCAGGTCAGGAAGCAACAGTTAGAACTGGACATAGAACAACAGACTGGTTCCAAATAGGAAAAGGAGTACGTCAAGGCTGTATACTGTCACCCTGCTTCTTTAACTTCTATGCAGAGTACAGCGTGAGAAACGCTGGGCTGGAAGAAGCACAAGCTGGAATCAAGACTGCTGGGAAAAATATCAATAACCTCAGATATGGAGATGACACCACCCTTATTGCAGAAAGTGAAGAGGAACTAAAAAGCCTCTTGATAAAAGTGAAAGAGGCGAGTGAAAAAGTTGGCTTAAAGCTCAACATTCAGAAAACGAAGATCATGGCATCCGGTCCCATCACTTCATGGGAAATAGATGGGGAAACAGTAGAAACAGTGTCAGACTTTATTTTGGGGGCTCAAAATCACTGCAGATGGTGATTGCAGCCATGAAATTAAAAGAAGCTTACTCCTTGGAAGAAAAGTGATGACCAACCTAGATAGAGTATTCAAAAGCAGAGACATTACTTTGCTGACTAAGGTCCGTCTAGTCAAGGCTATGGGTTTCCAGTAGTCATGTATGGATGTGAGAGTTGGACTGTGAAGAAGGCTGAGCGCCGAAGAATTGATGCTTTTGAACTGTGGTGTTGGAGAAGACTCTTGAGAGTCCCTTGGACTGCAAGGAGATCCAACCAGTCCATTCTGAAGGAGATCAACCCTGGGATTTCTCTGGAAGGAATGATGCTAAAGCTGAAGCTCCAGTACTTTGGCCACCTCATGGGAAGAGTTGACTTATTGGAAAAGACTTTGATACTGGGAGGGATTGGGGACAAGAGGAGAAGGTGACGACAGAGGATGAGATGGTTGGATGGCATCACGGACTCGATGGACGTGAGTCTGAGTGAACTCCAGGAGATGGTGATGGACAGGGAGGCCGGGCGTGCTGCGATTCATGGGGTCGCAAAGAGTCGGACCCGACTGAGCGACTGAACTGAACTGAACTTATTAAAAACATAAATCATTTTCTTTAAGCAACCATGAACTGCTGACAAATTGAGCTTACATTAAACCGAGGTACACTAAAAGTATTACATAATGTTGATGACTCAAGACATGTCTTGACTAGCAGACAGACATTAATGTTAGATATTTAATATTGAATATTTTTCAGTTCACATGAACCTGAATTTAAATAGAGCTCATTCATAAATTAACCTCATATTATCCAAAAACAAAGACACACACTGAGACACAGACAAATTTAGAGAGATAGACAGACAGAGATCTCATAGTTTTCCACTTGAAATTTAAAATGTCTCTTTGCCTCTTCTTTTTTTCTTGGTTTGAGTTCTACCAATTTGTTTATGGCTGGAGTCCCAGATAGAGTGGGCTGTGTATCCCAAGGACATGATAAGAGTTAACTTCAGGGTTTTACCCAGGCCTATTTTTGTTTCTCAGGCAGAATTGGAGCTCCAAGAAAATATTTTAATAAGCCAACTTTTTCCTAATTGCGTGTGCAAAAACTGGTTTTGTAATTTCAAAAAAGAGTTTATTTTAACCAGTTTTCTCCAGAGTCTAAAGAATATCATGGCTGTTCAGTGTCAAAAATGTCATCTCTTTTTTTGTAATCATAGTTTCATAGCTAAAAATTAAACCAGAGAATGTTTAAATTGGCTCTGATGACAGGGTAGCCTGACTGATAAGATGTTCCAGCAGGGATTGTCTCTCTGAGGAAGTGAGGTCTTCTCTTAAAGCAAAGAAAGTCTGTCCGTTAACTTCCATTTTCTCCCAGGCTCTTAAGCCGTATCACCTCATCTGTTCTATAGCCTGGTCTTCCATAAACTCTTGATCTTGACTTCTCCCCCAATTTCCGTTGCCTATCAATTGATCTAAAGAGATGGGGATCTGCCTGGCTTGGTTATGAGCCGCCATAATCAGACAGGAACCCTCAGCTAGTCCCTGCACTATTCCCAAGGTAAAAGGAGAACTTACTTCATAGTTCTGAACCACTTGAGTAAGTTCTTTTAGCGTTTTGAAGGGAATCTACGTACAGCCTCATACACCCCATTAGGATTATTAAGATCTGCCCCAGGAGCTATCCGCTCATGTATTGTCACTGGAAATGCCATAGTCACCTTCAAGTCACCATAGCCTTCAAGTTACTCTCCTGTCAAGCCCACCAAATACCTTTCTGGAGGGGTGACAGAATGGCCATCTGTCATAAGAAAGGAAAAGCTTTGAGACGCTTCAGCGGTTAAGACAGGAGAGGGAGGAAGAGGAGGCAGAGGAACTTTGTCTTCGCTAAACAAAGGTGAAGCAGGAACTGCAGCTTTAAGAGCCTCCTGAGTTTTTTGCCTACCCCCTCGGGCTCTAGCATATTCCGATCATCTCTTTGATGGGGTTTCTCATTCATCCTCACTCCCTTCTGAGTTATCCGGGGTCTGAAAATGTTCTAAAATGGGTTTTGTCAGTGCCCAGGTTGACCAGATGGATACAGGCAAGGGCACTCTCTCCCTTGCAAAGAAGTTTCTCTAGTTCACTACCTATCTTCTCCCCTGTTCCTAAAGCTAAAGTACCAAGGGAAGGGAACCTTGAGCAGTGTTTCTCAACGGTTTGTAAAAGCTCCAATAGCCTGCCCTCACTTAATTTTGTTCCCTCTGCTTTGAAAAGCTGCCTTGAGAGGCATATATATGGCCGGTATTGTTCTGAGCTTTCTGAATTTCCCGTACTTAACACTGGTTTCAATGCCTGAGAGAGTGTTACTTACCCAAAAGGAGATTTTCAGAGGCCTCACCCCATTCTTCCTCAGGACCGTGTGCCAATATTTCAACTTTAGCTTCGCTTTTGAGCCCCACCTTGGGCGCCACTTGCTGCAGCCAGCGCAGCAGGTAGGGATCGAAAGTAATCCACACACAGTTTGGAAAAAAGAAACCAGAGACAGAATTAGTCTTAAAGATGGGACTGGGAAACTCAGGACCTCTAGGATCAAGAGCCCTGTTCCTTGGAGAGACACCACTTTTATTTAGTGTCTTGGCAAGCAGAAAGTATCTGTTGTGTTACAATAAAATCAGCCTCCTGTGTCCGCAGTCACGTCTCCCATTTTATTGATTACTTTGAACTATCTCTGCTATTTTCTTGTGCAAGGGGTATCACCCAGCTGGAGGTCATAGACCCGCATATGCTTTGGGAAAACATCTTGGTGTGTGCACAGGCAGCGTTCTGAATTTGCGCTGACCTGGTGCTCCAAGATCCACACTATGTTTTTCCTTGGCTTAGCAGGGCACGATGACCCCAACTAATCAACCCGATGTACTTTTTGTTTAGATGATACTGTATTGCTATACTTGGCTTGGAATTCTATTCCAATTTCCGTAAAAATTATGGTGATTTTCTCATGGCTTAGCCAGAGCAACAGAAGGCTGATTATTAACCCCTGCACTCCGATACTCTGTGAAGGAAAAAGCAAGGTGCAGAAAGTCTGGGCAGGAGGCTTCTGTTTGTATAGAAAGAGAAGAGACAATGAGGATTTCCTCATACTGGCCAAGACTCTCTGCAGGGAGACATAAAAAACTTGTTCGCGTGGTGTCTGCTGAGGAGGGGAACTGGGGAGCCATGATAAGTGAAAGAGGGAGACAGTTTATGCTGGTTATCTTTTTGTACCTGTTGAATTTTGTATCTGTTGTGCTCAGACGCTCAGTCGTGTTCGACTCTTTGCAACCCCATAGACTGTAGTCGGCTAGGCTCCTCTGTCCATGAAATTCTCCCAGCAAAATTACCAGAGTGGGTTGCCATTTCCTCCGCCAGTGTATCTTCCTGACCCAGGGATCAACCCTCATCTCTTGTGTTACTTGCACTGGCAGGCAGATTCTTTACCACTAGTACCACCTAGGAAGCTCGTATCTGTTTATAGTGTTTAAAAGTTAAGGGCGTCTCCGACGGCTCAATGGTGAGGAGAGGAGTCCAGTCCCTGATCTGGGAAGAGCCCACGTGCCACAGAGCGACGAAGGCCATGCGCCGCAGCTGTTGAGCTTGTCCTCTAGGGCCCGGGAGCCATAACCACTGAGCCCACGGGCCGCAGCTGCCGAAGCCTACTCGGCCTCGAGCCTGTGCTGCACGAGAGAAGCCGCCGCAAAGAGCAGCGGGAGCACGGCAGCTAGAGTGGCTCCCGCTCCGCTCGCCGCAGCTACAGCAAAGCCTGCACAGCAGTGAAGACCCAGCACAGCCAAAAGTCAATAAAATGATACAGAAAGTCAAGTGTTGATCAAAAAAGGAAGTATATTTAATTACACAGATTGTGGGGGGCGGGGAACGGGAATTCCTGGAGCTGCTGTTCAGAATTTGACCGTGAACCAAACCAATCATTGGTGGTAAGAACCACAAACACTTATCAAGTGATCACCAGTACACCAGGTGCCCACTGGGGGTAATTCAGTTAATCCTTGAAACACCCTCAGAGGTGTAAACTGCGGTACCCATCTACAGAGGGGAAAATGGAGCCTGGGGGTGGTTAAGTGACAGGAAGAAAGAGCCTCTAGCTTGCTTTGCTTCTCCTTCTCACAATGCCCTAGGATTCCCCCCAGATAGACTGAGAAATGAAAATAGGGATCTGGCCCCTGGGTGTGCGTGGGGGGAAGGGCCGATGGCCGTACAGACCCCACAGAGACCAGCCTTCCTTTCTTAATTTTTCTCCCTAACCTGCACGCCACGCTCGGCCGTGGTACATATTTTTCTTCTTTATCTTGTTTTTGGCCATTTCCCCCATTGCTATGTCAGCTCCCTTCTAGCTGGAGCTTTTGGTTGCCATGCTCACGGCTGTGTCCCCGGTTCCCGATACGCAGCAGGTACTGGTGAATGAATGAATTCAGAGGAGTTAGGAAGGTTGAGAGCAGGGACAATTGGGGACAGGAGAGGAGGGGGGAACGAGGCTAGGGTAAGCATGGGGTGGCACCTGGGGGACGGGGGAGCAGGTGGCTTGCAGACATCTGGGGGACAAAAGGACAGGGGCAGAACTCTGGCCAGCAGAGCCCTAGAAGGATGCAGGTGCCGAGATGGAGAAGGGAGTGGTCAGGATGGCCGAGCTCCAAATGGGACAGCCAGGACAGCCCAGGATGGGCAGCCTGATGAAGCAAGCTGAGGGCTGCATGAGAAGCCTGGATTAACAGACTTGTCCAGGGCACTCAGGGGCGGCCTCTTGAGTCAGGAACTTGCTGCTGCTGCTGCTGCTACTGCTGCTGCTAAATCGCTTCAGCCATGTCCGACTCTGTGCGACCCCAGGGATGGCAGCCCACCAGGCTCTTCTGTCCCTGGGATTCTCCAGGCAAGAACGCCGGAGTGGGTTGCCATTTCCTTCTCCAACGCACGAGAGTGAAAAGTGAAAGTGAAGTTGCTCAGTCGTGTCTGACTTCGCGATCCCATGGACTGCAGCCCACCAGGCTCCTCCATCCATGGGATTTTCCAGGCAAGAACACTGGAGTGGGGTGCCATTGCCTTCTCCGGAGTCAGGAACTTGGCTGCACCTAATTGAATGATGGTGACAGAGAGGGAGCGGCGCCTGGCGTGAGAGCTCTGGTCCAGGACCAGCTTATCGGGTCAGATTCCCGCTTGGCCCCAGGTGGGGGCAGCCGGGGGGGTGCGCAGGGCAGGAGGCTGGGTCAGGGGCACAGCGGGAGCCGTGACAGCGCTTGCCAGGCAGGTGCTGTGCTGTGCTATGCTTAGTCACTCAGTCGTGTCCAGCTCATTGCGACCCCGCGGACTGCAGCCCGCCTGGCTCCTCTGTCCATGGGGCTTCTCCAGGCAAGAATACTGGAGTGGGGTGCCATGCCCTCCTGCAGGGCCTCTTTCCAACTCAGGGATCAAACCTAGGTTTCCTGCATTGCAGGTAGATTCTCTGCCATCTGAGCCACCAGGGAAGCCCAAGAATACCGGGGTGGGTTCAGTTCAGTTCAGTTCAGTCGCTCAGTCATGTCCGACTCTTTGCAACCCCATGAATCGCAGCACGCCCGGCCTCCCTGTCCATCACCATCTCCCAGAGTTCACTCAGACTCACGTCCATCGAGTCCGTGATGCCATCCAGCCATCTCATCCTCTGTCGTCACCTTCTCCTCCTGCCCCCAATCCCTCCCAGCATCAGAGTCTTTTCCAATGAGTCAACTCTTCACATGAGGTGGCCAAAGTACTGGAGCTTCAGCTTTAGCATCATTCCTTCCAGAGAAATCCCAGGGCTGATCTCCTTCAGAATGGACTGGTTGGATCTCCTTGCAGTCCAAGGGACTCTCAAGAGTCTTCTTCAACACCACAGTTCAAACGCATCAATTCTTCGGCACTCAGCCTTCTTCACAGTCCAACTCTCACATCCATACATGACCACAGGAAAACCATAGCCTTGACTAGATGGACCTTAGTCGGCAAAGTAACGTCTCTGCTTTTGAATACACTATCTAGGTTGGTCATCACTTTTCTTCCAAGGAGTAAGCGTCTTTTAATTTCATGGCTGCAGTCGGTGGGTAGCCTATCCCTTCTCCAGGGGATCTTTCAGACCCAGTAGTCGAACCAGAGTCTCCTGCTTTGCAGGCAGATTCTTTACCAGCTGAGCTAGCAGAGAAGCCAGGTAGGACCAAAACATAAAAACAAACAAAACATTTTTAGACAGAATACACACACACACACCGCCCCCCCAAGTGTTCGTCCCTCTTCTTAGCTGCAAGGGTCATCCTGACCCAGGCTTTGGCGACAGTAGCGCCAGGTCCCAAGGCCAGGGCTCTTCCTGTCACCCTCCCTCTCCACTTCACCCTCCTCTCCTCTGCGTTCTGTTCCCCGTCCTTCCCACTGCCCCTCCTCTGGATCCTCGCCCAGTGCTTTCCCTGACGGCTCAGTTACCTGCCAATGCAGGAGGTGCAGGAGATCTGGGTTTGATCCCTGCGTCGGAAAGACCCCCTGGAGGAGGAAATGGCAACCCCCTCCAGTACTCTTGCCTGGAAAATCCCATGGGCAGAGGGAGCCTGGCGGGCTACAGTCCATGGGGTCACAAAAGAGTGGGATACGACTGAGGACGCACGCACCAGACTTCCCAACAACCCGAAGCTGGGGACTATAATTAGCCTCATCTTGCAGATGGGGAAACTGAGGCCCAGAGTAGTATCGCCCTGGAAACCTGCTTATCCCACCACATCAATGTCCTGGGCTATTTGGCCTCAGCCTGGCAAAGACAGGCAAAGGCTCTTCTGCCATCTAGTGGACACTCACGGCAGCACCTGCCAGTGGCCCGGGGCGGGGAGGCGGGGCCAGTCAGGAAGATGCAAGCCTAAGGCCCTGACCACCCTTTTCCTGTTCTTCTCCCTCCAAGCGTTCAAATTTTCACACCCTAAGTTTCCGCCTGAGAAGCATCGACTGACTAGTCTCCCTCCTGGGTCCTTCAGGAGAGAAAGACCCCAAAAGTGGGCAGGGGAGGGAGGTGACATTAATTCGATGCATACAAAAAATTAAAGACCACAAATACAGGTAATTCTGTAATTATAAAAACAGCATGCATGCATATTTCTCCTTTTGTCTCAACTGATTTTAAAAAGCAGTTGTATAAAAATTATTAATTTTATTTGGGGGCTTATAACATGTAGAAAGGTAATATATTTGTCAATAATAGCACAAAGGAGATGAGAGGAACAATGCTGTATTGAAATCAGGAATTAACACCAGGTAATAATGTTACCCAAAGTGGGGTCTGGCTGTTCACTGCTCAAAAGCCAATAAAAAAGGCAAGTTGGTGGAAAAGCAAGTTTGCTTTATTTTGCATGCTGGCAACTGGGGTGCAGGGGAGGTGGATTCCTTCCAAAGGCTGACACCTCCCCCCCTCCACTGACAATCAGTGGGCAAGAGGTTTTATAGACAGAGGGCAGAAACAGCACAGCCAGCTCTGACAGTCATCTTCAAACTGGCCGCTCAGAGGTCTGCAGCTCACCCTGACTGTTTCCACAGAGTTAATCTTCAGTTCCAGGGTCAGTTTGTCCCCAAGTCCTTGAGGCCAGTTCTCGAAATCATAACAGCTTAGCTTATGTCATGCCTATGGTCTGGTTATCACGCAGTTCACGCCTGCCACCTGGTAGGGATTTCAGTATCTTAAAGACAGCACACAGCATACCACTCAGAATGTTATTTACAACCCATGAAGAGGAACTAAACGTCCTTGACTATGTTTAATGACTAAACTGTTACTGCTTAGTCTTGTTGAACTGTTTCCCTTGTGTTTCTGCATTTTCTCACTTCTCTGATTAAACTTATTCTTCGGCTAAAGTTTTTTGTCACAGACGGAAGGCAGGCAAAAGACATGGGTCTTTTTGTCACAGACAAAAGGCAGGCAGACGAGCATAGGGTCCTGCTCTATTCTGGTAACTCTAATTGACAAAAACAAAGGAATCGAACCAGAAATTCAAAAAGAGAAAACCAATGTAACAACTCTAGATACTTGCCCTCCTTTATTTTCTTGGATTCTTTATCAAACATGTAACTGCATGGAGTAATCATTATAACAATGTATTATTTGTTCTGTAACACAGGTGGATGCAATATGTAAAACAATTATAGTATAATAATAACAATAATAGCATGGGCTTCCCTGGTGGGTCAGATGGTAAAGAATCTGCCTGCAATGCAGGAGACCTGGCCGGGTTCCATCACTGAGTCGGGAAGATCCCCTGGAGAAGGGAATACAAATTCCAGTATTCTTGCCTAGAGAATTTTATGGACAGAGGGGCCTGGTGGGCTACACAGTCCAAGGGGTCGCAGAGAGTCAGAACTGAGCGACGTTCACACATAATAATAGGACAAAATGGGGAAGAGGAAATGAGATATGTAAGATCAACATTTCTATATATGTCCTTAACATTTAGGCAGCATAGAGACTTCCCAGATGGTCTAGTGAGTAAGGCTTTGTGCTGCAAACGCAGGGGCCCAGCTTTGATCCCCTGATGAGGAAATAGATCTTACATGTATGATGCAACTAAGAGTTAGCATACTGCAACTAAGACTCAGTGCAGCCAAAATAAATAAATTTTTTTTTAAATTTAAGACGGCAAAAATCCAAGGAGATTCTAAGTTGAAATGCATATAGTAAGCCCTAGAACAGTCATTAAGGAAATAACTCAATATATATACCGAAAAAAATCATTAAAGGAAGTAAAATGTTATGTTAGAAAATAGTTGCTTCATGCAACGGTAAGCAGTAAAGAAATAAACAAGTGGGACTACATCAAACTGAAAATCTTCTGCACAGCAAAAGAAACCATCGACAAAATGAAAAGACAAACTCCAGAATGGGAGAAAATATTTGCAAACTCTGTATCTGATAAGGGGTTAATATCCAAAATACACAAAGAACTCAAAACCCAAACAATACGATTTTTTTTAATGGGCAGAAGAACCAAATAGAAATTTTTTTCAAAGACGACATCCAAATGGCCATCAGGTACAGTGCATGAAAAGATGTCACCAGACAAGTGCAAATCAAAACCGCAATGAAACATCACTTCACATCTGTTAAAATGCCATCGGAGAAGGCGATGGCACCCCACTCCAGTACTTTGGCCTGGAAAATCCCATGGACGGAGGAGCCTGGTAGGCTGCAGTCCATGGGGTTGCTGAGTCGGACATGACTGAGCGACTTCACTTTCACTTTTCACTTTCATGCATTGGAGAAGGAAATGGCAACACACTGCAGTGTTCTTGCCTGGAGAATCCCAGGGACGGGGAAGCCTGGTGGGCTGCCGTCTATGGGGTCGCACAGAGTTGGACATGACTGAAGCGACTTAGCAGCAGCAGCAGCAGCAAAATGCCATCAAAAAGACAAGAGTGGGACTTCCCTGGTATGGGAACGAAGATCCCTCGTGCCCTGTGTGTGTGCTTAGTCACTCAGTCGTGTCTGACTCTTGCAACCCAGTAGACTGCAGTCTATGCAGCCTGCCAGGCTCCTCTGTCCTTGGGATTCTCCAGGCAAGAATACTGGAGTGGATTGCCATTTCCATCTCCAGGGGATCTTCCTGACCCAGGAATTGAACCCAGGTCTCCTGCATTGCAGGCAGATTCTTTACTGACCGAGCTATGAGGGAAGCCCCTCCCATGACCTGCATTGAGAAAAGAAAGAAAAAAAAGACAAGAGAACAGTTGGTGTTTCGAACATGGAGGAAAAATGAACCCTGTCACACTGTTGGCAGAAATGTAAGTTGATGAAGCCACCTATGAAGAGCAGTTTGGAGGATCCTTTAAAAAATTAAAGTTAGAACTACTATGTGTGCTAAGTCGCTTCAGTCACGTTCGAGTCTACAACCCTGTGGACATAGCCCACCAGGCTCCTCTGTCCCTGGGATTCTTCAGGCAAGAAAACTGGAGTGGGCTGCCATGCCCTGCTCCAGGGATCTTCCCGACCCAGGAATCCAACCCGTGTCTCTTACAGCTTCGGCATTCTGCATTACTAGCACCCCTGGGAAGCCCCATATGATCCAGCAATTCCAGAATATAAATTCTGTATATTTATCTGAAGGAAACAATAACACTCACTCTCATATTCACTGCATGTGAAGGAGAACACATCTATGCTGCATCAAGGTCGCTGGCATCCTGCCGTATCACTTAACCACTAAACTACCATTGGAACAGCCCACATGTGTTCTATAGGACGGATGGAATGGTTGGTTCTCTGTAGTTAGCTAATGCTTTGCCTTAGTAATAAATACGTGAGGCCTTTTCTGGGGGAAAAAATGGGCAGGAGTTGCCTGGTAGTCCAGTGATTAAGAGTCCACCTGCCAGCGCAGGGAACACAGGTTCGATACGTGCTCCCGGAAGATTCCATATGCTGTAGAGCAGGTAACCCCATGCACCACTAAGCCTGCACGCTGTAACTAGTGAAGCCCGAGTGCCCCAGAGCCCAGGCTTCGAGAAAAGAGAAGCCACCACATGGAGAAGCCTGTGCAGCACAGCTAGAGACTAGCCCCCCACTCACTGCACCTAGAGAAAGCCCACACACAGCAAGGAAGACCCAGCCCAGCCAAAAATACATAAATAAAACAAATGCTTTAAAAACGGGCAATGAAATTGGATAGACATTTCTCCAAAGAAGATACAGGTAGGGTCAATAAGCACAGGAAAAGATGCCCGAAAGCAATGAAAATTGCTTTTCATCGAAAAGCAAATCAAAGCTACAATGAAATACCACTTCACACCACTAGGATGGTTATAATAAGAGAAAAATAATAAAAAGCGTCAGTGAGGATGTGGAGAATTAGAAACCCTCACACATTGCTGATGGGAATGTAAAATGATACAGGCATTTTATAAACCACTCTGGCAGTTAAACAGAGAATTACCAAGGGACTCGGCAATTCCACCCCTGGCAATATCCAAGAGAAATGAATACATACAGACACAAAGATTTGCATGGAAATGTCATTATTTCCTTATGCACAATAGTGAAAAAGTAGAAACCACACAAGTGTTCATCAGCTGAAGAATGAATAAACAAAATATATCTATGTGATAGAATATTACTCGGCTGTAAAAAGAAACGAGATATTGATCCATGATATAATGTCAATGAACCTTGAAAACATTATGCTAACTGGAAAAAGCCAGTCACAAAAGATCTCATTTTGTGTGATTCCAATTCCCCAGGTGGTGCAGTGGAAAAGAATCCACCTGGCAGTGCAGGACGTACTGGAGACGGAGACACACAGGTTCAATCCCTGGGCCAGGAAGATCCCCTGGAGGAGAAAATGGCAACCCACCACAATACTCTTGACTGGAAAATTTTAGGGACAGAGGAGCCTGGTGGACTACAGTCCGTGGGGCCCCAAAGAGCTGGACATGACTGAGAGACTGAACACGCATGCAATTATGTAAAATGTCTAGGATAGGGAAATAGTGGTGTAAAGTAGATTCCTACAGCCTAGGGCTGGGGAATGGGGAGGGAATGGGAAGTGACTCCTAAGAGTAAGGGGCTTCTTTCAGGGGGGAACATGGAAGTGTTCTCGATTTTATGGTGACGTTGCACGACTGTGTATCTCTGCTGCTGCTGCTGCTAAGTCCCTTCAGTCGTGTCCGACTCTGTGCGACCCCATAGACGGCAGCCCACCAGGCTCCTCTGTCCCTGGGATTCTCCAGGCAAGAATACTGGAGTGGGTTGCCATTTCTTTCTCCAATGCATGCATGCTAAGTTGCTTCAGTCGTGTCTGACTCTGTGCGACCCTATGGACAGCAGCCCACCAGGATTCTCTAGGCAAGAATACCCGAATGGGTTGCCATTTCCTTCTCTAGTGTATATATATATGTATGTAAATGTAGTTAAAAAAAAACATTGAATTGTACAACTTACATGTGTGAATTATATGGCATGTGAGCTATATCTTTTTAACTGACATTCCCCTTTATAAAAAAACTGCAGCTGTGCTGGGTCTTTGTTGCGGCCCTCAGGGTTTCTTCCTGTTGCAGAGCACAGGGCTCCAGAGCGAGTGGGCATGTGGGTTTATGTGCCCCACCCCATGTGGGATCTCAGTTCTTTGACCAGGGATCAAACCTATCTCCTGTACTTCGGAAGGCAGATTCTCAACCACTGGACCACCAGGGAAGTCTCTGTGAACCATATCTTAATTAAACATATTAATTTTTAATTAATAAAATAAAAATTCTAATTGGGCTCAACTGTCACCTCCTCCAAGAGCTCTCTCTCCTAATATAAACCCTCCAGTTTATACTCTTTCATGTCTTTCTTCACAGCCTGACTTTGTGAGTTCTTTCCTTTTCCATTCTGGGTCTCCCCTCCAGAGGAGCCATTTTTTTTGCCTAAACAAATTGCTAAGCCCGGAGCTTCCAAAGGTGGGGCTGCCCCTTGACCATTTTTAGCACCCCCACACACCTCCCCCTCCACCACCGGGCCCCAGCCCCAAGCCCTACTCTGCCCCAGGATCTGTACTGGAAACAAGCAGATGGGGTTTGAATATCTGCTACTATGAAACACAAATCAGATCCTCCCATAATAATAATTACTATTCCATTGCTTAATGAATGTTTAGGGGGTTTGCTAAGTGTGTCTGACTCTGCGATTCCATGGACTGTAGCCCATCAGGCTCCTCTGTCCATGCGATTTCCCAGGCAAGAATACCGGAGTGGGTTGCCATTTCCTTTTCCAGAGAATCTTCCTGGCCCAGGGATGGAATCCGCATCTCTTGGCAGGCAGATTCTTCACCACTGAGCCACCAGGAAAGCCTTTAATGAACGTTAGCACTTGTTAACTGCTCTGTACCTGGCCTTTCACACGAGTTGAGTGTGAATGAGTGTTACCTGCTCAGTCCTATCCAACTCTTTGCGACCTCATGGACCGTAGCCAGCCAGGCTCCACTGTTTACGGAATTTTCCAGGCAAAGATACCGCAGGGGGTTGCCATTTCCTGCTCCAAGGGATCTTCTCGACCCAGGGATCTAACCTGTGTCTCTTGGCGGGTGGATACTTGACCACTGCGCCACCCGGGAAGCCAGTATGGTAACATTACTAGGAAAAAAAAACCACCAGTACTATTCCCATTTTGGGCTTCCCTGGTGGCTCAGACGGTAAAGAATCCGCCAGCAATGCGGGACACCTGGGTTCGATCCGTGAACTGGGAAGACCCCCTGGAGGAAGGCATGGCAAACCCACTCCAGTATTCTTGCCTGGAGAATCCCCATAGACAGAGGAGCCTGGCAGGCTACAGTACATGGGGTCGCAAAGAGTCAAACACGACTGAGCGACTACGCACACATTCCCGTTTTACAGAAGAGAACGCTCAGGTCCTGGAGCCTCATCACCGGGACGATGATGCACACAGAATGGATGTAAAGGCAGGAACCTGGACCGGGCCTCCGAGACCGCCCGGTGTACCTACAACTCCCGGCATGCCGCGCGCGCCGAGGCTCCCTTACTCTTCGCTAGAACAGGAGGGCTTGTCGCGCTGCGTCTCGGGAGTTGTAGTCTCGCCGCAAAGGGAGGCCGGGCTGCGAGAGGTTGGTGGATCTGGAGACAACAAAGAAGCAAATCTTATTGAGCTCGGGGCTGAGGAGCCAATGGGCTCGCGGCATCGAAAGGGCGGGACTTCCGGCCGCGAAATCAAGGAGAGCGGCTGCGCGAGGGCGGCCACTTCCTTTTCGAGGGTGGCGGCGGTCGTGGGTAGAGCGTCATGAAGGCCTCAGGGACGGTAAGGTGGGCGCGGTGGGGCAAGGGGTCAGAGAACGCGACGCGGACAGAATCGGGGGCTGCGGGAGGAGGCATGGGACACGCGGGGAGTGCGCGTTCTGGTTAGGGCCAGTGCGCCGAGGTCCCCAGTTGCGGCCAACATGGCGGCCGCTGCGGGAGCCGCGTGGGGAGGCCAGAGCGTGGCCCGGGCCGGCTCGGGAATCGCGGGAGCCGGGGAGTCCGAGTCTCCTTTCCACAGAAGGGACAACTTGAGCGGCGTGGAAACACGCGCCACGGGACCTCACCGACCTTCCGAGCCTCGGTCTCTCCGTTTGCGAAGTGAAGATAGTACCAAGGGTGGGAGTTGGCGGGCAATAGTGTTTTTCTTGGTATGGCTGTAAGAGAAGTAGAAGAAAATTATTATAGCTGGGGGCTAACATGGGGAGTGGGAGTCTTAACCGCTGTGGCAGGTGCTGGGCAAAATCATCGTTAGGGCTCAGAGATGGAAGATTAGACCCTGCGGAGAAGCATTTTAGGTGGGTCATTCTCAGCTTTTCAGCTCCAGTTTGCACACTGGAAAGGGGTCTGACCGCATCGGTCCCTTCCTGAGTGGGTGGTCTGGGAGGCCGATGAGTCAGATTGAGAGGTTAAAGTAAGAATGGAGTTTGTGATATTTGGGGTTATTTTCTACTGACATTAATTAGTAAAATGGTGATGAGCCATTTTGTGGAGGTGGCTCCTTTCTACTGTATCCCAGGATTTGCATGTGGCAGATATCATCCCTGTTGAATCTCTGCAAACAGGGAGCTTCTGCTTGGGAGTCGAAACCTCTTGGACTGCAGCTGGGAAACTGAGGCAGCCCCAAGCCATGACCTAAGTCGGGAAAACCCAGAGCTGGGCAGGGAACTGGATTCTTGTCCTGATTCTGCCTGGAGTTGGCTTTGAGATTCCCGGCTGGTCACTGTCTCTGGAGTCCGAAATTTTCATTTTGACAAGTGGTTGTGAGCTGGATAGATGAGGTGTTGGGAGGAAGGAGACAGCCCCCCTGGCCTGTGCCTAGCTAACGTGAAGGGAGAGAGGCTGAGAGCCTCACCCAGCTTTCCTGAGCCAGGGCAAAGGGCATTCAGGCACCTGGGTTAATCCTCCCCACTCTCACTCTTTATGTGGAAGGCTCGCACCATGGAATGACCCACAGTCACCCAGATATCCCAGGAAGGCACTGGTGGGACTTGACCTTCTCCATCCCCTGATCCGTTGTGAACAGGCTTGGGAAGGGGAGCAGAGTGAGTCCCCGCAGTTGCCTCTAGACTTTGGGTGCTGGTCCCCACGTCAACCATTGTTTCTTTTTTAGCTTCGAGAGTATAAGGTGGTCGGGCGCTGCCTGCCGACCCCCAAATGCCACACGCCGCCCCTCTATCGCATGAGAATTTTTGCACCTAATCATGTTGTTGCCAAGTCCCGCTTCTGGTACTTTGTGTCTCAGCTGAAGAAGATGAAGAAATCCTCGGGGGAAATCGTCTACTGTGGGCAGGTATGGGGTGTCTGAAGCTGGGTGGGATCGGGGTGAATTTACACTTTCCCATGGGGCATCTGTCACCCTCCAGAGTTAGCAGACTTTTACAGCCTCTGATCCTGTTCCTTTGTGGTCTTCATGCCCTACATTAGGATGGAATAGGTGGCTTGGTGCCCTTTTCCTAATGAGAAAACCCTGGGCCTCATCTGTAAAGTTGGGGGGAGGGCAGTGCTGGACTCCGCACAGTGAGGCTGCACTGGGTAACTGATGGTTTTATGGCCCAGATGGTCCCAAGAGAATTGTTGGTTGGCTAGGGGGATTCGGAAGCTGTGTCAGTCCCCTTGTGAGGAGCATCCCAGCCTGGACTGCCCTTCATCCCTGCAGTTACCATGGAGATTTCCCTCAGACAGCAGATTTCCCCTCAGGTGCCTGAAGGTGCAGGGACTGGAAGACAGGCAAGAGAGGTCCAGGGGCTGAACCATCCTTCGTAGCGTTGGAGGCAGGGATTCAGGAATGGTGGGGGCCCTGGTTGAGACCCACTTGCTCTAGCCTCAGCTGGTCTCCTGTCCTTGACAGGTGTTCGAGAAATCTCCCCTGCGAGTGAAGAACTTTGGCATCTGGCTGCGCTATGACTCCCGCAGCGGCACCCACAACATGTACCGCGAGTACCGGGATCTGACCACCGCCGGCGCCGTCACCCAGTGCTGTAAGCCGCCAGGCCTCTGCTTTAGACTCAACAGGGCAAGGCACCTGCAGCTCAGTCTGACACTTCTGTCAGACAGGCGCAATAAATGCAAGAGGCTTCTTGGGGCTGGGGAGCAGTCCTCAGGGATGGAGGCAGGGGAGATGTTTGCTTTGGGGTTAGGAGTGGAGAGGATGCCCCGAGCGTGCCTTTTTCTGGAACCTGGCAGTAAGTGTACTCGGGCTGGGGGTGGGTGGAGAGGAGGGGCTCTGGTCATTCCTGAGCTGGTTCACCAGCACCAACTGCATCTGGAACCTCCTCTTGAGGTTTAAGGTCAGCCCTGTATAGATGCAGCTGCCTGCCAGAAACCTGGTCCAGCCCCTGTCCAGGGATGGGACCTGGCATTAGCAACCCTGAGTGCTCCAGCGTGTGTCACCTGCTGGGACCAGAATCCGAGCACCTAAACCCAAGAACTGCTGTTTCTTGTAGCAGTGGTTTAAACAGAGGTGCTAATAGCAAATGTTACCTTGTCGCCTTTGTGGGGCTGCAGCCGTGCCCCTCAAAGTGAATTTGGAGGTTCTACACACTTGGTGGCCGGTGTCTGCTGGGACCAGATGCTGTGGCTATTTGGTCCCCGAGCGCCCTCCATCCCCACGCATGATGGGAAAATGTGCACGTTCACCCTACCCCTCCTGATCTCTGCAGACCGAGACATGGGCGCCCGGCACCGAGCCCGGGCCCACTCAATCCAGATCATGAAGGTGGAGGAGATCGCAGCCAGCAAGTGCCGCCGACCAGCGGTCAAGCAGTTCCACGTGAGTGCCCTCTAGGTCCTGCAGGGCGGGCTGGGCTGAGGGGGCTCTCTTGGAACACCAGACTGGTCTGGCAGCTCCCCCAGCCTTGGGAGATGCAATAAGGCAGCGGGTTTGACGCAGGAACCCTGTGGGGGGTGGCCACACCTCAGTGGTCCCTGGGAGACAAAGTTAAGAGCCTTCCACCACCGCCACCCCCCTCACCTGCCTCTTCTTGTCCCAGGACTCCAAGATCAAGTTCCCACTGCCCCACCGGGTCCTCCGTCGCCAGCACAAGCCACGCTTCACCACCAAGAGGCCCAACACCTTCTTTTAGGTGCAGGCCCTCTGTCCCCAGGTCTGCCCAAATAAAACTTAATGGGAAAACTGAGTGCCCAGATACACGTCTTGTTTTCTTTACACACCCTGCAGAACTCAAAAGGGTGCAGCCAAGCTGTGAGTGCGCTGGGAGGGGTCTTCCCCTCCTTGAGTAGGGCCCCGGCACTGGATTCTCAGGAAGGGCAAGCTCCTCCCCACTGAGCGCTCTCTTCATTCAGTGCCGTCAGACAGCTGTGCTGTGAGCTTCGGGGTGTGCTGCAGGCCCCAGCTTTGGCCCCAGACCTGTTTTGCCTGCTGTGTTATGCGTATTTCTCAGCTCTGTGCTGCTCCCCCTCATTCTTGGCGGTAAAAGGACAGCTGCACCCAGGGGGAAGAGCCTGTGGGTTTGGTTCTGTTGCAGGTGTGATCTTCCCTACCCAGCCTCCAGCCCTGTTGTAGATCCTCAGAGCAGGCCCAAGGGGGCGCCCAGGAGGGTTGTGCGGCTCTGCTGGCTTGTTTCCCCTCTGCCCGCTGGGGGCCCCTTGAATGAAGCTGTGCTAATCCCACCTAGGAGGCCGCGGTCTCTCAGTGGGCAGCTGTCTGCTTGAGGCCTGGGGAATTCCAGGCATGAAGCTAATCCCACCCTGAGCTCCTCAACCAGGAGGCTGAGGCATAGCTAGGAATTCAGTTCTTGGTGGTGTCACCTTGGGCAGTCCAGGCACTTCGTACCTTGGTGTCTTCTTTAGAAGATCAGGGCACTGACTGAATTTGCTCAGCTGCCCTGGGGAGTTACTGATCTGCAGGCAGTGGATACACGGGTCAGTGAGGGCCTGCCTTGTCTTCCGGAGAACCGTGGGTGGGGGAGAACCTGCCACACGAAGAGGTAGTGTGGAGTGGGGGCTGGGAGAAGCATGGTCCTGGACAAGGGCACAGCCTCCATGCCCCCACCTGTCCAAGGAGGGGTTTAGTTGGCGTGATGATCTTGGGTGGTTTCCAGAAAATCAACTCACTTCAGATCCCACCTGTTCTTGGAGAGTTTCCCGGGGAAGGTCTCAGGCGTGGCTAGCCATTCTCACGGGAAAGATGGGCCCTGAGTCCTCGGTGACTGCTTAGCCTGTTCCAGCCCCTGGGGCTTGCCAGCGGTGAAGAACCTGCCTGCACATGCAGGAACGTAAGAGACGTATTCCATCTCTGGGTCCATCGACCCCCTGGAGGAGGGCGTGGCAACCCACTCCAGTATTCTTACCTGGAGGATCTCATGGACACAGGAGCCTGGCGGGCTACAGTCCATGGATCACTAAGAGTCAGACACAACTGAAGTGACTGAGCTCACCACACAGACCAGCACCGGTGGCTCTTCCCTACCTCCCTACACTTGCTGAGCCCTCTGCCTCACTGGAGATTGTAGACCATACAATGATTGACAAGGACTGTCCCACACCAGACTGAGGGCAGAGACCACATGTGTTTCTGTGACCCCAGGAGGAGTTAAAAATAGATCTGAGACCGGGTCATGATGGCCACTGAACACCCTTCTACCTCCTTCCGCACCATGTGGGTAGGCCCTGATCTGGCAGTGCTGGGCCAGATTTTTTATATTAATGCCAAAATGCCTACCACTAACATACTAATTAACTCAGCTTAATAAGAGGACTATTTTCCTTCAACCTTGCCAACACCATGGGTGAACAAGCTGGTGGCTGAAAAGAAACCTTAGGATTTGCTTTTCCTTATATGGAAAGCATTCTGCCCCGAGACAAAAAAATCGCTCGTAGAAAGAAGCCTTAGGAACTCCTCTCATGGACTGCTGGGTTGGTATGATATGGGCATTCCTTAGTGGTGTAGTGGCTGGGACTCCATGACTCGCTGCTGGGACCTGGGTTCGATCCCTGGTCGGGAACTAAAGATCCTGCAGGCCTTGTGATGTGGCCAAAAAAAAAGCTCAGGTATGTGGAGTAAAAGGCTGAGGAAAATTTCCCCACATAGATTATAAATGCTTTTTCCTCAGGGCAGTTCCTCCTGACGTTTAAGATACTTGTGCGGCCAAATTTTTCTTGAATATCTGCCTAGGTGATTTCATTAACCCCGTGATTTCTGGCAGAAATTCCTGGTCACCCTAAAGATTCCTTCTCTCCTTTTGCAGTAATAGGCATCTCCATGTCTAGGTGCCACCCAGGAAAAGTTTGGCAGCTTCCTTTCCGTTTAAGGATGGGCGTGTGATATTAGCAGTAGTGATGCATGCATTTCCAGAAAATGATCTGGCTGGGAGATAGGAACATGGCTGGTTCTCCAGCAGTTGTTTGGCCATGAAACTCCTGATCCCTGTTCCTGGGGCAGGTCACAGCCCACTCTGAGCCTTAGTTTTTTCCTGTATAAAGTGGAAATGGTGATCCCTTAGGTCTCAGGTGGTGGGCTTCAGATGAGCTAGAGGTTGAGAGGCCAGCAATGTCAGGTGGGAGAATATACCACCAGGAAAGTGGAAGGCCAGGGAGGGCCCCACAAAGGCTCCTCATGCACGCCCATCCCCACCTTGAAGCTCTGCCAAAATTTCATCCACATTACATCCTGGGAACCAGCTGGGGAATGGGGTCAGTCTCATAGAGGAGGCCTTGAACCAAGTGATGAGTGAGCCCTCAGCTTGCCAGCACACCTATTCACACACCCATCCTGCATTCTTCTCGTCGTCGCATAACCTTGTCCATTGACAGCCCCTACCAGGTAACCACCCCTGGCAACTACCCCACAAAGCGTGCACAGAGCAGTCATCCAGAAGCTGGCTGGAGGTCTCAAGGACCACTGAGGTGAACCCTCAAGTCTCCAGTGGTGGTTGGGCCAGGACCAACCAGCACACAGGCCCAGGGCTAGGGAGAAATGGGCCCGTCTGTGTGGGCCTGTGGAGCAAGATGGGCCACTTGGATTGCTGGCTCCCCTCAGTGGTCAGCTCGGGCCCAGGGACAAGTCTTTTCCCAGGCTCATGCGGCCAACCCGAAGGTGGGCAGGAATCTGCACCCCACAGGTCCTTAGGTGCTGAGGCTCTCTAGGTCCCACCCCCGGGCTTCTCCAGGTGCCGGGTGTCCCAGACTGGACAGGGCTGGGAGCCCTGGGGAAGAGCCGCACCTCCCTGACCCACCCCGCACCTCATTTCTGAGTCAGGCAAGGCAAACGGGGGCCCCGGGTGACCCGTGGTAGATCCCGAAACCCAGAGAGACTCGGAACCACAGGATCAGAATCTTTAGGACTTGGAATCAGGGAATCTTACAGAAAATGACAGCCACTGGTAGTAATAATGGTTTGCTTTTACTGAATGCAGGATGGGATGTTCAGGGACATATCCAGCAGGTCATTCTGGAGCAGCTAGAACAGCTCACAACCTCTCATCTCTGACCCCTGCCCTGTCTCCAAGGAGACACGAGCACACTGGGGATGCCCAGGCAGATATCCCCTCAGCACCCCGACATCCTTGCCCCTTTGGCTTAGACCACTGCTGCTGGGCTCTCAAGAGGCTGCCCTGCTCCTCTCCCCCATCCAGGGGGAGTCCTCGGGTCCTGCCTGCCCTCCTCCCATCCCATAATTGGAATCATACAGTCAGGAAAGGCATAACTGCTTCCCCTCTCTCCTCCCTGCCCTCCTCCACACTTCCCCCTACCCCGCAACCACCACCCAGCAGGGCTTCCAACTCAGCCTACCATCCAGGAAATCCACATGTTCTGAATCTACCCATTTTCCCCCACCCTCAACCCCTGCCATGGACCTGGTGGGTTTTTAAGAACCTGTGGTGATTTAGTCGCTAAATCGTGCCCAACTCTTATGACCCCATGGACTGTAGCCTGCCAGGCTCTTCTGTCCATGGGATTTCCCAAGCTAGCATGCTGGGGTGGGTTGCCAGTTCCTTCTCCAGGGGTCTTCCCGACCCAGGGATCGAACCCGGGTCCTTACTTTGCAGGTGGACCCTTCATCAACTGACCCATCAGGGAAACTAGGTCCCTCATTTGCTCCAGACTCCAATTGCTCCCACCCAGTGCCCTCAGAATAAAATCCAGACCCCTTCCAAGGCTCAGAGTCTACAGTGATCCTCCCTGTCCTGCTCTTTCCAACCTCAGAGCCCTACCCCCAGCTCTCTGCAAACCTGGCTCATTCTCTGCCTGCAGGGTCCCTCTCTGAGGCCTCATATTGTGTCCCCCACCTCCCTCCCCCAGGCTGTCTCCATCTCTGACCTTGCTACACTCTTGTCATCTGTTAGCTTCTGAAATGGGTATTCATCTGCTAGCTGATCACGGCCCTGCAGGGCATGTCCACCTGCATCCTGTTGTGTGCCCAGTGGCTGGTGCAGGGCCCTGCACACAGTAGGCGCTTAATGAAAGGGACTCAGCCCAAGTGTTGTCTGCAGCCTGGACCCTCTCAGAAGAGAGGAGCTGGCAAGGGACGATTCCCCACTTCAAACCCCTTGGGGAGACAAGACAGCTCCCCCCCCCCACCCCCGAACTTGCATCAATCTGCATATATTTGCATTTTCTTACTTGGCTTTGCGGGGAATCTTCCAGCATTTCCCTTTCCCAACAGGTTTTTGAGGAGGATGCAGCAGAGAAGGGAACGGAGGAGGAACACGGTGTCCTCCGTACCCTTCTGGCAAAGGCGAAGGGTGTTCAGTTCAGTCGCTCAGTCACGTCGAACCCTTTGCGACCCCATGAACCGCAGCACACCAGGCCTCCCTGTCCATCATCAACTGTCGGAGTTTACTCAAACTCATGTCCATTGAGTCAGTGATGCCATCCAACCATCTCACCCTCTGTCGTCCCCTTCTTATCCCACCTTCAATCTTTCCCAGCATCAAGGTCTTTTCCAGTGAGTCAGCTCTTTGCATCAGGCGGCCAAAGTATTGGAGTTTCAGCTTCAACATCAGTCCTTCCATTGAATATTCAGGACTGATTTCCTTTAGGATGGACTGGTTGAATCTCCTTGAAGTCCAAGGGACTCTGAAGAGTCTTCTCCAACACCACAGTTCAAAAGCATCAATTCTTCAGCGCTCAGCTTTCTTTATAGTCCAACTCTCACATCCATACATGACCACTGGAAAAACCATAAGCCTTGACTAGATGGACCTTTGTTGGCAAAGTAATGTGTCTGCTTTTAATATGCTATCTAGGTTGGTCATAACTTTCCTTCCAAGGAGTAAGTGTCTTTTAATTTCATGGCTGCAGTCACCATCTGCAGTGATTTTGGAGCCCCCCAAAATAACTCTGTCACTGCCTCCACTGTTTCCCCATCTATTTCCCATGAAGTGATGGGACCAGATGCCATGATCTTCGTTTTCTGAATGTTGAGTTTTAAGCCAACTTTTTCACTCTCCTCTTTCACTTTCATCAAGAGGCTCTTTAGTTCTTCTTCGCTTTCTGCCATAAAGCGAAGGGTGCAGACATCCCAGCAGACAACAGATGGCCGTGTGGAGCCACAGCATCGCATCTCCAGGGAGGAGTAAGTCGGCTCTGCAGCCCTGCGTGGAGACGGAATAAGACAGTCCCGGGTCAAACAGAGGCTGCCTGGTGGTCACTGGACCCAGCTTGGGTGATGTGTGTAGGCCAGAGGAGGCCGCCAGGGGGCGGCAGAGGCCGAGGAGGGTCCCAGTGCCCTAGGAGGACAGATTCTCAGATCCCCCCGCTTATGGAGGAGGGAATCCAGCTTTTGGAGGTCCAGCTAGGACTCGAATCCAGTGGTCAGAGCCTCCAGATGACAAAGTGTGGGTTTCTTGAGGGCATGACCCGAAACAAGGGACTCCCCCTTCCTCTGTACCTCTGATCTCATTTGTGGGACATGCCAGATGCTACTTCCCCAGGTAGTCATGTCCTTCCATTTTTTGGGAACATGGTCAGGCCCTCTGCCATGACCACCACCGTACACTTAACGTCTGACACAGCGTAGACTCTCAATGCGTGTTCGGTGAGGAGCCAATGAATACATGAAGAAATGAATGAATGAGGTCCTTGTTCTGTGCCAGGCTTGTGTTATACAGGTTCCGTTTGTTCCTCTGAGGCAAGGGCTATTTTATGCCCGTTTACAGATGGGGAAACTGAGGCCCAGAGAGACGCAAAGTCTCTCTCAAATATGGATGGCATTCAGGACTTGAAGGAACCTGTTGCCTTCCACTCAACGTAGCCTGAGGGCCGGGTTTGGTGATGCCCTCCTGCTAGGCTCTAGAGAAATGGAGAGGGTCAAAGTACCAATTGAGGGCGGGGTTCAAGCAGAGAAAGTTGTCCCTATGGGACCCTGAAACCTTGAAAGCAAGCCCAGTTCTGTGGGCGAGTGAGCTCCCCTTAGCTCAGGGTACAAAAGCACAACGGGGATCTGAATGCTGGGCCACCGCTCCCAGAGGCGTGGCCCTGGGCGAGTGACATGCCAACTGTGGACCTCGGTTTCCCCACCTGTCCAAGGGAGACATTAACAGTTTATGGTCAGCGGAAAGTGCCCCCACAAAGCAGGGGGAGAGGGGGCATTTGGGAGCCTCCCCCCACCCCTCAGCAGCCACCTAAGTGTGCAGTCCTGGCCCATCTGACGGAGTACAGGGCGGAAAGGGTGCGGGTCCTGCCCGCCCCAGGTCTGGGGGCGGAGTCTCGCCGACCCGGAGCCCAATAAATCCGCGGCCCGCGGCCGCCGGGAGCTGCCCCTTTAAGCCCCACCGAGACCTCCTGCTGCCAGCCCTGAGCACAGCTCCCAAGGACGGGGACAGACGTCCGGGCGGGGGACGTACCGCTTGCACTGGGCGCCTGGACGCAGCGAGAGGCCAGGTGGACGGACAGTCAGACGCGAGGACGAAGAGGGGTGACAGGGAGGCAGACGAGCTGCAGCGAGGAGCCACAGTTTTCTCGCCCAGGGAGCCCCGGGCCGCGGGGGCGACCAAAGGGGACAGGCGCGCGGTGTCGCTGCCGCCGCTGAGCATCCTGCCACCTGCGCGCTGCCTTGCCTCCTCGGCCGCTGCCAACTTCCCTCAGCCGAGACACGCGGGGTGGCTGGAAGGGGCCGAGGACGCGCCTGTCCCCTCCCGCGCGCCTCATGGCCACCGTCGAGGCAAAGGAGCGGGCCACGTTCGGAGCTTGGGACTACGGGGTCTTCGCCCTTATGCTGCTGGTGTCCACCGGCATCGGGCTGTGGGTCGGGGTAGCGCGAGGCGGGCAGCGCAGCGCCGAGGACTTCTTCACCGGGGGTCGGCGCCTGTCCGCCCTGCCGGTGGGCCTCTCGCTGGCCGCCAGCTTCATGTCGGCGGTGCAGGTGCTGGGGGTGCCCGCCGAGGCCTACCGCTATGGCCTCAAGTTCCTCTGGATGTGCCTGGGACAGCTGCTCAACTCTCTGCTCACTGCCCTGCTCTTCCTGCCGATCTTCTACCGCCTGGGCCTCACCAGCACCTACGAGGTACTGGGCAGGCGCCCGGAGGGCCTGAGGACCTGCCTGACTGGGAACGCGGGGACGCGGCAGGGGAGGCCCTAAGGCTCTGAACCGTGGTGCAGGGGGCCGCAGGCGGGCTCTCCGGTGCTGTAACTGGGGAGCCTCCGAGATGGACAGGTGGGGACGGTTCTGGGAAGAAGCCGCAGGCAGTGAGGCCGGGGCAGGAAGGAGGAAGAGGAGCCGGCGTCCTGGTTCTCTTGGGTGGAAACTCGCTCAGGGCGGAGCCAGGCTCGGCCAGGGGCGCTCTCACACGTGGACAGGCACACACCTGCCCCCCCCCCCCCCAGCCCGCAAGCCTGGGCTTGCGTCCACCCGAGTGACTGCCTGGCGGCAGGCTCCGGATTCGAAATCCGACTTCCCCGCAGCTTGCTTCCTACCTTCCACAAGGGGTTGCCTCTCCGCTCGGGTTGCCCAAGACTCGCCCCGGGGCAGTGAGCACGAAGATTCAAATCTTGACCGGTCGTACAGCAGACAGCCAGTCACAGGCACTGTCTGTTGAGAAAGTTGACTCGGAGCGGCGGCAGCCCCAGGGGAACGGTCAGACATGAGTGGGAGCGTGTGGGACCAACGTGTGCACGCTTGATGGTGCAGTCCCACGGGCACACGCCGTATGCACAGGCGCGGGGGTGGCGAGTGTGCACAAGTGTGTGCAGATAGACTGGAAAGGGTGCTTGGAGGGAGCCCTCCGCCCCCCTCTCCGCCGTGGGCAAGAGTGTGGAGTTGGCCTCCGATGGGCGGGCAGAAGCCAAGAGTGCGGGTGAAGGACCCAGAAGCCTCGGGTCCCTGAAGGGGGACTCTCCAGCTGACCACGAACCCTCGGCTTCTCCTTGTAGTACCTGGAGATGCGCTTCAGCCGCGCTGTGCGGCTCTGCGGGACTCTGCAGTACCTGGTGGCTACAGTGAGTGGCCTCGGCCCCGCGCTCGCCCCCAGGGTCCAGCTCGGGCCAAATATCGGACGGTCACGCCCACAACCCGGCTCCCACCCCTCACGACCCCACTCCCACTCTGCAAAGCCTTGTCCAGGCCCCGCCCACAACCCTTCTGGCCACTCCCACAATCCTTCTGGCCCCGCCCCAGGAGGCTCTGTTTGCAAGTCCGGCCCGCCGGCCTCTCGCAGACCTCCTCCCTGACTCCACCCGGATCCCGCGTGGCCCGGCCCATCTGCCCTCAGTCAAGTACCCCAACCGGCCTCCTCCCCCTAGCTCCTTCCTAATACCCTCTTCGCACAGGTGCCCCCCAGCCTCCCTGCCCTTGCCCTCTATCTGCAGATGCTGTACACCGGCATAGTGATCTACGCCCCCGCGCTCATCCTGAACCAAGGTTTGAACGGGCAGGGATGGGGAGCGGTGGTGGCGGGAAGGAACAAAGGCTTAGAGACTTGCCGGGGTGAGGGGAGGGACAGCTCTAGGAGAGAAGAATCCTGCTTGACTCCCCAGGACAGGGGAAGGCCAAGCTTTCGGCCTGCAAATTGACCTGACAGGAGGGTCTGCTTGCAGTGACGGGGCTGGACGTCTGGGCATCGCTCCTGTCTACCGGAGTCATCTGCACCTTCTACACTACTGTGGTGACTGTCCCTCTCCCCCTGCCCCGCCTGGGGCTGCATGCCCCCTGAGTGGGAGAGAGGCTGGCCAGGCCCATGCGCTTCCCTCCCTGCCCTTTCTCCAGAGGAAGACTGTGCCCCGACTGGGCCTACTTCCTCACCTTTATTATGAAAGGCTTATTGCTGAAAGTCCAAGGATACGGCATGGCTGGATCCAGGGGCTACAACAGAGCCCTCTGTGTTCTCTCCCATCTGTTAAGAACCTCACTAGCTCTGGGCTTGCATCTCTTTGGGCTTCATTCTAGCAGAAAGTGAGTTCCTGTTTCAGGATGGACTGACTGAAGTCCCAGGAGGGTTCTGTCTGGCTCTGGTATTCAGTAAAGGATGAGCCATTCGCAGAAGTTTGGGGAGCTAGGATGTTCTGTTGGATATTCCTGGAGTTGGGAGCAGGATTAGCCTCACCTGAATGACCTAGAAGTGCGGAAGGGGCTTCTCCAAAGGAAACCGAGGAGCTGCCAAGGGAAGGCAAGGGTGTGAAGGCTAGATGGGTAAAAACAACAGCTAATAATAACAGTAGTAGTAACAGTGATAATAATAGTGGCAGCCATCATTCACTGAACACTTGTATGCGCTTCCAAATATTTTTCTGGTATCAATTAATCTATTCCTTGCAATGATACCCTGAAGAAGGTACTATTATTAACCCCATTTTACAGATGATGAAACTGAGGCAGAGAAGACCATTGGTCCCAGCTGTTACTGGAGGCCAGGCCAAATCCCGCCAGGTCCCCCGCCTGACTCCTCCTCCCTCCCACCTCTGCTCTGTCCTACAGGCCGCAGACAGATCCCCACCTGACCCCCTATCTCCCTCTCTGTCACACCTTGCAGGGCGGCATGAAGGCGGTGATCTGGACTGACGTGTTTCAGGTCTTGGTGATGCTGAGTGGTTTCTGGGTTGTCCTGGCTCGTGGAACTGTGCTCGTGGGTGGACCTGGGCAAGTACTCGAGCTTGCCAAGAACCACTCCCGGATCAACCTGATGGAGTACGTGAAAATGTAGAGGAAGACACGGCAGAGTGATGGAGCTGGCATCTCTGCCCTGGGAGAAGCCCGCCAATGCTGCCTCCCCCAGGAAGCCCTTCCTACTCCCCTCCTCAGCCAGAAAACCTAGCCAAAACCCTGGCTCCCCCTCTCTGGGAATTGAAGGCTCTCTGAGATCCCAGTTAGGCACAGAAAAAAAAAAAATGTTTTTTGGATACATGTGGATGACTCAATAAACCCATGAACTTTTAATCTGGCAAACTCCTGTTCGCACTTCAAAACCTAGCCCCAAATGTCCCTTTAAGACCCATCAGGTCCAGAATAGGCATCTGGGGCCACTTGGGAGGGCGAAGTCAGTGTAGCGTTCCCACGTGGCTGACTTGCCCCATCCTCATCCAGCTTTGACCTGGACCCGAGGAGCCGCTACACATTCTGGACTTTTGTGGTGGGTGGCACGTTGGTGTGGCTCTCGATGTACGGGGTGAACCAAGCACAGGTGCAGCGCTACGTGGCCTGTCGCACGGAGAAGCAAGCCAAGCTGTGAGTATTTGGCAGGGTGCCTCTGGGACGTGCCAGCCCCTCCTTCCAGTCCTGCGACCACCTCTCCCCTCCAGGGCCGTGCTCATCAACCAGCTGGGCCTGTTCCTGATCGTGTCCAGCGCTGCCGCCTGCGGCGTCGTCATGTTCACGTTCTACCTTGACTGTGACCCTCTCCTGGCAGGGCGCATCTCTGCCCCAGACCAGGTGAGTCTGGTCCAGGCTCCCTAGGCCCCTCCTATCCACCCACTAGGAAAAGTATTCCTAGTGGAGAGACAGTTTGTGCAAATGTCCAGAGGCAGGAAAGAACTCAACACAGAGGAGGAGCTGGGAGGTGATGCAATCTTATGGGGGAGGGGAGGGGCATTTCAGACTCCTTGAGGGCTATCAAGGAGGCCATGGGACCACAGCGCAGCATGAAATGATGACAGTATCAATGACGACCAGCTCTCATGTCCCAAGTACCTACACTGCCTCATGCCCCTTCACAAGCAGTTAGTTTCCCACCAAAATCTTTCAACATGTGATGGGGCCAAGACTGCCATGGCCCTTGATTTACAGATGAGGAAACTGAGGCAGAAGATCAGAAGTAAAGCAACTGCCTGAGGTCCACAGGCAAGTCAGGGTTAGCACCAAGGCCAGGACCCAGACATGCTCACTCTGGGGGGAGCTCTGATCATGGGGTTCAGAGTCCACGGGGTCGGATCCCAGACTGCCTGTGTAACCTCAAGCAAGGAGTGACCCTCTTTGGCTTCACTGGCTTCATCAGTAAAGTGGGAATGACCCAGGATCGCAGAGTCAGTCAACAAACATGCGCTGAGTGCCCACTGAGTCTGGTCTGTACTGGGTGTTGGGACTGTGCAGTGTGAGGACAGATAGATGCCCTTACCCTTGGGGCATTGCTGTCCTGGAGGCTGACCCCTGACTCCCTCCAGTACATGCCCCTGCTGGTGCTGGACATCTTTGAGGACCTGCCTGGAGTCCCTGGGCTCTTTCTGGCCTGTGCCTACAGTGGCACCCTCAGGTGAGTGACCCTGCTCTCTCACTTGGCCACATCTGAGCCCCTGGGGCCTCATTGTGATGTTCTGAGCATGTCCAGAGTATACTCCTCAGTCCCCAGTAAGTGGGGTCCAATGGAAGGCATACCCTGGGCACAAGGACCCCAGATCCGGGGTCTTTACCCATTATTGCCCGCCAGGGTTACACTTGATTCCTTTCCCTTTCTTCTTTCTGTTCTCCCTCCATCAAACAAATGTTTGTCGAGTGCCTATGGGGCAGGTACCGCTGTTCTGAATACCGGGGCACAGCGATCCCCCACTTCCGCCCTCAGGGGCCTCCGGCTCTGGCAGTTTCAGAGCTCCCCTGAGTTCTGGTCGCATCGCTGCTCCTGCTGTGACCAGAGTCTATGTGGCCCTTCTCTGCACCCATCACTGCTTTGTAATGAGACCTTGTGTCATTCACGTCCTCGGTCATGGGTGTCCTTGCCGCCGTGAGGGTATCTCAGGTCTGCGGGAGAGTACGGAGGCGGACCTCGCCTCTGCTCTTGAGGGATTCTGTTGCCCAGGCCTCTGCCCTTGGGCTGGGCTGGGTCCTGGCAGGCCAGTTGCTGTGGGTAGCTGAGGGCCTCCTCCAGCAGGTAAGCCCTGGGGGCAAGAGGTGGCCAGTCCCTGAGGACGCCCCCCTCTTTTGTACGCCCCTCTTCCAGCACTGCGTCCACCAGCATCAACGCCATGGCTGCCGTCACTGTGGAGGACCTCATCAAACCTCGGCTGCCGAGCCTGGCCCCTCGGAGACTGGTCATCATCTCCAAGGGGCTCTGTGAGTTGGGGGGACCTGGGTGGGGGGCCGGGGCAGCCTCCCCCCACTGACAGAGCCATCCCCATCCGCTACAGCGCTCATCTACGGCTCAGCTTGTCTCACCGTGGCAGCTCTGTCGTCCCTACTGGGGGGCGGTGTCCTCCAGGTAAGTACCCGCCCCCCACCATCTTCCCAAGAGGTGAGGCATCATCCTCTTTGAGACTCAGAGAAAGTTATACATGTCAACGGCAGAACTGAGTTCTGACATGCCACCAGCAGGATGGCCGCGGCCTGGCCTGAAACAGGGATGCTGGGAGGGGGGAGTAGTGACCTGGGGGCAAGAAGGGCCTCCTCCTGGCATGGTCGTGGAACCAGATTTGTCAAGAGAGCGAATCCGCATCTTTGGGAGAGAGCTAAGAATAGGGCATCCCTTCCCCTTTAGAGAAACTGAGGCATAGAGGAGTCTCAGGACCGCCAGTGGAGTTCCCCGGGTCTTCCTTTCCCAGCGGGTAAACTGAGGCTAGGAAAGGTGGGACGACTCATCTTCAGTCACCCTCCCACCCACTCCCCCAGGGCTCCTTCACCGTCATGGGAGTCATCAGCGGCCCTCTCCTCGGAGCCTTCATCCTGGGGATGTTCGTCCCCACCTGCAATACACCGGTGCGTATTACTACGCGGGCGAGGGACTAGGAGCGCGAGTGGGCCAACATCGACCCCCGCTGACACTGGGTCCCTCACCAGGGCGTCCTGTCCGGGCTGGCAGTGGGCTTGGCGCTGTCGCTGTGGGTGGCCGTGGGCGCCACTCTGTACCCGCCTAGCGCGCAGTCCATGGGGGTCCTTCCGTCGTCAGCGTCCGGCTGTGCTGTGCCCTCAGCCAACGCCTCTGGTCTCCTGGACCGTCTTCTCACTGCCAACGCCTCCAGCAGGGTCTCCAGGTAAACTCTGAGCGGGGAAGCGTGGCCAGAGAGAGTGTGGTTGCAGAGGGATCCTGAAGCTGAGTCCCTACTGGGAAGGAGCAGGTGGGGGGCGGGGCTTGGGCGTAGGGCATTCCCCGCAGAAGGAAGAGAAAGTGCAAGTCTCTGAGGCCAGGGTTCAGTGTAGTGCATTCCAGCTATGGTGAGGTTAGAGTGGATTTAATGGCCGAAGAAAGGATAGGAGATGAGGTTCAACTGGAGAAATTGGATTCTTTTTAAACTGTGATATCATTTACAGACCATAAAATTAGCCATTTAACAGTGGTTTTTAGTATATTCACCAGGTTATCCAATCATCACCACCATCTCAAGAACATTTTCATTACCTCAAAAACAAAAAAGACAAAAGCCCCAAACCGTATACAATTTAGCAGTCACTGCCCATTTCCACCTCCCTCTAGCCCCTGACTTCCCTGGAGGCTCAGATGGTAAAGAATCCACCTGCAATGTGGAAGACATGGGTTCGATCCCTGGGTTGGGAACATCCCCTGGAGAAGGGAATGGCTACCTACTCCAGTATTCTGGCCTGGAGAATTCTATGGACTGTGTAATCCACGGGGTCACAAATGGTGGCACAGGACTGAGCGGCTTTCACTTCTAGCCCCAGGCAACCACTAATCTACCGTCTGTCGCTGTGGCCTTGCCTGCTGAGGACATTTCGTATAAATGGAATTGTGCACCGTATGACCTGTTGCGCCCAGCTGCCTTCACTCAGAATGATGTTTTTAAGGATTGTCTACGCTGGAGTGTGTTCAGCGCTTCATTCTTTTATGACCTCATAGTATTTCACTGGAGGGATGGACCAGTTTGGTTTATCCTTCATCAGTTGACGGACATTTGGGTAGTTTCTACTTTTTGGTGATTGTGACTAGTGCTGCTATGAACATTTGTGTACAAGTGCTGGTATGGACATATATTTTCTTTTTTCTTGGTATATACCTAGGAGTAGAATTGCTGGGTCGTATGGTAGTTCTGTATTTAGCGTTTAAGAAACCATCAGGTTATTTTGCATAGCTGCTGCATCATTTTACATTCCTACCAGAAATATATAAAGATCCCAACTTCTCCACATCCTTGCCAATACTTTTATTATCCCCTTCTTTTTTCTGAGGTCTAACCATCCTACTGGGTATGAGATAATACTCATTGTGGTTTTGACTTGCATTTCCCCAGTGACTAATGATGTCGACAGTCTTTTCACGTGCCTGTTGGCCATACTTATATCTTCTTTGGACAAATGTCTTCTCAAATCCCTTGCTCATTTTTAAATCGGGTCATTTGTCTTTTCATATTGAGTTCTAATTTATATGTTCTTTATATCTTTCTTCTTGATATTAGATCTTTATCAGATATATGATTGGCAAACGACTTCTCCCATCCTCTGGGTTATCTTTTCATTCTGTGGACAGTATCCTTTGATACACAAAAGTTTTCCATTTGGATAAAGTCCAATTTATCCTTTTCTCTCTCTCTCTCTCTCTCTCTTTTTTTTTTTTACTGGAGTGGGTTTCCATTTCCTGCTCCAGGGGATCTTCCTGACCCAGGGATCAAACCTGCTTCTCCTGCATTGGCAGGTGGGTTCTTTACCACTGAGCCACCTGGGAAGTCCCTCTGTGTTTGTTTTGTTTGGCCATGCTATGCTGCTTGCGAGATCTTAGTTCCCTGACTAGGGGTTAGACACAAGCCCTCAGAAGTTAAAGCATGGAATCCTAACCACTAGACCATCAGGGAATTACCTCCGTTTTCTTTGGCTGCTTGAGCTTTTGGTGTCATATCTAAGAAAATATTGCCAAACCCATGGTCATAAAGATTCACGCCTGTTTTCTTCTTAGAGCTTAATTTGCTTTGATTCTGAGGGTGATAAGCAGAAGCAGGAGGCAACCTGAGTTGCGTTTTATTTGTATGTGCTCAGTTATGTCCAACTTTTTGCAACTGTAGTGGACTGTAGTGTGCCATGGAATTTTCCAGGCAGGAATACTGGAGTGGGTTGCCATTTTCTCCTCCAGGGCATCCTGACCTAGGGATGAAACCCACGTCTCTTGCACCTCCTGCACTGGCAGGCAGATTCTTTACTGCGCCACCTAGGAAGCCCTGAGTTACGTTTTAGTAATGTTCCTCTGCTTGTGTGTAGACATTGCCTGAAGGTGTTGGTGGGATAGCAAGAAGGAAGGAGAGTTGGCATACGTCCAGACAAGCAGCATGAAGAACTGGGCTGGGTTGTGAACGTGTAGACAGGAGGAAGCAAACGAAATGGATTTTAGATTCATTCTCATCTCTCTCTCTCTTAGCTTGGAAATGGACCCTGATCAGCCAACCTTAGCTGACAACTTCTATGCCATTTCCTATCTCTATTATGGTGCCTTGGGTACACTGTGCACTGCGCTATGTGGAGCCCTTGTCAGCTGCCTGACGGGTAAGGAGGGCATATGGCATCCTTAGAGGTCACCCTGTCCACCTTCTGCCTTCTCCCCGCGCAGGGAGGGGAAGGAGGACCGTTCTGTCAGTCAAGCGGCCACTGTATACTAGGCGCATCTGCACCCTTTTGCTGCATCGCCTTCATGACACCCTCCACCTTGTGCGACTTGTCCTATTTTGCAAAGGCAGAAACTGAGGCATCCCCTCTCCGCCTCTCTATTCCCTCTTCAGCTCCAAAGATAAAGTCTTTGCTGGAGGATGTGGGATGGTGGGGGAGGGGCCACAAGACGCTGTCCTTGGTGCTGAAATATCTTTTCCCCCGAAGTCTTGGCAACTCCGCTCCCTTCTGGGAACTCTGAATCCCATGAAGAAGTGGAAAGAGATTAAAAGAAATTAATAGTGATAATAGTACCTATTCTCTCTTCCCGAGTCTCAGACTTTCCATTCACCAGGGCTCTACTGGGTCCTTCTCCAATTCTGGCAATATTCTAGACCCTGGGGACACAGCAGCAAATGGAGCCATGTGCTGGGCCCTCCCGGCCATCCACTGTTGTCTATTACAACCTCTCACTGTGTAGATGAGAAAGTGAGGCCCAGACAGAGGCAGAGACTTGCCAGTGTCCCCAGTGGGTCACTGTCAGATCTGAGTTTGGAAGCCATCAGAGATCTCCCTTTTCCTCCCCAGGGCTTGGTCTCCAGTTTTCCCACCACCCTCACTAAATAGCTCCATTTTCTCTCTGCCCCCTCAGGCCCCACCAAGCGCAGTGCCCTGGGTCCTGGTCTGCTCTGGTGGGACCTCATGCGGCAGACAGCATCAGTGGCCCCCAAGGAAGAGGTGGCCTCCCTGGATGACGGTTTGATGAAGGTCAGTCTCAGGGTTGGGATCCCAGAGCACGGGGAGGGGCAGTGAAGTGGTTTCAGGTGCTCTGTGTGTGACCTTAACTCAGGGAAGTGACATGGTGAGTCACCGTCTTTTGTCTTTCTCAACTTCTCCTTACCGCCAGTGGAAAGGCTCAGCCGGGAGCTAGTGCGTCTTCAACGCTTTCTATTACTCACTTTAACAAGGACTGAGCAAACTTTCATACTGTTCATTTTCATTGTATCTGTTTTTACAACTACCTCCAGTCTATGGCAAGTGAAACTGACTTGTCTTTCAGTTACTGATATAAAGTCTCTCCTGAAAATAAAATTGCTTAATTCAAAAGTGAGTCAACTTAGAAAAAATTTTACGTAAGAAACATGACAGGGGGTAGACCAACATTGACCAGAGCCGTGTGGTTACTATGGGAATACCCTGAGTTTAGGAAACACTGTCCCTGGGGTGGGGGGGTGTCTGATCCAAGTCTGCTCCTGCTTTGGATTCCCTGTTTCATTCCCTTATTTTTTAAGCACTTGCTGTGTACCCAGACATGCTCTGGCAGGAGCAGAAGAAAGCTAAAGCAAGAAAGGAATAGGGTCTAAGCAGGTGGTGAGTATTAGGAAGAAAATAAAATAGGATATGGTGATGGGGGTGGCCTCTTGGATAAGGTGACATTATTAATGTCCAGAATGAGAAGGAGACAACTACTGGGAAATCTGAGGGAAGGGCATTCTTGGTGGAGGGCACAGCAGGTGCAAAGGCCCTGAGGTCAGAGCAGACTCAATGGTGAGGACAGGGATTTGGGATTTGAAGTGTTTTAAAGCTTCCTCCAGCTGCTGTGGGGAAATAATTTATTTTCTTGAAGAATAGGTAGAGTCAGAGAAAGGAGAGGTACAGGCATCCATGGGCGCATGGATGGGCTGGACCGTAGGTGACACGGCCATGGGGGAGAGAAGTGGATGGAGGTTTTGGAGGCAGAAGGGACAGGACTTGCCAAGGTGACCTTGTGTCACTCTTCCCAGGCTCTGTCCTCCCAGGTCTTCTGTCCCCATCTGGAGAATATCTGAGCTGACACAGCAGAAGGGGGTCTCTGACAGGGACTTTCTTCTCTCCTTCCTGCAGGGTGCTGAGGAGTTGCCCCCTGGAGCCAAGAGGTCTTCTGACTTTCTGCCCACTGATGAGGACCATCTGCTTTACCTGGGTCAGAAGGAGGTGAATGGAGCTGGTTCCAGGACACCAGGCAGTGAACACGACAAAGGTCTTGACCTGCAGGAGACAGACCTCTGAAGCAGTTGAGGACTGACCACCTGGGATGGGACCTCAGGGAGGTCCCATGGGCCAATGGCCTTGGGCTCTGATTGGTTAGGTCACATCATATGCAAATAAATTGGGGCTGCACAACCCCACCCTATGGGAAGAGGTGAAGCCCCGCCTCCAAAAGATCGTCTGATCCTGCTTCCTGCTTCCAGCCAGCCCCGAGTCTTAGATGCTATACCCCTGCCCATTCTCCCAAAACAGCCAGAGTTTTCCCTACCTATAAAAGAAAGAGGTTGGAGTCCCCTCTGGACAACATAGGAACCCCCCAGGCCCAACATTGGGGTCTGAGAAAGACCCCAGGTCTTCCCAGGGAGATATCTGAACCTTAGCAATGATTTTGGAGGTCCTCAGGCCCAAATTCCTGTAACCCACTTCACAGAAAGTGCAGTTGAGGCCTGCAAATGGCCACTGACTCAACCAAGGTCACAGAACAAAACACAGACTCATTGAGAGCTGGAGATCAACTCTCCCTCCTTCATCTCCTCCTTGCTTTCCTCCCTTTGGCCTCTAATTTTGGGAGCAGAAAGACAGGAGAAAGGAGAAATAAGGTTGTCAGCCTTCCTCCTGTGCCTGGACACTTTTACCCATCTCATCCATTAAGGACCATGGACCAACTTTACAGAGGAAGAAACTGAGTCTCAGCAAGTCCAGTCAGGGAAGGGATGGGCCTGGGTGCTGCATGATACTGAGGCTCCACTGATGACATGTCACTGGTGTACAGAGTAAGATGGGCCAGGTGAGCTCACGTACCAGAGACACATCTGACCGTCTGACCCTTGGTTGGACTCTTTGTCCACACACATCAAATAAATGGATGCTTGATGTTCTGTCCTCTCTGAAAAATCACTCTGGCTGTTACCTTAAATCTCACAGTCAGATCTGAGTACAAATCTCTGTATCTGTTGCCCCGAGCCTGCAAAGAACTAACCTGAGTATTTAAAGCATCAGAACAAGGTGATCACTCCTGTACCAGGGTGCATTATACTGTCCTTCCAGACACATAGCTCCCTCGCCCCTCCTCACTCACTCCTGAAGCCTCCCCTCCTCACTGCCCTTTTCACCCCAGCCATGCATCAGCCGCTAGGGTTTCTGAGAGCTGTCTGTACACACCTCTATCCATGCATCTGACATGGTTCCCATGGCCTCCAGGGAAGTATGCTCTGCTCACTTAGAAGTTGGGGCCCCTGTACCAGGTTCAATATGGTACCCTCAAAATTCATGTCTACCTGGAAACTCAGAATATAAACTCCATCGAAAATAGGGTCTTGGCAGGTATCCTTAATCGAATTAAGACAAGGTCATACTGGATTGGGATGGGCCCTGAATCCAATGACTGCGTCCTTATTAGAAGAGGAGAAAAGACAGACACACAAGGAGAAAATCATGAGGACACAGAGGCAGGGATTAATGTATTTACAAGCCAAAGGATGCCAAGGATTGCTGGAGCCACCAGAAGCTGGGAGAAGGGTACCGGAGGGATTCTCTCTTAGAGCCTTCAGAAGAAGCATGGCCCTGCCAACATCTTGATTTCACACTTCAGGCTTCCAGGACTGCTTAAAAAAAAAAAAAAGTTTCTATTTTTTTTTTAAGTTGTGGCAGCCTAAGGAAATGAATACATCCTTCCTGATCGCTCAGAGGCCTGAAACTCTCTGCAGGCTGTTTTATGGATACCTTTAGATTTGGACTTAAAAGTGACCATTACAAATTTTGAATCCATGACTGAATAAAGCAGGACAGACTTTGGGCTCAGTGATGGTCCCTCCTCAAAGCAGAGCCTAGATCTGGGGAGAGGCAGTGGTTGGAGCTAAGGCTGCCTAGTGCAGGCAGAACAGGCTGATCTGGCTGCCGTTTTAGACATCCAGCCATGTTGTCCTGGGTATCAGTAGTTCATCTCTTGGTATTGCCGAAAAATACTCCACTGTATGGATGGACCACAGTTTGCTCATTCATTCACTCACATTCGTATCACTGCCAGTTTTTGGCTATCGCAAATAAAGTTGTTGCTAAGAACATCACTGTACAAGCTTTCTAACATACACTTGAATTTCTCTCGGGTCACTTCCTAAGAATGAAATGGCTGGGTCCAGTGGTAGGTGTATGTTTATTTAAGAAACGGTTGGGACTTCCTTGGTGGCTCAGTGGTAAAAAAAAATCAGCTCCCAGTGCAGGAGACACGAGTTCGCTCCCTGGCCCGGGAAGATTCCACATGCCATGGGGTAGTCACCCCATGCACGTGCACCACAGCTAGTGAAGCCGGCCACACTAGAGCCGGAGCTCTGCGGCAAGAGAAGCCGCCAGCCGGTGCACCGCGACAGAGTAGCCGCTGCGTGCCACGGTTGGAGGAAGCCCAGGCGCAGTAACAAAGGCCGAGCACAGCCAACAAAGTAATCCATTTTGTAAACTGTCAAACTGTCTTCCAAAGTTGTTGATTCATTTTACATCACAAACAAATGTATGAGTTTCAACTGATCAAAATACTTGACAGAACTTACTATGGTCCATCCTTTTAATTTTGCCCGTTCCAGTGGCTGTGAGGTGGTATCTCACAGTGGTGTTGATTTATATTTCTCTGATAACCGAAAATGTTGAACATCTTTTCACATGCTTGTTATTCATCCATGTAGTTTTAGCCAAGTGTTGTTCAAACTTTTGCCCAATTTTTTTTTCTTTTGCCCAACTTTCAGTTAGTTTTTTTATTTTCTTATGGCTGCAAAAATTATTTTTATATTCTGGATACAAGTTCTTCACTGGTTATATTTTCTTCCAATTTGTGTCTTGCCTCTTCAGTTGCTTAAGATTACCTTTGAAAGATACGAATTGTAGCTTTGATTGACCAGAAATTATCTTTTTTCCCCCCTTTTTGTCTTTGTGGCAAAATTTACATAAAAGTCATGATTTTAACAATTTTTAAGGGGATAGTTCAATGACATTAAGTACATTCACGTCATGTACAATCACCACCACCCATCTCTAGAACTTTTTGCTGATCTAAAGCTGAAACTCTCTGACCATGGATACGAATTCCCCATTCTTCTCTCTGTCCAGCACCTGGGAGCCACCAGTATATTTCCTCTGTCTATGAGTTTGACTATTCTAGTTCATTTAAGTGGAATCATATGTTATTTGGCCTTTTGTGTCTGGCTTATTTCATTTATAATAATGTCTTCAAGGTTCATCCATACTGTAGCAAGTGTCAGAATTTCCTTCCATTTAAAGGCTGATTAATATTCAAAGGTATACATATATACATTTCCTTTATATATATACACCATATTCCATATTTTATTCATCCATTCACCCATCAGTAGACATCTGGCTTGTTTCCATCTTTTAGCTATTGTGAATAATACTGCTGTGACATTAATAGCAAAATATCTTGTCAATATTTGCTTTCATTTCTTTTGGGATTTTTACCCGGAAGTAGAGAACTGAGGGCTTCCCTGGTGGCTCATTGGTAAAGAATCTGCTTGCAATGCAGGCAACCCTAGTTCAGTCCTTGGGTTGGGAAGATCCCCTGGAGAAGGAAACGGCAGCCCATTCTGGTACTCTTGCCTGGGAAGAGTAGCCTCCCATGGACAGAGGAGCCTGTTGGGCTACAGTCCACAGAGTCGCAAGGGTCACACATGACTTAGCAACCAAACCACCACCACCACCACCAGGAAACTGGATCATATTGCAGTTTTGTTTAATTTTTTTAATACAGTTTTCATTCCTATTTTAAATACTGTTTACATTCCCATCAAATATTAACATGTAAAAGGAGAAATTGCCAGTAACACAATAATAGTAAGGAATTTTCACACCCCACTTACATCACCCGACATGTCATCCATGCAGGAAACTAATAAGAAAAATCAGCCTTTAGATATGCGGAATCTAAAAAATGAAGCAAGTGAATGAATATAACAAAACAGAAAGAGACTCTTGTGTATAGAAAACAAACTAGTGCTTACCAGTGGGGAGAGGGAAGGCAGGAAGGGTAAGATAGGCGTGGAGGATTAAGAGGTATACTAACATGCCTAAAATAAGCAAGCTACAAGGATATGCCACAGGGATATAACCAATATTGTATAGCAACTCTAAATGGAGTATAATCTATAAAAATTTGAATCACCGTGTTGTCCATCTGAAACCAATATAATACTATAAACCAACCATACCTCAATAAGAAAAAGGGAAGTAATGCAACTGACTTGGAGGTTTCGGTTTACGTCCTGCAACGTTGTATTCGGAAACTCTGATGAATTTGTTTATGAGTTCCAACAGATTTTTTACAGAATTTTCCATGTTTTCTACGTATGAGATCATGTCATCCGACAAAAGAGATAATATTATTTCTTCTTTTTCAATTTGGATGCCTTTGATTTCTTTTTCATGCCTAATTGCTTCGGCTAGAACTTCCAATACTATGTCAAAAAAAGTAGCAAAAGCAGACATTCTTGTCTTAATTCTGATCTTAGAGGAAAAGCTTTTAGTCTATCACCGTTGAGTATGATGTGAGCTGTGGAGTTTTCCTATGTGGTCTTTAAATTAAAGTAGTTTCCTTCTATTCTTGGTTTGTTGAGTGTTTTTATAAAAAAAATTTTTTGATTTCTGTCAAACGCTTTTTCCCCTGCATCAGCTGAGACAGTCATGTTGGTTTTTTTCCATTCATTAATGTGGGGTATTATATTGATACTTTCGTATGTTGGACTATCTTTGTATTCCAAGAATAAACCTTGCTTGGTCATGGCGTTTAATCTCTGTAGTGTGCTGCTGAAATCAGTTTGCTAGTATTTTGCTGAGAATTTATGCATCAGTGTTTATAAGAGATACTGGTCTACACTATTCCTTTTCTATAGTGTTCTTGTCTGGCTTTGGTATCAGGGTAATGCTTTTTTTTTTTTTTTTTAGTTTGATGCCTTTTGTGTTCAATCTATGAAATTTTTGCTTAATTTAAGGTCATGAAGGCCTTCTTAATTTTCTTCAAGAAACTACATTTGGTTTTGTTTTTTAAATATTTATTTAAAATATTTTGCCTGCATTGGGTCTTAATTGTAGCATGCAGGATCTTTTTGTGGTGTGGGCGCTTAGTTGCCCACAGCATGTGGGATCCCCATTCTCCAACCAAGGATGGAACCCATGTCTCCTGCATTGGAAGGCAGATTCTTAACCAGTGGACTACGAGGGAAGTCCGTACATTGTTTTAAGTTAAAATTTTGTATGAAACATTTTTCTATTTCTAACCCCAAGTGAAGTACCTTGGCTTTTTTCTTTTTAATCAAATGGAAAAAAAAAAAAGTATGGGGTTATTTCTGGACTCTCTGTTATGACCCACTAGTCTACTTCTCCATCCCAGGGTTTTGCATCCTCAGCACTACTAATATATGCTGCTGGGTCCTTCTTTGTGGCAAGGACTGTGCATTGTAGGATACTCGGCATCATCCTTGCCCTTGATTCACCAGGTGCTAGGAGCACATCATTACCGCCTAGTCTCAACAACTAAAAATGTCTCCAAACGTTGCCCAGTATCCCCGGAGGGTACAAACCACCCCCCTGGGTGAGAGCCTCTGGTGTATGTCTGTACCAGTACCACCTGTCTTGATTACCAGAACTTTATAGTAAGCCTCAGCAGAGATCAGGGCCTCTGAGCCTTTGAATGACACTACTCAACCCTAGTCCAAAGAAATGGGCTAGTGTGGGTGAGGAACACATCAGAGGTCAGAAAAGTCATTGACATTACAGGGGATAAAAAGACAATCCAGGCGGCCATACTGAGAACCTGGAATCCAGGACATGGTACTTCTCTGTACATGGTACAGAAAACTAGGCAGGTGATAAAAAGATCAGGGTGGGGCTGTCCAGGACTCCAGATAACAGGAAGAAAAAGCAAGTTGCCCAGTGATATCAATAATCAGGTCTCACTTAGATTAAAAAAAGAGAGAGTTTGTGCCAGGATTTCTCAGCCTTGGTACAGTTGACATTCAGGGCAGAAGAATCCTATGGATTGTAGGGTGTTGAGCAGCACCTCTGGTCTAAAGACCAATAGCATTCTCCCCCCAGCCCCTGGCCAGCTGTGACAAAGATGTCTTCAGGCATTGCCAATGTCTGGGGGGGGGGCACAGAGTCATTCCTGGTTAAGCATGACTATTCTATGCCCCAAAGCCCCAAGATAATATATGTAAAGATTTCCTTTTCCATATCATATATTTGATTTTTAAAGTGATTATTATTTTTTTGGTTGCTCCAGGTCTTCTTTGCTCAGTTCAGTTCAGTTCAGTTCAGTTGCTCAGTCGGGTCTGACTCTTTGTGACCCCATGAATCACAGCACGCCAGGCCTCCCTGTCCATCACCATCTCCCGGAGTTCACTCAAACTCACGTCCGTCGAGTCAGTGATGCCATCCAGCCATCTCATCCTGGGTCATCCCCTTCTCTTCCTGCCCCCAATCCCTCCCAGCATCAAAGTCTTTTCCAGTGAGTCAACTCTTCGCATGAGGTGGCCAAAGTACTGGAGCTTCAGCTTCAGCATCATTCCTTCCAAAGAAATCCCAGGGCTGATCTCCTTCAGAATGGACTGGTTGGGTCTCCTTGCAGTCCAAGGGACCCTCAAGAGTCTTCTCCAACACCACAGTTCAAAAGCATCAATTCTTCGGCGCTCAGCCTTCTTCACAGTCCAACTCTCACATCCATACATGACCACAGGAGAAACCATAGCCTTAACTAGATGGACCTTAGTCGGCAAAGTAATGTCTCTGCTTTTGAATATGCTGTCTAGGTTGGTCATAACTTTCCTTCCTTATATAAATTTTATGAATCAATAAACTGTATTTTAGAGAAGTTTTAGGTTTAGGGAAAATTTGAGCAGAAAGTTCAGAGAGCTTCCATATATCCCCCTTCCCCCACCAACAGTTTCCCCCATATTTAACTTTCGTGAAAACAATTGATTGTGCCAACATTACAATTGCTGAGTGAATATTGATGTATTATTACTAACTCTGAAGTCCACAGTTTACATTAAGATTTGCTCTGTGCATTTATTTCATGCATTTGATAAATGCATCATGTCATGTCTCTCTCGTCACAGTATCATACGGAATAGCGTTACTGCCCTGAAAAATCCTCTGTGTTCCATTCATTAATATGGTGGACTTGCTGTCAGCATCTTCATTAGGTCCTATCCATTTTCATTTGCTTATTCTTTTTGATTTTCTATAGGTGATGGTGTCGTCTGGTCTCAGTTTTCTTTCTTATCTTTCTTTTCTTATCTTATTGCATTGAGCAGCACCTCTGCACCAGTGTTAAGTATCAGCCGTGACTGCAGCCATGCCTCGTTTGGGAATATGTTACCTCTTCTGTTTCACCACCCAACACAATGCAGATTTTTCTTTCTAGTAACAACCTTGGATCAGACTAATTTCTTCCTATTCCCCATTTACTAAAACAAAATTTTTAAAGATTGGAAGGGGTTGCTGAATGTCATGCAGTGTTTTTCCAGCACAGTGAGATGGTCATTTGGTATTTTTTTCTTTTCATCTCTCCACATGAGGCTTCCTGAGGCTGAACTTTCCTTGCTTCCTTGGAGTAAAACCCTGCACACCCCTGGTATGTTGTCCTTTAAAGAGCAGCTGAACTCAATTTGCTAATATTTTATTTAGCATTTTTGCATGCACCCAGGCTCCTGACCTCTTCCTGGCATCTCCATTGCTTGCAGTTGAGCTGATTCCCACAGGGCATCGGGGCGGAGGTACAGGGTACATGCTAGGAACATCTGCATGAGTTCAACCGGGTGACTGCAAGCCAGCAGCTCCCTAGCCTCCCTCAGAGAACGACCCCTCCTCCCAGGGATCCTGATGCACTCTGAAACCCTAGGAAGCATCCTAGATTTCTGCTCCTCCTCACTCTGTACCCCATCCCCCAGTCTTATTGACTCGTTCTCCTAAATGGGGGAAGGGGCAGGTCACACAGCACCCTGTGTCCCCTACACACACACACACACACACACACACACACACACACCCCAAAGGGCCGAAGGCGTGTCTCAGTCTTCCCTGCTGATCTTGGCATCTGCCACTGAGGCCAAGACAGAGGTCCCAAATTCTTGTTTTGGTGCAGTGGGAGATCTGTCAAGAAGCCAGCCTTAGCAGAAGACAGGACCTGGGACAGGAAGCTGGTAAGTTTCCACTGGCATGGTCCCACCTGCCTCTCCCCGGGCCCACTGCACCTTCAGGTTCAGCTGGTTCCAGGTGCACCTGGGGCACAACAGTGAAAGGACAGGGGATCCAGCCTTAAACCCGTCCTCCCCTGGGCCAGGTCTCAGGCTGCGAGTGGGACCTGGGATGCCGCCCCCCAGCAGCAGCAGCTCCTCAGGAGGCGGCTCACCTCACACCCCACCACCCACCAGGGCACAGTCAGGAAGAAATCCGCCTGTGCAGTCTGCTGCCCCTCTCTGAGTCGTGGATGTTACTTTCTCCAAATCCTGGCCTGACACGGAATCACTCAAAGAACAAGTCCAACTGACAGTAGCCCCAGCCACGCAGAAGCCCTAAATGATGGAGAAAAGAGCTAAAGAGGGAAAGGTTTTCTTTTCCTTTAAAAAAAAAAAAAGAGTAGTGGACCATGCTATTCATACTACCATGAAATTTACTATTTTCCTTCACAAGTAAAGCATAGAAATATTTCCTGGTAAGTAATTATAAATCGTATTCATCTTTTGATTTTAAAATATTTTGAATTTTTTGGTAACCTTTTATCACATCATATTAAGGATAAAGAGCCAAGTTGTTCTGGAAGTCTTGCTATGACAATCTGAAGCACCCCCCGCCACACACACACACACACACAGTTCCCATGTTTGATGAAATCAAGAAACAGAACACAATGAGAAATACAAACCTCTCTCTCACCCACTCCCAGCACCCACTGGTACCCTGCTTCCTGTCATTCAGACTCTGAACCAGCCAGTCCCTCGGCCTCTCTTTCCAGGACTCTTTCATCTGCCCTGCCTCCCCCACCCCAGAAGGGTCTAACACCCACTTCTCCCCCCAGCTCACACACACCCCATAGCTCCCTGTTGCCTCAGAACAAAATCCATCTGGTGACGAAAGCCACCTGACCCCCTGTCCTCTCTCTCCTTCTTCCCCTCTTCATCTCTGCTCCCAGAGAGACAAGGAGGACTCTGTGTTCAAATCTTGACTTTGGTGTTTACCAGCTAAAGTTACCAGGCAGCTCAGAGTTCCCGGAAGCTTCAGCTTTCCAGTCCACAAACGTGGGTGCGAGTTCCAAAGATTGTGTGAAAGCACTGCCCTTTACTGGAGGTATTGCCAGGGAGACCACAGGGTCTGAGGGGACCCCAGCCCATGGCTGCTGATAGAGGCCCCTGTTTGATGTAGGGAAAGAGGCACCAGGTTGACTGCTATCGGGGCAAAGTGAAAACACACCCGGGGTGTGGAAGGACAGCAGGGAGCCCACAGATCCCATCTATTAGGGAGAAGGGTCAACCCCAGAAAGCAAACAGTGGCTTTGTGTCCTCTAGGGGGCTGGTCACGAGTTAACGCCTGATCCCCACCCCAGCCCATTCAGTCACTGACATCCACACACAGGTACAGCCTATTTGCTGAATTCAGCGCTTGCTCAAACATTTGTTTTCAAGACCAGATGCCTGGAGAGGCCTCACGTGCCCTTTGGCCAGGGTTGGATCCCACAGCTGGACTGGAGGAGGAGTGAAGCACCCAGCCAGGGCTGCCCAAGACTGCCTGTGACTGGATCCATAGGCTTCTCTCCAGGCCTAAGACTTGGGGCCAGGACTCCTGCGGTGAGTGAACACGCATTACTTGGAGCTACGGACTCAGCAACAACTCCAGCCCTCGCCATAAAAAGGGATGAAGTACTAAGAGACACTACGAAGTGGATGAACCTTCACGCATTGTGCTCTGTGGAAGGAGCCAACCGCAGAAAGTCACAGGGTGTGTGACTCATTCACTTGCAAGGCATTGGGGTTTCAGTGGTGGAACTCTCACCTCCCATTCATACGAAATGTCCAGAACAGGCAAATCCATAGAGACAGAGAGCAGGTTGGGGGTTGCCAGGGACTGCAAAAGAGGGGAAAGACTGCTATTAGAGCCTGGGTCTCTTCCGGCTGATGAAAATACGCTGGAATCACATAGGGGTGGGGGGGTCACGTGACATCATGAATGTATTAAATGCCACTGAGTTTTACACTGTAATTGGTGAACTTGATGTCGTGTGAATTTCAGCTCAATAAAGAAAAATAAATATAGTAATTTGATAGAGACAGAAAGTAGAATGAGGGTTGCCAGGGGCTATGAGGGAAGAAATAGGGAGTCCATGTTTAATGGGGACAGAGTTTTAGTCTGGGATGATTAAAAGTATCTACGGATGGATGGTGGTGATAGTCTTGCACAACGATATGAATGTGCTTAATGTGTCACTGAACTGTACACTGAAAAATGTTAAAGTGATAAATTCCACATTCTGTACACATGTGTGCGTGCTACGTCGCTTCAGTCATGTCCAGCTCTTTGAGATGCTATGGTCTGTAGCCCGCCAGGCTCCTCTGTCCATGGGATTCTCCAGGCAAGAACCCTGGAGTGGGTTGCCATGCCCTCCTCCAGGGGCTCTTCCCAACCCAGGGATGGAACCCACGTCTCCTGCAGCTCCTGCCTTGGCAGGCGGGTTCTTTATCACTAGCGCCACCTGGGAAGCCCATGTTATATATATTTTACCCCAAGTTAAGAAAAGAATCTAGAGTTTTCAAGTGTCAGATTCCTAGAATTGGGGGATTTTAGGGGTAAAAACCTTTTGCTCTGAAACCACAGAAGGCAGTACCAGTTGTCTGTGACACCCTCTCGTGGTCCTGCCACGAGCTCTGGTTGGATGACGCTGTGTGAGTTGGGTTATTGGCTCCTTATGACCAGGAAGACACACACCACGGTGACCTGTGAGCTTCTCAGCCAGAGTTCAAAACCAGGCTTGTTTTTATATTTGACTTCAAGGAGCTAAGGGGCTTCCTAGGTGGCGGTAGTGGTAAAGAACCTGCCTGCCAACGCGGGAGACATAAGACACGTGGGTTAGATCCCTGGGTCGGGAAGAGCCCCTGGAGAAGCGAATGGCAACCCACTCCAGTATTCTTGCTTGGAGAATCCTACGGACAGAGGAGCCTGGTGGGCTACAGTACATGAGGTCTCATAGAGCTGGACACAAATGAAGCAACTGAGCAGTCACGCATGCAAGACCCTGTATTAGCTATCTATTGGTGTGTAACAAATGACCCCAAAACTCAGCAGCTGAAAATAACACTTATTTCACAGTTTCTGTGGGACAGGAATCTGGGAGTGGCTTATCTGGCATTGACCTTAAACATAAAATAACCAGTTATTTTACCAACAAAATGGGTTTATTCAGGAATAGCAGAGAACTGCAATTCTGGACAAGCTTACCATAACAAAAACTAAAGGCGAGCCCAGCAAACAAAGGACAGGAATGTTCTTCTTAGAGAAAAGGGGGAATTTGGGAGGGGTGGCTTTGAAAGAAAGTCCATTGGAAGACAGCAAGAGTTCAGGGCAGTGATGGTTTCTGATTGGCTGAGTTGTGGCCATTCTCATGGTCTGGGCTGTGACTGCGCAAGAAAAAAACCTTCTTCCTCCTGTTGGGGTCGTAAAGTAGAGATAATTTCCTGCTGGGAATGCAAGGTAGGTCTCTTCCTGTTGGGATCTGTAAGTGACATCAAGTGGTACTGCATGAGAGCCCCTCCTCTGGCTTCCTGACTCCATTTTAAATGAAATTTCCTTTACTCAGTTTCACGCAGGGTATTTGGGGCTTAAGATCTCTTGTGAGGCTGCAACCCGGGCTGGGGTCAGCTCAAGGCTCCACTGGGGTCAGAGGTCTACTTCCACGCTCACTTACTCCACAAGGCTGCCTCATGACCCCGCAGTTGGCTTCCACCAGGGTAAGTGTTCCAAGAGAGGACACCCAAGACGGAAGTCATTGTCCTTTTTTTTTCTTTTTTTTGCTTAAACACGTGGATGTATTTTTTTACGTAACAAAAACACCAGAATCCAGAACTCGGCAGATGCACGTGTCTCTTCACCTGCCCCACAATACCACAGACTTCTTCCTTTTTGGCTCTGCTCTCTTTCGTGTGTCCTCTTTATCTCCAGGCTTGTTGCCTTCTGATTGCAAAATGACTACTGCACGTCCGGGTATCATATCTACCTTCAAGGCAAAAAGAATGGGGAAGGGAGCGCCAGCTGCATCTCCCTTGTATCACGATAAGAAAAGCTCTCCTCGAAATCCCTACAGCGTAGATGGCCTCCTTTAGTTCAAAGGAGGCTAGGAGTTTGGGGTGTAGGTATTCATAGTCTTAGAAACCTAATCTTGGAAGCGGTATCTCATCACTTTTGTTGTGTGATATTTATTAAGAGCAAGTCAAGGGACTTCCCTGCTGGTCCAGTGGCTGAGGGTCCACCTTGCAGTGCAGGGAAGACAGGTTCGGTCCCTGGTTGGGGAACTCAGATCCCAGTGTAGACAAGCGGCTGGGCCCTTGAGCTGCAACTGCTGAGCTGCACACTCTGGAACCAGTGTGCCATAACCAGAGAGTCCTTGCGCCGCAACAAAAGATCTCACACGACACGGCTAAGACCCAGTGCAGCAAATAAATAAACAAATGAAAATATTAAAAGGAAGGAAAAGCAAGTCAAGGGAATTCCCGGTGGTCTAGTGATTAGGACTCTGGACTTTCACTCCAGGTGGCTCAGGTTTGATACTTGGTCAGGGAACTAAGACCCTGCAAGCTGCACGGTGCAGCAGGGAAAAACTAAACAGCAACAAAAAGCAATAAGTCCAGCCCGCTCCAAACGGAGGGATTTATGCACAGGCATAAAATACTGAGTGGTGGGGGATCAATGGGAGCCATCTTGAGAGCTTGCCCTCGTGGGCCCCAAAGCCAAGAGCCTAGCTGACCAAATCCAGGCAAAGAAAACATGTCCCAGCTCAGCTAGGGGTCTGTGCTAGAGATCTGAGCCATTTTTTCTTTCTTCTGGTCAGACTGTTCTGCTTGACCTGCAGGATTATTTTGTGCAGCAGGAAGTGTTTGCCAAAAGCATAGACTCCCCGGGGCGGCTACAATGAGGAAGTCAAGACAGGCGAATGGAATTGAAACAGGTATGTGGGACCTCCAGAGCAGAAGCTGGATCTCTGAAGAAGCAGTAATACAGAGGGTTTCTCTGCTGGCTCAGTGGTAAAGAATCCGCCTGCCGATACCAGAGACACAGGTTTGGTCCCTGGTCCGGGAAGATCCCACAACTACCGAAGCCCACGTGCCCTGCAGCCCATGCTCCACGGCAGGAGCAGCCACCACGCGAGAAGCCCGGGCACCCAACTGGACAGCAGCCCGTGCTGGCCGCAACTAGGGAAAGCCTGCACAGCCATGAAGACCCTGGCGCAGCCACAAATAAGGAATTATTTCCTAAAAGAAAAAACAGTAATCCAGAAAAGGAGAGGCTTGAATGGGAACACCAGCACTGTTTACCACAGCAGACATGTCACGCACCTGTCTCTTAACAAGAAACCTTTTCTGAACTGGCTGGCTGAGGCGTCTCTAAGAGGAACTCACTGATTATCGTAGGGAAGATAACCCAAATATTTGTCTCCGTTCTTGATGGGCTGGGTTAGCTGATACAGTGGTAATGACCTCAGCAGAAGCCTTTTGTTGATCTTAGATCAAGTTCTAATTTTTTACCAAATAACATTTGGGATTAAGTAGGTGAGGAAAGTGTGCCTAGTAGGAAGGGCCTAAAGGAAGAAATCTACTCAATTTGTTTTCTCAGACTGCTTGTAACAGAGTTCCACAAATTGGGTGGCTTAAACCTACAGCTATTTCTTGGATTGGCCAAAAAGTTCATTTGGGTTTTTTTCCATAACATGCTACGGGAAAGCCCCAGCAAACTTTCTGGCCAGCCGACATTCTGACTTTCTCAGTTTGAAATCAAGGTGTCAGCAGGCTGGATCCTTCTGGGGACTGAGAGAGAAAACTGTTCCGGGCCTCTCTCCTGGCTTTTGAGGTGGCTGCCTGCAGTCGTTGGAGTTCCTTGGCTTACAACAGCATCACTCCAATCTCTGCCTCCATCCTCACAAGGCCGTCTTCCTCTGTGTGTCTGTGACCATACTCTCCTCTTCGCATAAGGACACCATCACTGCATTAGGGCCCAGCCTAATCAACTATGACCTCAATGCAATATGATTATATCTGCAAAGAGCCTATTTCCAAATAAGGTCACATCTCCAGGTGCCAGGGGTTAGGATCTGAACAGGTTTTTTGGGGAGAAACAATCCAACCCTCAACATCTACCTTCTGAATTGTTCAAAGGAATAGTTATTACATTTTTGTCAGCAGAATCAGGCGGGGAATGAAGGTGCAGCAATCCCAGCTGTTTTCCAGAAGGGTAGCTGCGGTCTGTGAAACACACACAAGAGAGTTGTTTTCTTACTTAAGTGGCAGAAGAAAACCGTGGAGATCTGTAGTGCAGGATGATGAGGAAGAGTATACTGAGAAAACTTTTAGCCATTTGATGTAGGGTGAAGACTAAAAACAAGCTGCGAAATCAGAAAATTAATCTTGTATTTTTGGGTGGAAGCTGTCCAAAGCTGCAGTCATCAGCTTGATCCGATGGTTACAGAGTGGGGGGTAAGGGGTGCTGACGTTTAAAATAGCCAGTTATTTTACTACAGAAATAAGTTTATTCAGGAAAGGCAGTTCAGTTCAGTTCAGTTGCTCAGTCGTGTCCAACTTGTTGCGACCCCATGGACTGCAGCATGCTAGGCTTTCCTGTCCATCACCAACTCCCAGAGCTCGCTCATACTCATGACCATCGAGCTGGTGATGCCATCCAACCATCTCATCCTCACTTGTCCCCTTCTCCTCCTGCCATCAGTCTTTCCCAGCATCAGGCACTTTTCCAATGAGTCAGTTCTTTGTGTCAGGTGGCCAAAGTATTGGAGTTTCAGCTTCAGCATCAGTCCTGCCAATGAGTATTCAGGATTAATTTCCTTTAGGATTGACTGGTTTGATCTCTTTGCAGTCCAAGGGACTCTCAAGAGTTTTCTTCAACACCACAGTTCAAAAGCACCAATTCTTCGGCGCTCAGCTTTCTTTATGGTCCAACTCTCACATCATACATGACGACTGGAAAAACCATAGCTTTGACTAAATGGACCTTTGTAGGCAAAGTGATGTCTCAGCTTTTTAATATGCTGTCTAGGTTTGTTATCGCTTTTCTTCCAAGGAGCAAGCGTCTTTTAATTTCATGGCTGCAGTCACCACCTGCAGTGATGTTGGAGTCCAAGAAAATTTCAAGAATCCTCAATTTAAGGTCTCCCAGTGGAATGGACATCCACTGGTCAGGATAAGATGACATAGGGTTTTTAATTGGAAAACACAGACCCTCCCGTCTGCACCAGAATCTTACTTTTGTGCTTGTTATTTACAGAGCCTGATGAAACTATTTCCATCGAGGCTCAAGGTCAAATTTCCTCTAATGACTTTTTCAGAATGCCATCTCATGAGGTTTCAGATGATGCTTGGACCACTTGCATGGAAAAGCAGCTTGCATGTGTCAATGATACTGTGTGAATGTCCTCTGAGTTTCCTGCAGTATTTAGTCACATTAGCCTGTGATAGGGTAGACTTCAGGACTGGGAGTGGAACCATCAAACGCAGGACCGTCTACTGTTTACTCACAATGAGATAACTTTCAGGTCCTTGAGGGGTTTGATTTTTCATGCCCGATAAAGGCTACTGGCAAGTTTAAGTCTTGGAATTTGGAAGGTTTCTGAGATCTTTGCTATGTTTTCTTTAGTTGTTGAAGTCATAATACCCTGGCTATTTTAGGCTAAGTGAAATCTATCAGGAAATGAATTCCACCTGTTTCTTTTTACTTTTTGTGGTGCCTGCCTGCTGCTGTTTAGTTGCTCAGTGGTGTCCAACTCTTTGTGACCCCATGGATTGTAGCCCATTAGGCACCTCTGTCCATGGGATTTCTCGGGCAAGAATACTGGAGCGGGTTGCCATTTCCTTCTCCAGGGGATCTTCCCAACCCACGGACTGAACCCGCATCTCCCGCTTCACAGGCGGATTCTTTACCACTGAGCCACCTGGGAAGCCCCTAGGAAGTTTTAAGCCGTATTGGTGGCCTACCTTACATTTCTTTCTTTCCTTCTTCTTTTTAAATGTAACTGGCTATGTCAGGTCTTAGTTGTGGCACATGGCATCTTGGGGCATGCACTCTTGGTTGCAGCATGTGGGATCTAGTTCCCCGACCAGGGACTGAACTGGTTCCCCTTCATTGGGAGCGCAGAATCTTCGCTACTGAACCACCATGAAAGTCCATTTATTTCTAATGGACAGCACAGCTCTATAAGGTTGTCCCTCAGTCGAGATAATTTTTTTAAGATTTATTTATTTTTATTTTCGCCTGTACTGGGTCTCCGTTGCTGTTTGAGGGCTTTGTCTCCTTGCAGTGAGCGAGGGCCACTCTTCATTGCGGTTGCTCAGGTTTCTCAGAGCGGGGGCTGGCTTCTCTCGTGGAGCGGGGGAAGCCTCAGTAGTTGTGACACCTGGGCTTAGCTGCTCCATGGCATGTGAGATCTTCCTGGACCGGAGATCGAAACCAAGGCCTCTGCATTTACAGGTCGACTCTTAACCACTGGACCCCCAGGGATAAGTCTTCAATACAGGGAGGCAACTGTGACTCATCCTCCGGGGAGGAGAGAAGGAGGACCAGGTTTATAGTGTCGTGGTGATGGAGAGTCACACGCGAAGGAGAAAGCTGGAATATGTCAATATGGCTCAAGAGCTGAGACATGCTGCTTTCTGTCTGAAGTGCATTCTGCAGGTTGAGCGGAGACCCCAGAAACCAGTCGCTGAAGCTCCCACAAATTCTGCTGTTGCTGCTCTGGCTCTTACACAGGGTTACAGAATCCAGCGAACGATTGAAAATAAACAATGGTGCTGGAGGACTCCCATGTGACTGAGTCAAGAACCCCACTGTTCTCTCCAGCCCTTTCATTGAACAACAACAAAAAACAAAACAAAAGAATTTGTGGATCTAGAATGCAAGAAACAAATACTTTCTTAAAATCAGGTGAAGACACACAATGTGCTTTATTTATGTCTAAATCAGTGAAACAAAGTATTCACTGCAAGGTACAAACTTTTTTGGCTTGAAAAGTACAAAATCTTCTTATATTTGAACATAAAATATCTTGCTGAATTTGAAAAGTATGTTTTAAAGTGAAATTCATTAATCATCCGTTATTTTGAGACTATGGAACAAAGAAAAGTTACATTAATTGGGGCTGCTTAAACAGTATCTTTTGCAGATGTCTTTTCTTAAAAATTCCTTTATACTTTTACAGTCATAATTAGATATAAAATGATCAATAGATTTTATACTATATTTATTTTCTGAACATTATTATTTCCTTTAATTTATGAATGTAACCAGAAAGTGGTTCTGCTGCTGCTGAGTCGCTTCAGTCGTGTCCGACTCTGTGCGACCGCATAGACGGCAGCCGACCGGGCTCCCCCGTCCCTGGGATTCTCCAGGCAAGAACGCTGGAGTGGGTTGCCATTTCCTTCTCCAGTGCATGAAAGTGAAAAGTGAAAGTGAAGTCTCTCAGTCGTGTCCGATGCTCTAACGACCCCATGGACTGCAGCCCACCAGGCTCCTCCATCCATGGGATTTTCCAGGCAAGAGTACTGGAGTGGGGTGCCATTGCTTTCTCCAAGAAAGTTGTTCTATTGAGTGAGTATTAAAAATTAGTCCTCTTGTGTGCTCACTGCTCACTCTACTGTTGGGGACATTTTATTGCCTAAACCCTTTATAATTCAGCTCTAGGGTCTAGGCTTTTTGCTTTGCTTTGTTTAGGCTGAGAATTTTCTCACCTATTTCTAGTTTCTTAAGAGTTTCTGTTAGAAATGTGTGTTTGCTGTTTAGTTGCTGAGTCGTGGTCGATTCTTTTGCCCTCTGTAGCCCACCAGGCTCCAAAACAAAAACTTTTGAAGCTGCTTTTTTAAAAGTAATCTTTGTGCTTCCAAGTGGCTGTGCTTCTTTTAACCTGAGAAGTATACGATGACCATACACTGAAAGATATTTATCTTAGCATATTTTATATCAATACAATGAATGGAGGAATACGGCTTTCTTTTTGATTTGTCACTTCTAAAACTAATCCTAAATTTGGTAAATGGAAAAGCTCTCCTAACAGTTTGAAATTAATTAAAATTTGGAGAATTCTAGGCAAGGATGCCCAAAGGGATTTGAGGCATAAAAGACATCTTCAGGGTTATGTTTAGGTAGGACATAGATGGGCTCCAGGTTGGCCATCTACAATCAGCCACCTTCCCCTTGGCATTCCCTCAGATGAGATTTGGGTGGGCGCCAGTTGAAGAATTTACAGCCAACAAAAACAGGGTAATAGCCAGGCTTTGTCTCCTACATTAAGGGAATAATCATGGCATGGACAAAGGAAAAATCCCTGCCTGATAAGGGAGACACTACACCTGTGCAGAAAGGCTCCTTGGAATCAAAAGTCAGAGGGTAATTCCAGGCCGTAATGAGTCTTGCTCCTCCCAGAAGCCTTCATTTCAAGATCCGTCTTGGCAACAGTACACATGCGTACTCCAGGGGAGGTTCCTGAGACAAATTAACCGGCAGAGACAAAAAAGGTGATGGCCTGAGCGAAGACACAGATGGAGAAAAGAGCCCCTTTATAAAGGATTTAAACTTTCCAAAGGCACAGCTCTCTCTGAGCTTGCCCATGCCCCTTTCCACATGTACTTTTCTTTTCAATAAACTTTTTTACATTATTCTTCACGTTCTGCCTCCTCGATTGAATTCGTTCTTGGCTAGGCAGGAAAAGACTAGGGACTCTAGCCCTAATTGCTGTCTCCTGTGGTCCAGTGGCTAGAACTCCTGGTCTGGGAAACCAAGACCTTGCTTCCAGCTGCTGCTCACTGCTGCACCCACGTCCAAAATCAGTGTTACTCTGAGTTTGAGAAAGGTAAAACCATGACTGGCTAGAGAAAAGATTTAAGTCATATAGGTAAGAAACTATTTTCACAGCAATAAACAATGGCTATTAAGGATTTCTTAATTTTTTTAAGTAATGGATCTCTGGGACTTTTCTGGTGGTCCATTGGCCAAAACTCTGAGCTCTGAATGCAGGGGGCCCAGGTTTGATCCCCGGTCAGGGAAATAGATCTCACTTGCCCCAACTAAGACCTGATGCAGCTAACAAAATAAAATTGTTTAACAAATTTTTAAAAAGTAAAGGGTTCTTTCAAAAAAAAATTGGGGAACATTTCAAAAAGCAGGAGAGTTAACAAAAATTGAGGGACCAAAGACACCATCTGTTCATCTTCACATCAAGTAACAGTCATTCTACAGGAAAACCAAGACCCAAATTGGAATTTTCCTCATTGCGTACAGTATTCACGTATCACTTTGCAGTGCAGGATTTGCTAATATATCTCTGTATGTGAGTAGGCACTACGGATATATGAAAATACAAATATATAACAGTGAAACCGAAGTTTTCATTGTATCAAATAAAACCTTGTGTGTCATAAAGAATCTGCCTGCAGACTTCTGTGACCCACTCAACAGGGGCACAACTTCCAGCCAAGGTTAGAATCATTTTTTGTATGACTTCCTGACTCTGAGTCCCAGGAGACTAGGGAAGGTGACTATCTCATTCACCGCTGCCTTCCCAACACAAGCCCACAGTAGATCCTCAATATTTACTTGGGAATGTGAGCATCTAAGGTAGAAGGCAATGGCAACCCACTCCCGTACTCTTGCCTGGATGGAGGAGCCTGGTAGGCTGCAGTCTACGGGGTCTCGAAGAGTTGGATATGACTGAGCGACTTCACTTTCACTTCTCACTTTCATGCATTGGAGAAGGAAATGGCAACCCACTCCAGGGTTCTTGCCTGGAGAATCCCAGGGACGGGGGAGCCTGGTGGGCTGCCGTGTATGGGGTCGCACAGAGTCGGACACGACTGAAGCAACTTAGCAGCAAGCAGCACCAGCAGCAGTGAGCACTTAAGAGCTGTAGAATGTCAGAACAATAAAAGTAAAGAGCCCTTAGGTTTGGGAGACATGACCTCTAGCCTGGGAGGTGGCAGAAGTCACCTTGCAGAAGACTTAGCTTGTTCTGGAATGATTCACTTGACCTGCACCCCCTCAGTTATGTCAACAGATCTAAGAGTCTCCTTGTCCTCAGAAAGGTGTGACAAGTCTGGCTCTTTTTTTGAAATTTAAAAAATATATTATATATTAAAAAAAAAAAAAAACCTGGCTCTTTACCAGCAGAAGCTTAATTGGGTGTTGCCTTTGGCATCTCCACATCCCAACCAATACTGAACAATGATAAATGTTGATGCTGAGCCCGTTCTTGTTGGTGACAAATATCACATCAGGTGATATCAGGTTCCATTTCCCAGACATCATAGCCAAAGCGGAGACTGAAAAGAAACCAACAAAGCAAGTTGATGCGATGCAGGAAATAAAAAGAGGGCTGGGAGTGGGGCACCAACTACTTGGAGAGGTCCGAGGTCTTTCTCAGAAAGGGACATCTGAGCCAAGGCCTGAAGGAAGTGAGGGAGTAGTCCATGGGGACAGCTGAGGGCAGAGGGAACCGCACTGGCGAATTCCCTGAGGCAGGACTGTGCCTGGCAAATCGGAGAAAGGAGCCTGGTGTGGCTGGAGCTGAGAGAGAATAAAGAGGCGGCAGATGAGATGGGAAGGTGCGGTGAGTCCTGCAGGGCAGTGGGGAACCATCTGAGGCTGAAGAGCAAGGGAGATATACAATCCCACTTAGGTCCCAGCAATGTCACTGGTGTTGCTTTTTGAAGAATGGACTCTGTGGTCCTGCCTAAATCGTCCTGTCTAAATCCCCCAAATCCCCGCTATAGCTAGACCCCGTGTAATCATTTTCAGACCCCTACTGCTACCGTTTTTATAGATGAGGACACTGCAGAAAATCAAGTATAGGTGCCTACGACAAACTGCGCCCCGCCCCAAACCTAACTGCTGAATAAAAAGGGTAAGGTGTGTGCGGGGGTGGTGGAAAGCAATCCCAGAGGAAGGGTTCACTAGGAATGTTGAGTCCTTTGATTACATTTTGCTCGAATTCCATTCCTGGTCTGTAAGCCTGTTTCCTCGACCTGGACGGCGCAGCGTTTTAGGTTCTCTGTCCCTTTCTTCTGCTCCCTACCGCTTAAGCTTCGCAGTAGGGAGGCAGACGGGAGTAGGAGCAAGCACAAAGCGATGGCAAAGGGCCTAGGAGGCTTCCACAAGCGAAGCGCTTATACCGGCCACGCGGGGACCACGGATTCTGGCGCGCCCTGCCGGCCAAGCAACTCTGGACTGACGCCTCCAGGCCCTCGTGTGAAACCGAGGACGCCGTTTTTCTTCTGGGCAACGGCCATCTCGGTAAGGACAATGGTCCAGTTTGTAGTTTCTGCTCCCCTCTCCTGATTAGTTAGTATATGAAGTGAGCGGAAGAGACGAGGATTTATAATAGTCGCTTCTTGAAGACAAAAACAAAGAGCTAACGCCCTTGATTTGGATTGGAGATCAACGCAGCATTTCCCCTACCAAGATGGCGACGAAGCCCAGACGTAATCAGCACGCGCCGCCTGGGGGCGTCGATGCGCAAGCCCCGCGGTGACGTCACGGAGGTGCGACCGGGCCGGCGCCGGGGGAAGGAGGTAGGAGCGGCGGCAGCGCGGGCGGAGCCGGGGGGCGGGGTGCGGGTGAGCCCCGCGGGGTAGCAGGACCTGAGACCACCTCCCCGGGAGGGCTGGAGGTGGGGTTCTCAGAGACGAACGCACTTCCGACTCCCAGTCTCCCGGGTTCCCGCGGGGGCTATCCCCATTTCCCGGAGCGGACGACTGAGATCCAGCGGGACAGCGTCGTGTTCGAAGCTACTTAGTTCTGGTCGTGCTCCTGAGCAGCTTACAGGCTTGGGGGTGACAGAGCTGGGTACGGACGTCCCTGGCCTCATGCAGTAGGATCGGAGCTGGAGAGAGGGACGACGGGCTGGAGGAGCCTAGAAGGGGTAGCTGGAGGATTTCTTGGAGGAGGCGGTGTTGAGTTTCATGTTTTATTCTATCTTACTTTCACATCTAATCAACCACGTGGGTCTTGATTCCCTCCTAAGTGTACTCGCTGCTTTAGCCAAAACTACTTGAGCTTCCTACTTTACCCTCCTGCTTGAGCTTCGTGCTTCTCAGTCCTCCGTTCACCACCTCAGCAGCCCCAGAGGGCCCTGAGGTCCTTGGCACCTTCCCATTACCCTGGAATAGAAGTCCGCTCTACCCAGCCTGCCTACCCCCGACCACTGGGGGCTTGGGTCTCCCCACACCCTTAGGTTTTTCCTTTCATGTCTCCTTCAGGAAGCACTTTGACACCCCGTGGGTCAGAAGCTCCCTCCCGACTTCCCCGGCCACCTGCCTGCCCCATCACAGCTCTCATCTGGAATTAACACTCCTGTTGTCTGTATGCCACCCAGCCTGGGAATGCCATTTAGTCTGGAAGCCCATCAGCACTGCCTCTTTCCCCAGCATCCCACTCATAGTAGGTGCTGCAGTGGACGTTCGGTTCAGTTGCTCAGTCATGTCTGACTCTTTGCAGCCCGTGAACCACAGCAGGTCACGCCTCCCTGTCCATCCAGCAGTGCATGTTTACTGAATGACAAAGTGTGCGTGTGTTTATTAAACAGAGGAAAAGCTGTCTGTTTTCATCAGCTCTGGCTACTATAACAAAATACCACTGACTGGGTGGCTCAAACAGCAGAAATGTATTTGCTCACAGTTGTGGAGGCTAGGAAGTCTAAGATCAAGTTGTCAACCAGTCTGGTTCCTAGTGTGGGCTTCTTCCCGAATTGCAGATGGCCATCTTACTGTGTTCTCACAGGGTGAAGAGAGCAAATTCTGGTGTCTTTTTCTTCTTGAAGGGACACCATCTCTGTTAGATTAGGACTCCACTCTTATGACCTCATTTACCCGTTATCACCTCCTCAGATGTCCTGTCTCTGAATACAGTTACAGTGAGTGTTAGTCACAAAATCAACGTGTAAATTTTGGAGGGACATAACTATTTCAGTCTTGGCCTGAAGGAGGGGGTCAAAAAAGCCCTTTTCAGGTTTTGGGATGGAATCAGAGTCTTAAGCAACACGGGGAGGGGAGGGGATGCCCCATCTGAGTTGCTGTGAGTGGACAGGGTTTTCACAGGAGGAGGGGGATGGGCGTATCAGGTGAAGGCACAGCTAGAGAAGAGGCTCAGAGGCTGGGAGGAAAGTGAGTGGGAAGAGAAATGAGAAGCTGAGCTTGGACACAACACAGGGTGTGAAGTAAATACTGAGGGCACCCTGGAAATAAATGCTTGTTTATTCATTTGCTCAAAACATTTTTTGAGCTACCATTATACAGGACACTGATCAAGGCAGTCCCAGCCCTGCCCTTGCAGAGCTCTCAGCCTAGTGGGGAAGATGGTGGTTCAGTCATTCAGTCTTGCCTGACTGTTTTTGAGTCCCCATGGACTGGAGCAGGCTAGGCTCCTCTGTTCTTCACTATCCCCTGGAGTTTGCTCAAATTCATGGCCATTGAGTCAGTGATGATATCTAACCATCTCATCCTCTGCCACCCTCTTTTCCCCTTGCCTTCAGTGTCTCCCAGCATCAGGGTGTTTTCCAGTGAGTCAGTTCTTCGCATCAGGAGGCCACAGTATTGGAGCTTCAGCATCAGTCCTTCCAATGAATATTCAGGGTTGATTTCCTTTAGGATTGACTGGTTTGATTTTCTTCCTGTCCAAGGGACTCTCAAGAGTCTTCTCCAACACCACAGTTCGAAAGCATCGATTCTTTGGTGCTCAGCCTTCTTTACAGTCCAACTCTCACATCCATACATGACTGCTGGAAAAACCTTAGCTTTGACTGTATGGACCTTTGTCGGCAAAGTGATGTCTCTGATTTTTAATACACTATCTAGGTTTGTCATACCTTTTCTTCCAAGGAGCAAGCATCTTTTCATTTGTTCAATAATCCTGTAAATGAACATAAGATAGCAAGCCAAACAAGTACCTCAAGAGAAAGTTTGTCATCTGAGAGTCAAGGGGAGTTTCCAGAAGGGGTTCCTGAAGGTGGCAACACTTTGGAGTTGGGCCCCTGAAGTTTCAGTTGGAATTAACTGGGTAAAAAGAGGAACAAATCTGGAGGGCACAGCAAGTGCAAAGGCCCTGGGGTAGGAACCTGCATGGTAGGTTTGAAAAAAGGCAAGGCAGCTGGTGTGGCTGCTGCTGAGAGAGGGAGGGCGAAATGGGGGAGTTTCCTCAACTGAAACTGTGACCCCCACCGACTTCTTAGAGCTCTCCTGGGGAGTCCAGAAAGGTTTTCTGGTGGGTACATTGTAGATGCTCAGTAGTGAATGAGTTAGGGGGCTCAGGAGCAGGATGAGGATCAGGCTGGCATACTCAGCCCAGCCGTGGCAGGTCTTACATCCTGTGCATAGAGGGACTGTAAGCAACCCTACTTCTCAGATGAGGAAGCTGAGGCTCAAGGGGAGCATGTCAGCCACAACTGCAGAGCCAGGACTCAACCCAGAGTCTCCTGGGTCCGCTGATCTCGCCAACTTTGCCCTGCTCTTCCCCGTGGGACTCAGTCCCCCATCTCAGCCTGGTGGGGCTACCTCCCTGTGTCAGGGGCACCAGCGGCCTCAGAGACCCGATCTGCCTTGATGTTCCCTGAAGGGCCAGCTGGCAGCCTGGGGTGAGGCAAGGCTTAGGACCAAGTTGGGACTGAGGGGCTGGGCCTGAGTGGGAATCTGGGCCCCTCCACTAAGCCACGGGATGGCCTTGAGCATGTCACCCTCTCAAAGCCTCAGGTTCTTCCTCTGTAAAATGGAAGACAAGTACCTGGCCTTGCTGCTGGCAGGGGATGACATAATTTAGACTGCAACATCGGTCAGTCAGCGTTCCAGTTTTTGCCCAGCTCCATCTGACTCCAAACCTCTGGCTCCGCCCACAGCACCATCCTAATTTGCTCAGCATTTGACTGCCACCCTCAGCCCCTCGCCCACCCACATGACAGCATAAATCAGAACGTGTTCATAACCTGCTCAGAGCTGCCCAAAAGTTCTCTGGTGCCCAGAGAATAAAATATTCTTCCTTACCCCTAAGATCCTGATCTATCAGCCTCTCACCTTCCCTGTCGGAGAAGGCAATGGCACCCCACTCCAGTACTCTTGCCTGGAAAATCCCATGGGTGGAGGAGCCTGGAAGGCTGCAGTCCGAGGGGTCACTGAGGATCAGACACGACTGAGCAACTTCACTGTCACTTTTCACTTTCATGCCTGAAAGGAAGGAAAAGAAGGAAATGGCAACCCACTCCAGTGTTCTTGCCTGGAGAATCCCAGGGACGGGGAAACCTGGCGGGCTGCCGTCTATGGGGTCGCACAGAGTCGGACACGACTGAAGTGACTTAGCAGTAGCAGCAGCAGCACCTTCCCTGTCCCCTCCCCTCCGTCCCTCCCCCCCAGCACTCCCTGCCTCCTCCCTCCCAGTCTCTCTCTCCCCCTTCCCTTCTTCTCTCTCCTCGCCCACCTCCCCTCCCCATCTTTCCCTTCTCCTAACTCTTGACTCACCCACACTGGCCTCAGTGGCTTCCATGCTTTCTCTAGTGCGTGACTTTCCTGCCACAGGGTCTTTGCACATCCTGGGCCCTCGGTCCAGGAGTCTCAGCCCTTCATTCCCACAGGGCTGCTTCCAGTCCATCTTTCAGGTCTCAGCTTGGCCGTCACCTGCCAGGGTTGTGAGAATTCAGTAAGGTACTGTGTGTAAAGCATTGCAACTGCTGCAAGTGGGAGCTGATGTTAAGAGTTTCCAGAGGGGCTCAGAGGTAGATTTCCCCTCCTCCATAAGCCACACAGCTAGGAGGTTGGTGGGGGTGGGTCACCTGGTGGTCCTGAGTCAGGATGGACTCCACATTCTCTCCCCTTCTTTCTTGGTTGCTGGGCCTACTTCTCCAAGGTTCAGTAAGGGACTGAGCTGGAGATTCTCAGTGGGGAGAAAATGACTCAGGAATGAGGAACACCAGCCCATTTCCCAGATGAGGCAAATTGAGGCTTGGAGAGCTGAAGGCTTGTGCCATGACCTCACAGTGCTTGTGTCAGCATTCTGGAAGGAGGGTGCTCTTAATTTCTTGGTTTCCCTTCCTCACCTTTGGAGGTGAGACCCGAGGCTCAGTTCTGTGCAACGTGGCTAGGTACCTTGACTTCCCCATCTTCAAAAGGGAATAAGGACAGTCCCTGTGTTTAAGACTTTGTGTTGTGTGCCAGTGTGCTAAGTCGCTTCAGTCGTGTCCGACTCTTTGCGACCCAATGGACTATAGCCCTCCAGGCTCCTCTGTCCATGGGATTCTCCGGGCAAGAATACTGGAGTGGGTTGCCATGCCCTCCCCTAGGGAATCTTCCTGACCCAGGGATCGAACCCACATCTCCTGCATTGCAGGCAGATTCTTTATTCACTGAGCTGCCTAAGAAGCTGGTTTAAGGCTTTGGGAGCACTTGATGAAATTGGGCCATATAAAATGCTTAGTAGGGGGCCAGGTGTGGGGAAGGTGGCTCCTCCCGTTTGAGTGTATCGTGATCACCCCAGCTCCCTGCGCGGGGCTCACACAGAGCAGGCGCCCACACTGGACAGCAGCTTTACGGCTGTTAGAACTTCTCATGCCTATGTAAGCCTGGGCTGGGTCACTGGGCTCTGCTTAGCCAGGGGGGAACTGCTTACCCAGGGCGAGGGGCATTCAGCTGTGGGATCAGAGGAGTGAGGCCGCAGAGGTTGCAGGGTGGGAGGGTCCTCTCAGACTGGCCCACAGGGATCTACAGCAACATGACTTGTAAGAGCTGAAAAGTAGAAACCACCCACAGGTCCACCATCGTGGACAGATGGATAAACATAACGTGGTCCGTCCATATAGTGGAATATTATTCAGACATAAGCACTGGCATATGCTCAAACGTGGATGAACCTCGAAACCACGATGCTAAGCGAAAGAAGTGCGGAAGAGGCAAGTCCACAGAGGGCAGATGAGTGGTTTCTGGGGGAGGGGGGATGTGGAGTGGTGGCTGATGGGGTCAGGTCTCCTTTTGGGGATGGTGGAAATGTTCTGAAACTAAATAGAGGTGACGGTTTCACAGTGTTGTGAACCTGCTAAATACCACTGACTTGGGCACTTTGAGATGGTTCCTTGTGTATTATGTGAACTTCACCTCAGTTTTTTTGAAAGAGAGATTAGTGAGTCTGAAGCCCTGGTTTTATAGACGAAGCCACTGAGGCCCCAAGGGGGTCACGGCTGCACAGGTGTGAGTGTGAGGCTCTGGACGGTGGATGCCCTTGACTCACTGTTCCCTGCCCTCGTCTCACAGCCTGCTGAGGGATGCCCAAGAAGTTCCAGGGCGAGAACACCAAGTCGGCAGCGGCCCGGGCACGGAGGGCTGAGGCCAAGGCGGCAGCGGATGCCAAGAAACAGAAGGAGCTGGAAGATGCGTACTGGAAGGACGAGGACAAACACGTCATGAGGAAGGAGCAGCGCAAGGTGGGGGCCCGGGCGGAAGGCGGCGGGACGGACGTGGAGCGCGGCAGGGAGCGAGACTGGAGCAGAGGCAAGGGCTTGTGCAGGGTCCCGGAGGAGGCCGGGGTTTGGCACGTTTAGGGAATCACAAGCCCTCCATGGGTTAGTTTCTCTCCTTTATGTGATGCCAGGATTAGACAGGACTGGCAGTGCCTCACCCTTGAGCACGCAGAGGACGCCTGGCAGCAGCTGGAGACGGGTTTAGTTGTCACAGCGGGCATTCGGTGGGCCGAGCTACGGGAGGGTGCTCCACACCAGTGGTGCCGAGGCTGAGACACACTGATAGGTCCCGTTTCTGACCTGCTGACGCGGTTCTTCCAGGTGTTTATAAAATCACAAGAGGGCAGGGATGGTTGACTGTCCTCTGCTGGGCCCCAGTGCCTGGCACACAGTGGGTGCTTCATTGATGAAAGGTTCAGGGCTGATGCTGACTTGGTCCAGTAGGTGGCGCCAGAAACCATTCTAAGCCGCTTGTCCTCCTCGCCTGGGTGGGTCCCAGGATCCAGGACTAACAGGCTCTAGCTTTGCAGTGGTGACGCACTATCCGTGCGTGCGTGCCCAGTTCTGGGAGAGCCTGGGTGCTTTTGTGGCGTTTTCCCACTGTCTTTCTGTGTAGGGAAAGACGAGTCCTGCCTTGTTTTTAGCTGGAATTGAATATCACTGATTCCCTCCCCCCGCAATCACCCCGCCCCCATGCTACATTCTGAGTCCATGGACATCTTTCAATTTTCTTTTTCTTTTTTTTTGGGGGGGGTGTGTGGCTCACAGGATCTTAGTTGCCCTACCAACTCGTGCCTCCTGCAGTGGAAGTGCAGAGTCCCACTAAACTGCCAGGGGAGCCCCTGTCTTTTTTGACTGTCAACATTTTGACAACACAGGAAAGTTAAAACCCAAAAGAAAAACCAGCGTCTGCCAAGGATCTGTTATCTAGACAGAAAAGCCAGAGACCTTTCCACAGCCCCAGAGGCAGCAGCCCAGCCCAGCACAGGAGCCCTCCCCAGGCCTGCATCTTGGGCTTCCCATCCTCCAGGTGAGGAAACTGAGGCACAGACAAGGCAGGAAGCCCCAGGCACAGGGCTGTGAGTCTGCCTTCAGGTTTGCAGTGAGTGTCCTTGCCCCAGGGGTGTGGCCCAGGGAGCGTCTGCCTGCCCCATCACCTGTGTTGCACACCTGGAAGGACGCACAGGCGGAGACCAGAAAGGCAGTAGGGGCCAGACGGGCACTCAAGGCCACTTGACCTGTGGTTGTAGCAGAGGCCACCGAATGCGGACAGACCACAACTTAACCAAAACAGGCCACAGTTTGCCAGCCCCTGGTCTCTAGAACATTCCCAGGCCCCATGCCCCTCCCGGACAGTCCCCTCTCCTGTTTTTTTTTTTTTGCCACAGCAGCAAAAGTGCTGAATCCTAATAGTCCACTGGGGAACTCTCCCCCCTGAGTATTCTACATGGAGCCTCTGATGGTTCTTCTTCCCCACTGGCTGACTTTCTGGGTTCTGTTTATCCCTCTTCCTGCTGATGGGTGAGGGGGCCCACAGTCTACAGAGCACACCTGGTCCCTCTTTCTTACGTGACAGTTGCTTTAAAAAGATAGTTTCTATGAAAAGAAAATCCGTGTTTGTTCTAAAGCACTAAAAAAAGCAGCAACCCCCACTCCCCCCCCTCCCCGCCACCATGTGACACCAAAGGCTCTTCTCACCCAGTGCCATACCCTAAAGGCCATGTCCTCAGTTAAGGGGGATCTTGCAGCCAGATTTCTCCCTGCTGCCAGGCATCGGCCTCAAGCTGGGCCGTAATTCATCGCCCCGCCCGGAGGGTAGCATTTTGTCTCCATTTGTTCCATATTAAGCAACTCGGCGATAAGCACGTGACTCTCTGGGTTCCATCTCGATTATTTATGAGGCTCATTTTTGATGGCTCCGGAATATTCCACCAGTGGCCTCATCCTTCACCCATCACCAGATGCTGCCAATTGTTAATTGCCCTTTGTAAAAAACTGCAAGTGACTTTTCCAGAAAAATTCTGCTGAATGTCATAGAGTGTAAATGCTTATGTTTCCTCCTCAGTCCCATGTCCCAAGAGACTCCTGGCCACAGTCTGCATGCCCTTCCTGGGTTCTTGGAGCCTTCTGGAATTCATTCATTCATTTGTCCAGCACACTTTGACTTAAGCACATACTGTGTGCTGGGCCAGGGCCTGCCTCTGGGATAAGCCAGATGATCGAAAGACTGGAAACAGGGATTTGTGGGACACAGGAAAGAGCCATGCGGTAGAGCAGGTGGATAGGGAGCCAGGAGCTCAGGGGGAGCCAGAGTTAACCAGGAGAGGAGGCTGGCAGTGGCGCTGCAAGGGGGGAGAACAGCTAGTGCAAAGGCCCTAAGGCAGGGTTGTGTTGTGGACAGGGTACACATGGGCTGTACATATACCACGCAGCGGTTCAGGAGCCTCACGGGGACCAGTGGGGAAACTGAGACTCAGAGCTCAATGGCCCTACCCTAGGCACCTGACCACAGATGTGGGAGCCCAGCAGCTGTGTCCAAACAGCCTTGACCTTTAAACCTTCCTCCTTTCCTATCAGTCAGGCAGGCTGGAGGTCAGAGGCCCAGTACGTGTCCTCAGGAACGCCTCTTCTGGGGCCCTTAGTCCTGTCACAGGGGCCGCTCCAAGCACACAGACCATCTCCAAGGCACGGAGGGCGGACGGCAGAGTTGCAGGCAGTGGGTGGGCAGGCGAGGATGCCTGCAGCACAGCGCTCTGGGGGGGTGCTGGGTGGGCGGCAGGAGACTATCTCAAGCCTGAGGCCCCACCGTACTACAAATGAAGCAGAACCTCCTGCTGTCCCCAGAGCAGTGGAGGGCCAGCAGCCAAGGACAAGTACTGTAGGCCACACGTCTCCTCGACCAGCTGGCATCAGAACCTTCCTGGGGAGCCAGCGTGGGAGCAGCCCCAGCCTCTGTGACGCTCAGCTGGGAACACTTCAGCAGTGCCTCCCCAAGGTCTGCTGGCCCATAAAAGAACCACTGCCCCAGCTGGCAGATGGGTTCAGACCCTCGAGTGGCTCCTGTTGCCTTCGGAATCCAGTACAAACCCTTCCCCATGCCCTTGAGGCTCCCCGTGGTCCCTCCTCTGCCCTCCCCACCTCTTCTCCCTTCACACTTCCCCTCCCCACTCTTAACTTCTGGCTGTCCCCGTCATGCTAGGTGGTTCCTGCCTCAGGACCTTTGGACCTGCCATTCCTCCCACTAAGGACCCTCCTCTTCCCCAGCCTAGGCATCACTTTTTCTTCTAGAGCCATCCACCCCATTGCTTTGGCTAAGGTTCCCACAGACATGTAGGATGGGAGCCCCCAGGTAGGCCCATGGTGCTCCCGTGTCCCCTACGACCAGCATGGTGTCTAACACACAGCAGAGTCTCCATCACATGGGTTGGGATGCGAACTGGACCCCATGCCACTGGGGCAGGATCCATGCCTGACTCTCCATCCCTCAGGAGGAGAAGGAGAAGCGGCGCCTGGAGCAGCTGGAGCGCAAGAAGGAGACGCAGCGGCTGCTGGAGGAGGAAGACTCGAAGCTCAAGGGTGGCAAGGCCCCCCGGGCGGCCGCCTCCAGCAAGGTCACCCGCGCCCAGATTGAGGAGACTCTCCGCCGAGACCATCAGCACAAGGAAAGCCCTGACCCAGGTGGGGCCTGGGCCCACGCTGGAGCTGCCCTTTTACCTGAGAAACGAGCGGCAGTGGGCGCACTCCCTGGACTGAGTCCAGAGGGCCTCCTCCTCACGTCCAGAGAAGCTGTGTGGGCTCTGCAAGGGTGGGGTCTCGGCAGGTCTGGCTCTGAACACAGATGGTATAGGCACGCACGTGTGTAATTACTTACGCCGCACCCGACCCTAGCTTGTCCTCTCCCGGGTCCCCAAGGCTGATGTGATGCCCTGAGGCGAGGAGACAGCAGCGGCTTAGGAGGCGTCCCCTGAGTTGGTGGGCTCCAGGGCAGTAAGTCGGGGGCTAAGGGGCAGGACTGGCCCACCCCGATAGGTGGGACTTGGGGAGGGGGTCGCGTTTCCATCCAATCCTCTGCCTGCCTCCCTTTCTCCCCTACTTGGTCCCCTCCGTTCTCTCTCATCTCCCTGGAACTCAGCATCCCTGCTCATGTCTCTGTTCCCCTGCCGCTCCTGCCCGCAGCCGAGAAAGCCAAAAGCCACTTGGAGGTGCCGCTGGAGGAGAACGTGAACCGCCGCGTGCTGGAGGAGGGCAGCGTGGAGGCGCGCACCATCGAGGACGCCATCGCTGTGCTCAGGTACCCGGCAGAGCCTAGGCCTTGGGGGCGGGGCTTGAACCTCGGGTGGGGCTAGGCCCGGGGGCGGGGCAGCCCCCGCCCCAGCCCCCGCCCCAGCCCCCCTGACGCCTGCGTCTTCACCAGCGTGACGGAGGAGGCGGTGGACAGACACCCGGAGCGCCGCATGCGGGCGGCCTTCACTGCCTTTGAGGAGGCGCAGCTGCCGCGGCTTAAGCAAGAAAATCCCAATATGCGGCTGTCGCAGCTGAAGCAGATGCTCAAAAAGGAGTGGCTGCGCTCACCGGATAATCCCATGAACCAGCGGGCGGTGCCCTTCAACACCCCCAAGTGAGCCTGGAACTGGAGGAGCCGCCCGCGCAGGCGGCCAGGGTCGCCATCCCACACGCCATCCCGCTGGGTCAGCTCCAAGGGCTACAGAGATATCTGGGGCCATGGCGTGTGTCCTAGGGGCTCGGTGGCATCACTGGCCACATCTCCCGCTACAGGGCCCCTGCTGCAGTGACACCCCTGCCCTTCCTGCGCGCGCCAGAATCCTGGGGCCGAGTGCCTAATAAAGGTGGCCGGTGAGGCAGAGTGTGCACTTGAAGTCTACGTGGGTATGGGTCGATGCATGGGGGGGGGGGGGGTGGAGGAGAGGAGAGCTGGAACGAGGGGGCCCCCAAAGCGCTCCTGTCCTAGCAGGCTAGGTGAGATAGTGTAGAGCAGACAGTGTTCTGCTTCTGCCTGGGCCAGTGGTCCAGTGAGAGGCCTATACCATTATCTCTTGGAAGCTTTGCTGGGTTGCTGCAAAGGGGTAGCTCAGAGAGGTTGAGGCACTGGCTTCAGGTCACACAGTACTGCAGAGATAGAACCAGAGGAGAGTTGGAGGTGAGTTGTTGGCATCCTCAGATTCTGGTCCTGAATCAGCAGCCAGGTCACATACTGTGTTGAGGTCAGGAGATGTAGGCTGCTCTGCTGTTATTCCAACACGGGAGGCATCTGGGTCAAGTCCTGGGCAGGCTTTCTGGTGGAGGGTTTCTTTAGAGCAGGCGTTTGTGGGAAATGAGTCAGATTCCATTGCAGAGGCAGGGCACTGGGCAGGCAAGGCCCTGGAAGCTGGAGTGGGCAGGTGGATCTGGGTAGGAATGAGTGTCCAGTTGGAGGCGGAAGGGCTGGGTGAGAGCTCAACTTGGTTTTGGCTTCCTAAGGCTTAGTTGACCTCAGGGAGCCAGTGGAGAGGAAGGACAGCTGGGAGATGGGCCCAAGTGTGTGGGGCGGGGCCCGAGTGTGTGGGGCAGGGTCCAGGCATTTACTATGTCGTTAGTATGGGCTTCCACCCAAGTGACTTCCTCTCTGCACCATTGGCCCCCATCCCCTCACCCTCCGCCACCCTCCAGCTCCAGCCCCATCATCTGCTTGTTCTCAGCTTCTCCAGCACAGCAGGCTTGTTACCCCTCATGGCCTACATGCATAGTTCTTCCTGCCAAGAATGCTTCATCTCCCAGACATCAGGTCTCAGATGCAGATCTTTATAGATGGCTCCATCTGTACCGGGTCATGGCTGAGCCAAAGGGAGCCGGGCTCTGCCCGGAAGTAGAGGGGTAAAAGGCTTCATGAGGGGAGGGCCTTGAAGTATGGGACTTCTCCACACTGACAAGGGGCAGAAAAGGCTGAAGAAACCACATGTGCAAAGGCCTGGAGGTCACAACTCCTACAGAGTTGTTATTGGTTAGTCAGTTAGTCATGTTTGACTCTTGCAACCCCCTGTGCTGTAACCCACCAGTCTTCTCTGTCCATGGGATTTCTCAGGCAAGAATACTGGAGTATCTTCCTGACCCAAGGATCGAACCTAGGTCTGCCTGCATTGGTAGGCGAGTTCTTTACCAACTGAGCCACAAGGGAAGTCCCTGTGATACCCATTTCCAGAGGGGAAAATTGAGACACAGGGCTTCCTAGTTCAACGGGGCCAGGGGTGGGGTGCCTTTAATGATCGAGTACAGCTGAAGTGCAGTATAGCAGGAGCCTGAAACAATAGCAGCTGACATAAAAACTAACCAACATACCTATTGAGCACTGGCTTAGTTTGGGGATTTCCTCAGGAGCCAACTCTTGAGGCAGGACTAGAGGCATGTGAGGGGTCCAGGAAGGACCTCAGGAAGATCCCACGGGGTTTGAGGGCAGGAGCTGTTCAGGGAGCAGAGTCTGGAGAGGAGCACTGAGGGTGGGGGGTGTTGGGGACTGGACCAGCTGTGAGAAACATCCTCTGGATGCTGGACCCTGGCCTAGCACATGATAAGGTTGCCGGGAGAAATATCAATAACCTCAGTTACGCAGGTGACACCCCCCTTATGGCAGAGAGCCAAGAGGAACTTTAGTTCCTCTTGATGAAAGTGAAAAAGAGTGAAAAACCTGGCTTAAAACTCAGCATTCAAAAAACGAAGATCATGGCATCCGACCCCATCACTTCATGGCAAATAGATGGGGATACAATGGAAACAGTGAGAAACTGCAGCCATGAAATTAAAAGACGCTTACTCCTTGGGAAAAACGCTATGACAAACCTAGACAGCATATTAAAAAGCAAGATATTACTTTGCCTACAAAGGTCTGTATGGTCAAAGCTATGGTTTTTCCAATAGTCACGTGTGGATGTGAGATTTGGAACATAACAAAGCCTGAGCACCGAAAAACTGATGGTTTTGAACTGTGGTGTTGGAGAAGACTCTTGAGAGTCCCTTGGACAGCAGGGAGATCAAACCAGTTCATCCTAAAGGAAATAAATCCGGAATAGTCATTAGAAGGACTGTTGCTGAAGCTGAAGCTCCAATACTTTGGCCACATGATGCAAAGAGCTGACTCATTGGAAAAGACTCTGATGCTGGGAAAGATTGAAGGCAGGAAGAGAAGGGGACAAGAGAGGATGAGATGGTTGGATGGCATCACCAACTCAATGGACACGAGTTTGAGCAAGGTCTGGGAGATGGTGATGGACAGGGAAGCCTGGCGTGCTTTAGTCCATTGGGTTGCAGAGTCAGACAACCATTTGTTGCGACTGAACAACAAATGTCATTTCACTGAGCCCTGGGGACAGCCCCCTGTTACACTGATCCTCTTTCTAGATGGAAAAAGAAAGGCGCCTGCCTGTGTCACATACTCAGAAAGCACTCAGTCAGCAGTGTGGAGGTGGGGCCCAGAATTAGGGCTCGAAGGTATCAACTGAGTAACAGAGAAGCTCAGATGGCTCCCCACAAAGGGAGGCCTCTGCCTCTTTACCTCTGGGGGCCTTAGATCAAGGCCTTAATGGGTCTGAGCCTGGTTCCTCCTATATAAAATAGGACTGAAAACAGTATCTAAGCCTGGGCCACCTCGAGAATCTAGGAGATGGTGCCTAGGAAGGGCAGATCCTGAAGAAGGCTTGGCAAAGGAGCCTCCTGCATGGCCAGGTTTGGGGTATTTGTTGTGGCCAGGAATTAGGGAAAGTCTGGAACCAGTGATGAGTAATCGGAGGGAAGAAGCAAGCCGAGCCTATAGGGCCTTGGATGCCAAGGGTGGGATGAATGGGGCTTTACCCCAGGGCGAAGGAGAGCCATAGTGATGTGTGAGCAGAGTAGAAAAAGTACCAGAGCTGTGCGTGGCAAGCTCTGCTGGGGACTTGTAGGCGAATGGCTCAGGACAGGAGCTAGGAGGACTGCCTTCATTCCGCAGACACAAAGACGGCGGTAACAAAGACTGTTTCAAACAAACTTCTATCTTCTGGTCCCACCCCCGCGGAATCCCGGGCTCGCGCATGCGCGCAGGCCACAGGGAATCCCCGGCTTCGCCGCAGTGCGCGGGAGGGGGCGTGAGACCGGAGTTCCGCGCGCTCCCAGCCCGCTCCACGCGTTGCCAGGACGACTGGGCGGGGCCGCGGGGACGCCGGACACTCACTGCGCCTGCGCGGGGGTTGTCACTACAGCGCCAGGGCTTTCCCGTAGCGCTCGAGTCGGGGAGGGAAAAGCCGCGCACGGCGCGCATGCGTCGACCCCTGCCCGACCCCCGCCCTGTGGGCCAGGGAATCCTCACCTGCCGCACTGCGCACTGGGGGCGGGGCGGGGAAACCGGCTCAAACTGGAGTGGGGTTTGCTGAGGCGTGGGCGGGGGAGGGAGCGAGCGTGGGGGCTTCCCCAGGTTCCCGCTCTCCCCGTCGCCTTGGCAACCCGGCGCGCTGGCCGCAGTGCGGGGGCGGCGGCAGCCTCGGGGAAACCGGGTGTTTCTGCGCCTGCGTGGGGCTCCGCGCCTGCGGCCGGGGTTCCCCTTCGTGCGCCTGGGGGGGATCGATGCGGGGGGCGGTGTGTGGGGATGGTTGGAGAAGGTGGGTGCCAGGGAAGAGAATGATCGCGGAGAGAGGGGCTGGGGAACGGGGGAGAATGGTGGTGGAAAGAGGAGGCGGAGTGGGTGCCTGAGAAGGTAGGGGGGCACGGGAAAGGGTAGAGGTGGTGGGGAGAGGGGTACTGGATGAGGTCGGAGGAGGGATTAATGAGGAAGATAGTAGAGGAAAGGGAACAACGGAGGAGAAGGGAGGAGGAACAGGGGGAGCAGCTAAAGGACATGGTCAGTATGAGGGGAACAAAGAGAAGCTTATGAAGGGAACACGGTAGGGTATAGGGGTGGCTACGGGGAGGGGACGAACACCTTCAAGGCACCACCCCAGCCGCCAACCTGCAAACCCCAGGTTTGCTGAGCCAGGAAATCTGGATCTAAGATTTCCAGATTTAGAAGAAGAAAAGGTACAGGACACACCAGTTGAACTTGACTTTCAGTTAAGCAATGGAATAATTTTTATTCTAAGTGTGGCCCATTCCGTGCACTGGTTTTACTAGCAGCTCTAATTTTGGTCGGACCACTTCCTCCTCCTCCCGGCCAATCCCATCCCCTGCCTGTCCCTTGAGCCTTTCTGAAAGCCCCTGGGACCTCTCAGATAGATGATTCCTTTGTTTCTTATCTCTCTGGTGCCCCACAGGCCTGCACACTGGTGCCCTCCCCTGCCATCTCCCATCCTGGCTTCGAACACCACCCTGAGGTGGAGTCCTAGCCAAGCAATACAATGAGCAAAGGCATGGCACCTCCACCGCCTTCTCTCTTTGTCTCTCTGGGTGGCTGTCTCTGTCTCTCTCAACTCCTAAAGCCCCTCCAAACTCTCTGCCATGGGCCTGATCCTGCTGAGATGATTTAATGTCTGCCTATCCCAGCTGCCATCACCTCCTTCTCCTGGAACCTCTAGGGCTCCTTACTCTCAAGCCTGAGACCCAGGACCCTCCTACACCAGGCTTCCCCTCAATCTCTGGGCACATAAGCATATAGTAGATACGTAGAAAATTTTTGCAGGGTAATTTTATGGAGGCAAGTCCTGGGGGTAGTATTTGATTCTTCAACACAGCTTCATTTTTCGTACCTTAGAGGCACACACACCCTGTCTGAGCTTTTGTACCCTCCAACAAAGTAATTTGCCTTTTATCCTCCTCCTTGGTTTTGAAAACAAGTAAGATGATAAAACATTATAGGAAAGCTAATAACAGAAAAGGTCAGTACCTGGCCCTAGGCTGCCCCTCGATGCCTCCCCCAATCCCCACTTCTCATCTTTGCCCTTCATATCTGTTTGCCATCCGAACACTCAGTTGTACCTCCTGCCTGGCTTCTGCCCAACAGGCCAAAAACTCGGTCTCATGGATCACTTTTCCCAGAGGCATGTTATTCTGGAAACCAGCAGTCCTCAGAAGGGAAACATTTGAGCCCTGACTATGTTTATAGTTTCAGTGTCCTAGGCAATACCCCTGCAGAATCAGATCCTGGATCTTTTGTGCCATGTCCTAGGGGTGCTTCCTGGGGGTGGGTCACTGGGCAGAGGATGATGCCATCCCTTTATTTGGAGCTGGGTAACTTCTGGGGTGGTCTTAGGTCAGAGTTGCACCTCTCCTCTCATCAGCCAGGCCCAGGTGGCACTGGGCCCCCCATTTTCCCCTTCCCCATTTCTGGGGAAGCCAAAGGTGAGTAAGTGACGACCGCTTCCACTAGGGATTGAGGACAGCAAACTAGGCTGATGTGCCCAGATAAGGAAGGCCTCTAGGCAGGAGGTGACATTGGACCGGGCTTCTGAAAGACAATAGGGGGTGAGGAGAGCTGGGAAAGGGTGATCCTGGCAGAAGGGGCAGCAGATGCAAAGGCCCCGAGGCTGGACAGGGTGGCAGCTGAAAAGCTGGGGTGAGACCAGACCACGTGGGCCTTGCAAGAGGGGAAGAACAAGGATCATCCTTTTGGTTCAGGGAGGAGGTGGCCGGTAATGTGGGGCAGGATGTGACCAGTCACATGGTTGACGATGGAATTATGTGGCTGCATCAGAGAAGGGACAGTGGGATGACACTGGGGATACATGAGCTGCGGGACTGAGGGGGCGTTCCGGGGCTTCTCCAGGGCAATGGTGGGGTTCAGGGGCGGGGGACACCCCAAATGATGCGTGTCCTGTCACCAGTTCTGGACTCTCACAGGGGCCTCAGCATCCTCCCACGCGCTGGAAGTCACCCCTGAGAAGTGCAGGGTGAGGCCCCTCCTCTGTGGAGTTCCCGCGGTTCCCGCAGCCCTCCCTCTCTCTGCCCACACAATGCAGACCCCGGAGGCCCCCCGCCGCTTTGTTCTCTTTCCCTCCACACATGGGCACGGTCACGCTGGCGGCTCCCTCTGAGCGCGGCTTACACACACATAATGGGAAGGGGGAAGAAAGCGTTCCCAGTCGCCTCCCCCTCCCCATTCGCCTCCGCGAGTCGCCTCCCCCAGCCCCTCCCGCACCGCGGGATCCCCGCCTCGGGACCCCTCCCGAGAGCACAGTACCTTTCACGAGACGCTCCCGGCCCGGAGAGGGGGAGGGGGGGGGTTGGAGAGGGAGGGCTATTTTTAGAATGAATGGAAGAAAAGGGGGGGGGGGACAGCGAAAAAAGGGATGTAGGCTCGTAGAAACCTTCTGGCTCCCGAGAGGAAATTCCCCACACCCCAGGCCCAGGTGGAAGGTGGGTGGGGGGTTCAGAGACGGGGCGGGCGGAGCTGCGGGGGCAGCGGGCGAAGACAGTGGTCTTTGGGAGGGCGCCACGCTTCCTGGAGGTAAGGGGAAAGTTGCAGGAGACCAGCAAAACGTAGCCGGCAGCCCTACAGATTCCCGAGAGCTGGAGGGACCCCAGAGGTGGGCACTGTCCAGTCCAGACCCTCCGGGAAACAAGACTCGGAGAGGGGCTTGCGTAGAGCCAAGGTCATCAGAGGACTGAGCCCTAGACTCAGTACCCCATCCTCTAGTGACCCAGACCTCGGTAGCCGCATTGTTCTCATTTGGCAGTGACCTTCACAAACCCTGCCATCCAGGCCTCTTCCTTTCACGTTCAGCGGGGTCCCGGCATCCTGCATTTAAGAGGGCTGGTTTCAGGGTATCACGACGCAACAGTAATACGGAGAAGTTTACTGTGGTTAGTTTTCTGGACATCCCGGGTCTCCCCTCCCTCGCTGGGACCTTCCAGCCCGGGCAGCATCACCAGCTGCCCCAAACCCCCGATTCCCCCTGGAGCCCCCGGGTCCCACTCAAGGTTCGTGGAGGGGGGGGGCGCTTAATAGCCTTCCTCTGTCGCCCTGGCCTCGGCTTCTTCCCCCGATCCCGGGAGCGGTCCCCGGGGATTGGGAGGGCGGGGACAGCTGTCTTCTGTGCTGCTGGGTCGCTGGACCCAGGCCAGGGGCTCCCCCCGCCCCGGGTCTCAGTTTCCCCACCTAAAAAATGAGCGCCGCGGGCCAGCGGCGGCAGAGGGTCCTCTCGGCTCTTGGAACCTGGTCGGAGATTTGCTGGCACGCCCCTGCGGGGAGGGGGCTTGCGCGAGACGGGGATTCCCGCCCCCCGCTTCTAGAGCAGCGTGGCGGGGGAGGGGGGCGCGCGGTGGCAGCCGCCGGTTGCCTCTCCCTCGGCGCGGTCTGCGCCCCCTCCCCGGGCGGCGGGGCGGGGCCCGGAACGGCGGGGAGGGGGTCAGCTCTGCGGCGGCGCGCACACTCCCTCCCGGCTCACACGCCCTTGCCCGGCCGGGCACTTGTCTTCGCGCTCGGGCCAGGCGCTGGGGCTCCAGCTGCCGCGGCCGACTCCGGCCGGTGAGTAGGCAGTAGAGGGGTGGGTTACAGGGTGGAGGTCTCCGCGGCGCTCGCCGTCTCCTCGGTGGGAGTCTCGGTCAGGGTTTGCCCGACTCGGAGAATTCAAAGCAGGAGCTGCGGAAGGGAAGGAAACCCCCTTCCATCCCTCTCGCCACTCAATACCAAGCCCCGAGTCAGCTCCAGGGCCCCCGACCCTGGAGAAGGGGGCTTCCGCTCCCGGAATTTGGGATGCGGAGACATCCTCCCACGGAGGTGAGGGTGGAGACATGCGGACCCTCCTGCGCGGCCCTCAGTGTGCTGGGGAGGGGGAGGACTGGTCCCAGTGCCCCCTCCCCACTTCCTCCCCCTCCCCCTGGTCTTCCTCTCCCAGTCTGTGGCAGGGATTCCCCTGGCCGGCCTTGCGGCGGAGTAGAAGGAAACCCCCACCTGCCAGCCTACTGTGCGTTTGAGCGCCTGCTTTTTGGAGCTCGAGACTCTTCTCTCTTCTTCTCTGACCCCCACCCCCACGGACAGAGAGAGAGGCCCAGAGAGGGTTAGCACTTAGCCAAGGTCACGCAGCTGGGCAGGAGCGGAGCGGGGGTTTATGGCTCACTAACCTCAGAAGCCAGCGGGTGGTGTCAGCTCTGGGGTCCTCCACTCCCTGCGTTTAACCACAGGTGTGAGGGCCTCCCTAGGGGCCTTGGAAAGGGAGGAGGGTTTCTGTGATTCTCGCCAATCTCTCTGCCCTGCCAGAGGCCCCATGGGACTGAATGGAGAACCCCCCCACCTCCCCACCCTACACCCCCGACCTGGCTCCTTCCTTTTGGCTTCCAGGTCTTTCATGCCTCCTAGCCCCACTCCCCAAGCCAGCCCAAGACCTGGGAGGAAACCCCTGGGGGTGGGGGGAATTCCAGATGGGCAAGCCAAGCATTGTGAGCCTATAGGATAATTTCCACTCTGATCACTCACCCGCTATTGATCTTCTACAATTCTCTGCCCTCCGAAGGGCCAGGGTCAACTTCAAAAGGTCCCCTGGCTAGAACAGGCAGCACCAGAGCCACGAGCCTGGCCGTGAGCCCCCACCCCAGACCTCTGGCGAAAGAAAGGGCGGCTGTGATGTTCACGGCTGGCTGAGTTTTCCCTTCAGTCCTGTTCTGAGGTCTCCCCCAACCCTGCGGCACCGTGGGACCATCATGTGTCCCCTTCTGCCCTCTCCTCCAGGGCGCGAGGAGGCTACTGTGCTCACATGGGGCTTCTGGAGACAGCGAACTCCGTGAGGGAGCCTCAGTCCCCAGGGCAGCTGCAGACCTGGGAGAATTAAGGGGCAGCCAAGAATAGAGCTGGTCAAGCTGGGGATTCCTTGACTCCTTTATCCTCACAGGCGCCCATGTCAGCCTCACCCACCCAGCTCTTCCTGTGGTGAAGGAATTGGTGGGGGTGCAGTGGGGGGGGGCACGGGAGAGGAAGATAGGGACCCGCACAAGGAAAGGGTGTCAGGGGAAGGAGGGGGCCTCCAGGGAGAGGGGGTCTAGTGTGGGGGGTGTATCTACAGCGGTTCAAAGAAGGGTCCGCAGAGGGAAACAGGCCCCCACCTGGACAGACAGCGCCACTCCTGATCACAGGTTTCCCTGAAGGTTTTCCTTACACGGTAAAACTCAGCTTGTCAGAGCACAGATCTGTTCTAGAGACCATTGCAGTCTGGGGGCCTCCTGGGACCCTGGCTCCACCCCACAACCCATGTCTGGTCCTTATAGGGCGGGGAGGGGGGCGGGGAGAAAAGTGGCCACAGCCCTCTGCCAGCCAAGTGGTAGCCCAGTGGGACTAAAGCAGACAGCTCCTTTCATCGTGTCTCATCAGGAAGACCCCTGCACTCCAGGGTGAGTGGATCGCAAACTCAGGTCACCTTTGGGAGTAGGGGGGTCGGTCAGGGGTTGGATAGAAAAAATGATGACTTCAAAGTGCCAACCTTTGAAATAATACTACTAATATGATGATAATAATAATTATTGTCATGACTGTGTGTTCTGGAGTCCTCTCTGGAGAGTCAGTGTCCACTTTCTCAGGTCACTGGTGGGGGGAACCTGCTCAGAGAGGCTGAGTGATCCACCTGCAGCCACACAGCCAGAAGGAGGGAGTTGAACTGAGTTGGAGTAGCTCTAAGACCCCCGTAGTTTCCACCACCCAGATCCTGTGACCTCACTCCCTAGAGACAACCCTCAGGGAGCAGCTCTTCTGATCCGTTTTTCTCCTGTGAATATTGACTGACATTCTGGGCTTGGCAGTGAGCTGCCTGTATGGAAGGGACCAGGTGCCAGTGTCGAATGTGTGGGGTCATTCGTCAGTCAACAAAGACTAAGCAGTTATGGTATGCCAGGCCCAGGGCTGGGCACTGGGAACACAGTGAGGAAACTAAAACAGAGATGTGTTAGAGAATGACTGAGGGGTAGGAGAGGCTTCTGCAGTTGGGCCTCTCCAGGGAGCTGACCATGAGCTGAGCCACAAGAGAGGAGGTGTAGCCAATCAGGCAAGAGCTAGGAAAGCAGCATACCAGGCAGAGGGAACAGGACGTGCAAAGGTCCTGAGGCAGAAACGAGCTTGGCATGTTTGAGGAACAGTGAGGAGACTGGCGTGGCTGGAACAGAATAAGCAAGCGAGAGAGAGGAGGAGGAGAGTGGGGGTTTCTGCAGGCAGGGGCTGTGGCGAAGGAGTGGACTGAAGAACAGTGGGGAGCTGTGGACGGTGTGTGAGCTGGGGAGAGATATATTATGATTTATGATTTTCAAAAGCCCCTGTGGCTGCCGTGGAGAACAAGGACTACTGGGGCAGGAGTGGAAGTGATAGAAGGCCAGAAGGGAGGCCAAAAGGGCATCTGAGTAGTCAGTTCGGCTGGTACCAGGTTGGGGCTGCAGGGATGCAGAAAAGTGGGCAGATTCTGGACTGAACTGGGCATGGAGGATTAACTCTTTGGGGCCAATTTTCTGCCTGATGCTGAGGGGCCACGGGGAGGGAAGGAGGGATTCATTGTGCCTGGGGAAACTCTAGGAAGGCATCCTGGAGGAAGTGTGCTTGCTCTTTGAGCTGGTCTTTTTTTTTTTTTTTAATTTATTTGTCTGTGCCAGGTCTTAGTTGCGGCACTTGGGATTGTGTTGTTCTCTGTTGTGGCATGTAAACTCGTAGCATGTGGGATCTAGTTCCCTGACCAGAGATCAGACTCGGGCCGCCTGCAGTAGGATTGAGGACTCTTAGCCCCTGCACCACCAGGGAAGTCCCTGTTGTTGTTCAGTCGCTTGGTCATGTCTGACTCTTTGCAACCCAGTGGACTGCAGCATGCCAGGCTTGCCTGTCCTTCGCTGTCTCCTGGAGTTTGCTCAAACTCATGTCCATTAAGTCGACGATGCCATCCAACGAGCTCATCCCCTGTTGCCCCTTCTCCTCCTGCCCTCAGTCTTTCCCAGCGCTGGACTACCAGGGGAATCCCTGAGTTGGGTCTTGAAGGGAGTTTACCAATGGCCAGCTGGAGCCATGCTGGGCAGCTAATCATACAGATGCTGTGAGGGCCACATGGACCCGCTGAGCACTCAGAATTAGCAGCAGCATTATCATATTTTAGCAAGCAAAGATCCCTTCTGGGACCTGGCAGAGACTAGCCTGGAGCCCAAGAGGCCAGGAAGGAGCTTTTGAAATGGTCCAGATCAGGACTTCCCTGGTCATCCAGTGGTTAAGACTCCAAGCTTCCACTGCAAGGACACAGGTTTGCGCCATGGTTGAGAACTAAGATCCTGCATGCTGAGAGGTGTGCTCCCCCCCCGCAAAAAAAAAGGCCAGGTCATGATCAGGCCAATAGCAATGGGGAACATCCAGGCAGCCATCACAGTGTTTGTGGCACATTTAATTGGGATTAGCTCCCTGACCCTTCCCGTTGCCCTTGGAGGGTCCTCATTGCCCTGTTCAGGAAACTGAGGCTCAGAGAGGGACGGCCCCTTGTCCATGACCACGGCAAGAGTTTTTGGGGGCAGCCGTAACAAATGTCTACAACCATGGTTGGCTTAAAACAACAGAAATGTATTCTGTCGCATTTTGGAGGCCAGAGGTCTGAAATCCAGGCATGGTAGGGCCACATTCCCTCTGGAGGCTCCCGGAGAGGTCTCTTCCAGCCTCTGGTGGCTCCAGATATTCCATCGATTGTGGCTGTCTCACTCCAGTCTCTGTCTTCACGTAGCCTTCTGCCCTGTGTGCATGTCTGTATTTTCACGTGGTCTTATAAGAACACCAGTCTTATAGGTGCCCTCCAGATTGGCGCCCACCCTAATGCAGTATGTGAAAGTGAAAAGTGTAGTCGCTCAGTCGTGTCCAATTCTTTGCAACCCCATGGACTAATGTAGCCCACCAGGCTCCTCTGTTCATGGAATTCTCCAGGCAAGAATACTGTAGTGGGTAGCCATTCCCCTTTCCAGGAGGATCTTCCCGACCCAGGAATTGAACCCTGGGCTCCCCCATTGCGGCCAGATTCTTTATTGTCTGAGCCAATAAAATTAAGACCTCAATGTGATCAAAAAAGGTCCCGTTCTGACGTCCTGGATGAGCTAGAATTAGGGGGAGGGATACTGTTCAAATCAGAAGAGCCACACAGCGGGGCACCATACTTCAGAATCAAGCCTTGTGCCGAGGCAGGGGCTGTAGGAATGGGAACAGAGGGGTGGGCTGGAATTCAGAAGTGATCATGGACTGGTCTGTCAGATGTGGGGGACTCTGGGGAGGAAGAGTTAGTCTGGAGCCTTCGAGCCCTTGGAGCCTGAGAGTGGCAAGGGCGGGAGGGCAAGCTAGAGTCTGGAGCAAGGATGCAGCTACCAGCTGAATGAGCAAGACAGCCCCAGGGCAGGTCCCCTGGTGGATATGGAGGGTCTCCCTGCTGCTCATGGGAACTCTGTGCTAGTAACAGAGCCTTCTCTGCCTTCGAGCCACCCCCAGGCTTCCATCTCCTCCTCCAGAGTAGGGACCAAGGGCTCCTCAGTGGGCTGCCCGTGGTAAGTAACAGAGAGGCCAGGCACAGTCCCTTCCCACCCCTCCCTGGCCTCATTTCCCCTGTGAGCCATCTGCAAGCACCAGTTGTATTTATTGATTGATTCAATATCTTATCTTGCCCACTGGCCTGAAACCCTGCGTTTGGGGGATTTGAGGTGTCTTCATCATCCCAGTAGCCCTGAAGACAGGAGGTGCTCGGTAAATGCTGATAGAATTAATGAAGCTTCTGGGGGGGGGGTGTCCCTGAATACTGAAAAACCCAGGAACAAACCCTCTGGAATGCCTTCCCCCCAGTCCCCACGGTTGCCAGGACACTAGGGGGCTAAACCCTTCATGACTTCCGCTCTGCTCAGAGTCCTGCACACAGCCCCGAGAGTGGGACCCCTGCTTGCCTCTGTGACACCCCCCCCCGACTTGCTCCTTCACTCTAGCCCCACCAGTCTCCCTTCTCTTCCCCCATCACATCCTTCTCAGTGGTCTCACCTCAATGCCTTTGCCCTTGCAGTGCCTTCCTCTGGGTGTACCCTTCTCCAGCTTTTCTAGGGCTGGCTTCTTGGCCCGCCTTCAAATGTTCCTTCTTCCAAGAGGCCACCCCGGAACACCCTAGTTAAAGGCTCCCACCTCCGTTCTCGTGTTCTCAGCTTCACTGGATTCTTTTCCAATGCCTTTTTTTTTTTTTTTTTTGAAGCTATTTTTCTTTTTTTTAAGTTAATTTATTTGGCTGTGCTGGGTCTTAGGTGTGGCACATGGGATCTTCAGTCTTCATTGCAGCATGCGGAATGTTTAGTTGGGGCATGCAGGGTCTTTTAGTTGTGCCATGTGAATCTAGTTCCCTGACCAGGGATCAAACCCTGGTCCCCTGCACTGGGAGCTTGAAGTCTTAACCACTGGACCACCAGGGAAGTCCCTCCCATGCTTTTGTGTGGAAGCCTTACTTGCCCTTTACTAGTAAAGGTTGCTCTCTTCCTCGAGATCAGCTCCAAGAGGGGAAGATTTATACCTGTCTCAGACTCTGCATCCGCTGCGCCACACTTGGAGAAGAAACTCGGTGGATGTGTGAATTAATGAGTGAATGTGTGGATAAATGAATGAATGAGAGAGTGAGTGAATACCTTCCCCACTCTGCCATTCCCACACTCACAGGGGAGTCAGGGTCCCGCCTCCTTTGAGGCAGTCATTGGTTAGACCCAGTATGGGTCTGAGACTTCTGTGAATTTGCAGCTTGGGGGCAGGATGGAAAGGTGGCCAGTCTGTCCCAGCTCAGGCCATTGCCTCTGCCTCTGGGTGCTTCAGTTCCTGTGAGGTTCTCCCAGGTCGCCTGCACCCAGACCCACAGCCACTGCCCTGAACTTGTGGTCCACCCCTCAGGGCCCTGGGAGAGGGGCTTCTTGTTTAGCCTCTATCCCCCTTACCAGTCTGTAGGTCATTTCCTGGGGCCTGAGTCCTGAGGGTCTCCCAGCTGAAGTTCATGTGCATGCTCTCTGAGTCCCTACCAGCTAACTGTGGGCTGCAGAGAAGCTCTGGAATGGAAACTCAGGTATATCCCACTCAGTGTGTGCTAAGTTGCTTCAGTTGTGTCGGACTCTTTGTGACCCCCACCCCCACCCCAGTCTGTAGCCTGCCAGGCTCTCTGCCCATGGGATTCTCCAGGCAAGAATACTGGAGTGGGTTGCCATGCCCTCCTCCAGGGGATCTGCCCAACCCAGGGGTTGAACATGCATCTTATATCTCCTGCACTGGCAGGCAGATTCTTTGCCACTAGTGTCACCTGGGAAGCCCAGAGCACTGCCTTTATTCACCTCTGACCTCTGTCCACCAATGCCAGCCTTGTCTCAGAGGGATGAGATTCAAGCAGACAACAGGGCCAACTTGGGTAGGAGGTGATCGGTCACCAGATCGACTGTCCTAAATGCAGCTCCGTGAAAGAATTTCCTGATCTCTTGGGGCATGCGAGCCCAAAGGAGAGATAGGGATCTTTCTAGAGAGAGAGAGATGGTAAATACGGAGCCTGCAGGGTCTGGTAGGATGGGAGGAGTGGACAGGCCTCTGCGGGCTGTGGTGGATGCTCCTGTGAATTTCTGGTTGTTTATACAGGGGACTTGAATTCAGAAAGCACTGGATGCTGCACCACTTCCCAGGTGGTGCAGCGATAAGAAGCCACCTGCCAGTGCAGGAGACCCGGGTTTGATCCCTGGGTGGGGAAGATCCCCTGGAGTAGGAAATGGCAACCGACTCCACTATTCTTGCCTGGAGAATCCTGTGGACAGAGGATCCTTGTGCGCTATAGTCTGGGGGTGACAAAAGAGTTGGACACGACTCAGCAGACACGCACAGTGCTACAGGGGCATGACAGCAGTCTGTGCAAGCCTGGGCCCATCCGTAGGCACGACGAGAATGCTTTTTGTGGGGCAGGGACCCATACGGGGGCAGGCACAGGCTGTCAGGGGCCACGACGTTGAATGCAACACAGGGATGTGTGCCAGACCCTGAGGGAGATGTGGGTGGCTCCATCACTGTTGTGCTTCAGAAAGAGGCCCCAGTGGCTCAGGCAAGGGAACAGCAAGTGCAAAGGCCTGGATTGAGCTAAGGGGAGTCTGAGGAGGCCTGGGAAGTGGATGGAGGGATGCAGGATGAAGCATCTTTGAGAATGCATCCCCTTAACGGTTCCCAAACCCTACTCCTGGAGCCCCTATGGACACAACAGGGCATGGGGGTCCCCAGGCCTCCACTTCCAAACTAGCATAGACCATGGCTAGGCCTTCCTTAGGGTGCTCCCAGCAGGCTGGGATAAAGGACAGGCTCTGGAGACGAGGGACCAGGAGTCCCATCTGCTGCCTTCCCACCCATCACCTGGCTCCGCTCACCCTCACCACCATCACTGACCCATGGGACTACCCCTGCCCAAGCCACTGTCCGCTCACTCATTCATTCAGCCCAGCTATTTTCTGGGCACCGCAGAAAGAACAGACAGATGCCCCAAAGCAGTGGTGAGCAGTCAGATGTTTCTGACCTGGCCCAAAGCTCAAGGCCAGGAGGAAAATAGATGGGGGACTGGGAGAGAGACGGGGGAACTGCTGCCCCCAGGAGCCCTCAGGCTGGGGAGGACAGAGCCAGGTTCAGTCACCCAGCTGACAGGGTGGGGATAGGGCAAGGCTGAGGTGGTGAGGCTGCCTGAGAATGGAGGAGGTAAGGGCTCTCCACCTTCCAGTCCCCAAGGCTCCTCTGAGCTTCCATGAACATTGAATAAGTGTTGCCCAAGGTCATCCTCAGTACCAGGGGAAAGGGGCACCATTTGGGGGACCAAAAAATAATCTCCTGTTGGCCCGCCATCCTGGCATTGGTTTGGGGAGTTTAGGACTGGGTGAGGGGGTTAAATCTGAGTGCATTCTCTCCTCTCAAAGAAGATGGCCTTTGCCCCAGCAAGCACCCCCCACCCCCAGCCCTGAAAGCCCCCACACCCAGCTCCAAGGCACTTTCTACTTGCCATCATTTTGTTTCCCCACCCCAAGACCCCGCCCCCCCCCACACACACACACAGAGCGGAAGTTTGACGAGGTCATTTCAGGAGGGAGGTGGCCAGTCACTTGGCAAAGTTGTCACCTCTGCAAGTGCGTGCTGTGATCAGCCCCCTGGTGCGCAAATGTTGAGAGGTGGCTGGAGTTTGGGGACCTGATTTTGGAAAACGGGTGGCTAGGAGTTCTCGAGGACGAGAGTTTTCGCTTTGCCATGGTACTCTCTACAACGCGCGGGGCAGGAGGGTGAATTTGAGGACCAGCCGCGCGCTGAGGGGCGAAGGGGGCACCGGGGAATGAGGGATCTTTAAATGGAGGCGGGGCTTGCGGGGTCGCCGGGGGCGGTGCCAACCCGGGCTCGACCAATCGGCCGCGCCGCTGGCGTCGCACCGCCCCCTCCTCTCCCGGCCCGGGCGGGAGCTCGCCCCCCTGGCCGGGCCCGTGTACAGGGCGGCGGGGGATGCGAGCTCTGCCGCTGCCCCCGGCCCCACAGCCCCGGGGCCTCGCGCCCGCCCGCTGCTGCCCGCCCCGTCCGCAACCCCGGCCCCGGTTCCGGCCCCGACCGGGGGGTCCGTGGCCGCGTGGGTCCTTCTCCCTTCCAGCCTCGTCCGCCCGCCCGAGCCGCGTCCCGCAGGTACTGAGTGGTATGGGCAGGGGTATCCAGGGAGACATGTCCCGGAGTGAGATGCCGTTTGGGGTAGCGGCCAGGAGGGAGGATTTCCGTGGGGTCCGCAACCGAGAGGACAGCGCAGTGGGGAAATGTGTGTATGTGCACCGCCCGAGTGAGTCGATTCGCGGATCCCCATCCTGGAGGGGGAGGGTACTGGGTTCACTTTGGCGGGGGCAGAGCAGTGAGTCTCCAAACTCCATAGATACGGTGGGGGAGCTCTCGGACTGGAGGCAGTGACCCAGGACTGACTTGGGAATGGGAGGAACGAGACCCTCACCACTGGCCCTTGTGTCCAGCCGTTAGGGGCAGCATGGCAGGGTTCGTAAAACGGGTCCCCTAGCTCTCCCAGGACAGAGGTCGGGTACCCAGCACAGCGCACTGTTCTGGCTGTCCTGGAGGGTGGGGCCTCAGATGTGAGTGCTGGAGGCTGGGGGTGCGCCAGAGATGCTGATGGAGACGCATCAGAGTGGAGGGCACTGGGGAGAGCAGGCTAGGGCAGGCTAACTGCACCCTGATGGGTGGTGAAGGGCGGAATGCCTAAGGGATGGGGCAGTCAGCCAGCGACTTGCTGCACCCACTCTCCAACAGCCCGGAGGGTGGGAGGACAAATGGATCCTGTCCGCCCGGCAGAGCTAGGGCCTGAAGAGTAATGGTGGAGGAGTGTCTTGGGGTCCTTCCCTACGCTCCACAGGGACGCACAGCCCACAACTTGCCCACAAAACCTACAAGATTCTGCCATGTGCCGCTCTTGTCCACAGTTCCTGGGAGCAGTGAGGTGGGCGTTTTGCCCCAGGGAGGCTCTGCCTTTGAGCGTAATGGGCAGGGGGAACTTTCTCCCGGTCCAGCTCTGAAGGACAGATTGCAGAATTGGGCAGTGGCATCACAGCGTACCCATGACTGTGTGCTAGGCATTTTCCACGTGAGATCTCATTTCTTTCCGGTCACCGACCCTGCTGGGTTGGCACTAAGATGCCCCGTTACTAAAGAAGTAGCTGAGGAAGTGTCAGTGACCTCGTCCTGGCTGGAACACCCAAAGGTCCCTCTGTAATCAACCCATCATTTGTAAAAGAGCTCACTCGAGGGCCTTTGCTGTCTGATCATTTTCTTTCTCTTCCTGTTGGGTGGGAAAGTTCAGAGGAGCTGGCCTCCTTGGTCTCTGCTGCCTGCACACTTTCTTCCCTGCTTCAAGAGCCTTCCTGGGTTCCCCCTGCCCTGCTTGGCCTACAGGTTTCCCATAGCATCTCTTGAAATGGTGCAGAAGGCAGGGTCTGCTCATCTCCTCACCCCAGCATTCAGGGAACAGAGGTCTTGTGCCCCAGACATGTGAGACACTTGTAGCAATTCCAGGAACCTTCAAAACCAAATACAGCCCACAGGGTGTTTCTCCCTTTTTAGAAGTGCTTGAAGAACTCGGGGCCTTCACCCAGAAAAACACACCCTTTCGTGGACATCGAAACCTTGGTTGGGGTTTTATAGGAGTTTCTGGTTCCTTGGGAAAACTCTGAGGATCCCGGGGACCCCACCTTTAGGCTCAGGTTGCAATGAGGGAGGGGAAGGTGAACCTGGGGAGGAGTGGGGTCTCTTGTCCCCAAGGCCCTCTGGTCCCACCCAGTCTTTAGATTATGGGCTGGCCCCTTCTTCCGTGAGATCTCAGGCAGGCCTCTCAGTCCTTCCGCTTCCTATGAGGTCATGGGAGGTGTCAGACAGCCACCACTCCTGTGCCCTGAGCTCTGTGATACCTCAAGGGCTGCACCAGACTGGCTCCCTTTCCGAACAGTCGCTGGTCAAGAGGGATCAAGGCAGATCCTGCCACCCCCAGACTGCACTAACTTAGCCCTCTTCCTGGCTGTGTGACCTCAGGCAACATGCTGAACCTCTCTGAGTCTCGTCTCCCATCTGTAAAATGTGAGTAAGAATGCCACTTGCCTCGCTGAGTAGCCATAGGGATTAAATACAGTAATTCTGACCAAGGTCTTGGTCCGCCTGGAAAATCCCATGAATGGAGCCTGGCGGGCTACAGTCCATGGGGTCGCAAAAGAGACACGATTGAGCGACTGAGTAACAAATAACTGCATTAATGTGATGGGCCCTAGGAAGGCCCTCCAGGCCTCCGCCCTCCTGGAAGTCACCTGCTGCCTATCCGCATGCCCCACCCCACTCCCTCTCTGCCCAGGGCATGTCAGGACGCGGCCGCCAGGCAAGGAGGAGCATGGCCGCCGCGTGGCTGAATTTGGCCTGTGTGTTAGGTGGCTGAGTCACATCCCCAAATCGCATCTTCATCGGTGCATTTCAGAAGGTCGTTTGCAGCGCCCCCACCCCCTCCCAGTCCTGTCTGCCAGGCCATCCCCTCTTCTGCCTGCTCTCCCCAAGCCCTGGGCAGAGACCCTTCTGCACCTTCAGGAGGGAAGGTGGGAGGACTGTGTGGGTCTCCTTGTCTCTTGGGGCAGAGCAGGGCTGGGGCTGTGTGTGTGTCCCAGGGCAGGCTCTTAGTCCCACCTAGCAGCTCACAGCCCTTCAGGTGGCTAGCAGGGACCATAGCCCCAGAAGAAGTGGCGCCTGACTGCTTGTGAAGACAAGGAGAGAGATCAGGGCCAAGATCAGCCTTAGAATCTGTGAAGTGCTGGGCCTGCAGGCGATCAGCCCATACAAACTGTAATGTCCTGGGCCCACGGGGGGTCAGCTCTTATAAACTGTGAAGCGTCAGGTTGCAGGTGGCCACAGCCTGGTTGGTAGGATGGATGGAGTGGGACGTGTCCTAAGACTCATGTTTCTGGTGTTCTTCCTGGGTGCTGGTACCCTCGTCTGGGGACATGTAGTGAGTGGGACAGACACTGGCGGCGAGGTGGACATGGACACAGGCAGTCCTGCAGTGCGTGCCCTGGTTGGTGCCCTGGCCAAGGTCACCCGCGTCTTGCCTGGCAACCTTGCTCATCGTGGTGTGTCTTGGTGTGACACTGTCTGAGTCTCTCACCCCCAGGAACGTGGTTTCAGGGCCACGGAGGTGTCTTGTCCCTGCATGCAGCCCCCTCTCCCAAGCCCCCAGCACATGCCAGCTTAGCCTTTTCCAAGAAGACAATACTTGGACCCACAGCCCACTGCCGCCTGGCTTCTTGGGAGAATCCCACAAGGCAGCCTGATGCAGGATCTGCCTTGTAAGGAGATGGATCCTTCATTGCATAGTGAAGGGAAACTGGTGCCTCAGTTTCCCCATCTGTACAACAGGCCAAATCCTAGGACCCCTCTTTTGGGGATGTTGTGAGAATTAAGGAGAAAACGCTACGTGAAGGACAGAGCCCGGCATGGAGTGGGTGTTCAGTAAACACAGGCTGTGGTGGCAGCTGGGGTGCCTGTGGGGGTGAGGAGTGAGAGAGTGGGCTGGAGTGGGTGGAGCAGTGGAGGGTCTGGCAAGATTGGACTCCAGGCAGGCTCATCCTGTGCATGTCACCGTCTTCAAGGTCCTTGCTCCTGCCCGTGACACGCGGGACCTGGCCCCAGGCAGGCGCAGAATCTGAGGATGTCAGAGCGTATCAGCCTGTCTGCTTCTCCGTAGCCAGTTTCCTTTGCAGGGAAACTGAGTCTGGCCCAAGGTCGCAGGACCAGACCAAGGTGCTGTAGAATCAGTGCTGGGGTCTTTTTGTCTTTTGGCTGCATCACATGGCTCACAAGGTTTTTAGTTCCCCAGCCAGGGATTGAACCCGTTCCTCAGCAGTGAGAGCACAGAGCCCTAACTCCCGGACCCCCATGGGGTTCCCTGGGATCTTTTTCTTTTTAAATTTTATGTCTTTGTTTTTAGCCACACTTTGGCTTGTGGGGTCTTAGTTCCCTGACCAGGGATTGAACCCAGGCCCTCAGCTGTGAAAGCACAGAGTCCTAACCACTGGACTGCCAGGGCATTCCTCAATTCTGGGATCTTAGAATTAAACCCTGGATTGTTCCTTTGGTCCTGGAATCCAGGCAGGAGGGAGCTGAGGGTCTCACAGCCATAGTCACGGTCCCTAATATCTCCCTGGCGTACCTTTGTAAGTATGTTCAGGCCTTTGGACAACTCTCCGTGGTGGTGGTGGGGAATTGGAGGCTCAGTAGAGTGATATTAATTTGTCCAAGACTCCAGAAGTCAGGAGTCAAGTCTGGGTTGGAACTGCCTCGTGACGGCTCACTGGTTGTTGTTCAGCCGCTAAGTCGTATCCGACTCTTTGCAACCACATGGACTGCAGCACTCCAGGCTTCCCTGTCCTCCACTATCCCCCGGAGTTTCTCTAAACTCATGTCTGTTGAGTCAGTAATGCCATCCAGCCATTTCATCCTCTGTTGCCCCTGCTTCTCCTCCTGCCTTCAGTCTTTCCCAGCATCAGGGTCTTTCCCAGTGAGTTGGCTCTTCTCATCAGGTGGCCAAGGTATTGGACCTTCAGCTTCAGCATCAGTCCTTCCAATGAATATTCAAGATTGGTTTCCTTTATGATTGACTGGTTTGATCTCCTTGCTGTCAAAGGGACTCTCAAGAATCTTCTCCAGCCCCACAACTCAAAAGCATCAATTCTTCAATGCTCAGCCTTCTTTATGGTCCAACTCTCACATCCCTACATGACTACTGGAAAAACCATAGCTGTGACTCTATGAACCTTTGTCAGCAAAGTAATGTCTCTGCTTTTTAATACACTGTTTTGGTTTGTGTCTTTTAATTTCATGGCTTCAGTCACCATTCACAGTGCTTTTGGAGCCCAAGAAAATATTAATAAAATATGTCACTGTTTACACATTTTCCCCTTCTATTTGCCTTGAAGTGATGGGACCAGTTGCCATGATCTTAGTTTTTTGAATCTTTAGTTTCAAGTCAGCTTTTTCACTCCTTTTTCACCTTCATCAAGAGGCTTTACAGTTCCTCTTCACTTTCTGCCGTTAGTGGTATCATCTGCATACCTGAGGTTGTCAATATTTCTCCTGGCAATCTTGATTCCAGCTTGGGAGTCATCCAGTCCAACATTTCTCATGATGTACTCTGCATGTAAGTTAAATAAGCCCGGTGACAATATACAGCCTTGATGTACTCTCCCAATTTCAAACCAGTCCATGTCTGGTTCTAACTGTTGCTTCTTGACCTGCATACAGGTTTCTCAGGAGACAGGTAAGCTAAGGTAAAGTGGTCTTACCTTAAGACCACCTTAAAGTGCTTCCAGACCGCTCATTTAGGTGGCCTCTAATCCTCCCAGGTAAACCAGCCAGCAGAATTCCATCTTGAGGCTTTCAGAGGTGTTTGCTGAGTGTCGCCTGTGTTTATTGCTCTAGGTGTTTATTGCTTTTAGCATCCATTGCTTTAGGTACTTGGAAACAGAAAAGTCAATGGGCAAAGGCCTGGTAGGAGGGTGCTCCAGGCAGAGGGTATAGCAGGTGCCTCAGAGTGTGCAAGGGCCCTGAAGCAGAACCAGGCTTGTTGGAACCTGGTGATGGGGAGGTCAGTGTGGCTGAAAGGGGGTGACTCTGGGAAAGTGAGAAGGATAGGATGGGTAGGAGCCAGACGATAGAGGCCTCCTGGCCACAGGAAGGAGCTTTTATGCGATAGTGCTGGCGAGCCCCGGGGAGGTTTGTTTTCGTTTTACATTTGTTTACTTGTTTTTAGCTGTACTGGGTCTTAGTTGCAGCACGTGGCTCTTCGTTGTGGGCCGCAGACTTCTTTCTAGTTGTGACATGTGGGCTCCAGAGTGCGTAGGCTCTGTAGTCACAGAGTGCAGGCTTAGTTGCCCTGCAGCGTATGGGATCTTTGTTTCCCCGAACCAGGGATCGAACCCACATCCCCTGCACTGGGAGGCGGATTCTTAACCACTAGACCCCAGGGAAGTCCATGTGGAGGTTTTGAGCCGAGCAGGGCCATAGGTTAGCTTGGTGTCTGGGGTGGTCAGTCCACATGTCAGCTGCAATGGGTTCATGGCCTCTCCAGCCTCAGGATGTTCTGGGGTGGGGATCCCTAGCCATCTGGTCAGTTGGCCAGGCCCTAACATGACCGTGTTCTCTGTGCCCTGCAGGTCAGCGCGGGAGCCCAGTTGCTGAGCCATGCCAGGCCCCAGGCGGCCGGCAGCAAGCCCAACGCCAGCACCCACATAGTCATGAACAGCCACAGACACAGTGGCTGCGAGGGACGGCCACTAGGTGGCGGGCTGGGTGCCCTGGGCCGAGATCCTCTGGACCCCGAGGCCGGCCACCCCCCGCAGCCTCCAAATGGCCCAGGCATCCAGGTGGTGGTGGCCAAGAGCGAGCCGGCGCAACCCTCGCCTGGCAGCCCCCGGGGGCAGCCCCAGGACCAGGAAGAGGAAGAAGATGAGGAAGAAGATGAGGCGGTCAGACAGAGGGGCTCAGGGAAGCCCCCCAGCGTTGGCCACCGCCTGGGCCACCGGCGGGCGCTCTTTGAGAAGCGGAAGCGCCTCAGTGACTATGCCCTAATCTTCGGCATGTTCGGCATCGTTGTCATGGTGACAGAGACGGAGCTGTCCTGGGGGGTCTACACCAAGGTAGGCATGGCCCTTCCCCCTGGCACCCCAGGGAGGCCCTGCTGGTCCCACTTGGCTTCCCGAGACCCCCTTGGGCATGGGGTCTGGGACCACATCGGCCCTAGGAGACGTGGGCGGGGGATGCTGAGGGGACCCTGGAGGTGGGAAGGTGGGGGCACCCAGGGCCTCCTGTTGTTTCCACCCCCTGGGGGCAGCAGGAAGGCCTCAGGTGGGGCCCAAAGTCTCCAGCCCCTTCCCTCCGCCTTGCACCATGGGGCTACGCTTTCGCTGAATGTGGGAAGGGGGCTGCTGGAGCACCAGAGAAGAGCTGCTTTGAGGAGCAGGGAAAGAACTTTGCCCTTTTTGAGGGTGAGCTGGGCCAGGTTATGAGCCGGGTTGTGGGTCCCCAAGTGGTGCCAGGACGGAGGGAGATGAGAACCAAGTCAGCCTGTAAACTGTAAAGTGCTGCATCTGCTCGAGGCCTGGTTTTATAAACTGTGAAGTGCTGTGCCCATGTGAGGCCTGGCCTTATAAACTGAAGTGCCACCTTGCTGTGAGCCCAAGCCTAAGGAGTAAGGACTGGAGCTTCACTTCCTGAGCAAAGTGACCAGGTGGGGGGGGTCAGGAGGGCTGCCCGCCTCCACAGTCTGTCCTGCCCTCTGCTCTCTCTTTGCCCAGGAGTCCCTGTACTCATTTGCACTCAAATGCCTCATCAGCCTCTCCACGGTCATCCTGCTGGGCCTGGTCATCCTCTACCATGCCCGAGAGATCCAGGTCAGTGCTCAGTGGGGCTAGGGCAGCTCCCCTTCCTGCACCCCGGAGCCCCCGACACCAGCCACCTCCATGGGTACACACTCAGTTGTGTCCAACTCTTTGTGACCCTTTGGACTGCAGCTGCCAGACTCCTCTCTCCATGGGCTTCTCCAGGCAAGAATACTGCAGTAGGTTGCCATTTCCTCCTCCAGGGGATCTTCTCAACCCAGGGATTGAACTTGCTTCTCTTGCATCTCTTGTATTGGCATGCGGGTTCTTTACCACCAGCGCCAGCTGGGAAGCCCCCAGGACCTGGGAACCCTCTAAAACATAGAGAGATCAATAGCCACTTTATAGAAGGAAAAAAAAAAAAAAAGATCTCCATGGAAACACACTGTTTAGATCACTCTAAATTTCCTGGAATGCGCACCGTCCTTTTAATTTTCATCGATAATTTGGTAAAGAAGACGAACAGTGAGGGAGCAGGCAATGGGCTGGGGTTCTGAGGTGCACGTGGATTGTTTTTGCAGCCCTGGGGTCTTCTGAGGTTTTGCAGCCATGGAGTCCAGTGTTTGTAGCCCCAGGTTCCTTCTCCTAGTCCACTGGACCTGTGTTTGAAAGATTTCTCATGTGCCAAGGATTCTCCTATTTCAGGGGTTGGTCAAAACCTGGTCAGGTCCCTGGAGAGCCAAGTTCAGGGCTTATAAGGCACGTGTTACCACAGCAGGCCAGCACCAGGGCCTGGGGACACCAAAGGGGGCCAGACTCTGGCCTTTGACCCCTGACCTCAAGGAGCCACAGCCTGGCAGGAGATGGGCATAGGAAAATCCTACCTAGGTTGTACTGTATGCAGACCTGTCAGCGGACACCCAGAGTCTGGTACACAGGAGGGGGTCCTCAGTCTGGCTAGGGGTTAGGGGAGGAGGATGGTGACCCTTGAAGTAAAGGAAACATTTCTAAAGGGACAGCTGGGAACAGCAACAGTTAAACATGGAGTTACCATATGACCCAGCAATTCCACCCCTAGTCACACACCCAGGAGAGACAACAACTACATCCACACAAAGATGTGAACCCATGTGTTCAGAGCAGCATTATTCACGATTGCCTAGACGTGGGAACCACCCACATGTCCACGGACTGACGAATCAATAAGCAAACGGTGGTCCGTCCATACAATGGCATACTATTCAGCCAGACAAAAAAAGGAGGACGCACCATATGTTTGCAACACCACAGCTGAGTGTCTTACACAACAGAAGTATATTTTCTCGTGGGGCTTCCCTGATGGCTTAGAAAGTAAAGAATCCGCCTGCAATGCAGGAGACCTGGGTTCGATCCCTGGGTTGGGAAAATCCCCTGGAGAAAGAAATGGCAACCCACTCCAGTATGCTTGCCTGGGAAATCCCATGGACAGAGGAGCCTGGCGGGCTGCAGTCCACAGGGTCATAAACAGTCAGACATGACTGAGTGACTAACACAACATGTATTCTGTCACATTTCTGGAGGCTGGAAGGCCAAGGTCAGGTGCTGGCAGGGTTGGTTTCTCCTGAGGCTCTCTCCTTGACTTGTAGGCGGCTGTCTTCTCATTGTGACCTCACACAGCCTTTGCTCTATGGGCATATACCCTTTATGCACATATACCCCTGTATATACCCTTCTTATAAGGACACCAGTCCTGTAGGATGGGGGCCCCACCCCTATGAGGTCATTTAATCTTAATTATATCTTTAAAGGCCACATTTCCAAATACAGTCATATTGGGGGCTAGGGCTTTAGCAGTTGAATATTGAGTGGACAAAGTTCAGTCCATAACTTTCCCCACTCTGGCCCACCTCCCAAATCCATGTCCTTCTCCCATGCAAAATGCATCAATCCCAGCAGCCCCTAAAGTCTTAACCCATACCAGCATCAACTCAAAGTCCAAAACCTCCTTTAAATATCATCTAGGGACTTCCCCAGTGGTCCAGTGGTTAAGAATCCACACTTCCACTTCAGGGGCCCAGGTTCGATCCCAGGTCAGTAAAGTAAAATCCCACATACTGTGCAGTGTGGCCAAAGGAAAAAAGAAAGAAAGATTATATTTAAATGTGTGTGTTCTGTTACTCAGTTGTGTCTGACTCTTTGCAACCCCGTGGACTGTATAGCTCACCAGGATCCTCTGTCCATGGGATTATCCCAGCAAGAATACTGGAGTGGGTTGCAGTTTCCTACTCCAGGGGATCTTCCCGACCCAGGGATCAAACTTGCATCTCTTACATCTCCTAGATTGGCAGGCTAAGTATCATCTAAAACAGACATGGGTGAGACTTGAGGTACAGTTCCTCTGGAGACAAAATTTTCCTCCAGCTGTGAACCAGATAAGTTGCGTGCTTCCAATGTACAGGGGTGGGACTAGCATAGGATAGACATTCCCATCCCCGAAGCCGACAAATACGAAAGGAGAGGAGTGAGAGGTCCTAAACTTGTCTCAGACCTGCCCAGGCAAATTCCACTGGGTGTGAAGGCTGGAGAATGATCCTCACTGGCTCAGCGCCCCACCTTCCAGGCCTACTGAGGCGCAGCCTTGCCTCCTTGACCCTGGCCGGTGGCCTTTCGTGACTGCTGTCTTTTACTCAGCATATGTCTTCACGGAGTAGCGTGTACCACCGCTTCACTCCTCGTCATGGCTGAGACATGTTCCGTGTGTGGAAGGACCACATTCTGTTTCTCTCTCCATCCCTGGATGGACGTTGGCTAGTTTCTTCTTTGGGCGCCTGTGGACAGTGCTACTGTGTCTGCACGCACACAGGATGTTTGAACAACTGTTCTCATCTCTCTTGCCCATACACCTAGGAATGGGAGGGCTGGGTCAGTGGTAACTCTGTGTCTGACTTTTGGGGAAACACCTGTGCCCTGTTTAGCTGGACTTAGGGCCAACCCTGGGCACTAGGGGGTTTCGCCTGGGAGGCCATGTTTGTTGTGGAAGCTGGTGCAGTTTGGGGCTGGGATCTCCCTCCCTCCATGGCCTGGGCACGTGTCCAACACCCGCTGCGTCCCGCCCACCTGATCTCTGCAGCTGTTCATGGTGGACAACGGGGCTGACGACTGGCGCATCGCCATGACGTGCGAGCGCGTGTTCCTCATCTCCCTGGAGCTGGCCGTGTGCGCCATCCACCCGGTGCCCGGCCACTACCGCTTCACGTGGACAGCGCGGCTGGCCTTCACGTACACACCGTCAGCGGCTGAGGCCGACGTGGACGTGCTGCTCTCCGTGCCCATGTTCCTGCGTCTCTACCTGCTGGGCCGCGTCATGCTGCTGCACAGCAAGATCTTCACGGACGCCTCCAGCCGCAGCATCGGTGCCCTCAACAAGATCACTTTCAACACGCGCTTCGTCATGAAGACGCTCATGACCATCTGCCCGGGCACTGTGCTTCTTGTCTTCAGCATCTCCTCCTGGGTCATTGCTGCCTGGACCGTGCGGGTCTGCGAGAGGTGCGCCCCTGACCCCCTGGGCCCTGACCCCCCATGACCCTCAGGCCCACCCACAATTTTAGTGACTCCAGGGCTCCCCCAGCCATCACTCTGACCCTGCTGAACCCCGTACCCACCCATGGCTCCATCCCCATGAACCCTGATCCTGCTAACCCCTCCCCCCAGTTCCTGGCCTCAGCGACTCTCTCTCACATGCAGCTTCCTCCTCCCTGGGACTCCAGCCCTCTGTCCCCAGCCACCCCCAGCTCCTACCCTGACCCTCACCCCTCCAGGACCCCATCCCTCTTCCCGCTTCCCCTCCCTCCAGGGGCCCCTCCACTGGCCCCGTCTCTGGCCCAGGGTGGTGGAGGCAGCAGGAACAGGGATCCCCTTCGTCCACCTGCATCCCCCACAAGTTAACCTGCTCTCCTTCTCCCCTCTGCCCACCCTGCCGGACTGTAGGGAAAACATGTGAGTCCTACCCTCAGCCGAGCTATGTGTGCAAAGCTGCCAGCTGTCCTGCCCGCCAGGAATTTAAGATCAGCTGCCACCAGGGGAGGGAGCGGAAAGGGGAGGCGGGTGTCCGGGACCCGCCCAGAGCCCATGGGCCGTGGGGAGAGCTTGTCCCAGTGCCACCAGGCAGGTGGGTCTGGGTCACTCTTGGGCCTGGTGCCCTGGGCATCCCTGGGGTCCTTGGCACCAAGGAGGGGGCAGCAGAAGGGAGCAGAGGGAAGAAGAGTTTAGCTCTGGTGCCTGGTTGAGGCAGCTGGCCCCAGGGGGCAGGGACAGCTCCTTCAGTGGGTCTGGGATGAGCGGGCACAGTCCCAGCTTTTAAGACCCCCATACGGCGGTTTGTTCTGAATGGCCTTGGAGGGTGCAGGGCCATCCAGCCAACTTACAGATGAGAACTCTGAGGCTCTGAGGAGCTAAAGGGACACCCTGGGGGCCCAATTCCTGCTTCTCTCCAGAAACCCCCCAGGGCTTCATGGAGAGGGAAGGGTCCCCCTGGATCTCTCAGGGCAGGGAAATGCCTTGTCTGGGAGGGGGTCTCTCTTGCCTCTTGATGAGCTGGGTAGGGGTTGTAATGGGTGGTGCTGGCACTGGGCTTCCCGGGAGGTCCCTGGGCTGGACCTGTCCCCAGAACCCCAATCCTCACCCCTTCAGTTGTCCCCTCCCCGACCCTGCCTCCGCCTGATGTGGGGCTCCTGGCAGAGAGGGCCCAGCTCTTCCCGTCACCAAGGCTGAGGATCATATGGGAGCTCTTTATTCCCCTGACATGCCTCCATGCCAGTTCCCACAGACCCGAGGGCTGGGGGCTGGGGAGTGGGAGAGGGTGCCCCGCGTCAGGCATCGCTGAGGTCCAGGCTGGGTCACTGCAGGGGCGCCTGGTGAGGGCGGGGAACGGGGCAAGGTCAGGGGCAGCCAATCCTAAATTCTGAGCCCTGTGACACCGCTTGACGCCCCCTCGCCCGCCTTGCTCCACCCCAGTGGCTCTGTCCCACCCCACCTCCTGCATGCCCCCCACCCCCTGGTCCGGGGTGACCCAGTAGCCCCCACCAGAGCTCCAGCCAGGCCTGGAGCCTCCGTGCCCATGGCTGATGGCTGATAGGTTCCCGGCTCCTCCTGCCTCCTGGGTGTGAGGTGCTGGTCTCTGGAGAAGTGGAAGCTGGTGCAGCTTCAGGCTTGGGTGCCACAGTGAAAGACGAGGCTCAGTCCCTGGTGCCCCTCACCCAGCAGGCAGCTGGAAGCCCAGGCTGAATGGAAAGGCCTCCATCCCTCCTTCCCACCTTTTGGGTTTCCATCTTGTCTTTTTTTTTTCGGTCACGCCCCACGGCATGTGGGATCTTAGTTCTCTGAACAGGGATTGGACCTGTGCGCCATACATTGGAAGCTCGGAGTCCTAACCACTGGACCTCTGGGGAAGTCTCCATCCCTTCCCTATCTTGAGCCCCTGACCCCAGCCCCATCTGCCTGGAGCAGCCCTCCCCACCAGCTCCCCCTGCCCGGCCTCTGTGGCCCAAAAAGAGAGGAGTCATCTGGGAAGGGCTTCCTGACCTCCCTGAGCTGGAGGGGTTTTGCAAGCAGGGGACTGGGCTGGAGCAAAGCTTTGAACCACCCCCAGATCCAGAGCACCAGTCCCTCAGCCTCACGCTGACCATAGATACCATCAGTTCGTAGCCTGTGCGGCCAGAGTCTCAGGCTTGGCTTTGACTGGGACAAAATCATGTCCTTTTGCAAGGCCTTGGAATCTGCCCTCTTGAATAACAAAAGTCGGGTCCCAGGTCTCTTCCCAGAGCTAAACATGCTGCCACCTTTCCCTCCTAACACCAGAAAATTCTCAGGCCTGAAGTTGGAGCAGTTGCCCTCCACGTGTTGACTGTCCTAGGACTCCCATCCCCAGGGCTTGCTCCTGTAGGCTTCTGTCTCCCCGTGGAGCCCTCCTCCCTCCCCAGGGCCTTGCTGACTAGGGAAGTTCTTCCTGGTGTCTGACCTGAATCCTCGCCTCTACTTCCTGCCGCTTCTGGTGCCCATGGCCACCCGTGTTTGCATCTGTCTGTGTGTCTGTCTTTGGGAGGGGGATCGTGTGCTTATGCGTGGACACATGTGGACACTCCCTCACCTGGACCCCTACTGCCCTGTAACGAGCAGCTTGGCGGTCAGGTGAAAGGAGGGTGTTGGAAGGGATGCTGGGGAGGAGGGTGTGGGTGCCCTCTGCCCTGGGGTGTCCTCAGGAGGACCATGGGGTGGTCCTGGGCACTAACCATTGCCCCACACTGCCCTACAGCAACACTTTGGACACTTTGAGCCTCCAGAGTGGTCAGCTTCCTGCGGTCAAGGCCCCCATGCAGTCAGGTGGACCCAGGGCCCTGCCTTCCTGGCACTGCCCCTGGGGTTGAGATGAAGGCAGAGGGACCAGTGTGGACTGACTAGGCCCTCCCTGGCTCCCCTTCAGGTACCACGACAAGCAGGAAGTGACCAGCAACTTCCTGGGGGCCATGTGGCTCATCTCCATCACCTTCCTGTCCATCGGCTACGGTGACATGGTGCCCCACACCTACTGCGGGAAGGGCGTGTGCCTGCTCACCGGCATCATGGTAAGGGCGAGGGCCCGTGCATGTCCCCACTGACAGGAGCTCCCCCAATTTCGAGCTGGGCCTGTTCAGAGTTCCTCCGTGTGCCAGCCCTCCATTGCCCCCTTCCCTGATGGGACATGAAACCAACCCCTTTAGGCTTCCAGGGGACATCTCTTCTTGGCTTCTTCCAGCCTGAGCCATACAGCTTCTGTGCCTGCCAGGCCAAATGCTATGGTCCACTCTGAACCAAGAGTCACCATTGCCCCTTTGTGCCCCACAGCCCACGTAACTCACGGTCCTTGGGTCCAGGGCAAGGGGCTTGATGCTTCTGTGCCTTGGTTTCCGTGGCTATAACCAGTGCCCACTCCCTCTGCTTCTTGAAGGGACTCAGTCCCTTCATTTTTGTGAAATGTCTAAAGTCATGAATGCCTCAGATACCCAGTCAATACCCCCGACCCCTACCATCACAGCCCAGTTCCCCATCCTTGCCTAACTCTCAGGGTGTGCTGAGCATCCCCACTGAGCCCCTTGGGTGTGAAGCTTATCTCATGTGACTCTGGGCCCAGGCAGCACCCCGTCTTCCCTAAAGTCCTCCTAAGTCCGTCTGCTTGTGTGGGCAACCTTTGATGTCTGGTGCCTTGTCTTTACCGTGATTCGATCATTAGGTTCCCTGCCCATCCCTTCCTTCTGAAACCTTCTTTCTCTCCAAGGTTCTTTGATCTCCATAAGTGCTTTTCCATATTTTGAATTATGACTCGTTTGACATATGGTAGGGAATGCCTATCCCTAGCCCCCAGTTAACATGTTCATTTTGATGCCAGAAACTTGGCCTCTGTGTACTGATTTCAAATCAAATCTTGGAGATAGAGTTTGGGGTGAAATATAAAAGAATAGCTTTATTGCTTCGCCAGACAGAAGGGGACACAGCAGGCTTGTGCCCCTTAAAACTGTGTGTCCCAACCTGGGAGGATTTGGTGAAGCGTTTCATAGCAATGGCTCCAGGGTGGAGTTTTCCCTGGTGGTTCAGGTGATAAAGAATCTGCCTGCAATGCAGGAGACCCGGGTTCGATCTCTGGATCAGGAAGGTCCCCTGGAGAAGGGAATGGCTACCCACTCCAGTATTCTTGCCTGGAAAATTCCATGGACAGAGGAGCCTGGTGGGCTATAGTTCATGGGGTTGCAAAGAGTCAGGCACAACTTAGCAACTAAACAACAATAAATTTAATTTTCTGGGGGTGGGGTGCTGGAGTAGATGGTGAAATAACAGAAGGAAACACGCGTAAAGCCTTTTAACTAAGAAAGGGCTGGGTCAGCTTAGCCTATAGAAGCAAGGACCCAGTCAGGGCCAGAGGAGGATGTGTACCCCCAGCTCATGTCCAAAAAGAGAGACAAAGGGCGAAGAGGGGAGAGAGCCACGGGCCTGGGGAGATGGTGACAACGTGAGACAGTCAACGTGCAGTGAAGGGGACCGAGCAGGCCCAGTGGAAACACAGCCCCTCCTTCTGCGGGAGGAAAGAAAACCATGGTGGGGACGATGACGGACTTTCGTAGGGACAAACGCATTTCTGTACAAAGGAAAATAAGTGGCCTGGGGAGGACCATTGGGGCGGGGATTAGGTTGGCTTCCTTTGGCTTGTTTGTGTTAATTTTTTTCACAAATTGAAATTGAGCAGGACCCTGTGGGCACAGAAACCTTTCAAAGAGTGGCTGACCAGGGGAGGGGATACCGAGACAGGAGAGGAGCAGCCGGAACCCGCAGCGCAACCTTGGGGCAGGGCCCCGGTTCTGCCTCAGGGACACACATAATAGTATCTTTGAGCTCTTCTACGGGACTAAAACCTCCAACCGTTGGAAGGCGATGAAATACTTGGAGAAGCAGTCTTCATTCCAGAGAGGTCAGTTTGACAATCACAAGAACCACAGAAGCTCATCCAGAGATCACCTGAGGCCAGGTTAAAGGAACGCAGGCCCTGCACCCACTCTTGAGCCTTATCAGCAACCCACCCCCCAACCACTGCTATGAGGAAACGTGAGCATGTCAGTCTCTTAGTCATGTCCAGCTCTGCGACCCCGTGGACTATAGCCTGCTAGGCTCCTCTGTCCATAGAGTTCTCCAGACAAGAATACTGGAGTGAGTAGCCATTCCCTTCTCCAGGGGATCTTCCTGATGCAGGGGTCGAACCCGCATCTCCTGCATTGGCAGGCGAGTTCTTTACTAGTGAGCCACCAGGGAAGACCTCAAATGAACTTTACAAATAAAGAAACCAAAGTATTCAGATAAGATGACTTTAAACCCAGAAAACCCACAGTGAAACAGAAAAGCCGTGTTATCTCCACTGGAATGAGCCTCCTTCCAGAAACTGAGTTTGGTATTTAGCCTGCAGCTCACTCCTGGCCCTCAGCTCCAGCAGATGCAGGACTGTTTGTACCCTGGGGTATTTCTTGCTTCTCTGTTGCCACATAGCCAGGCGCCACACGAAGCCACACCTTGGTCTTTCAAGCCACCTTCTGTTTCTTATTCTCCTGTTATCGTCTCCTCTGCCATCCTTGTCCAAGTGTGTGCCCTCCCTGTCACTGTTCTGTGGCCCACCCCCTTCCAGTATGTTACAGAACACACGTGTGCTCACCCTTGAACTTCAAGGCATCCCAGCATGGCTTCCTCGAAACTCAGAGTCTCTGGCTGGATGTGGCATCTGTGCTATTGTGTGGCACACTGGCCAGCAGCCCGTCTTTTTCCTGGCCGCATAGTATTCCACACGGAGGTTCCCAATATGTTCTTTGCCCCAGTTGACAGGGAGTTTTGTTTTTAACTTTTTATTGAAATATCGTTGATTTACAATGTTGTGCCGATCTCTGCTTATAGCTAATGTCCCGGTTATACACAGAAGACATTCTTTTTATTAAATATTCTTTTCCATCATGGTTTCTCACAGGATACTGAATATAGTCTCCTGCACTGTGTTAGTAGGGCCTGGTTTACCCGCTCTGTGTGCAACAGTTTGTGTCTGCTAGTCCCACCCTTCCACCCCTCCCTTCCACCTCCCTCTCCCTGCTGACAGCCACAGTTTTGCTCTCTATGTCTGTGAGCTTGCTTCTGCCCTGTAGATGGGCTCATCTGTGCCACGTTTGAGATTCCACATATAAGTGATGCCGTATGGTATTTGGCTTTCTTGGTTTTAGTTACTGCACTTGGTATGATAATGCCTAGTCTCACCCATGTTGCTGCAAGAGGCATTATTTTATTCTTTTTTATAGCTGAGTAGTATTCCATCGTGTATATGTAACCACATCTGTGTCCAGTCATCTGTCAGTGGATATTTAGATTGTTTCCACTTCTTAGCTATTGTGAATGGTGCTGCTTTGAATATAGGGCTGCATGTACCTTTGTGAATTGTAGTTCTGTCTGGGTATCTGCCCAGGAGTGGGATTGCTGGATGGTATGGTAATTCCATTTTTCGTTTTCCGAGGAACCTCCGCACCGTTTTCCGTAGTGACTGAACCAACGTCCATTCCCATCGACAGTGCGGGAGGGTTCCCTCTTCTCCACACCCTTTCCAGTATTTGTTCTTGGTAGACTTTTTAATGGTGGTCATTCTGACAGGTGTGAGGATGTACCTCATTATCGTTTTGATTTACATTTCTGTCACAGATGTTGAGCATCTTTTTATGTGCCTATGGGCCATTTGTATGTCTTCTTTGGAGAAATATCTGTTAATGTGTTCTGCTCAGTTTTCAACTGGGCTGTTTGTTTTTTGTTGTTGAGTTGTATGAGCTGTCAGTGTATTTTGGAAATTAAGCCCTTTTCTGTTACATCATTGGCAAATATTTTCTCCCATTCTGTAGGTTGTCTTTTTTCTTTTCTTTTTTTTTTTTTTTTGTAGTTTCCTTTGTTGTGCAAAAGCTTGTAAGTTTGACTAGTTCCCATTTGTTTATTTTTATTTCTATTGCTTTGGAAGACTGACCTAAGAAAACACTGGTACGATTTATGTCAAAGAATGTTTAAGACAGGGCTTTTCTTGAACACAGACTCCTGAGTCCTCCCAAGACCCATATCCTGGCCAGAAATGCATGATGGGATCTCCTCAAGGGGTGACTTTGTACCTACCCTTCCCCATAAATGTTTGCTTCCATCTGTAAGAAAAACTAGCCTCTCCCCTGGTCCTCAGGGGCTGGGTTTGGGTCTCTTCCTTCCTTCCATCCTGTATGCAGCACCCACAGGAGGAAGCAGTGGGCAGCTGAGGTGCCAGAGAGAGCCTTGGTACAACCAGGGAGCCGCCTTCCGGCCCCTCAGCGGCCCCCCTCAGCGGCCCCTGCCACCTGCTCCCTGGCCACTCCTGGGCGGACGAAAGCTGGATGTCCTGTGCTCCCAGGATCCCGATTCTCAGTGGCCGAATGCCCCCTTTCTCTCCCTCCTCCGTCACTCTTCACTGTCCACCCCCTACTCCTGCCTGGCAGCCTTGCCCTCCTCCTTGGGTCCTCCCTCCTGCGCTTCTGCCTCTCAAGTGGCCACCAAGTGGACAAGCAAGTCCTCTCTGACCTCCTTCCCTTGCTGGGGGACTGATTGCCATTCAGGACATACTGGGGAGGGTGGTTGCTAAGAGCAGGGAGCCCCATCACAGGGGAGACGACCCCTCCTTTTACTTCTCCGCATCCTGGGACCTATACTTTGCCCCTGCTGCCCTGAAAATGCCCTACCATGGTCAGCTGACCTGACCTTCTTTCTCACCACGCTTCTGACCCTACCAGTTACCGCATTACTGGTCAGCAACGTGTCAGCTGGGTCTCTGTCTCCATCATGTGGACCCCGAAGCCTGGATGGAAATTCTTCCCATCTTCCACCTCCATGAGCATCAGCCCCAAATGTACAGGCAGATCCTTCCTGCTTCTTGTCCTTTTCTTTATCTTTGAGCCTCACTTTTCCCCTCTGCCAAAGAGGGATAAGAGTGGTCCTGCCTCCTGGGGTTGCTGGGAATCGAATGGACTAATGTATGGCACAGACTCCCTGGACATTGTGTGGTGTTAAGCAAGGAGGGGGTTAGAGTCAGTGAACTCAGAAGATGAGATTTGCCAACCCTGCAGGTTTGGAGGGCAAAGGTGAGAGGGGAACCAGGAAGGCTTCCTGGAGGAGGGAGGGTGTCCTACTTGCGACCCATATGAGGTGGATTCTGACATGCCCCCTCACCTTCTTCATGCAGGGGGCTGGCTGCACGGCGCTCGTGGTGGCTGTGGTGGCCCGGAAGCTGGAGCTCACCAAGGCAGAGAAACACGTGCACAACTTCATGATGGACACTCAGCTCACCAAGCGGGTGAGGACACCAGCCCCGTCACAGCCATTTCACCTCCTGGTCCTCAGGGCTGAGTCTCCCCGCCTTACTTCTGCATGTGTGCCCATGGGTCACACCATCCTGCCTGTGTATGCTGAGTGCCCTGAGCTGCGCCATGCGAACGCCTTTGAGCTGTGCACAGAGTCGTGGCTACGGCCACTTCTATGCTCAGTCAGAGCCCAGCCATGGGCCGCTCAACGAGAGGCAGGCAGCCAGGTGCAACTTATAAGCTGTATGACCTCAGCAGGTGGGTCTCTCTGTGCCTGTTTCCTCACATGTAAAGTGAGAGAGGTTCCACCATGTGTAGGTTCACCGAGGTAACATTAGCAAGATGTATAGAAAGGGCCTGGCCTGGGGTGAGTGATGCTTGTTAGACACGTATGCACGCACACACACACACACAGTACAGATGTGGCTGGGTAAACATGGCCCTACCTTACAGTCCCAGGACCCCGGAAGGACACTTCCATTCCAGTTTCTGGGAGTTTCTGGAAGTTTCCAGAAGTTTCCAGAGCCCTCCATAGTTTTGTGCCTACTCAAGTCTTCCCAGGTGGCTCAGTGGTAAAGAATCCACCTGTCAATGCAGTAGATGTAGGTTTGACCCCTGGGTCGGGAAGATCCCCTGGAGGAGGAAATGGCAACCCACTCCAATATTCTTGCCTGAAAAAGCCCATGGACAGAGGAGCCTGGCGGGCTAGAGTCTATGGGGCCACAAAGAGTTGGACATGACTGAGTGAGCAGCAGCAGCAGCAGCAAGGAACTGTTCTTTCTTCGGCCTCAGGTGAAAAACGCCGCTGCTAACGTTCTCAGGGAGACGTGGCTCATCTACAAACACACCAGGCTGGTGAAAAAGCCAGACCAGGCCCGGGTTCGGAAACACCAGCGTAAGTTCCTCCAAGCCATCCATCAGTAAGTCCAGCACCTTTCCCACTCGCGTTTCTGTGTCCACCTGGCACAGAGGCAGCCCTGGCTCGCGGGGAGGAGGCTGCAGACGAGGCCAGGCAGCTCGTCGTGGCTACATACATCAGGACCATTCCCGTTCCGGGTGGTCGGTTGGTTGGGGCCTACGGCTTCGGTGCTGGGTGGGATAGTGGGACCAGCACTTTTCCAGGACAATCACCTCTGATAAATCACGCAGACCACCCAACATCAGTGGGAGGAAGCATATTTTATTCTCTGGAATAGCCAAAGTGCCTTTCCCCTTGGGCACGAAAGCAGCTTCCCCTTTTTGCTTTGGCTTCCAGGAAGCTCAGAATTAAATTTGTGGCCTGATTTGTATGATCATGTGGGGTAATTAGAGATGACTTAATTTTCTCTGTTGTCCCTTTTTCCTGAGAATTATTTAGTCAAGTAGTTATCATGTTGACTGTGCACTGGGGTCACCTAGGGAGTGCTTTTTAAAATGCCGTAGGCCATACCAAATGCCAGTTACAGTAGAGTCTGGGATACAGCCTGAGCTCAAGCTTAAGTTCCTCAGGTAAATCCAGTGTTCAGCCAGAGCTGGCAGATTTTTTCTGTAAAGGACCAGATATTTATTATTTCAGGCTTTGTGAGCCAAAATGCCTCTATTGCAACTACTCAACTCTGCTGTTGTGGCAGGAAGGCAGCAAGGTGAATGGGTGTAACTATGCTCCAGTAACACTTTGTTTTCTAAAACAAACAGCTGCCCAGAATTTGGCCTATAAACCATAATATGCCAATCACTGTCCACAAGAAATATGATGTGAGTAACATACATAGTTTAAAATTTTCTAGTACCCATATTTCTAAAAGGTGAAAAGAAAGAAGTGAAATTAATTTTAATATATTCAACCTAATATATAAAAATCACTATCACTTACTAATATGTGACTAATATAAAAACCATTAATATTTTAGAAAGTTTTTGATACTAAATCTTTGCAGTCTGGTGGGTATTTTACACCTACAACCTGTTTTTATTCAGACAAGTCACATTTCAATGTTTACTGGCTACATATAGGAGGTATGGAACAGTGCGCAGCCTAGAATTTAAACAGGTCCAAATTCTATGGGATCTGGCTCTCAACAATAAATTAGAGTGGAGTCACATAGTACCTGATTTAAAATTTTCAAGCATTTTAAGGCACTTTTCAGAATGAGCCTATGCATTCCCAGCTCTTACATTCTGGAAAACCTCATTCACAATTGGGCTTCCTTAGACTGAGCGACTTCACTTTCACTTTTCGCTTTCATGCATTGGAGAAGGACATGGCAACCCACTCCAGTGTTCTTGCCTGGAGAATTCCAGGGATGGGGGAGCCTGGTGGGCTGCCATCTATGGGGTCGCACAGGGTTGGACACGACTGAAGCGACTTAGCAGCAGCAGCAGGAAAATCAGATGGATTCTTGCCCTAAGAACTCCTCCGCCAGACTCAGGGGCTGATGAAAACAGGAGTGAGGAAAACAGTGTTAGGGCCTGAACTAGTACAGCAGGAAGGCGATCGAGTCAGCCATAAGGAACAGAGATGGGAGGCAACACTGCAAACCCCTGTGTGAGCAGGAGAGTCGGGCAGCTTGCTGTGGGGAGGCTCCAGGGTGTGGCTAGCGTGGTCAGCTACTGGGGCACCGCAGGGTAGTGTGGTCGTAGAAGACCAGGCCGTGAGTGAGGAGGCTCAGCTAGCTGACTTTAATTTTTTAAATCCTGTTTACTCATTTTGCCTCTTTTTAAAGAATAGCTTTATTAAAGTATAATCAACATACAGTCAACTGCAGCTATTTAGAGTGCAGAGTTTGGTCCGTATTAACATATGTGTACACCCATGAAACTATCGCTACCGTCAAGATAATGAACAGATCCATTAACCTGAAAGTCTTCTTGAGCCCCTATCATCCTTGTCTTTTAACTAGAGACTTTAGTCCATTAACATTTATTGTGTTTACTGTACCACCCTTGTTTTTTAGCTAGAGTTTAATCCATTTACATTTATTGTGTTTACTGTTATGATTGAATTAATTTATTGTGATAGCAATCTCTACTTCACAAGACTGTGGGGAGGTCTAGATGGAGTGATATGCAAAAATGCCTGGCATAGTTCATGGCACAGAGCAAGTGTTCAGTTAACACATGGTACCCCGACCTCCGCTTCCATTGTCACCTACGAAGCAGGGAAAGAAATCGGTGCCCCCCTTACTTGGCATCGCTGTGCCCAAGTGTTTGTCCTGTTTGCTCACAAGACCCTACAGCCCTCCTTGTTGACCCTTCAAAGATTGTTTCCTGGCCACAGGGTCCCAGTCTGGTCTCTGCCACCTAACTGTGGGGCCTGAGCACAGTGACTATGCTACTTCAGGCTTCGTTTGCTTATCTGTAAAGTGGAAACAGTGGTGACATCCCTCTTCTCCAGGAATGGAGTGTGGATCGAACACAGTTGGGGTGACCAGATGGCTTGCCTGCGCCTGTCTGCCACATAGTATTTCCTGAAAATGGGGACTGCTGTTGTTGTTGACACCCTCGATATGTTCATTTGGTTATCCCACAAGAATTTCCTCCACCAGCTGGTGTGCCAGGCTTGCGGGGCACAGACACGTCTCTGCTCTGGACCTTGCTCTAAGGGATATCCCTGAAAGTTCTCTGGGAGAAGTTGGAGGGTAGGAACTGAGGACAGTTAGGTCAGTGGCGAAGGCACCTGCTCTGTGAGTGACCTGTGCTCTTTTGCTCTGGGGCAGGACTATCTCACTCACCTTCAGGTCCTCCTGCACCCGCCTCAGATCAGCCTTATAAGAACAGCTGATGAAATCAAGCACATTTGGACTAGGGCCTGAAAGATGGATGGGGTTTGGGTAGGAACCAAGAGGTGGGCATACACACCAAGGAGTGCGCCCAGTTTGGACAAAGGTGGGCGGTGGGAAAGAGCAGAGTGCCCAGCAGACAAGAGGTGCCGCCTGCAGGCATGAGGGAGCCGTGGCACCTTCTGAGCTGGAGAGCCCCCATGGCGGGAGTGTGGTATGAGCAGCCGGTGGAAAAGGAGACAGGGTCTCAGAGGGGACGGACTGGGGACAGCATACAGCGTACGCGTTTCCTAGGGCTGCTTTAACAAAGTACCACAAGCTGGGTGGTTTCGAACAGAATTTGTGATTGCACCACTCTGGAGGCCAGAAGTCCACCGTCAAGGTGTTGGCAGGACCACTCTCCCTCTGAAGACACTGGGGGAAGGGCGTCGCGGGCATCTCTCCTAGCTGTTGGCAGCCCCAGTGCATTGCTCCGATGCTCCATCTTCAAATGCCCTCCCTGTGTGCATCCAAATCTCCCCCCTTTATAAGGATACCAGTATACCAGTTATCTTAACCTGATTAAATCTGTAAAGACTCCATTTCCAAACAGTCACATTGTGAGGTGCTGGAGGTTAGGACTTCAGCATGTCTTTTGTGGGGACACCATCCAACCTGCAACAGGAAGGTTCCAGAGATGCCAAGAATGACTTCCCCAGGGCGGGCATGTCCGTGGGTCCTTAGCAAGCCTCCGTTTCCTCTCCAGGGCACCCCCAGACTTCCAGTATTGGGGTTGCCAGTATCTGCCTCCACTTCTCCAGACTGAGAAGTAGGTCCCCCCAGGGTTGCTGACAACACCCAGGATGGGTGGGACCCAGGGGTCCTCTCCAAGCATCTGTCACATGTTGGATGTGCAGGGGTTGAGTTTGGACCAGTGAGGAGGAAAAAAAGAGGCCTGCCTGAAATGGTCTCCCTGGGCTGGCTACAGAAGGGGCGGAGAGAAGGGGTGAGGACGAACCCCCACGCCCGCATAGGGAGCCGTCCCTAGGCCCAAGGTCCCAGAGGCTGGGTGGCAGTGCAGGTTCAAGTCCTGGTAGGAGGCCAGTAGGCACCGGCTTTGCCCCCCTCTAAGCCCCGGTTTCCCCCTCAGGAAATGTGTGGGCACAGTTTTCTGGACTAAATGCCATCTCCAGGGCCAGGAGCTTGGTACAGGCTGGCACACAGTACGGCTGCAGGGCTGCAGGCAGCTGCATTTGCTGGGAGGGCCCTGTTGGAGAGAGGAAGCAGAGACACGATGCATCCCTGAGGGCGGGTACCACCCCCTCAGAGGCTGGACCTCTCCCAAGAGCAAGGGCCATGGGGTGGCGCACATGGGAGGTGGGCCGGGTTGGGTACGGGCCGCCCAGCTGTGCTGAGATTAAAATTGCCTTGTGGTTTCTCTCTGCTCCGCCGGGTCCCACCAGAGCGCAGAAGTAAGTCTCTTCCCTGGGGGTTAGTGCATGCGTGCTGAACCATCCCCCAGGCCCTGCTGCTCCCTGCATGCCAGGAGGGGACGGGCTGCAAGGGGACCTCCAGCTTGCCCCTCATCCCCCAACTGCATACCCTACAAGGTGACTCTGGGTGGGGTGAGTTGCATGGAAGACCCCTGACCCCACTGCAGCCTCTGCACAACCCCACCTGCCCACCTGTCCCCCAGGCTCCGGAGTGTGAAGATTGAGCAAGGGAAGCTGAATGACCAGACCAACACACTCGCAGACCTGGCCAAGGTGAGGAGGGCAGGGCAAGGTGGGGCAGCTCTGGGGGCCAGAAGGGGTTGTTGGGCCTTCAGGGGAGGATGAGGAATGTTAATTGCTCAGTCATGTCTGACTCTTTTGTGACCCCATGGACTGTAGCCTACCAGGCTCCTCTGTCCATGGAATTCTCCAGACAAGAATACTGGAGTGGGTTGCCATTCCCTTCTCCAGGGGATCTTCCCAACCTAGGGATCCAACCTGGGTCTCCTGCATTGCAGGCGGATTCTTTCCCGTCTCAGGCATCAGGGAAGCCGGGTAGAGGAGGAGGAGGAGGAGGAGGAGGGGTGTTCAGTAAAGAACCAGGCCCAGCTCCTGCGAGGGAGGGAGAAAGTGCTGGTGCCCATGGTACAGGCCAGGGGTGCAGGGCAGGGGGCAGCCACTGAGCACGTGAGTCCTGTCTGCAAGGGTCCTGCCTTGTTAGAGAGATGCGAGAAATCTACATCTGTGTGTAAAATCTTTACTTTGGAATGTCAGCGGCTATTTTACACTTTAAATTAATAGCTCTAATAAGAATATGTAATTAGTGGGCTAAATTGGTGAAGTGGTACTTTCATATTTAGACATGTCAGCTACATAGAGGCTCTAAAGTTTAAAAGAAAAACAAATTTCTTTTACTATGAATATACATTCAAATGATAGACTTCCCAAGCGGCTCAGTGGTAAAAGACTCCACCTGCCAATGCAGGAGACCCGGGTTTAATCCCTGGGTCAGGAAGATCCCCCAGAGAAGGAAATGGATACCCACTCTAGCATTCTTGCCTGGAGAATCCCATGGACAGACGAGCCTGGCAGACTACAGGCCATGCAGTCGCAAAGAGTCAGACATGACTTGGCGACTACATAAGCAAGAGAGCAGAGCCTCAGGAGAAAGCTTATTTGTATAGCAATTAAATATCTTTGAGGAGATTAAAGTTGGTCGCCAGAGCTCTGTAAGGCCACTTTGTGTTAGACATGGATCTGGTTGGTAGTTCTAACGTCAGGTCCCTTCCGATTTCTTGCTTTGTATTCATCCATTAGAAGATATGTCAGCTGACTCAACTTCAGTTGGGCAAGCTCTTAGAATATTTGTCACGCTCTTCTCAACTCCCATCTGCCCTTTCACAGATCGTTCACGTGTGAACTTTGCCAATTGACTCCATCTCCTAATCAGTTAATAGATCTGAGCCTGATTTAATATTATCCTTAGAAAATGTGAAGTCCTCTTCTATTTTGCTAGTCATACTCATCACATTTTGAACTCACTCTCTTCATCATTAGCAAGCGAATGCAATTTAAGGGAGTTCCCTAGTAGCCTATGGGTAGGATTCCAGGCTTTCACTGCTGTACCCCCTGAGATCATGCAAGCCGTGCATTATGGCCAAAAGAAAACAAGAATGCAATTTAATTTAATACTAACCTACATAAACTTAATTTGGAAGGGAGTGTTACAGAGGAAAAAACATTCTAGAAGCCTGAAGAAATCATTCGGTTGGTAGTAGAAAGAACATAATCCGAAGAGCATATAGAAGTCCTTGGCCAATTAATTTGATGCAAATGAGATAACAGCTCCAAATATATATATTAAATGCCTTTGAAAAACTCAGGTATATTATAGTCTGGATTATCCATTATCATCCTTACTTCATGAGTATAGATGATTAAAATGTGAATTGCTAAAAGTTATTTAAACCTGTAATTACAGCAGTATGCTCCTCTCAAAATACATTTAAGGAAGGTTTCTTTGAAGTAAGTCTTTCACTGGATTAGATGATATGGTTTCTAATTTTTTTTTTAATTTAATGAGGTTAAAATGTTTTCCAGTATTAAATTTTAATGCTTTCCAAGGTTGCTGATTTAATTTGTATCTCTCCAACGAAAACAAAATATATATTCTAATAAAAACTTAAACCTCAGAGAGGGCCAAAAAGAACCATCCAGTGGCTGTTTGTTCAGTTGCTCAGTCGTGTCCAACTCTTTGTGACTCCACGGACTGCAGCCTGCCAGCCTCCTCTGTCCACAGAATTCTCCAGGCAAGAATACCTGAATGGATTGCCATTTCCTTCTCCAATCCAAGGGCTGGATGCTTCCAGATGTTACTCCCTGGCCTTGGGGACTGTGTGGTCCCTTGAGGCAGACTGGGATGAGGGTCTGTGGCCCTAGGAGGGCCCCAGAGGCATTTGTTCACCCTGGGATGGGATTTGTTTACCAGTAAGAGGAAAGGGTGGAAGGCAGGCCCAGGTAAAGATTCGGGGCGGGTGCAGAAAGGAGCTGTGGTGTGGATGACCAGTCTCCCTCCCACAAAGCCAGAGCATGGCGAGGGAGGGTGGGGTGCCACAAGCCTGAGGCCAGAATGGGTGGTGAGCTGCGGACCGCCCCCGGAGGGGGAGGGCGGGTGGGTACCGGGACACAAGGTCTAGTCGGCAGAGAGCTGGGCTGAGAATGGACCACGCTAGACCACGGTCTAGCGCCACCTGGTGGCTACAGCAACATCTGCACCGAGGGCTGTCCGTGTGTGTCCCGCCTCCCCCCCCTACAACTCCCCCGCTCATCTGGTTGGACACCCCTGCTTGCTGGGTTGTGAGAAGCAGTCGAGGTGGCAGGGACACCCCACCACCTGCTGTAACAGTGACTGTTGTGATTCTTGGCACGGTCACCTCTCCCCCAAGACCCCCATCCCCCCCAGTCTAATGTGGGAAGCGGGGGACAGTTCACAAGCTAGCCTCCTCCCCCTCGACCATGTTCCCAGCCTGGAGCAATGGCAGTCCAGAATCACCCCAGACCATCCTCTGATTTTATGCACCATGTGGCTAGTTCATGCCCTCAGAGCAACTCTGGTCACACCCACTGGGCCCCAGGAGCCCCCTTGACCTTCCCCTGGACTGCTGGGCCCAAGCCTGGCATTCAAGACCTGTGTCTCGCCTCACCTGTTCTCCCACCACTCCCTGGGGTCCACCCAGGAGACCTTCGGCTGGGCTGGGTCCAATTAGTGGGTCACCACCCAACCGGGGCTGCCCTGCCGTCTCTCTGTGCCCATCCCTCCCTCTCGCTCACCTGGTTTCTCCTCTCTCTCCCGCCTCTCTGTCCGGCAGACCCAGAATGTCATGTACGACCTCATGTCCGAGCTGCACGCCCAGCACGAGGAGCTTGAGGCCCGCCTGGCTGCCCTTGAAAGCCGCCTGGATGCGTTGGGCACCTCCCTGCAGGCCCTGCCTGGCCTCATCGCCCAAGCCATACACCCACCCCCACCTGCCCTGCCTCCCTGGCCTGGCTCCGGCCCCCTAGACCAGGTGGCTCGGAGTCCCCCACACTGGTGGCCACCCGTGGCCCCTTCAGACTGCGGGTGACAGCCCTGCCTGCCACCGGACCCCTCAATTTTGGCCATCGTGTGGCCGCCACTTCCACGCCATCCAAGAAGCCCTGTACAGTGGCGCCTCTTGGAGTTCAAGGAGCCGAAGCTGAGTTGGGCTGAGTGGACTGGGGCCCGAACCACTGCACCCCACCCAGACTGTTCGGGCAGAGAGTAGGGCCAGACGGCAGGCGAGGGCAGGTCTGCTTCCTCCCTGATGGGAGCTGGGGGAGCTTGGAGCTTCCTCTGGTCCCCCGATTCCCACGGCACGCCCCTCCCTGCCCTCGGCTCTCTCCAGGCCCCGGGTGGGTGTGGGGCAGCCAGGAGAGGGGTCCTTGCCAGTTCCAAATAAAGCAGGACCAGCCCACTTGCTGCCTGTTGTGTGTGGCTGGTGGACACTCGTATCGCAACATGGGACGTGGACACCAGGGCCCTGGGGATTCCAGACCGGATGTGGGGGTCAAGGTGAGCCCGTCCCATCCTAGCCTAGTGCTCTTCCAGGCCTGAACTCCACACCTCCCTGAGGACATCTGCACAAGTCCCACTTGGTACCAAGAGAGGGACCCTGCAGAGAGCAGGGGACGTAGGTCAGGACGTCCCTCCAGCTCGCTTTGCCAGAGCACCTTGTAGGGGTCAGGCTCCAGTGGGACTGTAGGTCACGGTCCAGAGCGGGAAGTGACATGAGTGAGGAGGGCCATTCTGTTTTTGATGAACATGGATTGAGCACCTGCTGTATACAGCCAATATAATGACAACTCTTCACCAGAACCTGACCAGGGTAGGATGGGGAGACACAGAGAAATGAAACCATCTGCCTGGGGCCAGAGTGAAGAGGGGTGAGCCAGGATTTAAATTCAGGGATCCATAGGCCAAGGGGAAGAATGGACTCAGTGGAGGTCACTCCATGGGGAGGGGACTGCTGTGATCCTGGGTTTAGAGAGGCCTCTCTGGGGCAGAATGGAGGGGAAGGTCTCAGACAAGTAGAATCAGAAAGGTCCTTCCAGGCCTTGGGCTCAGAGTGCTGGAGTCAGGTGGGGAGGCAGGCTCTTGGCAGATGCTGGGCCCTGTGGAGAAGGAGGCTACTCTGGATCCAGCTGAGAGCCCAGGCTCTGGCAGCCTCTGATAGAGCCGTGGGCCACCTGCCTGGGGGTGATAGGTGGGACACAAGAACAAGAAGGCCCTGGGGAGGTGTCGGTGGGCTGAGGTCAGACATGGGTTCGAGTTCTGAGTCAGCCGCCGCTGGGTGCCTCTGGATGCCTCTGGACAGCGACTGCCCCTGTGGGGGGCCTCAGTTTCCTCTTCTGTGAGAGCAGGTGCTGAACCCCGCACAGTGCTCACTCTTGGGGACACCCAGTCTGATGGAGGAAGCACAACAGTGAACACAGCAGTCACAAACACAGCGGCCAGAGCCACAAAGAATTAAGTCCGGAGCACGTCTCCGAGGAGGTGACATTTGGGCATGGAGACCTGGAGAAGGGCGGTCCTAGCAGCAACTGCCGTTGCAAAGGCCAAGAACGAGACCCGAGCTTTGCGTGTTTGGGGAAAACCAGATGATGACAGGAAGGCCAGGGAGGAGGCTGGGGCCGCGCTGGGTCCAAAGGTGCCGGGTAGGGGACGAATGAGCCCACTAGACAGATCCGGGGGGTGGCCTCCGCTCCGCGCCAGCCACATCCGCCCCCGCCCGCCTCTGACTCAACAGCGCCTACCCTGCAAAAACAGGACCCGCCCCGCCCCGGGGGGTAGCAAAGTCAAACGCGCGGACACGCGGGCGGCACGTTCCCGGAGGCCCGAGCGCGTCACGAGGGCGGACACGGAGGACCAGGAAGTCAGCCAGCATCCACCCAAGTTCGCAGAAGCAGGAGAAAGCTCGGGAGGGGCGTCTGGCGCGGCGAAGACCAGCCCTGAGACCAGAGAGGTCGGCAGACGCTGCCCAGCAGCGCGCCGGGCGGAGCCGCGCCGGCACACCATCGCCGCCGTGCGCCCTGGGCCCAGCCATGCGCCCGGGGGGCGTGCGCAGCTTCGCGCTGGAGCTGGCGCGGGGCCCGGACGACGCGTACCGCGGCGGGGAGCGCCTGTGCGGCCGGGTGCTGCTGGAGGTGGCGGCGCCGCTGCGGGTGCTGGCGCTCGAGGTGGCGGCGCGCGGCGGGGCGGTCACGCACTGGCTCGAGGCCCGAAGCGTGGGTGTCAATGCCATCTCCAGCGACTACGTGGCCGCCGAGACGTACCTGCGATGGCGGCAGCTGCTGCTCCGAGGTGAGCCGCTCATCTCCCCCCACCCCCGAGCCAGGATCCCCGCCACCGACCCCTCTTCTCAGGTCTGGGCGCCCCTTTCCAAGCTCTTTAGAGGCCGTGTGGGCTGGCAACCCTTCTCAAGAGGGGGACTCTCTTACCCACTAGGACTCCCTTGACCTAGAGGATGTGCGGTGGAGACATCCCCTCAGCCACCCACCCCGCCCCGCCCCGCCCCATGTGGAGTCTGGAGGTGTTAGCAATCGCTTGCACTCCCGATACAGCAGTGAGGAATCAAAGGAGTCAGGACGAAGTTTTGGGTGAAGTGGAAAAGTATAGTTTTACTGCTTTGCCTGGCTCTGCCTTGAAAAACGATGTCTCTACCCCAGAAAACTAGATGAGGGGTTTTATAATAGTGGCTCAACACTGGGGGTCTTTGATAACATTAAGGTGTGAGCAGGGCTTGCATGCCCTTAATCTCATCTCAGGTGGTCGGTCTTCTAATCTTTATGAGCGTCTCTGTTCCCTGTAATCTTGTCTCAGGGGGTTTCTTGGCTCCTCCCTTGATTAGCAACTGTTCAAACCCACCCTATGAAACTCAGGAAAGGTTATGGGGGCTGGAGTCAAGAAATGGGGTCAGAAAGGCCTCTGTGCCTGGGAGCCCCACAGGACCCCCTTGGTTTCAGGGGGCCCCTTGGTGGAGCTAGGAGATCCTCCTCTCTAAACTCCAGGGTGTCTCATTAGCCCCAGGCCTGGGGGCTCTGATTCCCAAAGAAGGCCCGTATCTCACCCCCGGCCAGCGCCCTTTACCAGTGTTTACATGAAGGGCTGTTTGCTGGATTGGGGATTTTGGTGGTGTTTGCAGGTAAGGCGGTAGGAATGCATCCCAGGCAGGATGAAGACTTGGGGTAGGGTCAGATCAGATTAGGAGTCTTGGACATGTCCCCGCTTGCTCTGAGCCTCGGTGCTCCTCCCTTAGGCCATACAGCCAGTTGAGAGCAGAAGTAGGGGAGGGCAGGGACAGAAAGAGTAAGTCTGTGCTCTAGCACCTGCTGTGTGGCTGGAGCATGTTGGCCTTTCTGGGCTGCCCTGGCCACTTCTTCAGGGAAGGCAGACCTCACTATACCCATCTGCAAGATGGGTAGAAACAGGATGCAGCTCAAATCTGGCTCCCTGCCCACAGCACCCTTACTTCCGGCCCTGCACAGACTAGATGCTTTGCCTACAGACTTACTACTTTGTCCAAACAGCCGCCAGGTGTGAGAGGCTCTGGCCTGATGCGCTGTGGAAACCAAAGCATAGCTGGCATGGAATGAGGCAAGAAGGGGCCCTGTAGGCACTTCCCTTTCCTTGAGACTCAGGGAAATCAGAGCTGGTCTCACCCTCCAGCGCTCCTGCTCCCACTCACTGGTAGCTTCCTTAAGGTATTGGAGGAGTGAAGCAGAGTTGCTGCGTGACTTCTGGTGAGTCCCTGCTCCTCTCTGGGTCTCTGGGGGAACCCATCTGTGAAATGGACTGAGGATACTGGCTCAGAATGAACCTTCCCAGGATTACCCTGGTGGTCCAGTGGTTAAAACTCTTGAGCTTCCACCACAGGGGGCGTGGGTTCAATACCTGGTACCTGGTCACAAAACTAAGATCCCACAAGTCTTGTGTGACCAAAAAGAAAGTATGAGCCATCCCATCCCCCCAAGGTCACTCTATTCCCTGCCTCCTCCTGGGCCTGTGGCCTCCTGTCTTCTTTCTAGACTTCACTTGGCCCTGGGAGAAGGTCCTAGTGCCTTATTTCAGCCCCAGAGCCCTCCACCAGGCTGATCACTGAGTGGACAGCCTCTACTGCTCTCTACCGGTTTGCCCTGACCTCTATCACTGACTGGTTGTGTTGGTTATGGCCGCCTCCCACTGGGGGTGTCTTGGCCTCAGCTGGGGTTCCAGCCGGGCTGAGCCAGACTCAGAAGGGATGGCCAAGGTAGGGGGTGTTAGGACTTCCTAAAGGAAATCAGCCCTGGACTGATGCTGAAGCTCCGATACTCTGGCCACTTGATGGGAAAAGCCAACTCACTGGAAAAGACCCTGATGCTGGGAAAGGTTGAGGGCAGGAGGAAAAGGGGGCAACAGAGGATGAGATGGTTTGATGACATGAGTTTGAGCAAACTCTGGGAAATAGTGAAGGACAGGGAAGCCTGGTGTCCTGCAGTTCATGGGGTGGCAAAAAGTTGGATACGATTTAGGGACTGAACAAGGTAGGGAGTGGGTTCAAGCAGCAATGTATGACGCTGCCACCAGAGGGCGCAGGCGCTTCGCAGATCGCTTACTGGCAGCTTCCGACTTGGTGGTTAAGATCCCAAAGGCACACCGCAGCCCTGAACCCGGGGACTCCATGAGTTTCCCGGGTACTTGGTTCTGTCTGTGAGGGGAAGAGCTGGGTCAAAAGAGCAAACAAGTTTGCGGAGACGGGGAGGGTGGGGAATGGGGGTGGAGAGGGCAGGTGCTGAAAGTTTGGAAAGGAACGTGGAGCAAAAGCGCTGAGGCGCCGCTGAGCCGCAGTGTGTCAGGGGCGGGTGGATGAGTCCGGAGAGAGGCTCTGAGAGGGTCGAATAGGGCTACACGGCGATTCATGCACAGCTCTCTGAGGTCGGGGCTGATTTTGTTCTGGCTCTACAAACTGTGGAAACTCAGGCTCCGAGATGTCATTGAACCAGGTCACCCAGCTGAGCGGGTTTGAAGTCATAGGTGGGGGCAGCAGGCGCCCAGTGTTGGGAGGCCCCAGCCACTTCTTCCTCCCTCCCCCATTGCACGGGGTAGGCGGTGGGCGGGCCGAGCTGAGGCCGGAGGTAGCTAGTCCTAGACTCTCAGGGACCTGGCCGTTCCCTCCAGCCCCGGCTGGACATGCATCGAGTCACGTCTGCAAGCGGCGGCCGGTAGATGATTAAGCCGACGGCAGAACGCTCTTGCTAGGTGACCTGGCCTCGGTTTTTCCTGTTCACCTCTGCAGTCTGAGAGATACTTGTTCTGTGCCGTGATGCTTGTCTCATCCCAGGGTCCAAGAGGGTAGCAAGGGGTAGAAGGCCGCCAGCCGCAAGCCGGGGCTTTTGTTATTTTGCTCCAAGCCTGGGCAAGACCACGCCTCTTACCGCGCCATTGGCGTATTCCCTTCCGGGGGCGGGACCTACAGCTCGCCCCGCCCCTCCCGCCGTATAAATGCGGCGCCGGCGCAGGCCGTGAGGAGTCTCTGTCCCGACGTTCGAGTGCGCCTGCGCGCGCCTGGTAGGCTCGCGTCCTGAGGCTGCAGCTGTAGAGCCGCCGCGCCGCGGGTTCGAAGCCAGGGGCCGCTCGCCGCGAGTTCGTATCCCTGCGGCGATGCTGTTCGACAAGGTGAAGGCATTCGTGGTGCTACTGGATGGTGCTAGCTCAGGCTCTGAGCCCGTATTCAGCGGCGGCCAGGCGGTGGCCGGCCGAGTGCTTCTGGAGCTAGCGGGCCCGGCGCGAGTGAGCTCCCTGAAGCTGCGCGCGCGGGGTCGCGCCCATGTGCACTGGACCGAGTCTCGCAGCGCGGGCTCGAGCACGGCGTACACGCAGAGCTACAGCGAGCGCGTGGAGGTTGTGAGCCACCGTGCCACGCTACTCGCGCCAGGTACCAGCCGAGGGACCCTTGCACTGCGCTTGCTGTGTGCTCCGGGAGCCCCTTCGCAGCCACTGAGCCGCCCCCTCTTACTCCTATCTGCAGGCACTGGAGAGACCACAACGCTGCCTCCTGGGCGTCATGAATTCCCATTCAGCTTCCAGCTGCCACCGTAAGTCGAGTGGGGTGCAGGATTGTGGGGGAGCCTGTAAGTGTCCCTAAGTCTGCAGCCCCTTCCAGGTTTGGGACTCCACTGCTCGGTATCCGGGGGCCACTGAGACCCAAGATTGTCTGGGAGGCCCCCCAGAGTGTCTCTTGTCTCTCATACCCCAAAGCCTTTGGGGATCTCCAACCTGGGTGTCTCTGGGTCTGACCTTCCGTCCACCCCCAGGACGCTAGTGACTTCCTTTGAAGGCAAACACGGCAGTGTAAGATACTGCATCAAAGCCACCCTCCACCGGCCCTGGGTTCCTACCCGTCGGACAAGGAAGGTGTTTACTGTTATTGAGCCTGTGGATATCAACACACCGGCTCTGCTGGTGAGTGGCTGCCCTTGATGGGTTGGGGGCGTCCCAGGTAGGGTCCTGGCTACATGGTGATTGGCTCCTCACTCCTCCCCTCACAAAGTGGGGGTCACAGCGGAGCCCTGGCAGGGAGGGAGGGAGGCATGGGAATGCTGGTGGAGCTAGGTACAAGAACCAGCTGCACCAGTTTGCTTCCTGGCTCTGTGTGAGTGTCTCACCCTCTCTGAGCCTCCCACACGTCCCTTGTCTGTGAAAGGGGGCACAATCAGAGCTTACAATAATAATGGCTTACTGAGCACTCATTAACACTAAGTGCCTGGCTTGTTCACTTGTTTTTAGCTTAATGAGATGGGTCACGTTCCTGGACCCATTTTACAGACAGACTCTTAGAAACCAGAATGCTAGGCCCTGCCTCAAATCTTCCTTCAGCTGAGGGTGGTTTAGAAGCTCCACAGGGTCTGTGGTTGGTACAATGGGACCAGTTTCACATCCTTTTCCTCCCCTCCACCCCCAACCAGGCCCCTCAAGCCGGAGCCCGGGAAAAGATCGCCCGATCCTGGTACAGTAACCGTGGCCTTGTCTCCCTCTCAGCCAAGATCGACCGCAAGGGCTACACACCAGGTAACAGGTGGGAGGGCCTGGATTGGGAAAAGGGCCAGTGTCAGGGTTGCAGATGGGGAACCTGAGGCCCTGCGGTTCCATCTAACAGGTGAAGTGATCCCTGTCTTCGCTGAGATCGACAACGGCTCCACGCGCCCCGTGCTGCCTCGGGCAGCTGTGATCCAGACCCAGACCTTCATGGCGCGAGGTGCCCGCAAACAGAAGCGAGCCGTGGTGGCTAGCCTCTCGGGGGAGCCTGTGGGCCCCGGGCGGCGGGCTCTGTGGCAGGGCCGGGCTCTGCGGATCCCTCCCGTGGGCCCTTCTATCTTGCACTGTCGTGTGCTACACGTGGACTATGCCCTCAAGGTAGAGTATCCTCAGAGGCCGGGGTGGTTGCATTTGCTGGGAGAGATGGAGGGCAGGAGGAAAAGAGGGAGACAGAGAATGAGATGGTCGGATGACGTCACTGACTCAATGGACATGAGCTTGAGCAAACTCAGGGAGATGGTGAAGGACTGGGAAGCCTGGCCTGCTGCAGCCCCTGGGGTCACGGAGTTGGACACAGCTTAGTTACTGAACAGCAACAACAACCAGCCTGGGGTCCCCCTCCCTCCCTGAGGCTAGAGCTGGGACCTCTGGGCCTCCTCCTGTAAGAAGGCGCGTGTGGCCAGGGCTGCCCGGGTGGCTGGTCTTCTATATTATGGCGCTTCCCTCCAGGTCTGTGTGGACATCCCGGGCTCATCCAAGCTGCTCTTGGAGCTCCCACTGGTCATCGGCACCATCCCCCTGCACCCTTTCGGCAGCCGCTCATCTAGCGTGGGCAGCCATGCCAGCTTCCTGATGGACTGGGGGCTGGGGGTCCTGCCAGAGCGGCCTGAAGGTGAACTCTCCCTCCTGCCGTGGGTGGGCATGGGTGGGAGACAGGCAAGGCCTGGCTGGCTCTCTTCCCCTCCAGCCTCGCTCACTGCCCCCATCTGTAGAAGTGCTCCGGAACAATCATGTTGGCAACCCGAGTCTCCCCCAAGAATCCCAGTCCAGGGGCACACGGCCCAGGAGCCCCAGAACTGACCACACCAGCTCCACCTGGCCATTGCCCCTGATTCTGGGGCTGCCCTCCTCCTCCACCGGCCTCACCCACCCTGGCTCTCAATTCCAGCCCCTCCTGAGTACTCCGAGGTGGTGCCTGATGAGGAGGTGGCAGCCATGGAGCAGAGCCTCTTGCCACTACTGCAGGACCCTGACGTGAGCATGGAAGGCCCCTTCTTTGCCTACATCGAGGAGTTCCGCTTCCGCCCACCGCCCCTGTACTCCGAGGTGAGCTTGGGGGTTCAAGAAGCCCCTGTGCCTCTCCAAGGCCCTGGGAGCCAAGAGGAAGGGAAGGAACCACAGGTGAATCTTCAGTAATGATAGAACTCCTAGGGACTTTCCTGGTGGTCCAGGGAAGAATCCACCTTCCAAGACAGGGGAAGAGGGTTCGATCGCTGGTGAGGCCAGTAGGACCCCACATACTGTGAGGCAGTCAAGCCCATGCGCCCTAACTACTAAGTCCTCGAGCCTCAACTTGAGAGCCCGGGTGCTGTAAACTACAGAGCCCAAACGCTCTGAAGCCTGCACCATCACAACTAGAGAGAAGCCTGTGTGCAGCAATTAAGACCCAATGCAGTCAAAACGAAAGTTCTATTTTAAAGTGATAGAGCATCTTCTACCTCCTGTCCAGGGCCTGAACCCGCTTTGCATCTCAGTCTGTTCCTAAGTGTTGCTCCCTAACCTAGTGTGGGAGTGGAGATCCAGGAAGATAGGGTAGGGGCGTTTCTGAGCCTCCAGGGCCTCCTAAGACTTGATGGGATCATTTCTGGCAGGAGGATCCAAACCCACCCTCCGAGGCCAGGAGGCCCCGCTGCATGACCTGCTGAGTGTCAGGTGGAAACCTCAAAGGATAAGGTGTTTACACATGCTTCCAGCCACCATGGACATGAGCAAGGAGGGGCTAGATGAAGAACAGACTGCGCTGACTACATTGAAGTTGGGGAAACTGAGTCTCAGAACATAACAGGGCCATTCCAACATCACACAGAGGAAGAGCCAGTCTGGACTCTTGACATATCTGGACTGGTCCTCATAAAGTACCAGATACCCACAGTAGGATCTGAGAAACCATTCAACCTGTCTACATCGGCCTATGTTCCCTCAGAAGCCTCCAGTCTGAGAGCGACAGAACCAGACATAAATACTTCCAGACCCATAGGACCAGAGGAAAGGACCCCAAGCTGGGAGAGTCCAAAGAGGGAGTAGAGAAGGCTTCCTGGGGAAAGGGCATTTTAGCTAAGGCTTTGGTGTATGAACAAGAGCTTGGTAGGCAGGCAAGCAAGAGGAAAAGTCGAAGAAGGTCAGAGCTGACTAATGTTTGGAGACCGTCCCCTTCATCTTTGGAGTGGGACTCAGTCGAGGCTGTACTGCAAGGTCTGGGAGGCGAGAGGGCCCAGGAACGAGGCATTCAGGAAAGCAGGTCATCAGGGCCATGTGGGGGCTGAAGGGTGGCAGGTGCAGCGACTCTAGCCTTAAAACCTTTGAAAACCGGAGACTCCTGTCCCAGGCTGGAGCGCCTGGGCGCCTCCACATGATCCAGCACATGAGTACTGCCTGGGTACTGCATGGCCTGAAAAACACAGGTTCAAAGGAAGACAGACAAGACTGGCTGTATGCAGAATGAAAACGTGGGGCCACTTGTTCAAGAATTAAGAATTTCAAGACAGGGACAGCAGAGCATTAACCCAGGCTGTGGGGACAGAGGTCAGCCTGGGGTGACAGAGTAGGGCCACAGTATGCTTCTGAACACCCGCTGTGTCCCAGAGGCACACAGTATGATGGGGCAGCTGGATAAACCTCCAAGTGCAGAGACCCGGCCGAGGCAGGGCCCCCGCCTGGGACTCCACATTTCTGATAAGCCTTAAATTGTTCTCTTTTGTACATTTTTTTTTTTTAATAAAAATCACAGAGGAAGAGCTTGGACTTAGTGGTTTATTGCCCCCAGGTGCTGAGAAAGTTGGGTGGCCTTGACCACCATCTTGGGTCTGGATCTCAGATGGAACTCCAGGCTGAGGAGGGTTGAGGGGCCCATTGACCAGAAGGTGAAGCTGAGGCTCGAGGACACCGAGGGAGGCTGTCCACATCTCTCCCCTCAGTGTAGTTGCAAGGCTCGGGGCAGAGCTGGCGGAGGCCTCATCTGTGTCCACAGAGTGGAGCCGAGCAGGTGGGAGGGAGGCCAGAGGCAGGAGGATCCTGCCTGTCTGTGGAGTCTGGGCGGTTGTTGCTTTTGTTGTCCTTGTTTAGTCCCTCGGTCTTGTCTGACTCTTTTGCAACCCCATGGACTGTAGCCCGCCAAGCTCTTCTCTCTGTCCATGGGATTTCCCAGGCAAGCATACTGGAGTGGGTTGCCATTTCCTTCTCCAGGGGATTTTCCTGACCCAGGGATTGAATCCACTTTTACTGAGATTCAATTCATTTGGCATTTGTAAGTGGGCCTAGCATTTAGGACCTTTCCAATGTTGTGCCACCATTACCTATAATTCCCAATGATGCTCATCAGCCTCAAAGGAGACCTTGTCCCCATGAGCCGTCACTCCCCGTTCCTCCTCCCTAGGCCCCAGGCAACCACTCATCTGCTTGCTTTGGTCTCTGACTTGGCCCGTTCAGGACATTTCATGTAGATGAGCTCATCGAATATGTGGCCTTTTGTGTCTGGCGTCTTTGACTCAGCAGGAAGTTCAGGCACTTTTGTTGCAGCAGGAATCCACGCTTCGATCCTTTTGATGGCCAAGTGATATTCCATTGTGTGGATGCACCACGTTTTACTATCCACTCAGCCTCTGTTGATGGACATTTGGGTGATTTCCATCCCCTGATAATTGGGACTCAGGTGGCTGTGGTTGCTCTTGTACAGGGTTTGTTTGAGTACCCACAGAACTCTAGGGCAGCTCTAGTGGCCTGGAGGTTGTCGCTTTTCTGGAGCTGCAGGTGTGGAAAGTGAGTCCATCAGAATGAGGTAGCTTGCCCAGGGTCACATAGTGCTGCAGCTGCTACTCGAAAATGGCCCTGGAACGCTGGAATCCCTGCAACTCAGGCTCCTCCCAAGGCCAGAGGCCCCGCCCCATTGGGCGGGGCCCAATTAGACCACGCGAGACAGCCTTGACTTTCTGCCCACCAGTCTTCCCAAAGCAGTGAAAATTATCTAGCAGCCCAGGTGGCCACGTGTGGGGCTGAGGGGCAGGATTGAGGACTGGGGGGAGCCTGGAGCAGGACCTGGGAACGCAGTGTTCAGGCTTTGCTCTCTGTGATGATGAGTTCGGAAGTCACTTGCTTCTGAACCTCAGTTTCCCCATCTGAGACTCTGGACACTTCCTCTTCACATCAATCACTTTCCTCCCTGGTCTAAATTTAGGCCCTGATTCCCAACATCTCCTGGTCTTGGGATCGACCTAGTCCTCCCAGTCCAGCAGTATCTGCCCTGGGTAGCTGATTGGCCATCAAGCTTGGAACTTGTCAGACTTGGGGTTCCTGGGGGCCCAGTGGCAGGCAGGAGATGTTCCTATAGCGCGGTTACCCAGATCCCCAAATGGCAGCCTCAGGTGGGGCTGAGTTCCCCATCAGCTGGATTGTGGAAGATGCAAGATTGCAGTTTCCTGATTCATGTTCCCAAACGAAGAAGAGACTGAGGTGTTTATTGCAACAGTGGATGTGGGTACATGTCTATGAAAGGTTCCCCCAAGGGGCTTGGGAGGACAAGCTACCTCGTGTCCCCAGGACTCCTGCGTCTGCAACTCTCTGGAACCTGATCCCTAAAGGAGGCGGATTTTCTGGTTCAGATAAATGACAACAAGCATGGAGCTAGGCCAGGCAGCCCAGGATGCAGGGAACTCCCTGGATGTTGTGTGGGGCCCACAGAGTATAGAGGAGTGTGGCCAAATGTTCTTCTGAAATAAACTCCCTCCCCTCCTTGGTCCTCTAAGACCACAACCCACCTCTCCCTCCAGTTTCCCCCTCCATCCCTGGCTGCTACTCAAACACCCCAAGCTGACCCCAGGCTTTGCACATGCCGTTCCTTCTGCTAAAAGGCTGTTCCCTATAGCTGGCCCCTCTTTACACACTAGCCTTAAATTTCAGGGATAGCCCAACCTAAAGTCACCACCCCTCATCATTCCCTCCCCCATCCCCCTGTCCCATGTTTTCTTTGCCTTCGTCAGTCTCTGAAATTTGTATTTAGATATTCACTTGTTTGGCTGAGACCGTGAGAGCGGGGCTAAGTCAGGGGCGTATCTGGGGTCCCAGCACACAGCAGGTATGAGTGACTGGAGGGGACTCCCCATCTACTCTGGTGTGAAGAAAGACTCTGAAGGGGGTAGGAGGGTCACTGCTTCACGTTTATTCCCAGGACCCCCAAGAATCAGAACTGTCACCAGCTTAGAGTCAAGGCCAGGCCTCTCTGTCTCTCACTGCTGTCTCTCTCTCTGCTTCTGCCTCTCACCGTCTTTGCCTCCCCCATCTCTGCCTCTTCACATCGCTCTCTCGCTGGCTCTTACCGTCTCTGTCTGACTTACCACCTCTGCCTCTCTCTGTCCCTGGCTCTTTTACCATCTCTCTCTGGCCCTGGCTGCGCCAAGCCCAGGGCATGGGTGACAGGCAGGCAGGGTGCCTGCTGCTTGTTTTCTGCCCTTACTGGCAGCCGGCCCAGCCGGGCTGCTGTTCAGGAATCTTCCAGCCGCCCTGCTCCAGCCACCAGGCCCAGCCACCACCAGCCTCTCCCCCCTGGCACATTCTGTCCCGAGCAGGGAGTACTGGGGGCGGGCGGGCAGGGGGACATGTTCCTGCCCGGCTCCAGTTACAGGACAGCCCGTCCTGGTGGCCCTGCTCCCCACCAGCGCTGGCCCCTAACGCCTCCCCTCCTTGCTCTGGGCTTAGATCTTCTTGAATGGGGCCCCTCCTCCAGCTGGTCCCTACCTCAAGAACTCTGCACCTGCCAAGGCTTCCATCGGGAGCTCCCTCTCCCCAGATGGTCCCAGGACCTTCTCCCTTGTAGACCTTCCCGTCCCTTGGCCAGAGCACCTCCTTAGTTCCCCTGCCCCCGCTCTGATGCATTTGCTTTCTGACCTTTGCCCTTCCCAGAGTTATATATTTATATGTTTAGGGGTTTTGGTTTTTTGTTTTTTGGCCTTGCCACGTGGCATGTGGGATCTTAATTCCCCGACTGGGGATCAAACCCGCACCCTCTTCATTGAAAGCACGGAGTCTTAACCCCTGGACCACCGGGAAGTCCCATACCTGTTGATTTGCTCACCTATTGCCCCAGGACCCCACTATATCCGCAGTGCCATTAGGGCTTGGTGACTATTTTAGAGTTGACGTCGTCAGCCTGAATTCTGGCTCATACACGTGACTCCTCATCTCAGCCTGCCTGACCCACCCCAGCCCCCCCCACACACCAGGAGTCTCCCAGTCTCCCAGTTGCCCAGGGAATTCCCTGTACCGCCAGAGACACCTTTTTCCAACGAGGGGTTGGGTCTGTCTGTCCTTTAAGCCCACTGGGCTCTACACACAGGGGCAGCCACGAGGCACACACACACACAAGCAGAGATACACAAATGGGCCCGCAGACTCGAGCACACGCAGCTGAGAAACCACTGACGCAGACCCTCTAACGCGCGCCCGCTAGCACCTGTGCAGACAGGTTTGCCAGCAATGACCGCACTCACCCCAGCGCTGGGCGCTCCCAGTCCTGGTTGAGGGTGTGTGGGGTGTGCACGTGTGGGCTCCCTCAACTCTGAGGAGGCTATGGCTTCTTTGCAGGTGGGGACAGGACGTGGGATTTGAATCCACGCCAGGGTATACTCCATCTTGTCCACACGCACCTCTGCCCTTGCTTCGCTGGTCCAGGAGTCACCCCCCACCCCCAACCTTGTTTTGATGTTCGGGGAAGGCCAGGAAAGTCCCCAGAAAGCATCGAGCTGGGCACGGGGCCCAGGAGGAAGTGGTGACTCAGCCAGCAGCCAGCAGCGCCTGCCACGCTGTGCTGCCCCATCTCAAGGGAACACAGAGAGCAACAAGAAAGGATGGGGAAGGGGGCACACGGTCAACAGGGCCCCTAAACAGTGTGTGCGGTGGGGAGGGGAGCGCCTGGATGGCCCCTCAGCGCTCCTACATCTCAACCATGTTGAGTCCAATTCACAGGTAGAAAAACTGAGGAAAAGAGAACAGGCGACTTGGCCCAAGGCTCCCCAGCCAGGAAGCAGCAGGCAGGGGACCCCTGAGCCCGCAGCAAAACGGTCCTGAGGGCGTCTACTCTCCCTGCTCACGTTTTGGTGGGCAGAAGGAGCCAGGTCTACTTCCTGCTTCCAGATGCAGAGAGGTGACTGGCTCTGGCCAACTAGAGGTTTTTGTCACCACAGGCTCAGAGATTGATTCAGGGATGGGCGTTTGAATCTGGCTGGGCCAATCACTGTGGGACTTTGGAGACTCCCTGGAGGTGATGACAAGGGTCCTCTTTACCAGTCATGACAAGGACAGCATAACAGAGTCTGGAGGACCACAAACACCCTGTGAAGTCAGGGTGGGCCAGATGAGAAGGATGAGGGCTGGAGGGTCTTAGGAGGGCTAGGAGCAGGAGAGGACACTGGAGTTGGGGCTTTGATGGATGAAGAAGAGTTTGCCAGGGAGCTTGAGAAGAACATCCCAGGCAGAGGGCACAGCCTGTGCAACCCTAGCAGACAAGAGACAGCCAAGCATGTCCTTAGCCATCCTGGGGGCTCAGGGACAGCTGTGGTTGTGTTTGTTTATTTGTTCCCGCGCTGAGTCTTTTACTGACCCCCAGAAGGTGAGGCCAGGTCTGCCTTATCAGCTACTGAAGCTTCATTAATGTTTATGACAGGGAGGACACTCCTTGGGGGACACAGAGGGATGGGATGGGGAGAGTGAGTGGTGAATGGGAGGGTTGGATTCATGGGGCAGGAGAGCCTAGGGTTGCATGGCGGTGGCCCTAAAGCCAGGAGGCACTGGGCCATGGTCCAGGCAGGAAGGGGCAATTCCCCGTCTGTGAATCCTGGACCTCCAGGGATGGTGGTCTAGTGGGAGGCAGGTTAGAGCTCAGGGTCTGGGCTCCAGGCACTATCTCTTCCTTCCTGGGTGACCTTGGGCTAGTGACAGCACCTCTCTGAACCTCAGTTTCCTCATCTGGCGTCGGATCTCACTAGAGGTCAGGGTCAGTACTGGGGTACAGAGCGAGTGCGGGATCTGCAGGGCTGGATGAGGGAGGGTTGCTGAAGCAGTGGGGGAGGGGCTGGGCCTGTCCAGAACATTCCATCAGCAGTTCCCAGCCACTTTGAAAACAGGAAGCCAGCTCTCAAGGGAGCCCCCAGCAGCGTTTCCTGAGCCTCCTAGTGACGCAGGCTGGGGGGTGTGCACATGTACACGTGTGTTTACAGGCGGCGGGGAGATAGGTGGAGCCACCAGCGTGCTCAGCATTTGCGTGTGCTTGTGTGTCTGTCTTGTCTGTGCCATCGCTTAGAGACGTGTGCACACAAGTTGTGGGTACTCGAATGTGATCTGCATCTCAGTCAATGTGGGAAGCAGATATGGGCTGATTGGTGCATTTGTGAGTCTGGGTCCAGGTGTTAGGTGTGGGTGTCTATCAGCAGTGGGTACTGGTGTGCCCTAGCAAGCACTAGTTTGTACTGGAGGGTACTGGCTTGCGCAGGCTTGTGTCAATATAGGCAGGCAGATAGGAGCCTATTTAGTGACCTCCCTCCCAGGCCTCTAAATCCCCAGGTAAGTCCTGATTCAGCTGTCAGTGGTCTCTCTGGATACCACCTCTTCCCTGCTCCAAACCCAAGGCCCTGCATAGCCCGTGTGATGCCTCCATTCTCCTTTCCGTCTGTCTCCCACTCACACATCAGTTCCTGGCCTACCTGCCTTCTTGCTGTTCCTGTAGGCTACCAAATATGTTCCTGCCTCAGGGCCTTTGCACACGCTATGCCAGCTACTTCCTTCCCCTACTCCCCTTCTTTCCAATTTCAGGACACTGGCCTTGGGCAAGACACCCCCTCTCCTGATTCTCGACTATCTCCCTCTCCTCCCCCAAGCCCCCACTTTGACCATTTCCCTTTGCATCCTAGGATGAGAGGCATCCCTCTATAAACCTCAGTTTATTCTCCTGTAACCTGGGGCCAGTCTTGGTGTGGCCTCACTCACTCAGTCAGTGAGAAAGTGAAGAAGCCTGGACTCAAATTTGGACAGGCCAGATCTCAGAGGCTTTGTCCTTGCCCATATTAAGTGAGAAAAACACCTGAGGGCTGGGGACAGTCTAGGTCATTCACTCACAGGAGCCAAGTGGGGCCAAACTGGGGCCTTCCGTGGGTCATGTTCCTGGGATATCTTTTTCTTGCTCACAAACTTCTACTCATCCTTTAAAACCCCATCTCCAGTACCCCTTTGCTCTGTCCCAGTTCTGTCCTCATGGACTGAGGGCATTTGTATCTGACCATGTCTATCCCCCCCAGACAGGTCAGGGCTGAGGCCTCTCAGGAGCCGAGCATCACTCAGACAGGTACGCAGGACTATGTTTCTCATATGCTGACTTCCTGGAGCTGGCTCAGGTCTCCCAGCCATGCCTGATTCTCAGGAGGTAACTCCTGCTGGCTTATCACCCTCAGGACCTGCCAAACTCAATAGTTAAAAGAGCAGGCAAAACTTTTCCGTTCCGCTGAGAGGTCTCTGTGTTCTGGAAATTCCCCTTCCAGAGGAGGCCTGGAAGAGACCTCCAGCCCCTCTGGCCTTGGCTCACATCAGCTCCATGCCAGGCTGATTCATTTGAGAAATGAACCCGAGACAGTCCAAGACACAGGCAATGCGGTAGGAGTTTCTCGCTGGTGTCCCCAGGGCAGCCTTGGGAGCGAAGAATCATGGCTCAGATACCATCCCCTATACACCTTCCCCAAAGCCCCTGAGGTCCAGTGTGGCCCCGCCCCCACAGCCTCCATCACAACAGACTTAGTTAGTCCCACCTCAGGGCCTTTGCACTTGCTGTTCCCCCTGCCTGGATAGCCCTTCCCTCACTCCTCACAAGATCTTCCCCTTCTCCTTGAGGTCTAAGTTCAAATATCCCTTCCTCAGAAGCCCTGGCTTCCCTGATCAAACCTGCCCTGCCTCATTCTCTCTGTTAGCCCTTCTTCTGCGCTCCCAACAATTTACAGTTACAACGTGTTTGAGGGTTTGTGGTTGTCCTCCACCTCCCCTCTGTACTGGGACCTCTGAGAGGGCAGGGCTGATTTACCCAGCAAGTGTTCAGTGAACATGCGGTAACAAAGGAGAATGCAATTACCCAGAGGATGTCTCCTTAAGCGAGAGTCCTCGGCCTTCCCCCTGGCCTCCACATCCCTGCTGTCCCCTTCTCCCAGAGGGTGCTTGGTGTTTGGGGGGTGGGGAGGTGGGGCGAACAAAAGGTCTTGCTCAGTCATTCACACACTGGCCTCTCATAAACCCCTCCCCATTATGATCCAGAGCCCCCTTTCCTTCCAGGCTCCAGGCCTAGAAAGGTCCTTATTTTGGCCTCCTCAGCTCATAGCATGAGTGGGAAGTCCAAGGTTGGGAGAGGTCCTGCACCCAGGCTGAGCAGGCGCCTCCTCTACTCACTCACACTCTAGCCATAGCTCCCCCTCACCCTCTGGAATCCAGCTCTTCAGCTCAGGGTTCAAGGTCCTGCCTGAGTATGCCAAGATCCTTTGTTTTTCCTCCGCCTAATTCTCTGTCACCCTTTAGATCTCATCTTGGTTGCATTCCCCAGTGTTTTCTTTTTAATTTTTATTTATTTATTTTTGGCGGCGCTGGGTCTTCATTGCTCCGCACAAGATTTCTCTAGTTGCCGCGAGAGGAGGCTGCTCTCTAGCTACGGCGTGTCGGTTTCTCGCTTCAGGGGCTTCTCTTGCTGCAGGGCGCACAGTCTCTAGAACGCGGGGGCTTCAGTAGTGTTGCGGTGCACGGACTTCGTTGCCAAGAGGCATGTGCAATCTTCCCAGATCAGGGATGGCTGGTAGGCAGATTCTCAACCACTGAGCCACCAGAGAAGTCCCACGTGTCAATACTGACTGTTCACACAGTCTTGGGATACATTGACTGCTGTCAGAAACCAAATACTCCCTGCACCCAGCGTGTCAGCACGTCAGGCTGAATGTTACTCATGCTTGCGATGGTATATGAACATCATGGACCACTGCACTTGTTTTTTTGCACAGTATATGAACATCGGAAACTATTGAACTCATTGTTGGCCCAGTATATGAATGTCATATACTGCTGACCACTAACAGGATAGTATAGTGAACAGCCACTGCTCGGGAGCTTAGATCAAAAGTTGACAAGCTTTTTCTATTAATGGCCACATTATAAATCTTTTCATTTCTGCCAGCCATACAGCATCCCTTGCAACTAGTCAATTCGGCTCTCTTGAAATCAGCTACAAACAACACTCAAATAAGTGAGTGTGACTGTGAAACTTTATTTATGCAAATTAAAATTGGAATTCCATGTAGGTTTTTTTTTGTTGTTTGGTTGGTTTTTATTTATTTGGCTGCACTGGGTCTTAGTTGTGGCCGGTGTGGGATCCAGTCCCCTGACCAGGGATTGAACCCAGGCCTCCTGCATTGGGAGCTCAGAGCCTTGGCCCCTGGACCACCAGAGAAGTCCCCTCGTGTAGCTTTCACGGGTCACATGTCTTCTTTTGGTGTGTTTTCAATCATGGAAAAGTGATGAAGCCCTTTCTAGGTCTGGCCAGTGCTGCAGTTTGCCAGCCCCTGGATAAGGCTCACGATGGGTAACGAAGTATCAAGATTCATTGTTTACAGAGTATCAGAGCTCTGTTTAAAGTGCTTCCAGGTCTCCAGCTAAGAAACATTAGGGCCTGTTGATGACTCACAGTGTCTGATCATTGACAAGTAACAGGTATCAGGACTTCATGTTTACAAAGTATCAGTACAAAATGAGCAGAGATGGCTAATGAGGCGTCAGGATCTGCCTTTAAGTTGGACCCAGCCACCAGCCCTGGTACTGACGGAGTGCTGGCCAGGCGGCGCGCTGCTGCCCATTCTCAGAATACTGTTTACCAAGTATCCAGTGACAGGGGCTGGCCGCAGGGTATCGAGTCACAGGGCAATCACACTGAGACTCAGGCACTGTGACAACAACGCTAGACACCAGCTGTTTACAGTGACATGAGACCGGCTGTTTACAGGAGACCAGCCGCCCTGCTTCCGGATGCAGGAATCCAGATGGTGGGACAGGCTCCTCCTGTTTGCAGAGAGTCCTGGTCTAGGGACACCTCTTCTGTGCCAGGAGCCTGAGTGAGAAAAGTGCCTCCAACCCAGGCAAGGTGGGGCTTTGGCTCATTCAAACACCCTCTCCCCACCTCCTCCCCCACCCCCACCCCTGTCCTCAGGCAGGGCTCTTTGGAGGGGAGAATTGAGTAATTGAGTACTAAGACACTGGGTCTCATTGTCCCACTTGAATTCTTCTGCCCATCCCTGGCTGTGCCATGAATTAACTTCTCTGGACCTCCATTTCCTTATCTGTAAAATGGGTACAATGATGGATCAGGGTTCCATCAAGGTACAAGATACCCAATTAACTTTAAATTTCAGATAAATTTTTTTTAATTTTAGTATTGTTGTTGTTCAGTCCTCAAGTTGTATCCGAATCTTTGTCACCCCCATGGACTGCAGCACGCCAGGCCTTCCTGTCCCTCACCATATCCTAGAGTTTGCCCAAGTTCATGCCACTGAATCAGTGACACCATCCAACCATCTCACCCTTTGTTGTCCCCGTCTCCTCCTGCCTTCAATCTTTCCCAGCATCAGGGTCTTTTCCAATGAGTCATCTGTTTGCATCAGGTGGCCAAAGTATTGGAGCTTCAGCTTCAGCATCGGTCCTTCCAATGAGTATTCAGGGTTGATTTCCTTTCAGATTGACTGGTTTGATATCCTTGGTGTCCAAGGGGCTCTCAAGTATCTTCTCTGGCACCAGAGCTCAAAAACATCAATTTTGATATAAATATAGACAATGCAATATTTGGGGTTATACCAAAAAAAAAGTCATTTTTTAATCTGAAATTTGAAGTTAACTGAGTGCCTAGGTGTTTATTTGCTAAACCTGACCCCTCACTCCCCTTTGTTAGCCATGCCATGTGACTTGCGGGATCTTAGTTCCCCAACCAGGGACTGAACCAGGGACCCAGCTGTGAAAATGCCGAGTCCTAACCACCGGACCATCAGGGAACTCCCTGACCTCCCTTTGATGAAACCTCAACCAATGGAGTTTGTGAGCATCCTAAGGGGATCCCAGGCCAGAAACAGAAAGTGGTACCGCTGATGGCTCACCATCCTTGTCTCCCCTACGAGCTCAGGGGAATGGATCTGTTTTGATGATTGACTCATAAATACATCATCTGTCTCTGAGGACCACAGCCTGGGTGACAGGAACAGCTCCACTACTCAAGAGTTTCACTAGAATTGTCTGCAAGAGCCTCTGGACCACAGGGGTCCACAGGAGGGTTGGGGGTCCAAGTTGTGTCCGAATCTTTGTGACCACATGAACTGCAACACGTCAAACCTCCCTGTCCCTCACCATCTCCCAGAGTCCAAATTTCTTCATTCACCATGTCTCCCGGAAGTCAGAGTCTGGCCTGGTGCCCTGCAGGGCTCAGAAAAGAGTTACTGAATGAACGGAAGATGGGATTCAATAAGTAGTTATCAAATTCAATGATGGATCCCATCACTCTTTATTGAATACTTACTATTTGCCAAGTACCCCAATCCTTGCCTGCCCAGGACTCTTCATAAACAAAGGAGATGGATAAATGCGAAATTATAACTTGGACAGAACCTGCCAAGGGAAGACTCCCCGCCCCCCCCGCCCCCCTCCCCCGCCAAGGGCTAGGACCACCAGCGTGGACTCCAGAAGGGCTTCCTGAAGGGAGCTGACAGAGACCAGGAAAGGGAGATATATGGGTATAAACAGAGGGAAAAGAGTTGGAGGCAGAGTGCACAGCATGTGCAAAGGTCCCAGAGTGGGAGGGAACATGATTTCAAGGGCTCTTTTCATACCACCCGCAGTTGCTTCAACAATTTGCAGACTCCCACAGATAGTCAGTAAGGCTAGGTTTAGGATCACCAAGGTTGAGTGGCAAGTTGGGCAGGACATTGTGTCCTGAATCACCCACATGGAAAAGGATGAAAGCCCCAGAACAAACTCGGAGACCTTGCCCTGGCAAGGGCAAGACAAACAGCACCCAGCCCTGCCTCTGCCCTGGAATTTCCGGAGTCGTCTGCCTCCCGGGCATACCCTGCTCTCCCATGATGTCCTGGCCACCTCAGAAGACGCAGGAGGAATGGGATGGGCACGCAGGCTGCTAGGTGGGGTCAGGAGGAAGAAAGAAGGGCTTCAGGGTGTCCAGCTGGGAGGTCTCAGAGGCAAGAACCAGGGCTGGGGGGCAATGATAGCAACCCCTATAATAATAGCTGTTGACAGCTATGAGTGCCAATAGCCACCCCCCCCCCCACCGCAAAACCATCAGGAATAGGAATATAAATTGGTGTAGCCACTATAGAAAGCAGTATGAAGCTTCCTTAAAAACAAACAAACAAAAAACCAAAACCCACAGAGCTACCATATGGCCCGGGCTTCCCAGGTGGCGCTAGTGGTAAAGTACCCGTCTGCCAATGCCGGAGACCTCAGAGATGAGGGTTCCATCCCTGGGTTGAGAAGATCTCCTGGAGGAGGGCATGGCAACCCACTCCAGTGCTCTTGGCTGGTGGGGTACAGTCCATGGAGTCTGAGTCAGACGTGACTGAAGCGACTTAGCAAGTGTGCTCACGCACCATATGACCCAGCAGTCCCGCTCCTGAGTTTATATCTGGAAAAGATGAAAGCGAACTTGTAAAGACGCATGCTCCCTAATGTTCACGGCAGCACTGTTTACAACAGCCAAGATATGGAAACACCCCAAGTGACTGTCCACAGATGACTGGCTTAAGAAGATATATACACAGTGGACTATTACTCAACCATAAAAAAGAATGAAATATTCCCATTTGCAGCAACAAGGTTGGACCTGGACAATAGGACCTACTCAGTGAAGTAAGTCAGACAAAGAAAGGCATATATTATATGATATCACTTATATGCAGAATGTAAAAAATAATACACATGAATCTATATACAAATCAGAAACAGACTCACAGACATAGAAAGCAAATTTATGGTTACCAAAGGGGAAAGGGAGGGTGGGAGTGATATACGAGAAGTATAGGACGTTATGATATAAATAGATAAGCTATAATAGGTAAGCAATAAGGATTTACTGTACAGCATAAGAAACTATAGGGCTTCCCAGGTGGAGCTAGCGGAAAAAGTCCACCTGCCAATGAAGGAGATATGGGTTCTATCCCTGGGTTGGAAAGATCCCCTGGAGGAGGAAATGGCAACCTGATCCAGTATTCTTGCCAGGAAAATCCCATGGACAGAAGAGCCTTGCAGGCTACAGTCCATGGGGCCACAAAGAGTCTGAAAATGATGTTCAATGTCGTCTAATAACGTATAATGGAAAACAGCCTGAAATATACATATGTAACTGTATCACTTTGTGGTACGCCTGAAACTGACACAATATCGTAAATCAACTATACTTTTTTAAAAGCCCCATTAGCTGGAAACAGGATCCAGAGGAAGAAACAGCTGGCTGAGGACTTGTAGTTGACTCCAGGATGCGGCAGATTTTAGTTTGGGTTGCTATGATAAAAGTACCAAAGGTTGGGTAGCTTAAACAATAGACATTTATTTCTCAGTCTGAGAGGCTGGAGAGTCCAAGATCGAGGTACCAGCACATCTGGAGTCTGATGAAAGCTCAATTCCTGGTTTGCAGACAGCTGCCTTCTAATTACATCCTCACATGGCAGAAAGCACAAAACAGGCTCTCTCAAGCCTTAGAAGGGCACTAATCCCATCAATGGGAGTTGCACCTTCATGGCCCGATTACCTCTCAAAGGCTCATCTCCTTACCTGGTGATTGGGATTTCAGTTCATGAATTTTGGGGGCATTTATCCCTGGTGGCTCAGACAGTCAAGAATCTGCCTGCAATGTGGGAGACCTGCATTCGATTCCTGAGTTAGAAAGATCCCCTGGGGAAGAGAATGGCAACCCACTCCAGTATTCTTGCATGGAGAATTCCAAGGACAGAGGAACCTGGTGGGCTACAGTTCATGGGGTCGCAAAGAGTCAGACACGACTGAGCGACTAACATGTATGTGGGATATAAACATTCAGTGTATAACAACACCCACTTTTCCTTTTTAAAAAATTCTTTTAAAATTAATTTTAATGAATTTGTTTGGCTGCACCAGGTCTTAGTTGCAGCGTTAGGGTCTTAGTCCCCTGACCAGGGAGGGAACCCAGGCCCCCTGCACTGGGAGCCTGGAGTCTTAGCCACTGGACCACCAAGGAAGTCTCTTAATTTTCACTTTTGAGATAAGGAGATGAAAACCCAATATCCAGGGCCAGAACTGAGGCCACAGGACCCACTGAGGCATTTGTCTCTAGCCTCAGTAGTACTGGCTGTAAAATGGGACTTTGGCCAACTGTGGCTGTCTGCAGGCAGACCCCTCACCCCAGGCCCTGGGCTCACTCTGGGCTCAGCCAAGGGGGATTGTGGCATAACAAGTCCCCATCTCCCTCCAGTTGAATCTTTAACTCTGACTCTCTGTATCCAGTGGCAAAAGATGAAAGAGCTCACTCAGGACTCATCACTTATTGTATACCCGCAGTCGGGGAGGAGTTGGTTGTAAAAGGGGCCCAATGGAACTTCTGGGGTTGTGGAAATATATCCAGATTTACAGTTCCAAGACTATGCATTTGTCAAAACTCATCTAACTGTACTCTATGGTATGTGAATTATAACCTAACCAAGCAGACCTTAAAAATAGGTATATACTGGGCTTCCCTGGTAGCTCAGTGATAAAGAATCTGCCTGCCAAGGCAAGAGACACAGGTTTGATCCCTGATCTGAGAAGATCCCACATGCCGCAGAGCAGCTAAGCCCATGCACCGCAGCTACTGAGCCTGTGCCCCAGAGCCAGGGCGCCACGGCAAGCGAGGCCCCGGCGTGAGACGCCTGTGCACTGCAACAAAGAACAGCCCTGCTTGCCCCAACTAGAAAACAACAATGTGGCAACGAAGACCCAGCACGGCCCAAAATAAGTAAAATGTTTAAAAGCAGGTATATATTTCATTTCGAGACTTTGGGGATGGGGGACAGGGTCAGAGGGGATGAGGCAACATGAGAACAAAACCCTAAATGCACTATTATTGGAAGTCTGTGTAAGGAAGAAAAGTGCTATCTTACTCTATCTCTTGTAACAGTATTTTTATTTTATTTATGGGCCACACTGAGTGGCTTGCAGGTTCCTAGATACCTGCACCCTCAGCAGTGAAAGACTGGAGTCCCATGTGCTGGACCACCAGGGAATTTCCTAGCAATCTTTATTTTAAAGTCTCTTTTGTCTGATGTGAGTATTGCTGCTTCAGCTTTCTTTTGATTTCCATCTGCATGGAATACCTGTTCCATCCTCTCGCTTTCAGTCTTTATGTGTCTCTAGATCTGAAGAGGCTCTTGCAGACAACATACATATGGGTCTCATTTTTGTGTCTATTCTGACAGTCTGTGTCTTTTGATTGGCACGTTTAATCTGCTGTACATTTAAGGTAATTATCAATACGTATGTTCTTATTGTCATTTTTTAAATCATTTTGGATTTGTCTTTGTAGGTCTCTTTTCTTCCTTTCCTCTTTTGTTCTTTTCTCTTTTTTTGAAAAAAAAATTATTATTTATTTATTTATTTTTACTTACAATACTGTATTGGTTTTGCCATACATTGACATGAATCTGCCACAGGTGTACATGAGTTCCCAATCCTGAAACCCCCTCCCACCACTCCCCATATCATCTCTCTGGGTCATCCCAGTGCACCAGCCCCAGGCATCCTGTATCCTGTATCGAACCTAGACTGGTGATTCGTTTCTTACATGATAGTATACATGTTTCAATGCTATTCTCCCAAATCATCCCACCCTCTCCCTCTCCCACAGAGTCCACAAGTCTGTTCTATACATCTGTGTCTCTTTTGTTCTTTTCTCTTGTGATCTGATGACTATCTTTCATGCTGTGCTTGGATTCCTTTTCCTTTCCTGTGTGTTTATCTAATCTAGATTTTTTCATTTGTGGTCACCATGAGGTTTTGATACAGCAGTGTCTATGTTTCCCTGGTTGTTTTAAATTTCTGATCTCTTTATTTCAAATGCATTTCCAGTACCCTGCATTTGTACTCCATTTCTCACTATATACTCTAGCAGTCCAGATGAGCCAGCAAATATTCTTTTCCTCCCTTCAAAATAAAAGACATCTGGGACTTCCCTGGTGATCCAATGGCTACACGTTCCCAGTGCAAGGGGTCTGGGTCCGATTCCTGGTCAGGGAACTAGATCCCATATGCCACAGCTAAAGATCCCACATGCCACAGCTGAGACCTAGTGTAGCCAAATAAATAAATAATTTTTTTAAAACCTGTGTTTTAAGTTGTCGATAAAAACATGCTATATATGAAGCATTTGTGAAAGATATGTGAGCACACCGTAATATAAAAACAGAAGAAAGGCTAAAAAGCATTCCATTTGGAAATAGAGACATCACAGCTGTCACAGCTGCCCTGAGATGCTGCCTCAGCTTTCTCATCTGTACTATGGGGGTAATGGCCCCCATCTGCTGCGTGGGGCTCTTGTGGGGATCAGGTGGGTTGAGGGTGATGCAGTAGGTGCTGTCAGGATAGGATAAATGAAGCCTGGGCTGGATTGAGTATCTTTCTGACGCGTTTATTTACTTTATACTAATGAAAGCCAACTTAAAGTCTCGCTCACAAAATGCTCAGTCTGTTAATGTACAGGCCCTGCGAGGCCAGGACCACCCTGATGAGGCAGAAGCACTGTCCCAGCCTCACCCCAGTGCACAGCTGCCTCTTGACCAAGGTCTAGTCCTGGGGCTGCTTCTATTCTAGAACGATCGTGGGGGTGGTGAGGAGCCCCAGGCTGGTGTCCTGGGATCCTGGAGTCTCTGGACCACCAGGAGTTGGACTCAGGGTGACCAGTGGGGGAGCTCCTGGCCTGGCAAGGGGATCTGGGGAGGCTGCTTTGGGGACTCAGCAGTGTGACCAGCAGGAGGGGGGAGGGTTTCACAGGGTCAGGTCAAGGCGGCCAGGCCCAGGTTGGACCCAGTGTGTGTAATTCTGACCTCATCAGAAAGTCCAGCCTGTCAACCATTCTCGTGGAGGTTCAGCAAGAGCTCATCCATCTCTCTCCAGCTCAGACTGGAGGTCCCAGGGGAGAGGTAAGGGTTGCAGGGAGGTCAGACAGTGGACTCAATAAACCTGCAAGACAGAGGGAGACATAGAGACAAGAGAGAGACAGGGATACAGACAAAGAGGGAGCGCCTTCCAACACAGGGGTCATGGGTTCGATCCCTGGTGAGGGAGTCAAGATTCCCAAATGCCGTGGTGCACCCCACAACTAGAGAGAAACCCTTGCACCACAGTGAAGAGCCTGCCTGCCTCAACTAGGGCCCAATGCAGTCAAATAAATTAATATTAAACAAAAGAACTCTGTAATGACCTATGTGGGAAAAGAGTGGATATATGTATACGCATAGCTGATACTCATCAGAAGGACTGATGCTGAAGCTGAAGCTCCAGTCAATACTTCGGCCACCTGATGCAAACAGCCGATTCATTGAAAAAGATCCTGATGCTGGGAAAGATTGGAGGCAGAAGGAAGAGAGGGCGACAGAGGATGAGATAGTTGGAGGGCCTCACTGATTCGATGGTCATGAATTGGGACAAACCCCAGGAGATGGTGAGGGACAGGGAGGCCCGGTGTGTTGCCGTCCATGGGGTCACAAAGTCAGACACAACTGGTGACTCAGCAACAACAATCGCTGGTTCAGTTTGCTGGACAGCAAGAAACTGACATTTTAAATCAACTATACGCCAATAAAAAATGATAACGAAGAAAGATAGGGAGAGAGACACACCAAGAGTGAGACAGAGTGAGAGACAGACAGACAGACACACGGAGATAAGGAGTGAGAAGGTGAGAGAGACAGGAAGGGAGATAGGGATGAGAGACAGGGAAAGGGGCAAATGAGGAGAGACAGAGAAACGGACAGAGAGAGACAGTGAGAGAAAAAGATGGTGGAGAGACAGAGAAGAGAGATGGAGAGACAGTAGGAAAGACAGGGGGTGGGGAGAGAGATCTGGGGGAATTAATCCCATCCTCCCGCATCTGGCCTGTGGACCCTCCCCACCCCCAGCCAGACTGGTGCCCCTTTGACATACAGACGGGGAAACTGAGGTCCCAGCTCCTGACCTGCCGCTGTGACATAGGCTGGAACCCTCAGGATAGAGAGGTGCAGGTAGGGCCCCAAAGGCTGGGAGGCAAGGAATGAAAGGGATCCTAGTTTCTGGTGAGTTTCAGAGGTCAGGCTTGTCCTGTAAGAAGAATGTCACACCTTGGATGAGGGGCGTGACTTTGGGGTAAACATGAACCTTATAAGGTCACGGCAAGCGTGGGTAGCATTATGGACATGAGGAGAGTGTAACCTGCGTCACTGTGAGTCTGGGGATGGCCCTCGGGTCACTGTGCATTCTTAACTGCAGGGCATGTTGGAAAGTTTCCATGGCACAGAGCATTTTTAAATGACCTCTGGGCTCTTGAGGCTGATCCCAGGCCTGATGTCCAGGATCAAGGAAAATCTCAGCTCTTGCTGGAGACTGGCCCAGAGGCACCAGAGTGGGGGATGCTAAGAAAATTCTGAGAATGACCTGGGCCTGAGATGGAGGCGCCAGACAGCCTAGAGGGGGTGGCTGGGAATTCTGTTCCTGGCATCCCCCACCCCCGCTGCAGCCATTGCGAGAACATGATACACACTCCCGCACCTGCTGGCAGAATGACCTGAGCAGGGGACTGCCCCTTACCCCTGGGGAGGCACTTGCAACAGACAGAGTGGCCCCCACCTCCCATCAGCTGCCTCCCTGGGAGAGGCTGGAAGGGGAGCTGGAACTAGGGAAGGAGGGGAAGGGAGAAGTGGTGGCCTCAGGTTTCAGGGGACTTGGGGACTCATCTCATTATCGGAGACAGGGTACTTCAGCTGGCCTTATCATTGAGTGTTAGGCGCTCAGTTGTGTCCGACTCTTTGCAACCCAGTTGACTGTAGCCCATGGGATTCTCCAGGCAAGAATGCTGGAGTGGGTTGCCATTTCCTTCTCCAGATGATCTTCCCGACCCAGAGATCAAACCCAGGTCATCTGCATTGCAGATTCGTTACCATCTGAGCCACCGTTATTGTTGATGTTCCTGAGAAAATGGGCTGGAATGAAAAAGATCAGATTTGGAGAAACCCATCATTTCACCAGGAAAAAGTTCTGAACCATGGCTTCCGCTGAGAGCGAGAACAGAAGGGCAGATAGGCCAGGAGCTTGACCTGCATCGCAAACTGGGCAGGAAAATATGCCAGCCATGTGAACAGAACCAAACAAAATTCAGAAAAGAAACAGAAATTTTAAAAAAATGCCATGCATGAAAACGACCCTCAAAGTGAAAACAAGTATGCTGTCGTAAAACAGAAAATCAGATGGAGGGCCCCCTGCATCAGAGAAGAGTAATAAATGAAACAATTGATGTTCTCAGCCCTTCAGGGAAACAGAAACAGCTTACTGAGATTCTAAGGAGGTAACAGGGATGGTGGGTGTACCATATTCATGGACAGTGAGGTTGGGGCTCAAGATGCTTGCTGATTCTCCCCACCTGAAGTTTTAACAGCCCCAGTCAAAGTCAAACAGGATTGTGACTCCCCTCTGGAACTTGATGAGTCAAATTTTTATCTGGAAGAGCAGAGAGTTGCAAGGATGCTTCTGTAGAAGAACAAGGTGGTGTTACCTGCCCTACCGGATACCGAGAGCCATCACAGAACCTATAATTGAGTAAGAGGCCCAGGGAGAGACACGTGGACCAATGGACTGGAATTAAATGCCTCCATACAGCCGACGCAGGTCAGCGATTGTGCTCCAAAGTGGAGAAGGCCTGTCCATTAGTGGGGAAGGGAGAGTATCTCATAAGAGAATCTGGGACGTGGGAGTCCAATTAAGTTGGATCCTTACATCACACAAAACTCAGCTTCATGTGGGTGAAAGGACAATATGGAAAAAAGAGCTTGAATAAAGCTTGAATGTCTTGGTGGGAAATATAGAAGAAAGATTTCCCCGTAAAGAGCACCAAGGCAGTCTATGCGTATGTTAGTCACTCAGCTGTTTCCGAGTCTTTTTTTTGTTTGTTTGTTTCCGAGTCTTTTGCGACCCCATGGACTATGGCCCATCAAGCTCCTCTGTCCATGGGATTTCCCAGGCAAGAATACTGGAGTGGGTTGCCATTCCCTTTTCCAGGGATCAAACCCAGGTCTCCTGCATTGCAGGCAGAACCTTTACCATCTGAGCCACCAGGGAAGCCCAAGATGTTGTACACTATACAACAATATATTGATCAGCTTGTATATATTAAGACTTTTTTGTTAATCAAAGCTCCTTTGAAGAAAGTAAAGAGACAAATTGTAAACAAGGGGAAGACTTCTGCAACACACTGGACTGACAGAGGAACAGTATCAAACATATATAGGGAACTCCTATGACTAATCACAGAAACGGCTCCCAGGTGGCGCTAGCGGTAAAGATCCTGCCTGTCAATGCAGGGGACACAGGACACCTGAGCCCGATCCTTGAGTTGGGAAGATCCTTTGGAGTAGGAAATGGCCACCCACTCCATTATTCTTGCCTCAAGAATCCCTTGGACACAGGAGTCTGGTGGGTTACAGTTTATAGGGTTACAAAGAGTCGGACTCAACTGAAGTGACTTAGCATGCACGCATGCCTGACTCATCAAAAACAGTAGGAAGAGGCCAAGGAGGAAACCTGTGTGGCGAGATGTTCAGAATCAACAGGAGACAAGGACGATGCGAACTGAAACTCCAGTGAGATGCTGTTTGATTGACAAAAGCTAAAAAAACCAACAAAACCAGTGTTTCCCAAGTCACAGAGTCACAAGAAACTCAGACTGTCCAACACTTTAGGAAACCATCTGGAGTTTCTACAACCCTGAAATCCCCAGAAGACACGCCTCTCTACTCCTGGCCAGAATTCCCCAGGGGTAGGCACCCTGTCTCAGGGCTGGGAGAGCCGAGGGGAGACAGGGAGCAAGTTATTTGGATGAGAGGAAGGGTGGGAGCTTCCTGGGGAGAATCTGTCCGAGGCCTCTCTCCTGGCCTCTGACTGGCTGGCAGCAACGCTGAGCATCCCTTGGCTTATAGCAGCATCGCTCCAGGCCCTGCCTCTGTCTCTATATGGCTGTCTCTTCCCCCTCCTTTCTCTCATTTTATTGGGACATTTGTCATTAGATTTAGGACCCATCCTAATCCAGGATGAGCTCATCTCAAGATCCTTACCTTAATTATATCTGTGCTCAGTTGCTCAGTTGCCTCTGACTCTTTGAGACCCTATGGACTGTAGCCCACCAGGCTCCTCTGTCCATGGGATTTTCCTAGCAAGAATACTGGAGTGAGTTGTTATTTCCTACTCCAGGGGATCTTCCCCACCCAGGGATCGAACCCTTGTCTCCTGAATCTCCTGCACTAGCAGGCAGATTCTCTACCACTGAGCCACCTGGGAAGCCCTGAAAAGACCTTATTTTCAAATAAGGAAGGTCCCATTCATCGGTACCAGGTAGACATGTCTTCCAGAGGTTAACCATTCCGAGTCTTAGGGGAGACTCTCAATCTTAAGATCACGCCCTAAAGTGAAACAGCCATCAGCCTGAGGTTCAAAAGCTGTGTCCCTGATACTGTAAGTCTTGTTCCCCTCCGTGTCCCCAGCTCCTGGTGAAGACTTGGCGCAGAGCAGGCTGGAGGTGATTCCAGAACAGTGAAGTGAACAGATCTAGGCTCCAACGGGCTGGGGTTTAAGTCCTAGTCCTTCAAATCAGCGACAGATACCTCTATGCCTCAGCTCTTTGACGTATAGAGTTGATAATATCTGCTTGGAGAGGGTTGAATCATGGTCTCCCCCCAAAAAATATATCTACCCAGAATCTCCGAATGTGACCTTACTGGGACAAGGGTCTTTGCAGATGTAATTAGTTGAGGATCTTGAGACAAGATCAACCTGGATTAGGGACTTCCCTGGTGGTCCAGGGGTTGGGAATCTGCCTGACAATGCAGGGGACCCGGGTTCAATCCCTGGTCTGGGAAGATCGTGCGCTGCAGAGCAACGAAGCCTGTGCCCACAGTTACTGGAGCCTGCACACCTAGAGCCTGCGCTCTGCGGCAGGAGCAGCCACTGCAGCGAGAAGCCCTGCTCCCTGCAGCTAGAGAGTAAGCCCTGCTCCCTACAACTAGAGAGAAGCCCTGCTCCTGCAACTAGAGAGTAAGCCCTGCTCCCTGCAACTAGAGAGTAAGCCCTGCTCCCTGCAACTAGAGAGAAATCCTTGCAGAGCAGTGAAGTTCCGGTGTAGCTGAAAATAAGGAAGCACCTGATCTTTCCAAAAAGATCAACCTGGGCTAGGGTGACCCTAAATCCAGTGACAGGTGTCCTTGTAAGAGACAGAAAAGGAGAAGGCAAAGAGAGACCAGGAGAAGACGGAGACAGAGGCTGGGAGGATGCGGCTGCAAGCCGAGGAACGCCAAGGGTTCCTGGCGGCCACCAGCAGCTGGGAGAGAGGCAAGCGGTAGGTTCTCCTTCAGAACTCCCAGAAGAAACCAGCCCCCACCCCAGCCCACACCTTGATTTCAGACTTCTGGCCTCCTGAACTGGCAGAGAATGCATTGTTATTATATTAAGAACCAGGCTTATGCCACCTGTTACAGCCACCACAGGGAGCTCAAACATTGCCGCAGAGGATTACGGGATGATGTTTAAGCGAGTGACTACCTGGTACACAGCCTGGCATGCACGTGGTATACGCTCACTGGGAAAATAAAATGTGCTAATACGGCAAACAAGAAGTATGCGATGGTTGTTGACTGAACGAGTGACTGAGGCTAAATGAGGATGAGGGGTCAGTGCACCCCCAGGCTCCTGACTCCTGACCACCCCCAGGCCCCAGCAGCACCCTGCCTCTCTGAGCCAGTAGGTTAGGTGTCCCCTTAGCTCAGATACTCTCCTGTAGGCAGCGGTCCAGCAAAGCTCCCCGGCTGCAGCAGGCAGTTGGGCCCGGACGCTATTTGCAAACTGAAACCCAGGCCTGCGGCTTTGGCCACCCACTTATGCAACCAGCTGCTGCTGCTTCCTCCCCTTGAGAAAGTCCCCTGGTGAGGCTCCTCAGTGGAAGGGCAGGGAGCCTGGAGGGGGCAGGCTCTGTTCCCAGGGGACAGCACCTCTGTGCCTCAGTTTCCCCATCTGCAACTGGGCCGCATGGGGGGTGTGTGGGGGGCAGGGGAGGGGATTGAAGGCTCCAGGCAGAGGAGATTGGACCTAGGGAGGCTTCTCTTCACATCTCTGAACCTCTATTTCTCCAGCTGTGAATGAGTGAGAGGTATCCTGCCGCCAGAGTGAGTGCGTACGGGGTCACGTCTTTACCTTGGAGACACAAGCCAAGTCCTCTGTCCTTGCCCCCTGAGACTCTCCCAGGCTGTCTGCTTGCCTTTTTTTTTTTTGGCTGCACTGTGTGGCATGCAGGACCTTAGTTCCCTGACCAGGGATTGAATCTGCCTCCCCTGCTTTGGAAGCGTGGAGTCTTAACCACTGGGGCCAGTGAGGTCCCTACTGATTGTTTCTAAGGTAAAGACCATCACCCTGGGACTTCCTTGGCAGTCCAGCGGTTAAGATTCTGAGCTTCCAATGCAGGCGGTGCGGGTTTGATCCCTGGTGGAGGAGCTAAGATCCCATATGCTGTGCTGTGTGGCCAAAAAAAGAAAAAAAAACACAACAAACTCCCCATGGCCCTCAGAGTCCCATGAGGTCCAGCCCTGCTGCCCTACCCCCTTCATCTCACTCCACAGCCTCCTTGCCAACAAGCTCATTCCCAGGTCAGAGTCTTTGCCTCTGCCTGGAACCTTCTCACCACACTTCCTGCTCTCTCCTTCCCCTCATTGAGACCTGGACCCCGATGTCACCTCTTCCAGGAGGCCCTCCATGACTGCTCACTCTGGAAAGACCCTCCCTCCGGTCCTGTGTCCCATTTTATCTGTACTGTCCATCTCTCTCCCTTCCTCCAGACCTCGAGTCCCACAAGAGCATGGATGCCTCCACGGTCCCCAGCTGCCAGCCCAGGGCTTGACAGTAGGCATCTGAGTTGTGAGCTCATTAACCTGACACTGTGTGAAGAAAATCGAGACTCCTGAAGGCAGGAGAGGAAGAAAGGGTAGGTGGGCAGGAGTTGAGCCAAGACCTGAAGGAGCTTCAGCAAACACTTGGGTGACTCCGGGAAGATGGTCCCAGGCAGAGGCACTGCATATGCCAAGTCCCCGAGGCACGAAAATGCCAGACTTATTGGAGGGGTTTTGAGGAGGCTGAACGTGACCAGAGCGTCTCTGGTGGCTCAGGGATAAAGAATCTGCTTGTCTATGCAGAAGACCTGCATAGGTTGGATCCCTGGGTCGGGAAGATCCCCTGGAGGAGGGCGTGGCAACCCACTCCAGTATTCTTGCCTGGAGAATCCCACAGACAGAAGAGCCTGGTAGGTTATAGTCCATGGGGTCGCAAAGAGTGGGACACGACTGTGATTCAGTCGAGGTTAAGAGGAGAAAGGAAGCAGGAGCAGCAAGACCAGCTGGGCCCTGTGGTCTCAAGGAAGACTTCGGCTTTTACCTTGAGGGAGGGGGCGTCACGGGGGTTCTGAAGAAAGGAAGGATGTGTCTGGCTCGGGTCCCCACACAGGGAAGAGGCTACAGGGGAGACGGCAGGAGCCGGGAGGCCAGGGGTGTCCGCGCTGGCCCCATCAATGATGGGGCTGGACTAGGTGGGGAAGGGGGGGGTTCCGGAGCAACTTCGCTGGTGCATGGTGGGGGATGAAGAGTCAAGGATGCCTGCTTGGTCCCATTTCACAGACAGGGAACTGAGGAGGCTCTTGATCTGAGTAAGGGAGAGGCTGAGAGCGTCACCAGGAAGTCAAGAGGCAACCAAGCCCGGGAGGCAGCCTTGCACCCCACCCTCCTTTCCCAGCCAAGTGCACCAGCTTCCTTCTGATGCAACGACTCTCTTTCGGTCTCTGATTTTATCTCGATAATTTCAAACCTTGTCAGAGGAGGAGGTTTACCATCCACACTTGAAGACAGGCCTGACCCAGCTTCACACAGATTCACTTACTCCCCCAGCAACCCTGAAACAAGGGCACCATTCCCATTTTACAGATGGGCAAACTGAGGTTCTGAGAAGCAAAATGGTGACCCAAGTCAATGAGTGACAGAGGCTAGATGTGAACCCTAACCTGGGGCTCCAGGGCCTGGGCCTGGGACTGCACTCTGCCTGAGCGGGAGTTGGGGTCGGTTGCAGATGGACTCGTGTGTGCTGCATGCTCAGTCGTGTCCAACTCTTTGCGACCCCATGGACTGTAGCCCACCAGGCTCCTCTGTCCATGGAATTTTCCAGGCAAGAATATCGGAGTGTGTTGCCATTTCCTCCTCCAGGGGATCTTCCCAACCCAGAGACGGAACCCGTGTCCGCTGCATCTCCTGCCTTGGCAGGCAGACTCTTTACCACTGGGCCACGTGGGAGGCCCCGGGGCGCAGACACACACCGGCGAATGTCCTCCCCTCCCTGGAATGCATTATTCACTTCAGGCTTCAGACGCAGACTACAGTGGGAGCCCCTTGGGGGAGAGGGGCGCTAAGAATTCCAGCTTCAGTGTTCAGGCCTACGTTTCCATGGCTCCAGGATGCATGTAAATCACACTCTTGTTCACTCATTTGCTCACCAGGCCACCGTCGGTTGCCTGCCCTATGCGGGTCAGTGTTCAAGGCCCCAGCTTGAGAGAGTCCCGGCCCAACACAGATACCCCCCACAGGGGTACCTATGGTTCCACAGGGTCAAGGCCAGCCCAGAAGGACGTACTCAGAGCTGGGGGTCCCCAGGAGTTTGGGAGGCAGCGGGAGATGCTTCCAGAAGAAGGGACTCTCAGTCTGAAGAGTGGCTCCCTCCCTGCCCCATCCCTGCACACACCATGATGAAAGCCAGCGAGAGTGGGAACACTGCGGGACCCACCTCAGACCCCACCCTCCGGTCCCCATTTCCGGCTGGCACTAGGCAGCTGCCAATGCCACTGGGACACAGCCCCAGCCATCGGGCAGCTCTGGGAGGTGGGAGTGTCACTGCCTGGCCTGTCTGGGTGGAATCAGGTTGATTACCATTCATGGGGCAGGCCAGGGGCAGGGGTGAAGAGATGGACGGGCCACCTGAGAACCACAGACCCTAGAGGCTGGACAAGGATGATGAGTGATGGCTCTGGAGCTGGCGGCTCTGGACCAGAGTCTTCATGATACAGGCCTTAAAGTCAGTCACTCAGTCGTGTCCGATTCTCTGTGACCTCACAGGCTGCAGCCCGCCAGGTTCCTCTGTAATGGGATTCCCCAGGCAAGAATACTGGAGTGGGTAGCCATTCCCTTCTCCAGGCGGATTTTCTCGACCCAGGGATCTAATTCAGGTCTCCCTCATTTACTGTCTGAGCCACCTGGGAAGCCCTATACAGGCCTCAGTTTCCCCATCTAAATGAATCACGGGAGAGGGGGAACCGGTGTGTCCAAGACTGTGGGTTGTGGGTTTTGATCTGCTGGGCTTTTGGGGGTTAGAGAGAGACTCTTAAGCTGTTTGAGTTTTCCAGGCAGCAAGTGAGGGCCCCAAGCTGCCTGGATCCTCACCCTGAGGCCATGGGGGTGGGGATGGGGGCAGCTTCAGGGAGATTAGATTGGACCTTGTCTCACGGAAATGTGGGCTTAAGACACTGGCCAGGCCCGGGCTGAGCCGGCTGAGGCAGGCCTGGTCTAGGGGATCTGGAGGAGGTTTTAGGTAAAGACAGAGGCCGTGAGAGATACAGAGAGACAGCGAGAGCCAGAGAAGTGAGGTTGAGAGAAATAGACAGGGAGAGACGAGACAAGAGAAAGGGAGGAGCTTCCCTTGTGGTCCAGAGGCCAAAACTCTGGGACCCTGATGCAGGGTGGGGGGACCGGGTTGGACCCCTGGTCAGGGAACTAGATACAACGTGGCAACTAAGAAAAAAGAAGGAGGAGGAGGAGGGCAAGAAACAGGAGAGCTGGTAAGACAGGGACAAAAGAGAGGAAGGTGGGCAGTTAGGGAGACACAGGTGCCCCCACCTGGCCCCCTGGGCGGAACCAATCTCCCTGCGCTGAACCAATCTCCCTGCGCTCTTGAACAAACCATGCTTTCATATTATTGAAGATGAGGTTACGACAGCTTCCTAAGGTGTGTGCTTCCAGAGCCAGGCACCCTCTTCACCTCTCACAACACCCAAGGAGGGGTGTGTGTGTGTGTGTGTGTGTGTGTGTTAGTCACTCAGTTGTGTCCGACTCTTTGCAACCGCATGGGCTGTAGCCCAACAGGCTCCTCTGTTCTTGGGATTTCCCAGGCAAGAGTACTAGAGTAGGGTAGCCATTCCTTTCTCCAGGGGATTTTTTTGACCCAGGGATCGAACCAGAGTCTCTGGCACTGCAGGCAGATTCTCTACCGTCTCAACCACTAACTACCCCCATCCCACGGATGGAGAAACTGGCTGGAGAGCCCCAGGCTGCACAGCTAGCTGGAGGCAGAGCAGAACTCGGTCAAGACCTGTAAGACATTTTTCTCTCTGCTGTGTAACACTCCATCCCTCCAGCCTCCCACCCGAAAGCACACCCAGGCTGGTAAAGAAACCCACCCCGCCCCTCCTCCCTGGCCCGCCTGTCCCCCCTCCCCATCCCTCCCGGCCCAGCTCGCCGGCCAGCAGAATATTTTTCTTCTCTGCTCCTGGATGTTACGGTTTCATCCGGAACCGCCTTGCCTACAGGCGGTTCCCGCCCGCCAGGGTCAGCCCAGGGCAGGGACCGGAGCCAGAAGCAGCTTGAGGGAGGCGACCTCTGCCATCACCCCAACCCGGGGACCAGGCAGGTTCCCTCCTGCTCCCTCCGTATCGTGGTTTCCCCACCTGGAAAGTTGCGGGCTCCCACGCGTGGCCATGGGGGAGCGGCGCTGATGTGGCCAAGGGGTGGGTGCCTGCGGGCGGGGTTTCCCGCGTGGCTGCCAAGGTTCGAGCGCTCCGTTATTAAGCACTGATGGGAGCTACCCCGTGTCTGCCAGGGGGCCTCCCAGTGCGGAGACAGGGTTGGACTGCTGATGCCCCAACAGGAATTGATGGGGGGGGGTGCGGTGGGGAGGTCAACGCTGGCCGGAGGGAGAGGCTGTGCAGCAGCGAGGATGGGGAGAGATACCTCCAAGTGTGTATCTGTGTGTGTGTGTGTGTGTGTGTGCGCGCGCGCGCGCGTGTGGATCAGTAGCGTCCAACACTTTGCAACCCCATGGACTGTAGACCCCTAGGGGCCTCTGTGCAGCGGATTCCCCAGGCAAGAATTCTGGTGAGGGTTGCTGTTTCCTTCTCCAGGGGATCCTCCTCACCTAGGGACCCAACCTGCTTCTCCAGCTTCTCCTTCATTGGCAGGTGGATTCTTTACCACTGAGCCACCTGGGAAGCCCGTGCCTGCAAGAGGGGGTGTCAAAGACAACGAGAATTCTTAGATATGAACCTAAAGCACAAGGGACCAAAGGAAAACGCATAAACTGGACTCCGTGAAATTTAAGAGTTTTCTTTGATAAAGGACACTTAGGAGAGGGAAAAGCCAACCCACGGAATAGGAGAAAAGATTTGCAAATCATACATCTGACAAGAGATTCATATGCAGAATGTATGAAGAACACTCATAATTCGATAATAAAAAGAGAACCCAGTGAAAACTGGGCAAAAGACTTGAATGGACATTTCTCCAGAGAAGATGTAGAAACGGCAATATGCACATGAAAAGATGCTCGCCATCATTAGTCTTCGGGGAAATGCAAATCAGGCCCCCTGAGATACCACTTCACACTCACTAGGACGACCAGACTCAAAAAAAAAAAAAAACACTTGGAAATAATAGATGTTGATGAGAATGTGGGGAAATAAGGAGCCCTCACATACTTCTGATGGCAATGAAAAATGTGCAGGCACTTTGGAAAACAATCTGGCAGTTTCTTAATCATTTAAACATAGAAGTACAATGTGATCAAATAATTCTGCTCCTAGGCATTTACCAAGAGAACTGAAAATAGGTTTTCACACCAACCCTTGTATGCATGTTCATAGCACCTCTAGTCACAATTGCCAAAAGGTGGAAATAACCCAAGTGTCCATCAGTAGATGAAGGGATAAACAAAATGCAGCCCAGCCATACAACGAAATATTACTCAGCCATAAAAAGAAATGAAGTGGGGAATTCCCTGGCAGTTGGTGAGGATTCCAAGCTCTCACTGCTGGCCTGGATTCAATCCCAGGTCTGGGAACTAAGATCTCGCGAATCTTGCAGTACAGGCAAAAAAAAAAAAAAAGAAAGAAAGAAAGAAATGAAGTTCTGATATGCACTACAGCGTGGATGAAGCTCAAAAACACCAAGCTGAGTTTCTTTACCAAAGAACAGACACAAAGGCCACATATTATATGATCCCATTTATATGAAATGTCCAGGCAAATCCATAGAGACAGAAGGCAGATTAACGGTGGCCTGGGGCTGGGGGGGTGGGAATGAGGGTGACTAGTCATGGAGTTAGGGTTTTCTTTTGCCGGTGATGGGAATGCTCTGGAACTAGAGCATAATAATGGTTCCATAACAATAATAATGGTTCCATAACATTGTGCATGCCACTGGATTTTTCACTTTAAAAGCATAAGAGGACTTCCCTGGTGGTATAGTGGATAGGAATCCTCGTGCCAGTGCAGGGGACACAGGTTCGATCCCTGGTCCAGGAAGATTCCACATGCCTCAGAGCAGCCATGCCTGGGAGCCACCACCGCCGAGCCCACCCTCTAGAGCCCTCAAGCCTCAAATGTCCTCATGGCGTAGCTACTGTAGCCTGTGCGTCTGGAGCCTGCGCTCCGCAACAAGAGAAGCCTCTGCAATGAGAAGCCCGTGTAGGGGAACAGAGGGTAGCCCCACGTGGCGCAACTAGAGAAAGCCTTCGCACAGCAACAAAGACCCAGTGCAGCTAAAAAAATCAAGCAATCAGTCAATAAAAGGGTGAGGGAATCCCCCGGGGTCCCGGGGTTGGGGCTGTGTGCTTCCACTGCAGAGGGCATGGGTTCGATCCCTGGTCCAGGAAGATTCCATATGCCGCGGGCAACAGCAACCTATGAGCTGCAACTACGGAAGCCCGTGTGCCTAGAGCCCATGCTCTGCAACGAGGGAAACCACCACGATGAGAAGCCTGGGCACCGCGACGAAGAGCAGCCCTGCGCACTGCAATAGAGAAAGCCCTCAATGAAAGGGTGAACAGTGCGGTATGTGGATACAGCCTTAAAAAAAATAAAAGAGGAATGGGCAAAGATGCACAGTTAGGGGAAGGGCATTTCATTTCAGGCCAAGGGCCTGGCATCTGCAGGGTGAGGGCAGGGTCTCATAACAGGCCAGGCCAGGGCTGGTCTGTGTCACCTCCTGCACCCTAGAGATCCCTGATATCCCAGCCCCATCCTGGCTCAAGGGAAGAGGCAGAGACAACATCTCTTTATGACCAAACTACCCAGAGGGTGCTGGAGTGACAGAAGAAGCAGGTTACCTGGGGAGGTAAACTGAGGCGGCCTGTCTCCCTGATGGAAACGTACATCTTGACTCATAGGGGGATAAGTCTCTTTGTCTCTTGAGACCCTCCACTTCTCCTGCTCCAGAACCTCCCCTCCAACCCCCCACAAACTTAAGAATAAAAACTCTTAGGTCCTCAGGCCGCTGGAGGCTGTGACCTCTATCCCCACCCCCACCTATTCCCCACCAACCACATCTGCCACAGGGCCTTTGCTCCTGCTGTTCTGGCCTCTCTTCACCATTTGGCCCCAGCACCACCTCTTCCAGGAAGCCCTCCCTCACTTCTGTTCCTCGCACTTTCACTTGTCACTCGCCCAGGTTTATTGTAACTTTCTTTGTGATGATTAGATTAGCTTCTGTCCTCCCTACCCAACCAGGAGCCCCTCATGACTAGACCAGTTCTGACCTGTGCAGAACAGGAACTGGTATACAGTAGGAGCTCAAAACTGATTTCCTGAATCAAGGAAGGAAGGAAACTGTGAAACAGGGTCTACCACAGTCTTGATTCCTGGAACTGCTGGGAGCAGCTGAGGAATCAACACTCAGAGAAGCCCTAGAATGATGAGGACACAGCAAGTGCTCAGTTAACTCTGGGCCAGGGCTCTGCTAAGTAGGATTGCCCAACCCAAGGAGGTAGGGCCCTCAAGCCAGTGCCCTGAGCCCTCTCCTATTACACAGATGGGCAAGTAGAGGTCCAGAGAGGAACTTCTTGTGGGTCATTTTCTAGCAGCAGAAACAGAGCTCAAAATGCCTTTAACAACAAGAAAACCAGAATTTTGGGCTTCAGGCATGGCTGGATCCAGGAACTAGGACGCCGTCTCTCTGTGTTGCTGTCCTTTCCACAAGCTTCTCTTCCAGGCATGTTCAACCTTCCCTGAACACAAGCAGGGTGTTCATTTTCTCCATTCATCTCAGCAAGAGTTTCCAGTGCTGCTCCATAAACATCAAACTCCTAACTCCATGGACCCAGAGGGTGAGTTTGCCAACTCCAAGGGCCACCTAAGTGGGTGCTGTGCTATTGATGGGTCCCATACTGGGACGGCCAGCATGGGGACATTTAGCTCCCTGAAGGTTCCACTGTGTACATGTGTATGTTGGGTGAGGGAGAGGGGAACTCTGGACTTGAGGTGGGTAGCTCTGAGCCTCTGGGGGTCGGGTCACTCTGGTCTTTCTCATGAGGCTGCTGACCCAGCATCCTCTCTATCCTGTCCACTTGGTCCTGCCACTGTCCAGGCCTCCTCCTCAGGCTGCAGCCCAGCCCTCAGGAATGAGGAGGGCTGATCTTTAGGGGAGGGTTTATCTAGCGGAGGGCACAGGTTGAGTGCTTGGACCAAGTCTTCTATTTCCCCTTCCAGATGGAGAAACAGAAGACCCCAAAGAAGAAGGGCTCGACCCTACCGGCTGCCACACCTTCTTCACCCAGAGGTCTCATCTTTTGCCACAAAATTCAGTGGTTCTGAGTTTTAATCTCTATCCTGTCCGGGTTTAAAACCGGAAGAGTGTGTTTTGCAAACTCTCTGGGAGGTGGGAAGGGGCTGGGCGGACTGGGCATGGGGGAACACGCGCTGCTGCTGCCACCTGGTGGCCATGGAGGGAATCAGCACCAACTGGTTTAAGAATGAGGGAAGGTCTGGTCGGGAAAGTACCGGAAGCTGTGGTTTCAGGGTGTGTCTGGGGAGTAAAAATTCTGCAGCGGGTGTTCGATATCAGGATGAGAGAAGAATCCCAGGTCTCCGCCGGAGCCCTGGACAGAGGATGGGGTTGGGGGCAACCAAGTCTCCTCCTGTTACTTATTTATTAAGCCTTAGACACCCCCCGCCCCAGCAGCTTGTGAGGTCAACATGATCATCACTCTTGTTTTATTTATTTTTTAATTTTTGGAGTTTAGGTGAATTTTATTCTAAATGGGGTAATAAAACTGAATAGTAACAAAAGCAGTTGACTATTAAATTTAATTACTGATTCAGTAAGTTTAAAATCCCATCCTTTTGTTTTATTTTTTAATTCTATCGTTTTAAAACCACTCAACGATTTTTAATATTTAATACAATCAAACCTAGTGAAAGCTCTTTTTATCTAAACCTTTAAAATGACTGGAAAACTAAAACTTAATTCCCATTCATGACTGCATTGCACTCTTTGCTAATGCAATAATCTATATCTTCCTAAAGATGTTGTGGCTTAGAGCAAGGTAGTTTCTTCCTCTCCACCCTAAGTTTACTGAATTTTCTCCTTAGTTTTCAGTTTTTCATTTTCTCCTACAATAACTTCATATTTCCCTTTCAATTTTTCCAGTTCTATGCAAAGTAGCTCTATTTCTGGATTTTCTGGGGTAGCAGCTCAGAGTGATGCTTAAAAAAAAAAAAATCCAAAGCCCTATTAGGTTTCTCTGGTTCTTCGTATATGTCCAGGACCCCCAACTTTTCCAAGTACCTCTGGAACTGCTCAGCAGTTTTGTAATGAGATATAGTGACAGCAGCAGCGACCTCCTCATTTTATTATTTTTTTATTTTATATTTTCACCCCCACTTTACAGGCGAGACATCTGTGGTCAGGGAGGGGCCATCACCTCCCTCAGAATGTTTAGCCTTCTTTCCCCCACATCTGAGTCATCCAAGCCTGGAGACCCTGCAGTGCAACAGAGAATTTAGCACCCATATTCCTTTTTTTTTTTTTTTTCAATTAGCAATAATCGCGCCTCGGATAAACCTCATTGGCTACGATACTGCCACTGCGCAAAGCTAGCACCCATATTCCTATTCAGACAAGATGCCCAGCCCAGGATCTGGGATCAGCCTGAGCCTCTTTGGGGCCCCTTCAGTCTATCCCACACCCACTCAACAGGCCAATCACAGCACCCTGCTCCATGGATGCCAGGTCCTGGCCCTGGGCAGAAACTTCCGTTTCAAGGTGGTTTGCAAGGTTCCCACCATAGGATTGTGGCAGGTGGTGCTGGGCAGAGTCGGCGTCTAGGGAGGGCAGTGGCTCCAAAGCCTGGGGAGTGAGGATGGAGTCTGAGCCACTCGGCCTGGATTAGAGTCTTGCGTGTGTCGTGTGGCCCCAGGCCAGCCACTAGCCCTCTCTGAACCTCACTGAGGCTCACTGAAATAGGTCAATAGGACAGCCATATCGCTCAAGGGCATCACGTGAGTGTCTGGAAAAAACGGGCCAAGTGTGCAGTGAACAACAGCCAGCCGTCCTGGAGGCAGTTGTCAGTCTTCTCTGTAAGAGGAGGCAGCTGTTCCTGCTTCTCCCTGGGAACCAAACCTGGGGGCCTGCCTCAGGCCCCCCAGGAGCAGCAGTGGGGGTCTAGCCACCTGGGCAAGGCTGTCCTCCACCAGACCGTCCTGCCAGCCAGGCCTCAGAGCCCCAGCCTCAGGGCATCCTTGCATCTGCTTCCTGTCCTTCAAGGGCAGCTCTGTGTCCGGGGCTGGCTTAGGGGCACGCAGAGGCAGCTCCATCTTCTCCTTGAGAGTCCCAAGTGTGCCCATGTCAGCTCCCTCGCCTTTTTCCCAGGATATATTCACCATCAGGGCCTCGTGTGGAGACACCTCCTCTGGGAAGTCTGCTGGGCTGGTCCACTGCCAAACCTGGAGGGGAGGGCGGGGTCAAGGCTGTGGGCGGGGCCTTACTGCTCATCCACACAAGGATGGACTGGACCAGGTCCTTTCTGGCTAAATTCTCTAAAATCCTGAGGCCAATTCAAGGATCAATAGGAAGGGCTCCCCATTTCTCTTTGGAAAACTGTCTCTCTTCCTCTGATGAGTGATGTGGTTGCGCAGGGCAGTAGCCCCAGGCTGGTTCTTGCCGACAGCATGTGATCCTGGCCCAGTCAATCAGAGCATTCCAGCCCCCTGGTTCCAGTGATAGGCTCATGGATGGGCATGTGACCCAAGCTGGGCCAATCAGTGATGGCCCAGAATTTTGCTGCAGTTAATGGGAAAAAGGGATACCCTGTGTCCACAAGAAGAAGGCTGAACCTGCCTGGAAAAGAAGCCTGCAGGGAAGCTAGCACCCCAGAGAGATGGAGTCCCAGTTCCTGGATCCAGCCATACCTGAAGCCCACAACCTTAGAAGTTTTTTTTTTCCATCAGGTTATGTTGTGAAGTCACTTGAGTTCTGTTTCTGCTACTAGGAAATGATCCACATGAGGGTCACTTTGGGCTTCTATTTGCTTGTCTATAAAATAGGGTAGGTTTTCTTTTTTTTTTTTTTTGAGTCCTTGCACCAGTGGTTTGGAAAGAATAAAATGAGTTAATGCATGGCCATGACTCTTCAGAGTGCTAATCCAGATACGGACCCAATAAACAAGACTTGGAATTAGAAAGAGGGGCCCTTACCTGCTTCCCCTGGCTGCCAGAGAACTTGATGGCAGTGCTGGCACCAGGTGTGGGCAAGGGTGGGCACAGGTGCCTTACAGCCCTGGGGAGAGAGGGGAACTGGTCAGTGCTTCTGTTTGTTCTTACTTTTAAATTGTTCTGATTTATTTTTGTCATCTCCATTAGGTTACAATAAGGGGAGTGAAGATGTGGCTGAGGGGTCAGAGCGGAGGGAAACGGACAGACCCAGGTTGAAATTCCAGCACTGTTGGATGCCCTGGGCCTGACTGTCTGGGCCTCAGTTTCCTCATTTTGAAAGTGGACATAAAAACCTCTTTGGGGTTAACAATTATTATTATTCATACTATCACTATTACAGATCATCTCAGGGGAGGGGGTGCAAGTTACCTGTTCAAGCTGAGGTACCCAAAGATTCCCAGGAGAAGGATGCTCACGAAACTCCCCAAAGATGCGAGGAAGATGGACAAGTCGGACAACTCAGAAACCTGGACTTCTAGGAGCAGAAGAGCTTGGGCTGAGGCAGACACACCTTCTGCCTCTCGTTGAGGGGGGCACTGGCAGGGGCGGGCCCTCCATCCACTCACTGCTGACCCTGGCGCAATGCGAGCCGCTCCGAGCCTCAGTTTCCTCCTCTGGGAAGTGGGGCCCGGCCTGCCCTGTGACTGTGGGATAAAACCCTGCACACACTAAATGCTCAGGACACCGTAGCGCCAACCACCCACAGGTGGGGCTCGTGCGGTGGCCCCCCTGGACCCAGACCTGCCCACCACACACCTAGTCTGACTCACTGCTTCTTTTATAACCAGATTCCACTGCAAGGACAACAGGTAGGGACTATGGCAAGAACAGGGGTCATTCGGTCCCCAAATCTCCCACTTCCACATGCCCCAAGACAACAGAGCCCACCGACTTCCTTATGCTTGCGATGAGAGATGTTCATTCATATTCATTCATTCCCTCAATAAATACCCACCCCTGCTCTCTCCCTCTCCCCAGTAGCTCCAAGGTTGGGGGAGGCAGAGCCCAGAAAGACACCCCCAGCTGCTCCCAAGGTGTCAGGCCAGGTAGGCGGGGCAATCACAGCTGGAGGGGAGGGGGATGCCCCAGGAGGAAGTTTGGAAGGCTTCCTGAAGGAGACAGCGTTTGAGCTGAGTTATGAAGGATGAATAGGAGTTTGACAAGGAGGCCAAACATTCTAGGCAGAGGCCTGCAAGGGCAAGAACATGGGAGTGTGAGAAAAGATTTATGGGAAGAAGATACAGCAGAGGAAGCTGGTGAAGGAGGCGGGAGCAGGTCAGCCTGTGACTTGCTCCTGAGGGAGATTCATGGGGAGCAATGGAAATTTGGAGGGTCAGGGCAGAAATGCTTGTTGATGTGGGATGTGGGGCAGTGCATGCTGGGTGAATACAGGGTGCACCTCCCACCCTCCTCCAATCCGGCTTCCCTGGGGGCTCAGATGGTAAAGCATCTGCCTGCCGTGCAGGAGACCCATGTCCTATCCCTGGGTGGGGAAGATCCCCTGGAGAAGGAAATGGCAACCCACTCCAGTACTCTTGCCTGGAGAATCCTATGGACGGAGGAGCCCGGCAGGCTACAGTCCATGGGGCTGCAAAGAGCTGGACACGACTGAGCGACTGTCACTCACCCCCTCACTCACCGATGGTGAAATGCAGGGGCTGGCTCCAGGCGCCCCTCCACTTGGCTGTGTCTGCGCGAACCTGCACCTTGTAAGCTGTGCCAGCCCGCAGGCCTTGGAGGGTGACCTGGGTCTCTGTGGGCTTCACGTGCAGCTCTGTGAATGGGAGGCAGCCTTGAGTCCCCAGACCCCCTTTATTCTGGGCTCTGCCCTGGGAGGTGAGGATGGGGGTGGGCACTCACAGAAATTTTGTGGAAAACTCTTCCCTAAATGCACCCATTCACCTCAAGTTTATTTGGAAAACTATTCTTCATCAAAATCTTCAGCAAATGATGCTGTTTTTCTCAAATTCTGACCAATATACCCTTCCCCCACTCCTAGCCCGTCTCTGGCAGCCACATGCGCCTTCTCCTCAGAGCCCCCTAAAGGCAACAGGTCCCACCGTCAACCTCAGGGCCTTTGCACTGACACCCTGGCCACCCTTTCCCCGGATGACTACATGGTTTCCTCCCTCACATCTTTCCCATCTTTCAGGTCAGGGTCAGGGTTACCTTTGTCTAAGTTGTTCCCCGCCCAGTGTCCCCAGCACCTCAGCACACAGTAGAACCTCAACAAGTGTTTGTGGAATGGGCTGACTTAAAAAAAAAAAAGCACCTTATAAAAATCTTTAAAATGAGAATACAGTTGGTGGTGGTTGTCCAGAAGAAAAAAATTCCTAGAACCCTAAATCCGTATTCTTTGTAAATATCCAAGAGGACTATTCTTCAAAAGAAATTTCAGGGAAGTCGGTACATTTGGCTAAATGGGCAGTTGGTGCATGAATCTTTAGCAATTTGGCTTTTGGCAAATCAGTTTTCAGCAAATGGGGCTGCTTCTGGCTGTGCTGGAATGCATCACCAACTCCCATTAGGCTTCATTTATCCCCTCTAAATCTAGCTGTTGGAGATGCAAGAGATGAGTGTTCCATCCCTGGGTTGGGAAGATCCCCTGGAGTAGGAAATGGCAACCCACTCCAGTACTCTTGCCTGGAGAATCCCACTGACAGAGGAGCCTGGCAGGCTACGTACAAAGAGTCGGACACAACCAAGCGACTGACAGAGCCTGCAGGAGTGCGCACACTCCCTCCAAACATCACAGGGTGGCCAGACTGGCGGCAGGGTGTCTATGTCTGAATCTGGAGAACCCCTATCCCCCATCCCCCATCCCATCCCCCCATTCCCCATCCCCCATGCCCCATCCCCCCATCCCCCATCCCCATCTCCCATCCCCCATCCCCATCCCCATCTCCCACCCCATCCCCATCCCCCATCCCCCATCTTCCCATCCCCCCTCCCCTCCCCTTGGCATCATGCCTTGCCCTGGGCTGGGCATGTGCAGAGAAGGCAGGAAGTAAAGCCACGGTCTTGCTAGCCTGGCCTGTTGCTGCAGGAGATGGATGGGTGAGGCTGTATCTGCAATACTGTGCTAACCAGTGGGAGAATGAGGCTCCCAGTGCAGGAAATGACAGGAAGATCCAGCCTTGGTGAGACCTGCCCTGTACATCCTCATTTCTTTCCCTCTTATGGGGCAGGAAGGGACACCTGAGTTCAAATCCAGACTTGCTTAACCTTTGGGCAGCTGAATCCCTCTGCAGGCCTCAGTTTCCCCGTCTGTGGAATGGGGACAGTCATTCCTGCTCCGTGGGAGTTGCCATCAGGGCCAATCAAATGATGAATCCAACTCTATCATTTTATGGGTGAGGAAACCGAGGCCCAGAGAGGGACACTGAGGTGCCCAGGGTCACACAGCAAGGCAGACCCCAGCCCAGACCCCTTCCTCCCCCAGCCAGGCCCGTGCGGCCTCACCTACCAGACGCTTGGTTGCTGTCCTCCTCCTGGAAGTACACAACGTACTCCTTCAGGACGCCAGGGCAGGTGCTCAGCAGAGATGGTGTCCAGTCCACAGACACCGAATCCTGGCTGAGCTTCCTCACCGACACGTGCTGTGGGCTTCCGGCCGCTGAGGCTGCAATCACAACACAGCCATGGTCACTTCCTAGGGTGCTGGCTCAGCACGTTCTGCCTGCCTAGCTGGTACCGTCCAGAGACCCAGGGAGCCGTGACCACCAAGTCAAGTGGGCCTGGGTTCAAGTCCTCGCCGCACTACTCTAGTACCATCACTTCCCCTCTCTGAGCCTCAGTTTTCTTACTTATAAAATGGGCAGTGCCTCTTTGGGTGTCTTAGAAGTCGACTGAGTTGACTTTTTTGGTTTTTTTTTTTTTTTTTTTGCCTCTCCATGAAGCATATGGGATCTGAGTTCCCTGAGCAGGGATTGAACCCACACCCCCTGGAGTAGAAGCAGAATCTTAAGCACTGAACCACCAGGATGTCCTGACTGAGCTGACTTCCAAGTGTCTGGCTCTTGGCCAGCACCTGATAGGAGTAGGTGCCTCTAAATGGTATTGCCCATTCCTTATACCCAAGGACCGCTGCTGAGTCCCCAGCGGAGGCCACCCTGCAGGACTGGGCCACTCACCATTGCCTCCAAAATGGTAGGTGGACAAGACTGTAGACCAGGAGGTTAGCTTCTCCGGGTGTGCAGAGGCAAAGATGGCGATGTGGTAACATGCCTTCTGTGCCAGTGCTCCAGATTCTTGGCTCCAGCTGTGAGTTGCTGGAAGGATTAGCAAGGGTCAGGCCAGTAAATAGATTGTGTCCCCACCTTTGCACCTGTGCCATCTACCAGGAACTTTCAGAGCACTCCTACTCATGCCTCAAAACCCTTGCACCAATGTGCCTTCCTCCAGGATTCCTTCGTTTTGCCCTCTCCCAAAGCATCCCCATCTTCTCCAGCACAGCTCTTACTCCATGGTGCCAGGGGTGTCTGTGTCCAGCCTGTCTCCTCTGGCTGGAAGCTCTTGGAGGGCCAGGCTAAGACTGAGGATTTGGGGGGACCTGGCAAGAACAGGGCAGAGAGCAAGAGGCTGCCTAGGCCATTCAGCACCCCCTCTTTCCCTCCAGAGGCCTCATTAATTTGCCACTAGCATCTTGCTAGTTGCCACCTTTCCTGGCACCAGTGAGTGTTTAACAAACACCCTGGGACGTGAGACTCATTTCCTGCCAGGGTGCAACCTGCCCAGGGCTGAGCCCTGGCAAACCAGGAAACTGGCAGCAGGAAACTCCAGACTTGCGTGAGTAGGAGGGTCTGACAGGTCTTGGCCTGTCCCCACTTCTGTGTGACCTTGAGCAAGTAGCAAGACCTCTCTGGGCCTCAGATACCCCACATGGAGGATGCCTGTAAGTTTGAGTTGACTGGGAGCTCTAATGGAGGATGCAGGGTAACCAATACTACCGTACCCATTCCAGCAGCGTCTGCGTCCTGGGGTGCCGTCACGATGCAGGCGGCAAGGTTCTCCTCCTGGCCCTGGAGCTGCCACTCAATGCAGTACCTCATTCCCTGGGCCCGGGCTGGCCAATGCATGGTGGTCCCGTTGGCTCCCGCACTGATATTCAGAAGCCCTGGTTCTGGAAGAAAACAAGGGCGGCACATCAGACCCGCGATCTTATGCCCCGCCCCCAACCACCCACCCAAGGCTCTGAGAGCCCATCCCACTGTCCTGACAAACTCTAACCCCCAGGGGGCCGGGAGTGTTTGGATCTGACTCTGTCTCCCCACGCTGGGGGCTGCCGAGTTGAGGGCTGAGCACCAAGGGGACAGCAGCAGCCGTTTGAATGAACCGAGTCCTCCCCCAGCCTGACCACGTTTCTCTGCCAGGATGCCTACCATCACAGCTCCCAATGCTGCCACTTCTACCCTGCCAGGCTGGTTAGCAGACGCTCCAGCAGATGCCTGGCCGCCCACCACCCGCCTCGCGCTGCGGCAGTGGGTGGCTTGGTGGTGGAGGGCCTCCTCGTCGGACCAGCGCTCAGAGGACACACCCACTCAGCCCTCTGGGGCTCATCTCTGCCACTCCCTACAACAAGGGTATCAGCACCAGGCTGAGAGGTGGGTACTGCTTCCAGTTCTAGAGAGAGCAGCTATCATTGATTGAGTTCTGACTGTATGCCTCAGGCCAGGGCTGTTTTACAGTCACCATGATCAATGATATAAATCATATCAATATCATGCCGCATCATATCAAATTATATCAATGATATGAAAACTGAGGCTCAAAGACAGAGAGCCACCAGCTCAAGGTCACATAGCAAGGCCATGGCCCAAACCAGACGAGGAACTGACAGACTCTCTGATGTGCCACCCTGGCAAGTGGCTGCATCTGTCTGAGCCTCAGTCATCCCATCTCTGAAATGGGCATCATCATAACCACCCTACTGGGTGCTCAGCAGGATCATGAGTAAGGTGAAACAATCAGGGCACTTATCTCAGGCATGAAATTTAAGGAGGTGTCAAAGAATTCGGTTATCAGTATCAATGCTCTTTTAATGCAATATTTTTTAAAGACAGAAATGAGTGGAAAAATATGTACTGAGTACCATTCAGGGTTGCCAAACAATGGAAACAGCTTAAATGTTCATCAGTGGAAAAACAGATAAAGGAAATGTGGCCTGTCCACACAGCGCAATATTTCTCAGCCATAAAAAAGAATGAAGCATGCCACGCGATACAATGTGGTTGAATCTTGGAGACATCAGGCTGAGTGAAAGAAACCAGACACAAAAGATCACAAAGCATGTGATCCGTTTCTATGAAAAAGCCCATGAAAATCCACAGAGAAAGGAGAGCAGCGATCATCAGAGGCTGGGGGAGGGCATGGGAAGGCACTGCTAATGGGGACAGGGTCTCCTTTTGGGGGTGATGAAATGTCTGGAACTAGATGAGGTGAAATGCTGTGAATACGATTAGTGCGCCAAAGTGGGCTTGTTAACACGGTTCATTTTGACATGTGAACCTTTCCTCCATAAAATGCGTATGTACATACACATAAATCTTGATTTTTAAAATTTTAGATTAATTTTTTATTGGGGGTAATGCTGGTTTATACTGAAGAAGGCAATGGCACCCCACGCCAGTACTCTTGCCTGGAAAATCCCATGGACGGTGGAGCCTGGTGGGCTGCAGTCCATGGGGTCGCTAAGAGTCGGACACGACTGAGCGACTTCCCTTTCACTTTTCACTTTCATGCATTGGAGAAGGAAATGGCAACCCACTCCAGTGTTCTTGCCTGGAGAATCCCGGGGACGGGGGAGCCTGGTGGGCTGCCGTCTATGGGGTCGCACAGAGCCGGACACGACTGAAGCGACTGAGCAGCAGCAGCAGCAGCAGCTGGTTTATAATATATGTTTCGTGAGTACTACATTATATTTCAACTTCTGAATACCCTACTGTGTGCTCACCACAGGAAATTTAGTTTCCGTCTGTCACCATAGAGTTGGTCCTCTTTACCCCTCCCTCCCCCGTCTCTTCCCCTCTGGTAACCACTACTCTTTTCTCTGCCCCTGTGTTTGTTTTGGCTTGCCCATTTATTTATTTGGGTAGTCAGTTAGTTTGGTTTGTTGGTTGGTTTTTATATTCCACATCTGAGAGGAATTGTAGCGTATCTGTCTTTCTCCATCTGACTTATTTCACTAAGGATAATACGCTCCAGGCCCATGCCTGCCGTCACAAAATGCCAACATTTCACTGTTTCCACGGCTGAGCAGTTTTCCACTGCATACATGCACTGCGTCGTTTTGCCCCTTTGATGATCATTTAGGATGTTCCCATATCTTGGCTATTGTGAATAACGCTGCAATGAACATAGGGGTGCATATATTGTTTCCAATTATGTTTTTCTTTTCTCTGGATAAATACCCACAATTGCTGGATCATATAGCTCAGATGGTAAAGAATCTGCCTGCAATGTAGGAGACCTGGGTTTGATCCCTGGGTTGGGAAGATCCCCTGGAGAAGGGAATAACTACCCACTCCAGTATTTTTGTCTGAAGAATTCCATGGGCAGAGGAGCCTGGCACGTCCATGGGGTCGCAAAGAGTAAGACACGACTGAGCAACTAACACTTTCACTTTTCATGGTAGTTCTAGTCTTAATTTTTTGAGGAATCTACATACTGTTTGCCCTAGTGGCTGCACCAACTTACATTCCTACCAATAGCGTGCAAGGATTCCTTTTTATCCACATCATCGCCATTTATTTTTTCATTTATATGTAAATATATGTATATATTTAATATATGTACGTGCCTGCGTGCATGCTAAGTCGCTTCAGTTGTGGCCAACTCTGTGACCCTATGGACCATAGCCTCCCAGGCTCCTCTGTCCATGGGATTCTCCTGGCAAGAATACTGCAGTGGGTTGCCATGCTCTCTTCCAGGGGATCTTCCCGACCCAGGGATCGAACCTGCATTGGCAAGCAGGTTCTTTACCACTAGCACCACCTGGAAAGCCCTTAATATATGTATGCCTGTATATAAAGTGAACAAATTGCCTAGATTTTCAATGAAGACAGGATCAACCCTGTTCTTGTACAACCCTGCCTCATTTGACACTCTGATCCTGCCCCTGGTCCCAATAAAACTTTATTTACAAAAGCAAACATTTGACCTGAGCTGTAGTTTGCCCATGAGATTATTTTTTGAACTATTACATTATAACACTATGCCTTTTTAAAAACACTATGCATTTTTGATTACTAAGTTTTGATACGCTCCTAAATTAGACACCCCCTTAAATTTTTGTGCTTCGCTTGCCTCCCCTAGTCTGGCTGAGGTTCAGAGTATGTGCTCAGCTCCAAGGGGCCCTCCCGCCACCCAGCCAAAGGCACCTGAGTGGATGCAGGCAGGAATGCGCCATGTCTGATTGGGGCCGAGGCCAAAGCGATTCTGGGAAACGATGGTCAGATCGTAGGCAGCACTCGAGAGGACGAGCTTTCTCTTCAGGCGCAGAGTCTTCTTGGCCCTGGTCTTACATGGGCAGGACAGCATGTGGAGATGGATCTTGTAGGTCACCTCCATGCCAGGGTCAGGCCCAAGGCAGCCTTCTGGAAGCTCCAGTTGGGGCAGCTGTTATGAGTGTGAGAGATGGTTTTCTGGGGACCTGAACATGCTCCTTGTCCCCATGGGTTGACATCAGGATTCAACCCATGAACACAGACTCATCCACAGGCCCAGGTGATGACTTGAGCAAAAATTTACAAACTAGTAAACCTCAACGCTGGCAAGACTGTCGGGAAACTGTCTCTTTCACTGATTGTTGGTCTGGGCGAAGGGGGAAATAATTTGCCAAAACCCAGTAAAAGCCAGGAAAAAAAAAAGTTTCCATCTTTGAATCCAATTACCTCAAGTCTGGAAATTTTTTCTAAGAAAAAGGATTCAACTTATAGGAAACCTAGGAAGAGAAGGAGCTTCCCTATAACTTTACTGTGACAGGTCACTGGGGATCTGGCTGAATCAGTTATGGTGAAATCAGGGGTTGAAACATATGTTTTTGCCCTTGACTCAGGCAGGAGACTTTCCCTCTGTACCTCAGTTTCCTTCTCTGTAAAATAGGTACATTTGACTTACATACTTAATGAGTTGTTTGGGGGACTTCAAAGAAATTATCTCCCATCCAGACCAACTACAGTCAACTACTTCCTGGCCTCCCAGCTTCCACCTGAGCCCCCCACAATTTATTCTCCCGATGGCCACCCCAGGGAGCCTGCAAACACCTGAGTCCAGCCATATTCCTCAGCTCGCACACCTACCATGGTTCCTGATTACCTTCAGATTTCAACCTACAGTCTTTCCGGTCTCAGTCACCTTCACGGTTTATCTCCCTGAGCTTTACACATTTCCACTCTAGCCTCTGGCTTCCTTCTCCCTCTTCCCAGGCTAGCCCACAGCCCAGTGACAACCCTGTTACCTGCTCATGTAAGGCCACCTGCCTCCTCCCATCTGGGCAAAGCTGCTCTGCTGAGAACCTCACCTCAGCCTGTGGAGGGGTTTCTGCAATGAGACAGCAAGATGGTGACACTGGGGGTGGTGCCCTTGCTCACAACCTCCTGCAGACCCTGGATGGAGACATGGGGCCTTTTCCCTCCCTCCCATGAAACACGGGATTCCATGGGTTACATAGTTTTCAGAATCTGCAAACATGGAGATCCACCTCATGAGGGTGAATATGCTTGATGCAATTGGCTAAAAATGGTTCAAATGGTCAATTTCGTATCATGTCCTTTTCCAAAATACTACAGATTTTTTAGACAAATCTGGAAACAACGACTGGAGCTGTTTCCCAGCAGATACACTCTTGGGCTGGCAGGAGGAAGCTCCAGTTCAAAGGGTGGGGGCCAAATATTGACAGTCACCCCATCTCTCCCTTGCACCCCCACCTTGGGCTACATCTCCACTCTGGAACTGCCCAGGCTCCAGCTTCCTGTGTTGTTTGGGAAAATCCATCTTCACAACACAGCTACACGCACCCATCAGCTCCCTGTTCAGCTTTCAGAGAACAAACCCCACCAAACTAACCGGAAGGAGAGAAGGACTGAGAAATGTTTTCTTTTTAGATTAAGGGTTGGCTGCATTTTATAAAGTGAAACTCGTTCACTGCCCTGTCACCTGGCACCAGTTTTCCCTAATTTCTCCTGACACCTTGTTTCTAACGCCCATCACCTTATTGCTAACACTCACCACCTTACTTCTGATCCCACTACCATCTTTCAGATGCTTGTCTCCCTTCCTGTGGCCCAGGGTTTTCTCACCAGGGGGGATGCACACAGGGCTGCTCCAGCTGCTCCAGGGACCTCCGGGGACCCCTGGCCCCAGACGCCGCCGCAGCTGGAATTCCTGGGCCATGTCCATCTCCAAGGGGCAGAGGCATGACTCTGAGGAAAAGCAAAACAATCTTCAGGCCAAGGGCCTGTCCCAAAGCTAGGAGTTCCCAGAGCTTGGGATGGTCACTTAGCCACTATGTACACATTAAGCACCAACTGCATGTGCACTTATTGAGCATCAACGGTGTCCATGCACTTATTGAGTGCCAACTGTGTTCATGCATTTATTGAGAGGTAACTGCGTGCCAGACCCTGGGGACAAGGACAGTCAGAATAGGCCAGGTCCTGTGCTCTGGTGCCTCAAGGATCACCCATTTCTTACACTGTCCGGGCTTTGCGTCTCAGCAATACCATTCCTTGGGATGTGACCTTGGCCTTATTGGGCTTCTCAAGCCCAAGCCTGTGTTTCCTCCCCTGTGAAATGGGAATCATCCAGTATTGAACTACAAGGGGGCATAAACAAGTCTATAAAGAATTTAGCACTGGGCCTACGACACAGAGGGGGCTTCTCCAGTGGCTCGGCAGTAAAGAATCTGCCTGCAATGTAGGAATTGGAGGAGATGCAGTTTTGATCCCTGAGTTGGGAAGATCCCATGGCGGAGGGCTTGGCAATCCACCCAGTATTCTTGCCTGGAGAATCCCATGGATGGAGGAGCCTGGTGGGATACAGTCCATAGGGTCACAAAGAGTCAGACACAACTGAAGCGACTTAGCAGTAGCACACAGTGGGTGCCTAATTAATGCTAACTTGCTGCTGCTGTCATTATTCAGTATTATTCTCACCGAAGCCAGCATCATCCTGACGTCCACAGTCACCCTAAAATGAGATCATATTTATACATGATTTTACATTTGGTGTTGAAAGCATTAGTTAGCTCTTTTGAAATCTTCAACAATTATTTTGCTAAATGCCACATAGAGCCCTGGATTGGATCTGGGAACAGTGAGAGGACATCCTTGCAAAAGCAAATGAAGGATTTCCATAGTGACCCCGTGCTTAGGAACCCGCCTTCTAACTCAGGGGATGCAGGTTCAATCCCTGGTTTGTGTGAGCAAGGGCAGTCATAATCAGATCTTCAAGTCAGAGGCTAACTATGGGGCAAGAGTGGAGGCCAGGTGGAAGGGGTGATAGATACAGAGACTGCAAAGCTGATGGGGGAAATGTGAGGGGGCCGGGTGCCCTGTGCAAACCGCTGGTCTGGGGAATAAACTCACCAGCTTCCACGGGCTGCCAGGTGTGCGGTGCCGGAACTGTACCTCGGCACCATCCTGGCGGGCTGGGGTCTCCCACTCCATACGCAGCTTCCCTGCTGACTTGGACACCTTGATGTTTCCTGGGGGAGGGTCGTATTTAACTGGAAGCAGAGGTGGGGTTTGGGGAAGGGAAGCAAGTGTGTGTGAGTTGTTGGTTCTGAAAATCCCAGAAAACCTGCATGTGATCCTCCTGGTCCAGAGAAAGCCCCAAGGCCCACCCTAGCAAGACCCCTCTACGCCTGGGGTTCTATGAGTCAGGGTCAAGATTTATACACAGGATCCTGTTAGTAAAAATAGCTTTAAAATATTAATACTCATTGCTGGCAAAGCTCTGGTGAGACATACTTCTGTAAATTGCTGATGAGAGGGTAATCAACTGGTTCTGTGTTCCTGGAGGACTACTGGGGAACTCTTGCTAACCTTTTAAACTCACTTCAGGGAGCCTGACCTAAGGAGAGACATCTGTCACCCTTCCTGTCTTTTGGTCATATGGTGTTTGATTCTACCTCACGGCCTTGGCACTTGCTGCCTGGACCAAACTTCCCTATCTTTATTGCTGCTGGACCTTTTCCATCCTTCAGAGACTCAGCCTGAACCAGGGGCCTTCCTGATCTGCCAGCAGTATCTCATCATGTGTAATGGTCATGCCCTATCCATCACCCTACTTGAATCTGGGCTCCATGAAGCAGGGATAGGGTTGGGAGTACGGTGAGGAGAGTGAGGCAGGGTTGTACAAATACAGGGTCAGAGCCTCTCTTTATTTAAAATCTTGATATTTTGTTTGTCATGGTTTCATTTTTTTTTTTTGCATCAATATCGATTTTTTTGAACATTGAATCATGATACCGTTTATCTTGACTACTGAGATTTTTCACCACTGCCCCTCCTTAAATTTTGTGGCCAAGGAGGGTGCCTCATTCACCCCTCCCTCACAGTGGCTGCTCAATACATCTAAACCAAGGGTGTGTTGTTGGTTAACAAAAACAGATTTTAAAGACCCAACAGGATCTTGGGAGCATTACGGTATCAAGGAGAAACCAGAAGCTACCTAAATGTCCAGCAGTAGGGGATCGGTAAGGGGCCCATGAAAGACTCTGCCAAGTCATAGGGCAGTGTTGGATAGGAAAACAGCTGGCACTATCCAACCCCTTGCCAGAGACCCAGAATCCCCCGCACCCTGGCTCAGGTCTTGGCTTGGGGACCAGAAGCTTCTCTGGGTGAGGAGAGGGTCGTGGGGAGGAGAGCAGGGTGCTGACCCGAGCTGTAGAGGTTCAGAGTAACATTGGGGGACTTCTCTGTCCGGTTGGCGGCCCGGGATTCCACCCAGAGAGTGACATTGTGGAGCACGGATATGCCATCCTGGTCGGAGAACTGCAGCTTGGTGGCTGAGCCTGTGGCAAAGAAGCAGCAGCGGCCAGACTGGAGGCTGCAGGAAGGAAAGTGTTGGTGCTGAGTCTCGGCGGCCGCAGTGGATGACGTGCATCATATCCCACTGTCCTTTCCTGCCCCTTTCACCTCCCCTCCCCAGCCTGGGGGCTTCTCGGGGATCAGCCTGGGACTAAGGGTGTTAGAGGACCCCAGAATCTCCTAACAAGGCCTGTCACGGAGGGAAGGAGGAAATGCATGGGTGGATGAGTGAATAGAAGTATGAGTCAGTGAGAGGGCGAGGGTGAAGGAAGGACAGAGGGGTCCTAACTGCTGCCCAAACTGGGTACCCACCTTGCTGAGCGCCCACAACACAGAGCCCCAGCTGAGGCTCAGGAAGGGGCACAGATCCTGAGAGCAGAGGCGGGGATTGGTGGAGCAAAGGGTAGGGTCCTCACCAGCATCTGAGGAAGTGGATGACTCCAGCTGCAGGGCCCTCATACTCCCAGGAACATTCATAACCAGCGCTGCTGGACAGCCGGTAGCAGCTCAGGGCCCGGGGGCCTGAAGCTGAGCCTGGAGGTTTGAGAACAGGCTACTGTGTCAGGGAGGGGGCGTCCCCAAACTGACACAACTCAGGGAGGTATCTTCGTGACACTTATGTAACCCAGTAGGACCTCAGCTTAAACACGCTGTGGCTTCCAGCACCTTCCACTGCCCTTCCCACCTGTCTCCTGCCATCTCCACAGCACTCCCTGCTCCAGCCACTTCAGCCTCCTCCCTGGTGTTCAAACATATCAGACTCGCTCCTACCTTGGGGCCTTCGCATGGGCTGTGCCCTCTGCCTGAAATGCCCTTGCCCCAGATCGTCACATTCCAATTTCTCCTTCAGGGTCACTGCCTCAAACACTAGCTTATTTGAAGCTGTCCCTTCCCTCTCCACCTCCCATTCTGCTCTGTTTATTGCATAGCATATCACTATACACAGGATACGCATTAGTGTGACTGTCGTCCGCCCCCTGCACTAGGCTGTGGCCCCAGGAGGACAGCTGGGTTCGCAGCTGATTCCTTCACATCCAGGACCGTGTCTGCACATAGTAACTGTTCAGTAAATATTTCTTGAACAAAAGAATAGATGAAATGCCTGCCCAGGGGCAGATTAGTGAATTTGTTATAAGCATGAGTGTTCCAGCAATGCTTGCTTCGGGGGAGGCAAAATGTTTAGCAGCTGCTTAACCCCCATGCTGACCAGTCGGGACAGACACACTCCTGTGACTCTGCTAGGGGGCAGACAAAGCTTACAGAGGTGGAAGACTGCACTGAGTTTGATGAGGACAGGCTGTCAGGATGTCAGGTCAGGGCTCCAAAGACCCCAGTCTTTGGCTGAGCAGGAAGGAGCTAAGGGAGGGGCTGCTAGGGAGGAGTCAGTCAGAGCCCAGCAGCAGCCCTCCCTCCCACGATGGGGAACGGCCCAGACCTGAGTCTGCATCTGGGTATGGTGGGTTCTGAAAACAGCATCCGACGGTACCGCAGGCTTCAGCTGCAAAGGCAATGAAGAGGTAATGGCAGTCTCAGCCTTTCACTGCCGACGGAGAGGCACTCACCCAGGGATCATCCGCACACCTGTCCACTTTCCCATCTATGCACACCCCACCCATCCATCCAGCTTTCTATCCATCCGGGCATCCTCCCATCCACTTATCTGTCCATCCAGTCATCTATCCGTCTTTCCATCTACCCGCACGTCCATCATCCATCCACCCACCCACTCACCTGTCCATCCATTCATCCATCCATCCACTCACCTGTCCATTTACTCACCCACCCACTCATCTGCCCAGCCATTCATCCACCCACTCATCTGCCCAGCCATCTGTCCATCCATGCACCCATCTGCTTCTCAGGCTGCTCTTCTAAAGCAACGCGGTGTCCTCTGCCCCCTCCCTTTTGCTGGTCTCTAGGCCTGCCTGACCTCCAGAAGTCCCAAAACCTTGCTGATCTCCAGCTTACAGAGAGGGCAACTGAGGCACAAGGAAGTTATCCAAGTTTATGGAACAGCAGAGTTGGGATGAGAGTCCAAACTTGGCTCTTAGAAAGGGCTGAGTCCTTTCCCGTTGGATTCCACAAGATGGAGAGAGAGTATGTATGTTACATACGCTAGACACATATCTATTATATACAGACTTGCTCTTTATCCCTTCCTTAGCTACTCCTCACCAAACTCTGGCAAGTGGGAAAGATTCAGAGATTTAGCCCACTCCACCCTGGTAGCTCAGCTGGTAAAGAATCTGCCTGCAGTTCAGGAAACCCTGCTTCGATTTCTGGGTCAGGAAGATCCCCTGGAGGAGGGCATGGCAACCCACTCCAGTATTCTTGCCTGGAGAAGCCCCAGTGGCAGCAGAGCCTGGCGGGCTACAGTCCACGGGGTCACAAAGAGTGGGACACGACTGAGTGACTAAGCACAAAGTACAAAAGACAAAATCCAGACGGGAGAGGAAACGCCCAAGTCTGACATTAGAAGTCCTAATTACTAATGTCCCATTTGACAGAGGGAAAGACTGAGGCACAAAGACACGGAACAAACCCTGGAACCGAGGCCACTAGCCCCCCACGTACACACAACCCCACCACCCCCAACAAGAAGAGGTGAATTGTCAGGGTAGGGGACTCACCGCCCTGTCTGTGGCACAAGAGGAGAAGGAAGGCAACCAGCCTGAACCCCCATTGTCCCATCCGGTCCTTGAAGAGAGCAGTAGCCCCAGATGAACTTCTGTGCTGCCGGTGAAGCCCTAGGCACCAGGTCCTTCCTCACCCAGGAACACGCTGAAGCTGATAAAGAAAGACTAGAGATTAAAAAAAAAAAGTTATGAAACACAGCCCCTCCCAGGGCAAGTCAAAGTGAAAGAGAAACCCAGGAAGTCAGCTTGGGGGTGGCGGCCTCATCTAGGCTACAAACCCACCTGAGCCCTATACCTTGAGCTCAACCCCCTGAGGGTCTGGGGTCTTCTCTGCTGGCTCCAGACGGGAGCCGGACACCAGGTGAGAGCCCCGTCGGTGGCCTGGGCCTCTGTGTGCTTGGCCAGGTCTCCAGCCTTCTCTGAGAGAAGGCAGTGGCAGCCCACTCCAGTGTTCTTGCCTGGAGAATGCCAGGGACGGGGGAGCCTGGTGGGCTGCCGTCTCTGGAGTTGCACAGAGTCGGACACGACTGAAGCGACTGGGCGGCAGCAGCCAGGCCTCTCTGGCCCACTTCTGAGATCCAGGAGCTCAATGAGAGGCCTGAGGCCTTTGGACGTCAGAGTCCACTCTCCCGAAAAATTGTTATGAAGTGCATTCTGTAGGCTGGACTGCTCTCCCCACCAAATGTCCACCTCATCATTTCCCAAACTCAAACCTCAGGGCACCCTGGGCCCCGTGTCCGAAGAGTTCCCTTGTTTCCTTCAGATTCGACTTAGCCTTTTCTCTATGTCTGTCTCTGGGCCAGAGACAGGGAGGCTGGGGACGGGGGTCGGGGGGTGTGGCTCAGTTTCTGATCTTCTCTCCCCACTGTCAACAAAGGTCCAGAATGTCCACGGGAAAGAGCTGTTTCATGCTACAAAAAGTGGATAGCACTCCCAAGCAGCATCCTGAGTGGAAAAAGTCAGACCCAGCAGCCCACATGTTGTACGAGTCTGTGTCTATGAAGCGTCCAGAACAGGTAAATCCAGAGTCAGAAGGTAGGATGATTGCCAGGGGCTGGGGGAGGGGATGAGGAGTGACCGTTCATGGGGATGGGGTTGCCTTTGGGGATGCTGGAAATGTTTTGGAACGAAATAGAGGTGATCATTGTACAATACAGTGAATGTTCTCAGTGCCCCTGAATTGTATATATTAACACAGTTCATTATATGTTGTGTGACTTTCACCTTAAAAAAAAAAAGCTGTTCTCAGAACCCAGGTGGACAAAAAACAGGATAATGGTCTCTCCTGGGGAAAAGCATCTGGGGAAACTGAGGCCCAGGGTGGGTGGGAGGAAGCACTTTTTCTGAGAGCCGGTTCCGAGAGGCAGCTGGGCCAGCCAGGGTCAGGCGCCCAGCAGGCCATGAAGTCAGAGCCACTGGAACAAAGAGGCAGTGTTCCAGGCCTGGCACAGTGGGGACGGAGACCCTGTGATCCTGTACAGAACAGCCTTCACTGGCAGCAGGGCCCAGGCCAGGCCAGGGGCGGAGTAGCTGTGATGTCTGGGGGAGGGGCAGAGACAGAGAGAGAAATGAGAGACACAGAGAGAGAGAAGTGTGAAGGCGGAAGAGACCACTGGAGATGGGGTCAATCAACGGGCCCCCTCTCAATGATCCTGAGACTCTTACCCCAGGTGCCCCGTTTCACAGATGGAAAAACTGAGTCCAGAGACACTCAGCCTACTCAGGGCCCTGGCTAGAGATAAAGACATAGGTGCAAACCCTGAGGCAGAGCCCCGCACACAGTGGGGCTGAGCTTCCAGGAGCAAGGCTCATGCCCTAGGGCTACCTCCTATCCCCAGGAAAGCCAGGCTTCCCAAGCTTCAGCTTCCTCATCTGCATATGGGCTAGAGTGAGGATAAATGGGGCTTCCCCAGGGGCTCAGTGGTAAAGAATCCACCTACTATACAGGAGACACAAGGGATGCGGGTTCCATCCCTGGGTCAGGAAGATGCCCTGGAGAAGAATGTGGCTACCTACTCCAATATTCTTGCCTGGAAAATCTCGTGGATGGAGGAGCCTGATGGGCTGCAGTCCATGGGGTCACAAAGAGTCAGACACAACTGCCCAACTGAGCACAGGGATAAACAAGGGTTGCTACCCACCAGACAGCCAGGACGGTTTGTCATTCTTTGGGGGCTCTCAGTGATCTCTGCTCTTATCACACCTCTTTCCCATCCCCCCAAAGGTAGAGCAGCCACTGAGAAAACCTCAAGGGGCTGGAGCAGAGCTGGACACAGATGCTTCCAGCTCCTTGGGGGTTAGGGGCTGGCTGCAGGAAGGGGCAGAGGTTGGGGGGGCCTCTGAGGGGGACCAGAGAGGGCTGCCCCGAGAAGGGAAGTCTTAAACTGGCTTTGTAGAGCTAAAGGGCATTCCCAACAGAGGTCAAAGGAGAAGCAAAAGTCGGGGACGCGCTTTGGGGAACACCAAGATGAACTGGCAGGTCTGGGGCTCCATGTGAGAGATGAAGATGGTGGAGTGGACCAGACGCTTGGCTGCTGGGCTGAAGGGCTGGGCTTCTTCCCAAGAAACTCTGGCGGCAGCATGAGCAGGACTCCAGCCACGTGTGAGGTGTTGTTTCCACCCTTATTGAGGTCGCAGTTGGAGGCTCACCCTGAGGTTCACGCAGCCTACCTTCCCCGTGTCAAATCTTTGTACACCCACCTCTCTTGGCCTGCCTGCCACCTACTTCAGGATGCCCTCCCAGCTGCCCCAGAAGCACAGCTGAGATACGCCCCCAGCGCCGCCCCACTTTCAGATGCCCCACAAAGTGAGGAGGGGCAGGAAGGAGAGGGTCATAGGCCCCCCCTGCCCAGGAAATGGTAACAGGAGGAACCGCAGAACTTCCCCACCCCCTCAGCTTCCGTCTTCTGTGGGGAGGGTGGGTAGTGACCTTTAGCCTGAGAAGAGCTGAGCTGCCCTCCGTGTGGTCAAGAGGTCTGATGCCCTTGAGGGGTATCTAAGGAGGATCTTGAGGGATGAGTAGGAGTTGGCAAGGGAACGATCCATCAGCTCTTGTAACAAACACATTTATTAATAAGAACATTTTTTCACCAATAAGAGCATTTTTCATTCACTCAGCCAGGACTTTCTGATGCCTCCAGAGGATTATTTGAGGATGTTTTAAAGGATACATAGTGGTGACCAGAGGAGCCTGGAGGGCTACAATCTCTGGGGTTGCAGAGTCGGACGCAACTGGGTGACTGAGCACAGCACGTGACGGGTCTTAGCAGAGGCATGTATGTGTGTGCTAAGTCGCTTCAGTCGTGTCTGACTCTTTACGACGCTATGGACTGTAGCCCACCAGGCTCCTCTGTCTGTGGGATTCTCCTGGCAAGAATCCTGGAGTGGGGTGCCATTTCCTCCTCCAGGGAATCTTCCCGACGCAGGGATCAGAGGCGCACCTCTTGCGTCTCCTTCGTTGGCAGGCAGGTTCTTCACCACTAGTGCCACCTGGCAAAGGAGCGGCATGTGGGGTCTTTTTTCAGCTGTAGCGTGCGAACTCTTAGCTGCACGTGCAATAATGAGATCTAGCTCCCTGAAAGGATCGGATCCGGCCACCCTGCATTGGGAGCATGGAGTCTTAGCCACTGGAACCCCCAGGGAAGTCCCTTATTCATTCTTTTTTTTTTTTTTTAAAGAATACATATAAAGTGTGTGTGTTCGTTGCTCAGTCATGTCTGACTCTTTGCAACCCCGTGGGCTGTAGCCCCCCAGGCTCCTCTGTCCACAGGATTTTCCAGACAAGAATACTGGAGTGGGTCGCCATTCTCTTCTCCAGGGGATCTTCCTAACCCAGGGATTGCAGGCAGACTCTTTACCATCTGAACTACCAGGGATGCCCATTTACATACCCATTATTCACTCCCTGATGCCCCTCATGGAGACATTTGAAGAGGGTTTTGATGAATGTGTAGAAGATTGCAAGAAAAAAAAAACCGTTTATGTCCATTCAATAAATGATCTCTGATGTTTCTCAAAGAGAATTTGAAGTGGATTTTGAAGAATAGGTGTTCACTGTGGGAAAACTGCATTCAGTCAGTCCGTCAGTTTGCCGGTCAACAAATGCTCCCTGTTGCCCACTGAAGTGGTCTTTCGGGAAGGAGTTTTGTGAGGGAGTTCTTCAGAGGGATCAAGGACACTGAGATCTCTCTGGTGGCTTCCCCTCTGCTAGCTCCTCATCTGTCCACCCAACCACCTCTGGAACATGAGAGTCGCAGGCAGGAAGGCCAGCAGTCCCCAAGCAGCAGGGGGAAATAAACTTCAAGTGGCAGGCATTGTCTTCCGTCTCTACACAAAATTAAAAGAGGCTTCTTCCAGCTATGTGTTGACGGCACCTGGTTCTGCCTTGACCTAACCAATGCCTTTTTCTTACAGAGATGTTTTTCTTAAGCTTTGTTAATGAAACTATGTAATTGTCTTGGAATCTGCCTTTCTTTATCCACCTAAGACTAACTTATTTTACTCTTCTCAAATCTTGGGCTGATAATGGCTCAACAAGCCAGTTTTCCTGCCAGTTGTTTTATGGCTGGGGGATGACACACCTCATGTCATCCTATCTCGAAAATACATATTGTTGGAGAGGGGCCTGGGGAAACCCCCTCAGCTTTGAGGTGTCTCTCTTATCTGATTAATAGTTTTCTAACAGACATAAAACGCCTTGCTAAAAACTATCAAGGGGGCACTCTTTCTGTCCACTTCTGATGTCTATGTCAGAAGTTTTCCCTATCTCTATTATACTTTAATAAAACTTGGCTACACAAAAAGCTTCAAGCAGTCAAGCCTCATCTCTGATCCTGGATTGAAATCCTCGCCTCCGGAGGTCACAAAACCTGCTGTAATGCACAGCTCGAAGCAACCTTTCATACAGGGAACCTCTTCACCTCCAGGTTCCGGCCAAAGTCCCAGGGAAGATACTGATTGGCTGAAATTGAGTCACATCTCCATCTTGAACCAATCACAGTGGCTGGATGCAAGACTCTAGGTCACATGTCCACCCCAGCCTGGCCTCCAATAGAACTTTTAGGCAGAACTAGCCAGAGACAGCCCACTCCAGTACTCTTGCCTGGCAAATCCCATGGACGGAGGAGCCTGGTAGGCTGCAGTCCACGGGGTCGCTAAGAGTTGGACATGACTGGGTGACTTCACTTTCACTTTTCATTTTCATGCATTGGAGAAGGAAATGGCAGCCCACTCCAGTGTTCTTGCCTGGAGAATCCCAGGGATGGGGGAGCCTGGTGGGCTGCCGTCTCTGGGGTAGCACAGAGTTGGACACAACTGAAGCGACTTAGCAGCAGCAGCAGCTGCAGCCAGAGACAGAAAGTTGGCTATTTTAGGGCGTGAGTTTACTATTACCTAGGTGTATGCAAGCTCCAACTGAAGCCCATTTGGTGTAGGGTTGTCAGATAAAATATGTCACCCCCCAGTTAAACTGGAATCTCAGGTAAATGAAAGTGAAAAGTGAAAGTCATGTCCAACCCTTTGGGACCCCAATGGACTATACAGTCCATAGAATTCTCTAAGCCAGAATACTGGAGTGGGTAGCCTTTCTCTTCTCTAGGGTATCTTCCCAACCCAGGGATCGAACCCAGGTCTCCTGCATTGCAGATGGATTCTTTACCAACTGAGCCACAAGCGAAGCCCAAGAATCCTGGAGTGTGTAAACTATCTCTTCTCTAGCGGATCTTCCTGACCCAGGAATCAAACTGGGGTCTCCTGCATTGCAGGCAGACTCTTTATTAACTGAGTTATCAGGGAATCAGATAAATAATAGAGGGCTTTTTGCATACTTACATCCAAATTATTGTGCAGAGTAATATACTGAAAAAGTATTCATGGTTTATCTGAAATGAAATGTAACTAGGTGTCTGTAAGAGTTTTGTAGAATTGCCATAACAAAGTATCATAGTCTGAATGATTTCAACAACAGAAATTTTCTTCCTTACAGTTCTAGAGGCTAGAAGTCTAAGATCAAGGTGTTGGTAGGTTTGATTTCTTCCAGGGTCTCTCTCCACAGCTTGAAAATGGCCTCTTTTCCTCCTGTCTTCACATTGTCTTCCCTCATACATTTTTGTATTCCAGTCTCCTCTTCTTGACTATCTGAGCCCCCAGGGAAGCCCCTAACCTCCTCTTCTTATAAAAATATCAGCCACATTGGATCAGGATCTTCCCATATGACCTCATTTTACTTTACTTCTTCAAAGGCCTTTTCTCCAAATACATTCAGAGGTACTGGGGGATGAGGATTTCAACTTATGAATTTGGGGAGAACACAAATCAACCCCTAACAGTGACTGCTTTGGAAAACAGTTTGGTAGTTTTTTAAAAATATTTAAAAGCAGGGTTACCACGCATGCATGCTAAGTCCCTTTAGTTGTGCCTTACTCTTTTGTGTGTGTGTGTGTGTGTGTGTGTGTGTGTGTGTGCCTTACTCTTTGCGACTCTATGGACTGTAGCCCATAAGGCTTCTCTGTCTGTGGGATTCTCCAGGCAAGAATACTGGAGTGGGTTGCCATGCCCTCCTCCAGGGGATCTTCCTGACTCGGGGATCAAACCTGCGTCTCTTACATCTCCTGCATTGGCAGGCAGGTTCTTTACCACTAGCATCACCTTGGAAGCGCAAGTGACTATAGGACCCAGGAATTCCACTCCTAGGTATATACCCAAGAGAACTGAAAGCATATTCATGTCCACACAAAAACTTGTAATACAGGTAATACATGAATGTTCACAGCAGCACTCTTCACAAGAAGCAAAAAGTAGAATAACTCAAATATCCATTAATGGATAAATGAATAAACAAAACACTATCCATGCAATAGAACATTATTCACCCCTAAAACGGAAAGGAGTGGCATTTGCTGCAATGCGAATGAATCTTGACAACATTGTGCTGAGCGAAAGAAGTCCGACCCAAGAGACCACACGTTGTATGATTCTATTTACATGAAATGTCCAGAAAGGCAAATTCACAGTACATTGGTGTTTACCAGGGGCTGAGGGGAGGGAGAGTAGGAGGTGACAGCTCACTAGTGTAGGAGGTCTTTTGGGGTTGATGAAAGTGTTGTGGAGTTAGATAGCAGTACTGATTGCACAACTCTGTGAATATGTCTAAAAACCACAGAATTGTACGCTTTAAAAGGGTAAACTTTAGGGTAGGCAAGTCACATGCCCATTTCAACACACGTATGAGAAAAACAAATTTTGTCTTGGAGTCCTGTTTTTTTTTTTTTTTTTTTTTTTTCCAAACAGGCTTCCCTGGTGGCTCAGTGGTAAAGAATCCACCTGGCAATGCAGGAGACATGGGTTTGATCTCTGTGTCAGGAAGACCCCCTGGAGAAGGAAATGGGAACCCACTCCAGTATTCTTGTCTGGGAAATTCCATGGACAGAGGAGCCTGGCGGGCTATAGTCCATGGGGTTGCAGATTGTCGGACACAACTTAGCAACTAAACAACAACCACCTATATTCTTATGTGCTCAGTCTGGCTACCGTAACTTGGTGTGATCTTACAGTACCTCACAGACGATTAGCCAGGTCACCTCCAACCTGAGAATGTACAGTCATGTCAGGTGGAACATTAGGGTAAAAGAAGGAACCTGCAGCTGCAGAGACAGTGGGAGTTCCGGGGAAAGAGAGAATGTAGATGCCAGTTTGGGACTTCAGGCTTTTTCCAGCCTCCCTTTCCCTTCTACAAAGTCATGGTGAACAATTACCATCAGATACCTATGAGGGGAGGTCCTCATGAAGCATTTAGTTGGGTGCTCAGTTGACACTCAGCAAAGGCAGTCATCATCAAAAAAGAAACTGACAACTACAGTGGTTTCTTATTCTTCTAAATAAAGTTTTATTGGGACAAGGGCCAGAATTGGAGTGAGGCAAGCAGTCAGGGTCGTGCAAAGGCAGAGTCTGATCCTGTATTTAAAATGTTGATGTCTAGTTCATCATGCATTTTTGCGTTAGCTTTGATTCTTTATTGTTTTTTAAATGTTGTGTATCTTAAGGATTGTGTGTGTGTGTGTGAGCCCTTGTTAAATTTTGCACAGCAGTGAATACCCCACCACCTCACCCTTGTTGTGTGCTCCAGGCACATGGATCCTGAGCCTCAGTTTCCTCGTTTGCAAAATGGGGATAATTCTTCTAGGAAGATGTATTGCAAAGTGTTTACTTCTAGGCTCTAGGGGCGGGGCGGGGCCTGGAAGGGCGGGGCAGGCTCTCCCGAAAGGGGCGGGCCTTTCGTAGCCAGCTCCCGGAGAGGGGCGGGGTCAGGCCTCGTCAGCTGACCTGTTTGGCCAATGGCGCGGGGTGGCGGGGCCTGGATGGCTGAGGCGGGGCCGGGAGCCGGCCGGCAGTGCGGACTAGCGGGCAATGGACGAGCCGAGCCTCCTGCGGCGCCGTGGGCTCCAGGTGAGGCCCCGTGCGAGCGGGCAGAGATCGCTGGTGGAGTGAACCTGCCTGGGTGCGGGATCCGGGCTTGGACGGACCGGGGGGAAGCCGAGGCAGAGGGAGGGGCGCGCTCCGGGGGCTCCCGCTTATGCACTCAAATCTCAAAGTGCTTTTCCCTAGGTGAGAAGAGGGTATGCCCATTTGCCATATGGAGAAACTGAGGCTCCTTGGGGGAAAGGGGCTGAGGGTTTCGCTCTCTCCAGCAGGAGCTCTAATAATACGAGCAACGACAGCCTTTGAGTGCTCATCGTATGTTCATGTCGTTGGTGTTAATCCTTTTACTAGTGATATGTTGTATTAATCTTTTTACTAGGGATATAGTAATATTAATTAATGTGTATTAATACGTGCTTCGTGCCTTCGCAGCGCCATCGCACCCCTGTCTCAGCTCACCTATAAGGCAAGATGGGGAGGCTGGGGCTGTCAGGCAGCCCTTTCATCAGACAAGGAAACTGAGGCTCCAGTCTAAGAAAGTCACAATCCCGAGGTCGCCCAGCGGCATGTAATTTGCCCACCCTTAACCAGCTCTCTGGTGCACCAGCCACTGCCAACTGGCTGTGTGGCCTGGGGTGTGGGGGCAGGGGCGGTGGGAGGCACTCTTGCGTCTCCGGACTTCAGTTTCCCCATTCGCTATAAGGGCCCTCCTTTTCTGACCCCTTGCCTCGGGTTTGTGTGGGGGAGGCTGCGCCGCGAGGAGATAAGAAAAAAGGCATCACAGCTAGCAGAGGCTGACATTCCAATGTGGGTGACCCCGGGCAGCACTCCTTTGATCTCTCTGGACCTCAGTTTCTCCGTCAGTTCAATGGGAATTTAGACAATCTAGCCCTTTCCCTGGAGCTTAGACCACAATGTAGAAGCCACCGGTTGCTAGTGGGGAAACCGGGATTCATCATTTACCCAAAAAACACTTATTGAGTGCCTACTGTAGTCTCCTGGCTCCAAGAGGCAGCAGTGGTGGTGAGGGGTGTTCACCCCTGGAACTGCCCTCCTGGATCTCCCAGCCTGTTGGGGGAGATGAATGCCTGAGCAGCAGTGACCCTGCCGAGGGGTCAGGTGCCATGGGGCACCCTCAGGCACCCCTGGAGAAGGTACCTGAATTGATGGTTGCCAGTGGCTTTGGGACAGAGAAGGCAGCCCCTGGTGGCAGGGCAGGGGGTTGGTGTTTGGGGAATGAATGAGGCTGAGAGAAGCCAGAAAGGACAGGGGAAATGGGTACTGAAGCTGAGGAGAATGGGGAAAGGCAGGCCTTGAACCTGGCTGCCAGACTGTGAACCTGTCTAAAGGTGAAGGGGGGTGCGGTCACCTGGATTTGGGTTGGGGAACAGGGAGGGTGTGGGTAGAGCTGAAAGGCAGAGACCCTGATGGCATGGGGAAGGAGGGGCAGGAGAAGGGCAGGGGTCATTGCCCAAGGCAAGAGCAGGGGGACTGTGAGCATAGACGAAGGGGTTCAGCTGGACTAGTGAGCACTGGGGAACCAGGCCCCGCCCAGAGCCCCAGATAGATTTGAGCCCCGCCCGCAGCCTCTTAAAATAGAGAAACTGCCTTCGGGTAGGCGAATGGGGGTGCAACTGACGTCAGAAAGTGGGGGCCTGTTCCATGGGGAGGAGGTACCCATTCCCTGAGGACGAATCCCATGTTACAAATGGGGAAACTAAGGCTCATAGAATCATAAGCTCTGTCCAGGTGTCCCAGTGGTTAACAGAATCAGGATCTGAACCCACACCGACCTAGCTCTCCCTCCAGACCAACCCCACATTGGCAGGACTCCATCCAAGGAGGTGAAGGGATGAGTAGGGATTGCCCAGGTGAGTGAGGGCAACCTGAGCAGAGGGAACAGCACGTGGAAATGCTCAGAGGTATGCAGACATATGTGTTTATGGGGCAAGCAGAGACCATTTCTTAGCAGCGGAACTGGGCACGTGAGATGGATTCATCTTCTTCTAGGGCTTCTAGCACTGATTTTGAAGAGGTTAGACTTTCTCCCTAGGGTGATTAGGAGCTGTGGAAGGTGCTGGAGCAGGGGAGGTCATGTCAGATCTGAGAGCTTTGAAAGACTCCTCTGGAGCAGGTGGGGGTCTAAAAAAGAGCCAGAAACAAGGAAAGCATCTTGTAAAGGACCAAGTAGGAGATAAAATGAAAATATTTTTTAAAATAACAGTAGGAGTGTAAATAAAACTGCTCACATTATGGGGCACCTACAAATGCTAAATGCTAAGCATGTATTTAAGTCTCCAACAGCCCAGGGGATTATTAGCTTTATTTATCAGAGGGGGAAACTGAGGCTCAGAGAGGGAAAGTAACAGCCAGGAAGTCAGAATTGAAATTCTAACTGGTCTGGCACTTGAGAGTGCAAAGATGTTGAGGGCTTCGATTTGGGGGATCAGTCACACACTCCTTCAGTTGGAGCCCTGAGCAGCCCCCCCATCCCACCTCCCCCCTCCCCATCAGGGGGCAGCCTGCTGATCAGAGTCAATCAAGTCAATCATTTATCCTGGAGGCTAATCTTTGCCACAGGTCAAAGAGTCAATTCATAAAAGTTCGGGAAAGTCATGAGCTGATTGAGCAGTCCAGACAATACATGGAGGTGTCTTGGCCAGTCTGACTGTGGCAATGCAGGGTATGCTGTTGGCTGAGTGGTTTTGTTGTTTAGTTGATAAGTGTGTCCAGGTCTTTGCAACTCCTTGGACTGTAGCCCAACAGGCTCCTCTGTCCATGAGATTTCCCAGGCAAGAATACTGGAGTGGGTTGCTTTTTCCTTCTCCAGAGGATCTTCCCCACCAAGGGATCAAGCCTTTGTCTCCTTCATTGGTGGGCAGATTCTTCATCGCTAAGCCACCAGGGAAGCCTGACTGAATACTAGCAGGTGATAAATAGGACCTGGCTTGGCCCCTGGGCCACCAGTTTGCCTTGGCTGTGGGTAAAGGGAAGAGGAGACTGGCTCTTCCTGGTTTGGGTTAAGCTCAGCCTTCTGTGTAGCGATTGTCGGCGCCAGTTAACATAAGCTGTTATTACTAGGATTACTACCACTATTAGTCTATCATTATTTTCTTTTCCCATTTGGCCCTTTGCTTCACCAATGACAGAATTTTATAACACCAGATCCCCAAACAGAGCATGCGGGGACAGAGAAATTGGCCAGTCTGTGTCTGGACTTTGTCTCTGCTGCTGCTGGGGAAGCTCCCTGGAAGGGCCATCTGGCATTCTCATGGCCCAGTTCCAACTATTCTCCTCCTCCAGGAAGTCCTCTGGCTGTGCCATGTGGTCCTTACTGATCTCTCTCTCTCTGCTCCAGCTGCCGCCTTCCCGTGAGACTTGGTCCTACCGGGCTGAGTCCCACCTCCACCCTACTATCTCCCGTTAGCCTGCTGGTCCAACTTGAAGACCCCTCCAGGAAGTCTTTTGGCTCTCCACTCCCTCTAGCCCCTTCTCTTCCTCTGGGTCCTTGCTAGTGCCTCCAGTATGGGGGTGTCCATGCCTTCCCCTGTCTCCTTCAGACTGGGGATTCCTCCAGGTGGAGCTGAGGCTTCTGGTGAAGAGGCAGCATCACCCAGCCCAGAAGCGGATACCATAAATATTATCTTTAAAGGGCGGTTCCAGGGGGTTGGACCCCTCCCCGCCACCTCCACCCCCTTTCTAGGCGAGAACCACTCCCTCTTTCTAGGCGAGAACAGCTGGCAAAGAGGAGGTTGAAGGCAGAAGCAGATGGTGCAGGGAGCAGAGGGTCCGGGGGTGGTTCCGGGAGAGTTCCATGTGGGCCCAGCATTCCACTGAGCCTATGCAGGGAGCTACTGACCTTCCCTCATCTCTCTTTGCCACTTCACATCTTTTTGTATTTTGGAAGTAAATTAAAATTTGTGGATTAATTGTGAATTATCAACCTCACAAAACAATTGTCTTGGCTTCTTTTTATCAAAGCCTCCCCCAGCCCTAAGCCTGACAGGGCCCCATGTAACTGGACCATTTCCAAACAAGGAAACTGAGGCTCAGAGGGATGAAGTTGTTTGGCGAAGATCATACAGCCCAGATTGAGGAGCCAGACTGGGAACCAAGGACTGTGAGGGTTTTAGAAGGAATTGGCTGGGATAGGGGGGTATGTGTGTGTGTGTACACGTGTGGGCACAGCAAAAACCCCTGAGCTCAGATCCCAGCTCCTCCCTGTTTTGCCGGTTAGTAGAGGAAGGAGGAAGCCGGCATAAGAACTCACAACAATTGGAGGGGGCCAGTGGAGCCCCGAATGGTGGTGGGTCTGGGACCGTTTGCCCCACACGATACTGAGCTCTCCATCCCCGGAGGTATTCAAGCAAACAAGGAGACTTCAGGTTGGCAGGTGAGCCTCCTCCCATCTTGAAGGGCTCTGACTTGATTTTCTGATCTCAAGGTAGTTGGGGTCCAGCCTCGGGGCTTCGCCCTATCCCTGCAGATCCATCTCTTCCTCTGCCTGGAGACCCCGCCAACCCTTCCTAGCCCTGTCATCTCGGCGCCCAGCAGCTTCCGGCCCCCTCCAATTGGCAGCGGGGGCTGATGACGTCATTGTTGCCATGACGAACGCCCAACTCTAGATGTGGGCAGCCCTGAACCCACCGAGATAAAAATAGTTGTGTATCCTCAACGCTACCGCCCCAGCGTGTGTGTTTGTGTGTGGTGTCCAGAGACCTGGATTCCCGACCCTGCCTCAGTCAAGAGATGTGGGCAGCTGCTGCCCTCCGCGCCTCAGTTACCCTGCCTGTAAAAAGGCCTCTGTTCCTGGTACGTAGTGGAGGCTCAGTGATTGTGAGTAAAATTTAGCCGGTATTGCGATCGTCTGCGAAGGCCCTTGCTAAGTTCAAAAATAACACAACAACCCACGACGGTAATAATTTCTGATCATTTTTACCCCAGACCCCGCTTTACAGTGTCTCCACATTACACATGGGGAAACCAAAGCACAGGGGCTACCAACCACTTGGCTCAGGGTCCCACTGACAGGAAAGAAGAGATAATAGATCTGGACCCAGGTCTGAGTGTCCTCGGATTCTAAACTTGTGCTACACAGCCTTTTGAGAATTAAAAAGTCCTCTTGGGCAAACCACATTTGAGGGTGAACTCTGGGATCCCAGTGGACCCCAAGCATAGGGATTTCTTGTATACGGTAAGGACACCCAGGATTGGTGCAGATCAGCTTGCTGAGCTCTGCATCTTCAGTAGGGTGTGTGCCCCCAGCCCCCATTGATGACCAGGACACGAACCTGCCTGGATTTTGCAGAGGGTGAGCAGAAATGGCTTTCAGATCTGGGAGGGCACAGGGTAAGGATGATGCAGGAATCTCCCTTTCCTCAAATGTTGTTGTCCAGTCGCTAAGTTGTGTCTCACTCTTTGTGACCCCATGGGCTGCAGCACCTCAGGCTTCCCTGTCCTTCACTATCCCCCAGAGTTTGCTTAAATTCATGTCCATTGAGTTAGTGATGCTATCTAATCATCTCATCCTCTCCCACTCTCTTCTCCTCCTGCCCTCAGTCTTTCCCAGCATCAGTGTCTTTTCCAACGAGCCAGCTCTTCGCATCAGGTGGCCAAAGTACTGGAGCTTCAGCTTCAGCATTAGTCCTACCAGTGAATATTCACAGGTTGATTTCTTTCAGGACTGACTGATTTGATCTCCTTGAAGTCCAAGAGACTCTAACGAGTCTTTTCCAGCACCACAATTTGAAAGCATCAGTTCTTCGGCTCTCAGTCTTCTTTCCTCAGTAGAATATTAGCATTAATATTTAGCCACTACTGATATAGTTATTTGTTAAATCAACTAATTTATTTTAAATAATGAAGTTATTTTTAATGTAAGGAGTCTGAGAGGGCTTCCTGGAGGAAAGGATGTTTGAGCTGAGAAGTGAAGGATGAACATCAATTAACTAGCACGGGAAGGGAGGGAAAGTGGTCCCGACAGAGGATACAGGTGGTGCAAAGGCCCTGAGGCAGGGCTGAGTTCAGTGTATGGGGTGAGCAGAAAAGAGGCATTGGTTGGAACAGGGTGAACAAGGGGCCAACTGGGAGATGAGGTGAGTGGAAGGCTAGGGAAGTGAGGGGTTTGTCTCCTTGGGAATGACTCCTGTTTTCTTTTCAGAAGGAGCTGAGCCTACCACGCCGGGGACGTGGGTGAGTTCATCTTGGGCCAGTTGGCTGGGTGGAGCCCTATGGTCCTGGGCACAGATATTTCAGTGGCAGCATCTGAATTGTGAATTTATTTAATAATTACTACAAAGCTTCTCACCTTGATCCTGCCCTGCCCCCCTTTCCCCCTGGTGTTTGCAAAGTACTTCACAGGCACCTCACCACAGGCTGGGAGGTGAGGTACACATCATGCCAGTTTGCAAACAGGAACCTGAAGTGCATCAGGGTTGCATCACTGGCCAAAAGCATCCAACTTGAAAGGGTGGTTTCCAGAGTCCAGACTGTAAAATTCCAATCTGGTGTCCTGGAATCGGCTTGCATGCCTCCCATGACAGAAAGCTCATTCTATTTCAGGGAACATCGGTGGACAATCATACAATTCAGGGTCACGTTAATGTTCCTGGCGGTTGGCATTGTGAGATCCCTCAGACTCAGAGAAGATTTGTTAAATGTCCTCACTGGCTTGTTGATGTTGCTTAGTCGCCAAGTCACGTGCCACTCTGTGACCACCTGGACAGTAGCCCACCAGGCTCCTGTCCATAGGGTTTCTCAGGCAAGAATACTAGAGTGGGTTGCCATGCCCTTCTCCAGCGGATCTTCCTGACCCAGGGATCGAATCTGCGTCTCTTGTGTGTCTTGAGTTGGCAGGCAGATTCTTTATCACTGAGCCATCTGGGAAGCGCCCAGGTTTACACAGGCTTATCTGGGCTTCCCTCTAGCTCAGCTGGTAAAGAATTCGCATGCAATGCAGGAGACCCCCCGCAACATAGGAGACGCAGGATTGATCCCTGGGTCAGGAAGATGGCTGAGAAGAGAATGGCTACCCACTCCAGTGTTCTTGCCTGGGAAATCCCATGGTCAGAGAGCCTGGTGGGCTACAGTCCATGGGGTCACAAAGAGTTGGACACGAGTGAAGCCGCTTAGCACACTTAGCAGCATCGGTGGGAAAACCAAAGTCCAGGAAGGGGACTTTGAGGGGAGGGGTTTGCCTTGTGCTTGTGGTCTGGGGAAGTATGATGGCAAACACTGCCTCTGGAGGCTTGGAAGCTGTGTTTGGCTGAGTTGCGGGTGGGAATTCCCTTGCGCCTCAGTGAAATCACTCCCTCAGCAAACTTCTTTTGAGTATCTACTGTGTGCTAGGTTCTGTTCCAGGCACAGGCGACAGGGTGAGAAGTTAATGCTGGACCCTGTCATGCAGCTCGCACTCTCTTGGATGAAATGATGAAGTGATGTTCTATAGCATGAGTGTGTGTGTGTGTGTGTGTGTGTGTGCGTGCGTGTGCGTGTGTGCGTGTGTGCGAGCGCGCCGCTCAGTCATCTGATTCTTTGCGACCCCATGGACTGTAGCCTCCCAGCTTCCTCTGTCCATGGGATTTTTCAGGCAAGAATCCTGGAGCGGGTTGCCATTTCCTCCTCCAGGGGATCTTCCTGACCCAGCGATTGAACCCCTTGTCTCTTGGTCTCTTGCATTGGCAGGCGGATACTTTACCACTGTGCCACCTGGGGAGTGATGTTATACAGGGGAGAGATTAGAGGCAGACAGAGGAGGCTGGAGGGTGGCTTTAGAGGAAGTGACATTTGAGATTAGATCTAGAAGAGGAGGTAGAGAGGCCAGGGGAAAGGGTAGGGGGAACAGCATTCCAGGTAGAGAGAACCGCATGGTCGAAGGTCCTGAGTGCAAACCTGCTTAGTATTGGAGAAACAGCATGGAGACCGGAGTGGAGAGAGAGGAAAAGGGGTAGATCCTGGGGGCTGGATGAGAGTTTGAAGTCTGGTGGTGGGGCTGGTGTCAGAGTAGCCCCCAAGTCCAGACCCTCTCTTGTTGGACGGAGGGTAGTGCAGCAGGTGGGGAGGGACCTGCGGGCTCCATTAGGGGCGGGGCTTGGACTCCATCCGGAAGGCCGGCACTGACCCCAGCCTTTGCCCAGGCTGGGGGCGGGGTGGTGGGCGGTGAATCAGTCCAAACTGCAGAGGGCAAAGTCCGGGACCACGGCTTAGGACCGGGACAAACACTCCCTGAAGGCTGTCTACTCTTAGCCACCTGCGGTGTGCCTGACTCGTTCTAACCAGGATTTCTAGGGGGCTGCGGCCAGACACAGACAACCCCAGACTTTCGGGAGTCTGGGCTGGGCAGGAGGGAGGCTGGGGCTCGGAACGCCGGAGGTCCACTTGTATTAGGGAGGCTGATGGGGCTGAATTCGGATATGAATGAGGGCGATGACGGTCCTGGCAAAGGGAACCCAGGGAAGCAAAGTCCCGGAGGCGTGGTCGGGGCCTCCGGTGTGCCGGGAGATGCTGACACCGGCGACGGGTGGCTAGGGACGTGGGGCTGAGCCCCTGCGGCGGTGGCCAGTGGGAAAATAGGGGCGGGACACGCTCCAACCCGGGTCAAGAGACCCCCCCCCCTTCGAGGGCGGGGCTGGGCGAGCGCCCGGTCTCAGCCGGAAAGGGGCGGGGCCAGCTGATGGAGCAATGAAACCAGTTGAGAAGGCAGTGACCGCCCTTCCTTTCCGACTGTGCAGCTCAGTGACTCGAAGCCCGGCACCCTCGCCGGGCCTTCCTGGGAGAAGGTGGCACGGATGCCTCCTGCCTCCCGCAATCCGATCTTTCCTGCTAGGCTGGGCCTGCGCGTAGGTGCAGGGCTCGGAGCCCCGCCCCTGGGCGGAGAGAGCCCGCCCTCCCCGCCCCCCGCAGCCCAGCCCCCACTCCGCGTCCGCCTCGCCTGCTAGGCGTGCTGTCCTGGCGTCCTGTGTCTGTCCGTCCGATTGCGACACGATCAGGGCGGCCACGAAGGGGGCGTCAGTACTCGGTCGCTGTCGCATAGACGCGGCCTCGGCATGAAGTCCCGCAGGGACAAGCTGAACATCCCGGCGCTGACCCTCGAGTGAGTGCTTGACCCTGGAAGGGGAGAGGGAGGGGAAGAGGGGCAGGGTGACAACCACCCTTCCTCCGCGTCTCTGTTCAAGTCGCCCCGAATCGCACCACCGCCTCCGGGGAGCCCTCCCGGGTCATCGATCTGGCCCCGCCCTCGTGGCCTACGGTAGACCCAGTATGCCCAGCCTCAGGCCCCTTCTCCCTAAGGGAACCACGCCCTGGTCCCGTCTCCAGCCACACGCAGGGGCCGTTGCCAGGTTCACCGTCCCCAGCCTCTTTCTTTGCAGTCTGTCTCCAAGCAGCCAGAGCCCGTCCTTGCTGAGTCCCAGCAGCCCCTGCAGCCCCTGCAGCCCCTCGCTGGGCCTGCACCCCTGGAGGTAAGTGACCGTGCACGCGGGCAGGGCATGGACATTGCCCTGGCATCCCAGAGACTTGGAAGCCGCCCAGATCCAGCTCCCTCCCCCAAGGTACTGTGGGCTGGTGACATGGACTCTCTGGGCCTCAGTTTACCCCTCCATAAAATGACACTGTGATCCACACGCGGACCATGATGGGAAAATTCCATATTCAGTCAGAGCCAGCAGGTCCCCCATCTGGCAGATGGCCAGGGCAAGGCCAGAACTTGAGCTGTTGCCCAGGGACTTCCTCGAGACAGGTGCTGGGTTCCCAGCCTGTTCAGGGCCTTGATGAATTGGCCTGGCCTCCTGGGCTGTGACCCAGCTGAAGCTGGCCTGAAAACTCCTCCCTCTGAATGTACACACACACACTCACTCACACACTCACTCACCCCTAAGGCTGAGAATCCATCATTGGAGCCCCGGCACTGAACTTAACCAGGCAGAGTGGTATAGGGGGAAAAGAACCAGCTTGACTGGGCACCAGCTCTCTACCAAATGCCTTCTTTCCCCTCCACAACCTTGGGAGAGGAGCGCCCTTTCTGATCCCATTTCCGAGCAGAGGAAACTGAAGAAACTGAGGTTCGGAGAGGAGACATCAGTTCTCCTGGTCCAGTATGTCTGGGGGCTAAGTGTCCGGACAAACTTTGCCATCAGAGTCTGTTAAGAGTTTGAACTACCCTTTGTAACTGGAGAAGTGGGCGTCTCAGGCTCTTGCCCCTGTACAGGAAAGAACATCAGGGTTATAATGGGCTCCTTGCACAGCTTGGGCAAAATTTAGGGAGGTGACAGAGGTACAGGTCAGTGATGTCTAGAATTTGATGGCCTGTTAACCATTTACACCTTAGTATATATGAGCTGCTCAGACTCTTTCCCTGGGCCTTTAATGGAGAGAAGAGAGAACACCTTGGAGCCCACACAAGGTGCTGGGCATCTACTGTGTGCCAGGTGCTAAGGGCATATCTGTGAACCAGAGGAGCATAGTTTCTTCCTCGTGGGGCTCTCAGTCAGTTCTCAGGCAGTAGGCAATGAACAAGGGGATGGGCAAACAAGACGCATTCAGAGGGAGACCTCTGAATATGGTGTCTGAGCCAAGGCCTGAGCAGAGCTAGGGGAAGGAAGGCGCCAAACAGAGAGACGTGCACATGCAGAGGTCCTGAGGCTGGACCAAGACTTTTTATAATTTTTTAATTTATGGCCACGCTCCCCGCACTATGTGGGGTCTTAGTTCCCCAACCAGGGATCTAACCCACACCCCCTGCAGTAGAAGCACCCAGTCTTAACAACTAGACCACTGGGGAAGCCTCAGGACCAAGATTTTAAAGCCTCTGTGGCCGCCTTGGGGAGAGAAAGGTTGGCTGGGGACAGGAGATAGGAATGGAGGTGACGGAGGCAGGGAAGTGGCTAGGGCAACATCCAGGTAGGAGACGGTGTGGCCTGGGCCAGGCTGGGGTGCCTCAATGGAAGGCAGAGATGGTGTTGCCTCCTGTTTAGCAGAGGAGGCGATTGCAGTTTAGGACCTCTGAGTGTGTTGTCCAGGGGCACCTTGGGAGAGAGTATCAGGCCAGATCTGACTCTTGAGTCTTTGGCCTCAACCCCAGGTGAGGACCGGATGAGGGGAGGGACCTCTTAAAAGCAGATGAGCCAGTTTTACCAGGAGGAAATGGAGGCAGAGAGCTTGGGGCCCAAGCTGAGTCCACTGGTCCCCTTTTTCACCACCAGGGGGCAGCAGAGCCACATTGCCTTGGGCCAGGCAAAGAACTGGGTCCCAGTCTCCTCTGCTCTGAGCACTTTAAGAATAAGCCCGCGCTTGTCCCCTCAGTCTCCAAAGCCCTATGGGTCCAGCCCACGGTGTGCCAGTAACTGTGTAAATAGGAAAGTGTTAGGTGAACACAGTGATGCACCCCTCCTTCCCCGCCCATCCGTCTCATTCTGGAGCTCACCTGACTACTCCTGTGGCTTTCTGGACGGCCAGAGTATAAGCTGGTCCAGCCTCAGGGCCTTTGCATTTGCTGTCCCCTCCTCTGCTTAGAGCTCCATTTTCCCTAGTTACTCCTTTATTCATCTGTCAAGTCTCCGTCAAGCTCTCAGAGAGGAAGCCTTTCCTGACCAACCCTCCTCGCACCTGCCCCACCATAAGGGCCCCAAGCCCCACTTACATCCGTGTTGTGCATCCTGACCCCGCCGTGAGTGTGACGTGGTGGGCCTTAGTTACAGCCCTCAGGCTCCTGGTTGATGCATGCGGGGTCTTTCGTTGCAGTGCACAGGTTTCTCTCTAGCTGTGGTACTTGGGCTCAGGATGTAAGCTCAGTCGTTGGGGCGGGGTCAGTTGCCCCGCAACATGTGGGATCCCAGTTCCCCAAGCAGGGATCGAACCCGTGTCCCCTACATTAGATGGCAGATTCTCAACCATTGGACCACCAGGGAAGTCCCTCTATGTTTTCCTGTGTGATTATTGGGTTGTTTTTTTTCACCCAAAGGTATGGGAGCCCCTTGAGGACCTGACTTCATCTGTCCTGGTCATCCTATAGCCTCAGGCACAGCCTGGTAGACAGCAGGTGCTCAGTTAATGCTTGGGGCACAAATAGGAAGTGGCTGGGAGGGCCCCACCTGTGTTGGGATGCAGGGAGCAGATTGAAGAGAAGGGGTCTTGAGTTGGGTCCATATGGCCAAGGGGACAACAAAGAAGGAACAGGAGGAGGAGGGTTCCCTCTGGCCTTGAACACCAAGGACAGGAAGATTTTGGATTTTCTACTGAGAGTACTGGGAACCCCGCAAGGTATGGGGCTTGGAGGGGTGTGGACAGCTCTTGGGCAGGTGGAAGGGGCTACAATGGTCCGACTGATGTGGGGTCAGGAATGGGGGTCTGTATGTCCACTGACGACTTTCCTGTTTACACAGTTACTGGCACAGGCAGAGAGGCAAAGCCCTAGGCACAAAGCTAGGATCCGAGCTCTAGGAAAGGGATTAATCCAGGAGTGTGGATTTGCTGTAAAATGAGGAGCCGTGGAGGGTGTGTGAGCAGGGGAGGACCTTGGTCTGGTGGGCAGTGGGCTGGTGCTGGAGATTACTGGCTCAGCCAGCCTTTCACGGGAGGTCTTTGCCATGGCCATGGGTCCCCTGGATTGCCAGCTGTAGCCTGGTCTGCAGAGGAGGAAACGGAGGCCAGATGGGCGTGGGAGAAGCAGCTGCTGGGGATGCCAGCCTCGTGGGCGTAATGGGAGGCAGGCAGGCAGTGCAGGCTGGGAACGATGGGCAGCTCCTTTTCTAGCTGTGTGCAGAAGTGTCCCTGGCACGTGTGGTGGGGAGGGGGGAGCTTGTGGATACAGCGTGTTAGCGTATGGTGCTTGAGACCATGACTTCATCCCCACTTGGGTTCCTAGACCTATGGGACCTCGAATTCCTCCCAGGCAGGAGGCTCTGTTTCCTGTACGTGGCTCTGGCTAAATACCTGAGGATCCTGAGTGACCTCTCTTATCCTCATCTCTTCATCTCACCCCTTAACAGCACCTCTTCTTTAGCCTCAGAATACAACCAGAATTTACCCACTTCACTCTACAGCCTCACCCTGGTCCAACCCTTAGTATCCCCCTCCCAGACCCTGTTACAGCCCCTCACTAGCCTCCTGCCACCTTCCACTCCTGCCCCAACAGCTCCTGTTCCCCATGGCAGACACGAGGGAGGCTGATTTACAATAGTCCGGATCACACCCTTCCTCTGCTCACACATCCTCCAAGGCTCCCTGTTGCCCCTGCAGTAAAACTGCCATCTCCCTGCAGCCCACAAGGCCTGTATGGAGAGTCTTGCTGGTGTCTTCCTCTCAGCCCTGCCTCAGAGCCTTTGCATGAGCTGTGCTCTCTGCCTGAGATGCCTTTTCTCCATGGCTGGCGCTGCTGCCTTCTCAGTGTCACTTCAGAGAGGCTAAAGTTGTCCTTCGCCAGTGTTACCCCTGTTCTTTGCCTTCCTTGACTTCAGGAAGTAACTGGTTCACGTAATTGTTTCCTGTCTCTTCTCAGCCTCCCCTACCAGACTGGGGACCCTGGCTGCAGGGACTATTTGTGTCCTGCATCCCCAGTGTCCAGTACAAAGGGTGTTCTTTTGAGTGAACGAGTGGCTAGGTATGTGTTGTTTGAGCCTCAGTCTGGAGGGCCTGGGGAGACACTCAGCAAAATCTGGGCCACCCGAAGGTGACACCGGGCTTGGAGGGAGCAAGGTGGGGAGTCTGAGAGAGACTTGAGAAGCAAGATCAGTGGCACCATGGGTGCGCAGGGTTAGGGCTATGTACCAGGCAGCAGCGCCCTCTATATGCCTCGGTTTTCTCAGATGTGGGGTCAGGCTCCAGGTCAGTCCCGCCTGGGCTAGTTCCCAAAGTGTCGTATGGCCTGTGGAGGGTTTACCTTCAGGGTGACACTGTCCCTGGTTTCCTGGGGGGGCTGCCATGAAAGGAGGAAGCATTAACTCACAGTCTACTGTGTGACGCGTTACATAATGAAGACGATCTGTGCCCCAGCTCTGTACCAGGCACTTTCCGTGCCTCTGATTTCATTGTTATTCAGTCGCTAAATCCTGCCGGACTCTGGGACCTCATGGACTGTAGTCCACCAGGCTCCTCTGTCCTCCACTGTCTCCCAGAGTTTGCTCAAATCCATGTCCAGTTGAGTTGGTGATGGTCTCTAACCATCTCATCCTCTGCTGCCCCCTTCTCCTTTGGCCCTATCCCAGCATCAGGGTCTTTTCCAATGAGTCAGCTCTTTTATTGCATTTTCACAAACAGACCTGTGTAGATGGGGAAACAGAGGCCTGGAAGTTTACCTAATGCTAACATTTATCAAATGCTTACCAAGCACTCTTGGAGACACAGAGTAATCTTCATGTCAGCCCCATATTCCTCCCATTTTACAGTTGAGAATACTGAGGCTTGACAAGTCAAATCAGGTGTCTGATTCCTGATAGTAGCCAGGCTGATGGCCTTTCCTGTCATACAGACAAGAAGAGCATATCAGGTGCTCTGACTCAATTTGCTAAACACCTCCACTATTGGAAGATGCTGGGACAAAGAATCTCAAGCCAGGGAAAGACAGAGCTGGACAGACACAAGAGAAGTCTTCCTGGACGAGGGGGACACTGGATTTTGCCAGACAGGAAAGGCATTCCAAGGAGTAAAGCCAGCGTGGGCGTGGTAGCATGAGCTGAACCTGGCCACTGGTTGGGTCTGAGTGCCACACTCCCGAAGGGCTTAATGCCTAGGGAATGGGTAGACGGAGAAGAGGTATTTACATTTTGCTGGAAGAGAGCCAAGTTCCAAGGCCCTGCATCCAGGTACCGCCAACGCCCCGCCCCCGCCGCCTGGCAATGTCCCGCCCCTCCGCCCGCGGCCCTGGCAACGTCCCGCCCCTCCGCCCGCGGCCATAGCAACACCACGCCCACTCGCCAGCACGCGAGTCCGCCGGCCTTGCTTCCGCGTCGCTCACCCCTCCCAGCCAGGCCAGGCCCCGCCCCCGCGCGGTCCTGGGCGGGGTTCCCGGCCTCGCTCCCGGGCGCGCGCTTCCTCCTCTCCCCGCACCCCCAGCCCCGCGGCGCGCCCCCCGCCCCTCACCGTGGGGCTCCGGGAGCAGATTCCACGGTGAAGGTTCGCGCCCCGCCGCCGCTGGTTGCGCCCCCGTGCCTCTCGGGCCTCTAGCGGCGGCGGCGGCACAAAGGGAAGAAGCATGTCCGACCCCAGCTACTGGACGGCAGTGGCGGCGCCCGGCCACCGGAGCCGCCTGGCTAAGGGAGCGTTGCTGCAGCGCTCCAAGAGGTAGGGGGCTTCGCGCGGACCTACTGAGTGGCGCGGCGGCCGACCGAGCAGACACGAGATGCCGAAAGTGCGTCTCGGCAGCGTGGCGAGGGCCACTGTGTGCGGCGATAGGGGGAAGTGGGAGGATGCTTTGGGATCTAGGTATCCCCTGGGGTCCCAGGTACCCTCCTCTCACCGCTCCTTACCCAGACTGGAGTGTCCGTCCGCCAGGGTCAGCTCAGGTGGTGACAGAGGCTGTAGGGATTTGGGACTGAATCAGGATTCGAACCTGGGTCAGTCCTCTGGCCAGACCTGGGGAGGAGCTTCTTGGAAAAACTGAGGCTGTTTGGTCCTTGGGGCCCAGACAGCGGAAATGTTGGTTCAGAAGTAAATATTTGCTGCAGGAGGCTGGTGTGCATGTCGGTTATCAGGGGGGTGAAAAATCACGTTGTTCTATACAGAGCAAAGTGGAGTCTCAGTTTCTCCTTCTGAAAAGCAGAGAAGCTAAGTGAGGGCTGTGAGCCCTGCTGGACCTGTGTGGAAGTTCCAGCTCAGCCAGTGTCAGGATATGAGACCTCAGGCAGTTCCTTAACCTCGCTGTGCTTAAGTGCCTCACCAGTGCTTGGTCTAGGCATTCCCAGGGGGAACACAGGCAAAGGCTGAGGAATGGGACCAGCAGCTGAAGGACCTTGAATGCCTAGTTCATGGTTCAGGCCCTTCTTGCAGAACCCGGGGAGCCGCAGAAAGCTCATGGGCACCTCAGGGATCAGGTGCCAGAAACTGACCTCAGGCCCCTCTTTTCTGACATACTTCTCACTCTCTGTTGAACCGCAAAGGTGATTCTTGAAAAACTAGGCAGCTTCTTGGGGTCCTGCGCCTTCTCCAGGAAGGGCTGAGCAAATAGTTGGTGCTCAATAGATGCTCAGGAATTGAACAGAGGATGCCCAGTTCCCCTTGGAGAGCTCAGATGTAGCTGTTTCTGAGAAGGCCCTGCCTGAGAGCAAGAGGGAAGAGGCCAAGTGTTTTTCCCAAATGCTTTTGGAAGTGAAAAATGATGCGTCGGAATGAAGAGTCCGGTGAGGAGTTGGAAGAGGATGTGGGCTGTGGAGTGTGTGTGTGTGTGTGTGTTGGGGTGGGGGGTTGACAGGAAGTTTTGCAGGAACCTGTGGGTTTCACTTTTGCTTCTGCGCCTCAAACTAGAGGACAATCTCTGTGGCTGGTGACATGCGTGGCCTCAGTTTTCTGGGCTGGGAAATGGGTGTAGCCGGTCTCTCCCTCCTCTAGGCTTATTGGTATTGGTGGATGCTGGTGATTTCCCTGGCAAGTCATTGCCTTCTCTCTCACCATGCACCAAGCCCTGTGAGCAATGTATATGTACTCACCACAGTTCACCCTACGCCCCGCCCAAAGCTGAGTACTGTGTGTGTACCTTGCAAGGTGTACAGATGGGGAAACTGAGGCTCAGAGGGGGCAGTGGCAAGTAGAGCAGTGGGTAGGCTGAGCCCCTCCGCCCTGTGCATTTAGTCTCCTGAGTGGGTTGCTGACCTCGCCTTCCTTGGCCTGCATTGTGCCTCTGCCTGGAACACCGTTCCTGGCCCCGCGAGGCCCCAGCATTTCATCTCTCCCTCTCTACGCAGTTCTGCCGAGGCCAGGCTGCGTTGGCAGCTCTGGCTGCGTGGGCTGATGCACTTGTCGGGCGAGCAGAGCCGTTGCCAGGCGACTGCCAGAGTTGGAGGGGGGAACCATGTTGCTCGCAACTTCCCTATGCCAGGGCGGGGGTTGGGGCCAGGGCCCAGGTGGGAGAAACTGGGCAAGGGATCTGGTGGCCAGGAAGGAGCTGGGATGAAGGGAGGAAAACACGTGGGCCAAAGTTTGGCAGAGCAAGATGCAACTGTGCATGTTGCCGGCTTTAGGGTTTCCAAGGGTCACGTTGGCGTTTTAGGGGGGTGTCAGGGGAGGGGATTGGCCAGGAGGTTGAAACAGTGGTCCTGGGAAGAGATGCTTAATACGGAGTAGGGGATCTGCCTCAACCGCTCTGGGGGTTCCAGCGTCCGCTTCACCCTCTGTCTTGTTTGCCAGTGTTCCTGGCAAGGCTCTGGGAGTGGGGTTGTGCACGCAGAAGCTGGAGAAGCAGGGCCAGGGACTCCTGGGCTGAACTCAGGGTCATGGAGTCCATCTGGGGAGCAGAGAGGGCACGGTCATGCCCCCGAAGCTGCTGCCCATGGGCTCCCAGTTGGGCATGTGGTTCTCTGAGCCAGGAGGCCCAGGTCTGACTTTATCCCCACCTCCCCCAATAGCTGCCGCAGTGGGAACCGCAAGAGCCTGGTGGTAGGAACGCCCTCACCCACCCTTTCCCGGCCCCTGTCTCCACTGTCCATCCCAACAGGTGAGTGGGGGGGGGCAAGCAGGGAGTGGAGGTGTCCTGTTTCCACTCCCGCTGACTCAGTTTCCCCACCTCCTCCTCAGCAGGCAGCAGCCCCCTAGATAGTCCTCGGAATTTCTCAGCTGCCTCTGCCATCAACTTCCCTTTTGCACGGAGGTGAGTGGTTGCCAGTTTTGGGGGATGGTGGCTGATACCACGGGCAAGGGGCCAGGCAGGGGCCTGCTCTTGGTGGCTGGACCTGCCTCCTCATCAGCCTTTTCCCCCTCCCCTGGCCTCTGCCCTGCGGTGGTCCCCCCTTTGGCTCCCTCCCCTGGCAAATGCATGCATGCACGACCTCCTACAGCCACATCGCACGCACAGACAGGTAATTTCTAGGAGCCCTTGGGGAGGGGGTGGGGGTGGGGGTGGCATGGCCTGGTCCAGGAATCTCTCACTCACTGAAAGTTATTAATTCACCTAACAAGAGCTGGCGGAGGAGCTGTTGTGTGCCAGGCATTTATTTAAATGCCGCTTACTCAGTCAGCAACGTTTATTGCGTTCCTGCTGGGTGCCATGCCCTCCCCTGGGGGGCTGAGGAATGGGAGGCTGGACTTTGGCCCTCAGGGCATCCTCAGGCTGGTGGGAGTGGCCAGCATGTACCCTAGCAGCTGCAACTCAGAGAGCAGCTTTGATGGCAGCTGGCATCAGGGAGGACTTCCCGGAGGACGCGTCTGGAGAACAAGGAGGAAAACACAGTGGACTTGCTCACCCAGTATTCCTGTTCTTGGCCTTTGCAGAAGGGCCTTCCTCCGGCGGGGCCAGGATCTGCCAGGCACAGTGCCTGCCCTTGGTCCCCAGAAACCGCAGGGGCCATGCCTCCCTTCCAACTTCTCCTTCTCCTCCCCAGGGCTGACGGCAGAAGATGGTCCCTCGCATCGCTCCCGTCTTCTGGCTATGGAACCAACACGCCCAGCTCCACTGTCTCGGTACCCACAGTCCCGCCTCGGCAGGCAGAGCAGGGAGTGCCAGGTTGGGGGTGGGGGAGACACATCTTTGTTTTGTTTTGGTTTTTTTAAGGTGTTGAGTAGTTGTCTAGTCAGTAAAACATCCTGGCTTCCCCCCTCTGTGCTCCATTTTGAGCGATGTGGGGGTCCCTGAAAGGACCCAGCCTTGGCCCAAAGGGCTCCTGTTCGGGTATACACAGATATCTGCATCCTTGTGTGGTCAGGGAAGGTCTGGTCAGAGGGGGTCTTGGAGTTGCCAAGGAAGCAGTGAGGGCTTCCTGGAGGAAGGGACATCAAAGCTGGAGTTTTGAAGGATGCACAGGAGAGAGGCAGGAGAGTTACCATGATGACCTATGGATAGCTGGGCCTTGAGAGTTAGGATAATGCTGGGGTCCTGGCTGTGGAGCTGACCGTGAACGCGTGGCCCTGATACCCCCTCCTGCCAGTCGAGCTCATCCTCTCGGGAGCGCCTCCACCAGCTTCCTTTCCAGCCGACGCCGGACGAACTCTGCTTCCTGTCCAAGCATTTCCGCAGCTCAGACAGTGTGGCTGATGAGGAGGGCGGCCACCGCTCACCTCGCCTCCGCCCCCGCTCCCGCAGCCTCAGGTGGGCCTCCACCTCTGACCCCAGCCCCAGCCCCAGCCCTTCCCTGGGCGCAGCTCCTCCTCCACCTCCAGTCCTGACCCCGCCCAAGCCTGGCCTCTAGCCCTGGGTAGAGCTCAGTCCTGGCTCAGCCACCCTTCCCTGGGCTGTGTTTTGGGTCCCATGTCTTAAGCCAGTTGTCCCCTCCTTCAGCCCTGGACGCACCACAGGGACCTTCGACAATGAGATCGTAATGATGAATCATGTGTACCGGGAGAGATTCCCCAAGGTGGGCAGCACCTGGTGGCCGGACCAGCCCCAGCTCCGCTCCCTGTTGCTGTCCCTCCATGGCCCGCGCTGTCCTCTTGGTTGTGTCCCTCCCCCATCTCTTCGTTTCTGTTTTTCCCTGTCACTCTGCCCCCCGCCCCCTCTCACGTCTGTGCACATCGCTTCTTCCCCTGCGATCCTTGGACCCCATCGTCACATCTCTCTCTCCCGCCCCCATCTGCACACATTGCTCCCAGGCCCCGTCCAAATGACCAAGTCACCCCATCTCCCCCCCACCCCCCACTTCTGCCCAGGCCACAGCACAGATGGAGGGCCGTCTGCAGGAGTTCCTGGCCGCCTTCTCGCCCGGCGCCCGGCTGGCACTGGCTGACGGTGTCCTGGGTTTCATCCACCACCAAATCATCGAGCTGGCCCGTGACTGCCTGGCCAAGTCTGGAGAGGCGCTTGTCACCTCCCGCTACTTCCTGGAGATGCAGGAGAAGCTGGAGCGGCTGCTGCAGGATGTGCGTGGGGGTGGGGTGGTGGAGGGAGTGGGTACAGGGTTTTGGGGTCCCCGGGCAGGGCAGGGCGGGAACAGGGGCTGGTGTATGATGCTACCACCCATCTGCTCCCAGGCCCACGAGCGCTCAGACAGTGAGGAAGTTGGCTTCATTGTCCAGCTCGTCCGGAAGCTGCTGATCATCATTTCGCGGCCAGCGAGGCTCCTCGAGTGTCTGGTGAGTGTCTTGGCACATGGCCGGATGCAAGGCTCAGACCAGGCCCTCAGCAGTCCTGAGATTAAAAAGTGGCAGTCCCCATCATGTAGGGCTTTGTGAGAAACACCAGGGGCCGCCAGACTCGGGTGGGCTTCCCAGAAGAGGCACCAGGAGCTAGGATCCCGGGGACAAGTCGGAGCCACTGGTAGAATGCTTCAGATGGAGGGAGGGGGGTGTGCAAAGGCCTGAAGGTGGGACCAGGCTTCGATTGACCAATCCCTCTGCATCCCCAGGAGTTTGACCCGGAGGAGTTTTACCACCTGCTGGAGGCTGCCGAGGGCCAGGCCCGAGAGGGCCAGGGCATCAAGACTGACCTGCCACAGTACATCATTGGGCAGCTGGGCCTGGCTAAGGATCCGCTCCAGGGTGAGCTGGAGTGGGGGCGGGGCCAAAAGAGGAAACTGGGGTGAGAGTGGGGAGGAGCCAGGGTTCCAGCCTGTGCCCGTGTGGCTCCAGAGTGCACCACACTGTCCTTCCCCTCTGTTTGGCCCTGTCCTCAGCTACCTGCAGGGCGCATTTTGGGTAAGCTGCCCAGGATTCCAGGGTAAGGTGGCCACAAGTTGGACCCCGTGACCTGCCCTGCCTTGGAGCCTCAGCGTCCTCAAATGCTAAATCGAGTTGGGCCAGGGTGCCAGGGAACCACCGTGAGCAGTGGCACTCACTTGAATTCCAAAGCACTTTCCCAATTTCCTCTGACTGTGGCCCGGGAAGTGGGACATGGAGGCAGACAGGGCAATCCACGGGCACAACTGAAACGGCCAGGAACCTCCCCCAAACAGTCAGGACAGGGAAGAAGACATGGTGCTGGGGGAGGCATTGAACTTGAACCTGGCCTGGTCTCAGGGTGGTCAGGGGAGCTCTGGGGAAAGATTATATTCAAACTGGGGCCTGGAGGATGGAGAAGCGACCGGGTGCAGATTTGGGGGAGAGAGGACGTGAACCAGGCAGGGGAACCGTGAAGGCAGAGGTCGTGAGATGGGTGTGCGTCTGGCCTTTTGGAAGAGCAGTAAGGAAGGGGTGTGGCTGAGGAAGGGGCAACGGGGTCAGCAGGACCCAGCCGCAGTGGCTGGCACCCACGGGGATCAGGCTGCCATCGTCCCATTTGAAGTTGCAGAGACTGAGGCTCTGTGCTGTTGAGCTGGATTCAGGCCCAGGCGTGCCCAAGGCCAGATCATGCTCAGACTAGCTGTCTGGCCGAGGCTGTGCTCCACAGGCGGGGCTGTGGCCGGGGGGGGGGGGGCCTGGTGACAGGAAAAACGGGAAGTGGTCAGGCAGACAGGTGGCAGCTGAGGCTGAGTGCAGATCACCAGCCCAGCGCCGCAGGGGGCCCTCTGAGAGCGTGAGGGGCTGCATCCAGCTCCGGGCCTCACTCACCCGAGGCTGTGCTGCCCCGTCTCAGCCTTGCTCTGTGACCACGAGACACTGTCTTCATGGTCTCCATCACCACTGATGTTCACCAGCCGCTCACTCTCACTCAAGACTGCCCCTGCTAAACTCCAGCTGAGGCTGGAAACTAAGGGGGCTCCCCCGGGCCCTGCCCTGAGCTGAGGAGCATGTCAGCCACCACCTAGAGGGCCTGCGTCACAGCGGGGTATTCACGGCCCCGAGACTTGGAGCCAGGCTTCAAGATAGCCGGAGCAAGCAGAACCTGGGCTTCCCACTGGCCCGTCTAGAAGGTTCCTCAGTCACTGCTCAGTCCAGCCTCCTGGATTTGACCGAAATCTGGACGCAGTAGGGACTCAACGACAGAATCATGGGAGCTGGTCAGGGGAAGCACTCTCTCCCCATTCCAAGATGAGCCCTGGAGGCCTCAGGAAGTCTCTGACTGGTGGAGGGGCCGGGCTCAGAAACCCCATTTGAGGCTTCTCCCACATTTTACAGAGATGGTGCCTCTGAGTCACCTCGATGACAGTGGAGGACAGCCACCAGCACCAGAGGAGTCCCCTGAGGTGAGACAGCACAGAGCTTTGGTGCCCCCACCTGGCTTGTTCTTTTGATGGTAGACCAGGTGACCCTGAGAGGGGCTAGGTTTGCCATTTGCTGAGATTTTGCATACAGTAGGTGCTTAATGAATGCCTGTGACTGTGGGGGCAGGTAAGGGCAGGTGAGATTGCCCTGCTGGGAAGGTTGAGCAGGGCAGGGTTGGAGGGGGCACTGGAAAGTGGGGTTTTGCAGGCTGTGTAGGAGTTTCCTGGTAGGAGGGCATGCATGGCTTCAGCTAAAATCTCAAGCTTGGAGGCTGAGTTTGAGAAGTATGTACAGGAGAAGTAGCATTAGGTGCCAGCTGGGACTTGGGGGCAGGAAGAACACAGCCTGCTCTGAGCTGGGGCAGGACCCTGACCCCTGTTGCCCCGCCAGAGTCGTGCCCTGGTCGGCCCTTCACGGAGGAAGCCATGTGAGAGCGACTTCGAGACTATCAAACTCATTAGCAATGGGGCCTACGGGTGAGTCCTTGGGTCCCCCGTAGACCCATTTCTCAGATGCCCTTGGGGATGACTGATGCCCACACAGCCCCTGAGTATGTAGACAGAGAAATAGATCTGCAGACACAACCCAGCAGGGACATGGCTTGGAAGGGTTCATCCGTGATCTTGGTCCTTACTCGCCCCGAGCATAGCGTTCTAGGAGTTTGGGGGCTGAGCAAGCGATGGCAGTAGTGTGCAGCGAGCATTATTTAAATGCCACTTTGACAGATTTGCTTTGGTGGAGGTGGTAGTGGGGAATCCCTCTTAGCATAAGACTGTCATGTGGGGGAGGGCGGAGGGGGGAATTACAGAGGGGGCTTACGTGTCCAGGCTTAAGTGTCAGCAACGCGGTGGGGAGTCTCTGAATCAGAGAGCTCCATCAGGCGGAAGCAGCTTGGGGTTTTCGTAGCCCCAGCATTTACCTTATCTGAGGGTACGCAAAATCAACAGGCTCTAAATGGCTAAAAAATCTGCTTATTTGAGTTATAATGAACACAGTTTGAGTTTGTGCCAGCAAGGCTTCTGAACTAACGGGTCTCAGTCAGCTGTGAAGAAATAAACAACCTAGGAGCCATCTTTGACTCTTTATATGACGCCAGGGAGTGTGGCTTAAACCCTAGGAGTGGCTGCCTGGGTGGAGGGCACAGGCCAAGGCAAGGCATGTGGGGTTCTGGACCCAGGCCAGGTCCCGGTGCCTGCCGGGGCTTCAGCAGGCCCCCCACCCCGCTGCAACCCCACCCCAGGGCCGTCTACCTGGTGCGGCACCGGGAAACGAGGCAGCGTTTTGCCATCAAGAAGATCAACAAGCAGAACCTGATGCTGCGCAACCAGATCCAGCAGGTGTTCGTGGAGCGCGACATCCTCACCTTCGCCGAGAACCCATTCGTGGTCAGCATGTTCTGCTCGTTCGAGACCCGGCGCCACTTGTGCATGGTCATGGAGTATGTGGAAGGTGTGGTCACGAGGGCTTGCCTGCCTCCAGCGGTGGGGAGCTCACCCCTTATCCAGGAGACAGTCTCTTCTTTGACCCAGCTAGAGTCTGCTCTGTCCTCCGTGGGGTCCCAGCCTGCCTTGGTGAGAGGAAGGGCTCACTCTGCAGTGGGGGACCCAGCAGTGGGGTTGGACATGGGGAAGCCCAAGGACGAGTGTGAAGGCAGAACCCTAGGGTATAGGGTAGGGGTAGGATGGACAGCCTAGTCGGAAGGGACTGGTGGGCAGGAAGCTTGGAGGCTAGAATAAAAGCAAGGGAGGGCAGGAGGCGTGGGTTGGAAGGACTGGGATAGTTGGAGGCCAGCTGAGGAGTTGTAGGATCAGGTTTCCAGCTCAGGAAAGAATAGTGTCTTCAGGTAATGGCAGGAACAAGCATGTGCCAAGGTAGCTGCCAGGCAAGGAGAGGGAGCATGCACTTAGGAGGCCCCAGCTCTGTGCAAGGGAAGGGACTGTGCACTTAACAAAGCTGCTGCCCTGCCCAGGGCAAACCAGAAAGTAGGGTCTGCATACCCTCCCGCCCCTACCAGCTCCCATCCCAGTTCAGGACAGACTGGGGGCACTGTGCCGGAGGTGGGGAGGGCAGGGGGGTACAAGTCTAGGCACAGCTGCAGAACCGAGGATCTCTGTGAGCGTGTCCACGCTTCCGCAGGTGGCGACTGTGCCACGCTCCTGAAGAACATGGGCCCGCTGCCGGTGGACATGGCCCGCATGTACTTCGCCGAGACGGTACTGGCACTGGAGTACCTGCACAACTACGGCATCGTCCACCGTGACCTCAAGCCTGACAAGTGAGCGACGGGGACCTCTGGGAGCGGGCTCGCTTGAGTGGGTCTGGGGCTGCTCGGAAGCAGCATTATCTGGATCCCGCTGGCATCACGGGGCCCCAGCAGTGAGCAGATAATAGACGCCTGCTGTGTGCAGGGGAAGGACAGTGCACTTATGGAGGTGCTCTGGCAAAGAGGGTGCCCAGACCAGACAGGGGAAAGGCCCATGCACTTGAGCACTGCTACAACATAGCAGAAGTGAACTTGACTGTATGAGGCACCAGCTGTATACAAAGAGCAGGGCCATGCACGTTGCAAAACCTCATGTGTGAAGAAGGACTGTGCGTGTCTTGAGCACCTGCTGTGTACTAGTGTAGGGAAGAGAGTCTCAGGCTGTTTATTTTTTTCTAGCATCTTGTAAGCATCTATTGAGGGCCAGGTCCTCTGTGAGTGACTGGAAAACACGCATGTGAGTGTGAATAACCCCTCAGGCTTTGTAACCCCTCCATAGTTTTCAAAGCACTTTCCTCCTGCATTAATTGAGAACCTGCTGTGTACAGAGGAAGGGGCTGCTCTTAGATCAAGTACCCTCTGGACATCAGGCAGGACGTGTGAACTCTCAGCTACTTGCCGTGGGGAGGTGTGAACGTGAGCATCAGGAGTCTGCATGTTTTAGGACTTAACTTTCCTGGTGGCCCAGGGGTTAAGACACGGCACTTCCAGTGCGGGCTATACAGGTTCATTCCCTGGCCGGGGAACTAAGATCCCACGTGCCGTGCTGCGCGGTGTGGTCTATAATTAATTAAGAGAGTCTGCATGTTTTCAGGCCATCTTATGTTTTGCAAATGGCTTAGAAAACAAAGCACATGTGTTTGGCACTTACTGTCTACCTTGGGCCTGTGCTCTCATTTTAAGGAGCCCAGATGGCAATATAACTGACTCCTCACACGCTGATCACTTCTGAGTTTATAAAGCACCTCTTTTTGCTGGTGTGTATTTACTGGTCACCAGCTGCGTAGAGGTGATCAGAGCACCTCTGCTTAGTAAATGTGTTATTAAGCAAGGACTGTGGAGAAGGCAGTGGCACCCCGCTCCAGTACTCTTGCCTGGAAAATCCCATGGACAGAGAAGCCTGGTGGGCTGCAGTCCATGGGGTCGCGAAGAGTCGGACACGACTGAGCGACTTCACTTTCCCTTTTCACTTTCATGCATTGGAGAAGGAAATGGCAACCCACTCCAGTGTTCTAGAGAATCCCAGGGACAGGGGAGCCTGGTAGGCTGCTGTCTGTGGGGTCGCACAGAGTCGAACATGACTGAAGTGACTTAGCAGTAGCAGCAGCAAGCAAGGACTGTGTCAGGCCCTGAACACTGCAACTGTCTTTTTATATGAAGTTTTTATTGCTGAGGTCAGCATGGGATGAACACCTGCTGTTTACTGGGGACAGGGATCCTTTACTCCAATGAAGGTACTTGCCGTGTGGAGTTGTGAATCTGAGTCTTAAGAGCCCTGCGTGTTTTCAGGGCATCTTGTAGTTTGCCAGAGGCTTAGAACAGTGGTCCCCAGCCTTTGTGGCACCAGGGACCCATTTCATGGAAAATAATTTTCCCACGGACCGGGGTGGCACGGAATGGTTCTGGGATGATTCCAGTGCATTATATATATTGTGCATTTTATTTCTATTATTACATCAGTTCCACCTCAGATCATCAGGCATCAGGTACCGGAGGTTGGGGACCCCTGGCTTAGGAAACAAGCAAACGTGTAGTTGGCACCTGTTGTATACCTGGGCCTCCATGCTCCATGTTCTCTGGCTGCTTGCTTTGTGCCCATCAGACCTCTTTGCGATCATCCTGGACTGGGGCCTTCCCAGTGTTCCCGAGGCAGGACTGGCCCCTCCCATGCTCATGGCCCTCATCTGCAACATGGGATGGGAAGGGGTCCAGCCCCAGAGGGTTCAGGGAGGGATTCAGTTCAGTTCAGTTCAGTTGCTCAGTCGTGTCCGACTCTTTGCGACCCCCTGAATTGCAGCACGCCAGGCCTCCCTGTCCATCACCAACTCCCGGAGTTCACTCAGATTCATGTCCATCAAGTCAGTGATACCATCCAGCCATCTCATCCTCTGTCGTCCCCTTCTCCTCCTGCCCCCAATCCCTCCAGGCTCCCACAATTGGTTCTGGAGAAAAATAATTTTTCCTTTGCAGTTCAGAAAATTTCAGGTACACCCCAAGTCAAGAGAAGGTGCATTCATTTGCTAGGGCAGCCCTAACTAAGGGCTTAAACAACAAGAAGTTTATTCTCAGGACTTCCTGGCTGTCCAGTGGTTAAGACTCTGCACTTCCACTACAGTGGGCGTGGGTTCGATCCCCCGTTAGTGAACTGAGATCCCACATGCCGCACAGTGTGGCCAAAAATAAATTAACTAACTTAATTTTTTTTTTTTTAAAGAAGTTTATTCTCTCAGTTCTGGAGGCTAGAAGTTCAAGATCAAAGGGTCGGCTCCCTTCAGAGGTGCCAGGGAAGGATGTATTCCAGGCTTTTCTCCTGGCTTCTGGTAGTTCCTAGGCTGTGGTGGCATAATTCTAACCCTCGTGTGGTGTCCCCCACTGTGTGCAAGTCTGTGTCTAAATCCCCACCTTTTATAAGGACTCCAGTCCTGCTGGATTAGTGGTCACCTGGTGGCGCAGAGGGCAAAGAATCTGCTTGCAATGCAAGAGCCCCAGGAGACGCAGGTTCGATCCCTGGGTCAGGAAGATCCCATGGAGGAGGGCATGGCAACCCACTCCAGTATTCTTGCCTGGAGAATCCCTGTGGACAGAGGAGCTTGGCAGGCTACAGTCCATAGGGTTGCAAAGAGTTGGACACAGCTGAGCGACTAAGCCCAGCATAGCACAGTTGCTAGCTACGTACTCCAGAATGACCTCACCTTAACTAATGACATTTGCAGTGACCCCATCCCCAGATAAGATCACATCATAGTTCCTGGGGGTTAGGAGCTCAGCGTGTGAAGTTGAGGGATACACAGTTCAGTCCATAACGGAAGAGGGGGACAGCGTCACACCCCCACAGCTCCCAACGTTCATCCAGTCCCGTTTCCTCCCAGGCCACTCAGTCCTCCCCACTGAGTTGAAGCAAATTCCAGGCATTTCTCATTTTCTCTGTGAAAAGGAAACAAATTTTTAAATACCACATATAGTCAACATTCAAGAAATGAACTTTTTAAAAAAGATTTATTTATTTGTTATTTTATTTATTTATTTGGGTGCACCGGGGCTTAAGTTGCAGTTTCTGGGATCTAGTTCGTTTAGCAGGGATCGAACCCAGGCACCTTGCACTGGGAGCATGGAGTCTTAGCCACCCGACCACCAGGGCAGTCCCAGGAAATGAACGTTTTTGAGGCAGGGACATGCCCATGGGCGCTCAGGAAACATTGGTTTGTCTTAGCAGAGGATGGCCAAAGGCCTGCTCTGAGGCCTTGGATTTTGGAGGGAGTTGGCTTAGCTGGTAGCTACACCAAAGTGTTTCTTCCACAGCTGGTATACACAGTAGTTGCTTAAGAAGCATCATTTAAAAAAACAAACAAAAACCAGCAGAGGCACGGAGTGGGCACACAGAATTGTTTCTTTCTAGAGTTGAGGTACGCAGTAGGTGTCAAATAAATGACTCCTGAGACAACTTGAATACAGACAGTGAATTCTCCAGAAATGTATGTATTTATTTATTTTAAAATGATTTTATTTATTTACTTTTTTTTGACTGTGCTGGATTTTGGTTGCCGCGTGGGCTTTGCTCTGGTTGCGGCGCGCGGAGGCTCCCCTCTAGCTGTGGTGCTCAAGCTGCTTCTTGTGGGGGCTCCTCTTGTGGAGCACAGGTTCCAGAGCCCACGGGCTTTAGTAGCTGTGGTTCCCGGGCTCTAGACCACAGGCTCAATAGTCTGGGGTTAGTTGTTCCATGTCGTGTCGGATCTTCCTGGACCAGGGATCAAACCTGTGTCTCCCGCACTCGCAGGCAGAGTCTTTACCACTGAGCCACCACGGAAACCCCTATTTACTTATTTCTCATTTTATGTATTTATTTTTGGTTGTACCATGCGGTATGCGCAATCTCAGTGCCCAGACCAAGGGTTGAACCCATGCCCTCTGCCCTGGGAGCAGAGTTTTAACCACTGGGCCACTGGGGAAGTCCTGCAAATATTTATTTTTAAATGGGCAGGTGTACCCAGGAGGTACGTGAAAACGTGACTTTATAAATCTGATGCATGGGATTTTTATCACTTAAAATATTTATATATTTAAACTTGCAAGAGAACAGGAACAGCAGCGTATAGGTGTGTGAGTTTTAAACAACTGCACCCATGAGGGGCACAAATATTTCTGTATATAGCAGGTGCTAAAGACATGTTCACTTCAGAGTAGGTGCTTACACAATATTTAGTTTGTTAAAAATAATGGCTGTAGGTGCAAAAATACACTGTAGCTCTCCTGCTAGGGGGTGTTCAGGAAACGTTTCAGTGCCCAGTGGGGAAATGCAATGATTCTCAGGAACTTAATTTTTGCACAGCAAAGTATACAGTAGGTGCTCAACAGTAATACCCGATGCACCCAGAAGGGGCACAGAGATGTTTGCCAAATTTGTAATGTTCCCCAAGAACCTCTGTTTCTTTCAGTAATGTAATCAGGCATAGGACGTGCATTCCGATCCGTAGTGGGGTTGGGCCACCTTGTATGGGACGAAGTTCATGATGGGGGGCGGCAGGAGCAGCCAAGTACCCCCCAGCCCTGAGCACCCCACCCACCTGCCCACAGCCTGCTCATCACCTCGCTTGGCCACATCAAGCTCACTGACTTCGGCCTGTCTAAGATTGGGCTCATGAGTATGGCCACCAACCTCTATGAAGGCCACATCGAGAAGGACACCCGGGAGTTCGTGGACAAGCAGGTGGGCAGCCTTCCCCTGCCCAAAGCCCAGCCCCGGGCCATGGGGAGACTGCAGCAGAAGGGCCCCTTCCCGTGATCTCCCCACCCTTCCTTCCCCGGCTGGGAGCCGTCCTCAGTTTCCCTGTCCCACCCGGCCCAGGTATGCGGGACGCCTGAGTACATCGCCCCCGAGGTGATCTTCCGCCAGGGCTACGGGAAGCCGGTGGACTGGTGGGCCATGGGCGTCGTCCTCTATGAATTCCTGGTGGGCTGTGTGCCCTTCTTCGGCGATACCCCCGAGGAACTCTTTGGCCAGGTGGTCAGTGGTGCGTTCCCCACCCCCATGGCCAAGGTTTCATCCCTGTGTCGGGGAGGGGATGGATCCCTATGTGTGGATGGCTTGGGCACCTTTGGCGTGCCAGGCCCTAGCTGAGCACTGGAGATACAGCCGAGGGCAAGATGGACAGGAAGGGAGATAAATAAGCAAGCTATGAAGGGACTTTTCTTGTGGTCCAGTGATTAAGACTCCACCTTCCTGTGTGGGGCTAGGGGTGGGAGGTTCAGTGCCTCTCGGGGAACCAAGATCCCAAATGCCTCCCCTGGTGTGTCCAAAAAAAAAAAAAAAAAAACTGTAAGAAATCAGAGGCAAAATGCAGAGGAAGAAAAGCAGCAGGAAGAAGGGAGGGCGTGGGGTGGCAGGTGTGGAGTGGTTAGTTGCTCAGTCACTCCTGGCTCTTCTGCAGCCCTATGGATTGTAGGAGCCCAGATGAGCTCCTCTGTCCGTGGGATTTTCCCAGGCAAGAATACTGGAGTAGGTTGCCGTTTCCTCCTCCAGGGGCTCTTCCCAGCCCAGGGATTGAACCTCAGTCTCCTGGGTCTCCTGCATGGCAGTGCAGGGAAGCCCCAGGTGTGGGGTAGAGGAGCTATATTAAAAGAGTCACAGAGAATGACACAGAGGGTGACATGTGAGCAGAGTTTGAAAGGCGCAAGAGATGGAGGAAAGGAAGGTGCTCAAGGCAGAGAGCGTGGCCAGAGCAAAGGCTGTGAGGGACCAAAGCTGGAATGCTGAAGGAGCAGAGCAGGCTGATGGCTTGGAGTGCAGAAAGCAGAAGGGCTAGGAGATGCTAGGAAGCTCTAGCCGGGCCTCTTCACTTCCTCCTCTCACTTCAGACGAGATCATGTGGCCAGAGGGAGAGGAGGCCCTCCCAGCTGATGCCCAGGACCTCATCACCAGGCTGCTCCGACAGAGCCCACTGGACCGCCTGGGCACTGGTATGTTGGTGTGGGTGGGCTGGAGGCTGGAGTAAGCATGAGCTCTATTTGAGAGGCTGCATAGACAAAGGGGACTTAAAGCTGGGGTTTTGAAGGATGCGTATGAGCTCACTAGGAACTTGCATAAGACTTTGAAAGTGACTGGGTCTAGTGCAGACACGGGGGACTGAGGCTGTGTATGGGAGCCCACCAGGTCACCGTGGGCTATGTCCTAAGGTCCCTAAGGACCAGCGCAGTGGATCCCACTGTCCAAGTTTCCCCAGCCACCAAAATGGTGATAAAAGGATTGTTTAATACTGATGCAGCCACCCAGTATGTGCCCACTATGGATCACTTTCAGGATAAAACTTGGCCACTGGAGAGGACCACAAGGGCTGAGGTTGAGGAACAGGATACATTTGTGCAGTCAGCTTTGCTCGTTGGGGTAGAAACATGTGGAAAGGGGCCCCTGAAGGAATCTCTCCTGAGGTCCTGGGGTTTCTCCAGGTGTTGGGATCTCAGAATCCAGCCGAGGAACGATCAGGGCCTAGGTTCTAGCCCTACCTTGGTTCCTCTCTGGGCTCTTAAATGACGGCTATTTTCCCTTCCCATTTTTGTGGTTCTGCGCTAGCCAAGTTTGGGTTCATAACTGGCCTGGGGGGTTGTGGGGTGGGGCCCAGCAGGGCTCAGCCGGCCTTGTCTGCAGGAGGCACCCATGAGGTGAAGCAGCACCCCTTCTTCTGGACGCTGGACTGGGCCGGGCTTCTGCGACACAAGGCCGAGTTTGTGCCACAGCTGGAAGCGGAGGACGACACCAGCTACTTCGACAGTAAGCGGGGGCCCAGGAGATGGGCTATGCTGTCCCGCACTCTCCTAGGGCAGCAAGGGGTCTTTGCCAGGGTCCCTATCCCAGCTCGGTGCCTCACCCTGGGCCTAGAGCTTCTGACTTCCTGAGCTTTCCAGGACTCTGGGCATGTGTGTGCTTTCTGCCCCACCCCCCACACCCCCACACACCCCCCTGCTAGGATTTCCTTTGCATCTGAGCTCAGGTACTGCAGCACCCCCTCGGGTTTCAGGAGGGGACACCAAGCTACTTAGGGTGGCAGACCCTTTTCTGGGATCCCCCATCAGGTTCAGCCTTCTGAATCTCAGCCCTGACCAGGCATGGAACCTTGCCTGTCACACAGGAGGGTGGGCTACCTCACTCAGCTTGGGTGGAGGTGCTCCCCTCAAGCACTTCAGATGGGCTCAGACAAATCTCCCTCTCCCTACGTGGGGCTCTGGCCAATCCCAGAGTAAATGCCCTTGGCTTCCAGTGCCTCCTCCAGAACTGGATGTGTGACCTTGAGCATGGCAGAGGTTCTCTGTTTCCTTTTCTGTAAAATGAGGAACATCCTTTATGTTCGAGCTGTGCAGTGTTACCCAGCTCTAGGGGCCCCATCTCAAGAGTGAGGAAACTGAGACACAGGAATTCCCATCCAGGGCCCCACAACTTTTAGGGACACACCTGGGATTTATTCCCAGACACTAATTTGCCAGGGCTTCCCTGTGGCTCACAGGTAGAAAATCCACCTGCCAATTCAGGAGATGTGGGTTTGATTCCTGGGTCAGGAGATTCCCTGGAGGAGGGCGCACAAACCCACTCCAGTATTCTTGCCTGGGAAATCCCATGGACAGAGCAGCCTGGCAGGCTACAGTCCATGGGGTCGCAAAGAGTCGGACATGAATGAGCAACTAAACAGCAGCTAAATCTGCCACCCAAGCCTCCTCTGTCCTGAACGTACCAGGCATAGTCCCACCTCAGCGCCTGTGCTCTGACAGTGTCTCCCCACCCGGGAGCCCTTCCCACATCACCCCTGTGTCTGCCTCCGGGCATCACCTGATGGCGACGCCTTTCCCTCCTGCAGCCCGCTCGGAACGTTACCGCCACCTGGGTTCTGAAGATGACGAGACCAACGACGAGGAGTCGTCCACGGAGATCCCCCAGTTCTCATCCTGCTCCCACCGCTTCAGCAAGGTGAGCCTGCGACCCTGAGTGTAGCTGGCACTCAGGAAGCAGGGCAGGATGTTTGTTTGGGGTTGTCTTGTTTCTTTTGTCTGTGTCAGGCCTTAGCTGCGGCATGTGGAATATTCACTGCAACCTGTGGGCTTCATCCCTAGTTGAGGCTCACGGGCTCAGCAGCTCACGGGCTTAGTTCCCCGTCTTGGGAATCAAACCTGTGCCCCCTACATTGCAAGTCAGATTCTTAACCACTGGACCATCAGGGGTGTCCCTGATGGGTTTTTTTAAATTTTTGTTTTCATTGTAGTGAAATATATATAACATAAAATATACTATTTTTTTAAACTGTGCAATCCAGTGACACTTAGTACATTCACAGTGTTGCGCAACCATCGCAACGTTTATCTGGTTCCAGAACATTTCCATCATGCCCAAAGAGCGACTTTGTACCTGTCTGCAGTCACTCATCTCCCCCTCCTGTCTCCCCCTCCCTCACCCCCAACAACCAGCAATCTGCTTTCTGTTTCTGTGCACTTGCCTGTTCTGGACATATCACATACATGATAAATGGATGTGATACATATCATACATCACCCAGTCCAGCGTCCGGAAGAAGGGGTGCTGCTTCACCTCGTGGGAGCCTCCTGCAGACAAGGCCGGCTGAGCCCTGCTGATCCCCACCCCCCACGACCCCCTGGGCCAGTTATGAGCCCAAACTTGGCCAGCGCAGAACCACAGAGATGGGAGGGGAAAACCAGCCCGAAAGGGAACCAAGCTAGGGCTAGAACCTAGGCCCTGATCTCCCCTCGTCTGGATTCTGAGATCCCAACACTTGGAGAAACCCCAGGACCTCAGGAGAGATTCCTTCCGGGGCCCCTTTCCATGTGTCTACTCCATACACTCTGTGGACTTTTGTGTCTGGCTGCTGCTGCTGCTGCTGCTTTTTTAAAATACGTATTTATTTGGCTGTGTGGGCTCTTAGTTGCAGTGCGTGGGATCTAGTTCCCTGACCAGGGATCAAATCCTGGCCCCCTGCATTGGGAGCTCAGAGTCTTAGCCACTGGACCACCCGCCAAGTCCCTGGCTCTTTTTTGGTTTTTTTTGGCTTCCCTGCATGGCTTGTAGGGTCTTAGATCTCTGACCAGGGACTGAACCCAGCAGCAATGAGAACTCGGAGTCCTAACTACTGAATCACTAGGGAATTCCCTGTTTCTGGCTCCTTAAGACGGATCTACGCGATAGCCTGTCCGAGCTTCACTCCTTGTTGTGGCTGAGTAATATTCCACTGTGTGACTAGACCACCGTTTTGTTTATCCACTCATCAGTTGATGAACCATTTTGGTTTTTTCCACTTTGGGGCAATTGTGGATAGACCTGCTCTGCTGGGTGTTATGAGCTTCACTTAAGTTCCTTTCTTTTTTTATAATTGGATCAAAAAACCTGCGCAGGGACTTCCCTGGCGGCCCAGCAGTCAAGACTCCAAGCTTCCACGGCAGGGGGCATGGGTTCAGTTCCTGGTGGGGGAACTAAGAGCCTGCACACCGCGCAGCGTGACCAAAACCTCCCAAAACCTGCACTGCTTATGGGCCTGGGCCCCAAGGGCGGGGAACTTCAGCTGTGGCCCCTTGGTAACCAAGCCTGTCAGAGCCTCAGTCTCTCCATCTGTACAGTAGGCTAAAGACACTGTGTCTTTAAAGAAGTGGTGAGAAAGGATTTGAGGAAATGACTCAGAAGTGTCGGGCATGTAGGAAGCACTCAACTAAGCCATCCCCAGGGATGCGGTTGTTGTGACTGTTATTTTTAATTGCTTCCCAGGTCTATAGCAGTTCTGAGTTCCTGGCCGCCCAGCCCACCCCAACCTTCGCTGAACGGAGCTTCAGTGAGGACCGGGAGGAAGGGTGGGAGCGCAGCAACGAGGGGGACTATGGGCGCCGGCTGAGCACCACTGAGGTCCGGTAGGTGGGCCGGGGAGTGGAGCCTGCTGGGAGGTGGAGCCACCAAGCCTAACACTGGAAAGAGCTGCCCAGTGGCCCAGTAGAAAAGGGTCAAACATATTGGCCGGTCTATCAGACCCCTGCCAACCTGGCCTCTGTTACCACTCCCTTTGGATTTGCATTCCTAACCATACAGGTAAAAGTAGCCATACACCATCATGCCTCTAGGCTTCTGCTTGTTTCCTCTGCCCAGAATGCCCTTTGGTCATGCTCACAAAGTCTTGTTCATCTGTCAAAGTCCAGGCTCAACACAAATAATCAATGTCTACTTGAGGAGGGGCATTGGAGGCTGAGTTTTGAAAGATGAATAGGAGTTCTCTGGGCAGTCACAGAGGATGGAGCAGGCACGGGAGCTCACTTTGTCTTTACAGATCATCTCTGACTCTAGGCTGAGGGTCAAGATGCAGCCACTAGAGGAGACTGGGTGCTCTGGGGTGAGGGCACCGGGCACGTGTGACGCAGGCTGTTCCCCACTACAGGCTGAGATCCTGCACATCTTCTGGTTCCTCTTGCCACTCCTCCTCCTCCCAGCCTGAGCGGGGCCCTAGCCCATCTCTCCTGAACACCATCAGCCTGGACACGATGCCCAAGTTTGCCTTCTCATCAGAGGATGAGGGAGCTGGCCCTGGTCCTGTGGGCCCCAAAAGGCCCATCTTCATTCTGGGGGAGCCCGATGCTCCCCCAGAAGCCACCCCAGTGATACCCAAGCCCTCCAGCCTCTCTGGTAGGTAGAATCCAGGATGGGAGCGGTAGTCTTATGGCCAATTTCCCACAGGAGGGACTATTTACGATGGGTTTTGAAGGATAAGTAGGAGTTCTCTAGAGAGAACGTTCACTTGAAAGGCCTCAGTCTAGGGCTGATACCCTCAGCTTCAGTGGATCAGGACAGGAGAGAGGAATTGAACTGGGGAGCTCTGAGAGTGGGAGTAGGGATCTAACTGGAATGGGGGGAAAGCTTCGTGAAGGAGGGGACCTGAAGAATGGAGCTTCCCAGGGAGAGCAGTGCAGGAAGGGTGTGCAAGAAAAGCGAACGGCCTGTGTAACAGCCAGGAGACTGGACTGTGTGCATGCCGACCAGGAAGGAAGGGGCTTTGCCTTCTGAGGGCAGAAGGGCCACATGGTAAGCTGGAGGGTAGGGCAGAGTAACCCCGGACCGTGTTGTCCCTCACAGCTGACACCGCTGCCCTCAGCCACGCGCGCCTACGAAGCAACAGCACCGGTGCACGACACTCCACGCCACGGGCCCTGGATGCTGGCCGGGGCCGCCGCCTCGGGAGCCAGAGAGACTCTGCCCCGGAGAAATCCAGGACCTCCCCCAGCGGAGGCCGCGTGCCCAAGTCAGCCTCGGTGTCCGCCCTGTCGCTCATCATCACAGCAGGTAACGCCCATGGCCCAGCCTTGTCTTGGCGTGCCTGCCCACATCCATTTTTAACCACAGGGTGGAGGCAGTTTTGGCCAGTGGTAGCTGGCAGGGGTCCTTCCAGGTGATGTGGGGGCTGCTGTTTACGGCTGAGCCCAGGAGAGGGGAAGCAGCATGGGGAGGGCGCTGGCATTCTTGGCAGTGGGCGCTGCATGTGCCAGGACTCAAAGGGGAGGGAGAGGTGTCTGGGGGCATTGAAGCAGCAGCAAAGCAGCCAGAGTGATCAGTATGGGAACTTCCCTGGTGGTCCAGTGATTAAGACTCTGTGCTCCCACTAGAGGGGGCATGGTTCGATCCCTGGTCAGGGAGCTAAGATCCTACAGGCCACGTGGTGTGGTCAAAACACAAAAACTTTAAACAGCCATCAGTGTGCAGGGGAAGGGGAAGGTGCCTTGTGAGGGGCCCTGCAAGGCAGTTGACCCCCTCCCTGAACCTTGTCCCTGCAGATGATGGCAGCGGTGGCCCCCTCATGAGCCCCCTGTCCCCACGCTCACTGTCCTCTAACCCATCGTCCCGCGACTCCTCTCCAAGCCGAGACCCTTCCCCTGTGTGTGGCAACCTGCGGCCCCCCATCGTCATCCACAGCTCGGGCAAGAAGTACGGCTTCAATCTGCGGGCAATCCGCGTCTACATGGGCGACAGTGACGTCTACACTGTGCACCACGTGGTATGGGTAAGTTGGCCCCAGGGTGGGCAGGAACAGCCGGACCTGGTTGGAGTCCGGCCCTGCCCTGGTGCAGGGCTTTCCCTGCAGAGCTGCGTTTGTTAGTCTGGGAAAGCTGGGAAACCAGGCAGAGTGGAAGCATCAGCTTGCTGGGGGCCCGAGGCTGACTCAGCTGGGCTGGGGTCTCTGTCTGTGAGGCCCAGACCACTGACCGCCTGCCCCCTGCTACCCCCACCCCAGAGTGTGGAGGAAGGAAGCCCTGCCCAGGAGGCGGGCCTGCGAGCTGGGGACCTGATCACCCACATCAACGGGGAGTCCGTCCTGGGACTGGTGCACAGGGACGTCGTGGAGCTGTTGCTGAAGGTGCAGCCCTCTCCCCCCTACCCCCCACCCACCCACCCCGGCCTACCCACAGGGCTCTGAGCCCCCACCCTTGGTCCATCCTCGGAGCACCCTGATCTCCCCGCCCTGCTGCGGTAACCCCCGTGCCCTCCCCTTTGTCTCAGCTGCCTCTTCTGTGTGGTTCTCCCCCTCCAACCACAGCATTCCACTTGGGCCCTGCATTCCTCCTCCCTTCTGCTTCTTTCTTCTCTTTTTCTTCCTTCTTGTTCATTTTTTTGGCCAAGTGGCCTGTGGGACCTTAGTTGCCTGAACAGGGATCAAACCCGCACCCCGTGCAGTGGAATTGCCAGTCCTAATCCCTGGACAGCCGGGAAAGCCCCAGCTTCCTCCTTTAGCCCCCTTATATCGCCCCTCATAGCCACTCCTCCAGGAAGCCCCCTGGGGGCCCCACTCCTGACCTTCCCTCTGGCCCATCTTGACCCTGTGGGGGTGGTATCAGGAGGCCATCTTGGCCTCCTGCCTCCTTGAGGGCTGAGGCCTGCGGGAGGAAAGGTGGGCACAAGTGAGGAGGCAGGCCGCTGGTTGGATAGCTCCTGGGACCAGTGGGTGAGTCGATGGCTCATTGGATGGAGGGACAGATGGCACATATCCACCTTTGGCCCAGTGAGTGGGGAGGTCACTAGTTGTGAACTGGGTGGTTAGGATCCAGGGCTTTTGATGGACGAGTAGGTGGGTAGAGGGCTCACTGGCTAGGAGGCACACTGGTGACCCCTCGCCGTCCTTCCTGCAGAGTGGCAACAAGATTGCCCTTCGGACCACAGCACTGGAGAACACATCCATCAAGGTGGGCCCCGCGCGGAAGAACGTGACCAAGGGCCGCATGGCGCGCAGGAGCAAGCGGAGCCGAAGGCGGGAGACACAGGACCGGTGAGCAGTGGGCCGGCCCCCGTGGAGGGTTGAGGTAGGATGCATGGAGAGCTTGGGCAGCTCTGGCCACTGGGGGGCGGGACTCGTGGAGAATCTGGATTTCTAACCCCTAGGCGGAAGTCGCTCTTCAAGAAGATCTCAAAACAGTCGTCTGTACTGCACACAAGCCGCAGCTTCTCCTCCGGCCTCCACCAGTCCCTGTCGTCCAGCGAAAGCCTCCCAGGCTCCCCCACCCACAGCCTGTCCCCCAGCCCCACCACACCCTGCCGCAGCCCGGCTCCCGATGCCCCAGCAGGTGGGTGCACACCCCAGAACCACCCTGGGAGGAAGGGCCACACAGGGCTGCAGTGTTTGGCCCAGGGAGGGGGGACGAACAGAGTTGGAAGGATGGTGACATGATGAATGACAGCCTCAAAGGCAGCCTGGGGTGGGCAGGGCAGATGTGAGGGCAGGGAAGGGTGTGTCCAGCAGAAGGGAGCATCATAAGCAATGGGGGTCTAGACAAGAGGGATGCAAAAGCTAGAGGGAGGCTAGGGAGAGGGGATTGGGGGATGGATCAAGCCAAAGAGCTGGGCTCAAACTGGGGGAGGGGGGGGGGGCAATAGGGAGCCACAGAGAGTGAGTGAGCCAGAGAAGATATGGAAGGATAGTTCTAGAGCAGGAAAGGATGGTCCCCCTGAGGTTCCCCAGTCTGTGAGAGACAGCCCTGTTTCCACTGGGTTAGCATCAGTCTAGAGGGGGAGAGAGACAGGCTGGGGCAGTCCACAGAGGAAGGAAGGCATCCTAGAGGAGAGCCACAGAGCTGCTCTCCGGAAGCCCTCCCTGCCTTCTGAGGACCCCACTGCTGTCTCTCCCTCTAGCCTACCCTGACCTCACGGGGCTGGGGGTATCTGTGCCATCGTTACCCTCCTTAGACCAGACATCCTCTGAGGCTGAGGCGTAGGGGTGGAGAGTGGGTACAGGCAGAGGCAGGGCCCTTATTGGATAAATTCCTGGACCAGTGGGTGGATGGCTCATGGGATGGACAGATGGACAGTGGACAGGTACCTTTGGCCGAATGATTTGCTGGGGCATTTAGATAAGAAGTGGATGGAAAGGTGCTAGAGCTCTGATGGTTGAATAGGAGTTTACCGGATCTAAGCCAAAGGAAGAACCTGCGCAAAGGGAAAACCAGGCCTGATAGGTGACCACATGCCTGGAAATGATATGGGCTTTGCAGTCAGTCCCAGGACCCCACCTCGAGGCTGGGACATTGAGACTGGTGGCCTGACCCTCCCCTGTCACTCGCAGACACAGCGTCTCCACCCAGTGTATCCCCAAGTTCCAGCAGCCCTGCATCTCCAGCTGCCGCCGGCCACACCCGCCCCAGCTCCCTGCATGGCCTGGCCGCCAAGCTCGGGCCACCTCGCCCCAAAGCCGGCCGCCGCAAGTCCACCAGCAGCATCCCACCCTCCCCACTGGCCTGCCCACTTGTGCCCGCGCCCCCACCCCGCTCACCCTCACCCCTGCCAGGGCACCCGCCTGTGCCTGCCCGATCCCCAAGGCTGCGCCGAGGCCAGTCAGCTGACAAGCTGGGTACAGGTGAGCGACTGGATGGGGATCTGGGGCGCCGCAGCCGCGGCCCGGAGTCTGAGCTGGTGATCATGCGACGGCTGCATCTATCTGAGCGCCGAGACTCCTTCAAGAAGCAAGAGGCCGTGCAGGAGGTGAGCTTTGATGAGCCACTGGAAGAAGCCACTGGGCCACCCACCTTGGTGCCGCAAATTGCCGTGGAGGGCGCTGAGGCCGTGTCAGGAGCCCTTGGACCCTCTGGGAAAGACTAATCTACTTGGCCTCCCCCTGGCCTGGCAGTCAATGCATTTTCTGTGGAATGTGTTTTCCATAAACTGACACCTGGATGGAGACTGAGCCACCAGCCTCTGACATCTGAAAGAAGAGAGGCCATCACAGTTCTTGCCGGACGGTGTAGACAGTGCCTCCTTCATGTTCTGGAGCTGGTCGATCAGGGGCCCGTAGGGGCAGGAATGGGAGACTAGGGTGGCATTGTAAATAGCAGCAGATCCCTGCAACTAATTTATTACTTTTTATAAGCGACAGTCAGACTGAGTCACCACCTTAAGGCGGCTGCCCAGGTCTTGCCCCAGGCACCTGGGACCCATCTGTAAACCCTGCCCCCCCGGGCTGAGAAGGAAGCACTTTGGACAAGTCAACGCGTGTTCATGTTTTATGGTTTTTCTGTTCTTTTAAAGTTTTTTTGTGTGTGTGTTACTTGATCCCATCCCTGACTCAAGACCCATACATTTGAAGGGATGCAGCCTAGCTTATCAGTCCAGGCCCAATTTGGATGACTTGGAGAGTCTGTAGACAATTCCCCTCCACCACAAAACAAAGTAATTCTGATGATGGACTGGATTCTGCAGGCCACTTGCCACTATCATGGCTTCCATCTCTAGGCCAGCCTTGCTAGAGTCTGCCTCCAGTTCTATAGGCTTAGGGGTTGTGGGAACTGGGGCTTTGATGTATGAGTAGAAGTTCACCAAATATAGACAGAGGAGTCATCCACTTCACAGGCAGACACTGATGCCCCAGGAGGCAGAGGCCTCAAAGGGTACTGCCAGGGTAGGGGAAGAATGTCCACCCTGGACAAGAATTTTTTGTATTTGATGCCTACCAGGGTGAGAACTTGACGATGATGTGTCTGAAACACCCCCTGGGAGGTGCCTTCGATATGTGACAGCCTTGCTGGGATGAAATCCGAATAAGAAAATCCAACCGGGGGGCAGTGAGGCCCAGGTTGCAATCTTGGCTTCACTGGCTCTGGGAAAATGGCTTCCCCACTCTGTGCCTCAGTTTCCTTGTGTTTACAAAACTAATACTAATGACTATTTATTAAGCACCTACTGTATGCCAAGCGCTTTTACTTGTGGCTTCTTCCTCAGTCAGCTTTGAGAAGGCTGGAGGTAGTGTCGTCCTCCCCATAACTAAGGCCTGGCAAGGGGCAAAGACATGCCCCACGCTTTCCTGGTAAGAGTCATGCAGCCAGCCCGTCCTGGGCATTGTCAAGGGAGCTGTGGAGAATCTGTTAGATACAGCAGACTCCGACTCCAACCCTCTCCCCTGAAATGCTGTGTGACCCACTGGGCATCTCAGAGCCTCCGTTTTCCACTGGGAGATGGCTAACGTAATGGCTGTGTCCCACAGGATAAGGGCACTTTCCAGGCTCTGCAGCCCACTCTGCGTTCCTTCCGGAGCCACCCACACAGCACTGCCTGGTGTTGGAGCTAGATCAAGGCTGTGCATGACTTTTGCTCCCGCCTTCCATCCTGGAGCTGACAGTGAATAAAAGCTCACATTTACAAAGAGGAGGTCCGATGTCTGGATTTCTGAGGGGCTGAGAAAAGGGTAAGGGAAGAGTGGGGTGGGGTCGGATGAAAATAGACCCTTGGCTCAAAGTCGCCGGAAGTGGGTTTGGAAGGCTGCTGGGAGCACCATTGAGATCCTTCTTGATGCCTTCTCTGATCCAGGTCTCCAGCTACCCTCTCCCGGTTGAGTACCTATCATGGGCTCTGTCCCTAAAAGCTTCCTACAGACACCGTCTGGGCCTTGAAACTGTGATAATGAACAAATAAACCATCTTTGTGACCTTTTTATACTGGTCTTCGCTTGGGCTGTGCCCTAAAATTCCCCTCACCACGTCGGAACCCAGCCTGAGTGCGTTCAGATTACTTTTGAAGTGTTAGGAAGGGTCGGAAACTGTAGCCACGCCCCTTATTTCCGAGTGTCTTCGGCTCTTTCCGGAAACAGTCATACGCCTGCGGGCCGGCATTGGGGTAGTTCTCTCCGCCCGCGAGTTAATTCAGTTGTTTCTAGACGCTCTGGGCTACCATGGAAACCCCGGCTTTGAAGCCTGATCCCTTCTCGGCCCTCAGCTTGTTTCCTGAAGCGTTCAGCTTTCTGTGGCGAGCCCGTTCCACCTAAATGCCACCTTCAGTTCCTTGAGCTCAGGGCCACCTCACTTGCTCTCGGGAGCCGTCCCTGCCTCGGCAGTTTCCGGAAGTGGGTAGTCGCCTCTGGATCTAAGTCCTCAGGGCCTCGTTTGGGGCCAAGCACACTTGGTTCTTTCCAGTAAGTTTCCGAAGTTTCGAGGCCCAGCCTGTTTTGCGAGTCCGGCTGGAGAGCGCTCGGCCGTTTCCGGAATCTCAGGCATCTCAGTACAGCCCAGTCTAGCCGGGTCCAGCCTGCGAGTGACTCATCTGATCCGATTGTGTTCGACTGTTTCCGGAAATGATCGGCTGTCTCTGGCCACGTTCCCCCCACGTTCCCCTCCAGTCCCGCGGGAGTACGTTCGGCTCTTTCCGGAAGCAGTCGGGCGTCCTCTGGCCCCACCTCGGCCCCAGATCACCCGCCCGGCCCGAATGCACTCGGCCATTTCCGCCGGGGGGCGGGCCCGACCGTTCGGAACCGCGGCGGCAGCGGCGGAGGCGGGGATCCCGCGGCTGCGGCGACGGCGGCCGCGGTGAAGCCACGGGTCTGGCTCGGTTCGGCGTGACGGTGGCCGCGGCGGCTGCGGTGGCGGCTACGACCAGGTAAGTGTGAGCTGTCCGCGTGGCAGGCGGGGTTGAGGGTGCGCTCAGATGCGGGGCGCCCAGGCAGAGTATGGGGCCGCGGTGGAAGCCGGAACGCGAGCAGGGCTGCATCGGGCCCCGCGGGAACTGGGGGCCGCAGGGAGCGGGAGGCCTCGGGCTCGACCTGGCCCTGGTGCAGCCTGCCCTGGAAGATGAGGGTGGAACGGCGAACTGTAGGCAGAGAGAAGGGGTTGGAGCCGCGGCCCTGAATTGAGGGAGGCCCTGCCGGGAGTGGGGCGTCGAGCAGTAAAGAGGGGGCGCCCAGGCATTGTGTAGGGCATAGTGGGGTGGTGGGGTGCAAGACGGTAGAGGGTCGACTGCGCTCTGGCCCCCGAGCTGGGCTTCGGGGTCCACGCAGGCCCGAGTGCGCATTTGCACACGCGTGAGCTCGCAGGCCCTGCATCCTCCGCCAAGCCCCCAGCCTGGCCCCTCCACCCCGCCTCTTGGATTCGGGGAGCGCTGGTTCCCAGGCGCGCACACCGGGGCGTGTGCAGACGTGTGCACGGCAGGGCGCGGAGGCGGGCAGGCAAGCGGATTCAGGCGGTTTTCTGGACGTCTCTGTCGCTGGGCCTCAGTTTCCCCATCTGTAGAATGGGGGACCAGGGGCCAGGGAGTGGATATGTTGGGGCGTCCCGGAATGTGGAGCTTGTGCCCAGTACTTGGACACCTCTAGCGTTTCCCTGTGGTCGACGGATAAAGCCTGACCCTCTACCTGGCCCCCAAGGCCCTGCCTGGCCTGTGGCTTTCTTAAGGCCACTCTGAACTCTTGACAAGTATTTCTTGCCGTCAAGCCTTTGCCTGTACTAGTCTTTCTGACCAGCGCTCCTCCTGTCCTCTGTGAGGAACCGCCTTTCAGAAAAGCACCGCCCCCCCCCCCACCCCACCCCCAATCTCTCAGGAAGACCCAACCTGCAGGGCTGTGATTGAGAATGTGTCTGTGCTGGGCCATATCTCCCAGGATTGGTGACTCCTTGGGGGTGATCATTGCCCCTGCATGCAGCAGCCACCCGCTTGGCAACTGCAGTGCCGTCCTTCCTGCTACCCTTTCCCAGCTCCATGTCTATTCTGGGGCTAAGGCCCTCTTGGATTCCCACCAACCCTCTTCTGTTTTAAGTACCTACTGTGGGCCTGAAGCTGAGACATGTCAGGAACCACCCGCCGCCCCCACAGCGCCCCGTTCTCTCCTCCCCCTGCAGAGATCAGAGATCCATTTGCTTGGACTCACCTTTGCTTGTGCTATGACATCTGCTTGGACTTCATTCCCTATCCCTTTTGGCCCCTGCCGCCTCTTACTGCGCTCAGCCATCCCAGCCCCTCCTCAGGGCTCCACAGCACACTGAACATCATCTCCCATTACACCCTGCACATTACGCCCTGAGCATTCAGGGTTTAACTGGCCATTGGGGATGGATGCATCCTGGGCCTTGTGAAAATGAGCTTTTCAGTCCTGGCTTCCTGGCCCACTGAATGGTCCAACAGAGACCTGCTTACTCTGAGCCTTAGTTTCCCCATCTCTAACAGGGGCGAAGAAAAACTTGTTTACTGAACTTGCAGTGTGCCCAGGGCAGATTCTTGGGAGCTCTGTGCCCAACAACCCCAAGGGAGGGCTATTCACCCATCTTACAGCTGGGGAAACGGAGGCCCAGAGAGGTGCAGGGACTGACCCAAGGGTACCCAGTTAGGGGACTCTAACCTGGGATTTGGGTTTGGCTCTGAATTGAGGGTGGCAGGAGTTCAAACCGACTCATGCTGCCCCGCCCCTCTCCCCCTAGGTCGGTGTCCCGAGCCGAGCATGGTGACAGCCTGTGCCCTCGGCCCCCTCGCCTGGCGCAGCTGGAAGAGCCGCCAGCCTCGGGAGCCGATGGCCCCCCACGTGAGGGAGTGAGCAACCTGGCCCCACCCTACGGATTGAGGGGGGACGCAGCAGCTGAGTGACCTGAGATCAGGCTGCCGACCCCCTCCCACCAGTTGACGAATGGTGGAACAAGCAACGAGTGACCCTTGTTAGGGTCGTGAAATAATGGTGGGAAGCAAAGCGTGAGCATCCCAGGTGGTCGCCTGTAACTTCTTGGTGGAAATCGAAGCCTGAGTCCCCAAGCCCATCCATCGGACCCTCCCGGCCCCCCACCCCGGGCTGATGGGGCCACTGGGGCCCCAAGCAGCCACCTGACCATCCAGACCCCACCCTGCCAGCCATGGCTGGCCCTGAGGGCTTCCAATACCGTGCATTGTACCCATTCCGCCGGGAGCGGCCGGAGGACCTGGAGCTACTTCCGGGTGATGTGCTGGTGGTGAGCAGGGCCGCCCTGCAGGCGCTGGGCGTGGCCGAGGGCAACGAGCGCTGCCCGCAGAGCGTCGGCTGGATGCCTGGCCTCAATGAGCGTACCCGGCAACGCGGTGACTTCCCTGGCACCTATGTGGAGTTCCTGGGGCCCGTGGCCCTGGCCCGGCCTGGCCCTCGCCCACGTGGCCCCCGCCCACTGCCCGCCAGGCCCCGAGACGGGCCCCCTGAGCCAGGTGAGCAGCAGATTGGGCCCCTGGCAGGGATGAGGGAAACCGAGAGTGCCCCCAGACCCTCAGTTTCCTCTTTCCCATGAGGCGATGGTGCTTCTCCCTGGAGAGGAGGAATGAGGATATCTGATTGGTTGGCAGATGTCAATTACACTGCTATGGAGGGCTGGGTGCAGTTTGTGGCTGGGCACCCAGAGGCGGACACACTAGCCTCGCCCTGCTCTCACGGGGCTTCTGGTTCAAGAAGTGAGAAAAAGGTGATCAAGTGATATCAGCTGCCGAGAGAAAGACGCCTCTCAGAGAGTAGGGGGAGAAGGCAGCAGACATAGCAAAGACAAAGGCCCTAAGGGAATGTCGCAGCAGGTTCAGGGAGCCAGCCCTGACAAGTGAAGCAGAGTGAAGAAGGGGCCAGGTCCTCCCCTTGGATTTCATGGGGTTGGTTTTGAAGACAATAGGGAGTGTCCAGTAAGATTCAGAGGCTCAATTTAACTTCATCTTGTGGCTTGCAGACGGAATCCCTTGAGAAACCCGCCCCCCTTTGTTGTAACCCTGGTTTTCTGATTTCCAGAATGATGGGAGCCAAAAAGCCCAAAGGTGGGCTACTCAGCCGAGGCCACGCAGCACAGTGGCGTGTGAGGATGCTCCATCCCTTTCAAAGAGACCCTCGGCCACTCCTCCCTCCAAAGAGCATGCTGGGAGTGGAGAACCAGGGCACTGAACATACATTGTGACTGCATGCCAGGCTGTATGCTGGGCAGGGAAACCGAGGCGCAAGTTGTAGGAAGGAGGCCGATGAGTGCTGAGCACCCAGCGTGGTCTGCCTCATCGCTCATGGTGGCCCAGCGTGGCCCCGTGTACACATGGGGAGACCAGGGTGCCAGGAAGTCGAACCACTCGCTCAGGGAGTCACCCAGTGAAGACCAAAGCCTTGAGAGGCACCATGGCCCCTCCCAATGGCCCGCCTGGTTTTGTGCCCAGGGGACTCTGATGCCCAAAGAGGGTCAGCTCAGAGTCCCCACAGCATGGAGTGGCATGGCGGGGTGCCGAGGCGGCATGCTGCAGGCTGGGGCTTTGCAGCATCTGGTGTCTCCAGAGCCTGTGCCTGCGTCCCGCCTCAGCCTGGAGGAGCGGGAGGCGGCCCCATCCGGGCTCCCCGCCAGAGTCTGCCTCTCCCCCTGGTAACAGCCGCCTCCCTCCTCTGCCTGGCCTGGGTCCAGCCACCACACACATCCCCACTCCCAGGCAGCCACCCAGCTCCGCCCTCTCAGTCTCCCGGGGCCACGTGACATGGGCCAGGGCCAGCCCTCTCCAGGCCTCGGTCTCCTCATCTGGAAATGGGGGGGAGGTATTGGTCCTTTTGTTCAAGCCCTGACCCTCCAAGGACCACTAGGCAACGCGCTGTAGCTGCCTGCCTTCCCTCCATGCAGCTCTGCACAGAGAGCTGCGTGCCTAGCCCTGATGGCACCTGGGGCCCCACCGGCCTGTGCATCTAGGGGAGCTTGCTCTTTTCCTGAAACTCAGTTTCTCATCCTTAAAATGGGGGGTGACGCCTATTCTAATGGGATCTCCCTCCCTGAGTTGCAGACAGGCAAATTTCAGAGTGGAGTTTCGGAACTGTGGCCCCCTTACCAGCCGGATGTCACCCACCTCCCCTTGTTTGCTCTTTTTTTTTTTTTGCATTTTTGACACAGCTGGGCCTTTCTGCAGCTCAAGCACCACCTGGCCCATCACTCAGGGAGGCCCCACAGGCCCTGGCTTGCCCCTGCTGTGTGCCAGGGCGTCCCCGCCAAGGGCCAAAGCTGCATCAAATGGTGGCTGTGCCGACAGAGAGCGCCTGAACACAAAAGGTTGGGTGGGGCGAAATGTGGGGCCAGCAGGGGGCTGGGACAGGGAAGGGGGGTCAGCATTTTTTAAAAGGGGGGACATTAAAAAAAAAATGACTTAGAAAATGGAGAAATTTTCTTGGGATAAGATGTCCTGACCGCGATGAGATATTTTCCTTTTATTCTTTTCAACTGCTTTGTTGTTCCCGCTAAGAAAGGAGACATGATGCCATTGACCAGTTTCTCAGTTGCAGGATCCGAGGCACAGAGAGGGTAGGTCCTGTGCCCGAGATTGCCCAGCAAGCAACAGCAGAGTCCTAAACCTGCTGATGAGCGTCCTGTGGCTGCTGTAATGAACGGCCACAGCCAGTGGCCGTTCAAACAACAGGAGCATGTTCTCTCATGGTTCTAGAGACCAGAAGTCTAGACCAAGGTGTGGGCAGGGCTGTGCTCTCTCCAGAGACCTTAAGGGAGGAGCTTTCCTTGCTTCTTCCAGCTTTTAGGGGTTCCAGGCATACCTCAGTTTATTGCTACATCACCCCAATCTCTGCCTCTCTCTTCAGATGGCCTTCTCTTATAAAGACACCAGTCCTTGGGTTTATTAGGACCCCTAGTCCATGATGGTCTCATTGTGAAATCCTTAATTATACCTGAGAGATTAGGGAGTGGACATCTCATTTGGTTGACACTGCTCAACCCACTCCACCTCGCATCTAGTTGTGTGAACTGACCTTTTAAACCCACAAGGTTGTGTCCCACCAGCTCAGCCGTCCCAGCTGGGCCTTCCGTCTCCCCCAGGGTGGTGGGCTGGATGCCAGGCCCTTGGGCTGAGATGCAGCAGGCAAAGACTGGGGTGGGGTCCTTCTAGGGACCCTGCCAACACTGTGTCCCCTCCTGCCAGGCCTGACACTCCCTGACCTACCCGAGCAGTTCTCACCCCCTGATGTGGCTCCCCCTATCCTGGTGAAGCTGGTGGAGGCCATTGAACGGACAGGTGAGCCTTGGCCTGGCTGCAGCCCCTAGATTCTGCTTGCTTGCCTCTGGGGATGGGCAGCTCATCCTCTTCCCTAGGCTCAAGTTGCATGGAGAGGCTGAGTCTGGATGCCCCGGGTCTCCATGTTGAGTTGGGGAAGGAATAACTCCCTAGGGAAGTGGACCCCTTCATAGCATGTGCCCTGCCCTCTGCTACCATCTCCCTCCCCTCCCTCTGCTCTCACCTCTGGGAGGTTGAGTAGCCACCCCAGACCCCACATGGGGTAGAGGCAGCATTTGAGAGCTGGCCTTGGCACCTAGGGTGACCCTGACCTACCCCATCCCTTCCCCCCAGGGCTGGACAGCTACAGGCCTGAGCCACCCACCATGCGCACAGGTGAGGGCGAGCTTCAGTGGGCGAGTGGGAAAGGAACCTGCCCTGGACAGATGTGTCCTGTCCCTGTGCCCGCCTTGGACCGAGGTATCCCCCTTGCACCCGCAGACTGGTCCCTGGGTGATGTGGAGCAGTGGGATGCGGCAGCCCTGTCAGAGGGTGTGAAAAGCTTCCTGCTGGCGCTGCCGGCACCCCTCGTGACACCCGAGGCCGCGGCCGAGGCACACCGAGCCCTGCGGGGTAAATCTGGCGGGAAGCCCGGGCTGGGGAAGGCATCGGGGCAGGCGGGCTCAGGCTCTGTCTCACCCAACCCTGGTCATCTGTCTGCAGAGGCTGCGGGGCCCGTGGGGCCGGCGCTGGAGCCCCCGACGCTGCCACTGCACCATGCGCTCACGCTGCGCTTCCTGCTCCAGCACCTGGGCCGGGTGGCCGGGCGCGCCCCAGCCCCGGGCCCCGCGGTCCGTGCCCTGGGCGCCACCTTCGGGCCGCTGCTGCTGCGCGCGCCGCCGCCGCCCTCTCCGCCGCCAGGGGGCGCGCCCGACGGGTGAGAGGCCGACGCTGGGGGGCGGGGCTCTAGAGGAAGGTGTGGCTGGAGACGTAGCCAGAAAGGGGTCTAGGAGGGAGGAGTGTGGATCCGGGCCCCACGGGGAAGAGGCCAGAGCTGTCGTGATGGGCGGGCTAGGAAAGATAACTGGGTGAGACGAGCTCCAAGAAGACTCCATCAGGGCTGGGGACAAGGCGAAGGGGCTTGGACCAGAGCAGGCAAGTGGATTGTGTCTGTACTCCTTTCTGCTTCCCCACCCCGGGCGCTGGACTCCTGTTTGTTGTGTGAGCACTTACCCGTCGCTTGCTGCATGTACAGAAGCAGTAGTGGGTCTCCCACGCCTGCCCGCAGCATCTACTCTTCTTCCACTCGCGTGCTTTCACACATACCCCCTGCCAGGTGTGCAAGTAGACACAAGGCCATGTGCACACCGGCACTCACCACGCTCCCCTTCCCCCTAGGACCGAGCCCACCCCCGACTTTCCTGCGCTGCTGGTGGAGAAGCTGCTTCAGGAACACCTGGAGGAGCAGGAGGTTGCCCCCCCAGGTGACCCCCACCCCCTTGGATTAGCTCTTATTGTTGGGGATGAGAATGCTGACTCGGGGCCCTGCCAGTATCAGCAGGCTCAGTTGCCAGGGGAGCTCACCCTGGTATACAGTTGGTGCTCAATGCGTATTTGTTTTCCTGTCCCCCAGCACTGCCACCAAAACCCCCCAAGACAAAGCCAGCCCCCACAGGCCTGGCCAATGGGGGCAGCCCACCCTCCCTGCAAGACGCTGAGTGGTACTGGGGTGACATCTCCAGGTAGGACTGCTGGGCGGGGCCGCAGAAGCCAAGGGGCAGGGTCTCCCGGCGGGCAGCCCCCATCCCGGCTGTCTCCACAGGGAGGAGGTAAACGAGAAACTGCGGGACACGCCCGATGGCACCTTCCTGGTCCGAGATGCCTCCAGCAAGATCCAGGGAGAGTACACGCTGACCCTCAGGTGGGGGCCCATCCCTTCAAGGAGTCCAGGGGTGAGGGGTGGGAGGGGGCCACTCAGGTCAGAGAACTGGGGGCCGCACGGGCCGTGGCACATGGATGGACCGCTGCTGGGCACTGACACCCCCTCACCCACCCCAGGAAGGGCGGAAACAACAAGCTGATCAAGGTCTTCCACCGAGACGGGCACTACGGCTTCTCGGAGCCGCTCACCTTCTGCTCTGTTGTGGACCTCATCACCCACTACCGCCACGAGTCACTGGCCCAGTACAACGCCAAGCTGGACACGCGGCTCCTCTATCCGGTGTCCAAGTACCAACAGGTTGGGGGCTGCGGTGGGCGCTGGGGGTGGGGGTTGGCAGTGCCCAGCTGGCACTGGGCCTCAGTTTCCCAGGTAGCTTGCCTGATGGCGCCGGGTATTCCCAGGACCAGATCGTCAAGGAGGACAGCGTGGAGGCGGTGGGTGCCCAGCTCAAGGTCTACCACCAGCAGTACCAGGACAAGAGCCGCGAGTACGACCAACTCTACGAGGAGTACACGCGCACCTCCCAGGTACCGCTGGCAAGCACACCCCAAGGAGGCCTGGGCACGGAGGGCAGTGCCAAGGTGGCAGTGCCAGACGTCCACTTCCAGGTCACAGAGCAGGCTCTTAGCGCCAGGGACTGCCCTGAAAACAGAAATCAGTGCAGTGGTGGTTTAGTTGCTAAGTTGCGTCTGACTCTTGCGACCCCGTGGACTGCAGCCCGCCAGGCTCCTCTGTCCATGGGAGTCTCCAGGCAAGAATACTGGAGTGGGGTGCCATTTCCTTCTCCAGAGGATCTTCCCGACCTAGGGATTGAATCCGTGACTCCTGCATTGCAGGCAGATTCTTTACCAACTGAGCTATGAGGGAAGCCCAGAAATCAATATATATGATTCTAAAAACAAACAAAAACACAGATGAGGAGGTACCAAGCAGCCTCACGAGCGGCTGAGCCATGTAAGGTGTCTTGGTTGAGCCCCTGGGTCTCAGTCTCCCCGTCTGGAAACTGGGGCCATGAGCTTCGGTTCCTTTTCTTCTCCATCCCCTTCAACCTGGATGTTATCGAAATGATGGTAACCACCTCACCGAGAGTTGCCTAAGATGAAGGGCCAGGAGGTCATGAGAAAGAGCAGTACCTTTTAAAAACAGGCAAGTGGGGAAAGGTTTTGTCAATCCAGGACTGTGTTAATAAACTTCTTTTGTAAGTTGAGATGCAACTTATTCAGACTGAACATCCCATCTCCCTCAGGGAGTTTCTGTTTCCCCTGTAATCTCTGAGCAGTCTCCTTGTCTCCTTTCTAGAGACCGGTTACCTGAGGTTCTGAGTGGACAGGACAACTGTCTGGGATCAGTTAGGAGCATCATGACCTTGGAAATGGCTTAGGCCTCCTGAGCCTCAGTTTCCCCATTAACAATTCTGACTTTGTATAGGCTGTTGGGAGGTTTGATGAGAGGATGCATGAAAGGGGCTTGGTGCAGCAGCATCTACCCTGAGAAGGAGCTCCATGAATTGTAGCAACTAGATTTGTCATTAATTCTCAGCAGCGCTCATGCACCCACGTGTTCTGTAAGATGCCCAAAGGAGAATCTAAAAGAAGAGTGGGTTGGGGTATGTGGACTTTGAAGGCTGAATAGGAGTTCCTTCGGTGCAGCTGGAGGAACAGTGCGCCTGGTGGAGGGACCAGCTTGAGCAATGTCTCCATATCAGAGTGGGGATCTGCCTTTACCTCTCATGAGGGCCTTGCCGGGAGTCCCAGGAGGTGCTCAGACTTACCCCCTCTTCCAGGAACTGCAGATGAAGCGCACAGCCATCGAAGCCTTCAATGAGACCATCAAGATCTTTGAAGAGCAGGGCCAGACGCAGGAGAAGTGCAGCAAGGAGTATCTGGAGCGCTTCCGACGTGAGGGCAACGAGAAAGAAATGCAGAGGTGAGTGCAGTTCCTTTCCTCTGCCCTGCCGCACCCTGCTCCAACACAGCTCAAGTGGGGAAAGAGAGGAAACAGGGTGGGCAGCCTGGGTTCCGGGGCGGGGAGAGGGTCAGTTTAAGTGGACTTTGAAGGATGAATAGGAGTTTACCAGAAAGAGAACTCAGGGAAGCAGCCTGTCCAGAGGCTTAGAGACTGGGAGCCAGTCTGCGGCCTCTGAGCCACTCCTCCCACAGGATCCTGCTCAACTCGGAGCGGCTCAAGTCTCGCATTGCTGAGATCCATGAGAGCCGCACAAAGCTGGAGCAGGAGCTGCGGGCACAGGCCTCTGACAACCGAGAGATCGACAAGCGCATGAACAGCCTCAAGCCAGACCTCATGCAGTTGCGCAAGATCCGAGACCAGTACCTTGTGTGAGTGCCTGGCTCTGCGCTCGCCTGGGGGGGCCCCCCCCCGTTAATGCAGGGGCACCTGGAGGGGTGACCTCTGCATGCGTCTCGCTCACCTCCACCAGGTAGTCCCATCTACCTCCCTACCCCCTCCTCTGTCCACCAGCCCCCTTCCCCTTTGATCAGGCCCCTCCTGGCCCTCTCAGAAGGGCTCTTGGACTTCCCTGGTGATCCAGCGGATAAGACTCTGCTTCCATGGCAGGGGGCATGGGTTTGATCCCTGGCCGAGGAACTAAGCATGGTGCCTCCAAAAAAAGGGGTCCCTGTACAGCAGCTCCATTCAGCCTCAGCTGTGAAATGGGAGCACTACACGGCTGAGTCACTGGGAGCCCCCGACAGGATCCGCTCCATGAATGCCTACTCCGTGACCCGGCATGCAGTGCCCAGCCTGAGCCCAAGATCCCGTTTCTGAGGCTTCCCCCTCCCACCTGGGCCTTTGACACTTGTGTGCACCTAGTGTGCACTGAGCACCGTGCATACATTAGCTCGCTTGGTCCTCTGAAATACTGTGAAGTTTCCCTTTCGCAGGTGGGGGAAACTAAGGTTCAGAACGGACAGCTGCCATGTGCAAAGGCACGCTATGTGCAGCCCCCTGGACTGAACCTCTGATGCTGATAGCACCTTGTGATGGCACAGTCTGGGGTCTCAAAAAAGTGTTAACAGAAACAATAAATGGGGGGGTGCCAGGGGGGCGGGCAGCGGAGCGGGGTTCCCTGGCATGCCTAGGGCATCCACCTGGGTTGAAGCTGTCCTTGTCCTGGCCGAGGCTGACCCCTTGTGGCAACCGGGGGTACTGCACCCAAAACCTACTCTGGTCAGCCCTTGCCTCCAGCCTGGCTGGTCAGGACCACGGAGGGCTTGCCTTTCCTATGCTGCAGCCTCTGTTCCCCTCCCAGCCAAGCAGCAGGAGCCCACCTTTCCTCTTCCCTCCAGGTGGCTCACTCAGAAAGGTGCCCGGCAGAAGAAAATCAACGAATGGTTGGGGATCAAGAACGAGACTGAGGAGTGAGTGACCACTTCAGGCGGAGGGTGGAGGGGTGTTCTTAGAGGAGGGGCCGTTTTTGTGGGTTTTGCAGGGTGAATAGGAGTTCACCAGGGAAGGAGCGTTGTCCAGGTGACAGAGGGACCTTGGAGGCTGGTGAGTAAGTGACCAGGGCTCCTCCCTGCCGCCCCCACAGCCAGTACTCACTGATGGAGGATGAGGATGACCTCCCCCACCACGAGGAACGCACATGGTATGTAGGCAAGATCAACCGCACCCAAGCTGAGGAAATGCTGAGTGGCAAGCGGGACGGTACCTTCCTCATCCGTGAGAGCAGCCAGCGGGGTTGCTACGCCTGTTCTGTGGTGTGAGTGCCTGGCCTGGGAACTGAGAATGGCTGAGTGTTGGGAGGGGGATCCACCCATTCCTTCTTAGGGCTCTCACTGAGCACCAGCTGTATGTTCGGCCTTGGGAGACAGCCTTGGGAGACAGTCGGGAAGAACCCCTGGGTTCTTGGGAACAGGGCAGGAAGCTGGGGCAAGATCAAAGCAGGAGATGACAGGGTCGGGGCCAGGTCGTCAGCCAGCACCCAGGAGGTGGGGAAGTAGGGGTCCCGGACGGGGTCACCTGAGAGGAGCCGTGGGGCGGAGTTGGGAAAGCCTGCGAGGGTGGGCGCCCTTCTGACCCAGTCGGGCCCCCCGCAGGGTGGACGGCGATACCAAGCACTGCGTCATCTACCGCACGGCCACGGGCTTCGGCTTCGCGGAGCCCTACAACCTGTACGGGTCCCTGAAGGAGCTCGTCCTCCACTACCAGCACGCCTCCCTGGTGCAGCACAATGACGCGCTGACCGTCACGCTCGCTCACCCCGTGCGCGCCCCCGGGCCCGGGCCCCCGCCCGCTGCACGCTGAGCAGGCGCGCGGGCCCAGAGCGGAGCCGCGCCCGGCCGGAGGCTGCGGTGGCCGCGCATCTGGACTCTGTCTTTCTAATGTCTCTTCCTTGGGTTTCCTCCGCCTGTCTCTTCTTTGTGAATCTCTCCAGGTGTGTCTGTTTTTCTCTTTCTCTCTCTGCAGTTCTGTCTCAGTCTCCTCTGTGTCTGCCTCTCTCTCCATCTTTATCTGGGTCTCTTTCTGTCCCCCGATGTCACTCTGTCTCTTTCTAGCTCCATGTGTCCGTCCCCTCTCTCTCTCTCCCCTTCCCCGTCTCTGTGTATCCGTGTTGGGGGTCCCGCCTCCCCAACTCCACAGCCCCTGCCCCCATAATCACTGCCCTCCAACGGCTCTGGCCACCCACAACCTTGTGCCCTGTCCCCCACGGGCCTCCAGGGGTCCCCAGAGCCCCACCTGGCTGCACCTGCCGTGTTTACAGAGGCCCCTGGGTTGCGTGGCCCCCGCCTGGGTGCCCCGATTTTTAAGCCATAGACCTGGGGTCAGGGCAGGAAGGAACTTCGCTTGGCCACTTCCAAGAACCTCAGCCGTGACGTCTGGGGCCAGGCGGGACCTGCCCCATAGACCCCAACTTCCCCTTCAAACCCTGAAGTGAAACCCAGCCCCGGGTTGTCCCCACCATGGGGCTGCTGCCAAGAAGTACCCCTGAAAAAGAAAATAATTAAAAATAAACTCACAGGCTGACCCCAGGCCTCCCAGGAACTGAGGCCACCAGCACCTCTGGGCAGCCGGCACATAACGCTGCCCACAGCACCGTAGTCATCACAGACTTAATTCTTCTCCATCCTGTTGGGCTCTGATTTTATTTTTCCTTAAGTGTACCTGAAGCCCTCTTTTCTCTCCTCTTTTGGGACGAGAGCCCTGATTTTCTATGCCACCCACGGACCCCAGCCCCCTTTTCCCACCTGTCTGGCTAGGCTGGCAGGCGGGTTTTGTATGGTACGTTGATACTGACATGGATATAAAACATTGAAATCGATGGATGCTTCTGTTTTCAGTGACACACTTTAGCTCTGGGCTGCCAAATGAAGGCTGCCAACCCCTGCCTCCTCCCCGACCTCCCTCCCCATTGCAGTTTAGATTGCTCACGTGCAGAGAAATTGAGACCTGCCTGAGGTCACACGGCAGAGAGGCTCAGACCCCAACCTCTGCTGCAGGGACCCCAGACCATAGCTCCCAGGTTTGAGTTTGAGTTCCGACACTCAGCCACCATCCCTACCTCCAGAAAACCGCCACCCCTCTAATGTGCAGCTTCCTCATGGCCATGCAGAAAAGACTGTCACGCTCCCTCCCATGCCACCCAGAGGGGCCTCCTGTGTCCTGGATCCCTGTAGTGTCAGCCCCTCTCTCCACACCTGTCCGGTGCGGCCTGCTGTGGCTCTAGAGACACTGAGCTGGGTCCTCATGGTGGCACTGACCCAGACTCAGTCACCATTCCCTACCCTCCCCAGGGTCCCTGTCTCAACCCTCCCCTCACTCATGCCCAAGGCTGCAAACCTCTTCTCCTCCCCAGCCCACCGCACCTGTCCGGACCCAATGTGGCTGAGACAGCCCCCAGGGATGGAGTCGCTGTCTGATCCATCTCTCCCCTGGGCTCTCAGAGGGACAGGAGTTACCTTCCAGGGCCTCAAGGCTCCGGTACTCCCCAAGCACTGTCCCCACTTGAGTGACTGACCAGTCAGGAGGCCCCCTCTAAATAACTCCAGCTGACTCTGCCCCCGCTGAGGGCTTCACCCACAGCGTGAGTGGAAACAGGGTAAAGCTCACCTCAGTCCTATGAGCCCAGCCGGGTGGAGCCTGAGCACAGAAGAGAACGTCCCACATAACCTCTAGCTGGTCTCACACTCAACCAACTGTATCTCCTTGGGAGCGTCACCTCCCATCTCCAGTCCCATTTCCTCTTACCAAGTAGGGCCAACAGTCTCTACTGGGCATCTCTGAGAATTTCATGCTCAAATGGGTGAGGTTACCTTTAGGAATTCCTCCAAATACAGCTGGTGCTTAATACCCACTGGAAAAAATTGTAGCAATTATATTTATTGCTATTTCTTCAGCCCAGTACAGGACAGAATACAGACCAAGTTCCCCAAAGCCGTGTCACTTAGCCTTGGAGAAGCTTCACAAAGGAAAGGGGTTCTGCGAAGGGTTCAAAAGAATAAGGTGGGATAGTCCAGCTGTGGGGACTTCAGGGGAACCCCAGCTCCCGAACCTGCTGCTATGAGTGTGGCCATGTGGGCTGGGGTTTCCCCAGAACTGGCGGGGGACATGGGCTGTGGAGCTGGGGGCTGGACTGATTTCCAGGCAAGGGTGGGGAGCGTTTCCTCCGGTGGGGCCCAGATCTTTGCCTTGCAAAGTCTGAGTGTGTTGGGTCCATCCCCAACACTCCCAGCCTCCAAGCCTTTATCTGGGTTATTCTCTCTGCCCAGCTTTAGTCCCTAAACCTCACTTCTCCTGCTTAATAAAAGGAGAAGTCGGGGCTTCATCACCTGAGGTGTCCAGCACAGTCCTGGAGAAAACCTGAGTCTGCCTGATTCCCCCGGATTTGGGTCCTACGGGGCCAGTCCTGCATCCCATGTATTAATACAGCATACAGGCTTCAGGTAGTGACTGCTCCAACCCAGGCTTCTCTTCTACCAAAGGAGCTGGCAGAGGGCAGGGGTGCACCCCTCCTCAAGCCCAGGAGAGTAGCAAGAAGGAAGACCAGCTTTCTCTTCCCACCCCCCCAGCCAGGGATGGGGGTGCCAAGAGAACTGAGGTGCCACTCCCAGCACTGGCTTCTGCTTTCTGGCCCTGGCTGTGGTCAAGCCTGAGTCAGCCCCACGGGACCACGCTGTCTGAGTCGGGGAGCCTGAGAGGGGGAGGGGTGAAGCTTGGGAATGAGGAGGGGTATGGGCCAAGCTAGGAGAGGGGGCCTGGCTGCCCACGCCAGCGCAAGGGATCACCTCCCATGGGAACACAGGGTAGGGAGGTCGGAGAGTCGGGTCCATGGGCTAGGACTGGGGTGGGGGTGGGGGGCTGCGGCGGGCCCCATAGAGACCTCCTTCCTCTCCACTTCTCTGTTTCTCAGTCTCTAAGCCCCCACCTCACTTCTGCTCAAGGTGCTCAGCCTCAGCTTCACAGGGCTGAGCCGGGCTGATTGCGGGGAAGGGTTGGGGGAGATGGAAGGGCAGCGCGTTGTTCAGGTGACTGGGGTCCCAGCACCTGGCGGGGGTTGGGGAAGGATGGGGCTGGGATGGGAAGAAAGACCCAGAGAGAAAAGTAGAGACACCCAGAGGCACCCGCCCGGGCCCCCGAGGGGCGTGGGCACCGGGAGGCGGGTTCCGCCTGGGGGCCGGGCCACCGCCGAGTTAAAGGCGCTTCTTCCCGGGGCCACGGCTCCCCGCCGCCGCGCGTTCGCCGCCGCTGTGATGGCCTCGTCGCCTCTCCTGCTGCTGCTGCTGCTGCTGCTGCTGCCGCCGGAGGTCCCCGCCGCAACGCGGTGGCCCTCGCTGGAAGCGCTCCCCGAGGGGGCGGCCCCCTGCCAGGTAGCGTCGGCGACGCGGCGGGCGGGCCAGCCGGGGCCCGCGCCCAGGTCAGGGGCCGGTCGCTCCTCTCCTCCCACCACCCCCCGACCTCGACGGGGACCACCGGGGGCCGGAGAGGATGCTACCCGGGGGGAGGGGGGTGGCGACCCCCTCCCCAACCCCACCCTTCAGTCCGGCACTTTGGCCATACTTTCTTTTCCCTTTCGCTTTCCCATCTGGAGTCCGAGTCCCTCCGCTGCCCCCCACCCCATCCTCCCGCAACTCCCTCCTCCCCCCAAGGTGCACCGAGCACCAGCTGTGTACATCTGGAGCGAGAATCAGAGTCCCCTCTTTTAGGCCAGGGGAAGGAATCCCAGACTAGCTGAGCTGCCGGCCCCTGGCCACGGGCATTCATCGAGGGTGCGTTCCGTTCCGGGGAGAGCACGCGTTTTTGTGGTCCGGAGTAAACAGATGCCCGGGAGGCTAAACCACTTGCTCACAGACAAGGCCGCCGGCCACCCCTCAGCTGGAGCCGGAAGTCAGCACCTATTAGGCGCCGCCTCTGCAGTAGCCTTGGGAGGAGTTCAGCGGGCTGGTGGAGAGGAAGAGCAAATAAGGAGTCAGAGAGGTGTAGGTCCTTGCTCAGCCCAGGGCCTTGGCTCGAGGGGATGAAGTGGCCACAAAGGAGCAGGCGGTGGTGATATACACCCCCAGAAGTCTACCGAGGCGGGTGAAGGCCATGAATTCTTCCACCCTGTCTCCCCCTGGGTAAGAAGTTTCATCACCTGGAGGAAAGCAAGCCTTGTGCCTCCATTAACTGCCTACTGTTTGCAAATCTGTGTCACATCCATCTTGCAATCTGGCTGATATTTAGGAAGATTTAGGCTTTCGGTGAAGCCTCAGCATCAGACTCCCACCTGGCAAGGTGGGGAAGGAGTGTGAGATAGAACACCTACGGTCTGCAGCTTCCGTCCTGCCAGAGAGTTTAACTTGGCTCACACCCCTTCCTCCCGGGCAGGTCGGTGAGCTGTGCCTGCAGGCATCGCCCCAGAAGCCTGATGTTCCCCTGGTCAACGTGAGCCTCTACTATGAGGCTCTGTGCCCCGGCTGCCGGGAATTCCTGATCCGAGAGCTCTTCCCAACGTGGCTGATGGTGTGGGAAATCCTCAACGTCACCTTGGTGCCCTATGGGAACGCTCAGGTGCCTGGGGACCTGGAAATGGAGGCACGTGGCCACAGGAAGGAGGCCTGGGGAAGGGGGCAGCCAGCACTCACCTCGTTGCTTTTCAGGAAAGAAACGTCAGCGGCAAGTGGGAGTTCACGTGCCAGCATGGTGAGCGGGAGTGCATGCTTAACAAAGTGGAGGTGAGCAGCTCTCCTCTCCCTCAGTTCCCAAGGGAGGGGCACGGAGGCTGTGGCGACTGCCCTGCTAAGGAAGGTGAAATCATGACTCAGAAGGGATTGCAGACAGCTCTGTCCCTTGCCTGTGAGCCTCCATTTAATCGCGTCTTTGTTCTCTGCTTGATTGGTGGACACCTCGTGATTATTCCTGGGGTGGTCCTTGGGGTGGAGGGTGCTCTGAGCCACTCACATCCTTGCCTGTCTGCTCCCACCCCCAGGCCTGCCTGCTGGACCAGCTGGAGCAGAAAATGGCCTTCCTGACCATTGTCTGCCTAGAGGAAATGAATGACATGGAGCAAAATCTGAAGCCGGTGAGTAACACCCCTCATTCAGCCTGGGTTGGGGGGCCCTGGCCTCCCTGCATCCAGACAGACCCAGGCTCAAGTCCTGGCCCCGACTGCCACTCTCTGTGCAGTCCCAGGAATACAGCCTCCTTTCTCAAAGATTCAGTCTCTGAATGGAAGGAACCAAGATCTTCTGCGGGGCTGCCTGATAGATCAGGGAGGGCTTCCTGGACAAGGTGCCTCTGAGCTGGGCTTCGTTGAACAGGAATATACAAGGACACAGACAGTGATCCTTCTCTGGGGTATGGAGATGACACACCTGGCCCACCTCCCTCCCTGGAGGATTATGAAAAAGAACTCCCAAAAGGGTGACTCATCTGCCCTGATTGTTTATTTATTCATCAAGCATCTGGGCCACCCAAGAGACCTGAAGCCCTGAGACACCTCCAAGCCCTGCAGAGTCATAGTGTGGCTGGGGGTGTGCCAAGGAGGAGGGAACACTCAGGAGACTCAGAGGAAGGAGGAGGAAGAGTGTTCCCAGCAGAGGGAACAGCAAGTACGGATGCTCTGGGGAAAATAAAACACTGCAGGGGTGGGGCTGCAGGTCTGGTCTTCTGGGAGGCAGCCTGAGCCCCTGCCCTGGGGGCCTCCACTCAGGCATGTGTTTAGCACTTGCTGTTTAGGAACCTTGCTGCATCCCTGGAAACCTAACTGTCTCCTGTTGGCAGTAAGGAAGCAGAAACTGGGCTTGGGGGACTGGGGGTTGCTAGAAGGAGGACCGTTGGGGAGATAACAGGGAGGAAGCTGAAGCAATGCCCCTGCTGACCAGCTCGCCACCTGCCCTCAGTGCCTGCAGATCTATGCGCCAAAGGTGTCCCCAGATTCCATCATGGAGTGTGCTAGGGGGAACCGTGGCATGCAGCTCTTGCACTTCAACGCTCAGCTCACGGACGCTCTGCGGCCACCCCACAAATATGTGCCCTGGGTCGTCGTCAATGGGGTAAGAACTCTTGGGGCCCCCCGGCAGGGACCAGGCTGATGGGCATGTACATTGATCTGGGAGGCAGGAGGCAAGGGCCACACTGGGGGCCAGTGGAACTTTTAACCCCCTGTCTTGCTTGTTCAGGAACACATGGAAGATGAGGAACATCTCCTACACCTTGTCTGCCGGTTGTACCAGGTAAGCCAGGCAGGGAATGGAGGGATCTGGTTGGTGGAGGTAGGGTAGGATCTCCTTTCAGGACCCCAACTCATGGCCACCTTCTCCAGGGCCAGAAGCCAGATGTCTGCCAACTCACAGCTGACCTGTCCAAGGAAGTCCACTTGAAGTGACTGACAACCCGTGTCCTGGGAGGGAGCTGGTGCAAGAACGAAGTCATACCTGTCCTTGTTTTTGATCCCTGACTCGGCAAAGCCACTACTTCTACCTACTCTACAAAGCCCAGACTCAAAATTCTGCCCCAGGATCAAGAATCTTGCCTTACTGTGAATGGTGCTACATCAAAACTCACTTAATAAACACTTTTGGATTTTGTGATTCAGCAAATCTCCTTTTTCCAGATATGCACAATGCTGGGACTCCTGAGAACCTCCCTGTCCTGGGGATGAAGAGCCAGAGTCCCTAGTCCCATGGGGGCGGGGATGGGCCAGACGGGGAGACACCAGTACTAGAGGAGTCCAGAGGAGAAATGAAGATTCTTCATAGGAAGGAGAGACATTGGAGTTGGGGTTTTGAAGGGTGACTAGGAGTTCATTAGGCAAAACATATATCTGTTACATCAACACACATCCCTAGCTACTCTTTTTCGCTGCCCCACACTAGGGTGTTATGGGTTAAGCCAGAAGGTGGTAACTGGAATCATGCAAGGCCACAGGTGGGGCAGTGACCTTGTCTGGGGAGTTTGAAAGAATATGTTCACTGGGGAGAAGTCATGGAGTTCCAGGGAAGGGAAACAAGTGTGAAAAGACCCAGACAGCAACAAGATCTGGAGTTAGACTGCCAGGCTGAGGCATCTAAGAACAACAGGGCATGGATAACTTTCAAAGAAGGGGAAAAAGTCACAGTTCTCACGCTGGTGTGAAATGAATACATGTTACAGATTGTCTTTATTTCATGATTTATGAGGGGCACCTGATCAGATATTCAAAGAACAAACAGGTTTATAGATCAGGAATATTGATCGGGCAAAACTGACTCAAGGGGCAGAGAAATGATCAGCTTTCCCTTTTTTTTGCACCCAGTTTTATGATGTGTATAATTTTAATACAGTTGACCCTTGAACAACACAGGCTTGAACTGCATGGATCCGCTTCTACACGGATTTTGTAAAATAATTTTATTTATTTAGTTTTGGCTGAGCTGGGTCTTTGTTGCTGCAGGCAGGCTTTCTCTAGTTGCAGCGAGCTGGGGTCTACTCTTCACGGCAGTACATGGGCCTCTCATTGCAGTGTTCTGTTGCCGTGCATAGGCTTGAAGGTGTTCAGGCTTCATTGCGGCTCAGAGACTCTAGAGCGCAGGCTTGTTGTGGCACACAGGCTTAGTTGCTGCTCAGCATGTGGGATCTTAATAGACCAGAGATGGAATCGGTGCAAGGCGATTGAAAGGCGGACTCTTATTCAGTGGACCACCAGGGAAACACCCTACGCAGATTTTTTTCCCCCAATAAATACAGTCCTACGTGATCTGGAGTTGGTGTATGTGGTTAGAATGCTTAAAATTTACTTGCTTCGCAACTTTCTCATGTAGCAATACAGCACTCTTAACTATGGTCACCATGCTGTACCTTAGATCCTCAGGGCTTATGGTAACAGTTTGTACCCTTTGACCAGCATCGCCCCATTCCTCACCCCATCCCCTACCTCCTGAAAACCAGCATTCTTCTGTTTCTGTGAGTTGGGCTAATTTAACTTCCACGTATAAGAGAAATCATGCAGATTTTAAGTGTTCTCTGTCTGGCTAATTTCTCTCTGTTCTCTGGCTTCATCCACGGTGCCGCAAATAGCAGGATTTCCTTCTGGTTTTTTTTAATGACTAAATAATATTTGAGCTGTCCCTTTTGTTAAAAATAATCTCAAAGTAAGACCTTCCTGACCAGGTCTCATTGAATTTGCCCTGATTATTTTACACAGGTACAGCAGGAGTTCAGCTTGCTTTACTGGAAGTTTCCATAAGGAGTCTCAAAGTGGACTTCCAAAAGCCTCTATCCTTTGCTAACTGAAGATAACAGCCCGAGCTTCACCTGCTGTATCTACGCCTTTTGCTGAATTTGGCTCTTCTTTGATGTCCCTGAAATATGCGAAGGATCTTGGTTGGCCTGGCTGGATCTCTAAGGCTTACCCTGCAAGCTAGATACAAGCCAGCTTTCCTGAGAGGGTTTTGTAGCACTTGCTCCCAAAAGTCCGACTTAGTCTCTTGACACTGGTTGGTGAAATCCTATCTGAGGATGTTCTCTCTCTCCCAGAAAGTGGAGCTTAATTCCACCCCCTCACCCCAACCCTGAGAGTGGGCTGGATTTGGGGACTCAATTCCAAAGGAGGGAAGGTGAGACATGGTAACTCGATAGTGGAGCAGAAACAGCTGGCAGACAGCCCCTGAACCACATGGTCCAGGTGAGGGTTGCAGGCTTCTAGCCAGCGTCACTAACAGTAAGTCATGCAGTATCACGCGCTTTCACACGGACACCACCTTTGTGAACCCCAGTCTAACCACGAGAAAACAGCACCTGAACCCAGATGGAGGGACATTCTACCAAATGCCCCACCGGTCCTCTTCAAAGGCATCATGGTTATAAAAAACAAGAAAAAACACTGAAAGATTAGAGACCGGAGGCGCCTAAGGAGAGGGATAACATCCCCCAGTATGGTGGGATCATGGCCAAGTTTACATTTGAACAAATAACTGGAATTAGGACTGATAAGTCTGTCCTGTGGCTCCCTGATATCAGTAAATGCCCCTTCAGGAATCTGCCACGTAGAAATGTTTCACAGAGCTAGAGACTACAATCTGCTAGTGAATATAACAAAAAAGAGGCAGACTCCCAGATATAGAGAACAAAACAGTGATTACCAGTGGAGAGGGTGGAGGGGCAATATAGAGGTAAGGGATTAAGAGGTACAGACCATCAGCATAAAATATGCTACAAAGGGTATAGAGCATAAAATATGCTTCCCTGGTGGCTCAGTAGGTAAAGAATCTGCCTGCAGTGCAGGAGATGGAAGCAGATGAAAGTTCAATCCCTGGGTGGAGAGGAATCCCTGGAGGCGGGCCTGGCAACCCACTCCAGTATTCTTGCCTGGAGAATCCCATGGACAGAAGAGCCTGGTGGGTTACAGTCCTAGGGTCTCAAAGAGTCGGACAGGACTGAAGTGACTGAACACACACACACACACACACACACACACACACACACACACACACACACGCTCCAAGGATGAGCTTCCCCAGTGGCTCAGACGGTAAAGAACCTGATTACAATGTGGGAGATCAGGATTTGATTCCCCCAGTCAGAAAGATTCCCTGGAGAAGGGAACAGTTTCTCACTCCAGTATTCTTGCCTGGAGAATTCTATGTTGCCGTCAGACACGACTGAGCGACCAACACACATATGCTACAAGGATATAGTGTATAACACGGAAACTATAGCCGATGTTTTATAATAGCTACAAATGGAGTGTAACCTTTAAAAATTTTGAATCTTTATATTGTACAACTAATTTATATATTATAATATATCAACTAGACATCAATGAAAAAAAAGAAATATGTCACAGGGAGGGCACTAACCAAGCTCCTTTTAAATTAACTGACTAGAGTAATTGTGACTACAAAATCCCTTCTAAAAATTAACACAGCATTGTAAAGCAACCAAACTAGAGTAAAATAAAATTTTTTACAAATTCCTTCTAAAATACAACATCACATCATATTCACATTTTATCATATTCACGAGTTCTACCTACACTCAAGGAGGATGTACAGATGCACATCTGAGGCAGAAATCTTGGGGCCATATCTTAGAATGCTGCCTCTCACACTTCCTGATATAGAAAAATATACTCACAGTGAGACATAAAGGCCTCTCTGAATTACAGACACAACTGAGCAACTTCACTTTCACTTTTCACTTTCATGCATTGGAGAAGGAAATGGCAATCTGCTCCAGTGTTCTTCCCTGGAGAATCCCAGGGACAGGGGAGCCTGGTGGGCTGCCATCTATGGGGTCGCACAGAGTTGGATACGACTGAAGCGACTTAGCAGCAGCAGGCATGCAGGTGGTGGCTCATTCAGTAAAGAAATACCTGAAATGCAGGAGACCTGGGTTTGATCCCTGGGTCAGGAAGATCCCCTGGAGAAGGAAATGGCAAACCACTCCAGTATTCTTGCCTGGAAAATCCCATGGACAGAGGAGCCTGGCGGGCAAGAGTCCATGGGGTCTCAAAGAGTTAAGACACGACTGAGCAACTAAACCATCACCAGGCATGCAGACAGAGTTTATAGCTTCATAAAGTTCAGCTGTGGGTCAAGAGAAACAGCATAGGGGAAGTAAAATTTAGAATTTGATTTTGGGAAGCTTGTCCAAAACATCCTTGCCATCTCTTGTTTGACCACTTCCAATTTGCCTTGATTCATGGACCTGACATTCCAGGTTCCTATGCAATATTGCTCTTTACAGCCTCAGATCTTGCTTCTATCACCAGTCACATCCACAACTGGGTATTGTTTTTGTTTTGGCTCCATCCCTTCATTCTTTCTGGAGTTACTTCTCCACTGATCTCCAGTAGCATATTGGGCACCTAATGACCTGGGGAGTTCCTCTTTGGTATCCTATCATTTTGCCTTTTCATGCTGTTCATGGGGTTCTCAAGGCAAGAATACTGAAGTGGCTTGCCATCCCCTTCTCCAGTGGACCACATTCAGTCAGACCTCTCCACCATGACCCACCTGTCTTGGGTTGCCCCGCAGGCATGGCTTGGTTTCATTGAGTTAGACAAGGCTGCGGTCCTAGTGTGATTAGATTGACTAGCTTTCTGTGAGTATGGTTTCAGTGTGTCTGCCCTCTGATGCCCTCTTGCAACACCTACCATCTTACTTGGGTTTCTCTTACCTTGGGCGTGGGGTATCTCTTCACGGCTGCTCCAGCAAAGCACAGCCGCTGCTCCTTACCTTGGACAAGGGGTATCTCCTTACTGCCGCGGTTCCTGACCTTCAACGTGGGATAGCTCCTCTAGGCCCTCCTGTGCCTGCGCAGCCACCGCTCCTGGGTTGTTCCTCCCGGCCGCCGGCCCTGGCCTTGGGTGTGGGTGGCTCCTCCCAGCTGCCGCCCCTGGCCTTGGGCTCGGGGTGGCTCCTCAGGGTCACTGTCCCTGGCCTCGGGCGAAAGGTGGCTTCTCCCCGCTGCCCCTGACCTCGGACATGGGGTAGCTCCTCTCGGCCATTCCTGCACCATAGCAGCCTGGCACTCTAGGCCGCTCCCCCTGACCTAGGAATCAGCGAACTAAAATGGACTGGAATGGGTGAATTTAACTCAGATGACCATTATATCTACTACTGCGGACAGGAATCTCTCAGAAGAAATGGAGTAGCCATCATGGTCAACAAAAGAGTCCAAAATGCAGTACTTGGATGCAATTTCAAAAACGACAGAATGATATCTGTTTGTCTCCAAGGCAAACCATTCAATATCACAGTTATCCAAGTCTATGCCCCAACCAGTAATGCTGAAGAAGCTGAAGTTGAATGGTTTTATGAAGACCTACAAGACCTTTTAGAACTAACATCCAAAAAGATGTCCTTTTCATCATAGGGGATTGGAATGCAAAAGTAGGAAGTCAAGAAACACCTGGAGTAACAGGCAAATTTGGCCTTGGAATATGGAATGAAGCAGGGCAAAGGCTAATAGAGTTTTGCCAAGAAAACGCACTGGTCATAGCAAACACCCTCTTCCAACAACACAAGAGAAGACTCTACACATGGACATCACCAGATGGTCAACGCCGAAATCAGATTGATTATATTCTATGCAGCCAAAGATGGAGAAGCTGTATACAGTCAACAAAAACAAGACCAGGAGCTGACTGTGGCTCAGATCATGAACTCCTTATTACCAAATTCAGACTTAAATTGAAGAAAGTAGGGAAAACCGCTAGACCATTCAGGTATGACCTAAATCAAATCCCTTATGATTATACAGTGGAAGTGAGAAATAGATTTAAGGGCCTAGATTTGATACATAGAGTGCCTAATGAACTATGGAATGAGGTTCGTGACATTGTACAGGAGACAGGGATCAAGACCATCCTCATGGAAAAGAAATGCAAAAAAGCAGAATGGCTGTCTGGGGAGGCCTTACAAATAGCTGTGAAAAGGAGAGAGGCAAAAAGCAAAGGAGAAAAGGAAAAATATAGGCATCTGAATGCAGAGTTCCAAAGAATAGCAAGAAGAGATAAGAAAGCCTTCTTCAGTGATCAATGCAAAGAAATTGAGGAAAACAACAGAATGGGAAAGATTAGAGATCTCTTCAAGAAAATTAGAGATACCAAGGGAACATTTCATGCAAAGATGGTCTCGATAAAGGACAGAAATGGCATGGACCTAACAGAAGCAGAAGATATTAAGTAGAGGTGGCAAGAATACACGGAAGAACTGTACAAAAAAGATCTTCACGACCCAGATAATCATGATGAAGTGATCACTAATCTAGAGCCAGACATCCTGGAATGTGAAGTCAAGTGGGCCTTAGAAAGCCATCACTACGAACAAAGCTAGTGGAGGTGATGGAATTCCAGTTGAGCTATTTCAAATCCTGAAAGATGATGCTGTGAAAGTGCTGCACTCAATATGCCAGCAAGTTTGGAAAACTCAGCAGTGGCCACAGGACTGGAAAAGGTCAGTTTTCATTCCAATCCCAAAAAAAGGCAATGCCAAAGAATGCTCAAACTACCGCACAATTGCACTCATCTCACATGCTAGTAAAGTAATGCTCAAAATTCTCCAAGCCAGGCTTCAGCAATACGTGAACCGTGAACTTCCTGATGTTCAAGCTGGTTTTAGAAAAGGCAGAGGAACCAGAGATCAAGTTGCCAACATCTGCTGGATCATGGGAAAAGCAAGAGAGTTCCAGAAAAACACCTATTTCTGCTTTCTTGACTATGCCAAAGCCTTTGACTGTGTGGATCACAATAAACTGTGGAAAATTCTGAAAGAGATGGGAATACCAGACCACCTAACCTGCCTCTTGAGAAATCTGTATGCAGGTCAGGAAGCAACAGTGAGAACTGGATATGGAACAACAGACTGGTTCCAAATAGGAAAAGGAGTACGTCAAGGCTGTATAATGTCACCCTGCTTATTTAACTTCTATGCAGAGTACATCATGAGAAACGCTGGACTGGAAGAAACATAAGCTGGAATCAAGATTGCTGGGAGAAATATCAATAACCTCAGATATGCAGATGACACCACCCTTATGGCAGAAAGTGAAGAGGAGCTAAAAAGCCTCTTGATGAAAGTGAAAGAGGAGAGTGAAAAAGTTAGCTTAAAGCTCAACATTCAGAAAACGAAGATCATGGCATCCGGTCCCATCACTTCATGGGAAATAGATGGGGAAACAGTGGAAACAGTGTCAGACTTTATTTTCTTGGGCTCCAAAATCACCGTAGATGGTGACTGCAGCCATGAAATTAAAAGACGCTTACTCCTTGGAAGAAAAGTTATGACCAACCTAGATAGCTTATTCAAAAGCAAAGACATTACTTTGCCGACTAAGGTCCATCTAGTCAAGGCTATGGTTTTTCCTGTGGTCATGTATGGATGTGAGAGTTGGACTGTGAAGAAGGCTGAGTGCCGAAGAATTGATGTGTTTGAACTATGGTGTTGGAGAAGACTCTTGAGAGTCCCTTGGACTGCAAGGAGATCCAACCAGTCCATTCTGAAGGAGATCAGCCCTGGGATTTCTTTGGAAGGAATGATGCTAAAGCTGAAGCTCCAGTACTTTGGCCACCTCATGCGAAGAGTTGACTCATTGGAAAAGACTCTGATGCTGGGAGGGATTGGGGGCAGGAGGAGAAGGGGACAACAGAGGATGGGATGGCTGGATGGCATCACGGACTCGATGGACATGAGTCTGGGTGAACTCTGGGAGATGGTGATGGACAGGGAGGCCTGGCATGCTGCTATTCATGGGGTTGCAAAGAGTCAGACACGACTGAGCAACTGAACTGAACTGAACTGTCCAAAACATCAAAGATTTGAACACTTGGTTAAATAAGTTCATAGATTACTATGCAACCATTCTTAGTTACCTGTTCAACCAAAGTGACTGTAAAAGATCGTATAGGCAAATACAATAAGTTACATAATGAAAGAAAAAGTTCCAGGTCTTATAACTTTGAGACGACTCAGTTTTCCTAGTTAGAGATCCAATAAAGACAACATTTTGATAAAAACAGAATCTTTGTTTTCAATATGAATTACTTAACAGGTAAAGAAAAATCTTTTACAGTAATCCAAGAAAATGTTGTCCTTTTAGCAAAGAAAGAAAATCAAATTTGCGTTTTGCATAGTCACATTGTTGATATTAAAGCTCATTGTAGATAACTAACAAGGCCTTGCTGTGTAGCACAGGGAACTATAATCAATATCTTGGAATAACTCACAGTGGAAAAGACTCTAAAAAAGCATAGAGGATATATATGTATAACTGAATCACTTTGCTGTATATCTGAAGCTAACGCAGCACTGTAAATCAACTACATTTCAATAAAAATTTTAGAAAATAAAGGTCATTGTTAAAATTCTTAGAGTAATCCATTTATTTTTCACCAGTTTGACCACACTAGATAAGATTTCTTCTTTCTTCCTCTTCCACTTTCTAAATCCATTTAGGTTTTCATCTTCTTTATTTTCCTCTTTTGTACTTTGAAACAATCATTAAATACTTTTAAACAAGGATCAAATCACTGTTCTTTTTCCTTCTTAAGAATGAGCCTTCACACTTCCCTGATCCTTCAGACTTCAGAATCAGCCTGCCAGTGCAGAGGACAAGGGTTCGATCCCCAGTCAGGGAAGATTCCCCATGCCACCGAGCAACTAAACCCCTGCACCACAATTGCTGAGCCTGCACTCTGGAGCCTGGGAGCCGCAACTACTTAAGCCTGCACGCCCTAGAGCCCAAGGTGCACAATAAAAGAAGCCACCGCAGTGAGAAGCCTGTGCACCGCAATGAGGAGTAGCCCCCGCAGTGCACAATGAGAGCAAGCCCATGTGCGCAGCAACAAAGACCCAGAGCAGACAAAAATAAAATAAATCTAAAAAATATTTTAAAAAAAGAATGATCCTTCCTACCTCATAACAAAAACACATCTTACTTTCCTTACATACTTCACATACAAGGTTATTTCTGTACCTTTATTATTCCCAGTGGTTTCATTTACTCTTGTTGTTATTTAGCTGCTAAGTGATGTCTGACTCTTTGAGACCCCATGGACTTCGGCGCACCAGAATTCCCTGCCCTTCACTATCAACTGGAATTTGCTCAAACTCATGTCTTCTTCTTCTTTTTTTTAATTTACTTACCTTGATTATGGGCTTCTGTGGTGGCCCAGCTGGTAGAGAATCCTCCTGCAACGCAGGAGACCCTGGTTTGTTTCCTAGGTCGGGAAGATCAGCTGGAGAAGGGATAGGCCACCCACTCCAGTATTCTTGGGCTTCCCTGGTGGCTCAGCTGGTAAAGAATCTGCCTGCAATGTGGAAGACCTGGGTTCGATCCCTGGGTTGGGAAGATCCCCTGGAGAAGGGAAAGGCCACCCACTCCAGTATTATGGCCTGGAGCATTCCATGGACTGTATAGTAATTAGTAACTCTAATTTCCAATGAAAACTAGGAAGCAAGCAATTGTAAACTGTCTGTAGCCATACCAACATTTGTACTAATGTCTATCCCAGTATTCTGCAGTAGACTCACAAAATTATGAATATATAATTTAATAATCTGTAGAGGCATATGCTTCCTTATAATACAATTTTTTGATGTGGCAAAGGACACATTAGTAATCTAAACATCATTAGTGCCTCTGTAAAAATTAAGAAGCCAAGGAGATAAGCTTATGTTTATTAATTAATATTGTAGTATTTTCCCTTATTTGAAAATGATCTACGTATTCAATGAATATCCATCATTTCTTAACTTAGTATAACTCCAAAGTTTCAAGTTTCCATAATGATTCTGGAAGCTATTTTTAAGTACACATATTGTAACACATAATTATTGTTGAAAAGCTCACTTATAAACATGTATCTCATTTATATGTATTACTTGTTTTCTAACAATTATACTTAGATTACTCATGAAATTTTCCTGAGTCGTTAAATAGCTAGCCTTGACCTTACACTGTTTTTCTTGTTGATAAATCAGGCAAGTGTCAAAAATCACAGAAGCAAAGACTATAAAAAGTTAAATATATTACTTCCTTTAATTATTTCTTAATTGATCGATTATTTTTGGATCGCAGGATCTCCGTTGCTGTGCGCAGGCTCTCTCTAGCTGTGGTGTGTGGGGGCGACTCTTTGCTGCCGTGTCCAGGTTTCTTATTGTGGTGGCCCCTCTTGTTGCAGAGCACGGGCTCTAGAGCTGGCTCAGTAGCTGTGGCACACAGGCTGAGTTGCTCCCTAGCAAGAGGGATCTTCCTGGACCAGGGATGGAACCCGTGTCCCCTGCACTGGCAGGGGGATTCTTATTCACTGTGCCACCAGGGAAGCCCAGACTTCTGTAATTTTAAAATTTACTATTGGTATATGTCAAGCAACTCACTGTTATCATTTGTTTTGTCCTTAAGTTGGGTTCATGGTTTTAAAATCTTAAACATTTAGCCGAGACAACTAAATTTGTTTGTTTGACTAATCAATTTATGTAAGTGCCTTTTTTTAAAGCCAACTAAATAGAGGTCTTTTACAAGTTAATTTTTAGCAATACTTCTTGCTGCTGCTGCTGCTAAGTCACTTCAGTCGTGTCCGACTCTGTGCGACCCCATAGATGGCAGCCCACCAGGCTCCCCTGTCCCTGGGATTCTCCAGGCAAGAACACTGGAGTGGGTTGCCATGTCCTTCTCCAAGCAATACTTCCTAGAGGTAGAAAAATACTACATACATGTAACATAGTGTCAGGAAATGTTTAACAGGAAGATTCCTGCGTGCTGTTTCCTGTCTCTCATAAATCCTCTGTTCCTTATCAGTTCCTGATAATGGGAACAAGTGGAGAGACATGCTGCTCCCAGGAGTGAGATCAAGAGATAAATACATGCATGGATTTCCTTCAGTAAACAGTCTCCTTAGGACAAAACTGCTTAGTCACGACTCTCTTTCTTGAGATATGGATTGGCTTCTGACCTTACGACCATTGCTGATTCCTTGTTTCCTTGATACCAGTTGCTGTACATTTGGTTTTCTGATCTTTATCATTCCCACCAGAGACTTGGGTCCCCATGTCTTTCTTTCTTTCTCTCTCTCTCTCTCTCTCCACGGCTAATTCTCTGGCGCGTGGAAACCCGCCGAGCTCACTCTCCTGCCCAGGCTTTCAAGACCTCCTCGAGAGGTCGCCCTGTGCCTTTGTGAGCGGTGCAAGCCCAGTTCTAGGGTTTTATTGGTTCTCTGCATAAACCAGGGAATTTTGGCTTCTTTCTCTCTTTCACTTTCTTATCGACGACTCCGGACCACCAGGTTCTGGTCCATTAAAAGACTGCAACAAGTGGCGCCCGAACAGGGACCCGGTATACATGGCATTTCGGATGGAGTGACTCAGGACCTATTGAGGTCGGTAAGCACTACGACATGGGTCAAACAGTTGGAAAGCCCGATCATTTCTCTACTTTACCTCACCACTTGTTTAAAGTTCAGGGACTTTTGGTTACACGCCAACAAACAGAGGCTTACCTTCAAACGGTAGGTTGAATGTAGTCCTTAGTTCCCTGATAAAGACAGTTTTGATTTAGAAACTTGGCACTGGGTCAAAGAAAATGTTGAACGAGCCACCAGACAGAGAAAAAATATTCCAGTTGATTTCTGGCCCCTGTGGCTCTCATTAAAGTTGTAATTCTGCCATTTCAGGGTAATTCTAGCCCTCCCAATATTTGACAACAGACAGAACACATTACATGGATATAAACTAGATGATAAAACTTTACAAAAGTCCCAATTAGAACAACATAAAATATTTCAGAATTTTTCATACAAGCCCTGTCCCAGCTGCTCCAAACGCTCCTCCTCTGCCAGCAGGCATGGATCCAAAAATCTCTTCTTTGCTAGAACCTAATGATTCTGACAACAACTCTCCTGAGACACTTTTTGACACCAAAACTGACCAAACTTTTCCGGATAATAATGATAAGTCCTTAACGCAGACTCATATTTACAAAAAAATCGACATTTACTCACTCTCCTTTGTGACAGAGCCTCTCTAAATTGCTGGCTTTACAATCACAAGTCTCTAAAGCCAATAGTTTTTCTGCCTTTCCAGTTTTAAAAAATCCTCAGTGCTCTGCACAGATATAGAGAGATTGTAAAATGGATAGTGCACTGAATAATATACAGAGTCACGTGTCAGCAACTTAGGATATTACATCATCTTTTAGCCATGAGTGTTACATTCCTATAGGGTGAGGTGTAGTGAGTTACAATCAAGGTTAACATGATTAGTCTTAAAGGTTAATACTTATCTCCTATATGTTTAAAGGTTAATACTTATTTCAGCGCAAATGAAAATCCTTTCTGCGAGAAAATCCATTAACTAAAAAGTCTAGTATTTTTGCAATCATTGACTCAAACAGAAGAAAAGTCCTATGCTAATTAAGACTCTCAAAATACTCCAAAACTCTCTGTGCTGTTTATGGTTGAGAGGTAGTAAACAATCATGTGGTGGTAAGGATAATCCTGTCACACAAGCTAGTCTGTCAGCAGAGAGGTTTGACCTGAGACATCCTTGTCCCACTAAAATCTCATGCTCTCAGGTAGGCTGTAATGTGGCCGGACAAACCTATACAGGTGGGCTGGATAACCTTCAGAGAGTCCGTAAGCTGAAACACTCTTGTCACGTTTTGCCTTGGTGCAGTATAAAGATATTAACCCCAGCAAATGAAAAAAGGCTGTAACTATGCATGACCCACATTCACCTTTTACTAAAGAACTTCTAAGATGCTGTGACATCTTCTATCAGAAACTTTATTCCCTATGATTGACAAATTTTAGTAAAAGCTCTCCTTAAACCAAGAGAATATCTATGAATAGACAAATAAAGCAATAAATACAGGAAGTGTAAAAAGATTTGTGGAAGTGAAACCCCCCAAAAAAGTTCTATGTGTGGTACATTTTATTAAGAGAAAAAGAGGTATGGCTTATAAATGGCTGCTCTATAAATGGACAAATAAAGTGCTGAATACGGAAAGTGTAAAAAAGGTTTGTGGTAAGTAGAAGAGAGTTTTATGCATGCTTAAGACATTAAACTGCCTTTGTGTGGAAAGTGAAACCCAGAAAGAAAGTTCTATGTGTGGTACATTTTATTAAGACAAAAAGAAGTATAGCTTACCAATGGCTGTTCTATGAATAGACAAATAAGTGATGAAAACAGAAAATGTAAAAAAAAGTTTGTGACAAATAAAAGAGAGTTTTATACGTGATACAAGTTTCTTAAGACATTCATTAGTAATTGCTCTACTTATAGGCCCCTACATCTTCGGCCCATTACACAAGATATCAATGCTCAAAGATTACAACGCCCCTATAACCTATGACAAATGGATGTAACTCATTGCCCTAAACTTTCTTCCTATTCCTTCCTACATATCTCAATCGATACAAATTCTTCTTTTATACGGGCCACACCTCTCCGAGGTGAAGCTACATGACATGTTATAACCCATCTGTTAGCTTGCTTTACAGTAATGAAAACACCTAATTCTGTAAAAACAGACAATGACCCTGCCTATATTTCTAGACAGTTCAAACAATTTTTACATTCATTCTCTATTAAACAGATTATAGACGTTCCTTATAATCCACAAACACAAGACATAATTAAACAAACACATCACACACTAAAACTACAAATAAAAAAAACTAAAAGGGGGGGAATACACAGAAACACTTCTATCTTCCTTATCCAGAACAGACTCTACTAGATTCCAATGCAGTATGTTCTTTAAGCCTATAACTATTGTTAATACAGCTTTATTTGCTTTAAATTTTTTTTAACTTACCACAAGGAGATATTTTGACAAAAACAGAAAAACGTCTCGAGACACTGAAGGACACCTTCCTTCCTCTGCCCATTTGGTATCAAGACGGGTTGACAACAATAAAAATCTGGAAAATTAATATTACAGGGAAAAGGGTTCAGTTCAGTTCAGTCACTCAGTCGTGTCCGACTCTCTGCGACCCCATGAATCGCAGCACACCAGGCCTCGCTGTCCATCACCAACTCCCAGAGTTCACTCAGACTCACATCCATCGAGTCCATGATGCCATCCAGCCATCTCATCCTGGGTCATCCTCTTCTCCTCCTGTCCCCAATCCCTCCCAGCATCAGAGTCTTTTCCAAAGAGTCAACTCTTCGCATGAGGTGGCCAAAGTACTAGAGCTTCAGCTTTAGCATCATTCCTTCCAAAGAAATCCCAGGGTTGATCTCCTTCAGAATGGACTGGTTGGATCTCCTTGCAGTCCAAGGGACTCTCAAGAGTCTTCTCCAACAGTTCAAAAGCATCAATTATTCGGCGCTCAGCCTTCTTCACAGTCCAACTCTCACATCCATACATGACCACAGGAAAAACCATAGCCTTGACTAGATGGACCTTAGTCGGCAAAGTAATGTCTCTGCTTTTGAATATGCTATCTAGGTTGCTCATCACTTTTCTTCCAAGGAGTAAGTGTCTTTTAATTTCATGGCTGCAGTCACCACCTGCAACGATTTTGGAGCCCCAAAAATCAAGTCTGACACTGTTTCTACTGTTTCCCCATCTATTTCCCACGAAGTGATGGGACCAGATGCCATGATCTTCGTTTTCTGAATGTTGAGCTTTAAGCCAACTTTTTCACTCTCCTCTTTCACTTTCATCAAGAGGCTTTTAGCTCCTCTTCACTTTCTGCCATAAGGGTGGTATCATCTGCATATCTGAGGTTATTGATATTTCTCCCGGCAGTCTGATTCCAGCTTATGTTTCTTCCAGTCCAGCGTTTCTCATGATGTACTCTGCATAGAAGTTAAATAAGCAGGGTGACAATATACAGCCTTGACGTACTCCTTTTCCTATTTGGAACCAGTCTGTTGTTCCATGTCCAGTTCTCACTGTTGCTTCCTGACCTGCATACAGATTTCTCAAGAGGCAGGTTAGGTGGTCTGGTATTCCCATCTCTTTCAGAATTTTCCACAGTTTATTGTGATCCACACAGTCAAACGCTTTGGCATAGTCAAGAAAGCAGAAATAGGTGTTTTTCTGGAACTCTCTTGCTTTTTCCATGATCCAGCAGACGTTGGCAATTTGATCTCTGGCTCCTCTGCCTTTTCTAAAACCAGCTTGAACATCAGGGAGTTCACAGTTCACGTATTGCTGAAGCCTGGCTTGGAGAATTTTGAGCATCACTTTACTAACATGTGAGATGAGTGCAATTGTGCAGTAGTTTGAGCATTCTTTGGCATTGCCTTTCTTTGGAATTGGAATGAAAACTGACCTTTTCCAGTCCTGTGGCCACTGCTGAGTTTTCCAAACTTGCTGGCATATTAAGTGCAGCACTTTCACAGCATCATCTTTCAGGATTTGAAACAGCTCATTCCATCTTCTCCACTAGCTTTGTTCATAGTGATGCTAAGGCCCACTTGACTTCACATTCTAAGATGTCTGGCTCTAGATTAGTGATCACGTCATGATTATCTGGGTCATGAAGATCTTTTTTGTTTAGTTCTTCCATGCATTCTTGCCACCTCTTCTTAATATCTTCTGCTTCTGTTAGGTCCAGACCATTTCTGTCCTTTATCAAGCCCATTTTTGCATGAAATGTTCCCTTGGTATCTCTAATTTTCTTGAAGAGATCTCTAGTCTTTCCCATTCTGTTGTTTTCCTTGATTTCTTTGCATTGATCGCTGAAGAAGGCTTTCTTATCTCTTCTTGCTATTCTTTGGAACTCTGCATTCAGATGCTTATATCTTTGCTTTTCACCTCTCTTCTTTTCACAGGTATTTGTAAGGCCTCCCCAGACAGCCATTTTGCTTTTTTGCATTTGTTTGTATTTCTCCAGATAGATCCAACAAAATCAGTTGGCTCCCTCTTCAGAAGATCCACCCCAGGGGAGTCACCAACATTAAAGATAGAGAAGAAACAGCAAAATCCCCAGAAGAGATATTTCCAGTACAGGCCATGGCGGCTTTAAAAATTTCCAAGAAAGACCACACTCGACGTCATCAACCTTATGATCTCCCTACTTGGAGACAGATTAAAAAACCCTTACTAATCAAACAGAAAATCTGGTTTCTCAACAGAGAATGCCTCAGAATCCTGAAAATATTTTTGTTGCTATGCTTGCTTTGCTTGCTTTTGCCTCCCCCGCTCAGGCTGACTTGATTGATCACACTTACTGGGCTTATATACCTAACCCCCCTTTTATTGTAGGTTGTAGGATGGACAGATATAAGACCAATCATATCCACTAATGACTCAACACATATGCCCCCTCCTTGGAGCTTGGAGGGTCCCTCTCATCCTGCCTGAAAAAGAAAGAAAACTAATGAACATTTCTCTAGGCTCTGAAATCCTTCCTTTACACATGGGCCCAACAAAATTATGTATTAATGTTAGTCAACAAACACGGGCTTTCGTCCTGCCTCCAAAAAAGAACTTCCACACATTGCTTAAACTGTTTACTGCCCCGTCCTTTTATGAAAACCATGTCAATACTATCAAAACTCTAGAAAAAAGACAAAAGTTAGAATATGAGAGGTTTACTTATAAAGACTTTAAATATACTCCTGTTTATTGAGATAGATGTCAAGCTAAATCAGAAAAGTTAATGTTTGTGGCCAATTGCACCAATGTTGATTAGAGACCCCATGCTGTATGGCTGTCTAACTGCTCAGATGATATTAGCAGTACTATATGTGATTGTGTTACTCGAGTAACATAAAAGATTACCAACAGTTCAATGAAACACTTCCATGAAAAGGACTCCTTGGCTGGCTTGATGGCGAAATGACACCTTCTCGACCTCAAATCATCCTCAATAAATGAACTGGGCCTAAACAATGGGACGTCTGAAAACTTGCTGCAAGCACTGAAGAACTTGGAACTTGGACTGGACATTTCACAGAGACCAGTTGTAGTCACATCAACGATTTCTTCCATTATAATCAATCATATTTCATACAAGCTTGTGTTCCCCTTCCTTTTGTTATAACATAGAAAACTTACAATTCAATAAGACTTTATGTTCTGTAACTTATATAAATTGTAAATTATATACTTATCTTAACTCTTCTGTTCTCTTAAAAAATAAACCCCCTTTTGATTCTTTGATCTCAACGTAGTCTATGGTTACCAATAAATCTCCAGCGGCCCTGGGAAGAAGGTCTCATGGCTGGACTTGCTTCCTAGTTACTTACTAAACTGCTCTGGTGATCTAAACGATTCATCAGATGGCTGATTCTTGGCATTTTTGGATTAACAGCTATTTACACCACTGCTACTGTCACTGACGTTGCTTTACAAACCTCACTTCAAACACATAATTTTATCCAAAATTGGACTAAAGATGCTCATACTATGTGGGCCATTCAGGCTCAGATAGATGAAGATATTCAAGATGAAATACAGGAACTAAAAACAGGCATCAAATGGGTTGGAGATCAATTAATAGACGAACAAAAAAAGGTGATGCTAAAATGTGGTTGAAATTCTACTCGATTTTGTGTTCAGTTCAGTTCAGTCGCTCAGTTGTGTCCGACTCTTTGCTACCCCATGAATCGCAGCATGCCAGGCCTCCCTGTCCATCACCAACTCCCGGAGTTCACTCAGATTCGTGTCCATTGAGTCAGTGATGCCACCCAGCCATCTCATCCTCTGTCATCCCCTTCTCCTCCTGCCCCCAATCCTTCCCAGCATCAGAGTATTTTCCAGTGGGTCAATTCTTCACACGAGGTGGCCAAAGTACTGGAGTTTCAGCTTTAGCATCATTCCTTCCAAAGAAATCCCAGGGTTGATCTCCTTCAGAATGGACTGGTTGGATCTCCTTGCAGTCCAAGGGACTCTCAAGAGTCTTCTCCAACACCACGGTTCAAAAGCATCAATTCTTCGGTGCTCAGCCTTCTTCACAGTCCAACTCTCACATCCATACATGACCACAGGAAAAACCATAGCCTTGACTAGACGGACCTTAGTCGGCAAAGTAATGTCTCTGCTTTTGAATACACTATCTAGGTTGGTCATAACTTTCCTTCCAAGGAGTAAGTATCTTTTAATTTCATGGCTGCAGTCACCATCTGCAGTGATTTTGGAGCCAAGAAAAATACAGTCTGACACTGTTTCCACTGTTTCCCATCTATTTCCCATGAAGTGATGGGATTGGATGCCATGATCTTCGTTTTCTGAATGTTGAGCTTTAAGCCAACTTTTTCACTCTCCTCTTTCACTTTCATCAAGAGGCTTTTAGCTCCTCTTCACTTTCTGCCATAAGGGTGGTGTCATCTGCATATCTGAGGTTATTGATATTTCTCCCGGCAATCTTGATTCCAGCTTGTGTTTCTTCCAGTCCTGTTCAATTCAATCATAGTGCCTACAACTGGGAACAAATCAATTCATTTACAAAACATACATGATAATACTTCTCTGAATGTACAATTATTACAAAAAGAAAATCTTTGAAACCTTTTCTAAAAGTTTGCCCTCTTCTACTAATTTGAAAACTTTAGCTGAACAACTAGCTGATCAATTATCTGGGCTGGACTCATGCAGATGGTTTCAAAACATTACTCATAGCATTGGGTCTGGAACTATGACTTTGGTGATTGTCTTGACAATTATATTTGTTGTTTACCATTGCCTTCATACAAAAATTGTTAAAACTGAACAAACTCAAATGGTCAAGACCCTTTTAACAAATATAATAAATAAGGGGGAATTGTCAGGAAACATTTAACAGGATTCCTGTGTGCTGTTTCCTGTCTCTCATAAATCCTCTGTTCCTTATCAGTTCCTGATAACGGGAACAAGTGGAGAGTCATGTTGCTCCCAGGAATGAGGTCATGAGATAAAACACATTTGTGGATTTCCTTCAGTAAACATTCTCCTTACGACAAAACTGCTTAGTCACGACTCTCTTTCTTGAGATATGGATTGTCTTCTGACCTTACGATCATTGCTGATTCCTTGTTTCCTTGATACCGGTTGCTGTACATTTGGTTTTCTGATCTTTATCATTGTCAAAAGAAATTCCTTGTATAACAGCCTATACTTACTCACAAAAAGATCATTAAAACACCCTTGCTCCACCAGAGACTTGGGTCCCCGTGTCTTTCTTTCTCTCTCTCTCTCTCTCCCTCCGTCTAATTCTCTGGAGCATGGAAACCTGCCCGGGCTTTCAAGACCTCCTCGAAAGGACGTCCTGTGCCTTCATGAGCAGTGCGAGCCCTGTTCTAGGGTTTTATTGGTTCTCTGCATAAACCAGGAAATACTAGCTTCTTTCTCTCTCTCACTTTCTTATCGTCGACTCTGGACCACCAGGTTCCAGTCCATTAAAGGACTGCAACAACATAGATATACAGACAAACGATCATAGAGACAGAAGCAAGCAGAGAGTTTGTAGCTTTTATTCTTAAAGTTTAGCCGTGAAGCAGGTACCAGAATTTTAAATTCATTATTTAAGAAATAGCAGTTGGGTGCAAATTGGGTTTCTGGCAGATGGACCAAGTTTACTAAGGTTTGTGAAGAAGGCTTTTTGAAAATAATTTTATTCATTTATTTGTGGCCATGCTGAACCTTCGTTGCTTCAGAGGCTTTCCTCTAGTTGCAGAGAGTGGTGGCTACTCTCCAGCTGATTCTCTAGTAGACTCGCAGGCTTCTCATTGTGGAGAAGTTCTGGACATGGGCTTAGTTGCTCCAAGGCACGTGGGATCTTCCTCGATCATGGATTCAACTCACGTCTCCTGCGTTGTCAGAGGGATTCTTTACCATTGAGCCACAAGGGAAGCCCTTGAAAAGAGGCTTTTAAAACTTTTTTGCTTGCCAGTGTGTTTCCAAATAGCCCTCTGATATATAATTCCATTTTAGCTTAGGAGAGAAGGCCTTGATTATCCTTCCAATCAGACTCTGAATATATCTCCAACTGAGCCAGTTTCTCCAAATAAGCCATGCTGCTGCTGCTGCTGCTGCTAAGTTGCTTCAGTCATGGCCGACTCTGTGAGACCCCAGAGACGGCAGGCAGCCCACCAGGCTCCCCCGTCCCTGGAATTCTTCAGGCAAGAACACTGGAGTGGGTTGCCATTTCCTTCTCCAATGCATGAAAGTGAAAAGTGAAAGTGAAGTCTTTCAGTCGTGTCCGACTCTTCATGACCCCATGGACTGCAGCCTACCAGGCTCCTCCGTCCATGGGATTTTCCAGGCAAGAGTACCTGAGTGGGTTGCCATTGCCTTCTCCACCAAATAAGCCATAGGCTTCCTTTAAAAAAAAAAAAAATCCTTTCAATATCTGGTTTCAGCTCAGACAAACAGTAAAATTTCCCAACAGTACTGAACTCATTTTTTTTCCTGCTATTTTTAAACCAAAAGCATACTTATTTCAAGTGATTCAAAATCAGTCAGTCTCCTGTGACTAAACCATGGGGCGTGAAGTGAAGTGAAAGTGTTAGTTCCTCAGTTGTGTCTGACTCTTGATGACCCCATGGGCTGTAACCCCACCAGGATTCTTAATCCATGGAATTCTCCAGGACAGAATACTGGAATGGGTAGCTATTCCTTTCTCCAGGGAATCTTCCCGACCCAAGTCTCCCACATTTCAGGCAGATTTTTTCCCATCTGAGCCACCAGAGAAGCCCTCTCACGGATGCATGAGATTTTCCCGAAGAGTGCAAAAAATGGCACCCTCTCAAATCCAGCAAGTATGCTAAATCACTTCAGTCGTGTCCAGCTCTTTGGGACCCATGGACTATAGCCCACCAGGCTCCTCTGTCCAGGGGATTCTCTAGGCAAGAATACTGGAGTGCATTGCCATGCCTTCCTCCAGGGGATCTTCCCAACCCAGGGATCGAACCCACATCTCTGATGCTTCCTGCACTGGCAGGTGGGTTCTTTACTACTAGTGCCACCTGGGAAGCCCTTTCAAGATCCAGACCCTCTCTCAAAGACGACCAAAAGAGAGAAAGACTTGGACAATTTCCCTCAGAGGCTGGCAACGGGGCCCAGTGGTCGGTAGGACCCTAGCCACCAATGGGGTGCAATATACATTTGTGTGTGGCCATCAGCATACTCTCAAGGTTCTCACCTGAGGGTCTGACACTTAGGACCAAACATGCCGGCATGTCCCAGAAGACAGAAAGCCAAGCCAAGCTCTCAGCTCACAATAGGAAACAAAGAGGAAATAGCTGTCCCTGGGAGGGAAAGGGTTAACAAGTGGGTACCCCACACAAAAGTTACAAGAGTTCTGGGAATTTCCTTGTGATACAGTGGTTAGGACTCAGAGCTTCCATTACCGGGGGCACAGGTTCCATCCATGGTCAAGGAACTAAGATCCTGCTTTCCTTACAGCATGGCCAAAAAAAAGGAAAAATCTCACAAAAGTTAACTACCCAAAGAACTAATCCTTATGAATGCTTTTCTCTGGCCGATCCACCTGGAAAGAAAAAGATAAGGAGAAATTGTTTATCATCTTCTCTCTGCGAGGTACCACAGACAGCAATCAGGGAGACAGATATGGTAAGGATTCTAGCTTCTGCTCCAGCCTGGTCCTTGGATCCCTAAGTTGCAGACCCAGGAGTCAGTTGCATCCCTGCCAGTGCTAACCCATTCTTGTTTCCAGAACCATAGTGGATGTAGAATTTTCCTCCACCTTCTAGGGTCTCCAACTGAAACTGACATAGAAGACAGATTAACAGGGGGAAAGCACACAAACTTTATTTATGTGTAGGTGGGAATCTTTGACCAAAAAAATGAAGACCAAAAGACTTGTTATTTACTAGGCTGAACAGAGGAGCAACTACAGAAACGCTATTGAAATACCTGGGGGAGACAAGGAAGATAAGTTATTTCAAAAGACCTGTTGGTATGGATTTTCCTCACAGAAAAAAATCTTTTGAGAAAAATCTGACTCTGTCTCTGAGGATAAAAGGTTTCTTCCTCCCAGTACAGGGAAGAAAACTTTCCCATGGGAAGTTTATTTCTTGCTTTCAGGAAGAAAAAGGAAGTTCCCAGAGCCCTTCTTGCATCTTGCTGTTATACTAATGCCTGAACTCAATCAATCTGCTAGAGTAGCATACTGTGGGGTGGGGGTGGGGGGGTGCAGGCGGTGACATGTTCTGAATTCTTTCAACAGAAACACCCAAAATCACTGGTCCAGACATCAAAAGCTGTTCCTCCTGATGGGCTCTAAATTCTTTTGACATTTAAACCTTAAAAAAAAAAAAAACTTTGTCCATACCATGCGGGTTCTTAGTTCCCTGACCAGGGATCAAACCCAACCCCCCTGGAGTGGAAGTATGGAAACTTAACCACTGGATGGCCGAAGAAGTCCCTAACTAGTCCCTGGGCACTAAATCCTTAATGGATCTTCCATTTCTTTCCAACCAGAAATCAGTAACCCATTGATAGGGAATGCCAAATGGTCAGATGAAGCCAAACTCCCAGTCCCTGATGACATTGTGTGTGTGCCCGTCCTAAGCCGTTTCGGTCGTGTCCGACTCTTTGAGACCCTATGGACTATAGCCCGCTAAGCTCCTCTGTCCATGGGATTCTCCAGGCAAGAATGCTGGATGGGGTTGCCATGCCCTCCTCCAGGGGATCTTCCCCACCCGGGGACTGAACCCATGTCTCTGATGTCTCCTGCCTGCATTGGCAGGTGGGTTCTCTACCACTAGCATCACCTGGGAAGCCCTGCCAATGACATCATCCATCAGCCCAGTCTGTGGGCTTCCCTGGTCGCTCAGCTGGCAAAGAATCTGCCTGCAATGTGGGAGACCAGGGTTTGATCTCTGGGTTGGGAAGATCCCCTGGAAAAGGGAACAGCTTACCCACTCCAGTATTCTGGCCTGCAGAATTCCATGGACAGAGGAGCCTGGTGGGCTACAGTCCATGGGGTCGGACACGACTGAGCAGCGTTCACTTTCGCTTCACTTTCAGCTCAGACTAGGACTTGAACCCATGGGGCTGGGGCTGGAACACAGCCAAAACCCAGTCTTCCAGCTGAGATCACAACACCCGGTTTCAGGACCTAATGAAGCTCAGGTTCTTGTTGTCTCATTGCAGAAAGAATTCAGTGAGAGACAAAGTGATAGGTGAGAAGTAGATTTATTTAGAAAAAACATATTCCACAGACAAGTGTGTGGGCTGTCGCAGAGGGCGAGTGAGGCCTCAAAATGTGGTGTGGTTAGCTTTTATGGGCTGGGTAATTACATAAGTTAATGAGCAGGATTATCCCAACTATTTGGGAAGGGACAGAGATTTCCAGGAGTTGGGCCGCCATGTTTTGATCTTTGAGGGTCAGCCTTGGAACTGTCAGGACGTGTGTGAGTGTGTCACTTAGCTTGTGGATGTGTTACAGTGAGCGTATACTGAGGCTCAAGGTCTAGGGAGGTTGGCTTGTCCACCACCTTGAACCCATTTGGTTCTCATCAGTTTATTTTGTGTCCTTGGGCTATGTCATTCTTTCAAAAATTGTGCCCTGTCTCCTCCCATCCTGTTTCGTTCTCCACTCAGAGATTTTACTCCCATGTTCTTATGAGAAGCAGAAGGACGAGGGTGGTATCTTCTGTAACTGCTTCAAGGCTGAACAGGGGTGTGGACCCTCCTGTGAGTGAGTAAAAATCTCCAGATACCGCCCCAGTTCAGGACAGCTCCTTGTTTTAATCTGTGTGGACTAGAACCCCTACAGAGCCAGCATCTTCGTGTGGAACTGATACCACTGTGTTGCAAAAAAAAAAAAAAAAAAACGGGCTCTGTTCATCGATGCCACATATGAATATGGAGATGAGTTTTGGAGGAGTAGAAAGGAGTAGGGTTATTACTTTGCAAGGCAAAGGGAGACCGCAGCAAGCTAATGCTTTCAAGACCATGCCACACCTCCTGGGACGTTAGAAGAGGCCTTAGAGTCTTAGGATGGAAAATAAGGCTGAAGACAAGTATCAGAGTTGCTGTGGTCTTACATTCTTCTCCTCCTCCTGGGGCCACAGAGATCATGAGGCATCATGTGATTCCAAGACAGGTTCTGGCAGTCTTAGAGGTCATCCTCCTGAAACGTTCTTTCTGGAATGAAGAATGCTCCCAGAGGAAAGGATTGTTAGGGAGTGCTGTCTTGGAAGGATACACATCAAATGTAGCTAGATGGCAATCATTCTCAGAGTGCAGTTAAGCAAGAAAGAGAGGGAGAACAGACATCTGTAGGTTAAATGGGTGGAGAGGACAAGGACTGGATGAGCACTAACATAACAGGGTCCCGCAATCAGTATTTGCTACAGTGAACACTTCCTTAGCCTTCTTAAGAATCTTTTGGGTGATGAAGCACTTTTTGTAGCAGCACCAGAGTACAAAAATATCTATAAATGACAAAAGACTTAAAAGGCATAGTTAAATATCTGAGGATTACAGTGTAATTGTAAAGAATCCGCCTGCAATGTGAGAAACCTGGGTTTGATCCCTGGGTTGGGAAGATACCTGGAGATACCTGGAGAAGGGCATGGCAACCCTCTCCAGTATTCTTGCCTGGAGAATCCCTATGGACAGAGGAGCCTGGTGGGCTACAGTCCATGGGGTTGCAGAGTCAGACACGACTGAGCAACTAAGCACACAACACACAGTGTAACTGATTTTTAAAAAAATCTTGGATACAATAACCATTTACATTACATTACATTACAATAATATTTAACATAACATACCAAATACGTGTGTGTTAAATATTTCTCTTTCAGAGACCCTCTAAAGCTGGAAATTGGAACTTTAATTAAAATTAATTAAAATTTGGTATTCCAGACGTTTGTCAAAAAGTTTTAAAACTTGTCAAATAATGATTGCTAAGTTCTCCAATCCTTTGGGTTATGATCGAGAAGGTTGTCTACAAGAAATTCTGTCAAGTAGCCTGGCACATCAATAACCACCTGAGGCTAGTTATGTAGATAGTATCTCCAGGCAGAGCCCCTTTTAGCTTTGGGCGGGTAGGTCTTCTGACTGTGAAACCAACAAGGGTGGAGGGCCTCCGCACCTCACTCTCTGGCCCCTGGGGCATCCATCTGCCCGTGCCCTGGCTATGTGCAAAGGGCACATTGATCATGATCTTCCCTCCAGTGACCCTTTTGTCCACGTCGGATACACCTTCCTTGTTCGGGTACCCATGGACCTAGTGGCCTGCCAGGGCCAGATTGGCCAGAAGAAGCAGTCTCCCGGTTTGTCAACTCTGAGCAGACAAAGCCGCTGCAATCATTTGGGCCTTATGCATATTTCTCTGGTCTCATTCAGCCTTTGCGGCCATATCCCAATTATTGAAAACTGAATAAGACAATTGGAGAAATGATCGCTCATTGGAGTCTGAAGACCAGCAGTTGCTTTTTTAATTTTCTCTGTTGACTAAAAAACTAGTCACAACCTGAAAGCAGAGAGTTATGGGAATCCCAGACCACTTTACCTGCCTCCTGAGAAACCTGTATGCAGGTCAAGAAGCAACGGAGGCAGACATGGGACAATGGACTTGTTCCAAATTAGGAAAGTGCTACATCAAGGCTGTACATCGTCACCCTGCTTCTTTAACTTATACACAGAGTACATCATGAGAAATGCTGCATTGGATGAATCACACAAAGTGGAATCAAGATTGCCGGGAGAAATATCAACAACCTCAGATATGCAGATTACACCACCTTAATGAAGAATATGAACAGTATGGAAAGGCAAAAAGAAATGACACGGAAAGATGAACTCCCCAGTTTGGTAGGTGCCAATATGCTACTGGAGAAGAGTGGAGAAATAACTCCAGAAAGAATGAAGAGACAGAGCCAAACCGAAAACAACACCCAGCTGTGGATGTGACTGGTGACGGAAGTAAAGTCCGATCCTGTAAACAGCAGTATTGCATGGAACCTGGAATGTTAGATCCATGAATCAAGGTAAATTAGAAGCGGTCAAGCAGGAGATGGCAAGAGTGAACATCGACATTCTAGGAATCAGCGAACTAAAATGGACTGGAATGGGTGAATTTAACTCAGATGACCATTATATCTACTACTGTGGGCAGGAATCCCTTAGAAGAAATGGAGTAGCCATCATGGGCAACAGAAGAGTCCGAAATGCAGTACTTGGATGCAATCTCAAAAATGCCAGAATGAACTCGGTTCATTTCCAAGGCAAACAATTTAGTATCACAGTAACCCAAGTCTATGCCCCAACCAGTTATGCTGAAGAAGCTGAGTTGAACGGTTCTATGAAGACCTACAAAACCTTCTAGAACTAACATGAAAAAAAGATGTCCTTTTCATCATAGGAGACTGAACTACAAAAGTAGGAAGTCAAGAGATACCAGGAGTAACAGGCAAATTTGGCCTTGGAGTACAAAATGAAGCAGGGCAAAGGCTAACAGAGTTTTGCCAAGAGAATGCACTGGTCATAGCAAACACCCTCTTCCAACCACACAAGAGAAGACTCTACACATGGGCATAACCAGATGGTCAATATTGAAATCAGATTGACTATATTCTTTGCAGCCAGAGATGGAGAAGCTCCATATAGTCAGCAAAACAAGACCAGGAGCTGACTGTGGCTCAGATCATGAACTCCTTATCTAAAAATTCAGACTTAAACTGAAGAAAGTAGGGAAAACCACTAGACCATTCAGATATGACCTAAATCAAATCCCTTACAATTATACAGTGGAAGTGAGAAATAGATTCAAGGGATTAGATCTGATAGACAAACTGCCTGAAGAACTATGGACACAGGTTCATGACATTGTACAGGAGGCAGCTATCAAGACCATCCCCAAGAAAAAGGAATGCAAAAAGGCAAAATGGTTGTCTGAGAAGGCCTTACAAATAGATGAAAAAAGAAGAGAAGCAAAAGGCAAAGGAGAAAAGAAAGATATACCCATTTGAATGCATAGTTCCAAAAAAGAGCAAGGAGAGATAAGAAAGCCTTCCTCAGTGACCAATGCAAAGAAATAGAGGAAAACAATAGACTGAGAAAGACTAGAAATCTCTTCAAGAAAATTAGAGTTACCAAGGGAACATTTCATGCAAAGATGGGCTCGATAAAGGACAGAAATGGTATGGACCTAACAGAAGCAGAAGATATTAAGAAGAGGTGGCAAGAATACACGGAAGAACTGTACAAAAAAGATCTTCACGACCAAGATAATCACAATGGTGTGATCACTCACCTAGAGCCAGACATCCTGGAATGTGAAGTCAAGTGGGCCTTAGGAAGCATGACTATAAACAGAGCTAGTGGAGGTGATGGAATTCCAGTTGAGCTATTTCAAATCCTGAAAGATGATGCTGTGAAAGTGCTGCACTCAATATGCCAGCAAATTTGGAAAACTCAGCAGTGGCCACAGGACTGGAAAAGGTCAGTTTTCATTCCAATCCCAAAGAAAGGCAATGCCAGAGAATGTTCAGACTATCTCACAACTGCACTCATCTCATAAGCTAGCAAAGGAATGCTCAAATCCTCCAAGCCAGGCTTCAACAGTACGTGAACCGTGAACTTCCAGATGTTCAAGCTGGATTAAGAAAAGGCAGAGGAACCAGAGATCAAATTGCCAACATCCACTGGATCACTGAAAAAGCAATAGAGTCCCAGAAAAACATCTATTTCTGCTTTATTGACTATGCCAAAGCCTTTGACTGTGTTGATCACAACAAGCTGTGGAAAATTCTGAAAGAGATGGGAATACCAGACCACCTGACCTGCCTCCTGAGAAACCTGTATGCAGGTCAAAAAGCAACAGTTATAACTGGACACACAAAGAGACTGGTTCCAAATTGGGAAAGGAGTACATCAAGGATGTATATTTTCACCCTACTTATTTAACTTGTATGCAGAGTACATCATGCAAAATGCCAGACTGGATGAAGCACAAGCTGGAATCAAGATTGCCGGGAAAAATATCAATAACTTCAAATAAGCAGATGACACCACCCTTATGGCAGAAAGTGAAGAGGAAATGAGGAGCTTCTTGATGAAAGTGAAAAAGAAGAGTCAAAAAGCTGGCTTAAAACTCAACATTCAAAAAATGAAGACCGTGGCAACTGGTCCCTTCACTTCATGGCAAATAGATAGGGAAACAATGGAAATAGTGAGTGACTTTAATTTCCTGGGCTCCAAAATCACTGCATATGGTGACTGCAGCCATGAAATTAAAAAAACGCTTGCTCCTTGGAAGAAAAGCTATGATCAACCTAGACAGCATATTAAAAAGCAGAGACATTACTTTGCTGACAAAGGTCCATCTAGTCAGAGCTATGGTTTTTCCACTAGTCATGTACGGATATGAAAGCTGGACTATAAGGAAAGCTGAGCACCGAAGAATTGATGCTATTGAACTATGGTGTTGGAGAAAACTCTTGAGAATCCCTTGGACTGCGAGGTGATCAAATCAGTCAATCCTAAAGGAAATCAAGATTGCCGGGAGAAATATCAATAACCTCAGATATGCAGATGACACCACCCTTATGGCAGAAAGTGAAAAGGAACTAAAAAGCCTCTTGATGAAAGTGAAAGAGGAGAGTGAAAAAGTTGGCTTAAAGCTCAACATTCAGAAAACGAAGATCATGGCATCCGGTCCCATCACTTCATGGGAAATAGATGGGGAAACAGTGGAAGCAGTGTCAGACTTTATTTTTCTGGGCTCCAAAATCACTGCAGATGGTGACTGCAGCCATGAAATTAAAAGAAACTTACTCCTTGGAAGGAAAATTATGACCAACCTAGACAGCACATTCAAAAGCAGAGACATTACTTTGCCAACTAAGGTCCATCTAGTCAAGGCTATGGTTTTTCCAGTAGTCATGTATAGATGTGAGAGTTGGACTGTGAAGAAAGCTGAGCGCTGAAGAACTGATGCTTTTGAACTGTGGTGTTGGAGAAGACTCTTGAGAGTCCCATGGACTTCAAGGAGATCCAACCAGTCCATTCTGAAGGAGATCAGCCCTGGGTGTTCTTTGGAAGGAATGATGCTAAAGCTAAAACTCCAGTACTTTGGCCACCTCATGTGAAGAGTTGACTCATTGGAAAAGACTCTGATGCTGGGAGGGATTGGGGGCAGGAGGAAAAGGGGACAACAGAGGATGAGATGGCTGGATGGCATCACCGACTCGATGGATGTGGGTTTGGGTGAACTCCAGGAGTTGGTGATGGACAGGGAGGCCTGGCATGCTGCAGTTCATGGCATCCCAGAGAGTCGGACACGACTGAGCGAGAACCTATTCTTCTCTTCTTGAATTCCCTTAGGTCACACTGAAGGGCTGTAGTCATGATGACTGTGACATCCTTAAGTTCTTTGTGTAGGAAATGGCACCACTTGCCCTTGTCCGCATGGCTCAGAAATTCAGAATATCGGATAGCTGTGACATTTCTTGCCCTACAGCAGGAAATATTTCACAGATGTGCAAAAGCATATGAATTTTATCCACCAGGTCAAAAGTGAGCAAATGCTATTTGCCCCAAGAGTTCTTCTCCCATGTACTCATGTGCATACGTCGGAGAAGGCAATGGCACCCCACTCCAGTCCTCTTGCCTGGAAAACCCCATGGACGGAGGAGCCTGGTGGGCTGTAGTCCAGGGGATCGCTAATAGCTGGACATGACTGAGCAACTTCATTTTCACTTTTCACTTTCATGCATTGGAGAAGGAAATGGCAACCCATTCCAGTGTTCTTGCCTGGAGAATCTCAGGGACAGGGGAGCCTGGTGGGCTGCCGTCTATGGGGTCGCACAGAGTCAGACACGACTGAAGCGACTCAGCAGCAGCAGACATGTGCATATGTGGATGTGCGCGTGTGCGCTCACACACACACACACACACACACACACGTTTCCACCCTCTCTGAAATGGTGAGTTTAAATCTAGATCATAAAACAAAAAAAAAAAATTAAAAAATTAAAAAATCTAGATCATCATTGAAACCCTCATTGTGTTGGTATTCATGGCAGTGGTGAAGGTTACCTCGGCAACGTGTCCATTGCTTTTTTGATGTTTATTACACACGTGTACATGTTTATACATGGAAGCGTCTGACTCTTTGCAAACTCATGGACTGTAGCCCACCAGGCTCTTCGGTCCATGGCATTCTCCAGGCAAGAATACAGGAGTTGGGAAGTCACTCCCTTCTTCAGAGGAAATTCCTGACCCAGGGATTGAATCCAGGTCACCTACATTGCAGGTGGATTCTTTACTGTCTGAGCCAGCAGGAAAGCCCTGGTGGCTTTTTTGTACTATAAATTCTCTGTTTTGAGTTTTGTAACTTTGTAGTATTTGAGATGGGCTTCCCTTGTGGCTCAGCTGAGAAAGAATCTGCCTGCAATGCAGGAGACCTGGGTTTGATCCCTGGGTTGGGAAGATCCCCTGGAGAAGGGAAAGGCTACCCACTTCGGTATTCTGGCCTAGAGTCACAAAGAGTCAGACACCACTGAGCGAGTTTCATAAGTCACTAGCATTTGAGATAACGTTATGTTTGTATTTTGTTGTGTAAAGTAATTGTGTTGAATAAACCTAGGATTAGAGTTGGCGGCAGGGTGGGGAAATGAGCAGACAACAGTAAAAGGTCCTCTCCTGTATACTTGGCTCATGGTTTCCCAAGGGCCTCTATAGGACCAAGGCCTAACTCTAAACCTCTTCTTTCCTTTTTACTGTCCCTTTGTGGTTGCCAGCTACAACCATTCACCTCAGACTGGGACTTGAACCCATGTGCCAGGACTTGAACTCAGCCAAAATCCTGCTTGAGACTTAAACCCAAGGGGCTGGGACACAGACCCAGCCAAAACCCGCGGTGCCTGGTTTCAGGACCTAATGAAGCTCAGGTTCTTGACGTCTCATTGCAGAAAGAAGTCAGTAAGAGACAAAGTGATAAGTAAGAAGTGGATTTATCCAGAGAGAAACACTCCACAGACAGACTGTAGGTCATCTCAGAAGGCAAGAGTAAGAAACACAGTCCACAGACAAAGAGTGTGGGCTGTGGCAGACAGTGAGTGCAGCCTCAAATGCACTGTGGTCAGCTTTTATGGGTTGGGTAATTTCATGGACTAATACACAGAAGGATTATTCCAACTCTTTTGGGGAAGCGAGCAGAAATTTCTAGGAATTGGGCCACTGCCCAGGTTTTGATCTTTGGTTTGCCTTGGAATGTCACGGTGTCTGTGGCTGTGTCACTTAGCCTGGTGATGTGTTATAGCGAGCATATACTGAGGCTCAAGGTCTATAGAAGCTGTCTTGTCCACCATCTTGAACCCATTTGGTTCTAATTAGTTTATGTTGTATCCTTGGGCTATGTCATTCTTTCAAAGATTGTGCTATGCCTCCTTCCCTCCTGTTTCAAAGGCATCAAAATCGTATTTAGAGAAAGGAAAACAGAAATGAGAAAAACAGAGAAATAGCAAAATTCTTTTACTCATTTGGAGTTGCCAGGGCTTCAGCTACCATGAACTGTACTTTCCCATGGAAAAAGTTTATCTGACTCTGTTTTGTGAATCATAACTTGACTCTTATCCCTCTTTAAGCCATTTTGAAGCTTTTCCACCAAAATGCAGTAAAATCTGGAGCCTGGAATACGAGAATGAGGTACTTGACTGCAATAGGAAGTGTCTGAAGGATCATTTTTCCCAAAAAGTTAAAATCACACTTCTCATACAGATATAAAAATGAGCATGGGTTAAAAACTACTGTTTATTCATTATTAATAAAGGGAACTTGTCAGGCGTTGAAACCATTTCAAAGAAGTTCCAAACAAGAGGCAGAAGAGGAAGTGTAAAATGAATGTGCAAATAAAGGCAAAAAAAAAATGAGGTGAGTGTCTCTTTACTTGGCAGAATTCATTTGCATGTTTATAAATAAGAATTACTTTTTGGTGTTCTCAGTTATAACCACGGGGTTGATCAAATATCTCCCGTAGAATCAAAATCAGAAAACTGAAGAGTGTCCTCTAACAAAGAGAAAAAAAATTTTTTTTGTAAAGAGTAAAACAGTTTAGTTTTTTTTTAGACCATACAATCTTTGTTGCAACTCCTCATTGTAGTTGACAGTAGACAATAAACAAATGGGCATGGCTGTGTTCCAATACATCTGTATTTATGGATTCGAAAATCGCAATTTCATACAATTTTCACACGTCTCAGAACAGTACCTGGATTTTTTTCATCGACCAATCAAAAAAAGTTAAGAAAATTCTTAGCTCTTGAACCTCACCAAAACAGGTGGCGACAGAATTCGGCCCACAGGCTCCAGACACCCTGCTCTGGTAAGTAATGCATAGATTTCCACTGAAACTCAGATTTTCCCCTACAGGAACATAGGAGGTAATATGGTGATATAATTATCACTGCAGCAACACAAAGTTGCTGTCAAATTTCTTAAAGCACGTCATGTGCCCAGAACAGTGCGTAGCGTCTTAAGTATTGTCATTATTGTGGAACTTAGGTCAGACGCCCAGCAGTAGTCAGGACCAAGGTCAACGTCCTGACAGGAATCCCGGCAGCCTGCGCGCGCAGCAGAACTGGAGCCCCGCCTCCACGCCCCCGAATCTCTGCGGGATTGGATTTCCGCCCTGGTGGCCCTCACTTTTCAGGAATTGAAGGAGAATCTGGAAATCTGGAGGGCAATTTACACGGGAGAATTCGGTAACTGCCGTAGATTGGCCATCTCAATCAGGGAGGCAGGACAACAGTCTGTGATTTTTCCAGCCTAAAGTCAGTGATTGGTCAGTGAAGTGGCTGGGCGGTCAAATAAGAGCGTGACGACGGTTACCCATAGGCCAGAGCAGAAAGGGGCGGGAAAACAAGGGTGGAACGTCAGTAATTGGCGTGCGTGACGTGACGCGAAGTCTTGTGTGATTGGTCCGTAAGGCGTGGAAGGAGGTGTGAGGGTTCGAAGCAGTCGGCGATTGACTGGAGCGATTTGGGGCGGGCATATAAATCACGAAGGCAGCGTTCGATTGGGTACCACCGCGCGGGGCGGGTAACCGGGACTCGGCGGCGACTTGGGATTGGCCGGCATGGGCGGGGCGGCCCGGTGTGCCGGTTCCTGTGTCCGGCGGACGATGCCGTCCGGCGGCTGGCGCTGGCTGCGCGGCCTTTGGGCTGCCGGTCAGCCCCTGTTCCAAGGCCGTGCGTTGCTCGTCACCAATACCCTGGGATGCGGCGTTCTCATGGCGGCTGGGGATGGGGCGCGCCAGACCTGGGAGATTCGCGCCCGGCCCGGCCAGAAGTTCGACCCGCGGCGCTCAGGTAAGGGGACCAGTGCTGCTGGCTTTTCACCCCAGATCTTTGCCCCCAACTTCAGATCCGGAGACCTGTGAACCGGACCTGAGCTCCGTGACTATGTCCCGTGACCTCAGTTCCTGGCAAGACCCTTGACCTCAGCGTGCACCCTAGACACCCCCTCCCCGTTCTCCGCGTCCCTTCCCCCTCGAGTCTTCATCTCATCTCCAGTACGTAGGGTTTCTGTCCGCTGCCATCCTGACGGTCAGGTCCTCGCCCACCCCCTGATCTGCTACCCTCTCTCTTGCACTGACAGACTCACCACTGAGCACGATATGCTGCACCCGGGGTAGTCAAAGGCACAGCGTCTGGCTGCCAGCCAGCTTGGGTCGCACCCTGGTCCCACGCTTCCCTATCAGCTGTGCCTCTGTTTCCTCCTTCTGAAAGCGGGGCGATGGTGGTACCCTTTGATAGGGTAGTGAGGGAATGAGGGAAAATGCAAAAGCACCTCTTGGAATGGTACCTGGCAGTGGGGCTAATAATGGAAGAATATTCGGTTCAGCCCTGGAGGGTGTCAGGCTTACCCAGGTCTTAGCCAGGGAGGGAGTGGATTAGCGGGGAAGGTTGCTGGCCTAACGTGAACCCCTTAACTCTTGGACTGTCCACAGTGAGCATGTTTGCAGTCGGCTGCAGCATGGGCCCCTTCCTGCACTATTGGTATCTCTGGCTGGACCGCCTGTTCCCTGCATCCGGCTTCCCTGGACTCCCAAACGTCCTCAAGAAGGTCCTCATTGACCAACTGGTGGCCTCTCCTATGCTTGGCGTCTGGTACTTCTTGGGTAAGGAGTCCTGTGAACTTGGGCTTGGTCCCTCGTGGATCGAGGGGTCGGGGTCGGGGGCGGGGGTAGAGCCAGTTTTGTGTCCAGAATGTGGAGATGTGTTATCGATGCTTCTCCTGTGTGGGTGGCCCAGGACTGGAGGCTGGGGTACAGTGGTGACGGGACAGACCCAGTGGCGTCAGGTGTGAATGGCAGAATCACAGAGAGTGGTGCTACGCGAGGAAGGATGAAGACAGTGTCTGAGATGATGGGTGGGAGAGCCTCTCCAAGGAGAAGACGCTGAGATGAGACATGAAGAAGGAGCCAGCGGGCCGGGAGGGAGGTGGGGGGTGGGGGCGGAGGGGAGGACAACTGGTGCAAAGGCCCTGAGGCTGGAGGAAAGGGAGGTGAGACTGAGGTTGACAGGGCACGATCATCCTAACCCTTGGCTCTGGAGAGCTGTTCATTCCCTGCCGCCCAGGGTCAGTTTCATTTCATTATCTGTAGAGGTAAAGGAAGGGACAGGACTGGTAATAAAACTGCCTCAGCAAGGGTGTCACCACCCCACAGGGTACGAGTTTATACAGGACAGGCCTCTCACTTCTTGTTTACCCATCTCAGCCACCCTGGTGTGCTCCACTTCCCACCGAAAGGCCTTTAAATATCCCAGTGCCTCTGGGTGGGACACTGTTCCGCTGCCTGGGGTGTTGATTAGTCGCTCAGTTGTGTCCGACTCTTTGTGACCCTGTGGACTGTAGCCTGCCAGGCTCCTCCCCATGGGATTTTTCAAGCAAGAATACTGGAGTGGGTTTCCATTTCCTCCTCCAGGGGATCTTCCTGACCCAGGGATCAAACCCGAGTCTCCTGTGTCTCCTACACTGCAGGTGGATTCTTCACCTGCTGAGCCATCGGGGAAGCTCTGTTCCTCAGGGGTCCTACCCTACCTGCTTTACCACCGTGCTCCATACTCCCCAGCCCCTGACACTCTCATTTCTTGGTTTCCTTCCTAGGCCTTGGCTGCCTGGAGGGCCATACCCTGGACGAGAGCTGTCAGGAGCTGCGGGACAAGTTCTGGGAATTCTACAAGGTGGGCATGCCTGCCCAGGCCCCGCCTATCCCTTCGCCTCCACCCGCTTTCATCTTGCTTCCGACCCTCCTTTCAGGCCTCACCCAAGTCCCTCCTGGCTCCGCCCCTCACTACATTCCGCCCCTCACTACATTCCGCCCCTCCCCATAGGCTGACTGGTGCGTGTGGCCTGCTGCGCAGCTGGTGAATTTCCTCTTCGTGCCCCCCCAGTTCCGAGTCACCTACATCAACGGCCTGACGCTAGGGTGGGACACCTACCTCTCCTACCTGAAATACCGGGTGAGCGCAGTGGGCGGACCAAGCACCCAGAGGACTCCTGGGGGAGGGGGGCACATGTGTGAGCCCCAAATGGCAGTACAACTACCCTTCAGGATGAGGGCTGCCTCTGCCAGTGACAGCCTGCCTGCACCCCGTGGTGGGTGGGCAGGTTGCTGATCACCAACGAGGTGAGGACCAAGCCCGCATTTGTCCAGCGAGGCTGACCCCAGTGCCAAGGGGTTGGAAGAGGGTTCAGTGGGGTGCCTAGTGGGGTGAACAGTACATGTAACCAGATGCTCTTGTGCGGTCAGATCCCAGGCCCCCTGACACCCCCAGGCTGTGTGGCCCTGGGCACCATGCAGACTGAACCCCCAGATGCCAGACAGCAAGGCAAGACTGACTGAGCCGCCGTGACAGACCAGCCACCTGGGCAGGAAGGGGAACCGACTCCTAGGCCAAGTCCTAGCCACACCCTGACTCCTGGGCATCTGCTTGGGCTGCCCCTGCCAAGCCCACTGCCAGGCCTCAGTTTCTGCCTCTGGAACACAACCATGAAGATGGACAGTTGTACCTCAGCCTTCTGGGGCAGCTTCAAGTGACTCGTGATGGGCCATCCTCAGCTCTGGGGTCTCAGCCAGCCAGCTGGCACCAAGCCCTCAACACTACTGTAGGCTGGGCGCTGCAGGGCCAAGGAGGGGGATATCACCCATCCCCTTGGAGCCAGGCCCCAGAATTTGGAGCCTCCAGTCTCATCCTCTAGTCACGGACTGTGGAAGTACCATTAAATTCTCGTTGTAATTGAAAATCTTGTGGATGAATAGAGCCAGCATCATCAGGCCGGTGCTCATAGGGACATTGTATCATCCATTCACTTTATTGGGTGTGTGTAGTGTTGTCATGACGTCTCCTGGGGGGCTGGGGGGCATGTTTGACACTCACGACGTCAGAACAGGTCTGGTTGGGAGTGGTATCCCAGGGTGGTGCATATCTGCAGCAACCCCCCCACCCCGCTCCCAAAAAAACCTTGGGGGTGAAGAGCCAGGTGGGCCATTTCCTGGCTCTGACCCACCCAGTGGTCCACGTTGAGATGCCTGCAGCCACCTGGACCCACCATGCCAGAGCCAAGAGGCTGGCTACCTCCCATCACCCGACCAGCCTGCCTTGGGGTGTCATCTGGCCCCCTCTTCAAAACTGATAATTGTTGATGGGGGTGAATTTATAAAAAGGTGGGGTCTGGAGGGAAGAGTGAGCGGTGAGTTCACGGGGCCACGACACGCCACTGCAGAGCGAGAACAGGGCTGTATGTACAGGGTGGGGCGTGGAGGGGGGGGGTGCCCGAGCCCCCGGGGGACATCTCCAATAAATAAATAAATAGCTACGATAATAAATAGGGTGATGGGCTAAATCGGGGCAGGGGACTCACGCCCATGGCCAGTAGGGGCCCTGGTTCAGGCCCAGGGGGCGGGCAGGGGCGGGACCGGGATGGGGCAGGGCGGGGCAGGGCAGCTCTCAGCAGGCGCAGTCCTGATGCGGAGGCGCCTGCTGGTCCGTGAGCTGTGGGCCCTGCTTGGCGCCGGTGACTGCGGGATCGGCCGTGTCCAATGACTCAGACATCTTCTCGCAGATGACGTCCACAAGGCGCTCAAAGGTCTGCTTGACATTAATGTTGTCCTTGGCGCTTGCCTCAAAGAACTCGAACCCTGTGGTCGGGGAAGGGAGGGGTGAGGACGCTGGACCCCCCACGCCCAGACACACTTTGCTGAGGACAGGTAACACCTGGAGTTTCCCAGTGCCAGATGCATGTTAAAGGCACGGACAAGTCCCATGGCGAAGCAACAGTGGACTGAGTCAGCCTTTATTTCCTGGACTCCTTTCTTCACCCTAAAATTCTCCTCATTGTCCCCAGAGCCGCTGCATGGAACAAGGGAGTGCCCAAGCCCTTGGGGGACATCTCCAATAAATAAATAACTACGATAATAAATAGGGTGATGGGCTAATTCCCTGCTCCCACCATCCGGCCCAGCCCTGGTCCTGGCAGCATCTGACACAGATCCAGGCCTTTCCTGCTCACACAAACTCCATGGCTTCCTACTGCCCTCTGAAGAGTCTGACTCCCCAGCTGGTAGTTCAGGTCCTGCATGATCAACCATATTTCCTCCAAGTGATCCCCATGTTCCAGTCATGTAAAACTATTTGCCAAAAAGATCTTTCCCACGTCCAGTCACTTTCTTCTGTCTGAAAGATCACCGTTTTTCTTCAAATACCAGTTCCAATGCCCCACTTCCAGGAAGCCTTACCTATGCCAGGCAGAGCCTGGCTCCCTGCTGGTTCCGCCAGCCCAGATCCCTCCCTCTCACAAATCTGTAGGCCTCTTGGACCCAGCAACACCCGCACTAGTCTGGGCAGTGACAGTATCAGAATGAATCATTAACTTCTTGCAGAGTGAACTCCTAAACGTCCCTCAAGACCCACCTGAAATGGCCCCTGGATCAAAGGCCAGCTCACAGAGAGTATAAACTATCGGGATTCAAATCCAGGCCGCGTCTTGGCTTAGCTGTGAGATCTTGGGTGTGTGTCTTCTCCTTTCAGGGCCTCAGTGTCCCTTCCCTAGCCTGTGATGTCCAGCATCACTGGCTACTCACCCAGGTGGTCCGCCAGTTGTCGACCACGTTCCGATGACACCACCCGCTCGTCCTCCATGTCGCACTTGTTCCCTACCAGCAGCACCTGGGCATTGTCCCATGAATAGGTCTTGATCTGGGTTGACCTGGAGGAGGTGGTGACAGAGGAAGGTTAGGGCTTGGAGAATCTGAGCACCAACCCCCTCCCCCATCTCCTTGTCACTCATCCTATTCAAGCCCCCACCTCCCATTAAGTCTCTATTTTTAATATTTATTTATTTGGCTATGCCAGGTCTTAGGTGCAGCACACAGGATCTTTGATCTTCCTTGCGGGATGTGGGATCTAGTTCCCTGACCAGGGATGGATCCTGGGCCCCCTGCCCTGGGAGTGCAGTCTTAGCCACTGGAAAGTGAAACTGTTAGTTGCTTAGTCATGTCTGACTCAGTGACCCCATGGACTGCAGCCTACCAGGCTACTCTGTCCATGGAATTCTCCAGGCAAAAATACTGGAGTAGGTAGCCATTCCCTTCTCCAGGGGATCTTCCTGACCTGGGTCACCTGCGTTGCAGGTAGATTCTTTACCATCTGAGCCACCAGGGAAGCCCACTGAACCACCAGGGAAATCCTGTCCCATTAATTCTTGAGGAGGGCAAGGCTCAGTCTCTCCTCCTGCCTTTGTCCTGCCAGGAACACTCTTCTCTCTTCAGGGGCCTGCTCCCACAGTTCCTGAACTTGAGAGTCCCTCGTTCAAGAAGTCTTTCCCACCCTTCCCAGATCCCCCACCCCCAGAGAAGAATTCTCCCTCTTGAACAAATGCAAACATTTTCTCAAAATTTATCATTACTCTCAGCAGAAAATGTACATGTTTATACCTTCAGAACTTGCAAACGATCTTTATATTTTCTGTCCCTCCCAGACTTTTTTCCCCCTTACATGTTTATAGTTTCCTTTTCCTACCTAAAATCTTTCTTTCCCATTCTTTTGAGCTGATGCCACATTGTTTTAATGTTTATAGATTGATAGCATAGCTGGGACCCCGATATCGTTATTTACATTTCTGCCAAGGGGCTGGGACTCTCTGGTCTCGGCCTGAACCCCAGGCTTTACACGAAGCCTGGCTCAGAAGAGGGCAGGTGGGGGCTCACATACCAGTCCTGCACAGCGTTGAAGGACTCCTCGTTGGTGATGTCGTACATGAGGATGAAGCCCATGGCGCCCCGGTAGTAGGCTGTCGTGATGGTCCGGTACCGCTCTTGCCCCGCTGTGTCCTGGGAAGAAGAGGTGGGGTGTCAGAGAGGAGATACATGGAAGTTCCTCAGCATGGGAATGAACTCTGAGATGGTGGAGGCCAGCCCCCTTGAGGCTTAGAGGAGCAGGGGCTTGCCCAGAGGCACAGTGGGTCAGGAAGAGTGAGTCGGCTGCCTATCCCAGGGAATGTAGTACCAGTGATCCCAAGGTACCTACAGCATCATTCCTTCATTCATTTGACACACAGGGACCTGTGCCACACCCTGTGCTGAGCCCTGAGGACACAGTCATTAACAAAATGGGCCAAAATCACTGCCCTTTTGGAATTGACAGCTCTGTGCAGGAAACAGAGAATCAACCCATGACAAGAAAGAAAATGCATCCTCAGCTCACAGAAATGTATTGTCAGAAAGTAATGAGACAGGAGAAGAAAAAAAAACCAGGCAAGGATGGGCAGTGTGGGTTGGGGGACAATTTAAAAACTTGAAGGATGAGGGAGGGAGTCATACAGGGGTCGGGAGAAGGAAAGTCTAGGCAAATGCCCTAAAGTGGAACTGGGTCTGGTACATTTGAGGAACAATGAAGAGGCTGAGGAGATGGAGGGAGACAGATGAGATGAGGTATCAACAGGGGATGACCAGGCAGGGTCTCCTCAGCCAAGGGAAGGTTGCAGGTGTTACCAAGAGTGAGGTGGGGGCCATGGAAGGACTGAGAGCAGGGAACAACCAGCTCTGGCTTGGGATTTATCAGATCCCTTTAGGACCCAGAGGTGTTGAGGGAGGTGGCCTGAAGACCCTGGTGGAGGAGCCTGCTCTTGGCCCAGGGAATGAGGCTGGGGGGTCAGGATCCCTCTGAAACCTCATCCAGACACTCATGGAGGAACTTGAATATGGGGAAACTGAGGCACTCAGCAAGCGATGCATCTGATGATGTCAGGGGTAGGACAGGACCCAGCATTTACCCCTTCCCCACCCCTGGAGAGCACTGATGGGAGAAACCGGACACTCTCTTCTGTGCCTCTAGCCCCTGGTACACAGTAAGCACCTCATAAATGCCCAGTATGTAATGAGTGAATCTAGACAGGAAAGAAATAGGCAGAGCTGGGGCTGCTGTTCCTGGTGGGGGGAGAGTGATGGAGCCAGAAGGCCCCCCAGCTGGACCCACCCAGATCTGCAGCTTGATCCTCTTATCGTTTCGGTAGATGGTCTTGACCTTGAAGTCGATGCCTACAGTGCTGACAAAGGCAGGCGTGAAGGAGTCGTCTGCATAGCGGAAGAGGAAAGATGTCTTGCCCACGCTGCTGTTTCCGATGATGAGGATTTTGAACATGTAGTCGAAGTTCTGGTCCGAAGATTCCTTCTGCCCATAGCGAGCGTCTGTGGCGGATGCCATCTGCAGGTGTGGGGCGTAGGCGAAGGTGAGGGATCCCCTCCGTCCCCAAACGCCCAGGCTCAGGCTAGAGAGCTCCCAGCGAGAGACAGAGATTACTCTTATCCCATCAGGAGCCCCAGTGCTAACGGCGCGCCCCACCGCAGAGGGCGGGCCGTGACCTTGAAAGGCCTGAGGTTCCAGGGGAGGACCTCAGAGCGAAGGGGATGGAGACACCTTGCAGCCCCCTCCAGCAGGCCTGCACCCCGGACCTGGTTGTAACCTAAGCCCTACAGCTGCGCCAGAAGAGGTGACCAACTGCGGCCGGCCCCGCCCCCCATCAATCATTCATGTTCCTCAGAACTGAGCCTCGCGGGCGCACGTGCACACGCGTGTACGGTACCGCGGGGACGCGTGTCTGCCGTCCTTCTCCCAGACTCCCAGGCTGGGAGAGCTCGAGCTGTGACAGCTATATCACGTGACAGGCACGCGGCGTGCACACGCTCACGTGCACACAGCAGGGCACATACTGGGACAAGCTCGATGCACGAGAAAGAGCCAGACACCTGTCTGCACGCCAACATGTATATACAAATGTGAAAACCCACCGTGCGCAATGCGTCCTCCACCCATGCAGCCCAGTACACGTCACCTACACGGGCACACATCTCTGTGCACATAGGCACACTTGTGCGCGCACACGAGCAGTCCACGCGTCTGCCTCCACATGCCTGTAACACTCACAGTCTTGGGTCGGGATCCCCAAGGTATGCAGGAGCATACCCTGATAAACAAGCAAGGGTACACACAGACCCTCTTGCACAGGCGGGCGCGCACACGAGTGTGCACTCCACGCGCACGCGCACGCAGAGCCTCCCGCGCGCACAGCTTCCCGCAAGGCACTCGCCTCATCTCCCCTCCCCCTCCACCGCAGAGCCGGGGATGGAGGGATGGGGGTGGGGGTGAGGACAGGGCAGGTAGAGGGAGCCGAGGCCCTCCCCCTCCCCAGACTCGCGACCGCAGCATCCTTCTGCCTCATTTAAGGCTGGCCAACTTCGTCCCCTATCCCAAGCAGACCACCAGTCAAATCAAGGTTATATAGGTGCTCGGCGCGGAAGCGCACCTGGAGGCCTGGGAGCTCACCTTGTTCTGCACTGATGCTGTGGCGACCCTAGCGGCGGCGACTTTTTTGGCAGTGGCGGTGACGGGGCCCCCGGTGTGCTGATGTGGGGCTGCGCTGCAGCGGAGGCGGCGGCAGCGGCTGAGGCCCCTGCAGTCCTCGGTGACGTCCTGCAAAGGGCGGGGCGGGGCCTCACATGCAGATACGGCCGTGATGCCATTCTAGGGCGGAGCCACTGATGGAGATACGGTCTACTGTCGCAGGCAGAGCCGGGAGGGGCGGGGCTCTTGCACAGATTGAGGCGAGAACGGGGCGGGGCCCAGAGAGCGCATCCAGTAGCTAGCAGAAGCGGTGCAGGAGGGGAGGAATCGCTTGCTGGCTCCGCCTCTCTACAGTATAAGGGAAGCGGGGCTTCGCAGCGCCTTCTCACTGGCTTAAGTGCTCGAGCGACAGGGTAAGTAACCAGTCAAAGATTGCCAACCCCTCCTCCTGTCCAATGGTGGTTTCCGGGCGATTGAAGGGCCCAGAGGTTGAGGCCTCAACTGAGCCTGAGTCTTCTGGGGGCGTTCCCCTTCCCCGCCCCCACGCACCCCAGGTCTTAGACTCGGGAGGTAGCCGTTCAGTCCAAGGTGCTGTGACCGCTCATTAAACTCCCCCTATTCCCAATTTCAGAAAAGAGGAAGCGAGGTTCGAGAAAGTGCTCTATATCTCTTATTTACAGGGTTCAAAGTAAGTATAAAAGAAGAAATAGCTGAAATAGGGATCAAGATAGACCCTGTCTCATTGCTGATATGTACCCTGGTGGCTCAGACGGTAAAGAATCTGACTGCAATGCGGAAGTCCTGGGTTCGATCCCTGGGTTGGGAAGATCCTCTGGCGAAGAGAATGGCTACCCATTCCATATTCTTGCCTGGATAATTCCATGGACAGAGGAGCCTGGTGGGCTGTATAACAGTTCATGGGGTCGCAAAGAACTGGACACCATTGAGCGACTAACACACTCAAGACCCCTGAAGGGGGTGGGGCTAGTAGATGCTCCACCCTGTTTCTGAGATGAAGAAAGGAGAAATCGGGATCAAGAGAGCCACCCTCCGCCACCAATTGCCGGAAAAGAAGGGGCTGACGGACGCTCCGGGAACCCCTCTCCTTCCTGCGCCCCATTTCCAGAGAAAAATTCAAATGGCGGAAGTAGGGCAGGAAAACAGCCTGTCCCCTAATCTCGCAAAGTCTGCGGTTAAAACAAACAACAACAAAAAACAAACAACAACAACAACCCCCCAAAAGTAGGAAACAGTGAGGTTTAAAGACCCTGCAATAAAGGAGTGGGGTGGGGAAGGAGATGCTGTGCTCCTGCTGGACTCCTGAGCTAAAAGACAGGGATGGAGAGTCCTCCCTCCACCATCCTGGCAAAACTAGACTCAGAGATGGAGGCTCTGGGGTCCAAGATGACCCGTCATCCCCCAACGATCTTGATGTGAAAAAGTCAGAATGGGGGCTGGCGCGGAAGAACGAGACCTCGGCCTCCATTCCAGGGCGCTACCGTCCGCCCAGCTCCGGTCTCCACACCCGGCAGGGGGCGTGTGGCCCCAGGCAAATTCTGATCTCCCTGATTCCTCCTCTGGAGACGAGGGGCGGAGCTGGTCCTGTTTATAAAAAGCTCACCAGCTGCAGAGGCGCCTAGAGACCAGAATAACTTAGCGCCTGGAGGCCGCCCCCCACCCCCAGCGCCCCGGAAGTGCGGAGAAGTTCCGCACCCCCTGCTCTCCCTGCAGTTGGGAAATCTATTTTTTCCAAAGGATAACATCTTTGTCCCTCCTCCTCACTCGGACTATAAAAGTATCACAAACCCACTGCGGCGAATTGGGAAATTTTTTAAAATATAAATATAAATCCACCTCCAATTCCCCACTGGAAGACCAGCAGTCGAGTTTCCGCTTTGGCGTGGGGAGTGGGGGGCTCCAGGCATTGCCCTGCTGGAGGTGAAGGCATGCGACTTTGCTAGGCTCCCTGATCTCCCAGGCGATACCCACTTATTTTTTCCCTAAAGCGTAAAAAGCTCATAACAATGTGTACCAGCTTCTGCCCAAAAGGTATTTGGTATTTTAAACTAAAAATAATGGAAGGACTTTATTGCTAAGAGTCAGCAAAAGCATCTGGAGTTAGGGATGGTAGAATTGGAGGTGTGAGCTACAGACTTCAGGGGAGGTGTCCTATGTGGCCAGGGAGACATAGCCGGGGTGGGAGGGGTGGGGGGGAGAAGGGCTCCAAACCCTCTCAGATCCCACCCCACTACCTCCCCACTAGCTCCATATTTTAGCTTCCAGATACAGTCTTGCCTCAGGGCCTTTGCACCCGCTGTTTCCTCTGCCTGAGCTGTTTGCCTAGCTCTCCCTGCGCCGGGCTTTCTCATCACCTTCAGGTCTCCAATCAACACCCACCTCCCTCTGGAAGCTCTGCTTTCACGCTGTCACTTCCTATCATGTCACATCTTTCTCCTTCCTGACACATCCCCATCAGAAATGTCACGCTAACTCATTTATTCAATAGCCAGCTGTGAGCTCTGAGAGCCAGGGGTTGGTGTCCTGAGCACCCGCACCTGTAGACACAGTAGGCACTCTGTGATGGTAAGATATGAGTGGATCTATGAATCGGTGAAGGGTTGAAGGGAGGATGACTTTGGCCACTGAGGTTAGGGAAGGCCTCTCCGAGGAAGTGACATTTGAGCAGGAATCTGAAGGAGGAAAAGGAGCTGGCCACGGGGAGAAGTGGGGGGACAGTGCTCTGCCAGAGGGAACAGCAAGTGCAAAGGCCTTCAGGCTGGAACTCACTAAATAAGCTCAAAGGACAGCCCCTCTTCAGAAGGGGGGTTGCAGGCAATATTTTCTCCCTAAACAGAGGGCAAACGGGTCCTAGAGTCAAGGCCTGAAAGTCCCCAGGGGCCCTAAAGAACTTCTCTTTCCCTTTGGATCTAGGATGGGCCATAAAGGCAAAGAGTATGTCCCTCAGGAAAGACCCTAAACAGAGAAAATGGGAGACCTGGAGCATGCGAATGACTTCTTCCTCTCTCTCTCTGCGAGCTTCAGGTCCTACTTCTGTGAAACGGAAAGAAGAGGGCACTAGTGGTAAAGAGCCCGCCCGCCAGTGCAGGAGACATAGCAGACGCGGTTCCATCCCTGGGTCGAGAAGACCCCCTGGAGGAAGGCAGGGCAACCCTCTCCCGTTTTCTTGCCTGGAGAATCCCATGGACAGAGGAGTCTGGCAGGCTACAGTCCACAGAGTCACAAAGAGTCGGATATGACTGAAGCAACTCAGCACACACACGTGCACAAAGCAAGCCTATTCTACCTGTGAAATGACACAGGCTCAGGAAGGTTAAGAGATTTGTTGAAGTTGTCAAAGTCAGTCTCTGGGGGAGAGGGTGGTAGAAACAAAGCAAAGAATCCCAGAGAGCTTCTACTATTGCCAGCCTGGAGTGGGAGTGGGAGAGTCAGGAAGGACTTCCTGGAGGAGGGGATGCTGAACTGAGACCCAAAGGGTGAGGATGAGGCACAGAAGTATTCCAGGTGGCAGGCACAGCATGTGCAAAGGGCCTGAGGTGGCACTGTGCTTGGGGTATGAAAAGCCAGCATGCAGAGTTCACAGTAAGGAGGAGAGGGAGGAATAGCTGTGGCCCAAATCGAAGGAGAACATATGACTGTTCTTATGAATGAGGGGGAGAAAAAAACAGAAATAAGGTGAAATGCTGAAGGCAGATGATCTAGGGGTGAGATTATAGCAGAATTTTATTTTCATCCTTACATGTTTCCATTATTTGCAAATTCTCTGCAGTGACCATGTATTACTTGCAAGTAAAGGGGAAGGGATAAAAAAATTATAAATAAAAATCCCATAAATCTCTGCCTTTTAAAAGCCTGGAAGGAAATGTACCAAGTTCATGATCCAGATGCCCTTTCATTCTCTTTTGGTGAAGTTAGATGATTAATTGTGATGACGATGAATTATCAGTGGAATGGAATTATTAATGAAATTATTTAGGAATGAAACCAGCCGTTCTTGAAGCCAGACGCTGCCCTGTAATGATTTCTGTCATGTATAAATCTTCAGACACGCAGGGAGGGAGGGTAGCGAGGTGGGGGGACGGGGGATGGGGGATACTGAGGACTCCGGAAGTGAACAGTGAATCTGAGACTTGAGCACAGAGCCATCTCACCTGCTCGGCGCCCCGCCCGCCCGCAACCCTCAGGATGAACTCCACTTAGCCGGGCCCGGAGAGACTTCCTGCAAGGCTAGGACCCCGAATTCTCCCCCGCCTCCCCTCTGCGCCTCCTGCCACCAGGGGGCGCCGCTGGCTAACGTCTGGAGTCCAGCAGCATGGCCTTGAGCCCTGAGACCACAGGACAGACTCTCGGCTCCTGTTTCCCCATTCGTGAAACGGGCACGGTACTAATTCTGTGTGATAAAGTTTATTTTAATCCAAGCAAATGCCCCATATTTCTAAGAGATTTCAGGGAGGTCACACACATCACCCTCCAACCAAAATTTACCCATGTACCAGGATCAGGCCACAGAGGGGAAACTGAGGCCCAGAAGGGGTGATGACTCATAAGAAAGCGTCAGAAGCCTCCTTTTCCCTATGGGGAGTCTAGACAGCCTCAAAATCAGAAGATGGAGAGAACCTTCCTTGAAGGAGAATTCTGTGCTTTTGTTACTGTTCTCGAAAAGGGAGAGAATATGAGGGAGCCAGCAGGAGGCCCTAGGGCCAGGGAGAACCAGGATCCTTAGACCTGAAGACAGAAACCACAGCAACTTAAAGCAACATCCAGGGCACAAGCAGTAAAGGCTAAATCAACGTTCAGAGACAGTTCCTGACACAGAGCCCTCTCTTCCTTGGCGCCTACCATCACCCCCCTATCACCACCAGAACTCCAGAGCCAGAATTGGGTCCAGATGCAGTTTGGTGCTGAGAACTCCCCCGTTCAAATTCTTGTTCTCTTTCAGCGAGCTGCCTGGTAGACTTAGGGGAGGTGTCTAAGGGAGGGGTCATCTCCTCGAGACTGATTCCCCATCTCCTTGTGCAGAGGTACCCCAGAGGCACATAACAGGCACAGGCCAGGCACACAGTACGTGCCCAGTAAATATCTGATAAAGCATGAAAGAATAAAGTGACGGAGTGGCTCAAGAGTGACCACTGGACAAGATGGACAAAGGTGCCTGGCAGACACTCCCTTTCTACACCAGGGGTGGAAGTCCAGGAGGGAGAACTCAAGGGCCCTGGAAAAGGCTGCCCCCTGCCCCCACCAGCCTAGCTCCTTGGAGAGCTCTCTCAGCCGATCCCAGGGTCAGTGGACCCCACCCAGGTGCCTCCGATTCAGCCCTGAGACCTGCCTGTAGCAAAAAACCCCGTTGTCTCCCTGGGGAGGCAAAGCAGGGCCCACCTGGGATCTCTTCCTAGAAAGTCCACCCACCCATCCGGGGCCATTAGGTGCCCAAAGGCTCCGCCATTGCATTGCCCTCATGGTCCCTGCAGGGCTTGCCCACAGTCCTCTGGTAATCCAGGTGTGGGGCCCCAGGGTCTGGGCTGGCCCCAGGATCTGGGCTGGCCTCAGAGGATCGGAGCTCAGTGTCAGGTGACTTTGAGGCCTCTCCATCCAATGCTTCCTCCTCTTCTTCCTCCTCTTCCTCTGCCTCCTCCAGAGTAAGCTGAAACTGAAATCTGTCAGGGCTACCCTGCTTGGGGCTGGTGGGGTCCTCAGGGCTGCGTGGGATCTTGCTCTGGTACCACTCGCGGTTGTCCTCCAGAGTGTCCAGCAGGTCCTGTGCATCTGGGTGTACCAGGTCAGCCCACGTCTCCCACAGTGGATGGGCAATATAGTCAATGAAACCCACCTGTGGGTAATACAAAGTTGAGGGGATAGAGGTTGCTGAATGGTGAGTCGCTGTGGAACTTAAGCCCAGTCCAGGCAGGCCTTTGCCCAGGTTGTTCCCCTCTGCCTGGAATGCCATTTCCCAACTCCTAGTCATCCTTCAAAACCCTCTTCAAAAAACCTCTCCTCTAGGACGTCTCTCCTTCCCCTTTTAGGCTTCTCCAACACCTAAGTCTTTCCATCCACCTTAGCCCTGACTCCTGACTCCTCAGGGCTGATGAATGTGCCCCCAGCCTGGAACCCCTTCTAAAATACTCCATGTCACCCAGAACAAGCATTTCCAAACTCCACGAGTAAGTGCAGATCTCTCTTAAAGCATCCCAGAGGGAATATATCCCAGGACACATCAGACCCAGCCCAGTGCAGACCCTTAGGCCACACTGCCTCATTTGCCAGCCTGGGGTCAAGCCAGGAATCATAGGGTCAGCTCAGCCACTCCTTTCTTTCCCCTCTCCCCAGTGCCCAGCAGCTCAAATCAGTCACTCTCAGACCTGGGACTTCTCCACTGAAGCTGTGTGCTTATCACACATGGGGCTGATGTCCAGGCCTGATTCCCGTTCAGAGTCGCCCTGCTGGAAGAACTCGGCCATGATACGGTCTGTCCACTGGCGGTAGAGTGGTAGCGGCTTGGTGGGGTTGCTGAGGTCAGCACAGTGCACCAGGCTTTGCAAGACCTAGCAAGATCGAGGGTTGGGAGGGCTCAGGCCAGGCCACCCCCAGGCTGGTATCGGCCCTAAAGAGGCTGGTGCCATGGACACATCCATCTTACAGGTGGGGAAACTGAGGCCAGGGAGGGGAAGAGGTGGCTAAGACGAAGGCACATGACCACAGGTGCCTCTGTTTCTTCAAGTTGGGCATTCAGTTGGCACTTTATCCATGGAGCTAAAGGAGAGCTGTGGAAATCAGCCCAGGGCTGCCCAGCCACACACCTGGATGCGGTCAGAGTAGTTGTCTAGCAGCAAGACCCCAAGACTTGTCACCTTCTTGGTCTCCACCATGGTCTTGAGGTCAGCCAGGAGGTTCATGTGTTTGGACATGTCCGTGGCCAGCACCTGGAGGCAGGCGAGGGAAGATGACAGGTAGGAAGATAATGCTTGCCCCATCCCCATTCCCCACCTTGCAGATGTTGGACCCACTTGGTTCTTCAACCCTCTGAGCCTCAGTGTCCTCACCTGAGAAATGGGCGCATGTAATGAGATTCATTGCAAAACCAGCTCACAAAGAGGCTGAGTCAATAGTCCCTTCTCCAAGGTTGCTGGACTTGTGGGGTGCATCCCACACGTGGGACAGGGCATGGAGGAGGGAGATTAAGCCTGGGGGCTGAGATGAGTGTGCCGGAGGGCAGTAGAGAGACCCCGCTGATAACATGGCCAGTGCAAAGGCCCTAAGGCTACACAGAGGAGACAGTTGTGCCTGGACAAATGAGTGCAGGAGCAACGTAGGAGCAAGTGAGGGTGATAAGAGTGGGGAGGGCCTCAGCGGGGAGTGGGGGATTTATCCAGAGGGCTATGGGAGTCACAAGTGTACTTCGTGCTCCCCAAACTTCTCTGTGGCTGCTGCGTGGCTGGGAGGGCGGTTTTCAGCCATTAGAAAGGAAGTTCAGCCTTGAACACAACTGTTTAAAAATTACTTAGCTGTACCCCTCCAGGCCCAGCCCAGGGATGATCCACGGGTTTCTCTGAGAATCAGACAGAAGTCTCAAATCTTCTCCCCAAACCTCCCATCTGGCCCAAATGATGCTTCTGCTGGGGGTGCCTACTGCCCAAAGCTCCCACTCTCCCTTACCAAGCTTTCAGTTCTTCTTCACTTGGAGCCTTGGTTTCCTCTGAGCCCTCCTCACATGCTATTCCCTCTGCTGGAAACACTCCTCCCCATCCCATGATCTTTCGCACCCTGCAGGCCCTGGCTTCAGCATTCCCTCCTGGGGAAGTCCTCCCACCCTGAGCACCTCTCTACCACAGGGTCTGTCTACAGGTCCCCCATCATGGCTCTGCCTATGTGTCCATCTCCCCCACAGAGTGTAAGTCTCATGAAGCTACAAATTCTAATGGTCACCGGCAAAGGGCAAGCACACAGTAGATGCTCAATAAATGCTAGTTAAATAAATGACTTGAGACATAAGATCACAAAACCTACTGGTGTCTCCCAACTCGAAAAATATCAAATGCAGACAAAGTTGCACCTGACATCCCAGAAAGAAAATTTCTGGGAAAGAAAGAGTTTCCCAGAAAGAAAGAGTTTCCACATAGGTTGCACATGAATTGGATCGAAGACTTGAGTAGCCCAACCAAGGGCCAGTCAGTCCCACCTAAGGCTTGGACAGTCATTGTCTCATCTTACAAAACCAGGAAGCTCAGGCTCAGAATGGGGAGATGCTCTCATCCTACTGGACCCCCAGCCATGCCAAAATCACCCTCCCATCCATCACTGTGATCTCACTATGTCAATGACCATCCTGCGCAGACTCAGCCGCTGCTTGGTGCTGAGGTTCTGAAAGATGTCACAGTTCTCTGCTTGCAGCAGCTTGAAGCCCACAGCTAGGTGGTGGTTCTCCAGCACGGAGGCATCATTGTACATAAGTGCAAGCTCTGAGTCTGTGGGGGAAGTGGAGAGTCTCAAGACCCGCACACCCAACCCACTCCACCCAAAGGCTGGTTCTGTAAAGTCTTGGCAAACTCCTACTCATGCATTGCAGCCCCAACTTTAATGCCCCCTTCCTCTAGGAAGGCTTCTAGGACCCTGTCTCTCCCCATGGCCCTGACCTGGTTCTTCAGGGCCGGGGGCATCTGTGTTCAGCTCTGCCCCCTTGAGACTGGTGACTCCTTGGAGACTCGGCATGGCAGGAGAGAGTGCTAAGTGCTGCTTGAATGAACTACTGAGTCAGGGCTCCACTCTTTATTTCCACCTCTCCAGGGATGTATCAATATATAAGAGGTACCTAACCATTGCGTACAGCTCCTAAAGGATCCTGAACTTTAGAATCTCAGTGGGCTCACATCAGCTCTGCCACGTTTATTATTCTCTCATTTATTGGGTATCTGCTGTTTATCTAGGCCTGCTCTGAGCACCTAAGGGAGAGAAGATTGTGGCAGCTGTTTCAGAGCAGGGATGGGACCACCTAACATCACTTGATTGACAGGCGGTGGCAGGGCCCAGCTCCCTAACTCACTGGTGTTAATCAGAAACTGATTGGAGACCCCCGGATGGTCCACGTCATGGATGGCACTTGCAAAGATGGCAGCCAGGACTTCCAGGTCTGTGAACACGGCCTGAGTGGGCATGGAGCATAAGAGGTGAGGGACAGGGCCTCTGTGCCTGGCACCCACAGAGCCGCCCGCAGCCCCTGGGCCCTACCTCGAGCGCAGGTGTGGCGAGCAGCACGTGCGTGGACTGGGCCACGTCAGCAGCGTGTAGGCTGTTGTGGTAGGCCACATCATTGTGGTAGTGGCTCTCCAGCATCAGTAGGTAGGTGGCAAGCGTGTCTGCTGGGATCTGAAATGTCTTGAGCAGGTCCCGTTCCTGGTCCATCACAGGCCCCTAGTCAGGGCCTCAGCCTCTGGGTGGCAGTGCGCACTATTCCTGTGCCGTCTCTCCTGAATCCCTAGCCGTCTCTCAAGCGCCCTCTCTTCCAGGATGCTTCCCCTGCTTTCCCTCTGAATTCCCTTAGTCTCTGTTCTTCCCCTCTTTCTCATCTCTGATCACACAGTTGTTCCCTCCAGACTGGGTCTCTTCAGGCCTGCCCCAAGGCTGTTTTGTTGATAGTCAGCAATGAACTGTTAAACCTAATGAACTCCTATCCACCCTTCAATGCCCCTACTCAAATGACCCTATTCAGACATGTTAGGGAGGATTTGAGGATTATGCGTCCCCTGAGGTCCTGAGGTAGGAAGAAGTGAAGGAGACACGGGGTATCAGAAGCCACAGGCAGGGGAGGTACCTGAAAGATGCTGAACATGATAGCTGTGAGAGGCCGGTTCCCACTTAGCTCTGCCACCTTGAACACATCAAGCCCCCACTTGCTGGTGTCTTCCAGTTCCTAAAATGCGAAGGACTGGAGCTTAACTCAGCCCAACTTCCATAGACTCTGGAGCCTCGACCCCCATCCCCGGCCTCAGGTCCTACCATGAGCCTCACCTGGTCAGTATACAGGTGGGCAAACTGAGGGCCAGAACAGGGTATCCACACAGAGCATGCATCCAAACCTGGGTTTCAGCATTCCCGCTGGAAACCCACCTTGGCCAGCTGCCCCTCCTGATCCGTCTGGACGCCAAAGCGTGGGACGGTGGCTGTGGAAAGACTGGAACTGTGGGGAAGTGCACGCAGGCTGCTGATCTGGGACACGGGCCTTGGGGGCTCCGCGGGGGTCGCCCTGGGTAACTCCACTTCAGTCTGCTGCTCTGCAGGTGGGGCAGGGTAGGACTCAGAGAAGTCAGTTTGCCTGCTAGCGTTGGTCTGCTTGGCCTCAGGTACTGGACCTTGCCAAGCCTTGAGATCAGCTTAATGCCTTTTTACCTGAATCTAAGTAATCTCAGAGTAAAGTCCTGTCTGGCCTGTAGCTACCCTTCCCCTCTGTTCAAGGTTGATCTCAGTAACCCCTTCTGCTGGACATGGCCTCTGGGCATCTGGAGCTTAGTATTTTTTCTGGAAAGCCAAATGTCCTTTCCATCTCCCAAACTGGAGACCCGGCTGTGTGGTTCCTGCTAGCTCCTCCTTGGCAAACTTCTACTCATGCTTCAAAACCCTAACTTTAATGTCCCCCTCCTCCTGGAAGATCCTCCTGTTCCTCCCTCTGGTCCAGCCTTACCACACACGGCTGGAGGTGTCTGTGTCTGGTTCTATCTTCCTCAGTTGAACTCTGCAGTAGAAGGCTTTCTTTCTCTTCCCTCTTCCTATCTCTGCAATCTGGCCTAGGCAGTGACCCACCATAGCTCACCCAGGAAGGTTTGGGATATGTACTCGGACACTTGGTTCCCTGAGCGGCTGGTTTCAGACAGGTGAGTCAGCTCCCGGTTCAGCATCCGCTTGAACTGCAGAGGAAGATGAGGACAGTGAGGATGGGGCCCTGTGGACAAGGCAAGGGGTCGCAGTTATCCAGCCTCCTCACCTTGTTGGAGGCCATCTCCCCCACTGAGTGCTGCGTCTGTAATGTCTCCAGCTGATCCAGACACCAGTCCAGCTCGTCCAGTGTCTCCAAAGCCAGCTTCTGCCCAGTGTCTTCTGGGGGCCAAGTTGATCAGGGGTCTGCCCCACCCCCCACTCAGGAACCCCGCACCCCTCCTGCCCCCTTCTCTGCATCTGGACCCTGCAGCTCTTCCCAATGAGGCCACTCAGGACCCCCAGCTCTCTCCATCCCCAAAGGTGTTTGGGGTAAGAGGGCTTAGAATTAGCACAGCTTAAAGATTCATGGACTGGAGAGGTCACCACAGAGAGGGAGTTCACAGCTGTCCCACAGAGGATGGAGGGGATAGGAGTAGGCACATTACCTGTTGGTGGAGGGGGCTGGCTGCCAGATGGGGTGTTACAGACGCACGCCTGCCTGCAGTATAGTAGGCTCAGGAGTGGCCTGCCCCACCCTTGGGGCCTGCCCCCAAGGCCTCTAGGCCCCGCCCCCTCCTAGCTACTCCCCCTGCCCGCCCCGGCGAGTTGCCATCTCCAGCCCTTCCGCCCACGCCCAACTCTCCTTGGCCCACCTCATCTTTTGAACCCGCCCCTCTTTGCCAGGCCTCGCCCCGCCCCCTGCGTACTTGGCTGCCCCGCGATCTTGCAAGTGGGCAAGGGCCGCAACGTTGCTTCGAACTGTCCGCAGACTGGCCAGGACCTGCCGGGAGAGGGGTGGTGAGCATTGGAAAGGAGAGGTCGGCTCTGCCTGCTTGGCACACGACGGAAGGAAGAGGTGGGCACTCACCTGGGCAAAGGGCGTCACAATCAGGTCTTCTCCGTGTCTGCGGGGAGATGGGACATGGAAGGGCGGTCAGGAGGAGCCTTCCCAAAGCTCCCCATCTTCCAGTTTTTACCCACACTGTGCCCTCAGCTGAGTGCGTCCTTGGAGTGTCTTCCTGGAAGTCCCTGGTCTCCCCTCACCCGACGCTTCTCTGAAGGCCACCATAGCCCTTCTGACCACTCACTCACTTTATCCCCATCTCACAAATGGAGAATCTGAGTACCAGGGACAACAGGGGTCTTAGTAGAGGCAGGAAATGATGGCTACTAGGAAGCTCAAATCAAGGACTTTGTTGGGTTGCTGTTAACTGACTTCAATGTTTCTGGATTACCACCCAACCCCAACCTGGAGTCAGGCACAAAGGATCACGGGATAGCATTGTCATCCTGCTCAACTGAGTAAGTGAGTTGTCTGGCAAACTGCTATCTATACTTCAAAGCCCAGCTCAAATGGTCACCTGAAGGAGGTGTGTGAAACGGAGGAATAACAGAAAGAAGAAAGTACGAGGAGGTGTTATCCCACCAGCCTCAAACTCACAGGTCGCTGGCCATGGAGGAGTTCCGAGACATGGTTTTGGATGAGAGTTCATAGTCACTGTCTGAGCGGTACAGGAAGGACTCCCGCCTCTGACTGTGCTGGGCAGGCGCTTGGACGATCCGGCCAAAGCCAGATCCGGCCTGAGGGTCCAAGATGCTTCTCCCACACGAAAGCCCATTTTCCAGGTCCAAGCTGAAGGCAAAGGAGACATAGTCAGAGCTGAGGGTCCTGGCGTACGGATGCCACATCATAGTCTAAATCCATTTTCTCATGTCCTCCCCAGGGCAGGGTAGGAGTAGCCTGCAGCTTGTCCATCTGTTACAGTCACACCCACCCTAAGGGACACAGTGCCCCTCACGCCTCCATCTCTGCCTCTGAACCCGAGTCTTTTCCACTGGCCCTAATCTGGACTCCAGCACGTGAGTTGTGGATTTGTCTCTAAGTGGCTGTGTGACCATGGGTCACAGCTTTTCTGTGGACATCAACCACTGTTTCTAGTATGGGTATCGTAGACCACATCCAGGCTTCCCAAGTGGCGCTAGTGGTAAAGAACCCACCTGCCAATGCAGGAGACTTAATAGACATGGGTTTGGTCCCTGCGTTGGGAAGATCCCTTTGGGTAGGACACGGCAACCCACTCCAGTATGGAGAATTCCCATGGACAGAAGAGCCTGGCACGCTACAGTCCATAGGGTCGCAAAGAGTAGAACACAACTCAAGCAACTTAGCACGCATGCAGGCTTCATCCCCAGCACACTTCTAAGGGGGTTACAACCCAGCGCCTCAGGGCGCCTGTAACTTACCCAGATTACTAAGGGTAAGTGCATGGGGACTGGAAATGACTTCCTGGGCTTTCCTCTCAGGAGGGCACCTGGGTTTTGCCTAGATGGGGCACACTGGAAGGTCCCCCACAGCCAGGAGAGGCCCCACCCTCAGCTGTCCTTGGCTATGCCCTGGACCACCTGTCCCTTACCCCCAGCTCCAGGCCTCACCCTAAACCATAATATAGCCCTGCCCCCACCTCATCAACCTCGCCTTCAGCTCACTCAGCCCCATCCTCAGCTCCCCAGTTCCTCAGCTTTATTTTTGGCCTGAATTGCTTTGTCCTCCTCTTCCTTCAGGCCTTTGCACAGGCTGTGCCCTTTACCCAGGGCACGGTCCTCCCCTGTTCAAGGCAATCCCCACCCCCACCCCCCTATCTCTCAGCCCCATCTCTCCCTCCAGCCACGCTCTGACAAAGTAAGGGGGATCTAGGCCTCTCCCACTTGGAGTCAGAGGTCAGAGAAAGAATGGCAGGGGGCGTGGGGCTAGAACAGAAGTGTGAGACCAGGAGTTTGCAACCAGGGAGAGGGGCTGCAAGTGGGTCACAGAGAAGAGAGTAGGCAGGAAAAGTGGAGACAGGAAGACCCTGGGCGACGCCCCTAGGCAAAGGACTTCTAGCCAAGGTCCAGTGTCCACCTGGTCCCCTGCCAGGTCATCCCATCCAAGTCTGCAGGCTGGGATCAGCACCTGCCAGAAGGAAGACTCTGAGCAGGGAATTCGGTTCAGACCGAGTTGGGGGTCGGGAATTCCGCAGGACTCAGTCATGAACAGCCGAGTTTGACTAAGTTGGGTCTAGTCATACAGAATTGGGCCTCTTCGCTCTGAGTTCGGTCAGGGTGCTCTGTTTAGTCGCTCAGTCATGTCCGACTCTTTGTGACCCCCTGGACTGGGGCCTGCCAGCCTCCTCTGCCCATGGGATTCTCCAGGCAAGAATACTGGAATGGGTTGCCATGCCCTCTAGCGGGTCTTTCCAACCTTGGCCAACCCAGGGATCGAACCCAGGTCTCCCGTATTGCGGGCGGGTTCTTTACCGTCTGAGCCACCCGGGAAGCCCAAGGATCTGGGCTCTCTGAGGGTCTGGTCTTACAGGATTGGGCCTCTTCCCGCGGAGTTTGGTCGGGTGAGTTCGGCCGAATTTGGCTACCTCCGACTGCACTCGGGTATGTTCGGAAGCTTTCGGGCATGTTCGGCTGTGTCCGGCCGCACGAGGTTTTCGAGCAAGTCGAGGGGGCGCTCAAGCCACGTCAGGCACATTCGGTTTAGTCCGGCCCCATTCGGGTGTTCGGCTGTGTCCGATCGCTCTCGGTCCGTTCGGGTTGGGCTCTCGCAGAAGTCCCTACTTCAGAGCTTCTGAATTCCCGCCTCGTGACGTCACCCGGAGGGGCGGGGCTTCCTTGCGCTTTCCGGGCCTTGGAGCTGGCGGAGTGACTGGCGGAGACTCTTGGGGGCGGGGTACTTTCGGTGGATACCCTAAACCTGCGATCCGAGGGGGAGGCCCGGGAATGGCTACCACCTACCCCTCCCTCCCCTCTCCCCAAAGGTTCTGGAAAAGGCGCAACTGTGGATAAGTAGGGAAACTGAGGCCAGGAGAGGTCACAGGGTGCTGGGTTCAAATCCAAAAGCGAGTGCGGAGAGTTAGGGCTGAGCCGGGGTTTTCTCGCTGCGGACGACGCTGTTTTTCTTTCTGCTCTAAACTTAGCCGAGAGCGGCGGGGTCAAGCCGCGGTTCCATGACGCGGGCGGCGGGGAGAAAGTCGCACGGACTGTGGGAACGGCGCCTCCGTCCATCGGTTAAACAGGTAAACTGAGGCACAGGGGCTTCAGAAAGATCCGCCCTCTTCCAGCCTCACACCCTTGACGTCCTCGACGCCTTTGTGCTCACTCCCAAGCCCTCGGCTGGGACCCCTCTTCTTAGGCGGCTGGTGCACCGGGATGGGGGTGGGAGGTTCTCCCGAACCCGGAACCCCCTTCTGGCCTGAAATGGTGCCATCAGGGACCACCGTCACGACTGCCTCCCCACACACACCAGCTGTCGCTGGCCGTGTGACCTTGGAGAAGGGACCTTAGTCTCTGAGCCTCCAAGTGCCAAGTTACCAAGTTGAGTGCTAAAGCCGCGCGAACCAAGCCCAAGGTACCAGACCCAGTCGGCGCCCACCAGCCCCACCTCCAACCCCAGCCTCTGCCCCGCAACCCACGATGTTACAGTGGCTTCTTGAAGGGCCGGAATTTAAACCCAAAGCGATGGGACGAGTCTTTGAAGGAGGCCACTAAGTGGGGCTGCGCAGAAGTGGCGCTCCGCGCCTGTCAGCTCTCAGCCTGGGACAGCAACAAGCCCTGTTACATCGCGAACACCCTGCCTCAAAGGCCTCCATCAGATCACGTCTTCTTCTGAGGATACCGAGGGCTTAGTGTGAGGCCACCAGGCCACCCCGTTGTTGGCACCGGGGTGGATGGCCCGGGCAGACCAAGGCGGGGAGTGACCCTCATCCCTTCACTGCTTGGACGTTCAGCCCGCCCGCCCCGGGTTGGCAAGGGTCAGAAGGAGACGTGAGCCTCGGCCCGTCCTGCTCCGGGGCACGCAGCTGGAAAGGGACAGACGGCTGGTCCCCTGGGCATGTATCCAGGCGGTGGGTGGAGAGAAACAGATGGAGAGAGAGAGGCAGTCATCAACTAAAAGAGACAGAGATAGAGCAGGGGCAGAGAGATAACCCTGAAAAAAGGGCAAAGGAGCAGAGCTTTTATGCCCTAACCCTCCAACCTAGCTCCCACTGTCCTTGATTCTGCCCCTCCCACCTCCAGCCCGGCGGTTCCGATGACCCCTGCAAGGCCCTGTCTCGCCTCACCACAGCGGATGGGCCACGGTGAAGCGCCGCTGCAGGCGAATGCTCTGGTTCACCAGGAGCTTCCTGAAGAGCCCGGGGGAGCCGCGCGGGGAGCCCCGAGGGGAGCTCGGCCCAGGGGCCGGGGCGGGAGCAGGGGCACCCTGCATCGCCAAGACCGCGTGGAGGCTGGACGCAGCACTGGCTGCTCGGGACCTTTTCTGGACAGCCACGGGGGCGGGGCCCTGCGGGGAGCGAACCCAAGGCGCAACCGCCCCGCCTTCGCCGCGGGACCCGCTCAGGGACGCCCCCACGGGGACACATGGGGGAAACTGAGGCACTGAGCTAGACGGGGCTCTCTGCTTCCCTGCTTTGGGGCAGCCCAGAAACTGCGTCTTACACCACTTCCCTCTCAGCATGTCCCCCAGAGGTGTAGCTTGCTGGGCTGAAAAGAGAGATACGGAAGTCAGAAAAGGAAGTTCCCTCCACTATCAGGGAGTCTCCGAGTATGCGGAGGGGCTGCCCAGATCCCACACAGTACTTTCAATCCCCCTCTGCCCATTTTCCAGATGGAGAAACTGAGGCCAGAGCCACCAAGAGCCTGCTCAGAAACTACAGTCCTTGAGTCTTTTGTCGGGTGGAGAAACTGAGGCTTGGAGAAAGGTGGAAATAGACTGAAGTCTTCACTGCAAGTCTCCTCCCCCTCTTTCTGTCCCCCTCCACAAGCCCCCACGTGACCTCCACCTGCTCTGACATTCTCCGGTCCCTGTCTCTGGATCCTTCCCCCTCTCCTGCTGCCTCCCCTAGACAAACATCCGCACTCTACTCCTGCCAAGCCTCCCGCCCTGTGAAGCTTCAGCTTGACAGCCCACCCCTAGAAGGACCCCCAGAAAGGGAAGCTTTGCCCCTAGTGTCGGGGATGGGGGACATTCAAGAGTCTGTACCAGCTGGCTTACCCCGGATTGCTGGGTCAGGTGGTCCTGCCTCACTCTTCAGAAAACAAAACCAAGTCTCAGAGAGTGTCGTGCCTGGAGGTGAGGCCCAGAACGCCCCCCTGCTGGTGACAAGTCACCAAGGAGCAAGGAGCCTGGGCCTCCCAGCTGAGGCCCCACAGGAGCTCTGGGCTTGACTGTGTCCTGCGTGTGATAACAGACCCCTTGCCTGAGCCTTGCTCCAGGGGACTTCACCAGTTTGGGGGTGCCAAGACAAATGCCACCCAGGTTTCTGGCAGTCCTGGGGGGATATGAGATATTATTTCAGGAGATTAGGCTTCAGTGGGGAGACCCTGACCCTCCCCTGACATCTCAATCATACTATGGTCCCTGTTGAGATGAGAAACTGGAGGCTCACAGAGGAGTCATGCTGGGGCCCAGGAGAAGAGTCTCAAGGGTCTGGCTAGGAACCCCCTTCTGTCCCCAGGGCCCTGCAACCGGACACCTGGTGGGAATCAGACTCTCTGTCCCCAAGACAAAAATACCATCTGTAGCTGCTGTGACTGGACCTAATTATAGCTGGTCCCCAGAGGATAAAGGCCGCCGGGCTCAGTCTAGTGGAGAGACTGGGGTTGGGGCCAAGGAGGCTTGACACCACCCCCAGGCCTGTGGGAGGGGCTCAGGATGCTCTTGTGGCCCCGAGGAGACACCGAGGCAGAGGGAGATTCAGTCCCTTTCCTGAGTTCACAGACACAAAATAGAAGGTTAAGACTAAACACACGGGTACAAACTGAGCATTTCTTGCTCTTCTGGTGCCGAGCCAAGGGCTGTACATGTAAAAGTCATTTGATTTTCAGAGCAGCTCTATACAGTGGGGACTAGTATTCTCATTTTGTGGATGGGGAAATTGAGGCACGGAGAAGGGTGCTCATTGCCTGAAGTCACTCAAGGCTGGGTTGGCAGGCTCCCCAGCCTCTCCCAACTTAATGCTTAACTAGCTCCATCCCCTGAGCTTGAGTAAGCTCCAGGAGTTGGTGATGGACAGGGAACCCTCACGTGCTGCAAGTCCATGGGATCGCAAAGAGTTGGACTGAGCAACTGAACTGAACTGAGCTCCATCGCCTGTGTAGTCCCAGATCCTGCTGCTGCTGCTAAGTCACTTCAGTTGTGTCCGACTCTGTGAGACCCCATAGACAGCAGCCCGTCAGGCTCCCCTGTCCCTGGGATTCTCCAGGCAAGAACACTGGAGTGGGTTGCCATTTCCTTCTCCAATGCATGAAAGTGAAAAGTGAAAGGGAAGTCGCTCAGTTGTGTCTGACTCTTCGCGACCCCATGGACTGTAGCCCACCAGGCTCCTCTGTCCATGGGATTTTCCAGGCAAGAGTACTGGAGTGGGGTGCCATCACCTTCTCCAGTCCCAGATGCTACTCTGACATTAATGCTTTATCAATAATTTTAATGTTAATGTTTCATTAATAGATTCAACTTTAAATATTTTATGACCAGTTTTTTTTTTTTTTTATGACCAGTTTTAACAGTAATGCTTTTACAGTTATCAGTTACTTTTTGGATGGAGAAATAGCTGCGAAGCCAAGACTCGGCATTCAAAGCCTGGCCTGCCTGACCTTGGGAGACTCCAAGCTTCGCCCAGGAGGGCAGAGGCCAAAGGAGGTTCTGACATGACTTTGGCTGACCCTAACTTTGTCTCTGCATGCTATGTGGCCTGGAGAGGTGACCATCAGTCTCTAGCGCCCTTAACACATCAATGTCTCCATTTCCCCTATTTGAGTGAGCCTCTTCCCTGGGCAGGGGCTTCCCTGGTGGCTCAGAGGTTAAAGCGCCTGCCTGCAATGCAGGAGACCTGGGTTTGATCCCTGGGTAGGGAAGATCCCCTGAAGAAGGAAATGGCAACCCACTCCAGTATTCTTGCCTGGAGAATCCCATGGACAGAGGAGCCTGGTGGGCTACAGTCCACGGGGTCACAAAGAGTCGGATACGACTGAGTAACTTAACTTTCTTTCTTTCTTCCTTGGGCAAGCACTTATCTCCTCTGCCACTAGGTGGCCCTAGTGAGACAGGAGGTGGATGCTGTTACCCTGTTTTCTGAACAAATACACCTGGATCTGGAGAGGAGAGATGACTTGCCCAAGTCTCCCTGAAGAGTCTAGAGAGAGAGGAGAGTGGAGGCTGAGTCCCACGTGCAGGAGCTCACAGGGGTAAGATCTCTCTCTCCTCTGCTCCAGAGCCTCTGGTGGCTTCCCATTGTCCTCACTTCTGAATCCACACCTCCCTGGAGGCCTTGTGTAGCCCAACCCCTGCCTGTCTCCCCAGCCTCCTCCTCTTGGCTCACTCTGCTCCAGGCTCATCATCTCCCGCTCCTTGCTGTGTTTTTGGAAGCATCCAGGCTCATTCCTATCCCATGCGCTCGCCGGAAGCCTCCTCCCCTGCTAACTTTTTTGTTTTTTAGGTCACAGTTGAAGCATTGCCCTCGGCAGGAAGCCCTCCCTGACCAGCTAAATAAGTGAATATCCTCAGAGCACCCTCTTATTGGTACAATTTCCTATGTAATGTCCTGATTATTTGATCTGTGTCTGCCTCACCTACCAAAGCTTCCCAGGTCGCTCAGCTGGTAAAGAGTCCACCTGCAATGCGGAAGACCCCAGTTCAATCCCTGGGTCAGGAAGATCCCCTGAGAAGGGATAGGCTACCCACTCCAGTTTTCTTGGGCTTCCCTGGTGGTTCAGACAGTAAAGAATCTGCCTGCAATGCAGGAGATCTGGGTTCAGTCCCTGGGTTGGGAAGATCTCCTGGGGAAGGGAACGGCTACCCACTCCAGTATTCTTGCCTAGAGAATCCCATGGACAGAGGAGCCTGGCGGGCCACAGTCCATGGGGTCGCAAAGAGTCAGACACGATTGAGTGACTTTCACTTTCACCCACCATGCCCTTGAGGGAAGGACCAGGTCTGCCTTGTTCCCAGTTGTGACCTCCGTGGCCAGCACTGAGTAGGTACTCAGTAAATGCTTGAGAAATTATTAGAGAACCTCCCCTCCTGCCCTCCAGCCACATTGGTCTGTGTTCAGCTCCTCACACATCTGATCTTCTTGAGTCTGAGGCTTTGCACTTTCTATTCCTTCTCCTTGGCATACCCTTCTCTACACTCCTTAGCGGACTTCACTTTATCCTTCAGGCTAAGCTTAGAGGTCACTTCTTCCAAGTGGTCCTTCCTCTCCTCCTGGCCCCAGCTGCTGGGCTGGAAGCCTCCTCTGGGCCCTACAGCACCCTGATCTCATTCCTTCACAATATAGATCGCTCCGTATGGTCTCCAGCTGGTACGTCTGTCTCTACAATTAGCCTATGAGCTCCCGCTTGCCCTTGGGCTGGGCCCCAGTCCAGGGTGTGGCACACAATAGCTGCTAAACAAATGTTTGCTGAACAAGATACTCAGACCCTCCCAGACTTCTGTGATCCACCTGGGGTGGTGGGGAGGCAAGCCACCCTGAGGCCTATGCTCTGGCACAGAATGTTCTTGACAAAATTCAAAACCTGTGAGTTTTTGTGTTTGCGTATCACTGATGACACTGAGACTCAGGGAAGCACCACCACTTGCTTGGAAGTGCACAGTATATGGGCCTTGAACCTAGCTTCCCTGAGGGCTGAGCCTCTCCCACCATATGTGCACATATAGGCAGGACACACACGCACACTCACAGGAACACAACCCACCACTCCTGCCTTCCAGGGCCACGTGGTTCTCCCCAGAAATGGGCCCAAACCTAGTTTCCATTTGTTCTTTCTGGAAGATGGAAAATCATGAGTCACTGGGAGAGTGGGGAGGGGAACTGAGGGTTAGAGGGTGGGGGCAAGGGGCCTGCTGGGCCACCTGGGCAAGCGCCAACGCTATGGGTCGTGGGGCCCCGCTGCCCCAAACACCAATCAAGGCTGCTGGAGAGCCAGCCTGGCGTGTTAGGCCAGGCTTGTTGACCAAGAAATCAGTAGCCCTGGGAGGTCCATGAACCAAAGTATTAATAGGAGAAAAGTCCAGAGAGGATACGCTTCCCCAGTAGCTCAGCAGGTAAGGAACCCGCCTGCAATGCAGGAGACAGGAGACATGGGTTTGATCACTGGTTTGGGAAGATCCCCTGGAGAAGGAAATTGTAACCCATTCCAGTATTCTTGCCTGAAAAATTCCATGGACAGAGGAGCCTGGCAGGCTACAGTCCACAGGGACACAAAGAATCAGATATGACTGAATGACTAAGCACGCATGCTGGAGAAGAAAATGACTCATTCACGGTCACCTAGCCTGGCCTCAAACCCAGAACTCTAGGTCTGGCCTGATTTAGCTCCCTCTCCCATCCAAGGGCTTCCCAAGTGGCACAGTGGGAAAAAATCAGCGTGCCAATGTATGAGATACAGGAGACTCAGGTTCAATCCCTGGGTGGGGAAGATCCCCCGGAGGAGGAAATGGCAACTCGCTCCCGTATTCTTGCCTGTGAAATCCCATGGACAGAGGAGCCTGGTGGCTACATGTAGTCCAGGGGGTTGCAGAGTCTGACAGGAGTGAGCACACACACACTCCCACACATACACACACACCCATCCAAGGAGGATGCTGCTGCTCCTTGGTGCTGCTGAGACCTCTCTGGCCCCTCCAAGGCCCCTGTTTCTCTGTGTTTCTCTTCTGTCTTTGTCTTATTCTGCCCCCCTCTCTCAAGTTATATGAACCAGGAGCAGCCCCCTGCACACCTCTCCTCCCCTCTTCTCTACCTCATTCTCACATTGGAAGAAACATCCTGTGCTCAGGCTCCCCAAGAGGCTTTCCTCTGATGGCAGGGGACGTGTGTGTGTGTGTGTGTGTGTGTGTGTGTGTGTGTGTGTGTGGCAGGATATGCAACAGAGGAGGCTCCTTCCCCCAGCACAGCAGACAGCTGAGCCTGGCCCTCTAGTATATCTAGCCCAAGCTCCCCTCAAATGGTTTCTGTGACCACAAACCCCACAGACACCCGAGGACAATCCAGGATCTGGAGGACCCTTGGACACCCAACTGGATCACAGCGAGGACACACCCAGCCACAAACACACACGGGCACCACAAGGGGAAACAGTCAAGCAGGCACATAACCGGTATACAAGCGCATACGTAAGTGATGCACACACATACATAAGTGATACACACACCCGAACACATCCCGTCACGCACAGAGACCCAGCCAGCGGAGCACACACTGAGTCGTAACTGCTCAGACCCACACACACTCGGGTGCAGCGCACGGTGTCACACACGCCATAAGCAACCATGACACCACCACCCCCCAGCTCCACCCCCGGGTAAGACAGCCTTTTCCTCTAAAGCGCCGGCCGCAGCCACAAGGCAGAGACCCCCGCCCCTGGAAAAGCAAAGACCCTCCCCTACTCCCGCCAGGCCCTGCGCGCCGCCCTGCCCCCGCCCACCTACCGCCTGTGGAAGGAGGTGGGCCAGGAGCGCCGCGACTTCTCGAGAGCCGGCCGCAGGCTCAAGTCCCGCTCCCTGCGGCCCACAGACTTGTCCGGGTCTGAGTGGAAGCGCTGCTGGATGCGGATGGGGCGCCGGGGCTGCCGCCACAGGTGCTTCGGGGCCCTGGCTACGCCTTGGCGGCTGCGAGCGGAGTTCAGCTCGCGGGATGCCTCTAGCCCTTCTTGGACCTTCGGGGTCTCCATGCGCCAGAACTGGGGAGCAAGCCGAGAGCAGGGCACGAGAGCCGTCCCCGGGAGGGAAGAGCGTCCGAGCCGAAGTCCCGGCCAGAGCCGGGAGTGGAGACGACAGCGAGGAGCTGTCCGCGCTGAAGGTGCTGAGGCAGGAAAAGGTAGCAACAGGGGCTCAAGGTGGGGTTGATCCCGAGGAGCTGTCCTCACTGAGGTGGTGCTGAAGGATAGATAGAAGGGCAAAAAGAACTTGAGGGTGGGGTTGGGGAAAGGGGCTAGGGAGGACCCCTGCGCCAAGGATGGCCTGCTGTCCCCTCTAGAGCTGAACGAAATAGGTTCAAGACATGGACTTGGGGTGAAGACAGAAATTGTCCTCCCGTTTTCTGCCAAACAGAGAGGAAGGAAACAGGGTCTCTGGAAACTCCCAGCACCGAAGCACTGACCCTACTCCTGACGCTGAAAGTGTAGTAGATTCAGGAGTGGCAGAGACAGAGAGGAGCTGTCCGCGACCTGTCGGTTCTGAAGGCAGGGCAGGAAGACAGACAGGGGTTCAGGAAGACCTCCAGACCAGAGCGTCGATGGCCCAGGAAATGCTCAAAGCAGTAGTGGGTCTTCAGCCTTCCCCTGTGACTGTAGCAAAGAGGTGTCTGGAAGCAGAATCAAGGGCTCTAGTCTTCAGAGGTAGGCACAGATGGCGGTCTCTCTGCTGAGGAAGGTAGGCTTAGCAGTTCAGCCCCAGATCGGGTCTCTTTGGGATCTTAAAAGCCCCATACATGCTGGGCAGGAATCAGAGAAGTAAAGAGAAATGGGGAAGGGCTAGGGAAGGGTGCTCCAATGCCTGGGGTGTGCACACAAGAAGCTGCCTCTGGTTGGGGTGGGTAGAGAGGGGCACTCTTTTATAACCACACTGACGCCCAGACCCTCAGCGGAAACGGCAGGATCTCATTTGCCCCATGACGCCCTGGGCCCCTCCTTACAGCCACAATTCCTGCTCTCAAATCTCAGACCTGCCCCTCCCTTCCCTAGTTCTAGAAACTCAAGGCCCTGCTCACCAGGCATTCTAATCTCAGGGGTAATTTTCTGGGAAGTAGCAAAGGGAGGGTGAGCATATTTTCTATCGTGGTTAGCAGACGTAGACAGGGGCAAGAGCAGGTGTAAGAGGGTGGGTGTGGGCCTAGGCAGGGAGGTATCTGGGACCATTTGGTGCAACAGATTTGGGGGTAGGAAGAGCTCCGATCTTTTCAGAGAGCTCACAAGGGCATCTCAAGGATATTTCCCATAAAGACTGTCTATCCTCTACCCTAGTTGTGTCCCTGAGTGGGAAGAATAGAAAATGCTTGTACCAGGGAATCAGACAGACTGAGCTCCAGCTACAATACTGCCATGTCTTGCTGGGTGGTGCCAAACAAGTTGCTCCTCTCTGTCCATTACATCTGGCTCAGTCCCCTGCCCTCCAAAGCTGATAGTGGGAGACAGC